>NC_137582.1:107240149-108443208 GCF_963210335.1 Falco punctatus
CGCTGTATTGAAGTCACCTGTCAATCTTCTTTTTGATATATATAAATAGCTTGCTTGGTGTCATAATTATCTTAGTACAAGCTATTTTCTCCAGACCTCAGATAATTTCATCCTGTGTTAGTCCTTTGTGTTGAATCTAATTTTTCAAATATGGTTATTGGAAAGTTTTATAAGATATGCTGGTATTACCAGTGCTCCCCACAAAGTGAAAATCATCCTTCTGCTGCCTATTGCCATCTTTACACGTGCAATAATCCCATTTGCTGTGCACGCTAATGTTTTGTTAGAGTAAAATAAGATGTGAGAAAGGACTGAAAAGGCAAGTGCAACAACCATTTTCCATTTAATCTTTATCTATGTGTCTTGAAAAATGAAATTTTAAATTTCATTTAAGACTTTTTGCAGGAAATATAACTTATAAGCCACCTTAATGTTAAACTTAGTAAGTCCCTGCTGTCTTCACTTGTCCATGCATGCAGTTAGATAGAACGCTTAAATGGCTTCACTGGATGTGCTAGCAGGGCAGACCTACAAACGGCTGGAATCTGGCTCATCGAGGGGCTCTGTAACTGTCTTCAGTCTCTGTAATGCAAAAATTATCAGAAGCGATATGTGGAAACCAAATCTGCTTTCTAATTCTGCTGATTCCAGCATATACGGAATGTGATACAGTGACAGTTAGAAAGCGTGTAGTCATGAGTTTGTTATGATAACATTGCATGCTAAAGGGAGCCCAGTTCTCTAATAACAATGTAAAGCATCACTCCCTGTAATACATACGTGTATCTGCTTGTGTTCCAAGTGTCGCTGGGTGGGGCCGTAAGGAAAACCACGAGCAGCTGTGGTGGTGAAACAGGGTGAATAAAAGTTTGAATTATTGTTAACATATGTACCGCTGTAATAAACCCCCAACTTGATCACTTACGTGAACACAGCGTATTTCTGAATAAACCCCCAACTGGATATGTTTGTATTCCAAAACATGTCATAAGGAAAGATTAACAGTTTCGGAAAGGAATCTTTTCCTTGGGATGCAGATTTCATTTCCTTGCCTGGTACTCTTGGAAACCTTTCAAAAAGCTAAAAGCAAAATAACATTACAAAAAATCATAAGATGGTGTGTTAAAACCTGACCAATGTCTTGTTTAACTAGCATAGCAATCAAGCCCAAAGGAGCAAACTGCAAGCAAGGGATAAAGTTGTGGTCTTGGGAAGGCCATTTTTTTGCAGTGATTTAGGCTAAAAAAAATGTAGGAGTTACTGCACTTTGGGAAGTTTGCAGTTTTGGAAAAAAAAAAAAAAAAGCAAAAAAAAGCTTAGGTCTTCCAAGAAAAATTTTCTCCTCTGCTATAAGGAAATGATCTAAAAAAATTTTCTCCAAATAGTGAGATTTGTTTCTGTTATACAGGACTGAAAGAATTTCCCATCTGCCTCCTGCCCTTTTACTGCAATCAATCCCTAGAGAAAAGTTTAGGTCTTTCTGACTTCACCTCCCAGTAACACCCCACAGCCCAAATCCTACCCCAAGACTTAGACCTTGCAAGTCACGATGACAAATCTGCAACTGGTGACAATGGCCTGAATAATTTCGGGAAATGAATAAATGAGAACAAGTTACAGCAGTGGGACTGAAAGGGTTTTTTTTACACCAACTGAAAATTATGTTTAGTCAGTTTGTCAGAAGGATGTTTGAGACCCCGGTACAGCCTCGTCACTGAGCCATATTGCTCTCCAATTCTTCCTCACAAATCAGGTAACCACCATCTCATGTACCTCGTTCTCACTAATGCTTAAGAAGAACAAAGATAAATTACGGTTGTGGCCTAGTTCTATAGAATGAACCATAGCCAAAGGAATAAACTGCGAAGTTAATTACTCTTACAGTCAAGCTGGTTTTCAACAGCTCTTTTAAGTCTCCTATCAACCATAGGACAACCGTGAACAATTCAGGAGAGATGTTTTCTTGTGAGTAGGTTTGCTACAGCATGCTGTGTTTCAGATGTGTGACATGGTATTAAAAAAAAAAAATAGAGTGCTATGCTTAATTGCCATTAGAACTGAGGTGTTGCATTAACCCTGATCCAGAACACAGTGAAGCTCAGCAGATTTTAGTGCAGCCTTTTGAATGATAAAGGCTGAAGAACGCACTAAATGGACCAGCAGAGAGGATTTGGGCAGGCATGCTTGAACGCTAGCACTATTTGTGTACGTAGCTCGTCCTATTTTCCAGTAATGATGCAGCTGCACTTTTGCTAGCAGCAGCATAGTTAGGCTAGCTACCTAGTAATTAATAGATATATGAATTTTAAGACCAGAAAAGACTGTTGTCATCATCTAATATGATTTGTTGAGTAATTTCTTTCTATTCATTCCTGCCTCAGATTAGGCAGTGGTGCTGGAAGTGGAATGTGGTTTTGCATTAGGAGCTCATCTTCTGCTGTTTTTCATTGTTTCCAAATATATAAGCCTACACTTGAATACAATGAAAAGTATTTTTTCTGTATAAACCTTGCAGAGCAACTCGTGTTTTTTTTGTTATAGGTATTAAGAACTGTTCATTATTGTCCTTGTTTCCTTTTGTTCTCATAAATTCTCTGCACTTTCTAACTTTAATGTATAGTTGTAGCTATCAGTTTTTCTTATTTCGTCTATGCTTTCTGTAGAATTAGCTGTATGATTACTTTTGCATCCCTAGTGTTTTATAAATTGTTTTACTTGGTTTTTACTAACTTAACATACTTTATTGTTAGCGAGATTGCATTTTTTCCCAATAAGTAAATGCTCTTATATAGTTTGCAAATATTATGCACATTTTTCTATTGTTTCCTCTAAGCTTTTTTGTCTTGCAATTGTTTTTCTCATGATGAAATCTTCCACTTTAAAGCAGCAAGTGTGTGTATTATTGATTCAGCCTTTATTTTCTCAAAACAAATACAATCAAATATTATTCCAACAGCTCTAATTTTTTATTATTAAATGAATTTATTTCCACTTCTTGGAAATTCTATTATGTCAGATACAATAGTTTTTGATTGGTATTATTTTTAAACAGGAATAATTTTTTATTTTTGTGTTTCTGGCAGCATGAAACCTTCACCACACAGTATAAAGATTGAAATCATTTACTGTAATACATTTTTCCTAACCATTTCTAACAAATGCTTAAGAAGTGGACATTTATCTCTCTGGTGTGAGGAACTGTGAGTTCTCTAGTATGGGGAAATACGATATATGGTGTAACAATTCAAATACATGATGACGGGAAGGCAATGCTAGAAGTCAGTGATGGGATCCTGTATAACAGCTCCTCCCTTGGGTCATAAACGGGATTGAGCTCTTGAGCTTCGGAGCTGAAAACCTAAATCCTTACCTCATGAATTAAAGAACTCTTGCCTCTGTCATCAGCAGCAAAATTTTACTCCTCATCAGTGAAGTAACAGTAGGTAACTACAGGATGCGTGTTGTACTAGAGCAGGTAGCATTTATACAAACAAGACACTTTTTCAGGAGCGTTATTTGAGAGCAGAAAACAGGAAACTGTTCAAAACATAAGAGCAAATCAAAACTGAAATACAAAACTAAGAAACAGAAGAGGAGAAGGACAAAGGAACACAAAATGTGCATTATTTGTCATGTAAGTAACTACTCAGAGCAGGCATGGTTGCATAAACAGACTTACTCTTAGTTAAGTCCAAAGTGGGCAACAGAGGAAGCTGGGCGAAAAGCAGAGAAGCACCTCAGGGTGAGTCTGGGAGCTGGCCATTGCCGTGGTGAAAGAAGGAAGACAGTATGGAAATGTGAGTTCAGAATTGGCATGGCACTGGGTAAACCTTGAAATATGACTGGCTAGCTGTGGGCCGTGTAATATTCTAAACAGAGAAAGCACATCAGTAGCTTCTGATTTTTGTCCAATATCCTTGGAAATACCATACAAGGAAAGAGTTGGCCATATGACATGTTTGGAACATGTCTTACTTGTTCATCACCTCACTGTCAAACACAGCTACTTCTAAAGGTGCCATCAGCATTCAGCTGGATAATTCCTGTTCGTTTCATTTATCGCTGCCCAGAATGATCTCAGTCAAGAACTGTTTGTATGTGGCTGTAGGCACAGTATGTCTTTTGTTTTCTGTATATCACAGCTGAATACTCTACTTGTGGATAATTGGTTCATTTCCATAACTTACTGTATGTTCTTACAAAAGAGAAACATATATGGTCACTCTCCTACAAAGTGCTACTGAGGTCTCCCTGGAGACTTTATGTGTACTTTATAGTCTTGATTATTCTTAGTCTAAAATAAGATATTTTGAATAGAAAACTGTGTATTTTGGTTTTTGCTACGAAGGGAAGCAAGTGGTCCAGTTATAAAGGAGGAAATGGTCTCACAGGTTCTTTGAGTGGCTGTTGTATTTGCATATGGTACAGCAGAAATGCTCCCATTTGTGGCCATAAACCTCCTTCTCCTTGTGTACGCGCTTCCATCACACCTGCAGCCCACGAGGCACCTTCCTGCCTGCTCCAGGGCCTGAGCCCAGGCAGGCAGGTCCTGAAGGAGCTCAGAAAAATCACAGCTCTGTCCTGCTGTACTGCCTACCCTGTTGTGCGGACATGACCTCGGGGGGCATGGTAGGCAAATAGGTGTCCAAAAGAAGGGGACTAAGGCATTCCCTGCTGGAGAGGCAGCTGCCAGCTAAAGCCATGGTGTTGCCCAGGATGGGAAATTTCTGTTCCATTTTCTCTTTGTTCCTCTGTTCATTTGAAATGGGGCTTAGCTGGTGGAGACAGGTGACTGTGATGAATAAAGAAGGAGCACACTGAAGACAGAATGTAAGCAGGAAATAGGAGACGAAGAGTAGCAAGAGGAACTGTGAGAATAAGGGTGAGATGAAGAGCAGTAGCAGAGGGTAACACATGGCTGATCTATAGGCTAGTCAAGCATGCATTATGTGCTGCTGCATAAGCACTGAACTGTCCCTGTACTTGGAAAGAGCTCAGTGTATCTAAAGGAGAAGAAGGAAAAGATACCATAGGCTGGCCAATCCTTGATAAAACGGTGTATGTATTGGTTTTGTACCATTCTGAAGAACAGTCTATATATTCTTGTGAAATAAAAAACAAACAACCTTTTTATTGACCATAGTTCTGTGTGAGCAGCAGCTCTTCCCCTGCACCTGGTTTTCTCAGAATAATTTATGCTACAGGCTGCAGTGACGTGTAAACGCTCAATGTACTTGTAAATAAGTGCACTTAGGCATTGGAAGACATCTAGCCACATTACCACTCCGTTCCAAGTGGGTTAAATTTCCTAGCCTCTCAGTGCCCCACAACTCCACGCGTGCTGTCTGGCAGCATTGACCCACCTGTAGGAATGAAATTCATCCATTTTCTGGTGCAGCGTATTTCCTAATCAGCAGCGCTGATGTCCTGGAATTAGAATAATTAGAAAGTTAAAATAGTGTTGGACCTCATCCGTTCTTAGATGGGAAAGCAGTCTTCAAGGGAAACTGCAGACATTGGTAACGGTGCTACTTTACCAGGTGATAGTCTTCCCTCCAAGGTTATAAAGTAGTGAATGTCCTAACAAATTTGGGGGGAGTCTGCGGCAGACCGGTACATGGTATAACCGAGTGCTGTTAAAAGCTTCTGCCCCAGAGGTGACTAGATATCAGTAATTGCAGAAACGATACCTCAGGTTTATAAAACATGGAGTCTTCTTTTGGAATCAAACCAGCAGTGAAATTCAATGCTTTTTTTTTGGTTTATTATTTATTTTTATATTCTATTTTAATTCCATGTATACTCATCCCCCTTCTCTATCCACCTAAATTGTTAGTGAGCTATTTGTCTGTCTGTCTATATATCTTTCTGCAGGGTACCAAACGTTTAGAATCTCCTTTGCAACACTGACCTTTCTGAAGGGGCTGTGGATGTGTTACTAGGATTCTTTGAATCTGAACCTTGTGAGACAAGGAGGAGACAGGGAGCAGAAACCTTCATGTGTCTCACAGCTGCCTTCCTATCAGAGTCAAGATCTGATTTCATTCCTGAAAGGTCCTATTGTTTTTGGTAAGGACTGTGAAATAGTTACTTGTTGAGTGACAGTGAATGGAAGGGCAGCTGGGCAAGCAGGGATGGTTCTCCCTGAACAACTCACAGCTGTGCCCTAGGATGGCAGATGTAAGGATTTGACACCCCCTTTTCCCCCGGGACAGAGCATGGGAAGCTGCTGCTGGGAGCCTAGATGAGGCTTTGCATGGCAAATACCTTTCCAGATCTGAGTAACCTCCACTTTCTCAAAGAGACGGTCAGGTGCTCTTTTATACAAGTTCTTCCCAAAAGGAATATGTCAGATTTTTGATCCAGGTTATTGACTAAAAAGATAAATTTTGTATAACATGGACAGAATAAGGCAGATGGTTGTGGCTGAGAACATATGCGCAAATCGGAGAGTTTTGATAAACAAAGGGCTGGTGGGACATGTAACTTCTACTTGTTTTTCTCAACACTAAGAATGACACTTAGCATCTTCAGCTTGTTTTTATGAAAGTAACTTCTGCACACAACTATACGATTTCTAGCATTTGTCCATAGTTATTCAAATGACCAGTTCTTTGTCCTTCCTGATGGAACGCTTCTACTAGCTTCAAATACATTATTCCCAATAGCGATACTGAGATTTTATATTGCTTTGTTTCGTCTCATTGCTCCTGAATTTCTCCTGTTATATTTTCACTGAGCAATACCACTCCTTTTTTTTTTTTTTAAGACATTACGCACTTAGTAAGTTTGTGTCTTAGTGTTTGTTTTCACATCTATCACATTATTTATTGGTTGGCTGAATACTGAGCCAAAAGTTAAAGTTTGGGGCTTTCTGAGAGTAGGACTAGTTAGTCAGAGGGTAAATATGTTAATCCACAAAGTAAAAGAGGTTAAAATATCACTCAAAACTCCTGCTACAGATGAAGAATAAATTTGAATGGAACAGTTCAAAGTTCCAAGGTCTAATGATCAAAATTTAGAGACAGACAAGACAGAAATAGAAGAGAGACCAAAATTTATTTCACATCTGTTTCAGAAATAAGCAAAGTGGTGGACAGCTGAGAGCTTCCTTAAGTTGCACTTCATATTTTTCTGGACTTAGAGTTTGTGGGAAAACAAGAGTTAGAAATTGAGCAGCTGCTAATGTTAACGAAGGACCTTTTGTCCTTGAGGGGTCTTGTGTTAGAAAAAGTGAGAGGCGAAAATTGCATGGCATGTTACAGAGCAGCCCTTCTCTTGTCCCCAAGCAAGTGGACATATCTCATGCAATGTGTGGCTGCAGGAGCTTCACAATTCAGTGACCACACAGCTTGTTCTAGCCATAAATAGGGGTACAGTTCCAGACTATGAGCAACCACAAGCTCCATACTTGAAGGAATCCTGATGGCTCTAGCTGTAAGTGTGGAGGCAGAGGCAGATCCTGGCACTTACATGATACTGCATTCTGGTTTGGACAGAGCTTCTCTGTCCCTTATAGTTCAGGTGTACATACACGTACTGTAGGCAGTACAGCATGTAATAACAATAGTGTTCTTGTGTAGCTTTTTTGAGTTCATGTCTCTCCAAGTAGTAAACATTACATTGCACAAGGCTCTCTCCCACCACAGTAAATCCTTTCCCCTTTTGACAGCTGCAGAAATTTTGTTGAACAAAGATAAAATGGGGTTTGTGTGGTACAGCAGACATGACAGAATACTGATTCTCTGTGCTTTACTACTACACTCTCTGCTCTGTACGCTGCCCTCTGCTAAGCAATGGAACCTACTATGGTTTCTGAGGCAAAGCTATTTTCTGGTAAACTTTCTCAGCTTAAACTGGTAAAAGCAAAAATAAGGCTATTGCAAAAGAATAGGTGATTATAACAATAAGTTAAGCTGTGGGGCTCACGGTGGGAAGATCATCAAGTCTTTCTTTCCTGTAACGGCATGTTTTATACTTAAGCAATAGGATATTTGAGAAATGGTCTAAAGCAATAAACTCCAGCTGCTCCCTCCTAGACAGAGGAATGCTCCCGAAATACAGCCAGTGGGTGGCCCAGATTCTGTCACTTGCGGTACTGATGTTTTCAAGCAAGCAGGCTATGGCTAGCACCTACTGTGGTGACTCATATATTGCTAGGTATATAAAGACACCACAAATGGCAAGCAGCAGTTTCTAGACCTTGGGGGTTCAGGGAGAACTGGTAGGAGCAGCACAAGCTGTCATTTGGCTGAGAGTAGGAACAATTGCATAGCTGAAAGCCAGTCTCAGTTTTATAGGGAGGGAGTTCCTATGGGGAATGAATGCCATTTGCATGCTACTTTACCCTGGCCATCAACAGCCCATGGTTATTTGAAGTCTATAAATAAAATAGGACAAAAGCAGCTACCTGCATGGAGTCTGTAAGTTCTTTGAGGAAGGAGAGTAATTTTTCCTTTAGGCAGACAGACCTAACATCAGTATTCATCACCCCACCCCTACTCCCAAAGCCCTTGAGTCCAATCATCCTCAGATTCTCTGCCATAGTCCCAAGAGAGTTCTTGAAATCAGAGGGTTTAGATTTAGAGAGACAGATAACATCAGGACCAGGCCTAGCTCTTCTTTTGAACCCAATCTGAACTGCTTCCTGGGCCTGCTGCAAGGGACATCAACTCCTGTGGCACAAGCAGCTGATTAGTTCAGCGGCAGAACTTGAAGATCAGGTGTATAATAGGTGTCCATCAAAAAGCACAAACCCTCTTACAGATACAGTTCTACATGTACACACGCATGCACACACTTCAAAATACTCGTTTCTACATAAAACTACATGCAGCTGTAATGTTAATTTTGCCCAAATAAAAACAAGGACAGATCTGTAAATGAACATACGCCAACACACACAGCACTGCATAACCACGTACCTGATTCCAGGCTCACAATCCATGTTTGCTTTTGGCAAAGCCACCTCCAGCACACAAATAACCACATCTCAAGCCGACACTCAAACATGTGTTCATATCAACAAAAGTACTTGCACAAGTGAGCTATATGGGCGCATTCATATATCGCAGTAAAAATGCTCTTCAGCATATTTACACATACAAAATCTTACTGCTCGCAGGAACCAAAAAACAAGCGGCGCATACATACACACACATACACAAAAGGCAGGAATCACTCAGCAGCTATAGTGTTTATGCTGGCAGGAGAATGTCAGTCACTGAGCAGCCTGCCTCCAAACAGATGTTTGATTGTTTTGGGGTTGTGGTTTAATTGTTGCATAGTGTTCCAGCACTCAGAGGGGATCGAAAATACTCCAGGTCTGCAGCTGCAGCAAATGCCAGCCTTAAAACAAGGCGGATTCTGAAATCATTGCTCGGGGGAAAACTGCTTGCACAGGAAACTTTAGCCAAGCTCTGCATTAATACTACTTTGAAGTCAGAAAATTAATCTCTGCCATTTAAAAAAGTTCTGTTTTTTCAGGGCCTTTTGTAAGTTTATCTAAGACAAGCCAATTCCTTCTGGGCAACTGTGACAGTTTATTGACTTGCCCAGGATTAGAGACTTTATTTGGTCTCTCTTCATTTTCCGGAAAATCTTTCCTGGATTCTATCCTGCACTTCAAGGCTCCTGGTGGAAGTGAGAAGCAACTTATTAGTTAGTCTCTTAGTTGCTAGTCAGTTTTGATTTCATTAAAAGACTTACTCAAAATAAGTGACCTTTGTCAAGAAGAGTAAGTATTGCAAGACTGCATCTCTACTTCCCCAGCACCATAAAGTAGCAGGTTGCATTACCTGGATGTGCCACTGGAAATAGGTGCTGGGGCCAATAGATTGGTGGTAGGTAAAGGAGTGTATGGGACAGATGCTCCACATTTAGCTTAGGTTTGTGGGAGGAAATTAGAAGGGAGTGTGTAACTGTTCTCCTGCGGACTCGAAATTACAGACATTGAGAAAGTCACTGATGGGTAAGGAGATACTCAGTGGATCCCCCAAAGAAAACTTTACTGGGTATAATCAAAGTAAAAATCACAGGTGTGCATTTGACCAACCATTTTGGATATGTTAAAAGGATAGTTGCATCACTGACTCTGTTGACTTATAACATTCCCTGGGAGCAATTTCTTTGAATCAGGCAGCGCATTGTTGGACCTGTTGTCAGGAGGGTTCTGGCATCCTTAAGAAGATCCTACAATTGCCTGCTGCAAGAAAAGCAGGTGGGATCTGTATCCAGTTACTGCTATGTCTTGCAAGTGGCTTGGGATTTGGAATGTGGTATAAAATCTCTGCTATCTACAGTGCAAATTTAGAGCAGGTAGCTGTGGGTTCCTTTGGGATAAGACACACTATAAATACTTGCAAGTTCTTGTGACTATTGTAAATATGAATGAATGCTCTGTGTGGCCTTTTAATAATATAAATGTTGTAGAATTAAATATTTTTTTCTCTAGTCTTTCGAAATTAAAAGGGATGTTTCCTGCAAGACTGCAGAGGAAAAGTATAGGCCCAAGCCCAGAAACCAGTTTTCCTGGTTTCATCTGGCATTAAACAGTACATAGAGAGGACAGACAGTAAATTATTGCTTCGGTTCTCTAAACCTATCCTGGAGTATGCATAGAAAAAAATGTCCTGAAAAGACAGCCAAGAACAGAGCAAAGAGCTTCTGTGCAGGGTCTGTCTCATTCCCAAAAATCCACATGGATTCTGTTAGTGTCCAGTGCAGTGCTACCTTGACAACTCCAGACTCAAAAGCTGTAGATTTAATAGGTGTCAGGAGCAAGGACTGGAGCAACAAACTAATTTAATGGCCCATCAGAGTAAAATATGACATCATGGAAGTTGCTTGGTCAGCCCTAGGTTAGGTAAGCCTCAGCACAGCTGTCTCAACTAGATTCTCCATTGCAGACTTCCTCAGCTCTGAAGTTTGGGCCCTGTGTGGTTTTTCTTCACTGACATTTTTCCATTTCCATTCCCCTCCTTCCCCTGGAAAAAAAGAATGACTTTAATTCCAATATTTGTTCCAGTTTCTGTAAACTACCACTCCTGCTGAACTGACCTGTCCAGATGGTGTTCCTTTCAGCTCACACATACTAGTCAGGAAAGTGAAGAATCTGAAGCTTAAACCTGTTAAGAATCTGTACTGTACAATTTAGGGGGCAGATGAAAGCAGTGGTGGGCCTGTCTCAAAGCCATGTTATTTTCCTGCTGGATTTCTACTATAGCTTGTTTTATCTTCCTGTAGTCCGATATTAGATTATTGGGTTTTAATCTTTTCTGAGGCAAAACCAATTTTCTTGTCTTACGTATGCGCACTATCAAATACAGTGATATATTCACTTCCAGGCTCCATTAGAATGCAAAATAAATATATTTTTAATCTCCTTCCAATTCATCCGACATTCTTTCCAGGCCTTGTGACTCTCCCAAATCTTATTCTTGACCTCTGTGTTAAATCCTTGTTCTCATTCTTTTCCCACAGCTTTTCAACTAGGTTACTAAGTTACTAAGTGTCTTCCTTATTAGCATCCATTTGCTACTTAACATCAGTTTCAAGATTTTCAGCAGAATGCTGAAGCCTCCTTGCTTGTTTCTCTCTTCTCAAACTGTTTTCCATGTTCTGTTAATTCTCTGCCTTTCCAAACCCCTTCTGGAAGTGTTCTACCATACTATTTAAAACAGTCGCCTAAATCTTACTCCTCTAAAAGTCACAATCTATGTAAATCTTCTAGTTTAAAAAAAACCTAACTGTATTAATCCATAAAAAATATGTCACTGATTTAGTCTGTCTGTGATGAGCTACCCTGGCAATCACTGCAGTTGAGACGGCAGGCTTCTTGGAGCAGACTACATTTTCTTCACTGCATTGTGTTGAACAGAACCCCTAATACAGTATTACCTTGAACAAAAATGAAGTTTTGATGCATGTAATGTTGGATGGGTTTTGATCCAAGCTGAGTTCTACTCCTATTACGCAAATTGTGCCAACTTGATCAACACTGGAGGTTGCTCCAGTCTAGAAGCAAGAGTCTTCCAGTTTGTACTGAATGAAAAGGCACTCAGGCAAAAGGCTCTCACACACCCCAGTTTTCTGTGGTGAAATTCAAAGTACACATACATGTACTGATAACAGTGGTTACGCTTACTTCAGACCATGACTAAGCTTTCTAATAAGAGCAATTATCTCTGTAGGTAGATGCAACTGCCAAAGAAAGATCTAAAGTAACAAAGGTGTAAAGCCAAACACACTTGAAGCAGTCAAGTTATCTTAGCACTCTTACTGGGGAACTTACGTAATGCAGAAATAGAAAGTCAGAAGAAAGATAATTGGTAACCCGGCAGAGTTAGTTCCCTGCATGCAACAACAGATACTTGCGAGCTTCATCAAAAATCAAAGAGCTTCTCTGAATCAAAAAGCTTTCCTATTCTGCAGGAAACCCCCAAACTACGGTCCAGGAAGCCAGTTTCTCAATTATTTTTAAGTTTACCCTTAATAGTTTAAAGGTGCCAAAACCCAGCAACAGATAAAACTCAAAATGGAAAATTCCTGGCATAAGAAGAATAATTTATTATCTACTTCGTACATTTACTGAGAGGAGATTTCAAAACGCAGATGAGCAGTGGAGGAAAGGCTAATCCTATTGCATTGTCCCTCCTTGTGGGAAGAATGGAACGGTTCACTAATCCAGGAGTCCAGCAGAACAGAAGTCAAGTGGGTCTCAGCCCTGTTACCAGTGTATTTTGTAATCAGCTGGAAAAATATTATCACTCCCTCTGTGGCTTTTCAGTCAGGTAGTGTCCAAATGCTGTGTCATAAAAGCCAAATATCTAGATAGGTAGCTGGGTAGGGTGAGGTTGAATGGTCTGCTAAGGCTGAGCTCCCCTTCTTCTCTTGTTCTTCCAGATGGAACTAGGTAGAAGGAACATGCTAATGCTCAGCCCGCTCCGCATTCAGAAGCTTCTGAAGGTTTCCAATCTGTCACTTGTAGCAAACTTTTAAAGCCTGTCTAATTATGAAAAAAGCTGAACGAATTAGTACAGTTTACCTAATGTAGGTCTGTTTCACCTCTTGACTGAGCTAAAACTGCTAAACCGCGATCCTAATGTTGTTCAAGTCTTAGCTTTTGTTTACTTAAGTTCAATTGAGCTATAGTTCTTGAAAAAAACACCTTCTTCCTAATCTAGACGGAACCTAAGGGCTTTAAAAACCAGGCACAAAAGGACCAAGATAAGACAGGACCAAGTTAAGGCAGGACAGCTATGATTCAGACATAACTACCGTGCTTCCAACTGCCTTCCTTAGAGCATGCCTTAATAACAATGAAAAGAAGTCAAACAACATATGTGAGACTACTGCTCTTTGCCTTTTCATGTGGCTGATTGCTTTGTTAAGCCAGTCTTTGAAAGGAAAGGAAAAATAGAACTGCATTCTTTCCTGCACAAACTCTCTACAGGTAGTTTTCCAGGAACATACACATTTTGTAAACAATTACTTCTAATCCTAGACTTGCTTTATGCTCTGAGAAGCCATTTCAGACATGACTCCCCACATAACCAGGATGATTCTCCCCGCTCCCACTTTCTCCCTCCCTCCCCTCCACTACCTAGTTCAGCCGTGCAGCACTGTTCTTTCAAAGTTTTCTTGAGGGAGTATCCTGCATCATCTTGCCAAAGTGATGCTCTGCTGTGGTAACATGATGGAGCATTAATGTGATCTGCCGTTCGTGCCAAAGTCTCATCCAGAAGGGAGGTGTTGTGCATGTGCTGGCTGCAGGAGGGCTCAGGGAGGGGAAGAGCTGTATAATTTATGCCTTTTGCTTTACAGCCCTATCCGAGGCCCTTATAATTCTTTCCTGTTTGTTTTTCTCCCTCCTGTGGCAGCATTTAGTCATCTCCTCACAGTGTATCTTCAAGAAGGGAAGGGAAAAGAAGGGAGGAATGGAAGGGAAATGGAGTGTTTTCCAGGAAGACATACCATCCTTCCCAAAGCAGGTTATACAAATTACAGTTTGAGCAGATCAGACCCATAGGTCTGGGCTAGCGAGAATCTTGCTTACAACAAATGCTGCTGTAAGGGAAGGGATAAAGTCAGAGCTAATTTCTCAGATGTTTTTCAGAAAATATAGTGTCAGCATATATAATTCTTTACTCCTTTGAGACATGTTTCCTTCATTTTATTTGAAATAGACTCGAGACAAAGCAGTAATGCACAGAAATTTGGAGAACTGAATTTAAACTGTAAAGAAAGGAGTAGGTATGAAGTAAACTTGGAACAGACTAGCAATTAATCCAAGCATTCATCCTGTCTATAAGGAAATTGCAGCCACCCAGGAATGGGTGCTATGTACAATTCTTAGTGGTAGTGACTTCTGCCAGTAATATTAGGTCATATTCCTGCTGCATTGTAGGGTCTGATCCTGCTTCTACTGATATAAAAATTCCACTTGATATTTTAGTGTCCATGAGCTGAGGACTTCATCCGAACCTAATAAAAGAATAAGCGCAGATTGCACTGGGATTCACTTTCCAGTTGCTTTTCTCCAACTCTTCTTGTGCCATCCTTGCCAGAACACCCAGTGCTCCTAGCGTCCACGATGGTTCAGACTTGCTTTAAAGCCACATAAGTAAAACACAGTCTTTAGGGGAGACGAGTAAAACATTCTGAAAAAGTAAAGAAGAAATGTTCTCACTGATCTAAGATATAATTAACTGTGTTTGCATTGATACAAACATTCTGTCAGATTTAAATGAATATAAATGGTTGTTCAAAAATAAAGGAAAGGATTCTTTTTTTAAAGAGCATAGTCTGCTCTAATGGGATCTAATAACTCTTAATAGTCCTCCATAAAAGTAATAGTGTACTTAAATCTCCACTTGGCAATATTCTGGGGCAGAAAAAAGTGCATTTTAAAAATGGGAACAGCTCAAGGCTGCATGTTCCCAGCCAGCAACGACAAGCTGAAACAATACAAGGAATCCAGATAATGAAGCACATATGTCTTTCCAGTACCATGCGAGTCAACAGCTTCCTCATTTACGCAATCAAAAGGGGGGAAACAGTCCCCCATTAATCCCAGCACCTGAGGTGAAGGGGTGAGGACTGCAATACTAAGTAAACCCTCGTATCAGTGTTGACTAAGGTTTACGTAAGTGAACTCACTTTGTGCTTTGATTTCTTTTCTTTTTCCTTCCTCTCTCTATCTTCCTGGTATATACATTTTCAAACCTAGGGACTCTGGGAAAGCAGATTAAAGCCAGCCCTAGAGGTTTATATAAACTAAATGAGGCATATGGCAAGATGCCTGGCATGAAACATAGGGCCCAATTCATAAAATAGTTCAAAAGCACATATATAAAGTTAAAATGGGAGGGCGGGTTGTCTCTTGGCCATGGACTGTAGCAGGGTTTCTCAACTGAGCGCAGGCTGCTGTGCCTCTGCAAAGAGCCCTCGAGGCGTCCATTTACAAGGCAAATGTCACATTTTACGCAGCTGGAAACTGAGGCCTAAGTGACAGTGTACTATATTAAGCAATCAATGTAATGTGCCTAGAAAACAGAAGGAACCTGTGTCAGTGGATTTTTCAATACTTTGAAGTAACTCCCCTGTTGGTAGGGCCAGCTATGGGGCTCAGCGCTCTGGGCTGGCAGCGTCTGGCTGTAGCCATTGGTGTGTGATATATTGCACCAGTATAAAGGTTTGATCTTTGCCTACCGTCACAAACGGCTGCGAGATTGCATTTTCATTTCCTAGCTGTCTGCTACACTACACAATACCTTTTCTAACCCTGGATAGAGAGGGGAGGGGTAAAAGCCAAAAAAAAAAAAAAAAAAAAAAAGAGGAAAAAGAAAGGTATTTCTTTTCAGGATGTACCCAAATGAAAACCAGCACATTTTTTCATTTTGAGTTTTAAAGTTATCTCTCATTTGTAATCAACTCAAAACACTCCCGAGTCTAGTAGTCTAAAACAAAAGTGGCAACTTGTAGCTGTATATTTATGAAAATGAACTCCGATAATTCAGAGTGCTTTTTTTTTTTTTTTTTTTTTTTTTTTCATAATGGGAGTAAGAAATCCCCCTAGACTGACTAATAGCAGATCCCATTAACTGCAAAGGCCAAAGGGGGAATCGACAAGTGAACGATTTGGCTATGAAATGAGGGGAACTAATTTGCAGAGGAATGAATATTTCTGAGCATCTGGTGGCTGGCCTGCCTATGATAGCATGGATAAACGGCACACAAAAATGAGTATTTGGCTTGCTTGATAGTAGACGGCAGTGGCCCCAGAAGTCTCTAACGATTTGGAGCTTACAGAAATTCTCTGCATTACCAGAGATATTTTTTTTTTAAACTAAGCTCTTCTTTCCTACCCAATGTGTTCATAGCTCTGTTCAAAGTAGCAGTGAACAAAGAGTATTTAGGCACACGGTCACAGATGTTTCTCCCGTTTGTGCGATCTACATGAAGCAGACATTATTCCATGCCATATTATCTCAGAGATGGATGATGGACAAGTTTCAAAAGGTTTGAAATTTGCAAATAATTGATTTGGAGGAACTCCCACAACAGTGAAGCTTCTTTGGATCGTATCAAAACTCTCTGTACATAGTGGATCTATTCTAACAGCCAAAGATGACTGAAACAGCAAAGGGAGCCCTCAACCCCTTGCCAGAGCAGACGGGATGCAAGTTAGGCAAGCAGATAAAGACAAGGAAATCACTTCTATGACTTCTAGGGAGGGAAACTGTTTCAGAGAATTATGTTCTCTAGGAACATGTGCTCATTTTCCAGAATCAATTTGCTTCTGATTTAGTGAATAAAAATTTGCCATTTAATCTTTTTAACATTGTCATTCTCTTAGCTGAAGTAGTCTTGGGTGACCACTGGATTTTTCAGGTGAGTGACCTCACCAAAAAGTGAGAAAAATCTTTTTTCTTTTGAGAAGAGACAAGGAAATAGAGTGACTTTTTTATTAAAAAATCCTTCTTTGAAAAACTTAACACTATTTTTCTTACCAGTCATTTTAAAGTAAGTATGTACAATACACCTGCTGAAGACCATTTCCTACTATCAGGGAATAAAACACATTTGAAAGTAGTAAAACCATATGAAAAGTGAAGTTTACACAGTGAGAAGTTTGTAGAGAAGTGAATTGTGCATGATTCTTGCATATTTTTTATTCAGTAAGTTCTTTGCATCATCGGCAGGGAAGCTGCCCTTTTAGTTTGTTTCTGTGTCAGGCTCGAGCCTCACAGAGAACACTAGTGAAGTCAGCAGCACTCCCTCTCTTCTTGCATGTTGACAGATCTTGCTCTTGAAACCTTTTGGAAGGGACCTTCCCTCCAAAAGAGGGAAATTCTTTCCCTCTATTCTGTGAAAATATCTGCAGACCCTTCCCCCTGCTGATCCCGTTACCCACAGCTAAAGCTCCTTTCAGCATTCTGTGAGAGCTGTCAGGGAGCACATACCTCTGTTTCGTAGCTCTACAACAGCTGAGTTGTTGACAATCAACACAAAGAGTTGTTATGTGATGACTCAAGGACAAGTTGAGAGAGAATTGGGGATAATGGCGCTGAGTGACTCTGTTTCTGTGACCATTACACAAGAGTTGGGCTTTGTACGAGTGAAGCCACAGCAACACTGAGATTGTTAGTTGCAAACAGGTTGATAGGAACATGTCTTTCCAATTCTAAACAACTTTCCATACCCTGACCTATTATTTAGAGTACCTGCTAAATTCCAGTGTGAAAGCAAGGGCCGTTTCTCAAATAACACTTGGATATTCACCCTTTGTGCTCGTGGAGATTGTTCCTTGCAGGACTTTGAATAGATGTCTGGACTCAAGCAGGAGAGTGGAATTGTAACAGCAGAAGCTCTTCCAGAGGAGTCTTTTAGAGATGTCCCTTGAATTAACAAGGATGAGGACACAGAGCCTGCTAATTAGTTATACTGAAATGTTCTTCCTACATATTTTTGTTTTTGGAAAAGCAATGGAGTGGAATTATGAAATGTGTGGTCTTGTTTGCTAGAATCAGCTGCCTTCATTCTGAAAGCATTTTATGAGAGAAGGGTTGAAGAACATGAGAAATAACAGGCTTTACTCCGGGAGTGTTAATTGCCATTTCTCATTTGTTGCTATTCTCCTGCTAAATCAGCTTGCATACATAAAATCATAAAATCCACAATTTTAAAAGTTGTTGCCATTAACTTCTTGTTTTGTGGAGGTAGCTAAGGAAAAAGAATTCTGAGATAGCTGTTAAAAGAGAGAAGCAAGGGCTTTAAAGAGCACCATTTTTTACAGACCGAGTATTGCAATCAGAAGAAGCATCCAAGTGATTTGGTACAAAAGGATAGAGAACAGATTTGGTATTTGTATAAAATGGAAAAAAGGAGAGCCAGAGCAAGTTCTCAAAGTGTTGTAAAGCCGTAATAAACCTTTTGAGGCCAAGGAAGGTACAGCAAAATGGAGATGAGAACAAAGACCATAGCATGTTTTATGTCAGCCAGTCGGCTTCATTCATGATTACAGACTCTTATCTCTTCTTTCCATTAAAGCAGGCTGTTTTCTCTTGTCTTCCGTGATTGTAGAGGACACATTGCTGCTCAAACCTGTTTTTTTGCCTCCACTCTCCAACGCTGTCCTGCTGTGTACTCTGTACAGTACTGGGCTGGGCTGCTGAAGAGTATCCTTGCTGTTGGAGTGCTCTAAGGTGGTTTTTCCCCTTCTCATTCTCAGTTGCAGTGTAAACTGCACTCTGGAACCACGGCAGGGAGAACAGCCGGCTACATAATTGTTTTCTCTTTTCACCAGTGAAACCATGCAACGCTCACTCTTACCTCAACCAAACCTTGTCTGCAACATCAGCATCTACCAGCCCCCATGCAAATCCTCCTTTTTCCTACAGCTAAGAATTGGGTTCTCCAGTTCACCGACCCAGCTTCATCCATCTCTTTGCAGGCAACCAGCTGGATGAAACGGTGGATCTTTCACTGCCAGCAAACTTGATTACCAGTGGACCAACAGGAAGAATGGGTTACACAATTGAAGATGCATTTCCAAAGACAAAATGTATTAGAAAAATGAGTTTGTTATTTTCAGCTGCTGTCATTGAAGGAAAGCACTGTGTAGGAGGACAGGCAATGTCTTTGAAAACTGTTCAGCCTATTTACAGCCCCTGTCAAAGTCAGATTAATGATTTTATATCAAAATGATACACAATTAATAATTTTCATTATCCTTGTAGTTTGGTTAGAAATAATAACCGTATCAAGCTCTGGGTTTGCATATCCTGGGGCCTTCGAAGGGAGTAGTTGCATCTCAGTGCCATGAGAGCTTTAGTAAAGCTTCATGGATTTAATCAAACGTTGTGTTATAATTTTACAGTGCATTTAAACTACTAAGTTTCACAAAAATTCAGACCTCTAATCCAACTAATCCAAAAATGAAGAACTTTTTTTTATGGCATATCTTGTGTAGTCCTTTTTTTTAGTCAAATGAAATGCAAAATGCTACTTCTAATATGACTCCACATTTTTATTATTAATTTCTTATATCCCTTTTGTGCAATTGAAAATGATGAAACAAAGTGTATGGCTAAATACTGTGCAACCACATACTTATGCCAGCCCAGCAAAGCAGATCTGCTAATTTCACACAGCTTTAGTCTATAGTCAAAGCCCACGGAGAGCTATGCACAGTGAAGCATGCCCTGCTATGTCAGGCAGCCTCTCCCACATGAATAAAAGACTAGTGATACAAGCACAGTGATGCTCTGTCTCATCCGAGGAAGTTTCTGGATGTGTTTAAGAATCACCAGCGTGAGAACCCTACCACACAGTTTTAACATAAATTTCAGTGGAAATAACAACTGCCTAAAAGCCCATTGTACTGCCAATAATGGCCTGAGTCCTGCAAGATCAGTGATCCTGGACTCCCACAGATCTGCTCAGATCCAAGGGAAAGAGCCACTCCTCTTGATGGCTTCACTCCTTGTGCTCTTGGCAGCAGCACTGTTCAGGAAATTGTTACAAACCAGAGACATAACATGGGCGTTGCAAGAACTGTTTACATTCCTGTAAAGGAAGCTGCAGCAGAAACCATCAGGACCACTGAGTAAGATACTACATAGCTCCTACATTGAAATTTCTGTTTGCCCATTGCACGCAGACATCACGTGCTCCTGTTGTGACACTTAGGTGCCCTCAGATCAGGCATCCTGAGTGATGCCTTTTCACTCTTAAAGTCTGGATACGTGCCAGACTTCTCAAGTTTTATGGGGCTCAGGTGTGTCCCTGGAGTTTAGATCGGTATCTTCTAGAAGTGGAGCCGACTAAACCAGGAAGAAAATTCCTGAGACAAAAGCTAATTGAGGTTGTGTCTGATGGTCATTACGTGATTTTACACGCTGTTACTTTTTCTATGTAGGAGAAGTTATATGTCGTCAGCTGTACACATCTCAAAAGTCTGATGGGACTGTATCTTAGAAAAGAGTGTGAGTTGTTATGTTTGTTATTTTGTATCAAAGATGCTATTTTAAATGGGAATGGGAATTGTGAGAGTTCTACTTGCCATTCCCTATACCAAATGCAACTGGTTGTTCAGTTTCAGAATTTTGTAGGGCCTAGGATTGCTTCAGAATCATCCAGGAAACGGTGTTAGGAGTTGTTGTGGTTTTTTAAGAGACAGATGTATGGGCTACAGAGCACAGTACAGAGAATTGTGAAAGAACTGTCATCCCGCAAGTCTTTTACTTGTACATCTCGAGTACCTTGCAGAAGGTCTGGTGGGCTGTGGTTATACATGTTGCTTAGGCAAAAAATAGAGAGTTCTGTATTTTCAGCAGGGTTAAAGGTCCCTGTTCTCAGTGTAAAGCGGCTGGTGGCCCACTCTTAATAGTCCCTAGATCACATCGTTCCCAACTGTAGATATATGGGTACAGGTGCTACCGGTAGTGATTAGCGGCTATGCCATACCTCTTCGCCAAGTAAGCCGCTCGGTTACCCACACACAGGCAAGGACTGTTCTACAAACCATTCCCAGAGCTGTGAACAGCAGAAGTGATGTGACGTGCATTTGATAACATCCTCGTCCTTCAGGTCCTGAGACTTTCCATAGGTCATCATGTGAGAGGGATGCGTATGTTCATGCAGCTGGGCTACAGGTATGACATGTCATAGCTGCATCAACAGGCTACATCCAGCCAGGACTCTCTGAATGCAACTCCCCACTAGTCAGCACAATGTGAAATTGTTCCTCCGTTACACCACAGCATCCATCCTGCTCGACAAGCTCTCCTGCCAGGTGCAACTGGCCTTCAGGTTTAAGACAGGCAAAGTATTTGCCTCTGGTGAATGAGGTTACAGCAGGAGCCTGGTCATGGCACTGTCTTGCAGATGTAGGAAATACAGGTGCCCATAGCAGTGGGATGGATGTTGTGTAGAGGATGTATAATGTGTTTGTAATGTGTTTCAGTGGGTCTGACCGTGTCAGAGTGTGTACTGGAATGCTTTGATCTCATATTGATACAAATGCAATATAGAGGCCAGAACATCATCTGTTATTTGCCTGTGAAGCTTTGTTAAAATTCCACACAGTCTTCTCAATTTACAGCACCTGAGGATTTCATATTCTGTCCAGAAAATGAGTTCAGTTGTCCACAGTTGGAAATAAAAGCTTTAGGTCACGGTGCCAGTGGCACCAAATGAACTGCAACTTCTAAAAGTCAGTAGTTACAGCAGTAATACCACTAACCCAAAAGAAAATGGTATCTCTGAAGATCCATTTAGTGCCAAACAAAATCATTTTTTTAATTAATTTTTATTAATCCAGCTCAAATTCAAATGTTATTATCAACATATCACATTTTCATATTGACACAGTTGAGTTTTGTACTTTCTTTTCCTTCCTAGATTTCTTTATTTCCTGTAAATGTCACAAACTGAATGTAGATCTGAAGGCTTCCCATCCTCCATTGTATCAAAAACAGACAGAAGGGTTTTAATATATAAAATCATATTAGAATTTCTTTATAACTGAGATATAACAATTTGTGTGCTCATGGAAGTTCCCCTAAGCAGTCTCTGTGGGCGTTTTACCATAGACGTTAGTTGAAAAGGCTCAAAATCAAACTCTGAAGACTAGAACCTTAATTTTGTATCAGAATTAATTCAGTTTTATATTTTTATTCAAATTATTGCAGTATCTGGAAGTTTAAACTGAGGAACAATTACTTTGAGGGGGTTTTTTTGAATTACAGCTATGGTTTAGATTTGCATAATGCCTGTCGAAAGGAGAGGTTCTACAGGTAGTTACAATACAAAGCATCACTTTCAACTGCTTTGTAATTTCTTTGTTTGCACTGTTAGATTCTACCTATTTATCCAAGATATGGTGGAGACAGTAAAGACATTAAGCTGGAATTGTAAGGAAATTCTGTCCTTGTTGCTGATGTCTGTACATCGCAGATAATCAGAGTAAAAATTTTAAAGCGCTAAAAATTACTAGCATATAACTTATAGACTGCACCAAGTCTGTAACCTTGTTGTACTTACACAAAGTAATTTCATTTTGATTGCCTATTGAATAAGTCTGATTATTCTTTAAGAGTCACTTTGGAATGAAGCCTGAAGGTACAATATAAAATAATTGAATAGAGCGTAAAGTTCCAGCTGGTAACCTTGCCAGTAATTTGAACAAAGATCTTGTATCTGTAATTTAGAGTGCTGTAGATCTGAATGTGAAGTGGATTTTACTAATACTTACAAAATTTACCCTCTCCTTTTTCCCCCTGCCAGTGTAACTTCTTTTCTTACCAACAAGCTCAGTTTAATCAAATTAACATGCCAGTTGACGGCATCACACTGGAATTAGAACTGTATGGTTGGCTCAGACTTATTTCATGCTCTATCACAGTACGAACTTGAGGAATGATTTCCAGGAGACTAATTATCACATTATAGTGAACTGCACCATAACTACAATAAGTATTTTATCTTTTCTAAGCTATTGGTTGCCATTTTTGCACCCCTTAGTGAAACTTGAAAAAAGAGGAATCCTAGAGCTGTAGCCAAATGTTCTCTTTTCTCTTTAAGAACTGAGAAAAAATACTGCCACTAAGGTCCTGGAGTAGAAAATCCAGACCCTCAGTACTGCTGAAAGTGGACTTGAATGTGTTTTTTGATAGTTGCTGTCCCTGGGCCAGATTCTGTGCTGCTCTGTAATAAAGGTGCAGTCATGAGGAATATAAGGCAGTGGACTTGTAAGACAGTTCAAGTTTATCTTGCCCATAAATACAGTTCAGGGGCTGTTCAACAGCTGGTGACACTAGCCCTTCAGACTGGTCCTCACAGCACCCTCTCACTCTGCAGGTGGTATATGCAATCTGGACAAACTGGCCCCCAAGGATCTAGGCAGTTCAAGAGCTCTTCTATTTATTTAGGACAGCCTGTTTATTTCAAAGTGAAACTAAAGATGAAATCGCCCGGATGCTAACCGTTATCCAGTATTTTCTCACAGTTTTACTTTGTGCATGAAGGAGAAATTTCTCTTGCAAATCCAAGCAGCTCCCTTTTCAAATTCTAGATTATTGGCAACTGCAATAGTTACCTCATGGAGAAAACAAAATACTGAGGAATTGAAACTTAATGCTATTTTAGGATACAGAAATCATGCAGAATTTGATTTGTGTTGGTTAATATCAGCATTTAGATAAGTTTATCAATCTTTTTTCAAAATTTAGGATGTACTTTTTTTTTCACTGCAGAGGCAGTTTCCTTAGTTAGACAAATCCAAACATGGAAATCAACTTTTTGCATGCACCAGGATAAATGGTGTGTTACTATGGCATTTTGAATGCCTTCTTATTTAATAAGCTTTTTAGCCCTGTGTTGCTAAGATGCAAGGCTGATGCACAAAACAATAGGCCATCCTACTCTTCAGATAATAAGGTCAAAGTACAAAGACAGTAGGATGTAATTTTCCACACATGGAATGTGTTCTAATTAGAAAGATTTTATTTTTTAAGTAATTGCTTTCTGATCAAAATAGGGGGCTAGTTATTCCTAAAATCTAATTCACTACTTTGGTTTAATAACTGGTAAATTTGCTAACTTGAGACATGCTAAAAACAACCACGCGTGTGTGTGTGTGTCTTTTGTACACTCCTTGGCCACCTGCCATGAGCCATAGCTCCTAACACCAACACCTTGATTTGCCATCTCTGAACAGCTATGTCTCATTTAATGAAATGCCTTAAAGAAATGGTGCCAACCATTCCATGATGCTGTTATACCTCCCTCCTCTTTTGATAGCTCCCTTCTTATGTCCCAGCTGGTATTCCTTGGAGCTTTGCCTTTGGTAAACTGCCATATATTCTTTGCAAATATGCCACAGCTATTCACTTTTCCTTCTACAAATGACTCGCATTAGCTTCTATTGTTGTTGCATGTCAGTGAGAATATAGTTCCTTCAACTCACTAGCTGCTATTATTTTTCTCTAGCTATTTTCCATTAAGATGCATTTCCTCCCAAATGTTATGAAATATTTTTTTTTATTATTATTCAGTTTGTAAATCTTTTCCCAAAGATAAAGATCTCCCACAGGATTGACTACAGAGAATGTGAGAGGTGGTGGTTGTTGTTCTTTTCCATCTGCAATGCTTTTTCCACACACACACACAAATACACACACACCTTAAATTTATGTATGTGCTTGCCCCGTCTTTATGGATACGTGACGGGAAACAAAGGAGGGCCTAGGATAGATACAGATGTGTTTTCAGAGAGAAGGGATAATTTTGGGAATATCTGTGGATAGTGCATTTTGGAGAAAGACCCGTCTGCGTATATGAGCAATGGGAGTGGGTAAAAAGTATGTGTGTACCCATTGATTCTGATCTATACCGGTCTGATTCTTATCCAAGTTAACACCTATACAGTCATACAGGTTTCAGTTAATTTACTTCATGCTTTGCAACAATTCTTCTTTTTCTATGTTATTGTGGAATTCCAAATCTCCACCAAGACAGAGGTGTCTTTTCATCACTATGGGAGGACAAGTGTTCTCTGGGGACCTTGTTCAGTTTGGCATAGCATCTATACCTTTGGACTGTGATGCAAATTATTTAACCCCTTTAAGTGTGCAAAACTGGAAATCTTACCAAACAAAATTGTCTTAGAAGAGTCATACGTTTTCTTTTTATCAAAGTCCACAGATACATCTGTAAACTCACGTTTCTCAGAGGATTTAAACTCTTCTCTGTTAGCAAACAAACATAAGAAGGTGTGTCCCAGCCATTTCACAGTGTGAAAAATCAGGTAGCTTGGATCTGGGTCTTCTGTGCCCAGCTAGCTGCCCTCTCTTTGGGACTGATGTTCACTTTATGAGTGTTACCACTTAAAGAGGTTGGACACTACTAAATGAAGGCTAGAGCTGATAGGCCAACAGCTGGGATACAATTTAGTGGAAGATCTGTTCATATTGTCTCTGTCTAGCACTACTAAGAATTAGGGATAGTTGAAGTTAAAGAGTTACAAGTATTTTTTACAGTAAGTATTTTTCCCAGCTATAACTTTTTTTTCTTTAACACTTTTCATAAATATAATGATGCAGAATTTTGTTGCTTTCTTTTTGTCAGTAAACACGACTGAATAAAAATACCTTTTTTTTTTTTTAGCTTGCCCCTTTTTATTTCTGTTGTGCCTGGACTTCTTTGAAGGAATTTGACTTGAGTATGGATTGCAGTATTGGTCCTGCAGCATTTATGCTGTACTTCTAAAATGCCATTTCAACTTCTACAAGTTTAGAATTTAGACCTTGGTTGCAAAACCAGAACAGGAGACAGTAGATATCAAATGGTACCACGTTACAGATAGCTTCAGCACCGTAATAACCTGACCCTTCCTCTGGCATAGCAAAGCCCAAGAAGTCTTGGCATTGATGTCTTCCGTAGTATAAACAGACACACTGGGAATTTTTTCTTGAAGATTTGATTAAGAGTAATACATCTAGTTCTACTAAAGATAAAAATTCCTTTGGAAGCAGTTGGAGAGGTGAGTTCCACGCAGTGAAGGACTCTCAGGATTTCTTTCAAGCTGTGGGAAATAGACGATAACTCCATTAAAGCTCAGGATTGTTTTCTGTACTGTGTGTGATCTGAGGTGTGCCAGCAGAGCTCTGATCCTCTGCTGATAACAGTAACGCTGAAAACAAACCTCACACAAGAGTATGTCCTGAGGTAGGAGATCAAGTGGGACTTTTCAGAGATAACGTATCTGAAGGCCAACGATGGCATATGCCTTTCACCCTCATATGAATAAGCAAGGATATGACGTATATGCCGTAACATGGGCATAGTTTGTTGCTTTTCACAAGGCTTATAAAAACATTTGCTTTTTGGAGGAAAGATAATTTTACAGAGTGTTTTGCTGGAACCTGGGAGCTCTTAGTTTCAACTTCAGTTCTGGCACATACTGTCTCCAGTACTGTATCAGTCTGCAGTAGCAATACAGCTTGTCTTTTGTATTTCATTCAAAGGAGAGGGAAGATAAGATGGAAATAGAAGAGTGGCTCTTGAAAGACTTTCACGCACTGATAGCAGAAACAGTGTGAAATCAGTATATCAAGTGAGATTTCTGCTATTCTGAGCCCCAAATTTTTTCATGTTGCTTCACAGCAAATCGCTGCTGGTTGAACACTAGCCCTCAGAAAGAGATGCTGTCACCAAAAGTAGCCTTTTTAGCATTGCCTTGGACAGAGAGCACAGGCAGTGCACTTGCGGCATATAAATTCTACTGCAGTTTTGGCTGCGTTGATTACTGGTGTGTGTGCTATGAGTCACCTAACTTTATGTTGTCGCAGCAGTATGTGTATTTTTAGGATGTGGGAAAAAATAATAAGAGCAAATATTTTATACAAATAGCATGATTTCAATTCCTGTCAAGTATTGGATCATTACATTGGTCAGGCAAGAGGCATTGTTATTGCAGCTGAACAGTAAGGATAAAGTAGACCTACTGGTAATGTAGCAAAAAAGATACGTTCTCTACTTAGATTAAGCAGGCACAAATTGGAAGGAAGGATGATGGAACGATTTTTCACATAACCATAATTGTGTGCTAATTATATCATGGAATGAAAGCAATTGCCCAATTATAAGACAATGTATCACTCTATCACAGGCAGTGCTTTGAAGGTTTATGTACTTTAAATTACCGTGACATTCCCAAGGCTCCTCTGTTTACACATTTGTCTCAACATCTTCTACCAACAGCAGCAGTATGAACAAAGCCATTAATTATATATTCCCTGTGTCTTTGCAGAAGTTACAGCGTCCTGTTCAGAATGAATTTATGCTGTTTTGTAGAGTAGCCTAATTTTCCTCTTTACACTGCTAATGACCACTCTGGGTTTGATAACTGAGGGTGGATGAGGTAGGTTTTCTCCTCTACTCTCCCTCCAGAATTTTTTCTGCCAGTTATACTCTACACTGTACTGCTGAAGTTTTGTTCCTCTTTGAATGTTAGTATGATTGTACGCTGCCCCCCATGGCAGTAGATGCTGCAGTCATGGCATTATTACTTTCTTGATACCCAGAATGAGTGAGAGGAGAATCTTGACCAGTAAATCTATTTTCTTCTTTTTTTTTTTTTTTTTTTAACTATCAGTGGACAATGCATTGTATGTTGACCAGTATTACCATTTTATTTGCAATTACTTATCAATAGGTGTTCATCAGGCAGGTAAAACTGTATTATAGACAAGTCCGTAACAACATTAATCAAGCTAGACTGAGTAACAACCCCAGTGAGCGTACAGTGACAGAGCTTCAGCGTGGTCTGTAAAAATCCGACAACTCCAAGCACGTGGTCAGACCGCTATACTGTACAGAAGCTTAAATGTTTGCATCTCCCCAACTATTGTTGCTTATGCCTGCGAGATTAAACCTGATGTAAAACTACCTGTAAACCCACGTAGGAGCCAAACCTTTATTTGCCATTAACCATTTATTCATTAAATGGACAATGAAAAGCTGTCCACAGAGCACCAGGATTTAGATTCTATTTTATCCTTACCATGAAAAGACTTCATCCTTGTCCATCACTTGAAACACATCCCACTGGCTAATTCATGTTGTGTCTGCTAATACACCTTTCCTGCGCAGAAACCTCTGAGCCCCAAAGCATCAAAAATCAGTGAGGGTACAGCCGCACGGCATCCTCGTACGCTTTCATGCACCTTCTAATAACTAACCGTGTGGTGAGTCAAACCTTACTCATTGCAACATGCCTATGAGGTCATCTAATACCTATTACTTTGGACCTGGGAAAGGATGGATCCTTCCAGGGAGTAGTCCCCCCATAGAGCACCCCTGTCTGTAGCAGCAGCATATGAAGAGACAGGATCTCTCGAGGAAATGGATGTAAGGGTTTTCTGCATACTATTGGTCAAAACCAAGTTGTCAAAATGCACATAAAAATCACTAGGCTGTCAGCACAGATCTCGGTGTGCTAGGAACCAGTTAATAAACAGGCTGCCTCGTTCTATACCAGCTTCAGTTCACAGATAGATTTAAGGTGCAGCCCCAAGTACAGCACGCTGCAATATGCCTTGCTGTCAAAGTAAAAACTGGGGAGTGTTGACTTATTCAGCAGTTTCACACAAGGACAGGCTTGACAGGTGGCACCAGAATGTGAGGTCTGTTTCAGATTCTTTCATTAATTTTTTGCAAACTTTAGTGGCTTTTGAAAGGAACCATATTGACAACACTAGAGGCTGCACTCTTCTATTTATCTGTAAAATAGAAGTGGGAAGGGATAGATCAAGCTTACCTGTTTGCTAGTTTTCCTCCTGAAAAGCATTAGCTCTTCTCTACGGTGTTTTGTGGGAGTGAGAACGCAGTTGTCTCCTTCATGAGGATATGTGTGCAGAGCCATGTGGGGCAAAATGACCTTTTCCAGCCTGTGTTGCAGTGAGATATGGTGGGGGATGTGTCTCTTGTTGCTGACTGCCCTGCGAGGGAGCCAGGCAGGGCCAATATATTTTTTTTCATCTAGGAACTCTTCTGCACAGAGAAGTGGGATGACACTGAAAAAAGCTATTTCACAACCAGCAGGGACCACTGCTCATTATTTTTGGTAACTGAATAGCAACAGCCTTTGTTCCTCTTTACAGGGACAAAGAAACAAAATGAGACCTGGTGATCACTTTTCTCTGGAAACAACTGCCCAAACACTTCAGAAACATTACAGTTAGAGGGTTGTGATTTGGTTAAGGACATTGGGATGCTCATCACAGTCAAATAGTCCCACAGTCTACAAAACTGGGTCAGAACACAAATGGAAGTTAGTCTTCACTGACTAGAAATCACAGAAGACAACTTCTCAGACTATTACAGCCATTACATGTCCAGAGCTCACAGAAGTCAACTGCATCAGTTGAAAAACTCCTGTGGACTTAAAAGGGTTTAGAATCAAGCCCTGATATGGATTACCAGAAAATGCAGCGACAACTACAAAAGCGCCAATTGACAGGTCCAACACTTGTTCAAATTTCTGATATTCTCTTCAAATTATTTCCTCTGCTTAGAGGTTCATCAGGGGTTTCTGAGCTTTTTCCTCTTATTAAAATACAAAAGGAGACTCAGATGATAATATCTATCTTGTTCACTGGAACTGCTTGTCAAGTAGATGGCATCACTTTGTTCTGCTTTTTTTTCTTGTTTTATTTTTAAAGGTGGTTGCCTGGGTTTATAGTTATTTATTATGGATGTTTATCAAAACCTGTTGGTGTCTTGTCACTTTTGCCATTCTTTGGAAAACAAGTTTTGTGGATCTTGGTACAGTATTAAATTAATGGCTGTCTGGATCACAAAAGTCACCATTCAAAGTGCTGGTAATTGGCACCTCAACGTATATTCCCAGCAGAGGCCAAGGACCAGATAGTTTCAGGGATGGGATGGCCATCTGCCTCTTCTTGGTGGTTCCTCATGGTTGACTGAGCAATGTCAGGAAAGCTTGTCTGCTTTACCTTTCTTGGGGACAAGTCAAGGATTTCTCTACTATCCATCTGGTACTTGATCCTGGCATTAAATTCTTTATTATTTGTGAGGTAATTTGTCTTCCTCCCCACTTTTTCCCATGGCAAAGCATTTTAACCCCCTGCCACTCTTTTTTTTTTTTTTTTTTTTAAGTGATGCCTTAGACGATGGAGACAAATGTATGATGTGCTGTCCCCAATGTTTTCATTCCACAGGTGATGCTAGCGGATAGCCCAGTTCCCTGGTGCAGTACAGCCTAGGTGTCTGGCATCTCTAAGTACCCAAGAACTTGGTATCTTCCTTTCCTGCACTGTTCTGATATTAATGCTTTGGCACATAAAAAATGCCAACAGATGCCATCAAGTGTAAAGAGACAGGTGGTGTCAATGCGTCAGAGGAGGGACTTCCTCCAGAAAGATGGCACTTGCTGAGTTATGTAGGCTGCCCATGCAAATCCTTACGCGTGTGACATCTATCTCCTTGTGAGACAGTCCTAATGTCCTTGTGAGCAGGCACAATGCCATTCACAGCCCATGAATAGAAACGTGTTGTAGGTACTTTATAAAAATCAGATTTTACATGGTAGATTTGTAAATGATGTTTCATGCTGCATCTGTGTATCACACAGAAGTCAGTATGACACAGTGGACTGGGTAAAATTTGGCGAGCGTGGTTTAGTCAGTTCAGTCAGTTTAGAGAGTTTAGTCTTTGTCACTGCTGTATGCTTTTGGTAAAGTGGCTGCATCTTCAGGCTACCATCTGTAAAAGGTGGTGAGGCCAGATTTCATAAAGCCGTTGGTTTTTATATTATGCAGCTGTAGGGACACCATATTGTGTCAGAGAGAGCAAATAAGAACACTGAAGTCTGTATGCGTACAAGTTTACTATTCTCCCACAATCTTTTTCACTCTTGCCTTCATGCCAGAGGTTTTCTGTATTTCCTCTTACATCTTGCATATTTTGCTCCATATTTCCAGTCATATAATGACTAGATGAGCTATGAGCCCAGACATTTTTTTTTGGCATCAAAATCCTTCCAGAGATAATAGGCTTAATTCTCTAATATGGACAGACAGCTTAATGAAATATCTAATCCCCAGACAATGAAAAAAATGGTTTGTCTGGTTTTTTATGTCACTACTGACCTTTTATATAACTCACCATTATATCACTGTTCTCGTATGTTAGTTCAGGGTTCTGAAATCCAAGGTGGAAGGTATGGTTCTCTGTCTTTTGTCTCCCTTAGGGGTCAAGCAGCCCAAGTGGCATCCTTTTAACAAAGCAATGCAAATGTAGTTGACCATTTTTCCATTCTATTTCTGTAAGTTATTACTATATGGCTATATTCTGTCATCTAGAGACCTCTTTCAAGATCAGGATTGTATTATTGCAGACACAGAAACACCATCCTCGCTTCTGGAGAGCTCCCAGTCTAAAATATATGACCTACTGAAATGGCTTGGGAGAAGGCTAAAATCAAATAGCTTTACCTTTACACAGATATTTGCCTTTCTAAAAATACTTTAAGGTGCCACTAAGCTCACTGGTCCAAGCTGTGATTAATCTTCTGACAGGATCTATCAAGGGTGCCAGTGCTATGACTTGTGTGTAGATACGCTCTGCCAAATCAGCCTTTGCGTGCCCAGCTATGCCTGCCAGCTGAGACGCGTCTTTTCGTAGGGTGGAGGGCTCATGACTTTGATTCCAGATATCTGAGCTTCTAGGAGTACGACAGCAAAGGGCTGTGGTTTACTTTCCTGTTGTACTTCCCTTAAGAGAGCTGTCCTGCCAGACATTTAGATACCAGTGGGCTGGTATCTAAACAGAACAAATTATTTACACCCCACCGTAAGGGAGTGCTCAAATATGGAGCTGCATGTTCTGTTCAGAAGCCAGCCTGCTCACAATCCTTCCCTAACCCCACTTCGTCTTTTCTGAGTGCAGGGAGCAAACCCTGCGCTCAGTTTTTGCATTCTTTCTTTACAACTCCTGATTGTTCAAAGCTAAGGGGGGGGGGGGGGGGGGGGGCTTGCAGGAAATATAATTAAAAGCAGAACTTGCCTGCTGTAGCTTTTCAGGGAGATAAAGGGCACTCCTCCTCTCCAGAAGGTCTCTATTCCTTTCCCAGTGATGCTGTAATCTGTTGCTAAGGCAGTGGCTGTGCTGTAACATAGTGTTCTCTCCCTCATTGTGTTTATGAGCAGGTGGAGCAGAAATTGCTTGGTTTCTACACAAATAGCTATAGAACAAATGTACCAAAGGAAATGGGGGGTGGGTGGAGAAGATCCACAACATGATTAACATGAAAATAAAAGATGTGAGAACATGCCATACGTGAATAGTAAATACATAAATAAAGTTAACCGCTGAGCACCTTCACAGTGTAAGGCAGTCCAATTCATAGAGGATCAGACTAAACATCAGGAAATCATAATTTTATTCTTAGCTCTTCCACTAGCCTACCGAATGGTTTTAGCCAAGGTATTTTCTGATTCTGTGCTTCAGTTTTTCCATCCTTACAGAGGGGTGCTGATTCTTTGTAAAGACATATGAAAGCTGGTGTAGAAAAAGACGGGTTGACATCTGGATTTTACAGTCACAAGAAGCAGGAATTTGGTGAAGTACCAGAAAGTACTCATCTATTGCTAAAGATGAGTTCAGAAGGACACTAGGAAATGAAAAAGGCAAAAAGCATGCACCAAAAAAAAAATGATTCAGTGAGGCGGCTGTTTGTATTCCTGTTTTGTATAATTTTACAAGGCCAAAGAAGTAGAATCCAAACCCTCTCAAGCCCGTTTACATCACTGTGCTGTATCTGCAGACATCGTTACCTTAACGTTAATGTATAACCATTCACAGTGCTGGCGTTAGCACAGCACATTTTGCCATGTATCAGACACATTGCACTGCAGAGGAAAACAAAGGCAGATGAAGTGAGAAGTGGGAGTCATGAATCATTTAAAAAGAAATAGCACACACAGAGCCCACTGTAAAACGAATGACAGCGTCACCATTCGGAGCTGTGCCAGCGGGTGAGAGTGCAGCCACCGCAGCCTGGGGCTGGGGGAGAGGGAAGGCACATGCTTTCTAAAGTTGAGACAGGCACCTTCTTTCACTAACCATCCTCGTGACTTGAAATTAGGATTTCTGTAGGTAATTCAACTGATATCTGCCCGCAGCCTTCACAGATGCTGAGTGTGTACCGGTACCCTTGCGCAGGCACACACAGACTGGTAACGCTGTACTGCTGTGTGCCCTGTGCCAGAGCCACCCACGCATTGCTCCCAGGGGGCAGAGAGAATCCTCTTCGGTTCATGTTTTGTGTTTACTGTTCTCTGGAGGCCTGATTCCTGCTTCACTCAGGAGTTTTACACCGGTGTGACTTTGGAGATTTATGTGGTTGCAAATGTCCTTGTGAAAGGAGGATAAACTGTTTAAGGTAAGACATGGTGACAGGTGACATAGTTAGACGCACAGCTCTGAACCTCTTCCTTGGGCCCCCAGCAGCCCCTGACCAGCCTCCTATGGGGTCTCCACCTGCACCCCTCCACCCATGAGCCCAGAGGCCCCGTTCCAGCATGGGGCCAGGCAGCCTGTGCCTGAGCTGCAGCATAGAGCATCCTGGTTGTAGTTGTGTCGTAGGGCATCCTGGTTGTAGCTGTGTCGCAGCTACGCCTGGCTGTGGGCCCACACATGCCTTCGTGTATCGTGACTCCACATTGACTGCAGAACCCCAGAGCTCCGTCCCTGGCCCTGCCGTGCATCCCTGCTCACGCGCCCTGGCTGGTGGGGTCCTTGCCCTTGCAGGCTTGGGCTGTGCCTGGCTTACAAACCTGTCGGGAGCAGCAGACTCTCGCCGCTCTCTGGCTCTTTCATTTACCAGTAATTCCGGGTTAGCGTCCTTCAGCTCTATACTCTGCTTGCTCTTTCAAAGAATCGCTGTTGCCCCGTATTGCTTTGGTTTTGAAGAAATAATCAAGTTTTTCTCCTGGAAACATAGTGGTGCAATTCACAGATGCACTAATGGCTTTAGGTGATGATGTTGATAGATGAAAGCCAATTCTCTCATCCATCCTTAATGAAAGAATTTAAAGTTCTTGAGCCTGGGTTTCTGAACTTTGTTTTTTGTTCTGAAGTATGTCCTGGTGTTCCTGTTCGAGGTCTGGTAGCCTATACAGGTGCCTTCTGGCTTTCTTCTTACGTAAATACCTTCTCCTGGATGCTGAGTTACTCAGACTTTCCAGGTGACTGTAAAGCATTTTTTCCTCTTTATTAGCAAGGGGTTAATTCCAGTTGCTAATTTTGAATAGTTGCTGCTTTTCTATTGTAGCCTATCTGGTATTTTCTCAGGTGCTGAACAAATTGTGAATATCATTAAATTCACACCATATTGACCTCTATAAAATGAATCATTTGGTACTGCCTGGGCCCACACAGGACACTTTCACCAGAAGTGATAATTGTTGAATCGAAATTAGGAACCAAACGCTGTTTTAGTTAGGAGCAGTCTGGCCCACCAGAGAAAGCAAGTTCAGTGTTTTTTTAGAGGGTTTAGAGGCCACGAGCATAAAGTGAGTGTTCTTGCATCATACTGCAAAGCTTTAGTCATTTAATGACTGTAATGAGTGAAAAGGTAAATTGGTAAAATATTTAAAAGAACCTGACTTGAGTCATCACAGAGGACCCTTATCTCACAGACTAAAGTCTAGAGGAACCCTTAGCCTCAAATCTTTCGTTCTCGGTTAAGAAAACATTAAAAAAAAGATACATCTATCTTGCTTTTGTTTTTAATACCACTTTAAAACAATTTACTATACTTTACCAGTGATGACTCTAAGTTTCAGCAAGAAACATTCTAAGTTTTACAGAGTTTATATAGTTAAAATAAAATTATTTACTTAATTCATAGGTGAAGTGTTGAGTTTTATTTGAAGTGAAAGAAAAAAAGCAGGTTTGATTACTAAAATGATCCCGTTTCCTTGACATACTGTAGAAGCAAATAGAAAAAAAAATCAAGTCGCTTAATGCAAAAAAAAAAAAAAAAAACCAACAAAAAAAAAAAAACCCACAACTGCCAAGACAACATTTTTAACACTTACACCAGACAAACTGTTGGATTTCAAATTGGCAAACAGTCTGTTATGACAGTCCTTTGATGGAGCAATTCATAGAAAGAAAACTATCAGGAAAACTCCACTCTAAGCAAGTGGGGCTTCTAATCAAGAAGATGATGCCACTCAAATCTAGATCAAAAAAGAGTCACAGAAATAAAAGACTTGATTCCACAATGAAGTTTGTGTGGGTAGAACCGATTGCAGGGTAGAATCCTAAAGGTAACTGATTGTGCAAAACAGCACTGAACCACGCTGTGTGTGCAGCCAGTTACACAGTGTTACTGGGTCCTGGCTGATGCCTTTGAGCACCGTGCAACTTCCAGTTAACCATGTGGGAACGCAGTTAACAATGGTGGGAACTCAGTTGTTTTAAGCAACCTTTATTTTCAACCAGAATGATCCATCCTGCATTCTAGAACCCTTGAATAGGGTTGAGTACCTGTGGGTAGCCTTGAGTAGATGTTTTACTTAAAGTAGACCCCAGTAACAAGCGTCATACAGAACTGCTGAAAGCTTCTGCTGCTTCTTGGGGCTACTTCTCTCCACCCCGACTTGTGAGAATCTGTAGCTTTATTCCTGGATCTATGTACAATGGGCTCTGTCGTGCGAGAATTAGGGGAAGGATCCTGTCACCCATTCCTTTCCAGCTTTCTTTGCTTAAAATACCTTCAGGTATTTCAGGATTTGTGCTTTTTTTAAGTTCAGTATTACCAATCTTATACTAATAAAGGCATAAGCCTGTACTTCAAAATCATGAGTGGTATAATTATGACTTTAAAAATAGAACACTTTTTCATAAAGGCTGAGGTATTCAGATGACATTCAAGCAGCTGCATCTTCAAGAGAAATAGCACATATTATGGTATTGCTAATAAAATTGTAAGTACTGGCAACACAGTACTTCATGTAATCACAGTCTTCAGAATTTGTATTCGCTACTTGAATTACTTTGAACTGACACATCGCATTGCATGCAAGTACCTCTAACACTTAAAGTCTGGCTTGTGACCTGGTGGCCACCTAGTGACTATGACGCTAGGCTTCCGGTTAGATCTGGTTTTTCTTTTTGTCGCAGACTTTTGGTGTTCCCTTGAGGAAAATCAGCATTCAGCTTCAACTGCAGAACACACGTGCGCTGGGAGGTACGTCGGGATTCTTCCATTAGAGCAGGGGTGTGGACAGAGTGTGCCGGATCTCCCACTACCGCCTGCTATGGGCATGGGGAAACTTTCCCAAATTGCCCAAAATTAAACAGATCCAGGTACTGTACTTCACAGCCGTGACTTTAAGATCGGAGTAACAGTGCTGCCTTGTATTGCAGAAATGTTTGGAAAATTAAAGACTTTGAAGCACTTTGAGATCTAATCAGAAATACTACAAAGTGTTGTTAATTATGATTAATTTGTTCTTTGGCTGTACATAATTTTTAAGATGAGGTTCTCTGATATAATGATAATGAGGACTAAACGGGTATCTTAATATGATTCTCTGGGATTGTCAATATGAAATTCACTTGCTACGTACTTCCAGAAAAGTGTGCATAAAATTAACTATCACAGCAAAGAATATTCAACTAGACATGCTGGAACAAAAGCCTTAACTAATGCTTATAATCATGGTATTTTCTTAATGAGTGACAGGTGCTCTTGTTTATGTGCCGTTCTCAGAAACCCTCCTTTTTCATTTGAGTAGGTTGATTCACAAAAACAAGCACTGTTTGTGTAATCAAAGAAGTGGTTTAAGAAAAAACAACTTTCCAAATTCCTATTGGGCTCTACTTTTCTCTTTCAACTTTTTTTTTGTTGCTGAACAGCAGCAAGATTGCTTAAACTTTAAATCACTTAAATGGATGTTACACCTACAGCTGAATGAATAATTCAGATCCTAGTCACTGTCTGAATTTGATAGGAAGAAAAGGGGAGGGTCCCTAAGGGTCTGAACGTGTGAGCAGAGGGGGAAGGGGAAGGCTAATTAATTACACATTTACAGTGGGGAATACTTAAAAAAAAATCCACTTAAGTACTGTTTTTTTGTTACATATTGCTGATCACAGCTGAGAGCATAATACCAAGGCAACCATATTCTTGAAAACTTAACTCTTGGAGGGCTGTTAACAACAGATTGAAATGAAGAAAAAAGAAAAGCCCAATCCCAAGCACCAGGGTTATGTTTCATTAGATAAATGCCTCAACGAAAGAATGATTCATCACCTGCTGATGTCAGATTCATTACCAATGCAATTGCCATGTGAATTTCTTTTCTTCTCCATGTTATTTTCAGAGATTTTCTTTCTGAAAGCAGTGCTGAGCTGGCTGCATCTCCTGGAGCGTTAAGGCAACATGGTAGTATTACCATTGACACCAGGGATGCAAATTATTTTTCTCTTGGCACTAGGAAGATTTTTGCTGCCAAGAGAACTATCTCTAGATGAAGCTTTTTTTAAATACTGTAAACTATTTTGGTAGCGGCAAATTACTGTTACTTGGTGGTACGTGATCTCTGACTATTTTTAATGCCCCTGTGACAGAACTGCAACATGCTTTCCAGTGTACACGTACGGTCATTTTCTGAAGGAATCCAGGCCCCTTTGATAGCTAGACCATTTCCATTCTCTGCACAACAAACAAGAACTGCAATTGGAATTGATTTTTGCAAATAGCTCTGGAATTATCTCTCTCTAACAAAAAACTACCAATTCAGAAGCAATTTTTAATGACTGCTTTTGTTTCATATTCCCATGTGGCTTGATTATTCTTTGCCATTTTCTTCTCTAAAAATTGAACAGACTTTGCGCCTCCATTGCTCTGCATCTTTAGTAAAGGAATGTGCTTTCTAAGAACCTGCTTTATTTCGTTCCAAAACTGGTCGTGACATAGTATGTGTTTGAGAAGATGGCGATTAGGGAACGTTTGTGCATTTTGAGGCATTCCTATATCCAGGAGGCAAAACCTGTTGGAAATCTACTGCCATAGGTCCGCTTCCCTTACACCGTCGGTTACTGTGGGTGTCTCCACAGCCAGCCCAGGGCAGCGCTGCCACCTAACTAAGGTGTAGGCTGCTGTGCCTGGTCCCTGTTAGTTCACGGGGGGAATTGTTCCCTTTCACAGTAAACGACAGAAGAAGACTGAAGTTTTGAAATACCAGAACTTACCACTACTGTCTGCTGCCTACAAATGGGGAGACGTGGTAGTTCTCATATCGTTTCCCATTCTGTCTCCCAGGGTGGGTCAGCAGTTTGTGAAATGTTTCAGAGTCCTTTGAGTGACAGGTTTAAATATTTTGGCTTGGATCCTCCAGTTCATGATGCTTATTGTAGGCATCAGGGAGAAGGAAAAGTCTAGGCCTTTAAGCCTTGTAGGAAAAAAGTCCACCTAAAGCACATTAGCTGCCAAATATTTCTGTCCCCCTGAGACTTTTTTGTCATCTTTGTGGCGTATCACATTCCTGTTGTACTCTTCTTTTGGGGAAACTGTTCCCAGGCAAAGTGTGAGCAGCACAAAGCCTGGTACACCGCCCTTACAGCCCTCTTCAGGCAGCAGGGATCCCATGGAACTAAGTTACACTGGAAGGAAGACCTGCCTTTTAAATACAACAATGTTTAATAAACAATATTCAAAAAGGAAAACCACTTTTCCCAGTGAAAGACTCCTTGGAAAGTAGAACTCTTCTGGAAGAAGTAGTGCTATGAGACATGAGACCTTTCTAATTTAGCCTGAGTTCTAGCATTAGGGGAAGAAGGAAAAAAAAAAAGGCATTATAAGCATTATCAGCACATTCCCTAAACTTGCTTATCAACTCCAGCAACAGGTGGAGCGGAACAGAACATGATGCTCTAGCATTAGTTGCTTCTGGAAGGAGATGGCATCTTGCTTGCAGATAGCTGTTTCATAAAAGGATGAGCTCTTTTTACCCCCAATATCTTCAAGATTTTCCACTCTGAATGGCAATCTTCAGCAACTCAGGAAAACTGTTGTTTAAAAACCAGAAAATTATTTCCACAGTTTTAGCAATCCCTCTTTTTGAAACATTTCAGGACTTTTCTACCTGTTAATTTTTGTATCAGACCTGAATACTGGAGTTTAATGGCTAACTTTTGGGAAGTGATAGGTCTTTTCAGACAGTGTATTCCTTTGCACTCTTTCTCCGGAGTACAAAGATACCTCAATTTAGCGTGGTTCTTCATTTAACTGTCCATCTCTTTTCATCCTCCATTATCAGTTGTATAATAATGCCAGGGAAACTGGTGAATGAAAAAATCTGATTTGGTGGCACATAACAGATGTATAACACCCGTTTCCATCTTCTGCCTTTGACTTTTTATGGAACACTGAAGAAAATCATTCCCCCCTCTGACTTGGTTTCCCCATTTTTTAAATGGAGATAATAGAATTTATTCAATACTGTTAACTTATTTTTAATTATCTGATATGATAGGATACTACTCTGCTGCAGTACAAAGTAATCAAAATTGAGGATAATTATGAACTGGAGAACCACATCTATGCACTGAATTACAGGGTAGGGGTCTTTTTTGTTTCTCACATGCAATCTTTGCTAATTTGAAAAAAACATCCAAAACCTGGGAGAAAGTAGCTGTTTGCTTAATACAAAAGGCTGAGACTGAGGAAATCTGGAGTCTTCCTGATATTGACATGGACTCTGTGATCCTGGGCAAATCTTGGTGGATAATTATCCTTCTGGATGTCGTAACTTAAGTGAGAACAGTATTTTTTAGTAGTGTCAACTGAGGTTTTAGGAGATGCTGTAACATAAAAGTTTATAAGAATGTTCAGAGTAATTTAGTTCTGGATTAAAATACAGCTGGCAGGGGAGATGGGCAATTACCTACTCTTTAATATAGATAGGGGATGTATTCTTCCTCCCAGCTATTATTGTCTGTACCTATTATTTCAGAACTGCTGGACATGCTCGTGCCTTGCTGTGGCGCAGCTTCCACAGTGAGGTCACCTGCAGCTTGGAAGTACAGCTGTTTCCCTTGCCTTCATTTTTAATTCATCGGCTTGTTGTGGGTGTTGGGTTTTTTTATCTGCTGTTTATTCTGCAAGCCCCTTTTGGGCACATTGATGCCTCCAGCAAGCTTTGTATGCCAGGGAATTATGGGTCCAGAGATTCTGCAAATCTGCATCCCAGCCAAAGCTTTTGAAAGCTGCTTCTTTTGAATGCCATGCATTTGGCTCGCACCTCTCCTTTCCTCTCTGTCTCTCTCTCTCTCCCCCCACCCCCCTTTTGCCTCTCTTCGCTCCCTTCCCTCCTCTTTCTCTCCCACTCTCCCTCTCCTACTCCTCTTCCCCCCCTTCTCCCTTCCCTCTCTCTCTCCCCTGCCCCCCTCCCCCTTTTTCCTCCTGCCCCCCTTCTCTCCTCCTCCCCTTGCTCCTCTCCCTTCCCCTTTCTTTCCCCCCCTTTCTCACCTAGCGATCCCCTCAGTAATGATGGCAAACTGCACTGCATGGAGAACAACTTGACTGGGAGGAGTAAAAGGGTGCTTTTCATAAAAGATGAGCTAGAAACCTTTCTGCATAATGCTTGAGACTATTCATTGTAGGCTGTACGTGGACTAACGTCTGTAAGATTGCACGTGCTCCGCAAATTGCCCCCTGAGCACCCCCAGTGTGTCAGAGAGCTTGAGAAGGTGTTCTGACATCCAGCTCCTCCATCACAGCCCTGTGATGTCTGTCTCATTGCTCCATCAACAGGGATAACATCCTTTCCCTTCTAGTTCTTTTTTCCTGACTCTCTATTTTATTTTTAAATATTAAAGCTCTCTGGGTTTCCCTAGTATATCAGAGTGTGTGTGAAGTGCTGGTTACTTGTAGCTGGAGGCTGTTTTCCCCCTCTGATGGACTGCGAGCATTTTTTCTAAAACCGTCTCTTCTTTCCATCACTCCTCCTGTCCCCTCCTCCCCTGCCCAAGCCTCAGCAAGCTCAGCTGCACATAATGACATCCAATCTGTTCAGGAAAAGAAAAAAACAGGAGGGGGAGAATATTTCCCTTTGATTTATACAGAAGCTGAGTTGGCAGAGAACTCGGCTCAGGGGTGGGTGGAAGGGGAACCAAAAAGCAAATTTGTGATGCATGGGCATACTCTCCCCTGGGGTGGTGCCAGTCAGCACAGCAGCCAAAGCCGACAGAGAAGCTTTGCAGGTTTCATGTGTGCGCCCAAGGCATCCTCCTTCCCAACGTATTACTATCACCATGCAAACACACACCCACAGTCTGGGGTTAATTTAATTTTAAAATGACATTAGAGATAACACAGGCCAGCTCATTAGCACTAGACAAAACACATAGATCCCTGTGTAAAGACAGACTCAGGAAGAGGGAGAGGTCAGCGACTCATTCCAGCAGTCAGTCTTTGAGCTGGGGTCGGTTGGTAAATGAGAAGGACATAGCTAGGTTCAGGGTGAAAGAGTAATGAAAGAAAGGAAGGAGAATCTTGTGCCGCAGTTCAGGCATTGGAGTGGGATCTTCTGGCAAAAATCATAATGTCAGGTCAATGAAATCATATTGATGTATATCATATCATAAAGGATGTTCCCTAGCATTTTATACCCACATTTTTCATCCACATAAGACAGCATACGAAAAGAAATCAAGAGAGGCCCTAGTTTTATATCTGATTGCTTTGGGAGTGATTATGAATGGAAAGGACAGCAAGAGGTAGGTGCAGGATATGTGGGCTGGTTCTGTCAAGTCCTAATCAAGTATGCAGAATCTCCTACCTCCATTTTGAGCTGCCACACAATTCTGAAACACTTCAGCTCTAGACTGTTAGATCCTTATTACTCCATTTAAAATCTGCCTTAAACTCATATATACAGAATTTCGTTAATGCACACATTTTTTCACCTGCAGCAGTCCTGCACTCCCACACTTGTACACAGATGCTGCTATGGTTGCATCACAGATCTATCCATCTGCTTTTCCAGTATTTGTGCCCCTTCCTGGCCTTCCCATTGACCTAAGTCTTGTTGTCCAGGTGTTTTCAGCCTTGTTCTGGTTTCAGCTGGGATGGGGTTAACTTTCTTCTTCGTAGCTAGTACAGTGCTGTGCTTTGGATCTGATGTAAGAACAACCAGGACAAGCCTTCATCCCAGGTTGCAGGATTTCCTGCTGTTCTAGACTTTAGACATCTTTTGGTCGAAACCTATTAGTTTCACTGAGATGTGGTGATTTCTGTTCTAGACGGTATTGTTATATGACAGTTAACCGCCGGGACCAAACCACAGAATTCACAGGTGCTTCTGAAACTAAATGACCTTAGTCCACCAGATAAACTGATGTCTGTGCACCATTTCATTACAATACTGGACGTATCTCATGAACAGAACAGAAAAAACAAACACAGCAATAATTTGCCATGCATAACCCTAGTGAAACTAATACGGGCTTGTCATTTAGTTAAGATTTGCAAGAAGGTGGGATGTGTGGTACAGAGTGCAGCAGACCCCAGCTATGAATGAGAATGGGGTACTCTCCATCAATTCTGACTGATGGAACACATTCCAGTTAAATGGTAATTCGGCCTTGTCTGAGGGCCATGGGGAGTGATAAACACTGGCAAGTGAACTTGATGTTGACAGCAGCATCCAGATTGCCACAGAAATTAACAGTGTGTGTCTGTTGTTATTAGAGATTTAACCAGGTGACCTGACGATAATTAATGGCGAGCTGAAATGAGAAGGTCTGTCTCCCTTTGGAGAACCATCCCTGAAACCTAGCTGTTCTCACTGAATATACATATCCTGCACAGGAGAGAGCATTTGCACTTCTTCTATTTAATACTCAGACTGATGTGAGAACTTGTTGGGATGTGACTTCATGTCTGCCCAGAGATGGTCTCCAGGGAAAGAGCAGGGATGCAGCTGTTCCAGGAAACGATATGCATTGCAAGGTCATTTGTGACCAACTGTAAAGAGATAATGCCGGAACAGTCACATTGGCTGGGCTTTCCCTTGGCTCAGACCCACCTGCAGACACAAAGACAAGCAAAAGCCAGCTTGCAACAGGCTCATCTGTCCATAGTCGCTGTTGAGTTTCCAGGTTAAAAGACTTTGTGCCGAGCTGATCAGCAGTGGCTGCTCTGGCACAGGAACACAGTTCCTCTTGCATGCAGAATCCTGATGTTTCTGTTCTCAGCCTCTGCTCCAATGGACTCAGAAGATTCCACTGCATTTCAAAAATTTAATTCCTAATCTTTATAAAGATAGGTGAGCATTCTTATTCTCTAGATATCACCAAGGCATCCAAAGGTGGCATGGTTTACCCAGGACATAGAAGACCCAGAGTATGGACTAGAAGCCTCACTTCATGTCTTCTGGTGGTGTTCGGAAATATCTATTCAATTCATTGTGATTTTAACGGCATTAGTAGAGCTCTGGGTCAGGCCCAAGAACTTGGTGACTCAAACAGCCAAGCAGATGTTGTGTATTTAGTTCTGGACAGTTCTGGGCTTTAAATTCTGTTCTACTGCAAGGTGGGGCAGGAGATCACACATGACAGACATGAATCTATACACTTAGAATGATTGAGTCAACCCCATTCTATAGGTTTCACTTAATTGTTAAAAATATTACAGTATACACTGAGGATCTGAAAAAGTTAAAACTTCTGTGCTGGTAAGTGCTAAACACACAGCGAAAGGCAGTCCCAACCTCAACAAATTTGCAGTCTAACTAAACGTGCAGTATAAGACAGAGGGTAGGAGGAGAACAGATGTTCAGAGCTCTGTCCCCAGGGAAATGGAACCAGGCTTCCCTGGGTCTCTAGCTAGTACCACATGGCTTCTCAGCTTCCCCTTAAAACCCTCCTTTTTGTTTGTCTCTTGTCTCTAGCACAGTTTTGTTGGATCAGAGTGTTTGGGGAATGAACAGGTCTGTAAGCCTGGCTTGCTTTTGAGAGAAGAGTAGCCTGCGAGCCTAGTCCTTAGTCACAGTTGTTCAATTTCTGAATACCTCGGTTCCCATTTATGCCACGGTGGGTGATGCCTGTCCTGGGGACGCTTTATTTGTCATCAGCAATGTCCTGTGGGACTCAAGCCAATCACAGCCAGATGGCCTGTGGCCAGAATTGCTGGAAAAATGAATCACGAAGACAATCCCCTTCTATTTTACTCCTCACAACAGGTATCTAGTCTCAGCACCAATCTGGATGATAATTAAAACCCTAGTCCTAAACTCTCCCCTCTCTCACAGCTTTGCCCTCGAATTGAGTAAGGTTTCAGTCTTCAGCTGTCCCCTTCAGTTGCAGGGTGAGAATAAATTAATTTCCAATGTTCTCCATAGGTTTGTGTGTGTGTGTGTGCATCTGTAAATAAACAGACCAATATTCTGGTAACGGAATTGCTACCCTCCCCTTCCCTTGCCTCAGGAGCATCTTGTTCCCATCTCCCTCCAGCAGAACAGTGAGCCAGAATGAAATGCCTGATTCCTAGTAAGTACTGTCATCACAGCAGCTGGGGAGAAGAATATCTGAGGGAAATGCACAAGTGCACTGGCATTTATTTATTTCCTGGGGATATTTATATAGCGCAGACCTCAGAGCACAAGTGCACTTGATGCTTCTGTCAACTAAGGAGGGGAAATGAGACTGTAACACAGGCTGTACTGTGCATTTTTTGCTCACAGGGCCCCCATTAACTGCCATGGATGGACCCCCAAGGCTCTGAAGGCTACTATGAATCATCATGTCTGAGTGCTGCTTGTGGGAGGCAAACAACCATGCAAGGCTGACACTGTAGAATGAGATTAACTGCGATCACTGATCTGATTATTGTGCTAGTTCTCAGGTCCATAACTCCTGAGGCCTACTTAGCTCATTGAGCCCTAATTCTATAACTGAGAAAAGATTAATAAGCAGCTTACCACAAATTACTACCCTTCCTCCTCTCTCCCTACCCTTTGAAGTTGACAAGCATGGGGGAAACAGTGTGATGTTCTAAGACAAGGACACTCGCTGTCTTGGCTCTGTTCAAAACTGCCACTGGGTCTTTTCATAGCCTTTAGTAAGTCACTTAGGGGCTTCAGCCTGCACCAGGCCTGCTTTAGGTGAAGTAATCAGCACTGAAAGACCTCTACCAAGGAAGAAGTCTACCAAGAAGTCCTTGTTTCCTTGTGCCTTTAACAGACTGTGTGTTATCGACACAAAATCCAATTCTGATAGAGGCTGAGGATCTCATAATCACCCTCTGAATGCCTCTCTGTAATTGGTTTTATTTTTCTAGGGCCCTGCATTTTTTGGCCCGCTTGTATATCTGGACTTAATTTTCTTATGCTTGTACGGTGTTTCATATATTGGATCTAAATCAGAACCACGCAGTTGATGTCACTTCATATTCCTTTGATCTAGTGAATAAGATCTTCATCTGAACAGGCTTTTCTTTTATTCTGTAAAGTTTACAGCCGCTGAAGTTTTGCATGAAGTCAGCAGTGCAGTGTTACTCAGTCTGCTATGGATAGCTGGCTTGTCTGATGAAGATTTAGCATGCTGGGATCACTCAGATATCTGCACCATCCTCCTGCTCCCCTGTTAGGATTATCAAAAGTTGCCAGTGCTAGTCCAGGAATACATATTAAAATCTGAATGTTGTTTAGCTCGTTATATACAAATGGCAGGGACCCTGCCTGGTCGTTCTAACTGCTGGGTTTCTATGATGTTTCATCCTTAAGGAGTTAACGCACAACTCCTGGAAGAAGAGATTTGTGTTTCCACCATCAGATGCAAACACCAAAACAATGAAGCTTCTTTTGTTTACAGTGATGAAAAAAAAAAAAAAAGTTTCACTGCTAGCTAATATGCAGAGGTGCATGTTAAGACACCTGACTTTTCATGGGGCCTTGGGGAAGTCATAGCACCTTGGTGCCTCAGTTTCTCTCTGCAAAATGCACAGTAATCTCTCAGGAGACATTGTTATTTACAGTGTGCCTTTCTCCTCTAAGAAAATTCCCTGCAAAAAGGTAGTGTAGCCATTTGTCAGAGGTACAGTTTTTCCTTCTTTACTAAAGCAGATTTGCCTTGACTTCTCTGAGAAGTTTGCCTGAGCAAACAGTGAGCAAAGCCTAAATCAGGTTTTAATTGTCCATTGATTAATTGCAGTTTCTGGGATTTCCGAGCTCGTTCCTCCCTAAACACTAAACATGCCCATGCTCCCATTTCCTGTAATTTTTTCAGAGTTTCTCTTTCCACTCAAACTTCCCATGAGCTAAAGAATTAAAGGTCCAGTGTTCAGAACTGGTGCATGACAGCAGCATGGATCCCACTATTTCATGGCAGCTCCTTTTCCTGGACGGACACCCAGCCCTGCACTCATGGAACTAAGGACAACTGCTACCGTACAACATTTCTACAGGAAATGAGCACCTATGTCTGTCATCTTGCCTCATTCCTGTTTCACACAGAAACCAAGCCAAATCCTGCCGAGACCTCCCGACGGCTGCTGTCTGAGACACTGACTGCACTTATTTCCTGCGTGTGTGCACCTGGGCCCATGCACTCGGCATCTGTCTGCTGTGGGGGAAGAGGAAGAGGAAGGGCTGGGTTAGTGGTCATGCAAGAGGCTGGTTTGCTTCCCAACATGCTGCCTTCATCAAAGTGACATGCTGAGTAATTAACAGTCCCTTTCCACAGCTAGCAATACCAGACAGGGGAGATCTTTGTTCCTGTTTGAAGGGTGAGGGCTACAAGAGAAATTAGGAAACACAGAGATGAGAGCAATTTGGTATCGTTCCAGCAGTACACACTGTTTTATTAATCGGAGTGGCACATGTTTCTGAGCTGTGGGGCCAGCCAGGCACTGCAGCAGCAGCAGCAGCAAGCCGGGACTGTCTGCTTACTGCAGCCGTGCACTTAGCACCAGTGCACAAGGCAAGCCGATGCCCTGCTGTGAGGATGTAATGGAAGCAGAAAAGGAACAACAGTCATGAAGTTGTTCCAAGCTGGAATGGATTTACTAAGAACTGGTCTTTTCGGGTAGCTAAGGCTATACTGACTTCAGTGGAGTTCTAGGCAGGTGATTTCTCCCTGAGTTTGCATCGTTGTAGTTCAATCAGCTATTATTTCTACCAGTGAAATACATGGTCTCTGTTGACTTTGAAGCTCCAGAACCAAAAGTATTAACTAATTGTGAAAAACTTCTGATACATGAAATTGGACTTCTCAGACTTTTTACGGCAAGCACATTCTCTCTAGTGGCATTGGTGCGCAGAGTGCTGGACTCTGATAAACTTATTCTACCATTTCTTCAGTACATGCTCACAAGCAAGTAACACTCCCAGCCGGTGTCAGGGCTTTCCTGATCCTCACCACTACAGTGCCTGACTGTCTCACAATCTATCATGTATTTGCCTGTTCCTTATCCTTGTTAAATAGGAGAGAATTGTTCTTTCAGCATTTTAGATAGGAATCTGACACCCTGCAAAGCTAAATCAGTTGGCAAAGCTCATATGGAAGATCTGTGTTGACAAAGGGGAGTGAATACAGCTCTCCCAGCTGCTGCATTAGTGTTGTAATCATTGCACCAGCCTTCACTCTGCTTTGCTAAGCAGCTCTCACACTTCAGCAGCAGAGATCCAAATTTTAAAAATATATTATGCTCTTTGAATGCTTCAGTTTGTCTGTACATCATTCTCCATAGGTGATAATTTACAGCAAATACAGCATCTATACATACCGTTCATTATTTATGTTTCAGTTACGTCAGCTTCTTTTTCACAAACAGGTTTCATTTATACCAGAGGTTTTTTCCCAGTAGGCTTTATTCTTCTGCCTTTAGGTAGGTATGCACGTAGCTGATCAATTGTTAAAATGAAGCGAGCTCATCATCCTTCATTTGTCTTTCTCCCTATTTCCTTTTAAGAAAAAGTTATGACAGGTAGGACTGCTACCAGTGTCCCTGTCTAATTTAGGTTAATTCTGTGCAATTTATGCATGCAGACAAGTTCAAAGGAGAAAAAGCCATCAGTAGTCCCCTTTATCTGGTAAGCTTTTTATGTTATTGGTTAGTAGAAAAAGCAGGGGCAGGGGCATCCCAATGTTATTAAATTGCTCAGTATTCCTTCTCTTTGGGAGCTGCTATTGTGGAAACAGCACTCCATATCCTCTTGGTTTTTTTTTTACAGCTGCTGTGCACCAAATTGTTTCTTTAACTGACATAATCTGTATTCTATTCTCATCAGATTGTTCCCACCTACAAATATTCTTCATAGGCCTTCATCCATGAAATGACCTGCTATAACACAAGCTGTCCCAGTGAGCCCACTGGAACTGGTGTGCACATGAGTAAGGCTTATAGCACTTGATCCCAAGCTATTTAGACTTGAGTCACTCAGTTACTGTCTCGTCCTACAGGAAGGCAGGATGACTGTGTACAATAGAACAAGCTAGGAACGTTTGATTCACCATCGCAGATTCTTTTGCCCGTGTCTGCCTATTTGATTTAAAAATATATACATGCCAAGGGGCTTGATATGTCTCTTGTGCCCCATTTAGCATCTGCTGAGCATCCCAGAGCAGCCTGGAGTGTAACACAAGTCACTGGAGGATAGATTTGATAGAGGGGAAAAAACAAAGCAATTGATACCCTCAGGCTCCAGAAGTCTTCAAGTTGATTCTTGCTGACTACAGGCAACAAAGCAATTTATGGCAACATGGTCGAAAGTTCCTTTTATTTCAAAGCTGCTAAACCCTCCCTGGCACTTAAAGTCACTTTTCATAAGGCAAACTCAGTGAGCTTGCTGGGTTCCCAAGATCTCAGCCCCTGGAAGCTTTTAAGAGGAGTGAAAAGAGACATTAAGCACTGGGGAGGAATCAGGGAGACATAAAACAGAAATTAGGGTTTAACACAGGGCCGTGATGAGCTCGGTAAAGAAGAGGCAATGTTTTCATGTGTTATTTCCTTTCCATGGCATTTCCCTGTCGGTCAGACCTTCAGTATAGCTTTTTCTGTGGAAGTGGCCCGCTTTGTCCAATGAATGAAGTGCACTCTGCAGATGGAAGCTGGGGTGTTTGGAAGCGGGTGTTTGGAAAGTGGTAGCCAGATTATTTTATTTTAAGGCTCTATTGCAGCAAAAGGCAGGAAAACAGACAGGGGGAGAGTAGTGAGTGGTTCACTGGCACTGATTGTCTACCACAGCAGGTTCAGCACTTAAATTTGAGTGACTTCTCTCTCCAGATGGTTGGTGGGAGCTGACTACCCAGATCTTTGCATAGCATGCTCCATAATGAAAAAGTATGGCATCACTTGCTATCTTTTAAAAGCTTTTTTCTTCAGCCCAAGTATAGCTCACTGTATTATGGATGTCTTCTTTGCCTGATGCAGAAAAAATGGGTATCTGTCATATGCCTAACCAGGGACTCTGAGCTAGGAGTTCCTTTATTTCAGGACAGACTAGCTCATGCTTTTACAACTGCATATTCCTACAATAATGTAAACGTAGTCTTCCTGTCCTTTTGATGCTGCCACTGCTGCTCTCTTCACTTCCACTTTAACTGAGGCTTGTTTCTCTCCTAAGTCATGTCATAAAATTATTCTGAAAAATGCAGAGGATTTACACTGATTAAAAGATCCGTTTTCTTAACATCCAGCTATACTGCTTCTCAGGAAACAATAAACAAGGTAGGAAGATTTACTAATTAGAAGTACCCCCAAGAAAACCATGTCACAGACAAATTGATAGAATGCCCTTAATTTTACATACTGTGCTGTCAGTTTGCATGCTTTTCTCTGACCTAAATATTCAGTATAATGGGTGATTCATATACAGTCACTGATTCTATGAGAACTGAGAAATTCAAGTAATCTAAAGAATGTATCTTCGTATCCTCTCACAAAGCAACAGTTATTTTATGGAAGGTAAGCAGACTTAGAGAGGCGTCATCTTCAGCCATGCTGAATAGACGACATTCCCAGTTATTACAGGGTGCATACCAGTGTCTGGCTTTTCTCAAGTGCAGTACAGTGTTACGTGCCCAATAGTACCCAGTGATTTTGCTTGAATGAGGAACAGACCTATATTCTTCTGAGTTCTGATGCCCAAACCAAGCTACCTCCCTCAATATTGTAAGACAGAGAAAAAAAGTCAAACAGGTTTTTCTCCAGTATAAACTACAAGCTGTAAATCATTGTAACTCAGGTTCAGATAAAATTACCATGTGCACATCTTTATATGTATCAGTTCTCAGTGATATCTTGGCTGCTATCTTTTTCGAAGCACCCAGGTCACTGGTCACTGAGCCCTGCCCATGTTTGATATAAAACTGTTTCCACATTCTAGAGCTTCATTTTCTGTATGTGAAAAACCACAAATCTGCCTTCTCTAATATGCCCCAGAGTCTTTGGAGCAGTCCAGTGACCTTGTTTGTTTGGGGTTTTTGTTTCCAGTGGTGTCAGAATTTTGCATCAAAATCATTAGCCAAACCTGGGTTAGTTTGGATTCTTCTGACTCCTTTCCAGGCAAAAGTAAGCCTAAGTTCCTCAACAGCCATTCTCACGCTCCGCTTAACCTCAGCTTATGCATTACACATGATGTGGGTGATGCGCTGGATTCCCTTTGTTTCCCCCACTTTTTATTTTCCATCCGAGATGTGGCGTGAACTGGGAAATGCAATCAATGAGGATATACAGGAAATAGAAGCCATAAACAAAGCTGACTGGTTGAGTCTCAGTGAGGTCTGGAGTACAGTTGTTGAAACAAACCACTGGTGACCCAGAAAGATCTGAAGCTGAGCAGAATGCTTTCAAGATGGACATGTGGGACAAAGATGGCATAGATGAGTTGGTAAAGGTCTCATCTTTTCTTTTGTAGGCTCTGTTCCAGATGTAGCTTTAAAATAATAGCAGCATGGTGGACCCACAAAAGGGCAAGCCTGAGAGCGAGGAAACCTTCGTCTGTTGTGAGACTGACATTGTGACCGTCTTTCTAAACCTGGAGAACTCTCTTTTAAAAGATCCCAATAGTCAGGGCTGGAGACACATGACCAGAATAATTCGGCTTCCATGTCAGGACTGTAAATACATACCATTTCAGTCTATTTGTTGGACATATAAAGAGAAGAAAATGCCCCCTGCTAATGTATGAGATGTGCTACACAGGAGAGACTGTTCTTTCTAGCCTTACGGATCTATAAGCCTGTGTAAGTGTCTAGATATTCAGCAACCAGAAGCTTCAGGCCTTATCCATAAGCACAAGGTGAACAGGGAAATTGTATTATTCGCTCAAGAAATGGGGTATAATGAGGGGATATTATCTGGTGTTCTCAATGGGAGATACTTGGTTTTGAACTTTGGAAAATCTGGATGCTTCTCACATGTCAAAAAGAAAACAGGCGTTTGGATTCTGATTTATGGTGTAGATGCTAAGCCAGCTTGAAAATTGTGGCGTCGATTATCTCCTTTTTTAAATAAGGGCTAATGACATTTTCCCTCTTTTTTGAGGCTGAATACCATTAGATGCCAAAGTTCACTACAATTAGTTAAATTAAAAGTTTGTTATTTAAACAATAAAGGCAACAAGTAGAAGACCCTTCCTTGTCTCATGCTGGCCTAACCACACAGGAAAAGTTATCGGGCAGGTGTTTGTAGCTTGCGGGTAGTTTGAAGCAGCCATACATCACAGCGAAGGTGTATTTTCTAGGGTCTCTGTGACAGGGCTCCTCGAATCTGTTCACAGTTCTGCCTTTCATTTTGCTGTTTTATCTTTGGCAAGTTATGTCGCTTTTCTGCCTCCATCTTCACAGCAGTGAAATGCAGAGTGTACATTTGTATCTGTCAGGATATCTAGGATCTTTGAGGCCTAAAATTAAATCAGCAAAGGGCTCTGATGATTATGATAGTATTGCTATAGAGTAGGATGCTATATATAGGGACAGTGCCAAGTTTCAGTTGTTTTCTTTAAGTAATAGAAAGCATAATGGTAAAAATAATCCTGTTACGATAAATCAGGATGGGTTGAAAACTGGCTGAATGGCAGAGCCTGGAGGATTCTGGTCAGCGGCACAAAGTCCAGCTGCAGCCAAATCAGTAGCCATGTACCCCAGGGGTTGATACTGGGGCCAACAGCATTTAGCATCTTCATTTATAACCTGGATGATAGGGCACACGGCATGCTCAGTAACTGCGGGTGATGACAAGGAGTGACTGCACACCAGATGCTTGTGCTGCCATTCAAAGGGACCTGGACAGGCTGGAGAACTGGGCAAAGAAGAACCTCACGAAGCTCAGCAAAAGGAAATGCAAAGTCTTGCACCCAGGGAGGAGTAACCTCAGGCACCAGTGCGTGCTGTGGGCCAGCCGGCTGGGAAGCAGCTTTGCAGAGAAGAATCTTGGGGTGCCAGTGGACGACAAGCTGACCATGAGCCAGCAAGACATCCTCACAGGAAGGGTGGGCAACATACATCACCCTGGGGTACATTAGGAGAAGCACTGCCGGCAGGTCAAGGAAGGTGATCCTTTCCCTCTCCTCAGCACTGGCGAGGCCACATCTGGAGTACTGTGGCCAGGTCTGGGCTCTCCAGTACAAGAAAGAAACAGACTTCTTGTGTTCAGTCTCAACACAAGAAAAAGCTTTTGACTGTGAGGGTGGTCAAACACTGGAACAGGTTGTTCAGGCAGGTTGTGGAGTCTCCATCCTTGGATATATTCAAAATCCGACTGGGCATGGTGCTGAGCAAACTACTCTAGCTGACCCTGCTTGAGCAGCGTGGTTAGACTAGATGATCTCAACCTCAATCATTCTGTGATAAACTGCATCCTTGTTGTAGCATTATGAGGACTCGTATATGACTCAAAAATCTTTCTGTTTTAAGAATTTGAGAGTCTTAACATTAATTTAAATGGGAGTGAGATCAGGTTCCAAGATGTCAGAATGGCAGAAAGCTCTTTATCTCATAAAGCTCCTGGGCACCTTTTACTGGAATTAACTCTGGGCTTTTTTCCTTTCAGATATTCTCCAGCCTTTGCAAAGGAAACTGCAGTAACAAATCAGATTCTGCAGTAACACATTTTAAGTCCTGAAGCAAAATTCAGCAGTTTTAGAGGGACAGCATGAAAGGGAATGGGGCGGGAGAAGTGGGGTGGGAAGTATTTATAATCCCTTTAATATTTTAAAATTTAATTATATCCAAATTGGGTTAGCGAGACTGACAAGAATACTGCATCTAAAGCATGGAGCCCAGAGGCAGCATTGGAAAATGAGAGGAGAAATTAATAATAAAAAAACCCCTATTGCTTCAAGGCAGCAGACTGGAACACTGACATTCCATTACTCCGTCTGTCTGCTGAATTCATTTAGCATCTGTGGCCTAAATAGGCTAGTTTTAAAGAGGCATGCTCCAGTTTTTATGTTGGAAGAGGGCGGGGGTTGTCAGAGGATTTTTCTTCATTGAAATCTGCCTCAAGAAGGCACATCAGATTGTAGTTAGTAGGGTAGAGAAATGCTAACCTCTTAGCACTTGTAGATAAAATAATATCTTGTAGTGTTTTGTAATGCCTTACAGATTGGGGTCTGCATCTAGCATTTGGGCCGCTGCCGTTTGATTTCTGAGGGCAAAGCTGGAGCAATAATGTTGTGCATGTAATTGAAGCACTAGGTCTAAATCTGTAAAGGCACAACATAAGCCATCGCTAAAGTACAGCCATTTCCAGCATCTCTGTACTGAAGGTATTAAAAGTGCAGATTGTCAAAATGCTCTCCCTACCTCTTCTCTGAAAACCACAGTATTGTCCAGCAGTACAGCATTCCTTGACACAAACCATTCTCTTTCAGGAGCACCAGCCCAGCCATCATTGCAGCAGCTGCTGCAACACACAGTGTCTCCCTCAGGATGCTCCTTTTCAACTGCTACCTCCCTTCACCTTTTCATGGCTTTTGTGAGATCTAAGATCAAAAGCCTGAGGCAGGCTGTCTGCGGTATTACGGAGAACTTACACGCAGGTACTGCAGGCTAGATAGATGGCTTGACAGGAGGCTGGAAGGGAAAGAGGAAAATGATTCTCCACTTTATTTCCTAGAAACTTACAAGTGTTTCACTTCTGGGTAGTTTCTTGAAACATCTGGATACCAGGAGGATAAAAGGTATCAGTGTAACCTCCCAGTAAGATCAATTGTTTAAAGCTTTCTGTGTATTTCCAGTCGTCTTTGGCTTCCTTCCCAAGATTATAGAAACAGGGCTGTGAATTTCCTTTGAGTAGAATATAATTTATTCTGTATAGCTCTGGGTTTTTTCTGTTTCCATTTTATGCAAATAATCTTTGATTCCCTTTCCCCTAATTTGCCAACTTTGGGGTCTTTGTGTAGATGATACAGAAAGGAAGACCATGGATTTTATGGAAAGTCATATATAAGCTGTTAAAATTCGCCCTTTCTCCTCCTCCTCGTTGTTCTTTGTTCTCAGTGTAGATTTTATCAGAAGTTTTTGTCAAGTTTAATGGAGATTACCCAACAGACAGAAGGCATGATAAAAAATTTTACCAATGCAGTCTACCATGAAGCATGGCCATGCTTTTTGATTTCAAACATATAGGGTCTTATCCAGGAAGATTCTTAGAGCTACCTGCAGAGTCCAAGTCTTCAGCTCTCATTAGCTAAGTGAATCCCCGTGGGGTCTTGGACCTCATTAACTGTCAGCTGGTGGAGAAGGACTTTGACCAGTCTTGAAGGAAAAAGGAAAGGCTTGACCCTCTGATTTCTTTAGGTGGCGTGCTGGGAGTAAGACCTCATGAACTGCCCACAGTTGCTATCTGGTTTGCTGTCAAGGGGATACTGGTGATTTCTGAGAAAATTTAATCTGGCTAATGTTTTGGATCCGAAGAGAATCTTGCCTGTTGTCATCCAGCCATAATAACACTTATGCAGGCACCCTCCAGCAAAGCAACTCCTGCCCTAAAAAAGTATTTACAGTTTTATTCATTTATTTTTTTTTCCATCACTGAATACCATCATTGTCTCCTCCTCTGGTCATCTTCTGCTTGATTCTGCAGACACTGAAGTCAGAGCTAAATTGGTTTAAGAATGTAGTTGCGAAGTGTAAAGATTGCATCAATGCTTCATGGTATCATCCACTTACAGGCTCTACCTTGGCTGCTACTAAAACCGTGTACTCTGTAAACTCTGTTGCTTTGTCCCAAAGTAGTTACTTATGCTTCCAGAAGGGCTGTCTTCTTTTTTGAATTTCAACAGAACTGAAAATAAATACCTGGCTTGTGTCTTCCCAAGCACATGTGCTGCAGGGAAGTCTTAAGTAAGGGGAGCCAGCCTCTGGAGAGTTGCTTTTAAAAAATTGTATTATTCCTTCTTTCTCCCATTAGGCAGCAGTCCGGCCAAATTTACCTTTGCTATTACTTAAACATATTTCTTTTCTGTTCTTTTTATACAGCGACAGCCTGGCCTTAGGCGAATCTCCTGGGAGACTTGGTTAAAATGCACCTGTGCTACACAGGCAAACATATATTACAAAGTTGATGTTGCTCTCTCTTGGCTAAAACAGTAATATTTCACTATGGCTCATGTTCCTCCTCACAGTTCTTAAGGGATTCATCTCCATCACAAAGGAAATGTCCTGTAGTGTTGAAAGAGGACTTAATTTCAGTTATCATTATTTCATAGAATGAGAACTGTACAGTTATAAATCACCAGAGAATTTTCTGCACTTCCATTGAATTCTTTCTGCTTTGGGCTCACAACTATTTCTTCCAACTCGCAGCCTTTTCCACTAAGCTTCCTTCTTTCTTTAACCTCTCACCTCTACCTTTCCTTTCTTCTCCATGTAGATGATTAACTCCCAGTTAGACCCAGGTCCAAAATTATCCAAGGTTGCTTGCTATCTTCTTATTCCCTTTGCTTACCTACCTGAATGGCAATGTCTGCCTTGTCTACATTAGTAACAAATCTATAATCATATCAAAACTAGCACAAGAAGACCTATTTTCGATGAACATATACATATTACTGGTGGAGATGTGATTGTTACTCGTAATAATAAATGATTGGTTGCAGTGTTTCACTGACTTGTATTTAACTTGTATTTGACAGGTTCCATCTCTTTAAGAACTTTCCTTTAGGGAGTAGCTTAGTTCATTTTTCTGAAAAGAAGCAACGCCCTCCCCCAGGTTGTTTCTTGACTGAAGTAATTGCTGTGACTCCTCAGGTCCCAGACAACCAACAGATAATTAGTTCCAATTAAGTTCTCTCACAGGTGCTTATGAAATTGCCATTTGGAAGCAGCAGTTTCTCCTGAAAGGTGAGCTGAATAGTGGGGAAGGGAATGCCAAAGATCAGAGCGAGAGGAAAAACAGCAGCAGATCAGTCCTGTTATGGTTTTGGTTTTTTGTTGAAGCAGGAATGTGTATGAGGTATCTTTTTTTACTTTTAGAGATGTGACTGCTCAGTGTGGGTCCTTGTGGGGCTTTTCTTCCTGTTAAAAAGAAAAAAAAAGTGGGTTTGGGGGAGTGGGGAAGCAAGAAGTAACTTTAGAGGAACCAATGTGTGTAAGCTATGCTGAAGAAAAGCCCAGCAAATATATAGCACTTCAGTTTTTCCATGAAGTAAGCCAGGCGGGATCAGTCCCAGTAGGTTACTGACCCCACCTGGTTCACCTCATGGTGAGTCTGAAGTGATGTGTTTTCCTTGCAGAGAGCTTGTGTGCATTAGGTAAGTTGAACTTGAGTTGCCTAAGAACTTCTATGTAAAGCATAAGGTCTGATCTTCCCTGGTGTTGGCTTCTTACTGGTGTAACTGTTGTCTTTGTCAAAGCTGCGTCTCATCCTTACCTGACAAGGAGAAGGATCATGTCTTTAACTAGCTTTATCCTTTGCTTTATGAGGGAGGCAGGAGGGAGTTAGTAGAACCTGTATTTAAGGAGGAAAAGTATATCTATAAACTTGACATGCGACTAAAAAGCACGCACACACACACAAAAAAAAGCTGCAGGTTTTAATCCTTTTCCCAATTGTTATTTCTGTTTGTCTGCCCTTAGTGGTGGTATTTGTTATGTTGTCTTTCCAATTATGTATGGGCAGGGGGTTTGGTTGGTTGGTATTTTGGTTTGGGTTTGGTTGCGGCGGTTTTTTTACACAAAAACGCACTGTTTCAGATTTGCAGGTTGCAGTGGATGCTGCTCCGTGCTTGCATCTAGTTACCGTAGAGCCTATTGCACTGAATTCCAGTTTGTGGCAGTAGTTTAAGCCAAAATGGTGCTTTTTATTGCAGACTGCAGAAAGGAAGTGTATGTACAACACCAGTAATCTTAATCTTCACCTGCCATCATAGTTAAGCAATATGAACTCCTCCCTCCATATGGTTTACATGAAGGCTGGCTCATTTTCACTTACGCAGCTGGGAGGAGTAGCTACTTCAGTGGCAGTAATTACTGTGTGGAACTGCTTAATCTGGGTTATATAGGAAATAAGACCAAATGCCCTTGAAGGGGATGTTCTCTAGACTTATCTATGAACCTGGAAGGCCTCTTCAAGCTCTTGTGGCTGCTGTAGCCACAGCACTCAGGTTGGGCCGTGCAAGTCTATGTATGCTGCGTTATGTCAGTGGATATCCTCTGGAAATATCAGAAAGCATCATGGCTGTGTATTGCATGGATTCAAGTATTCTTCTGCCTTCTTGTCTCTCGTATGCTTCATCACGCCTTCCATGGTAGCAGACACAAAAAGCAAAAATTAAATATGTTTTTTGAATTTTGAAGCCAGGGCAAGTGCTAACAGTGGTTTGTCTCCTGCTGCAACTGAAACCATGAACCCTACCAATATTCAACAAGTAACTCATGAAACCTCAGACAGCTATAATCTTCAAAGCATTAAACAACTTGTTTAAATATATTTCTACTTGACAATTGCATGGGAATGGATTAAGTAAAAGGTATTAGATTCTTTTAGAAAAGCTGCTATATGTGACAGGAGTTTTGAGACCACCCAGTATATTTTACTCTCCACTGATTTTGGTGGCAGGTGGGTACCATGTGCTTTTGAAAATCTAAGTATTATCTACAGGTGTAGGTATTTAAGCACTTCTAAAAGCTGTGCATTTAATCCTGTCCCACTCACAGCGTACTCTGCCTCATTAGAAATGTGGAGGATAGGTGCAACCCAATCAGAATATTCTGATTTGTTTGAAAATTGGAATATTAAGATAGTGTTTATTTTGCTCCAGTTATTTATCCATAACTTATTCTGCATTTATATTACATGCCTTCAAGGGTAGTGGCAAGTTAGCCCATGCAGTCAGTTTAACTCCGTTTATTCATCTTTCCTATATACTTTCAAAGAAATGGCTTTGTGATCCATATGGAAATAACTTCATGGCACAGGGATCACGTATGTTGTCTTTGCAAAATAACATGCAGCGACATCTAACAGATTTCTCTGGTGGGAGAGGACTGAAATGCCACATATTCCAGTTGTTTGCAATATATAGTCTCTGGAAAGTGTTTATTTTTCTGAGGGAGCATTGGACGTCTCTTTTATCTAGATACCCAGCTGTTATGCAATTATGTTTTCTTGCTTATGAGATCTTTAGTTTATTGAGAAGAAAAAATGACACAACTTTCTTCTCAACTGCTAGTTTGTTCTTTTATTCTGCCTCAAACAGGCTACATTCCTTAAGACAGTCTACATGACATGGCTGAGATCAAGCAGGAACAGCAGAGAGGTTGTTAGGAAGGGTTGAAGCTAAACATGAATCAGCTGAGTAGAGGGTAAGTTTGTTAGACCATGCAAGTAGGGGGAAAAAAAAAAGACCTAATTTTACATGGCTATTTTTGAGGCAGCAAATTGTTACTAGAAATTATATTCTGTCACTCTTGTTCCTGTGTTGTGCTGCCTTCTCATATTGTATAATATCCAGTTATGAGAAGGAAGACATATGGAGAATGCAGATAGGCAATCTAACTCTTGGGTGAGGATTATACAACACTTTTTCCTGTTATTTGTATAATTAACTTGATAATACAGACTTTTATGATTTTTTTTCTGCTGACTTCTGGTGCTTTAATCACTTGGTGAGAGACACATTGAGAAAATAAGTGTTTCAATTTACCGACTTTCTTAAAATTGTACTTTACTTTAAATTGTTCCTCCATCTCTGTGTTTGGCATGACAAAGAATAGCAAAGCCCAGGCAAAGACAGGTATATCTTCAATAGCATGCAACACTGATCTTTTTTTTTTTTTTTTTTTTTTCCCTTAGAGAAACTAGAATTTTCTTAGAAATTATTTTCTTTATGCTACATCCTGCAAAAAAGAAATTATGTTTTAATAACTGGAAGAATACTTACTAGCTTCCATCTTCTGTCTATAAATCTAGAAACTGGATTACTGGGAGTCTAAGTATGTGGGCTTTAGTGGCAAAGGAACAAATGTATATCACAATCTATAATTAGCTCAAAAGAAAACTGTGTAACCATGTTTTTCCTTTTTTTTTTTTTTTTTTTTTTTTTTTTAAACCCCAGAAATATCTCTTTCTAGTGATAACTCAGCCACTTCTCATCCTGACTGTGTGTAGATCTTTAGGCCTTAAACCTATCACTTTTCTCAGATTGCAAAATTCCTAACTTTATTCACAAAATGGCACTGGCCTGAATACAAAGTGCCACACTTTATGTGGGAGGAAGAAGACAGGAAAAATGTTGTGGCAGGTGGCTTAAAATAAATAAGAATAAAACAAGCTCTGTTGGAAACTGCTTGGAGCTTTGGAATGTTTGAAGCAGTCTCTGCAAACCTGGGTCGCTTTGGAGAGCGCTTGTGAGAAGGTCAGCTGCAATCATCATATGGTTCTGCAGTTTTTTTGCATGGATATTTTTAAGAACGACGTGGTGTGTGTGCATTCGCATCCTAGGAGATACATAAACTAACCTCTAAATACCACACCAAGACCCTAATTATAAATCCAGATATAGGGTACATATCATGGACTTGTATGTTAAATATAATGCACCTGAGACCAGGGTTTGGCCTTAAAGCTATAGTTACTTCAGCTTTTCTCTGCCTGGATTATAATTTTAGTAATGTGAATACGAAACTGTGCAGATGCTAACCAGATGCTAATATCAAACTGTAGTTCAACATGTTTCCATGTAATAACTACAGTGTTACTATGGTGATAACAGATTCACTAGAGGTTTGATTTAATAAAGCAGGATTGCATGTTAGTATCTGTACAGTTGCCATAGTTTTAGCCAAACAATTGTGCTTCTTCTGACTGAATTGACGCTGTTGCCACTGAGCTTAGTGTCCCTTGTAAATCTATTTTTCAGGAATAAATTTGCTATGTAAGCGGGTTCTAGTGTATTGCTTTAATTGACCTCTTCTCTCCAATGGCAAAAAATAATAGTTTTGAATATGAACACAAAAGCAGTTTTGCTTAGAGGTTTGATTGTCTTCCCCTCTCTCCTTTGCCCCCTAACTGCTGCGCTTGGCTTCAACTTTAAAGATACTTGAGCCAACTGCCCAAGACTTTCCAAGAAAACCTAAGAATTTAGAATAAGCAAAGAATCTAAATTCGCTTCCACGTGAGACCACCTGTATCTGCAAGCGGCAGAAAAGGATGTCCAGTTTTATTGCCACCCATCCAAGAAACCGCATAATAGGGACTTGCACGTTGTTATTTTAAGCTGATAAACTGCAGTCTGCTAGATACAGCAGGATTCGGCCTTCAGTAAGTTCTGCCGTTATCAGTTCTGTTGGCGTGAACACACACCAGGACTCTGTATGCTGTTGTTCTTGTGCTTTGGTTCTGATCTTCCTTGCCTCGCGTCCTGCCTGGTCACCCGCCGGTCTGCAGGGCAGCCGCCAGCGCCCTGAGAAGAGAAAGCAATCGAGTTTCCCCTCGCAGTGCTCTCGTGAGGCACAGGAAGGCTGGGTCCAAATGAGTCTGTTCCTTCCCTGACCTCAGACCAAGTGCTATTCCTTTTTGAACAGCTGGAAAGCTTGGTGGGTTCTTAGGGTGCGGGATCTTCTTAACCCTCTGTAGCTCTGCTTACAGCGATACGATTGCACGAAATGGAGGGCAGGTGTGGGTCAGAACCAGGAACTCATCTGTTTTCTAGGAGACCACGCAGAGCTTTTGGCTTCTTTTATGTCTTAATAATAGAAGTAATAATAACAATAATTAATGACTATAATGATAGTGATAACCTTCCAGCTGAACATGTGCAATTTGTATTGCCTCAGCATTATTCCCAGGCAGAGCTTCATTGATATTCCGAGCATTGCCGTGTCTGTCACTGCTCTATGCACTTTGGGTCTGGAATCTCTGGGGAGCCTTGCAGCTGTCAAATTGACTTCCATCATTTCTCTGTGAGCCGAGAGACAAATTATCCAGCTAGCCATCAGACCAGACTTTGCCATCCAACTTGCAATCTCTAAGTGATAAAACGCCGCCTGCCCGTTCCGGCAAACCCTTCGGCCTCGGAGCTGGGGGTGGGGGGTGGGGGGGAGCCGGCACTACCCGTAAGGTTTGGGCTGCCGGTGTCCCCGCTTTTATACTTGACAAGCTGCGATTAGGCTGCTTATTTTTATTTTTTTCTATTTTTTTTAAGAGGTATTCATGGTCTAGTGATTTGGCAGTCGCCTGGGTGAGTCAGTGACACGTGTGGGCCGGGCGCCCCCGAGACAAAACGCACCCCACGGGCCCGGGGCGGCGGGGGCAGCTGGGGGGGCTCTCCCGGCGTGAGGAGGGTTTGGGGAAGCGCGTTCTGGTTCCTCCGAAGCCGCTGGCGAAGCGCCCCGTCCCCCTGCAGACAGGCCGTGCCTGGCGCCGGCCGAGGGGCCCGACCCTCCCGGGCCGGGTGCTGCCGCCGGGGTCCGCGCAGTTTTCCTGAGGGGCAGAGCCCCGGGGGCGGGCCCGAGCGCCGTGCAAGCCCCGGGGCCACGGACACTGGAACAGCGCGGGGCTTGCCGCTGCCGGCGGGGAGAGGGGCCCGGGCCTGGCGACTCCGCCCCGCCGCGCTCCTCCCGCCGCCCGCGCCTCGGGAGCCGCCGCTGCCGCCCGGCCCGGGGGTCCGCCCGCCAGGGGGCGCCGCCGAGGCTCTTAAAGGGGCCGGCCGCGGGTGAGGGGTGAGGGCCGGGGCCCCGCGCGCGCTCTTGGCGGGACGCCGCTCCCCGCCCGCCTGAGGCGCGGAGGGCCGCCTCCTCCTCACCGGGGCTGGTGAGGGACGTTTCTCCTCTTAACGGGAGGAAGTGAATCCCCGAGGCGAGGGCTGACTGTAAGTAGGCTGCTAGAACCTGCCTCGGGGTTGTTTTGGAGGCTGGCAGCGGGGTTTTACGCCTAGAGCAGAGGGCAGCTCGGCAGGCCTCCAGCTGCTTGCATTTTCCCCTATAACAGAGGTTACCCGTGTACGTGAAGGTCAGACACCCCCTAAAGCATGTCATATCCTCTCAGTCTAACTTTTTAAAGTTAACTAAGTATGCAGATGTTCAGCCTTTTAAGCAAGCTAACATCAGTCCCCTATGCCCCTAACCTCTCATCTTCCTAGGCCTTTCCTAGAGGTTTGGTTCCAGAAAAACATCTCTGAATCCCCAGGAGCTTGCTGCTCGGGAAGGGAAGAAGACGTCTGGGTTTCTCAAGCAGTCCTGGGGACAACATTAGGTGCCACTAAGCAAGCTGCCTTTATCAGATTGTGCCTTTCTCTAGATCATGTCTGTGGGCAAGACTTGGCCTGGAGTAAAAGTCTATGAGAAAGCAGTACTTAGCAGAGCTGTGATCTCCCTAATGATTTTCCTCTCCCAGTTCTCTGGAGATCTAGGTTAAAAACAAAATATCACAGCTCTTCTGAACAGCATTTCTCTCTAGCTTCTTGATTCGAAGTAGTTGATTTTAAGGGCTGTTTTCTGTTCCATTTAAGGATTCTTAACATGTGTTTTAAAAAAACAAAAACCAAAACACAAGAATTGTTTTCTTAGTGTTACACTTCTATGTGATAAAGAAACAAAGTGTCAGATCATGTTTCCTTATGGCCACATGACCATGGTACATCCACTGGCTGCACACAGGCTCCCAGATGGAGGTCGGTTTGACCTGTAAAGCCATCAGAGGTGGGGATCTATCTGCCTTATAGTAATCCAGCTTTTTTTTAATTATTCCATTACTGTTGTAATCAGCTGTGTTTGGGTGAAGCTGCAAGCAGGATCTGCAGGCAGGCAGTTTTCTGATGAGGATTTTCATCTGCTCTTGAGATATAGCCTGCTCCTTCAAAATAGCTCAAGTTTTGTGAAACTTAGAAATGCTCTTTCAGGTCTGTGTTTCCTGATGGTTTCATTGTTTCTTTGCTCACTTTGCAGTCAGGATTGATTGCTGCTGTTCTACCTCTGGTGTAGTAATCATCATATGACAATCTCTTGAAGATGCCCAGAGTTGATGATAAAATACTTTGCATTTAAAAGTGACATTAATATGCTGAAAGTTAAATAACGATCTCCAGTGTTATGAAGTCATTTAATACTGGTACCGGGTCTAAAATGCACTTTCACTTTTTTCGCTTTCTTCTTTCCAGCACCACCATGTTTAATTGTGGCTGTCAAAGTACAAGCCAGACGTGGCATTTAGCAACCTGATTCTACCACCCTTCTTTCTTTCCGTTTCCTTTCCTATAGGCATCCACAAATGCCTATACCAGTGGGTACTCTGACATTTCCAAATTGCAGTTTGATAGTGTCAGAAAGGTTCATGAATTATTAAAATGTCTCAGCATCAAAGAGGTTGGAAAATTACATATAATTTGACAAAACAAGCACACAGAAAAAGAAAACCCCACCCAGGCATTCCCAAATCAAGAGGGCACCTTTAAAACTTTCATTTGAATTTGCTTAGAAGGTTTGAATAGTAGGAGAGATGCATGAGTCATTCTCTCTCTGTCTCTCTCTAGAACAGGAAAGCTAGCAGAGGGTGGAGGCATGTCAGCACATAGTGTGGTACACTTTAAAATATCAGCTGAAATGACTAGGCTGAAGAAGTGGGAGGACTGATATTAGTCACACGCTATTACACAGTTCAGAAGACGAAGGCAGAAGGAATTACCGGACAGGCATATGCCACTTGGCCCAGCATTTTAGAACACATATCTTGACTTCAGATCTCTTCATTCTTTCTTCAGAATGCCTCTGTTTGCCATGCATTCTGAGTGAGATTCATTATCTTGGCCCCACAGTGAGCAGCTGACTGCTCTTAAGCTGAGATGTTAGAAAAAATGGTTGAGTTTACCACATAGGCAGTATCAGCAACTTACATCCATGATCATTTTGCTCAAGCCTTTTGTTCCTCATCCCACTGGACAAGCACCAGAGCTGTTGCAATCTTCCAGCTCCATGAGCATTAGTAAGGAGGATGAGGATCTGTGTAGGAGACGCCAAGATCATGGAGAGATCTTTGATATGATTTCCTGCCCTGCTGCAAGCAATTCTGTGTTAGCTGTCTGCACAGTGAAGTAATATAGTCTCTGTTTCTTAGGCCCTGTACCTTCATCATTCTTGGCATTTACAACATCATGCAGCTGGCCTACCTTGCAGAGAAACAGACTGCATTTTTTTTGGTGACCACAATACACAGGCCAAGAACTTGGGTGTAAGTTCCTCAGGCTTTGTCATTGCAGTAGTAACAGAAATTAATTTGGTTCAAGAAAAGGGAAAGTGTATCCTTTGGATGTGTGAACTTCCCAGTTATAATGGAAAAAAGCTCTTTAACACCAGAATTTTTCTAACGTGTTGAATGTTTACTTCGGTGTCTGTAGCTGAAGGATTTTGAAGAGGTGTGCAAACCTCAGCTCACCTCTGTGTGCTCATCTTGCTCTCCCAATGAATCTGAAGCTGTTACTTAAATGTACTTTATATGCAGAAATGAGGGTAAGTGACCAAAGAGATACTGCAAGAAAGAGCTGGTATCATAGCCACAAATTGAGCTCAGGAGTTACCTTTTCCCTTTTGTGCAAGCTGCTTGTCCGTGTTAACCTTCCAATATATTGCAAAAACATCTTGAGGCCAAACAAGTAATAAAAATTGCAGATTATGTGGCATAAGATCTTGTCTTGTCCTGGGTTGAGCATGGATACTTCCAAATTTAACTACCAGGCTCTGCACATCCTATCTTTCCCAAGCTATCTATTTTTGGGTAGTTTTTAAGTCTAGACCACGTGCCTGGTGCAAGGCAATTAGTTGTGCTGAGTAGGTCTGGCAGTCAGTCATTCTTGAACTGAGTCATAAACTGCCCTTGGTGGTAAGGCAGGGGAGATGATCCTGGGTTTGCCCAGGTCTTAGTGTAGTATGTCCCTCTGCTTACCCATTTTATCCAAAGATGGGAAGAGGTTTGTACTTAGGTGACCTTGTCGAGAAATACAAACAACAGTTTTCTGGGCAGACCCTCTGCTTGGGCCTGCAGAAGTTTGCAGGATACAGCCTTTTTATGTAGCTGAGTTTTTAACAGAAGGTGTTTCATTAAATAGCCCAGATCTTGTCTCTGTTCTATACCGCTTTATCTCTCTGCAAGTACATCTGATAATCTTATATATCACGTTTCACCAAGCCAAAAATAAAACCTGCAACAGACCTTCCTAGTTGTCTGTGACTGTCTTGTGAAGTACTTCCATCAGCCATGTGAACCATTGTGGATTTGTTCTTACCCAGATTTCAGCCTGTTTGCCATGTGCAAACATTTCCTTAGTACCACTCAAGAAATATTTTAGGTGTCGCATATAATACCTTCTTTAGAAGAAAAAAAAAAAGTCATGATCACTTTCTCTAATTTTCTGACAAATTTTGAAATCAATTATTGGAATTGTACCATTCCTCTGCCCTAATTGGATAGCTGGTGTCTTAACAGCTGTCACGAATTCTCAATTGAGTAAAATACAGTGCTAAAGCTTATGGAAGTTTTTATAAGTGAACTATACTAGCTGATGTTATTAAATCATTTCATTAGGTAGAACATCCAGAGTAGTTTACCTTTCCCTCTGGTTAATGTGCTCTGTAGGCTTGGCCACAGCATTTTTAATGGCATATATTGAAATCTCCTTCCCAGAACCGCTATTTTAAAGATAATAAGGGCAATAGCAGGCAAGGAAAAAAGATTGTCTTGCCTTTCGTGGTGAAACTTGGCTTACTGTGTGCGTTTGTTTGCTTTTCTGATTTATTTTCTTTTGATCAGAACCATCTGACCCTCGTGTTTAAAGGAATGTTTTTTTGGAGTTTTGAAGTCTGCCTGTTATAACATCAGTTCTGCAACCTGCAGCGAAAGGAGCAGGCAGATGCGTACTCAGCTGAAGCTTAACAAATCTGTCTTTGTTGACATGCAGAATCCACAGCTGCAGCATGTGGATAGTATCCTCAGTCCCTATATGAGAGGTAAACATCCAGGCTGTGAAGTTATAGGTTCCCTCAATTGGTCAGAATTTTCTTAATGTTCAAAATGCTGTACGCGGTTTTCTCGTGTGAACCTTTCTCTCAGTGTTTGAAATGGCAGCTTTCTTGCTCAGTTTGAAATACATTTTCCTCTCCTCTGCACAAAAAATATTCCCAGCCTCTCCATTACGCATTCTGTTTTTAAAGGCAAAGCCAAAAATATTGGATGCTAAGAGAAGTGCGCCCAGCAGCATGAGAAAAATGTGCTAACAAGTCAGCCAGTATACACCCATTTCATGCACAGAACCAAGATCAATGCTTTAGCAGTGAGATCATGCAGGCTTCGGGCGGAAACAAAGAGCACTGAGATGGGGATTGCTGCGATATGTGGGTTCTGTGTTTTATGTTCCTAAGTTCTCCACTGTCAGAACAGAGCAGCAGACAGTTTGTGTTTAGTTTATTACAGAATGCTAGAGTAGAGAGAGTAGTTGTTCCTTTCATGGGGCCCTGGTTCTTTTCTTTGAGAGTGCAGTCTCATTTGTCAGTCGAACTGGTCTAGGTTGGCTTTGCCTCCACATTATATTGTCTTGCCCCTTTCCTTTTGCAGGCAGTCATGACTGTGCAGTCAGTCATTGAGATAAGGAGGCGGAAATCTAAAAGGGTAGGTTTTTTCCTCCTTGCCATGTTTGCACCCTGATCAGGCTGACTGCTGTGTTACAGCACGTGTGGTTCAAGAAAGGGACCAAGACGAGGAGATGGCAATTCTGCAGCTTTCGACAGCACAACAGGTTACTGGTTTTGTAGACTGTGAAACTATCCATTCACTGCTAACTCCTGATTAGTATTGAAAGAGTCTGTTAATGCTTAAAGTTCTATCTGCTTTCCAAGTAGTAAGTTCTTATGAAAAAAAAGTCATCAGAGTTGCAGAAAAAGTCAGAAAGCACTGTATTTCCTGTGTTGTGGCAAATGAGCTCTTCTTTTCTGTTGATGTGAAACCTCTTGATTTTGCCAAAATACCATTTTCCTATGGACCAAAAGAAATAGGAATACAGTTTCAGACTAGATATTGTCTGATGTGGTTTTGGCAATTAAGCTATCATTTAGGTACCTAATTTGGGAGTTGAGCTCACCTGGAAAATTTGTCTTAATTTTTTGGTAGTGAATCATGAAAATGTACCTTCTTCTTTGTGAAGGGCTTACTAGTCAGAAATTATAGAATTGTCCAAAAATTGCTGTTTCAGATTTGAAATTCCTGGCTCTTAATTCAGAATTTAACCTCCTCTGAAAATTTCAGAAATTTTTCAGACAGCCATTCACCAGTTATTTAATTGTATATATACACCCCTGTTTTGATTTCCGGTTTAAATTGTTCTCATTAAGGATTACTTTTGACTTAGAGGAGTCTGGTAGCATTTAGGAATGATAGGAAACTGACCCTCATAACATTTACCCTTGTGTGGTTTGTCTCTGATTATGTGTGCTTTCTGTATCTCTCAAATAAGTAACATGTTAGAAGTGAGCATGGTTGTGCATGTAGCAAGTTTCTAACACAAACTTGTGCAGGCAGTACTAGAGAGGGCTGTACTAACTACACAGAGGTTTTACTGCAGTCAGTGACCAGGTACTTCTCTGGAAACAATTCCTAACATCTTATTTCATTATCGGGCGTAAAATAGGTCACTTTGTGGCTTTGAATTCTGTAGTGAATCTGTTCAGGTGACCTCACAGCAGCATCCTACAATCTGGCGTGGTGGGTTGGAGCAGCAACAATTTCTTCACAGCATGAACCTGCCACTGCCCTTCTTGGTTTTTCTTTGAAGTAGGTCAAGTCTGTGAACTGCTAAGACTCTGTGGACCCCTCATTTATTTTACCAGTCTAGCTTCCAGAATGCGGAGTAGAAAGATCACCTGCTTCGTTCTGTCTTAGCAGTAGCAGCTTAGGCACAGAAAACACAGACAGTGTGTGCTAAGCCTAAATCAGAAAGGCTTGCAGTAGTGTTGTACTTCAGCTTGAAGAGGATAATCTACAAAGGAAAGCTCTTATAGGACTGGTTTCTGTTCGGTTGTTTAGAAATGATTCACTTTGTCCCTTTTCTTTGGTTTTCTGGAAGTGGTAAGTTGCATAACCACATTTAAGGTTTTACTTTAGTAAAACAGCTCTCTCGGTCTGCACAGCTTCAGGAGAAACCCTTATATTCAGGAGAGTCATGGGACACCGTGCTCAGAGAGGGCCTGCTCGGAGCACTGAGGTGCCAGTGGCATCGTGTTGAGGGACAAGGAGGGCGAGAGACGGGGAGGCTATTCCAGTACATTTTGGTCATGGGTAGATCCTGTAAAGAGTTTAATAACTGAAAATATCTCTAGCTTCATTTGCATGTTTCTTCTGGGATACAGGATGTCCACCGTCTTCTCATGGACCTGGATGTACTAGAGCTGCTTTGTAGTTGTCTCAATGTGGTCTCGCTTGAACCTGAGGGGGTTAGAAATGAACTCCAATTGCCTAAACTCTCCTGATTTTTCCCCATAAATATCTAGCTTATATGTGCAGCAAACTTTCCATTCTGGACATCATACAGACATGGTTCTCATAAGTAAATTACTTTTAGTAAACAGCAGTATCATGATTTAATCCAATTAAACAAAACAATATGGATTCTTTTTTCCTTAGCAAGGCAGAGCTGTAGTATATCTTTATTAAATGTATTTGAGCAACCCACTTGAAAAGATGAGGGTCCTTTGAACACGTCTCTATTTGTTATGTTTGTACAGCATCTAACACAATGACTTGTAAATTCTATGTCTTCTACCAGAACAAAGTAACAACTCCTAGATGGCCCTCTACCTACCTTCCCCAAAAACTCACTAAAGCAAACTGTTACTCCTCAAGACCTCCTCCAGTTTTACCTATTGTGCAGTGAAAAGCTTGAGACCAGCTTTTGACATACTGGTTCCTTTAGTAAATTGTTGCCATTTGAGGAAGGTTGAATATAAGCATTGATTCTTTTTTTTTAATTTTTTTTTTTATAAATTTGCACTTTAACTTTTTGCATTGCAATTTGTTGTCTGCATCTTGGGTGTTTAGTTTGATTAGTTTAGTAGTCTGGGTTCTGTCTAGATGGTGAGGATGGTCATCCCTGAGTGGAAACAATGGAGAGTCAAACTGTGCCCATAGTTACGATATGCTGTGCTCATTCTTACCTTTAGTTTCAATCAATTTTTGTATGAAGTTGTGCTTTCCAAATAATGGCTGTACATCTGTGAACCAGTAGTTACTCAGAACTTCAGACAATAAAATTGTAATACACTCTTCTCCTTTATAGATATCCCTAATTGGTTTCACTGCTTTCTTAAAACAATTCAAACATACAATATTTATTCCCCTTTCAGCTATGTAGTGGGGGATTGTTTTGATATTTTGTGGCAACAGTGGCCACAAGGGTAAAAATACATTTTTCTGCTCTATTTTTGAATCTTTCTCTAAAATTAAAGATGGGTAAATGTTCTTGATAGTACATCTTGATAAGACCAAAACCTTGTTTATTACTTTTAATTATGAATTAATCTTGGAGGACAGCACCCTTTCACTAACTAAGCCAATCAAATGACCCATGTGATTAAGTATTAGTAATAAAATGGTACGCTGTTGGTACTTCAGGAAAAACATTGCCTTTTTCTTACAAAAAAATTCAGTGATTTGGTTCCTATGTACAATGTTATAATTGGTTTATAATTCATTATGCTTGATCACCATCTAATAGTGCACTGTGTACACCTGAAAAATTCCTGCAGTTGCAGGAAGCCTGACAGCAGCTGCTGTTGTCTTCTCCAAAAATTACTTCTGAACTTTTCCTGAAAAGTGCAAAACTTCTTTTTAGGAGTGTCTGTCTTGACTTGTTAATTTGTAGTTACAGGCCATGTGGGAATGTGATCTAACCAGCTGAATAATACTTCAACCTTACTAGCATGAGCATGTTGTTTACTTTCATGCTCCGCTTATGCTAAGTGGTCAGATCCTCTAATCTGTGTCTCCTGTAGCTGTATTTAGCCTTTGGTAGATCAGTGATAGAATCATCTTTAGGTACCAAGAGGCTGAATGTATATGACAATCAGTTGCAGACAGACTAGAATTATAATGGAAATACATTTCATCTGTAGGTTTTGGCATTCTTATTTTAAGTTAATATAAGTTAATAATCCTTGGGTTTATATTGTGTACATGTGTGTATGCACAAGCTTTGATCTGAAGCATATTGTTTGGGGAAATACAAGAACTTTCAGCAAAAATTGCTCAGATCCACTCCAAATAACGGACTGAATTTGAACTAGGACTCACGTTAGCTGTGATACTCGTCTCTTACTTACATGTGGCAGGCTCAGCCCTGAACCCTGACCCCACAACTATTTGTATGTGTATTTCTCATGTAGCGATCATCATCTTATATAACTATCTTCCATTGTTCTGACACGTATGGGTTCACACATAACCCAAGGCTTTAGTAGTATTATGTACAATTATTTGAAATCATTGCCCATGTGTCCAAAAGATGACTAGCAGAAATAAAAAGCAATGGTTCAGGGTTTTTTTCTTTTTTATTTCTTTTTTTCAGTTTCCTTGATGTTTCATAGTTTGGCTAAGACCTTTCTATTTTTTGCTTTGAGTTGCTACCATCCAGGTTTTTATGTGGACCTCTTTGGAACTGTTCTTTGATGTCTAGGGTATTTAAGCCAAAATTCTGTTCATTTTTTCCTGGCGGCAGCTACTTCACAGTGAGTACATTAATTAAAATTTGTGCTTGTCAAAGACGGTATCTTCAGGTTTTTTGCCACAGCAGAATGAATCTTTTCTTTAGCCTAGTGAGACTGTCACAGTACAGCCAATAGAGACAGACAGTATGGATTCTGAGATGTAAAGAACAAAGTATCACCCTGGCAGCATCAATTTAAGCCTTGTCATGCTTTTATACCCTTAACGGGCACCTGGTTTGTAATAGTGCTGTTCACCAGCATCTGCCATATTGAACAGATTTGAGAAAGTATTATTTTATACCCTAGATAGTGCAAATACAAATAGCTGTCAGAATTGTTCAAGTCATTTGCTATCAGTCTGATGCGTGAATTGAGAAGTTTTTCATGCTAAAAGGTAGTTGTGGTGGAAAGGTGGGGAACATGCTGCTGCCCTCATGTTGATGATTATTCTACCCCACTGCCAAACTTCTCAAAATCCTCATTTACCTTTTTTAAATCTTTTTTCTATACTGTTTCTTACCAAGATTGTTCTTAATACAAATATCATTTCACTGCTTCAAGCGGGTGACTCAAGAAAATGTGCAAGCAGTCTGCAAAGTTACTTTTAGAGCAAAATCCAAATGATATTTAGTGTGTAAGTGTATCTAAGTCTTCTGGCCTTTCCTAGAGTGTCTGTCACTGAGTTCTGGGTTTTTTTTTTATTTCATTCTCAAATAAGGTTTTTCTTTTCACATTTTTGAGCTAGTAATGTTTTGTTTCATTTTTTTATTCATAGCAAGGGAAAGCAAAGTTTCCTGTTAGAACAGATATTCTCAAGTTTCAATCATAAGTATTGGATGAGAAAAGTAAAGCAAACATAGAACTTTTATCATTGATATGGATGTGAATATGTCCCAAGATACTTAGCAGCTGTCTCCTCCTTTATTAATGATATTGCACAATTAGCTATTACACAGAGCTTTGTCACTAAATGCATTTCTAAGGTGAGTATATATAATTTTCCCCATTTTATTGACTGAGGAAATTAAGGCCTAGAGAAAGGAAGTGATTATTCACAGACCCTGGAGAAGAAATTGAGTCCAGAATTCTGTATAATGGACCATGTAGACAATGTGATGTGCCCTAGAATAACCATTGCATTTCAGATATGCCTGTGTTGCTCCGCATTCCAAAGAAATAAAATAGCTGTTGCTCTTCTTTTTAACCAACTGTTCCTCTCTCTTTCTCTTTTCCAGCTAGTGCCTTGCAGCCAGGATGTGAAAACATAGATGACTTGTGCCCAGCAAAATTTTTGGTAAGTCAATTAAGTTTTAGTCTTGAAAAAAAGGAGTATGATTAGTGATGCTGCTGTAAGGCTTTGCTTACTAGCCAGTTAGTTGCAGTAGAGCAGGAAGCATACAGCTGTCAATTGGACATTGCGACTAACATGCTTGTGACAACACGTGAAATTGTGGCTTTCAACAGGCTAGCAGGGAAGACTTTGTCCACTCAAGGAAGGTGCAGAGGAGGAAACAGTGCCAGGAAAATGGTGTCAGTGGAGCCAAGAATACAGAAACCCCTTTATTTCCTCTGTGACTTCAGGTCTCAGCCCAGCTCTTTGAAACTGTGACTGTCAGTACTCAGCAGAAGAGTAATAATGTGTTGCCACAACAGCATTATTTGTCCCTGTTGATGTCCTTGTGCAAAACACAAATCTTAAAGCAGCTTAGCTGAGAGCAGCTAAATGAATTCAACGTCCTCTGAAAGCTCTTCTCTCTGTGGGGCCCTTACACAGCATGGAGACACTGAACCAGATGCTGACGGGTCTCTTGTTGTGCACAGTTTGTGCCTTTTTTGTTTATCTGCCATGAGTAAACTCAGTGGTCCTGGTCTCATTCTCATCAGACTAATCCTGTCTATGTTGGGTATTCTCTGAGGTCAAGGGGAGTTCCCTGTGTCTCGTGGCCTTCAAAGCTCAGTCCACTGAACGCAGGGAGGTCTTTGCCATTAACTATTCTGGAATCAGGAGCTACCGCCTGATCTTGTTTACTGCTGTAGTTAAGTCTTAGTAGGGAATCCCCCTATTCATTCATTCTTTCAATCCATGGGTACTAAAGCAGGCAGCATCAGCTGCAGAGCATTGGTTAAAGAGGCAACTTCCCATTGGTTGTAAATCAAGATTGCTATGGTCAGTTAAAGTCAGAAAATGGGATGGATGGAGGCGCGGGGCAGAGGAGGAAGGCTTGTGGGGTCTTGCAGCTGTTTTCCCATCTTCTCTCAAATAAAATTTCTTCAGTTTGTAGCAAGGAATCTATGCAGGAAAACTTGGAAAAAATCAGGTTGCACAAATGCTCCCCCCTACCCCCCGGAGCTGCCATAAGTTGCATTACTGCATGTTACTTTATTCTGCTTTTTCCCTCTCTCTATGGAACTGCAAAAGTGACAGTGCTTTAAATGGAAAGATTTGCAGCAAGCCATCAGTCATTGTGCATGGAGGATATATCTCCTGGTTTAGTCTTGCTTGTGCTTCCATAAATCAGCATAGCTAAAATATTTGTGGTTGTCTGTAGGAGATTTATGCAGGTGGGAGATTAGAGTCAGTCTGTCATTTTTGTGGGGGAAGTGAGAGATGGAACGGGCTGGGGAATGCTGGCTTGCAGGAAGGAAGGATTTATAATGTTGGTGGATATTTAGGGGTTCCATAGAGACAATCAGCAAAAAAAATCTGTGCGTGTACATGTGTACACATCTCTCTGATTTGGAAACAGGCTGTTGTTTCCCTGCATCATTTTTTGGTTAATCTAGTCAGAGAGAGACGTTATATGGAAGCATTCCTTTGCTCGGATCTGTCTTCAGACCTGGGGGTTGATTTGGTTTTTTTCCCTTAGGTCCAAAGTGTTCTGTATGTGGGTTATGCCTTACTTTTGCTGGCATATGCGTATCTTGCAAATTGGCTGTATGAATAATTGTGTCAGGTTAAAAAGTTCTTATGGACTGCTTCTCGTCAGACAGTCACTGAATGTAAGCCTAGGTACTTTTCCTAGTAACTGTGACTGTGTAAGTTCACCTGAGCAGGGGACGAAGAGGAAAGAGGGACATAGGAATACGTATTCTAATACTGGCAGCAAAATCCAGCTCATGTTTTCAGTTGCTGTACCATTGTATGACTTCATTGACTCTAATGTTTCGCTAGTTCTCATATCGGCTATGAATGTGACCCCTGACTTCAGTGGAGATATGCTGATTTACACCAGCTGATATTCTGACGCTTTATTTCTGTGCAACAGCAGTGGCCCACCAGGAGCACCAAGGGTGGAATAGCTGTAAGTGTCCTCCAGGCCTCTGCTAGTTAATCTCCCCTTTGCAGTCTGGGGGCAAAAGCCAGGACTAAGCTGTGTGAAGGTCACTGCTGTAGCTTCTGTTTTGCCTCATTACTAATGAGCTCAGCCTTGTTTCCAAATGCTTGCTAGTTTAGGCAAAGCTCAGCACACAATGGGGGAGGCTGCACAGCCCCGAAACCTTGTAAACACATTTTGGAAAGCTTAAAAAAAAGTGTTGCGTAAAATATGCTCACAAGTTCTCTAGCCTTCTTTCTCCTTTTCCCGTGGGTTTCTGATTTTCCAGAGAACTCTGTTTTGCACCCTCTTGATTCTTCTCCCCCTGCGCCCCACTCCCACCCCCCCAGTTTTACTTCAGACTGAGCTGCAATGTGATACAACCGGTCAGCAGCAGGCAGCCAGCCTATGGAGCCCAGCCTGGGGAGTCCTGCGTAATTCCAGCGGGCAAGTCTGCTTAGTCCTGGCCTGAATACGGTTCTTCAGGATTTGAGGAAGGGGCAACTCCACCTAGAGGACTCCCAAAATCAACACACTGAGCCAGTGGTACCAGGACCTGACTAGGTGAAAAATTATCCCCTAGTTAATTAAGCCAAAATGAAAGTCTCCAGTGCTTTACTAATTGAGGAGGGATGCTTTGCCAGAACTAGCGGGGGGATCACAAAAAGAAGGATGAACAGCTTTCTTGAAATAGCATTGCTATCATGTGTTCTATTAAACTTAAGTAAAAATAATTTCCATGGATGTGTATAATGTGAAGGGACAGAGATATTAGTCTTAAATCAGATAATTTTTTTTTTCTGTTTGCCATCTTTGGCAAGTCCCTATAAATCTTTGCAGTTGTAGAGACAGCCTAAAAAACTGCTAACATTTTCAACTACAGAGCATAACACTGAATAAGGATAGTTGAAAAATTTCTGTCAAAACTGTGTTTAATGGAAAATAGAGTTTTGATAAAATAGCATTTTCACCAAAAATAGCTGCTTTCCATGGAGAATGTTAGTTTTTCACTGCAATATTTTGACAGAAATTTTCAAATCTTGGGCTGAAATATGTACAGCTGTTCAAGTCCGTCTAGTGCCACTCATATTTCTTCACCTCCTCAAATTTGAGGTACTTTGCCAACTCTTTGATTTTTAACATCGTGATACTTGGGAGTTTTTGTCAAGCCCACCTCTAGTCATAGGACTATTAGCTGCATGTTTAAAAAGCCGAGTTTCTATGGCTTTTGAAGTTGGAGAAAAGAAACTCTTGAAAATGCGATCCAAGTACATCAGGAATTAGAAATCAAGGGAAGCAAATGAAAATCTGAAAGTTGTTTGAAACAAGAAAAGAAAGGTTTTTAAGCCGTTTAAAAATATTTCTATGTAGAAAACGATTCATGGTCTGATTATTTTGAATGCATTACTCTGATAGTGCTTTTTTGCGTAAGTTTCAAATGTATGGTCTGTTAACCAAATTATGTAAGGAATGCTAAAAAGTACACAAGAGAAACGCAAAACCAAAACCACCTTAATTTTCTGCTGTGAAGTGAGTGATAATGATGTCTGCCTTACCAGGCTGTGGTAAAATTTATTGGAATCATGTAAACCATCATGTGATCTTAATATGTCTATGTATTAGCTGTGTTTTGTAGCACAGATAGCAAGCATCAGACAGCTGTGTCCCCTAACAGCAGGGGTGGCACAGCAGGAATTCGCTTGCAGACCCATTGCGAGGGGGGCACAACACACTTGTTGGATATTTACTCCATTTGGTAGGCTGTGAGAAAGCCTGTCATACCAGCTCCTTACCACTCTGTCTCCATGCTGGCTAAATTAAATCAATGTGAGAACAGATAATACAGTGTCAGGCAAAAGATTAGTCTAGCCTAATATCCTGCCTCAGAGAAATGCTCATGTCCTATGCCCAGGAGAGCAGAGCAAATGTATAGTGACACCTACCCAGTACAGACTCCCAGTCTCCATGGTTCAAGGTCTTGAGCCAAAATTGCTGCCTTTTTCTGTAGGGTTTGTTGATGTTTCTTCTGTTTGTCGAATTGCTTTTTGAATTTTAGCGTCTGCAATGTGCTCTGGCAAGGAGTTGCAGTTTATGTAACTGCTGTGTGCATAGAAATTGGTCTTTACCTATACTTTACTCCATTTTCTGTACCTTTTCCAGTTCTACTGTTTTCTTTTTTTTAAAATGGTGGTTGGGGTAGGGGGTGTGTGGGTGTGTGGCGGGAAGATGACAGTACTGGATCTGAATGTGGGCATACTCATGAATTTACCTAGTGATGTAGAAGTGCTATCTGTTTTGTTTTCCTTTTCTAGTGATTCCCCACATTCTGTTTGCCTTTCTGAACATCATGAAGTAGTACATTGGTTTCATAGAACTTTTTGTTAACAACTCGATGATGTAGCTGCACAGCAGCTAGAATTAGTTGCTCTCCAGAAATGTTAAAATGACACCTTTGTTGTGCTGATCAAAAGGAACTAAGGGTGAAAGAGGTGAAAAGGAGGAAAAGGGACACCTCAGAGCCTTGTGGGCAGGAAGCATCATTTTGTTTGTGCTTTCACTAGCAGAGACACTTCTTAATGTTTCTCATTATAGCTGGTATTGATTGGTGCTTTGAGATCCCTTTTTTTCAATTCCAAAGTTAAGATCTTCTGCCAGTGTTGTTTGAACTGAATCTGCAAGCTATCTGTCCAAATTACTGTTGTCATTGTTTATTCCAGGACAACAGCAGAGCGAGGGTGTAGACTAAAGGTCTAATAAGAATACAGCTTTCTGGCAAGTGCTATGATGCTTGTAGGAAGTATTGTCAACTGTAATATTCATTCAATTCTTTTTTGTTTGGAGGGGTGGTTTTGTTTTTGTTTTGTTTTGCATGGGTTCTCTGTTCGGAAGATAGCGCCCAAGAAGCAAAACTTTATTCTAGTAAGCATCTGGAAATCTTAGGCTTTGTCCACACTAGTAAAATCAAGGATGCCTGGGAATGTTCCCAAGAATGTTCCTCAAATGTGGAACATGATACTGTACTATTGAAGTGCTGGAATGTTTCTTGGCAGAATTTTGGCCCATGCCAGCTAGTATTTTTCTAAACTGTTCCCAGGTATGGTTTGCAGTTAGAGACCATTCCCAATAAGTAGTTTATATGCAGTCACCCTGTTTCAGACTCGAGAGCTTTCTATTGTAGGCATGAGCCATTCTCTGTCAGCTGCCCTCGATGTTTGGGAACATTCCTATGCATGTTTAATTTACTAATGTAAGTATCTGTTACATGAAATTAAAATCTGTCTAAACACCACCCCCCCACACACCCCTTTTGCTTTTCATGTCGCCTTTACTTTTTAAAGAATGTGATAGTACCGCTGAACATACTTCAGGAGGTTGTTTACATGGCGTTTATTTTAAGTTATGCTCCAGCGGGTGTCATTGTAGCTGATTCTGTATTCAGTAATTTCCTTTGATCAGGCAGAAATACTTATGGGATTTGGAATGGTGTTCACGGGCATGAACTTTATGCAGCAGTGTGTGTGAATATGTAATAAACTTTTGAACATTATTAGTTATTATGTGATGTGCTAGCTATATAAAAGATCAAAGATGTACTTTTCTAGAGCTATGTTCATATGTAGTAGGAAGTTCCCACCCCAAAATAACTACAGTTTTGAACGCTAATCTATGAAAGATGTGTCTTAGGTTCACACTTTTGTTTATTTGAGGGTTTAGGAAATGCAGGGTCATGGCTAATGTAAAATTTAGGCACTTGTATGTTGTAAAAATGAGCACATGAAATCAGTATGGGTTCAATATAGAGATTGCAGGCATCTTTTTTTGTATATGTTCATCAGAAACTAACAGCTACTGTGGCTCTTCTGTTTAACTATTACCTTGAAGATAAATAGCTGGATTTATAGATAATATAAGAGATATTTTTATATATAGCATATAATAAGATGATGATGATCAAGATTTTGTTAACATGTTCTGAATAATTTGAAAATTGATTTGCCAATGTGATTTAAAAATGAGCACTTCTGGCTTTGGGTTCTAGGGTGTGAATTTGGGGGCTGACTCTATGCTAGTTTCTGGTAGAATCTTAACCCAGTAACAAATAAGCGGTAGTAAATGGGCCTGAGTGATTCTGGCGAGAGCGTCTGGTGCATTTAGAGTAAACGATGTACCAATAATAGGGCAAGGCTGGAAAGTGGAATGTGTAATTGAGACATGAAAAAAATAAATGCTTCAACGATGGGAGCTGTACGCTTGCAGATTTTCCTACCCGAGTGCAAAGCAGCTTCACAGCTCCTTTAAAACAAGACATCAAGCAGATGCCAGTTTACTGGTTTCCATGGTGACTGTTACTCTGATGTGCAAATGCTGTGACCTCAGTGATCACTTGAGGACTAATATAAATAAAGTTGGTAAAGAGTCAGGTCCGACACTGTTCCACGGAGACCTGTGCACCCTGTTCTCATCTGGCAGAAGGGAAGATGCTTTAGCCCCTGCAGAGTGGCTCGTATGATATTTCACGTAAAGTACCCCAGCCACTAACTCGGCTTCTGATCAGAGGGAGGATAGTCGTCCTCAGCCTCAGCTCACGGAATACCTTCCTGCTGAGTTGCTGGCAAAATGACAGAAATTAGCAAGTTGAAAATTTGGAGCCCACGAACATTAATGTGAGTCCTTCCAGTTCCTTCAGTGGGCTCTAAATCCAGCTCACGGAACAGAACTTTAAAAGCCCAAGCTTCCAGAACAAAATCACAGAGCTTGTAAAAGAAAATTTCCCAGACTTATTTAAAACCAAGTTTTTGCATTGTTTGAGGTGAAACGCTTATCAAGGTTTACAAGCCTTCCCGGTAAATTTTACCCATGTGTTCGGGGGAATTCCCTGCAGGGGGTGGTGGTAAATGTTGAGGAAAGAGCTATAATGTAATTGTGAAAGCATGAGAAACCATAGAAGGTTTTTCAAATGAATTTTCAGGTTCGTTCACAGCTTGGCTGAAGAGCAGCTGTGGGAAACAAACCTCCTGAGAACTGAAACCACTGAGTCTAGCTCAGAGTTGCAATTTTTCTGTAAAGCAGGGAATTTAAGCATTTCGGTGCTGGGGAAATGAAACTGGCCAGTGTTCTTTTTCACTAGGTGAGAAGGCAGGCCTTTCTGTATGGGTTGGACTTCATTACAGAGACGTTTTCAAGATAAGGAAGAAGAAAGGTTATTTTATGTTTCCTTTAGCTCTGACATGTTTGAGAAAGGAAATATTTTAAAATTCCAGAACTAATCATCAGTGGCTTAATTTCAAGAGACACTGAGCATTATTTTTGAAAGCCTTGGGGTCCTTGTAGCTGCCACTGGGTCAGCTGGGGAGACACACAGGTGTTCATGGTATGATGAATGAGCAAATGTGTCTTAATTGTTGTCCCACACCAAACTGAAGGGCTCATTTTTGGTGCTGGAATCCACCTGGGAACTGGTATTCTATCACAGAAGCACAAGGATGTGAAGGCTTTTCATATCTGTCAGTGAAACTAGGGGGATATTGGGGTAGAAAAAAGCTGGAAATATGATCTGGAAAACAAAATTTAAATTGACCAAAGAATGTTTATAAAGCATTTTTATGATGTTAAAGATGTTTATTAAATCCACTTTTTTTCTTTAACAAATGAGAGAAGGACTAGCCCTTTCTGTGCCTTTGCCCTGTTACACTAAGTTAAACAGTGGTGTGAAACTGGAAATGTGTGTTATAAAATCTAAGTAAGATGTTTCTGTGCAGCATTCCACACAAAGTAGCATTGTAGAGCTGAACCTGCAGCTCCTGAACTCTGCTTCAATTTCTCTGATCATCCAGATCATTTCTAACTGAAGTCGAAGATAACTGAATTCTTCTCTTCTTTTAAAGCTCCTTGGGTAATCAAAGCTATCCTTGCATGGAGCAATGAAGTAGTGTAAGAATGCCAATGTGCTGCGTAATTATATATTTGCAGTTTGTTCTTGAGCCCAGCAGCTTGTGAGATTAGCTTTCTTCACTAACTCCTGCTCCAGCCTTGGACATTTGACAGTGCAGGGGTGCTTTCCCTGCATCACAGCTGAATTGCATCCCAGTAAATGGTCCATACGAGAAGCACTTGGAGAGATGGCCCTTTGGATGTTTTGTTAGAAGAAACAGAACTTCAGGCAGCTGCACAGCCATGCAGTGCCCCTTTTTCTCAGGTTGTACAGGATATTTTTTTCTAATGGCCCTTTTACCACACTAGCCTGTGTTTTTGCTATGTATGCAGGCTCCCTGAGCACGTGTAAACAACCTCCTGAAGTGTGTCAGTGGCACTATCACGTTAAGGATTACAATATGTTTCTAGCTGTTTTCTCTGTATGGGAGACAACATGAAATATGGAGCATGCTTCCCTTATGATTCTTCCCTTTATAATCTAAATTTGCAGATTCATTTGTTCCAACAATTCATGAAGAATTAATGTGGAACAGACAATTTTTTTAAAAAAAAGTATATTATAAATTTGATCACAATTTAAAATGAGTGCCATTAGGATCCAGATTTTCAGAGGCTCCCAAGTGCTTTACTGTCCAATGATTTAAATTGGAATGAGATACCTCGACACCTTTTGAAGGTCTGCGGCTTTATCTTTTAATAGCCACTGTAATAAAGAGGTGGGGTTGTTGTGATAACCTCACAAAGCCTGCTTGTTGTGGTGATAACCTCATCTTGAAGTGTCCACCCTGCAAGACCTCCCCAGCTTTTATCTCTAAAACACCAAGTTCTTCAAATGAATTTTCATTTGTTCTCAGCTAGATAAGCAGTATCCTCGTAATATCCACTTGCTACACTGTCTTCATTGACGCATATAGCCTGTGTGGTTAAGTCTTTATCAGATTAGTGCTTATCAGGCTGCACAAATGCAGCCTGGACACTCTTCTTGTATCTCCAGGGTTACGTTAAAGACTAGTCTGCCCTGTACGTTAGCACAGTCTCCATTCAGGAAAGTGTTTAAGCACATGCTTAAGCAAGTAAATAGTCCCATTTAGTGGTAATACAGTTACTCCTTTGCTTTGTTAAGAATATGCTTAAACATTTCCTTGGATTAGAGCTGGTGGTTAGCTGACTTATTGTACAAGTATGCATCTGTATAGGAGCAGGAAGGATATAATTGTCAAGCTGGAACTAGGTTCTGATGTTGCATAGTTAAATGTGACAAGTATGCACCTATTGCAGGTGGCGTTATTGGAAGAGGAAGTACCAGTTTTCCCAGTAGTACACAAGTGGTTTTGAAGAATGAAAAACATTCACAGAGGAAAATGTTGTGCTGACTGTGTTGTAAACTCTTAACTAAATCGGATTTAATGCAAGAAGATCACTTATGTAATGGATAATTGAAATATGGCATAAGTGCACGTGATTTGAGTTCATGCTGAAGAAAAAAAAATCCACTGAAAACCCAATCAATTTGCCAGAACAAAGTGATGTTGCTTTTAAAGTAGAGAGACGTTTTATATTTCATGCACGGGCAGTTAGCAATCAAGGCATAAATTTCATGGAAGGGATAGTAGGTCACCTGTTCTCTTGCTCTCCAACCTGAACTGCTCAATATTTCTGTAGTCGCTGATGTAACTGGCATTGACAGCTAACCAACAACTGTGGAATTCTTCTGGAGTGTGTTCTCACAGAGGTGACAGACATTCAGCCCCGTGAGGGAAAAATTTTACTGCGGGATTTTCCCAATTTGTAATTGAGTTTCTTTGGGGAGGAGAAGAGGAAGAGAAAACATCCCATGAACATTGGCAATGGTGGTAGGTCGCGACCTGTGACAGTGAGTCAGAAACATGCCTTGGTGATTTCTGCCAGGTGGCTTAGGGCTTTGGTTCCCCAGAAGTTCAGCTGCTTGTAAGAGCAGGTCTTTGGTGAGAAGGGAGGAGAATACTTTTTTCCAGAAAAATTTCCCTGGATAGGGTACCTTGCTTCATGGTTGATCAGAACACAAGTCTAGGAGGGATAAATAGCATTTCTAAAAAGAGATACATGTATCTGGTGTTGTACCCTGGCTTTAAAAGGTATCCTTCACAGCATTTGAGGTGTCTGAAACTACCCCTACTCAGCAGTTTGAGTTCACTTACAACTTTCTTACTCATCTCACTAAAAGTACCAAAGAAATAAAACTATTCCTTTGTATCCTTCCAAAGTGGTCAGGAAATACTCCCACACGTTCAAGAAAAGCACCAATAGTAACAGGATGCCTAAAATTCAGGGGACTTGAATATCCCTGCCTTTCTTCCATGAACTTCAGTGCAGTTATTTATATCTGTACAAATGAATGGTTAGCACCTGGTCACTTTGCTCACCCAAACTGTAGATAATGAAAAATCAGGACCGAACAATTAGATACATTCTTGAAGTAGCAACATTTTGGTTCATTCATTAAGGAGTTTTAGTTAACTTTCCAGTATGGGTCATAGTTTTGTGAATCCAGCCTGTGGTAAGCATGAGCCTGTCACAGCTTCTTGTTGGGAATCTTGGCTGTTTCTAACCTTAGATGTGTGGTTAATCTTTGAACTGCAGAGATCCTTGGACCAATCTCCAGTGTGGCAGCCGAGATAACAGCCATTATACATAGTAATGAATTATACCGAGTTTCAATTCATATACATTTTGTAAATGATTAATAGCTGCTTTAGCAAATAATTGTTAACCCTAGCATGTGTAGTGCCCTGACCTGTAAAATGTTTGTAACATCTGTGAATAGTTGATTGCCTACTTATAAACTGCTTATAAATGGAAAGTTAGTATGACATGTGACTGAGTGCAGGAACAGAGGAGAGGACAGGGCGTTTGGCCTCTGTAAGATCCAGTGGATTCTCATGCCATGGCAGGGCTGTGAGACCCTATGTAACTGTGAGCAGAGGCAGAAAATAGTCTCCCTTTGCACACGTGCTGTTTACTGTACATTACCTAGAATTTGTCAGAGCGCTTTCGTCTCTAATGCATATGGGATTTATCTTGAGAATACAGATAAGAAGGTATTATGATGACTGGCAGCTGGGAAAAAATGGGGAAATGCTGCCTGTTTCAGTGCTAGAAGGCACTGGATGGCTCTCAGAGGAGATGTGTTGCATTTCCATTGTCAACTTCGGTGGTGCTGGAGGAGTCAGTTCCTTCCTTTCTCAATGCCTTTCTTTCTCCCACTGCTTTGTTTGCTGTATGTATCTACGTCACAAACCATTTGGGGCTGAGGCTGAATCTCATACTCAATTTGATCCTCCAAACTCTACCCAAGTATAAATAATCAACAATATACCAAAATACAAGTAACAAAACCCACAAGTATCTTTCAATATAATGGTGATAAACATGTTTTCCTTTATTTTCTCTTTAATCTTTCATTTAATGATTCTTTTCTGTCTCGCTTGAGTCACCCATGTTTCCTCTGTTTGGATTGGCTTCTGGTGTGAAGTTTAGCAGCTGTACCTTTTTTTTGTGTGTTCTCTCTCACTGCTGCAGTATGTGAAATTACAGCTTTTTGTATGACAGACAGTTTCGTACATGACTACATTAGCCAGAAAACACTGCAATATCGAATAGATGGAAATCTGTACTGTTAGTACCTGGGGCTAGAAGAGCCTATGCCACCCTCTGCCCCATCCCTCCAAACCCCAAAGCTCTAAGGGAACTCTGAGGATACTGCAGTGTTCAGTTAAATTGGAATTGACCCAAGTGTCCAGACATTTGTGTTAACTTTTCATGGGCTCTTTTCCTTCCACAGGCCCGTTCATGGGGCTAAAATAACACAGATATAACATAAACATTAAAATAACACAGGATCTCTTCTTCTGATCCAGGCATCAGAAATGACATGAACAGGTGATATGGTCATCTCAAGACCACATTAGTTTGGCCCTGCAGATGACTCCCTGAGGCATGTAAAGATGGCTATGGGAAAGCATAAACACAAATATCATGGAATGTAAAGATCATCTAGTCCAAACTCTACATACATTTTTCTCTGTGTGTTCTACCCTAATCCAAGAGCCTGCATGTGGACTTTGGAGAGAGCAAGGTGGTACCTCTGGTTTTGATTAGCATGTTAGAAAAGTGGGGAAATTTCTGATGTTGCAGGTTGTTACAATTGTGATAGTTCCAAAAGCAAAGCAGACAGGCTCTAGTTTCGTGGTCCAAAGGTAAAACCTGATCAAAATGATCATGTGTTTGTGAAGGAACTAATGGGTGAAATTCTGTAGTATTGACTCAGTTCTGATTTGTAGGTGAAACTCATTTTACAGTTAATCTCACATGATTCTGAAAAGAAGTACTCCTATTGATAACTTGCATGAGTAAGACCTATGCTACGTGTGCCTGTTATGGGTGCTCTTCTGAGGGCTTCCCAAATGGGTTTTCTGTTTTTATGTTAATATATGTAACATACTTTGTGGTGTCTACTTTTGTTCTGACAAAATGGGGTCGGAGATCGGCTTGAAGTGAAAGGGCAGCCTCTCTGGAAAGCTTGGAAGTTGGGGCCTGGATTGTTGAAGAGAGTGTACAAATTCCTAGGTTCTCAAGTGTTTCTAGAGGACTTCGGTACAAAGCTTTGTTGGGTTTAGTTTGGCTTGTTCTTCGATGTGTCCTCCTCCCGCCCCCCAGGCCATCTTCTCTATCTTTGTGTAAGTAACTTCTGGGAGCTCACATGGGTGGCTTGTGCTGCTTCACATGCACGGCAGAATCCACGAGAAGCAGAGAGCTGCCGAAATGATTTTGTATCTGTTTTTACCTGTTGGTTTATATTTGGTAAACACCTGGATTGTTGTGCTGCTGAGTCTTTGGAGAATGGAGACTAGGAAGGAGGGAAGGGTTATGAGCAATTCTGTGCTTTTTTTTTTTTTTTTTGGGTGCAGTTTATTTAGCATCTCTGCAAGATTCAACATGATAACTCTTCAAATCTTAGCACACTACTCAGAGAGGTAGAATGTCATAAAGGTGTCTGGTAAACAGATGTTCCCGTCTTTATAAGCTGCTGGGAAAGTGTGCATCATTCTGAATAAATATGGGAGCAGCTGCAGCTTTGGAAGCTTTAGTTTCCTGAATAAATACTTTGGACATCTATTCCACTTTGGCAGTCGCGGCTGTGGTGATCTAAAGGTACGAGTGAAGCACAGTTTATGGTAATAGACAACAGCATTTATTAAACCAATTGATAACATTAGAAAAATAGATTCTCTTTCAGGCAGTAAAGTCCTTCTTTGGATTTATTAATACTTCTTCAACTTTTGTACCTAGCTAATGAATGTAGAGGGAATCTTCTCTACTGTAACCTTCTGACTGTTGAGTACATCTTGTGGCATTTTCTTCCTAGTTTAGCTCCTTTAAAACCATTATGATAAACAAGAGTAGAAGTCATCTTGGGAGGGTTTCATAAGTGTTGATGATACTGATTTTACTATAAGCTACTGGACTTTTTTTATTTAACACATTGTGAAAACTTCCTGAAATTAGGTTAGTGAAAATGAATGTGTATAAACCTCAATCTGATTTTTCTTTTTAGAAGGAAACCATTAGAACCTAGCAGTAATACATCAGGCTGGTTTGCTGTCAAGATTCTCTTTTTACTGGTAGTGAAGAGTTGTCATCTGCTTTAATGATGGTGATATAGATCTCATTGCTGCCAGATCACCAGAAGATACCTAGAAGTAAGATTGCAAGGCTTAAAACCAGAATAATTCAGCAAGATTACTCAAGGAAGATGTTTTGTTTAGGGTATTCACTCTTCTGGCTTGAGACACTTTTAGGCAGCTGGGTTTCAGGAAATTTGGGTGGCTGATGGTCTTATGTTGTTGGATAACCAAAATTAGCACCTGTCTTTAAAGAATTACTATTTTTTAATAAAACTTAAAATGGGCATTGTGCCCAAAATCATGCTAGAAGACTGCAAAATCCAAAACAGAACTTGAGACTTTTGCCTGAGCTCCCAAAACTGTTGTGAGATTTAAATGAAAAATATGCAGGGAGGAAATAAACGCCTTAACTGGATGAGTCTTATGACATGTTCTGTGCTGCAACACACAGGCTCAGTGGAGTGAGCTAAGTGGGGATTTCCACCATGAGTAGAACTCCTGCTCCTTGGAGGTGTAATTCAGACTTTTTCATTATCTGATCTCTGGTTTGGTTCATTCTTTCCATGTAGCTGGCTATCTATCATATTTGACGGAGAAATTGCTATGACAAAATGCTAAAAGCTCTTGCTCTAGGCTATTTTTAATCTACTGTAGGTGAAAGATCAGAACACATTTTTGGAAGATTTACGTGTCATACTCTTGTGCAGTGCTGGATAGGATAAATGGGAGCTGACAAACTACAGGACATGAGATTTAAACCATTGACCTCTGACACTGAGTCATCACAACTGTATGTTATCACATTTATGTTGAGGAGTTGAAGGCTTTGCTCTGAGGGAATCTCAGATGCTTAGCAGAGGTATAGAAACACAGAATTTATTCAGTCTGTAAGCTTTATTGTTGGTGATCAGTAGTTAAATCTCCTCTCAGGCCGTTGTGGATTTTAGTGCAGAATATTTGTAAGCAGTCTTTTAAGTCTTTGGGCTGTTTGTGCAGAACAACACATCTCTGTTTCTTGAAGAGGGCGTAGCTACTTAACAAGAGTTGCAGACTCGTCGTTTTTTGCTGATCCTTTAATAGTCCAGTCTTTCAAACTGCTTCCCAACTGTAGGATCTCGCTTAACTGCGTCCATTTCTGAAACAAAAGCCCTGATAAAGCGAAAAGACTTTGAGATGCATGAAACACTGTTTTCAAGTCAAGTATATACTTCAGTGTTCTGCTGAACTAAGCCCCAAATTTCTGCAGTGCATCATAATGCAAGAGAATGCTAAGGGGAGGATGGATGCATGCAGCTGCTCCTCTGCTTGTGTGACAGATGTCATCTAAACCACTATCAAGCCTTTTTAGAACACAGGGAGGAGAGGAATGAAGAGAGGCTAAAGCTGATGGAGTGAAAGATGAGTTGAAAAGTGATGGCTAAAGGGAAGGACTGAGCTTCCTGCAAGCTGGAGCACAGCTTGTGATGGGCACCAGGCTGGAACCTGTCCCGGGTAGCAGATCACAGTGTTTCCTTGTCTTCAGTGCAGTCTTGAGATTTTTCAGGCATGTGCAGCTGACCAGCTGACCCTCCAGGTTGAGATATAGGCTGTATGCAATATTCAGTACTGTTCGTGGTGTGTGCTTCCTAAATTGTACATCATTATGAGGGGCACATAACCAATTAGTATATGGATTTGTTCTGCATGTGCAAATCTTTTCTTGGGCTGAGGAAGTGTCATACAGAGACTTGGCTGAAGAAAAAAAGAAAGCAGTTTAATCTTAACTTGTAATTGTCATCCTCTGGCTAATGATAAGCAATATTATGGCCTGCATATCAGCTGTAATTAAGCAGTAAGACACAACAAGGTGTGTGTTACAGAGAGATAACAGGGTGCTTGAGAGCCAATGACCTGCAAAGCACATTATCTCCCAGGCACACAAGCCCTACAGAGTCAGTTTGTACATGTGTGGCAGCAAATCCACTGTCCCCTCTTCCCCCGCCTTCATTCTGCTTTTCAAGGTGCAAAAATTGGAGAGGATTTTCATGTTACTTGTTGTGTCATATGATTTTTTTAAAAGCTCCCTTTTTATATTAGTCAACTTCTGCACGTATAATAAGCTAGTAGGAAACATTCTAAGTTCTCATCCAGTGGACTTCTGGGAAATTAGCATCACTTAAAATGAGGTCCTTCAGTGTTTTGTTAGACAAGTAGGTTTGGAGTACACGGGGAAGGATTCTCACTGATGATCTAAGCACCAAACTGACAGCAACACTTGATTTGCTCCAAGAAAGGTTTCATGTTGTTTTCAAAGAGAGCAGAGGGAGCTTTGAGCTGGAACATAGTGTTAGATGAAACTTGTTTCAAGGTAGAATTGATTTTTGGTTCAAATTAGAGTTTGGAAATGCGAAGCTTGTACTCTTCGTACTAAACATGAAAACCTTTCCTATCAGGCTGCTGTTGCCCATGTAAATGTCCTCTGCAGACTGGTCAAAATATGATGCTGCATGAGCAACTGCATTACACCCAGGGCTGACAGTGTGGCACAAGTGCTAAAAAATTGCACATCAAGAAAATGAAGCAGATTAAAGTGTCCGAGTTCTATTTCTCTGAGGGGAAGAAAGCATGGTTTCTGTTGCGTAGTGTAGGAATCCTAATGCAAACCTTGTGTTGGAAGAAGAAACCCTAGTGAATGAGACCTTACTAATAGTGACAAGAAAATACAGAGTGGGACCAGTTTTGCCCTGTTCAGTCCTATCAGGGGAGAAGGTCTGCCAAAGGAAAGAGAGGTGGTGATAGGGAGAGGCATGTGACCCTTCCTTGTGGCGTTTGCCCCTCTGAAAAAACTTCTGGAAAAAGGGCCAAGTGCAAATGTCTTTGCACCAAATATTAATGGAATGTTTGTGGTGCAGGATGGATGTGTATTTATGATTGTAGGCAGATACTGTGGATGTTTAATTTTTGAACAGTCAGATATGTGTTTTGAGGGTTTTTCCTTATGTTACTCCTAATTAAACTTTGCTGGGCAAAAAAACTGTTGCTGTTGATCCAATTTTCATTTTAAGCATCATGGACATGGATCTACTCTCTCTTGGTATGGGGCAGCTATGTACAAAATTAAGATAAAATACAGTAGATCAAATTGCTTAATTTTATTCCTGTGTAACAGTCTCTCTCATGCTTATTTACTCGTTTTTTCTCCCTCCAGCCATACAAATTGAATCCCAGATACCAAATTAGAATGTTGCTGTGATCCTTGTAAACAAACTACTAACAATTTAGTCTAGGCGGAGGAAGAAAAACAACAGTAAGCTGAGGCAAGAAGTGTCTTATCTAATGTCTTTCAGCCAATAATTGCCAGAACAGAATATGTATTTTTTGATTTCCCAACTTTTTGGCAAAGTGACCCATTGAAATGGGTGGATACTCACTTGGCCAGGTGCAGGTTTTCAGCAGTATGGAAGGACAATCTTCTTGTGGCCTGAGTTGTACTATATAGACATCAGAATCAGAGATGGGTTCTTAGGGTTTGAGTGGCACTTAGCCCATCTGGACCCTGCTTTCAGTTGGATGTCCTAGATATTACTGTATTAAGCCTGAGTTCATGTATTTATATTTTTAATATAAGACCAGAGAGACAAGGCAGAGGCAGCAGAGACAGCTGTCTCTTCCTCAGAGCCCTTCCACTGGGTGAGACTGTTTCTGATTACAGCTGTAGCACTGTAAATGCCTGCTAGATGTCTGGTGATAATCCATTCAAAGCAATTACAAGGCATCCGTCACCAGCAGGGTCTGAGCCACAGGCTTCTTATCTGGGAAAATTGATGGAAGAGAAGGGGGGGAGCGAGGGAAGAAATCAATGCCTTTCACCTATGTTACCTGCCAAATTGAATTAAACAGCATGGGATCCCTGCTTTACACACTGCGAGAGTCAGAGCTTAAAGAATCTGTTTATAGCAAGCTCAGTTCATGGGCAAGGCAGGTGGGGGAGCCATGCTTTACTTCTACTTGCTCGTAATTTTGTGCACCTCCACTAACGTCAGTGGGACCCGTGTGTGCAGAAGGAGCTCAGAACTTATCTACAGAGCCTTGAACCTAATGGCACCAGATCCAGTTGTGAACCTGGTGCCCGCTGCCAGTCTTAACGTATCGTTCAGTGTTCTTTTTCTTTTTTTGGTGTCGCCGAAGTATCTCATTGCTCACCATATCGCAATATTTACTTGCAAAGTGTTGTAGAAAGAGCAACTATGACATGAATGAAGATACAGTAACTGAATACTTCAGAGGCAGTACTAGTAAAATTCTACTACTTAAAAATGACGCATGTGTTGCATCTCTTGGCAATGCAGTTGCTGCATGGCATGCAATCCAGTACTGAGATCTACTGAAAGTTGCTGGGTCTTGAGTTCAGGGGCAGGTGCAATGCCTACGGAAGCTTTGGGTGTGGGTTTTTTTGTTTGTGTTGTTTTTTTTTTAATACGCAAGGAATTATAGCATATTGTGGTGGGTTTTGGTGTTTTGCTTTCATTAGTATATCTACTTCTCGCTTCCCTTATGGGCTGGAAAGGAAAAGGAAAGGAAACTTGACTTCTGCATGTCTGACTGGTTATTTGTTTTGCAAAGCAACGTTGAAATCCAGGAGCTAGGTTTAGGAGTGCTTAACAGTGTTACCCTCTCTAAAATGACACTTCCCCCTGGTAGGCCTGCAATGGACATTGCATTGGCCACCAGTACATCTGTGGAGATGATCGGTAGGTTCTTCCTACTTGATGAATGAACAAATAAGAATGTAGATCCATATAGCAGGGAAGTGGTCACTTGGGATACTACAAAAAAGAATCCATTTGTACTGGTCGAATCAGTTTCATCTGCGGGCTGCGTGGCCAACAGCCTTAACATGTTGTATAGTACCTGGTTTTATACTTTGGCCACACAGAGGTAAAGTTTTAATGACGTTTTTTAACAGCTGGCCAATAAAGGAGTTTCTGCAGCTCAAGAATATCTAGTGTTTCAGGTCTTGGAATGTCAGCCACGCTGACAGCTTGTGTAGCCACGCTTGTTTCATGAACTCAAAACATCGTGTGGGTGAACTGGGTTTATAAATGTCTGATTGTAAGCTTCATTCCCAAGACAGCGATGATCACTCAAGCTTATGGCCTTTATGGTGTTTACAGAAATGAGCAGATTTTGGAACAAACCTGACCTCCTTTGAAGCAGTTAAACCTCATTCTCCTTTGACCTGTGTAGGTTTCCTCTTGTCCTGCAGGGTTTTTGTCTTAGGGTTCATACACGTGGGAGATACAAGGGTAGTCACTTGGGACGAGTGGTACTTCCACCGGAGGACTAGGATAGCTGGGCTGGAATAGTCTCTGGGGAAGTACTTAAAAGCATGAAATTCTCCAGGTTCCAGATTAAGGAGCTGACTCGGCAGAAAACAAATACAAAGGTAAATTCAAAAAGATGATCCAGAAAACCCGCGGATACTGTACAAAACAATTCCACTAAATCAGCTCAGTGCAGAGATCTGTGGAAACTTTTTTCCCTCCCAAATAAAAGTGTGTGGGAATTTGCATTGTAGTCAGGTACACTTAAAGTGCACATAAGCCATCTAATAAAAATTCCACTGGAGTGTACGTCACACAGCTGTGTTTTATTATATTTGTGCTCTCTTCCTCCTGACAGTGCCTTTATAACTGGATTACTCACATATCATCATTAACTCTGACACTCCTGGGTTTTTACTGCTTCCCTGGTTCCTATCATTTCCTGCAAGTTTTATCCCTTCCTCACAGATGTGCCAAGATGTATTTCTTTAATATCTTTTCAGCAAATGAACGTGGGAGCCTGTAAAAAGTACAGTTTGGATACCATGGGCAGTTACAAGGGCTCACATAATTTCTACTGACCCCCCCTACCAAACCCCTGTTTCTGCTACGTGTATGTTCAGTTTTCCCTTTGCCACATCTGTTGGGTATAAATAGGGGGTGCTGCCTGCAGTAACACGGAAAGGATCGAGGTGCAGTGCTGAGCTGTTGTTTAGTCCAAGGTTGGGTATTTTGCAGCCATTTATTTTAGTTGTGCTCTATACAGTGTTCTGATTTACTGCGTATACACCACGTGCAAAATGACCATCTCTAAGAGCATGGGGGGGGGGGGGGGGGGGGCATAGGTTTTTGGGTTTGGGTGGCTTGATTTTGTTTTATTTGGTTTCTTTTGTTTCCTGGTGCTGAATAATATAAGCTATTGACTAAGACATGAAATCTCTTTACTTCGGGTCAGGCCTCAGGAAATTTGATTTTTATGTCTGATCTCCAGCAGCCAGTTTGAGCTTGGGTCAGTTCACCTCACTTTGCTATTGATTTTTCCCCGCCTTGTTCTTTCTTGTTCCAGTTTGAATGAAACTTCTTTGGGGTAGGGACTGTAGCTCGCTCGCATTGGTAGGGAGCTGAGCACAAAGCGGGCTGAGGCCTCTAACAAACTTTAACTCCTGCTTCGTGAAACGAAGTTAAATTCCAGGGGTACGCCAGCATACCAAGTCCTGTGAGTCAGGTCTCTGTGGACATTGCCAGCTTTAGCTGAACTCAGATTTATCAGTTGATCTCAAAGTATTTTTGTTGTGCTGGAGAAGAAGGGAACCCTGGATTTTTGGTTGCAGACTAGGCTGCAGCTCACAGAGCTGTGCTCATTCCCAAACTGTTCAGATTCCTTGTGGGAGCTTGCCTGAGGTGTCCAACAGATCAGAGCTTTTCGCTTGGGAATGCTGAGTTCTGCAGGAGCCCGCAAGCAAGCTTGGCGAGCTCTTGCTTCCATGTTGAATGGGGGTGCTGGCAGGTGGGTTGGGAGGTGAAAATAGGGTTACAACCGATTGATTGACCGGTACTGTAAATACCCATAGGACTTCTTGCAATATAGAAAATATATTGTCATTATAGCAACAACTTGGCAGCCAGTATATGCAAAAGCATTTCCTCCGGTGCTGTTCCCTTCCCACAGCTTACACTGAGAGTGTAGAAAGAGAAAATACTGTGTGATACTCAGTGAATCAGTGCAGTGACAATGTGACTGCCCTTTTGGTTTTGGAGGTACTCCAAAGCGTTCAACTGAGTAGGTTCACATCTGATTCCTAGTGGTTTGGTTCTTATATTAAGGAAACTAAAGTTATTTCGGCAGAATAACTAGAATTTTCAAAACCCAGTTACCTCCTTAATCATAAACACCAGACAGTTTGACTGGTCTTTCTTACCAGTAGTATGTGTTGTTGCACTCGGAGTTCCCTGGTGACAGAGTATGTTTTCAGCCTCTGCTATTAAGTCTTACCAATCTAAACCTGGTTTTATATCTTGTTTCTGCAACAGGAATAGCATGAGAAGTCAGTCACTCTGAGAAGTAACACCAGGAGAGGTGGCTTATCTCTTCAATGCAAAGTTGTGCTCTGGACGTAGTCAGGTTCCTCAAATGGTCACAAGTGCTGTGTGACTTAACGTAACACATTAGGCAGTAAGAATTTCTATAGAACGAATCCTCAAAACAGACTAAACAATTCTTCATTAACTCTTTTTTAATCATTGAACGAGCAATGACAAACAATTTGCTTCATTTTCCCATTTTCCCTGTCTGTAATTTGCCCTATATTTTAAAGACCAGTCGTCTTGCTCCGGTTCATCTGTGCAAATGGGCATTTTGGGTGACACATTGATGGAGTTAAGAGGTGGTGATGACCTTTGCATGAACTGCAGCTGCATCGGTAGAGGCATGTTGCCAAAAGAAAGACTATAAAAATCCAGTAAAGGTGAGGGAAATGGAGTAAAAGAAAAGGTTTTAATGAGTGACCATAAGTGTTTCGGATGTCTCAATTTCTTGCTGCCCAGTAAGAAACTCTCTGACAGGCACCTGACTTCATGCCTTTGGAAAATGTGGCTCTTCCCAGTGCGTCCCCAGCTGTCTGTTCAGGCTCACAAACCACACCTGAACACCTCATTTACAATGTCAAAATAAACTGGGGTTTTTGGGTGTGATTTTTGGGTTTATATACCAGCCAGTTAACACAAAAAAATTGATAGTATTTTTGTGTGTCTTTTCAGGTTTTGCCAGAATTTACCTATAGCTCCGTGAGGATCTGTGACAGTCATCTAAAGTATACATCTTTTGTCAGAAAGACTTGCGTTCAGGACAGTGGAGGCAAACGAAAGGTATGTTTGTGGGGTTTTTTCTTTTTATTTTTGTGTTTGTGCTTGTACTCTAGGTCAGTTAACTGAAAGCTCCTAGAATACAGAGGAGCCAGATAAATTTGGGATAGCTGAAAAGGCATAGTCCAAGAATTAGGAAGGTGTCCAATAGGACTGGATAGCTGGATTCAGGCGTCAGAGATTTCCGTATGTGAGGCCAAGCCCTATTTCCAAGTTAGCCTCAGCTGACTTTAGAAAGAAACTAAAACAAACAAGGTTTACTTGTAAATTCTTTTGAAAACTCTAGAAGTGCTGTGTCCTTCTTACCCGACTTGGCAGCTGGCACTAACCCAGGGCTGATAGAGGTGCAGTTCTGTAATGGCAAATGTACAACAGGGGGAAAACAGGGGGAACAGGCATTCTCCTACCAGGAGGGGCTGCTTTTGTTCAAACCACTGGCCTACACCAGTGCTGGTTTAGAGCGAACCTGAAGCCGTTTTTGTGGTCTGGAAAGATTTGTATCTTGTCTTTGTCTCGTTGCATAACGACTGTGAAGTGTTCTTTTATCAGTGTAGGGGTAGTAGGATCTGTATCTATGTGAATTTGAGTTAATTTCCCGATCTGCTGCAGGATGGTAAGTGACCTTTCCTAACTGAAGGAATTCTACTATGAAGGAAACAAGCTGGTGAATTCTTTAAGGGGCTAGAGTGTGACTCCTGCCCCTTGTGATATGAGAACATCTTCCTTTCTTTAAAGCCATTTTGCTCCAAAGTGAGGTATTTCCAAAGATACTAAAAATTTCAGAGAAAATGTCGATGTGATGTGCTGACAGAAACACAGCTGGTTTTCCTGAAAGTAACTGGCAATCTGGTCGCTTCAGACCTATTTTTTTGTGTACAAAATCTGCGGAACAACATTACATGAAGTGTGTCCCTTAAGCATATCAGAAAACTAAAAAGATTTGTCAGCTGTATACTTTTTAACTACAAGAGATAATTGTCAATAGAGGAAAGTTATTTGAACTTTGTTGTTTAATTTTGGAAACCAAACTAATAGTAACAGATGTACAAGTGAAGGGACATGTATGTGGATTGCATATGGGGGCACAAGATCGTTTTACACATGAAGGATATGGACCTGTGTTTAGATTTAAAACCTTCCTGATTCCCCTGGGTATCAACAAAGGGTGAAAACACCTGTTTGCTGCTAGTCATTTGGGGGCAGGAGTTACTAATGCAGTTGTATTCCATTCTTTAAGGCTTTAGACAATGGCAAATGTGCAAGTGTAAGTTGACATCAAGCTGGAGAGCTTTAGTGTGCTCAGCTGGATGCGTGGGTTAGTGTTTGCAGACGCCAGCCTTCATCTCTGATCACTTATGACCTCCAGGAATTGAATCTACATTGGTTCTGAATTTTTGGAACTGTTAATGGGTCAATTCAGACAGAGTTCTTTGTATTCATTCAAATTAATTGTGTTGGAAGACATCACATGCAATGTGTATGAAGTTAATTGACAATGCTTTGTCATTACCTTATTACTATCTTTAATTTTTTCCAAGGTTAATTTTTTTGTTATCAAGCTATTATAGGAACCCTTTGCTCCAAAACCAAATCAGTCCCTCCGATGCTTCCTGAGCTGTTGTGGCTTGTACACATCTCCTTGTTTCTAGCAAAGACACAGATGGATTTTTTTTTTTAATTATTATTATTTTTTTAATTTTCTCCCTATTGGGACCAAGAGGATGAATGATCCATTTGATTCCCAATACTCCTAAGTGTCCATTGAAGTCACAGACCTGCAGGAAGTGGGTTTGGTAACGAACTCTGCTTTCCCAGACAGTTCTGTGCTACCTGTTGGCAGAGGAATTAAGACTCAAGCGCTGGAGAAAGCAATGCAGGTGCCAGAAACTCGTGGGCTGTAATTATGCTACAAAATGAGATTTTAGCAAGAGACACCATTTAGGATAGGAACAGGAGGCCCACAGCCGCAAAGAGGGAATCGAAGCCTTACTGTTTCAGCAGTTTTCTTTTGGGCTGTAGGGTTTTAAATCGACAGCTGAAGAGAGACAGAATGGAGGGTCTGATTTTTTTGTGGTGTTTTGAATTTACATGGAATGGCACTGATGGGCTAATGGTGACCAGGAGTGGGTGCTTTGCTGCAGTTTGGCCCTTGGAAGAAAACTCATTTTTAATCTACAGTCACTCAACACAGTCAGAGGTAGTTCTAGCCAGACCAAGGGCAAGAGGGGCATTGCTCTAACCCCCCATACAGAATGCAGTGTATACGATCGTTTATCCAAGAGTCCATCATCACACAAAAGGCTTTAGGCTCGGAGCCTGTAGCTCCAGCACCATCGCTCCTATGGCTTCAGTCACACAGCAGATAGCAAGGGTGGCTGGATGGCTTTGGAGGCTTTAATACTCAGGAAAAATGAGCTCACTTCTGCATCTGTGCTCACTTTGTGGGGGTCAGGGGGAAAAGGAACAGCTGATAAACGAGTGATATTCTGGGCGAGCTGGAAGGACAGGGTGCAGGGCTGCTGCAGTGAGACAGACCAGGGATGCGGGACACGTTTCACCTGCTGCAGAGAAAGACTTGCAGCTCAGCCTGGCTTTGCCCGCTGTGAATAGCTGGGTGGTAGAAACGGGAAATAAGCTAACTCCTTAGAAAGCAAGGCTGCAAGGAGTCAGAAATACAAAGTAGTTTTGTTTTTTTTTTTTAAGCTGTCCGCTCATTCTCTGGCTTTTCCACTGTTTTACAAGAGTATGTTAAGAAATGTACCAGAGCTGTGGAAATTCTGCAGCCGTTTCTCAGAAAACCATGAGAGAATTACTTTAACATACATTTCCATCTTCTGCTTTTTGCATTTTTCCCCTCTTGTATTTCTTTTTCTCTGACCTGGTACAAACTTTTGTGCGCTTGCAATTATCGTTGTTCAAAAGAAATTTAACTTCGGCGTTAGACTTTCCCCACAAAGCTGTATATGTGTCGTTTCCAATTAAATTCCATTCTCCTTAGAATATTGTCACATGCAGCCCCGAAAGCGATTGTCCGTTTTGATGTTGCCTTAGGGAGCCTCAGCACTAGGCTGGCTGGGAAACTGTGTGAACAAGGTGCTGGTTCAACTCTCAGCCTCAGGTTGTTAGTGCACCTTGGTGCACTCAAGGTGATAAGGCAGATTTTTTTGGTTTTGGCATGCCAGAAAAGATAAATCATGGCAGGAACCCTCCAATGTCAAAGGGAATTTAGTGCTACTGCTAACCTGTAGACAAAATGGGGTTTGTTGTTCGCGGGGTGCGTGTGTGTAGAGGACGAGCGTGTGGATAAGTGATATGAGCTCAGACCCAAGCATCGGCTTGCAGGCTACAACAGGTTAGCCACTTTATAAACAGGGCTTGGATATACACATATAGTAGTATTAGCATATAATAATCACTTCTCCCGTCATTAGACTTCTGAGGTGGCCCGTGCCATGAGGAGACATCGGACCAACGCCAGCCTTAAACTGTGTAAGCCCACACCTCGTTAGCTCAGCCGTCATCACCAGGCTGCGGCAGGCTGAGCCACATCCCCTCTTCTTCAGCCCCTTCTCGAGGCGGCTCGACAGCGTCCCGGCGCCACCGGCACACAACCCCACGTTCAGCCACCAGGGCTCTTGCCCAGGAACATCTTGTCAGAACATCTGGTTCTTGGAAGAAAGTGCAGCTGGCACTGCCTTTCCTTCCCAGCGCTGAAGTAAAGGTGGCGGGTTTTATTATTATTGCCATTACCTCTGCTGGTGCTTTAGCTACATACACATGTGCAACCTGGGAAATTAAGACGAGGCAAATGACAATTTCAAGCAGTTATGTGTGCGCGTGTGCGTCGCAGAGCTTCTCTAAGCCAGCTGCTGGCGGTGAACTAAAATTAAGAAGTCGTGACTTCCCCAGCAGCGGTACCCAGCGCTTTTTCAGGTAGACACCTGCGTGGTCGCTGAAGTTTGCTGGTGCTCAACAATGAGGCCACAGCTGCCAGCGCAGAAAAGTCAAAAAACGTACCATAGCTATTTATTTTTTTCTGGACAAACAATTTTATTTTAGGTAATGCGTCTATACACTGTACATTCAGTCACTGTGGTATATAAGCATAGCTATTTTCATACATAATCTCATAAAGTCCTTTATTTTACAATATTATCTGCTTCAAGGGGAAGGGATGTGGAAAAGGGGGTGGAAAAGGACTATCAAGGTACACAGCGAAATAGATAAATATGCCAAGCTTTTTTCTTATTTTTTTTTAAATCAGGCATTTATAAACAAGAAAGCATACATTACTTACATAAAAATAGTTCTAGAATAGTAGAGTAAGTCATAATATTGTCATTAGCAGCAGCATAGGAGAGACCAGGATAACAAAAATGTGCTGAAATGCTATTGGCTATTATAAATGTAAAGATTTATTTTTCTTCAATTGAAAAAATGTCATTTCTGTGAGTTCTTTTGATTTAAAAAACAAAACAACAACCAAACCAACACAAAACTTCTCTCTAAAACACATGGACTGATGAGAGTGCAGAATGGAAAGAAAATCAGCCTTTTGGTAATAAAATACTTTACAGTGAAAATAAGGACAAATAAAATGCAAATGATGGAGAAAGGTTAACCCACATTTAAAACTTGCAAAAAGATTTTGTTTTGTTTTTCCTAACAGACAGCAAAGTTTCTTCTCAGTTAAAAACACAACTCATAAAACAAGACAACTACCAGGTAAGAAAGAGTTTTGAAAAAGTAAACACCATATACACTTATAATACAACAGTGTAAAATGAAAAAAAGTATTTACATGTTGAATTTACTTTTAACTTTTTTTTTTTTACATTGGCTAGTTCTGTTTGAAAAGCAGAATATTATGTATACTAGTTAGCTGCTCCATAGATATGAATGTTATTGCTGTTGGTTTTTTTTTCCCTTCGTTAAGTCTTCTTTCAGTAATAGAAACAATGAGTAATTAAAGTGAATATACAAGTATTAAGTAATATATTTTTAAGTACAGGGAGAGTCAACAGCCTGTATGAAACACCTCTTCTCCCTTTTAACTTCTTAAAGGAAACTAAAGAGCAGATGAAATGAGAAGATGTGACTTTACAATCCCTACACTCACCGGTCGGAGTGCAAATGGAATGCAGCAGGGACTCAACAGTAAGTCAAAAGAAAAGCAGTTCCATCTGAACGGGCTACCAGGTGTGCTACCAACGTGCTGCAGACACAGAAATTACACACAGAACTCCCTTGCCTTAAACTCCTTCACAACCTTTTTTTTTTTTTTTTTTCTCTGAAGACTCCCACCATCTTGACAGCCGCCTTCGAAAATTAGTGTCTCTGTGGCCGTCTTCTGACAGTTTTAAAAGAAAGCACGTGCCTGGGAATTCTCAAGTAGAAGTGAATGATATATTTGGCAGAAATATTTTATTGTTAAGACAAAATGTATTTAGGGAAAACAAAATTATTGAAGAGGCTCCTATCCTGTAAACCTCCTGTTGATTAACTGCTGGTGTAGAATGGTTGTTCCCAGACTTTTTGCACCTGATTCGATCTTGCTGATTTAAAAACTTAATTTACATAAGCATTTTTACTAGTAAGTTTTCACTCCCAGAGATCAAAATACTACTGAGTCTTAACCTCAAACATTGTGAGGTTCCTTTGTCAGACATTCCACTTTACAGAATTACCGTAATGCACGGCAGAAGAAACCACTGTTTCATAACAATAGCTGTAGCTTCATTTTGGAGAATTGTCTTGCAAATCTTACCCCATTTGCATGGGAAGCATGAGTGATGCTGGTTCTGTGACAAGACTATTTACTGTTCTATTTTTTCCCTTGGAAAAGAATGCGGATTTTGTGAATGTTGGAGGATAAAAGCATCGTAGGCACCGCAGAAATTGTGCCCGTGAATCTGTGTGCTTCCCTAGACACACAAGAAAGAAAAACTAAGTCACACGCTGCAGGTAAGTGGGCGGCTTTTCTGGGGGCAAAGATGGAGCGAGATGGACATGCTGGCATTTTTTGTTGAGTCCTACGGGGGGAGACACAAAGAGCAGGGGGAGAAACCCAAAGAAACAAACTTGAAGCAGTAAGGCTTCAAAGAAGCTGACAGTGGGGGTGGGAATACATTTGTTCTTTGTGTAATTTCGTAACATGGCAGTAAAGCGTAGCGTATGAGACTCTGAAATGCACAATGATTAACTAAAGCTAAAATGATTTAGTTTCCCTTGAAGAAATATGTGAATAATACAGATCTGGAAAACATAAGGCTGAGAACATTTTTATGCATACTGCATAACAACATAAACCCTTTACATAAGACAGTAATAATGCCCATTAATGAATATACGTATGGCAGAGATTTTAATTCCATGCATATGATTTAATAATCGCAGAAAAAAACATACAAAGAAGAAAAAAAAAACACATTAAAAAAAAAAAACAACTTGCTTAAGCATATTCAAAATTCCTTTTGCATTGCACTTTAGAAGAGGAGATCGGCACCCAGGCTCGGTCTCCAGCATCCCAAACACACAAGGGCAAACCCCTGTATAAACGGACAGGTTCGTGTAATTTACTTGGTATAACTGTTTCTTGCTCCCAACAGTTTTACAACGTCCCAGTAATTCTACTCCTTTCATATTTCTTCTTTTGTACCTAAAACATATATATGAACTTCTTTGTTAATGCTCACAGTTATTATAATGGTTATTATAATGGTTTCAAGCAAACAGCTCTTGTTTAAAAAAAAAAATTCTCTCTAATGTACTGTAAGTAAATACTATAATTTTAGGATTGGAAGCCGCTTTCTGTCTATGGGGAAATAATTTTGAAGCTTACATAGCTTGCATTAATGTCCAAAAGCAAATAAAGATTACTGGAAATACGTTTCTTCATTTAGAATAACTTCTGTGTATGATGATGCATAGGGTTGTCTTTTTTTCCTATTTTTTGTCCTTTTTATTCTTTAAGGTAAAAAAAAACATGTCAGCAGTGCCTATATAAGATGCTGAGAGGAAAAATGAGCTGGAAGGCACTTCTGCAGCCCCAGATCAAATTTTCACTTTATGCTGATAAGCTTGAGCGTGTAAGAGGTGAGTGTTTGTGGGCAAAAAGAACCTTTCTCTTGTTCAGTAAAGCACCAACCTTATTTGTTACGCACTTCGGGAGCATCTCTACTGCTTCCCAACTTCCGTTAGAGACAAAGCCACGCAAAACAGGTTAAAAACTCAACCAGTAGCACACTGGTTTGCCAATTTCGTATTTGGTAGCATTCTAGACCTGCTGAATCCTCATTTTGCATGAAGGTAAATGATGCCGAGGTGTCACAGGGTGGCAAAGGGGGTTGCTGATTTTCACATCTGTTAGGCAGGGTAGGATATAGAATGCTCAACTTGTAAACTTTAGAAATATGGAATAAAATGCAGAGTAAGAATCTGACAAAGTGCAGTTTTAAATAATTTTTTTTAAAAAAAAAAAAAAAAGGAAAAATAAACACCACCACTACCACAAGTAAGACAGAGTGATGGCATGCTGCATTTTTATTCCGGGGCTGCGGCTTGGATCCCAAAATTAAAGTAATTTCTCTTTTTAAAAACAAAAAAAAATTTTAAAAAGATGTAGGCTTATTCACAGCAGCAAAAATGTTGGTTTTCTTTTCTGTAGTATCCGATAGTGCAATGTTGCACTCTCCTTGGGCACAGAAATCCTGACTGACAGTTCATAATAAAAGCAGGTGAATACTGAATTTATGGTAAGATGGTGCAACAAAGATGAGTTTTCCAGAAAACTGAAAGCTCTGAAGTAAAGATTTCAGAATGACTTCAAAACGCATAGGTCTTCTGCTTTATTTCTCAACCGACTTAACAGATCATCCATTTCCTCCCTTTTTTCCTTCTTTTCCTAAAGCTGAAGTGCTCTTGGATGAAGTGTCTTTTGAACACATCAATTAATGAAGATGTCTTTAGAAAAGATGGCATGATTTGCAAACACTGTAGTCTGTAAGGCTGGGCTTGTAATTCTAAAGCATATATCTCTTCCAATCCCCCACCCCCCCTTTACAATCCTGCATCTTCCTTTCTTCTTGTGTTCAGGCCAGGAAATGAAGAGAACTCTTTCTAAGGAAAAAAATCAACTTTGAAAAGCACTCTGAAATTCTCATACAACCACGTGACGGGATTAAAAGTGTGATGGCTTCCTAGAAGGCTGGAAAACTGGTAATGAAATGGCATCATCACCAGAGGGCTTCTACGTTAAGAATCCCAAAGCCTATAACAAGTCATTAAAAATTGTGCATCGAAGGTTTTCTGGTTTTTTTGTTTTGCTTTTAAAGGTTCATTATAAAAATCTTGTTAATTTTTTAATACCAAGTCTGTGTAATGAATTATTTTAAATAGCTTATAAGAAAAGTTTGTTTTTAAATTCCAAAATGTTCCAACAGGCAGAAGGGCAGCATAAAAACACTGCCGTGCTGGCCGTGTACTCTGATTTTAGTTGGACGGTGCTGCTTGCTTGGAGTTTGCCAGTAGAAAATTTGCTGTGGACTTAAAAGTATTTTGTTTATAAACACTTTGTGTTTTATAGGCACAGTAAGATGTTGTGCTATATGGATTGGAAAAAAAAGAGGCGTAATTCAGTGCTTCTGTTATAGAGAGTAACATTTGCCTTCCAACTAATAAGAATCCATATTCATAGATCTGTGTGCCAAGACACAACTACTCACACATGCACTTACACACGTACCCCACACATCCTCCCTTACTGTGCATATAGGTCATTCTGTGTGTGTGTTAGACAACGTGGTGGTGGTGGTTTAGTTCTCGATGTTGCTCGTTGTGTTGTCACTGCTGGGTTGACTGCTTGATTTAGGCCACAGTTGTTCCTGAAGTTCCTTGACTACTTTTTCCAAGTGTTCTCGAGCCTCCCTTTCATGCATCAGGTCAGCTCGGAGCTGCTCCCTGTCAGCCTCTGCATGCTGAAGCTTAACCTGTAGGTCCTCAATCTAGAGAGAAGCATATAAAGAAACAGAATGAACCATTTTATTATTTTGGCTCCGTCGTGATTCTGCAGACTTCGACACAGGCTAGTACCTTAGCACAAAGTGAGAAGAACAAGAAAACCACGGACTTCCAGGCATCAGACCGGCAAAGTCGAGGTGAGGAAGACATTCCCTTTCCCCTACTTTTTTCCATATGCTACTGTACAATTATGCAAGTGCACTGCAGGCACTGTTTAGCTTTGAAATTCTTAAATATTTCTGGTGGCTTAAGTTCCAGAAAGGAGGGTGAAAAACAGAGTAGTTAAGAGTGCCTTAGTGTGAAATGGAGCTCTGGTCACTGTACTTCTTAAACCATTACTGCTGTTTCTGTAGGCAGCCAGCAATTCAGCAAAGGAAACGACAAGCTAAGGCTGCGCAGGCGATTTACTTTCAGCTCTGTTACAGTGGTTATTATTAATAGGAGGACCACAAAGACACGCAGTTGCCTAGGAGAAGGGCCTATGCCTCAGCTATACGTTAATGTCCAACAAAAGCAACTGTGGTATCCGCTTGTGCAAGAACCGTCCTGTCCTTTGTATTATATGCAAGGGACTGTCAGGAGGACAGGGAGGTAGCTGGCAGGGGGACTGTGAACATGGATGTGAGAAAGTCTGGGATGCAGGGATCCCTCTGAAAGAGCAGAAACTCTCTAAGCAACAGTGAAAATGACCAACGTTTCAGCTCATAAACAAAAAGCTGGACTTCAGAGGGCAGGAGTGGGTCCCACTGGGTCCTAACGTGTACTGACTTTGCACAGAAACGGACTTAACGAAACACACATTGCGGCCAGCCTCTGGAGAGATCGCCTGCTGAGATTGAACGGTCTTTTCCCAACTTACAGCAAGACACGCAGATGGCCTTGGCCTCCCCAAAGGCCCCAGTGCTCAATCTTCCTATTTTTTGCTTACCGATAACAAAGGCAGAGAAAAGTCCCAGTATTCAAGGGTGCGGAAACATTAGAAAAACTGCAGCGGTTTGAAATATGCAACTATAGGATTAGCAGTTTTCAAAGATTGCCATTTAAGAAAGGAAAGGAAAACTCATACGTCTGGGGCTAAAATGAATGCTAACCCACCAGCCCACCCATATTTGGATCTCAGTATCAAGGTAAGAAAAAAGAAAGGCATAAAGCACACATAGGTTTCAAGCCTCTAATACTTTAAGCTTACACAAAGACACTTACACCCCTGAATTTGTTGTCTTATTTCCTCTCATGCTTGCCTGTTTCTCTTAGACTAAGCCTGCCTAGAGAACTGCGGTTTCGTCTGAAATAATAAGTGATGAACGCAACGTGACAAACTTCCTGTGTGCATTCCAAATTAAAGGTAAAAGGACGTGTAAAGCTTTATTTTAGAACTTCTTATATGACCTAAGAACTTAAGTCATATTGACTGCTGGTAAAATGCAGACTTTGAAGTTACTTAAGGTATTTTTCTATTCAGGGCCATGCAGAAACCTCTGAGGTACTTGCTGAGTAAAGCAGCTGTCCCAGCCCCCAAGACACCAGCTGCCATGCGGTCTGTTGCCCAAGCACAGCAGTACCGCGTCTGCGGCTTCACCCCTGTCCTCGTGCTGCTGCGCTGCACCCTGCTGCTGCGACAGCAAGCCTAACTTAGGTACCACAGGACACCCCCGCTGATCCTGCGAATGTGCCATGAGTCTCTTTTCTAAAGACAAACTTGCAGAATATTCAGCTAATTGAATTCTTTTTGAGGTGATTTTGTATCAGGAAACCTTATTTATTGCCTCCCAAGGAAGAAATGTATTAGGAGACTGAAACTCCACGTTGTCAAAAGCTTTCATGCATGTCAAAGGTGAGGGAGGGGACACCTGCAGATGTGCAGAGCTGTTGCGTATGGATGGCGTTTCCTTTTATCTGCACTTGCTGCTGCCTTGCTTTTTTGTGCCCGAGTGGAAGTGAACTGCTGGCAACGCCCAGAGCAGCAGCTCTCAATCTGGTTATGTTTAGTCTGGACACCTCTTATCAGTGAGACATCCTGTGATGCTAGAGAGGAAGCCCACATCATTTCCTGCTTCTGGTCTCCTGGTTAGACATGTCTCATAGTGGTATGAGTGGACCACTCCCCTTCCCGTTATTGAGAGCCTGGGGTTAGAAGAATGTCTGACTGCTCTTGCCCTTTCTTTTCCTCTGCCCCCCCCACCCCTTAAAGTGACTGCCCCAAATATCTGCAGTTTGCACTTTAGGTGTGCCACCACCTTCATGGAGCATGTGTGTTAAACGACATCTGTGACAAAAAAAGCGGCTACAGTAACCGTGGTCTAGAAGAGTTTCCTTCACGTTAACTCAGCTACGTTTTAACACACAAACTAATCCTGCAAGTGTATGACACCTGTGTGGTTGCATGGTAAGTGATATGTCTCTGCCATGGGAGTTTAAATTTTGGCAAGTGTGCCCCATTTTTCCAAGACCACCTGTTGCCAACACTTGCTGCACCTTGCCTTTTATTCCTGCATTTCTCAGCCTGGCTTTTAGCTTGGGAAGCAGTGATGGAGACAGTGGTTTGGCAGAGGAATGTTTAGGTGGGAGCAGGTCAGCGCACAGCTACAGAGGAGGCAGCTGTGGCAAGGAAAGGCATTGAGCTTTAAGGAGAGGGGCTGTTTGGGAGTCCCCCTCCATGGAGGGGGGAGTTGAGGGGGTTAACAGTGGGTGTGGGACCATGCCCTTTCATAGGAAAGGCATTACTGGGCAGCTGGGATTGTTTTACTGGAGGAAGGGGAAGGCAGGGCATGCAATGGATTCCTCTTCAGGGCTGTTTCTCATGGAAATCCAGGAGGTTGCCATCCTGCTCTCAGCTCAGCACATTACACAGGATCATTTCAGGGGGCTTGGAACAGTGGGTGGCCTTGCATGCCGCATGCCATGTGCCCCGCCACACCAAGACGCAACAAGGTGGCTTAAGGGGGTGCAGCCTCAGCTCTTAGTTCACTTGGCTTTGGGTGGTTTAAAGAAACTTCAAAATCCTTTTTTACAAGAGAATCTGATGCACAGAGGGTGGGGAGGGAATTTTAGGACGAAAGCTTAGAGCATACATGTTGCTTGTAACAACATGTTCCTGCATTCCTAGAGCTTTCCCTGAGATCAAACTGGAAGGCTTTTCTCAGGCTTGACAGTTTGGTGCTCTTAGGCTTTACAGCTGTAAACAGCGCTTCCCCCCCAGCACTGTGGTGTGCTTACGGACGGGCCTTGGCCCCTTCTCTAGTCCTGAAGAGGTCCTGGAGGTCCAGGCTGATCTTCAAGGGAAAACACTAGCAGAGAAAGTGGCTCTGCCCAATATTTACAGTTCTGAAATGGATCCCTATGCATTGGCGGTGCCAACAGAGTATTTGTGGAACTGAAATAATGTCTAGCGTTTGTCTTCTCTGTAAATAGTGATTTTCAGCTGACAAATGTGCAGAGTTCTTGGCAGAACTGTGGGACTGACGGGGCGGTGGGAGCGCAGGCAGGTTGGTAACACCTTGCGTTAGGGCTGGGGTGGCCAACTGGCATCACAGGGCAGGGGCGCTACACAGACAGGAGCTGGACTTGGATCAAATTCGACAAAACAAGGCCCCTGGCACTGGAGGGCGGACAGACACCTGACCTAACCCCGAGCACTGAGCACCACAACGGCAGGAAGCTTGCTTCCCTGACAGCTTTCAGTGTTTGGGTCTTACCTGGGCTGAGTACTTGGCCCGGAGCCTGCCTGCTTCACAGCCCTTGTCGCACACCCGGATCTGCCTGGCTTGTTCCAGTTCCCTCTTCAGTCGTATCCGAGACTCATTGGCTTCCTTCATTTTCTTCTCATTCTCGGCTCTCAGACGTTCGATCTCTTTCCTTAAGTTGCGCTTCGCCTCTGTTGCTTCTCTCAGTTTCTCCTTCTTAGCCACTCTTAGGAACTCCAGCTCCTAGGATACAGAAGCAGTTAACTTGTGAGAACTGGGGAGCAGAGACTAGATTACACCAAGGAAACAGAACCGTAAAGGAAGTGATCCAGCTGGAATTCCCACCTTCTGCTGGTTATGAACCAAGAAGGCTCACATCTAAACCTCATCCTGAACTTTGTACAAGCTCTTCTCCTTTAAATCAACATGTATGCTCAAGATACCCTGAATTCTTGGATAATAAAAAGCTATATGCTACAGCCGCGTTTTGCTTTGTCAAGCAAAATAGCTGTGACCATCTGTGACTGAATAAAGATGAACTGCAGTTGGAGAGAGCTACTAGCAATGTGCTCTGCACTAGCTCAAAGTTTTAAACCAACCAACTGCAATGCCTGCACCATAACGGAAGACGCTGCATATACACCATGTTATGATAAATGCCATTTGCAAATGCCCTTTGTGTACAGCAAAGCCGAACAAGGAACTTTCCTGCTCGCTGAAGAAATCAGTAAGGGGTTCCATTTTATCAAGCCTCCCCCAAAAAAACACTTAAGGCAAGTACGACAAAAGACAAATTGTGTATCTTCTTTCTAACTCTAGGCAATTTTGTTTTGCTACAGGTAACTGGTGTGTCGCATCTAAGTCTCTTGGCAACCAGCCAACAGACTGCTCTGTCACAGTGTCTGGAAAACTCCAGGCTAAAACCTTAAGCTAAATCGAAGGCGTGCTTCGCTCTGGGAACGGCCACTCTCACTGTCCAGGTTCTTAATAGGAGCTGCTACCTTGAGATCTCATAGCCCAGAGAAAGCCGTTGGCTGATGTGATAACGACAAGGAACCTAAAGGTACAAAGGAAGAATCTCCTAAGTTGTTAAAAAGCTGTTGTTAGAAAGACATGTTCCCCATAAGCACAAAACTGTGGCTCACTGAAGGTCTGTCTCCTAAATGGTTAAATGGGAAACTAAAGTTGGACTTTCCCCCCCCCCCCAGAAGCAGCACTTCCTCTGTCAGCGTCAAACCCTCACAGCAAAGAGTTTCTGTTAATAACACTGCAGCCGGGTCATGGGAAATGCGCTCTCTTGACAATCTCACTTCCCAGCCAGGCCATTGTTAGCTCAGCCTTGCCTCTGGGCGCCTGCACACATGCACCTTCTCTGTGTGTGGAACTGGAAACCCGCAGCTGCCCCAGTGGAAAAATGACGGCCAGGTACCCTGTTCCCTCTCTCTCTGCCACGTTGCTTGATGGAATGCCTCCACACTCCATTCTGCTTCAACTACTTCATGTGATTCCTGCTTTATGTTAAGTACGCACTGCGTATTTAGTGTAGGTATTTAAAAATTAACTTTGAATATGTACAGCTTGTAAATATTGTAAATACATAAAACAAGACACACATTTACTGAAACACAAAGGAAAGAAATGATTTGCCAAAGGTGCCGGTTGCAAAGACAGCTCTCGGCCTCCCTTCTCCAGGCCCTGGACCTGCAGCTAGTGTGGAACGAGCCACCTCCACCTGAGAGGTACGCGGCACAGAGAGTGCCTCGCTATACTGCAGCCATTTGAGCTGGCAAACTTTTCTTAAAACTCTAATTGCCATGCTATTTATGCACTTGATACAATCTCTCTCTCACCTCCTCCTGCCTGGTAGTAGGAGTCAAGTACTGGGGCTTTGGGTGTTTTTTTAAACCGAGCGGTCATACTGGACACAAATCACACCTGTGAGCTCTGTCCTTTCCCCAAAGAAACAAAACGCCTTGTGCCAGCTAACACGACTGTATACCTGCTTTCGAGCAACAGCACAAGTCCTGCTTTTCCATCTCCCACGCTGGATGAACCAAGGCCTTTCTTTTACAGTCAGCACCCCAGCTGCAGCTAACGGATTGCACTTCTAGCTCCACATACAATATTCAGAGGACATGCAAATCTTCTACATCGGCTCTAGCTTTCATTTCTACATACTACTTTTGTTCACCCGCTGTTCTGTCCAGCCACTGCGGTCTGCAGAGAAGTACTGGCCGTTAGCAGCCTTTATCTGACCGCTCTGTCTTTGGTACGACCACTGTATCAAGCCCTTCCAGAAACAAGGAGCTTCTCCACTGAAGGAAGCAAGAACGATTCAGTGACGCGTGGCTAACGGAGTGCCTAACAAAGCCCTGGGGTTCAGCTCTTCACCAGAGCTTCTGCAAGTGCCTCTGCGTCCCAGGAATGCCCTCCCTCAGCTAGGCAACGGCAGGATTTCCACAGGTCTTTTAAAACTACAGAGAAAGCCTCCTAAGGGACAGACAAGTTTCTAGTTCAGCGAAATGAAAACAAAAAGTCCGTGCTGGACTTTTTCAGATTTTTTTTGGTATTGAAGAGATGTTGATTTCGGTAACCATGGATTTATACCCCAAGGCAAAAACAGGTGGCGAGCTTAAAAATGTCAGAACGGTTCCTGTACGCTTTGGTTTCCCGGCTGAATTTACAAACAGTACCCCAGTCAAGGCTGTTACTATTTGGGAAAGATGAGGCAATTCTTTTTTACATGAGACTGACTACCTAATGGTTTCTACCTGGAAAAGTATTTGCAGACAGCGGTAGGAGAAAGCGGTTTTGCAACATTACCTGGTGTAGACTGCGTTTGGCTTGCAAGGCAGCATTTAGCTTCTCTTCCTGCTTCACTCTCATTTTAACAACTTCATGGAGGAATTTTTCTTTGGCTTCTTTTGTATCTAGGCCACTGTCCAGGGCCTGCCTTAGGTGCTCCAGCTCAGCTTCCAACCCGCTGCTGTGAGAGTCAGAATGTGGTGCAACCTCATATGAACTGTTGACTGTGACTGGGGCTTGCATCCCAGGTGAGCTCATGTCCTTTGCAGAGCTGGATGAAGTAAAGGATGGGGACGACAGCGAGGACAAGGAGGAGGTGACTGAAAAATAGAAACATTGAAGATTAATAAAATAGTGTCTAAAACTAATGTAGCTCAAAATATAGAGGCCCTTTTGTACAGAGGAGATAATACTCAATGAAAAAAAAACCAAACCAGAAGAAGGAAAATACTTGTTTTATACTTTGATACTTGAAATATAATGAAAATGCAAACCTGACGGACTGAAGGGACCAACTTACTATTTGCTTGAATTGGGACTTTGGAATTTATGTCACAGTGTTCTCTCTGTGAGTGTGAAGAAACAGATTTCTTCAGGGAAACCTACGTGATCCTGCTCTTTTCAGTGGGTAAAATTTCTTCTTTTTGCATGACCTGCCTGCACTGAGTAAGGACTGAACACACTGAGGGCAGCGGCAGAATTACCTAAGTGACATTAATAAGGTGATGCCAGTGTCCTCATCTCTCACGAGCAGCCCAAGACCACAATACTGTTGAAGAGCATCCTGGCTCCTGATCTCTGCCTTCGGAATTCAGCTCTGCAGATGCGGCACTGAAACTGCATGGCCATATTCTTTGTCTGACACAAAATTCCACGCTTGCACACACGTGTGCTCTGGAAGTTGTGCAGGCTATTTGTGTGCATCCCACAAAGGCTTTTATGGAAGGCTCTTGATAAGATAGCAAACCACCAGTTTTTATGTGACCACCACCTACATTTTGTCTTCTGCACAACGCTTACCTACGTCAATACAAAAATCCAGGTTAGTCGGCACCTGCAGTTCAGGTGCTGCTTTTTTGCTGATGCATGTTCCTCTCCCAGGAAACCCCCCCCCCCCCCAGCTTATGGGCCATTCTTCATTTTTTTTGGTATTTTGACATCACATTGAGGTATTAGACTTCCAGAATTACACTTAAACACAACCCCAGTCAAACAGCTAACTCCGGCGGATTGCTGAGGAAAATCCAGCACAAATAAAACAAAAGCAGATAAAACTGTCGCTTACATTCTTCCCTCGTTTCTACTTCAATTTCTGCTTCTGATTCCTTATCCTCTTCAGTGGCAGTAACAGTGGCTGTGACAGCGGCTGCTGCCTCTGGGATTGCTGTGTTCTCTGCAGCAAGTTTTCTTTTCCGTGGCTGGACAGTGCTGCTCAGTGGCTCGCTGCTCCGTGATACTACTGTGGCACAGGGTGGGTTGCTCACAATTTTCTGTTGGGCTGGAGGTGCAAGTGCCACATTGGGGGCCACAGCATTCTCAAAGCTTTTGTAGGAGTAAAAACTGTTTTGGAGAGGGGGAAGCAAAAGGAAGGAGAAAACAGTCATATTCCTGGCTTTACAATGCTTCCCAATCCATGTGTTACACTGAAACTGCGAGACACTTACTGGAATGGAAGTTCCATTGATTTACACCAGCTAAGAATCTGCCTATGTATTTGCTTACTGTTTAGCACTCATTTAAACACGGGGATGATTTATACAGCTAATCTCCACCCAGTTCAGAAGGGATCATGTTCCAAGTGCCAGATATTCTACGAGCACCAAAGAGATGAGATCTTCCAGAGTCTAAAAATAATAAAGATCTTCACGCATTACTATTTTACCGAACTGCACACTTTTACTTCTGTCTATCCACAAATGTTTTGTAAACTTGGAAACGGCACTGCCTTAAGAAAGGCCACAGAATGCAAAAACCAGATTCTTGTGTATCTTTAATTTTTTGACACAGCATGCATCTGGGTGCACAGATGGAAAACCAGTTAAAAAACCCAACAAACTATGTTAAAGGACAGTAATACTGTAATGTCAAATACATAAAATTTTGCAAAAAACACAGCAAAGACTGTCTTTGCAACTTCCATCCAGCATCTACTACATGATGTTTCTTCAGTTATGTAGTAAAATTTCTCCTGAACCTGTTCAAGGTGGGTTTTTTCCCCCCAAAAGACTTCAATTGGCCACATTTCTCACAGGGATAGCAAGGACATGCTCTTCCAGCAGTATAGCCCTTCTCTCCCTACCTCATTTAACAGCCTGTTTAAAAGCAAGGATATGCTGGGAGGTTTCTTTTCCTTCCTTTTTTTTTTTCTAACATCAATCCCCCCCAGCTTCTAAGAAACTTGTTCATTAAGGCAGCAAAATATGTTCTCCATAACACTCCCTAAAAACACCTGGCCACGTTAGTCAAACCTTCCAAAGGAATCATTACCCTTAGGCAGAAACCTGGCAAAAAGGTTTTTCAGACCAAACAGTTCCAGTCTGGCGGAGGAACGTCTAATTGCCCTAACACTTTCTGAGCTGTGACACCAGCAGTCCCACCTCTTGCGGGTGGAGACTCATTCTCGTACCAGTTTAATTATGTTGCTATCCAAGCACAGAACCTGGCCTAAAGCATCAGCATTCTGATGGGTGTTAGAAGCTGAGGAGCCTTCCACAGGCTCTCCTGCCCCGTGTGCGCTGCCGTTACCTGCCAGGACCACGGGCATCGGGAGGCTCCAGGGTAGCCTGTGCTGTCCAACCAGCCCTTCATCTTCCTGTGCTACTGGCAACAGAAGGGAGCACCCAGCTGTGCTGGCCACACTGACCCGCTGGTGTGACGGAGCTGCTGCAGTTACCAGTGCCAGTTGCCTGGAAATAGCCGGCCAGTCCCTGAGCACCTGCCCTGGGAGAGTAACTCAGTCTTCCTTTAAACAGTGAAGCTCGAGAACTTCTTATGACTCTACCCCAAAATGATCATAGGTTCACAGAAGCAGCCTTCATTTCAGACTTTCATGGAACATTTCACCTAAGAAAACCTATTTAATGATTCAATATTTAATTTTATCAATACTTTTTTTTTATTTCTCTTGTGCAAATCAAAGCATCGTAGCTGCAAATGCTTTTTGGTCTATACTAGTGGACCGACTGAGTTACAAAGCCATCAGTTGACAGTGCAAGACGACAAACATAAAGCAAATAAAGCAACACCCGCTGTCAAACGAACCTCCGCAGCTGCTGACCCCACTCCCCCTTCAGCTTGTGCCCCCTTACCTGTCTCGGATCAATGCGGGAAGATGGGTTGAGAGCTCTTTCTCATTTGCCGATACAGCAGGGGACCAGGGCCGGAAAGCTGAGAGACGCTGACGGGGATGGACACAGCCAATACTCTGGGAAGGAGGGGAAAGAAAAACAAGTAAATACAAACAATCTTTTAAACGATAAATCAAAATGGAGTGCATCAGAGCGGTGATGCTTTTCAGTATGCACTCTGTGATCTCTGAAACCACCACCCCCAGCTAGGACCTACCTACTTCGTAGATTCCACTAGAAGAGGGGGACTGCACTAATGCAAAACCTCCCATGTTTTTTCTCTGCCAATAGGTTATATGTAGTTTGCAGAGACCGCAAAAGGCTCTCGAGTCTTGCAAATTCTTGTACCTCAAAGGCACGAAGGAATTGCTTATTTCATTGTCACAATGAAAGCCAGTGAACACTGGGAGACGGCAAGGAAACTGGGAGGACTGTATAGCTCAATGGTTACTAGCAGGAGGACTGAAATGTTATTGATGTAGAAAACCCGGGCAAGTTCTTTTTCTCATTCTGGTTTCAGTAGAGCCATGCTACATGCTAATTTGATCTCTCTTTTGGTTACAAAATATTCAGCAATCACCTTATTAGATGAACTGGATAAGGACCGTAACCAACTGGACTGTTTTTCTTTCTCAGTAGAAGCTGGAGATTGGGAAGCAGAGTCATCTATTTTGGGCTTTTTGGAAGCAGGAGGATCTGAAGGGACCTGAAACAAAGACAGGCAGAAAAAATCAAAGACAGAATTACTCATTTTGCAATCAACTTAAAAACAGGTTATAAGGCAAAAGCAAATTCTGTATTTAAAAGAAAGAAACACTGGGATTTTTTTCTGATTTCTAAAACGTAAGGACAAACAAAGGAGTGAAAACAAGGGACAGACACAAACTGTGACATGATGTGGCTTCATTCCTTCATTTCAAATACTCCAGTAAAATGTAGATGGTGCAGGAGCGATAGGCAGTAACGTAAGTGAGACATTCACACCATGTTGCAGAGAACTATTGGTCTTTTATTATTTTTGTATGCAGAAAGGTAAGGTTTAATGTGGTTGCTGAACTGGAAAGATTATTTTAAATGAGAACAGAACAGACTTTGTTATTCTGTTTGCAGTGGTTGTTATGCCGATGACTTCACTACCCCACAGCTGCAGTGGATTCTGGGGGTGCTGCCAAGAGCTGCTTTGCCTTTTCCACAAGTGGCTCAGCTTGGCCCATAAATCATCCTCAAGCATAAGAAAGCCCTTTGGCAAGCAAAACCCCTTTCCTTCAACACTGTGAAGGAATAAAATTCCTATAGTCCCAGCGTGGCTTGCAAAAAAATTGGTAACTACTGGTTTAACTGGTGCACTGGGGATACCAGCTTGAAGCCTTGCCAGTACAAACACATCTATCAGCAGGGAGGGAGAAGGGGACCTTATGCTGCATCACGACCAGAAATAATAAGAGAAACATACCACCTCAATTTCTATTCCTTTTTCTTTGTTCTCTTTCTTTTTGCCGTTCCAAACTCTCTACCTTTCCACATTCACCTTCAGCCCAGTTCTAAGGAAGGTGGCAGAACCATGCTGCAAGGGCTAGTAATCGCTCCTATTTGCATTAAATGTTTTCATCCTTACACCTCCACTGTGATTTTTGTGGGCAAACAAGTATTTATACAGGTGCGTCTGTAAAACACAGGCATGGCAACATTCTGAGAGCCTGAAACGCTTCAAAACCAGGTCTACTTGCCAGTGGAAGAAAGGATCCTATTTGCCAATGTCTTGTGTTCTGCAGATCAGTCCCCTTCAAGGCATCTTGAATTGGGAACTTGGAAACCGCCCCTCCAGATGGCTACTCAACCCTGAAAAGGGTGATCTAAAGGACTTCACGTGAGGAGTACACGGGGAACTGAAAAGCACTCCTCCAGACTCCCAGTTGACTTCCAGGCAAACCCAACAGCCCTGTAACTAGAGCAATGCCATCCCCTTTGCACACCTTAATTAGCAGGAAATTATGACCTCATGTCCATGAGCAGTCTACTACTTTCATGGCAGCAGGGCAGCCATGTGGAACCGTGGCTCAAGCCGGTGACTAGTTGGTGCCAGTTCATCTGGCAGCACACACCACTCTTGCCGCTTCCACAGCCCAGTGTGCATAGTAACATAATCAAACCAAGTCTGGAGGTTTTAGCAAAACATTCCCTGGCACTCCGGAGCTTGGGGCAGCTTTCCATATGTAGCAGATGAGGGAGAATGACAGGGGTGTGTATATGTGTAACCCCAAGTACAAAATTAGCCCGTGCCAGTGCCAAATGCCAGCTTCAATGGATTTGCAGCAGATTCTTTCAGCACAGCTTCAGGCTTCCCTGGGGTTGACTCTCGCAGTGGCTGTGGCATGGTCCCTCCCACCTAACGCAACTAAGGAAAGGCATTTCTAACTGCTTTTTGTAGAAAACGCAGGACAATGCATTGGAAAAGATTTGTTTTTGCTTTCAGAGATGCTGTCTGTGCAGAATTAGTGACAGCATTAGAAAGGCATTTGGCAAGTGACTACTGATCCCAACCCTATCCACTGGGGATGGTGAGCTGTGTGGGGAGGGGAACTTGGGGTGGAGGGTGGGGAGGAAGGGGGGCTTGGAATGGAAAAGGCAACAGGTGGCAAGACTCAGCATGGAAACCCGTTCCTCCCCCCGACCATCCGCGCTCTGCTGTCTGCAGAACATTCTGTTCAGGCAGGCGTGGAGACGGCCACCTCGGCCAGTACGGCACCCCTCCGGTACCCTCCGCCACACCGCTCGCAGCCCAGCGGCATCACGGTCCCGATAAGCAACTTTGGGAAAAGGAGAGCAAGTGTCAGGTTTTAGAAAGGTTTGAGGGGAGATATTTCAACAGAATGATCTCATTTGCATTTTTAAAGCAATCCTGTCTCATCTCCAGCTTTCCCCACTGTCCCTCGTCTTTCCCCTTTAAATCAAGGCTGACACCAACCATCAGGAGGGCTCGGAGCACACAGCAGTTCAGCAGACCTGGGACATGATGCTTAACCTTTTGCTGCCAGCAGCCAGTACTGATCTGAAATCATGAGCTGCTGCTAGAAACAAAAGCACTGAACAAGGTGTGTGCATGGGGGAGAAACAGGCTTGCCTTCCCCACAGGGGTGGGAATGGGGTGCAAAAAAGGGGAGAGAAAAGCAGGTGCTAAGTGGGGTGCACAAATTTTTCTGACTTCAGGTCACCTTTGGCTAGACTCACAAAAGGGCTGCTGCTGGCCTAAGTTCTGAGCTGCTGTGATGACCCCCGCCAGTTTCCGTTCCATCCACCACCCCATTTCGTTTACCCGGATATCTGCTGGCTGAGGCGGGGATTGCCTCTCAGTGGAGGCTTTAAGAAACCCACCCCGTGTTTAGGTTCCATCTCAACAATGTAAAAATGTAATAGTTCTGGTAGTTTCCCAGCTGGTCTATGAAGTACTAGGCACTACATGTTGCTATTAGGCAAGAAACGGGGGGTCATCTCCAAGACTCATGAAACGGAAGGTTTCTGACACAACCTGTAGTCATTTGATTAAATTTTTGCTCTTCTATATGTCTCTCTGCTTGGACATCCCACTGAAAGCACTCTGGTCCCCCTCCGCAGAAATACTGTGGCTGTGTCGCAAACTCATCAAAAATGCCACCTATAAACACCCAGAGCAGGTCAGGGACGTGCTGTGTGGCACAACTCTTGTTCTGCGCAGCTGTCCGACCCTGAAGAGGCAGAAACAACTTTGCTCACAACTATAGGAAGCTACTTAGATGCGCAACAAGACTAGATACTGAACACAAAATCTTCTCTTCGTATGACTCACCGATTACATCCCACTCTCGGACAGATTCCAGGCAACAATATACCCCACTCTGACACTTCCAACCCAGCCGCAGCAGCCAGCAAACCTAGGTATTGGCTCAAATATGGCTGATTTTATTTCATTTTCTCTCTTTGCCAAATAATGAAACATACAAAGTTGCAAAAGAAATACTGAAAATCTGATGTAACTTTTTTGCCACCTTCAGAAATGACTTACAAAAAACTTGAACTCAAACCCTAGAAGACGGAAATAAACATTTCCTTATTTGCTATTCGGTTTTTCTTCTGTTGTAGGCAACTTAATAATTTGTTGTCAAATGGGCTTTGCGCTGGGCAAAGTGATTTCTTAACATACATTTGCTCCAGTCCACAGATGTAAGAAACTTCACGATACAAAGTGGGCCCAGAAATGCTACGTGAAACATTTACTTCAGCTTTTGGGCTGCTGTTTTCTGAAGCAACTGATTTTTGAGGAAAAACAGATACAAAAAGATTTATAAAGTTACTAAAAAAAGATTTCAAAAGTACATTCCAAAGGGAAATTTGGGCACGTGAACTGTCACGTCAGCCATTTTAAGGCAAACTGAAATGAAGCGGCCCAATTTGGCTGCTCGCCAACCAGGGCCACATTTGACATGTCACATCTAATTTTCTATTTCAGTTAAGTTTTACAGTAACAAACCATGAGACCAGTAAAAAGAATTTTTGACCCTCTCCTCCTGAAAAAGGCATGCCTTCTCCAGCGCTCCGTGCTACGAACACAAGCAGCAGACCAGGCAGTACCAGGTCAGCACGACACCTGAATGTTGCTTCTCATTGCAACACAAAATGGAAAATGACCGCAGAAAATATTCTTAAGATTTGGGAGTGCTCACGGATATGATTCTTGGTGCCTGGGGATCTACCAAAATACATTTGCTGAAGTAATTCACTTTCTTTTCCCTCATTTCCAACACTACGTAACTGGGCTGAGCAGCTGAGGGCTGTTCTCTCGCCCTTCGCTCCGCTGTCCCGTGACTGCTGTGCCTTTTCGAGACTGATGCGAGCAGCTATCTGCTAAGGGATAAGCTAAGACCATGACAAACAGGACAGCACGTCCTTGGGAAGGACCGAACGCCAGCACAGCCCAAAACCTGCAAAATGGCAACGGCACTGCAACCGGTCTTACGCAACCGACTGTCTAAGCCTACATGAAGGTGTGTATTGCCAAATGCGTGCATTTCTGCTTTGTGTAAAAAAACAACCGGCACCGCAAGCAGGGCGAACACTCAGTGCAGCTCCATGTTCACAAAACACCAAGGACCGTGTTAAAATCCTTCAAACTTCTGGGTGCTTGTCAGCCCAGGTTTTGCTGTGTTGTTCAGCTGATGATAGTGATGCATGTGGCAGTGAAAAATGGGCTGCTTTTGCCGCCTTAGGAATGGAAAAGAGGAGGTGAAACGAGCTGAAAATATTTAAGAGGCCTCCTCGCCTGTGGAACTTTTAGCTCAGAAATGGACCTTCAGAAAAGCAGGCCATGCTCCAAATTCTGATCTATCCTCTGCCGATAAAACCTTCCCATATCTGGGTCTAAGTTTGGCATCCAATTCCAAAACCTAATTGAAAACACAGATCTCTGTTAAAACAGGGTAACGGCATATGTTTATCTGTTTGTAACCTTTCCAGGCTAGGTGTGAATGCATTTCCACAACGTGTGGTGAAGGATATGAGTGAAAGAGTAAAAACTCCAGGCTTCTCTGCTCTCCAAAGGCAGTGATGCAGTGCCAGCCTGGTGCTGGCGCAGCTACTGCAGCACTGGGAACATCTGAGGGGCTGGGGGCAGGTGCAGTGACCCACTGCACGGGGCTCTGTGCAGGAGCTGGACAGTTAAAGGGACAGAGGATGCTCAGTGCAGACTGATGAGGCTGGGGAGTCTGTGCCTTGGCCCAGGCCACTCCTTTTAAAGGTGGACTGGAAGCGCGGATACCGCACCAGCAGAAATCACGGCATCCAATGTGGCATCTTTAGAAATTAAAGCTTTCATGTCCCCAAATGCTTATCAAGCTATCCCAACGCATAGAAATCTATTTAGGTCTCTTTAAAAAAAATAATTGGGAGGATACTGGCAAGCTGAAGAATTCAATTTCATATTCCTAACTCGGGTGCAAGTCAGAAACATCTCCACTGAAAACTGTGCAGCTAGAAAAGCACATATAACCAGAGTAGGAAAAAAAAAGGGGGGGGGGGGGGGGGGGCGGCGGAGCTGTATATCTAAGGATAGGATACAGATACAATAATTTTGTTCAGGCTACTGTTTCGGCTGCTAGTTTATGCAAAGAGCTGAGTTCAGTTACACCATGAGAAAGGGTGGGGCTTCCTGTCTCATCTGATACTTTGGGTGTGAAAATTAAGCAGCTTTCTCATTAGGGGCACAAACCACAAGACCAGATGCCGGTCTGATACAAGCATGCTGAAACCCTGGAGAGAGACTCCTTGGGTTCAAAATGTGTCAGACATCAGAAGATAAAAATACACTGAAAGAGCAAAAGTCTGATAGTGAGCACGTTTTTACCACCAGCATCAAATGCCCACGCTGGCGTCGAGAGCTAAAGCTGCAGCCCAGTCTGTGCTGCTGCAGCGCGGCTCTGCTGGTCTGTACCTGAGGTTCACTTGGGGTCCACTGGGTGAGCCGGGTCTCCCCACGAATTTCGTGAGCCTTGCATTACAAATTATTGTTTAATTGCTATTTAATATTTTTTTCCTCTTAAAAATGATCATCTGACCATCTCAGCCCACATGTACTCACAGGCTCCAAGGGAATATGGAATTTAGGCAAACACCTAAAGCAGCGACTGTCCTACTGAGAGCGGTAAAGGTGCGAGACCCTGTTGGCAACGCACGCTTCTGCACCGCAGCCCATGGAAACTCTGAAAGCCTAGCCTGACACCTAGCCTCAATAAAACTTTCCTCCTTGGGTAAACTGGCTAGGAAAGATGATTTTTGTAGAGAACACAGGGGTGGAACACACAAACAGAAAAGGGCTTGTGACTCCAAGTTTTGCTACTGATTGATTTCTAAGATCCGAAGGAAATAATTTCCACTACCCTCCCCTAGGAAACTAAGACCAACTCCGTTCTGCTTTAAAAGATGTGTCAAGAATAAACCCCTCTGACACTACAGATATACCAGTAAAAATGTTACCAAAGTGCCTGAAGATTTCCACCTATTTCAATTTATGGATACCAGGCGTTTTCCAGAGCAGCGGAGAGCCATCTCTAGCAGGTTTGTGCCAGCCAAGCAACAGGCTTGTTTTTCTTAGCAGTTCATGCAGACCCATCCATTAGGTCCTTGCTGGGTTACAAGGAGTGGACTGGGCAAGTACACATCTTACTGGGAAAACTCGGCATCGTTTTAACATACTCGGGGAAGGCAAGGACCAAGCAGGAGTTTCATCAACAGCCTTTTTTCTCACCCTTCTGAGGTGTTTCTCTGTGTCAGAATTCAGGCAGGATGGATGGCATTTTCAAAAGCTCGTAAGTTGCACCAGAGCAAAAGCACACTAGAAGCCAGGACAAGTTGCGCTACTGAGATGTTCTATTTATTCTCCAGGTTTTGCCAAGCGTATTTCACCAACACTAGCTTGCTCTTAAGAATAAGCTTATCTGATACCCCAAAAAAAACCCTATACACAGCAAAAAAGATGGATTGAAACTACCTTTCCAGGCAACTGCACTGCATTCGGTTATGGCATCTGCAAGTGAAGCATGTGAGAACGCTGCTAGTGCTGCTTATTTGACTTGGGAACTTGGCTGTTAAACATTACGGGGACAAAGTTTTCATACGTGATTTAACATTTCTGTGCAGGAAAGGCACATTTCACAAAAGGTGAAATGCTGGGAGTCTGAGCACAGCAAGGGAACAAAAAACTGTAGAGATCATTACCCTTGTCACCTGCACAACTATTCAATAAAATAAACAAGTATGAGAAGCTCTGAAAGCATCTTATTACAGGCACTGATGGCTTTTCACACTCAGTGACGAAAACAAATCTAAGCAACTACCCCAACCTCTGTATTTCATGCTACTCGTAATGCCTGGAGAGCCCTAGGAAAGTCTCCAGAAACTATCTGCATAGATTGTTGCTGAGAAGTCAGAGTATATGGGTTCTGTTCCTGCTCCCTGAAGAGCACACATTGAGTAACACAAGTGGGAACTGAAAGTCAGAACTTTTAGGTTCTATTCTAAATGGCTTTTCTTGTTCACTTGTGGGACCATGGACCACTTAAACTCAGCTGACCTGTAGATACAAAATGGGTGCTTTGAGGTTTATCCTCTACTTTTACTTGGAAGAAAAGGACGCAAAGTCTTATTTTAAGCACAATGAAGTCACGGCGCTGTGTGGTAACTCTTCCTCCAGTAGTGCCCAAGTAACTTTTTTCTGCAGAGCCCCAAGACTGGTTCAGGCTCCTGATGGCACGACCTTAGAAAATGGCATTTCAGAAGAAAAGTACCTTTTACCAGTGACAAGTATTCAAAGCTCCTTCTGGAGGTTACCAAGACCACGATTCCTGAACCTGGGAACTGAACTTACAATCCTCCACCTGGTGCTTTTATGAACCTCAGGCCTGAGTCTATCTAAACCCAGGCTGAACCACACGAAAAGGGAGTGCGCTGCTCTGTGCTTCTCTGGTTGTCTTAAGACTTCTTTCAAATTTCAAGTTAAAATCAAACTTAAAAAAAATGCAAAATGAGAGGTATCTTCAATGTGGGAAAAAGGGCCCTTTATCTGCATCCTTTAAGCCCTCACAAGCACATCAACTGATGGGTAGAACACTTGCTTCCTAAAGCCTCTTTGTGACATAGTCCAGAAATGATTAATAAGGTATTAGAGGTCTTTATAAGGACTGCAATTTCATGTGGATTAAAAAAAATAAATATACTCAGGTACAGATTGAAAGAGCTATGAAGGGTTGTCTCGATAATAAAAAAAAAAGCTAAAAATAATGCTGTTCTATGGAGCTGTAAGAAGATTTACTGCTTGTCTACTGTATATATTTAAAAGAGAAAAAAATTACCACATTGCAGTGTCAGTTCTAGGGAGTGTATGTAGCATTTGTTTTATTTTTCTTTTTTACAATTTTGGTTTCATTGGGCAGGAGTCCAGACTTTCCATCTTCCCATTTTTCACTGCTCTGGTGGAAGCATAAGTACTCATTTTACCCTGTCATTTTGGGACGTGTGATTACGGGAAGTATTTGCTTTCTATTCTTGCCTTCACAGCACACATGCTGGCTGCCAGTGTGTCCCCCAAGTCTGACCTGTGGGGAATCTTCACAAACCACAGTTGAGAGCGCTTCGGAGAGCGCCTGCTATGCACAGCCATAAAAAGGAGCTGTGGGGGAAAAAAAAAAAAAAAAAAAATCTCACTGGAACTAACCTGCGCTCCCTTCCTATTGATGAGCCTACAAGGACTCACTCCGTCTCTTCCTGGGAGGGGATCTTCTGCTTGTGCAAAAGCCTGGTTTTACTTCACTGACAGTGATGTAAACTCAACCTCTCAGCTGGTCTAAGAGAAAATGCTATGTCAAGAGGTAATGTCTTAGTCATATGGTAGTATAGGAAGTTCATCTTAAAAAATTAGGAACTGAGCTTTTCTCACACCTGTGCAAAAATCCTTAATTTCTACAGAATCACATCCAAAATTTACAACAGAAGATGTGAAAAGGGACTGGACTATTTTATTTCAGACACTATCTCAGTTTAAGGCAAATTCCTACAGAGTACCTTTGATGAATTCATTTTGTAAAGGCAAATGTAAATTATTTTCTAGAACACTCTACATAGCCCCTGGCGTAAGTCATCATCCATTTTCAAAGCTTGGCTAGCATAAAAGAAAGAAAAAAAGGCTTCCTCTCCTGTCTCAACATTTCTTTCCTTTTATTCTTTTAGTACAAAAATTCGGCCAGATGACATCTGATGATTGCACTTATCCCAAGGAGCAGGCCGTAAGGCATTTCCAGTGAGCTGTGGTACAGCAACACTGGCAAAAACCTCCCAGGTAAACCCCAGATCCAGAGACTTGATTTTGAAATGGAGGGAGGAAATGCAAACATTCTCGCCACTTTTCTCTTTCACAAAGACTGGTAAGCCTTCTGGGATTCTTTTGGGACACTGGAGACTTTACTACAGCTTGTTAAGTTTCTCGTGAGTTCAGTATTACTGAAGCTTGGTTAGCATGAAGATGTGCTACCTGGAAACCTGCACGAGAAAAAATGCCTGGCCAGTTCAACTAGCTGTTTAATTCCTGATCTCAACAATTACTCCTTTATTTATCTGTTCTGCTCGTAAATCTATCATATAAAATTACTCGTTGATATAAATCTGATCCTATAAATCCTTAAAACTCTCCAAAGCTTCTACTAACATTGACTTTTTAATAGCCATTCTCCTAGTCTCAAATGCTACCCATCTTTAGCAGCTGCTCAACAAAATCAGTATTTCCCATTCAAAGTGATTCTGCTTCTCTGCTTCTTCTCACTGAAATCCCTCTGCTGTGGGCACAAGAAGCACAAACCCATCATAGTATGATACCCACTGCACAGATGGGAAAGCTGAAATAAGCCAGAAACAAAGTAAAAGCTGTGTGTGAATGTGGCTGTCAGCTATCTCAATGTCAGTGTTAAATCCCTCAAATGAAGTGCCCTCTTGATTATTTTTCTTTTTTAAAAAAGCATCTGAAAAGAAAGCTGACTATTTGTTACACGATGTACTTGCGTTTTGGCTCTTGGCTGACACAACTGGAAGCCTCTTTTCCACTCCAAGAGTCTGTTTTGCCCTTCCAGTGGACACTAAAATTACAGCTCGAAAAGAATTCCCTGCCCTCTGGTTTAAAACAAAACAAAAGTACAACTCACACTTCCCACTGGTTGAGTAAAGCCAGTGATCGAGACCAGTATAAACCAGGTCAGAGGGGCTAAGAAGGAAGAATGGCCCCTTTTCCTCTCGCCGTTTTTATTGGCAACAGTTGCCTGGGAACTCGCTGATGCCCTGTCAATAGGCAGGGAAGGAGAGCGTGACTGACTGAGGACACAAATGAGCAGCCATATGTGCCGGCACACACACGCACGGGTGTTCCAGGGAAAGACAAAGCACGTTTGGCAGTTGGAAGGAACCAAGGGCTCGGCTCCTGCTGTAACTGAAGCTGAGGGAAGTTACGCCATCAGATTCATCAAGGAAAATCAGTTTCCTCTACGAACAGATTTGCTTTGCCCGATTTTTGCTGAATTGTTTGTGGGGTCACAGATCTGGTAATTAAAAAGATGTTTGTGGACACAATTTTCTCCTCACGTTTTCTTTGAAATGAAACCAGGCTTCTGTAACTGCACTTAAGTTGCAGCTTCAAACTCTCTCCAAGGCATCAGTTCCTGTGTTGTGGAGACATGTCCACTCCGCCAGCCAAGAATCTCATTTTAGCTTCAAACGTTACATAAAAGGACAAGTATCCCCCTTGTGATTTCCACTAATACCAGCTCTCTACCAGGCACCGTGTATCTTCCTCAAGTACCAACTAAAGAATCATGAATTTCAGTTCATGAAGCCAGGAGAGGAGAGAGCAGGCTCTCAACTGATGGGACACAGACGGGCTTTCGGTGCTCCTTCATCAAAGTCCCCGGCGTGACCCGGGCGGGCAGCTGCCAAGCTCAAGGCTGCCCTGACTGGGTCCTTCCCCAGCTCCTCTGGTGCCTGCAGAGCTCCCTAGGGCACAGAACCTGCCCCTGCTTCAACACGGGGATGCAACTACAAAGCTACCAGCACCCTACCTTTCTTTTTTTCTTTTTCTTTTTTTTTAAATTACAGAGACCTTTTTGCTCTTCAGAACATCTTCCTCCTGGGTTCATCTGACCTTCACCTCTCTTACTTGGGCGTCTTTCCCGAGCACAAGCCCTACTCACAGGTTTCACAATTATTAGGATGACACATTATTTTACCACTGCAGTTACAAAGACCCATCCTGCTAGAACCTGGTGTCTTCACAGCACATCTATGACACACTTGCTTTCTCCCAGACAAGTCCAAGGACTGTGCATGTCTGAAGCCACAACACCTCCAGGGCAGTTAATTGCAGTGGTGAGCTCTCAGGGCAACTGTCTCCTATCTATAGTCTTCTGTGCCAAAACTTCATTACACAACTTGACATTAAACCAAAACCCTACCACACTCCTACAGCAGTGCACATCAGGCAAAAATACAATCAAGGTCATACGGATTAATTTTATGGATTGTTACCAGAACTATGTTTTTTTAAAATAATTTTGTCTATTTAACTGGCTGTGCATTTTTTAAAACAAAGCTCAAAGGTCTGTGTTTAGTTTTAGATCAGAACAATTATGGGAAGAAAAGAAAACAGCATATAAAATACCAAAGTCAATAAGCACTGTATATTTAACAATCTCTCACAATTCAGTCGAAAAATAAAGACTTCAGTCCTCCCCCCAGCGTCCCTCTCAACACCTAATCAGAGATACGTGGCAGGTAGGTTTTCTTTCAAGACCTTTGCAAAAGCCGGGCACACGTGCGTAAGCATGTGACACCGAGGGGTGAGGGCAATGAAACAGAGTCTTTTGTCAGCCTAAGCCAGGGACAACAGTCTAAGGACATCATGATGAATTACTTCCAAGTCTGAAGAGCCAGCGGAGCATAGCAAATACAACCCCGCTTGTCTGCACCGCGATCCGTACTCACCTGCAGTTATTTATAGGGCTCCTTCTGACAACCTGCTCTGCCTCCCCACCCTTCTACCTCATCTGCTGCTACAATGCATTTGCGTTTAGTTTGGTTGCAGTATCATTTTGGCAATCAACAATACAATGGAATAAAAACTCTATGAAACAACTGTGATCCTCAAGGCTGCAGAGCGGCAGCACTGCCCTAGGGCTGTGGTTTATTTTTCACTTGCACTTCATTTACTCGAGATGACTACAGGAAAGCTTACAACCATTCTGGAAGATACAGTCTATGTGTCTCATGACAGGACTGGGAGCCAGGCTCTTTGCTTTGAAGCCCAGGCACAACAAGGTGTAGGGAAACAATTGCAATTAGCACAAATATATTCGTGAAGTCACTGACTGAGTATAACACGTCACCAGTGAGTCTGAATTTTCTGTTCTAACCAATGGACAACGCAGATTTAAACCCAAGACTGCTTTAAATATATATCGGTGAAATATACCATCAATACATCACTCATGGACTGATAGTTACAAATCCTATTAAGGTTAAAAGACAGTGGAAATGGAAACCCCGTAGTCCTAGTGAAACAACATGGTGCAAGGCCGCAGTTATCTATCCCCTTCTACTGGAAACTACCACCTCGAGTCTTTTTTATCAAAAGATGACTACCTTTTTGACTGAAGGAGAAGAGTAGTAACCATACAGTTACGAATATGGTAGGTGCCAAGAGCTTTAAGTAAGATACCGAGAAAATATCATTAAAGGAATTTGGTTTTCTTTCGTAACTTTTCAGCCAAGGCAGGCCATTTCTGTCACAGCACACTTCTTGAGGAGTAACTTCTTACTATCCATATATAAAGACAGGAAAACCCTAAATTCTTAACTTACAAAATGTTTTGAAAGCTACAGACAGGCAGATGCTTCCTTAACACCTGACAACTAATGTGCTCTACAATTCCAAGCGAGCCACAAGAAGCTCATCTACTTTAAGTAACAGTTATTACTTCTGAAACCTCCCCAGAGCTCCAAGGATAAAGGCAGACGACCAATTACAGTCTTAGACTTTCAAAGCTTATTTTACTGCCTTTAGAAATAAGCATCACATGCTCTTTCCACCAGATGCTGAGTTAAGGGCGGGGAGGGGGGGAAGGTGTGTTATGAGGGATAGAAGGAGGAGGAGGAATGAAGAGAGGAGCGGACCCTGTAGTTTACTCGTTCCAGCAAATCCATGCAGCAAATCAGTCCTCCTCTGCCAGAAAGGGTTTGCTTTGGAGGAACCTTTTATGTTCAGTGAGCGATTTGTCCAAATAGAATTCATTTTAGCTGGGACATTTACCATGCAGGAGCGATACACTTCCAAAAGGACTTCTGTCCTGCAAAAGGGCTAGTAACATGGAGTAAAGAGAAACATTTGCAACAATTACAAAAAAAACAACAGCAAAATACTACCCCCTGCACTGCGAGGATCAACACAAACACCAATACTAAAGCAGCAGCCTTCAGCAAATTCTCTCATTCAATATACATACTTTTGACAAAAAGCCCACCTATTTTTTCTTTTTTTTCCAACATAAACTTGCCTTCTGACTACAGGTGAGAGAATACCCATAGAATGTATGTAAATATCTATATAGAGAGATACACAATGTATTTTTTAAAAAAAACATTTTGCATAACATCAAGCGAGGCAGCAAAAGATAATGTGAAGAGAAAAATGGAAGGGGAAGGGGACGGACAGGAGAGGGAAATCTGGGACACTACGAGAAGGCTTTCAGTTCTTGTATAATGTGATAGATTTTAAGCCTTTAGGGGGAGAAGTGGCTAAGCAATATTACAGTGCAGCGTGACTGCGCAGCCACATGGGTTGTGTCTGCTACAACTCTATTAATAGGGGAGAAGATTAGAGAGGTTTGACTCCTTTCGGTCTACATCTCCGGATGTAATTCCTGCTTTCTCTCCCTGCTGCATTGCTGCTCACTGCCACAGAGGCTCTTAGGGACGTTAGAATGCCAACAGCACCCTGAAAGGGCCAACGGGAGCAAAATGCCACGCGAGACTGGACCTTACTCAGCTGAGGAACCCCCTCGAGGGCTCTGCTGGCCCCAATTCATCCTGCCTGTCTGACACAGCATTCAAACTTTTGTTTACATCTATTCAACATTAATAGGCTTTAAACACAGATTTAACTTATAGTACTTAAGTGAACTGCAGAATTGAGCCCTCAGTGAGTATATGTATAATGAGTTACGTTTGTCGTGCCCAAATAATAAATACGAACACCCACCGGCCATGACAAATAGTGTTTTTTTGCTCTCACTTCTCACTTTCCTGCTACAATGCGAGTTCTATTCCACGTCTCCATTCTGTGTGTGTAATGTGCCTGACCCCTATAAAGATGGTCAAATAAATATCTGGTGACCTCACAAGTATGAAAATAAGCTTATTTGAAAGAAAAAGTATATCTTCAGGGGGTTTGGCAGTAACTTTCAATTATTTTTAATTGCCTGGAAAATTAAAGTAAGAAAATAGTGTGGTATAAATGTTAGGGCACACTATTAAGCCGTTTTCATAATATCTTAGCCATAAGCTTAATAGACAAAAAGGGTTTTTTTAAGCCTCGGTCATCTGTTCAATATGAATGGACTGTCTGTTCCCATACTTCCTCAAGGGGTAACTGAACTGAAATATTCCATGATAGAAACCAGATTCAGTTTGACCTCATAGGCAACGAGAACTCCACAGAACCTTCAAAATTTGGGTTTAATTACAAACCACCATGGAGCCTGGACTGCAGCCTGAGATCAGAAATACAAAGAAAGGAGTTGAGAGAAAGTTTGGAGCTATAAACACCAACTCCCCTTCCCCCACTTTCCTTTCCTTAGACCATGGGATGCATTTTTTAGTTCTCATTGTCAACACAAAGGACTTACAATCTGCATAGTAAGCAAGATTTCCAAGGTAACAGTCTAAGTCTGCCTTCCTTTCTTCTTGTGGAATTATGCTATCACAACATTGATGCTGCATCAAACGCATCACGGGAATCCACACAGAATTGAAATTCAGCCCCGGTATCATGACGGCTTCAAAGTCTCATATTTTGTTTTCTTCTTTTGTCTGAAACTTTGAAGCCTGAAAACAAGTTGCAAGTTGAACTTTTCTAAGGAAGCCCTGTAATGCAGTGATGGAAACACACAAGACTTTGAGAAGTGCTGTATGTTTAAAACCATCACGAGCTTCCCAGCCAAAAGGAAGCAAGCAAAACCTTACATAAGCGTAGGTTTGTGGCCTTCCAGTAGAACTGCGCTGTATTTTTGCCAAAGCTGTGGTGTAAATTAGCAGTGAATGCCTGATGTAAAAGCCTTGGGTCAAGGAAAAGACTGAATCAGGCCCTCGCTCCACGAAAGCAAACACCATAACATCCGTTTCGGTGGAAGAAGATCAGACCTGTGTGGAGGGAACGCAACTGCTCAGGAACACAGTTTCACAGGGTCTGCATTTCAATGCTGTTTTCGTACCTCCAGTATGCAACACATGAAAAAAAAACCAAAACCCAAACAAACAAAAAAAAAAAGGGGGGGAGGTGGGGAAAGAGGTGGTGTGTATCCACCCAGAACAGGGACAGGAAATCTCTGTCTGGTGACAGAAGCTGAAGTGAGGGTGGATCATGCACAGAAGGGAATTTAATAACCATAGGCTGAGCCTGTACAGGAAATTGTGATAACATAGATGAAGGGCTCAGATCTGTGGGGTGGCATGAGAAATGTCAAACATCTGCATTCAGACATATGCTCCCTTGCTTCTGAAAGGAAGGAAGGAAGAGGAGAACTACCGGTCATTTCCAAGAGGACAGATTTGGGCATGAGGTCCTGCGCTGCTGTCTTTGCAGCACTGTGGTGTATTCCTGGACAATCCAGTAGATATGTGCACCACATACACCAGACTAAGGCGTTCAGTTAGATGCCTGCACTTGCTGCATACACATTTACTGCAACTACAGAGAGACCAGGATGAAGGCCAGGAAGATGACTGTGGAAAAGTGGCCTGACATCTTCCAAAAAGGACCAAAACCATTTTGCTTCTTGCAAAGAGAAATTCCTTCTTCATTTGTAGCTCTGGAAGACAATCTTCATTCTCTCTACAATGTTGCCATGAACACACACCTCCAAGAAAACAAATCTATAAAAGACTACTTGCTGTGTAACCTTCACCTGCTGCATTAAAGTCAGATTCATAACAGATTAATAATGAAAATCCAAGCAAACAATCTCTCCCAGTGTCACCCACCGTGCCAGCACAATCAAACCACAATGCAATCCTTCGGTACTGGAAGATGGGGAGTCCTATGGTTTGCTTTGATGTTTGAAGTTCCCCATAAGAGTAACTTAACCAACCTTACAATGCCAGAGCTAAAGGATATATAAAAGAAAACACAAAACTGTGAGAATAACCTGGCATAAGGACTTTTTGTATTTGCAAACCACCATACACTGAATTGTCTTGTTGCACTGAAAACACCAAAAGAAAAAAGCGCACAATTGCAGCATGGAAGAAAAATCCAAAATTGGCCTGAGCACCCACCTATTCGCTTGTGCAACCCAACATAAAATGCAGAGCCTGGATAGACAAAGTCATGGTTCAGATGTTCCTGTTAGAAGGCGGCATTAGAGGTGAAGAAATGTTCCAGCTAATGCTTTTTATTTATTTTAGTCCCTGCTTAACCATGAGATTATATGTCACCACCTCAAATCCCTGAATTGTATTTTTATTAATACCTATCCTCTATTAAGGATCTCTCTGTTCCATTTTCCCAACATTGGACATAAAAAACCCCGGTTAACTTGAAGGAGAGGCCCAAGACCTGCACTGGAAATAGAGCAATGAAACACCGCCGTGGTCACCACACCTCAGCTGGACAAAGTGTGTAGCTGGCTGAAAATCCTTCGTCTCTGTGCAAGGCATCAACCTGGCAGAAGGAGGCCTGAGAAGGTGACGCACCATGCAGAAATCAAGCAGAAGTGGACAGGATGGGTTGGATAGAGGCATGACTCCAGCCAGGGCAGATTTTTATCTCCCCACGGAAAAAAACCAACCAGCCTGCTGGTATAAATGCACCATACTGACTATGGTGTAAATTTTGCTTAGAAAGCGTGAATCAGAAGGAAGTTGACATTTCACCTAAAGAAACACTACCGAGGCTGAGAAAAATAAAAGTTCATCTTGAGGAGAACCTTGCCAGCCAACAATGGGAACAAAAATTATCACCTTTAGGTAGAAATAAAACTAGGCGTACCTGGATACAACAGACAAAAGCTTCAAAGGCCTCAAACACATTAAGGCAAAAATCTTTTGTGGTCATCTACGTTCCTCCATGCATGTGGCCTGTGGATTATTTTTCAAAAAATTTGGGCAGCTTCTCCCAACCATGATAGCAAGACTTCTGCTTAAGAGCACAAAAACCTGAACTATGCTGCACCTCTGCTAAACTCTCTCCAACAAACTTGCAACCCTATTCTTGACAAAGCCAAGTTTAGTCAACTTCCACAAGAAACAGGCTGAGCCATCGTTGCACAGAAGCAAAAATTCTGCAAATGGAACACAGAATGGAGATAAAGTAGCAAATTTCAGGAGCAGGGAAGGAAAAACTATTTGAAATACCAAATAGAATCCCAAACCTTTCTAAAAGAATACAAATTAATTTTGTGAGAGAGACGTTTATCATTTCAACTGCTGCTGAAGTGGGAGGAAGGAACTGCGGGAAACCAGGCAAATAATGCCTGGCTCAGCTGTTCAGGGTAGCAGCTGTCCTGAAATCCTCATTGGAGGGAACAAGCCAGGAGGTCATGGAAGTCATGATTATTTGGAATGAAGAGGGGAAACAATAGGTTGGGGCCCTCGGTCTTCTTGCCTTTCTCATGTCTTTTGTTCGCTGTTGCCTTCCCAGAATAGCTGGCTGGCTGTATTCTAGGCAGATCTGGGTCTGGTTTTGTACAAGCCTTTTCTCCCCTGCAGGTTTATAATTAAAAAAAAAAAAAAAATAAAATAGGAACCTCCCCCTCCCCTGTATTTATGTGTCTGACTGCATGCACCCCTTGTAACTACCTTCTGTTGACCAAGGACGCAGTTGGAGGCTTTATGTTCTTCAACAAGGGGTAGTGTAACTCAGCCCAAAACCGAGACAGTTCCTTGAAATTTAGTCTTCTCAGATCCCCTCCCCTGTTAAGCCTCCCTCCTAGGGCAAAGCTAATGCCATGCTGCAGGAGGCATGACAACTAACAAACCTGTCAAAATCACTGCCTTGCCTGCAGGCAGGAATACTGCTGTTGCTCTAGTCGTCACTAAGAAACTTTACTAAGAGGGGAAAAGATTAGTGGAGACACACGTTCTGCTTGTGTACTTGTGTGCTTGTATAACTGCGCCTGAAGCATCCTGAGGGCTAACAGGGCCTGTTAACAGTTCACAAAGTTTAGTGAATAGACATGACTAAAAGTTGGTTAAGATTTTTGGACACTGTGGTAAAACATGATTCTTGTCCTGCCTCTCACCCTGCAGACCTGCATGACCTTGGGCAAGTCACTTAACCCTGATCAAACTCATGCTTATGTCACCCAGGAATGCTGTGAAGCTGATTACTTTGCAGAAGAGCTTTAAAATGGCAATCCTTACATAATGGTATAGTCTAACTGTTCTGGCTTAGTAGAGCTGAAGTGAGAGTGTAAACAAGGTCTTAACTGCAAAACACTGCTTCCTTAGAATTTCAGATAAAGACGCAGGCAGAAAAGACCGACTTTTCTTGCAGAATTGTTATAACCAAGACTTGCATATCCTGATTCCTACTTCATGTGAATTTGGACAGAAAAAACTCAATTTTTGCTCTAGGATGAAACTGTTGTAGTCCTGCTGACTCAAAAGATCAGGTGAAACAACGTAAAGAAGTGTAGTAACTTTAATTTGGGATTAGCAGTCAGTGGTAGACGCTCCTTGCCTGTTACTACTAAGGATGAACAAAGAGCCTGCTGAAAGCCACACTGCGAGTAATATTAGGGTAAATCTAAGATGAGGGAAAAAACATTTCTCATTTTAAATAAGCAGGGTTCCTCCCCCCCTTTTTTTCCTCCATACAGCTTTAATATTGATCCAGATATTAAGGACTTTTCTTGGGTGCCATCAGAATTGTTTAATGGGATACTTTTTGTGTTATAATCTTAAGAGACTCATGTATGGATTTGTATAACGATCTTGAAAAAAGACTGAGTGCAGCAAGAAGGCAGGCAGATTGAAAAAATATTAAATCTTTGTTTGATCCCTAACTCCTGGGCAAAGAACCGTAACTCCTCCCCTTTCTCCATCCTACACATACCTGATTCCTGACACCATATTAAGAGGCAGAAGGCACAAGAATAAAAACCCAACAAAATCCAGAAGGTTTCGTTTTATGTTTGGGACAGATATAATGTGTCTGCAGAGGAGATGAAACCACAGTATAGTTAGGTGATTTTCATTTTGGATATCCACCATCAGTAGACTCGAAACATCCTGTTGTAAAGCAATGCTATGTGATTTACAACGTCCCCATACAATTTGTGAGTGCTAAAGCTTTTATTTTTTTCTAATGGTATTTGGCTTGGCTTCATTTTCTAAACTGCTGTTGCTCTCGGGTTCAACAGGAGACATGTTTCTCTAAGCTGATTTCTCTGTGGCTGAGGATTTAATCAGATCAAAGTAGCGATTAAAACATGGACTATAACCACAATCCTTAAAGGGATAGCTGCAACATTAAGCCCTCCCCCCTTCCCCTTTAAAAGCAGAAGTGAAGCAGTATCTCTCTCTGGCAAATGTACACTTTAAATTAGAGTATCTTGAAATTTGCTACCTCCTGCATCACCTTTCCTCTAGACAGGGTGCAAAGCTATCGGTAAGTACCAAGCAACTAAGATATGCAAATGAATTAAGGGCTGCACTTAATGTGAATGCATTAACACCATCAAGACATCCTTGAAGGTGGGTTTTCTGACACTTGCTGTACTCCAACACATACGCTGTAAATTTCCAGCACTGCTACCTCAGACCCCGTCAGTGCTCTTGACATTCTTTCCTACATTTTCCACTTGCTACTTTGTAGGTCTGTGGATCTTTTCATCCATCCAAAGACAGCACGATAGCATGTTTAGAATGGTGAGAAACAGGAGTATAAAAAATGTAAATGGAGCAGCATTTACACAACTCTGCACAATGAACCAAACACTAAGGCCAAAAAAGCTTTTTTAGTGACGATTAATTTCAGAAATTAGGCCTAATTTTACAGCAGCTTCAGTCATGACCTGTATGAAAAGCCAACAAGCTGTGCCATCAGATGCATGAGCCCTGTTCCCATCCTCATACTGCACAACAAAAGCAGGCCAAGTGACTCACTCCAGCGAATGCCAGAGCTAAAGATAAAGGCTGCTGGATTCTGGCTCCTGATCTCCCGATTCTCCGAACACCAGAAATCACTGGCAGTTGTGATGGGTATTATTTTCAAAGATGTAGTACAAGAACAGCTTCCCCTGAAGTTTGCGGAAGCTCTACATTGGGAGTGCCAAGGGGGATTTTCAATTAATGAAAGCGCATGTTCCATTGGAAGTCGGTATTTATTTGGTAAGCCCACTTGGCAGTTTAGTCCTCTCCTCACTTCCATCACTGTGACACCTTTGAGATACCAGCTCCTTGGTATGTGGGATAACATCTTCTTCCAAGCTATTCTTGACACTCTACTCCTACTCCTCTTCTATGCATTTAACCATTTTAAAGCTGATTTGGGTCATGACTAATAGGATTAGATACTAAAATCATGTGCTGTTAGCAGTAATTATTGTAGAGCTAACAAGACCCATGTGGAATGCAAGTTAGAGTAGCTTTCAGATGGGTGGGAAAGCATTCATGTTAATGTGTTCTTTCTTCCCCTTTTTAATTATAATTAATATTAAATCTGGACAAAAATCCCAGGAAAACCCCCAAACCTCAAGATCACTCTTTTTATAGTCAATTTTTTTTGTCTGCATTATCACTCTAAACCCCAAAATTCCTAACATGGGGTGACAAAAGTGGTCTTCAAGCACTGCTAGGAGGGAGTTGGGACACCGAATAAATAAATGTCAACAGCCTGATTTTAAGATCCACTGAATTAAACCAGGCACACTTGTTTTTTAAATCCAGGGTCACAGACCTACGTTTTGTGCAAAACTCACTGGTTCTAGCTACCTGCATCTCACCGTAGCTAATGTGAAGGGCACATGCTCTTCTCATGAATACTTCCAATAACTGTTTCTTGTTTTCACAGGAAAAATATTAAAACAGAAGAACACCCCCCTCCTCCCCCTTCTGACATTTGGAGAATGAACTGTTTATCTGCTTTAGGGAAAGAGTAATTGTTACAAAGGCCTGAAGGTCAGGATTACCGTATTTTATTCCTGGCTCAGCTACTGATGTTATTTGAATGGCTTTATGTAAATCAAATAACGCATATGTTTCATTAAACTACGTTAGTGTAAACAGTATCAGAATTTTGTGTTTGTGACTTTCAAATAAAAGGCACTACAGAAACGAGACTAATGTTTTCATAAAAAACAAAATCCAAAGAATCTAATTTTCCTAATTCTTTAATAGGGTTAAGCACCATTAATTCCAGCTGGGAAACAATTCAAGATGGAGCTCATGAGTTTTGTCTTCCTCATGTTGAACATTCAGTTTTCCAACCTTTCTCTGCAACCTCCAAATAATTGCAGAAAACTATTGCAGGATATAGTTGTGGAAATGCCCAACAACTCCAGACGTCTCAGCTTATCGTTCTGGAGAAGAGCACGCAGTTCACTTACAAGTAAGACCGAAGTTAGCCTACAGTAATGGTCTCCAAACTGGACATTCCACAAGAGTTGCTCTTTTTTTGCTCCTTTTCCTGACACGTCACCATCAGATGCTGTACCAAACCTACCCGTAGTCTGATCCAGTATGACCAATCTTTTTTTTCACTCTGTTCTCAGACAGTAAGTTTATGTACCAAGTTCTAACCTAAGTACCTATATGCAGCATATGGCTATTTAAAATCGGGTTCACCACAGGTGAGATATCATCTGCTTTTAGATGTTTACAACAAGTTGTCTACATTTGAAATAGCTGTCTAGATTCCCCTTCAGTCAACAGAAAGGCACTTTTAGACTGCAATTTGTCCTAAAGTGGGTGCTTTAAAACATACCAAATAATCTATCAGTCGGCACAGACTTAGACACCTGCACTGTAGGCAACCAGTAACTCTCCTAAGTTTATACAGGTTCAGGTACAAGACTTCCACAGAGAGAAACAAGTGTCTAAATACCCTCAAAAACGTTGTTGCAACCCTCTACAAGACTGGTCACTGTTATAAGGGGCTATGCTTAAGCATCTTTTCTTCCCAGCTCACTTATGTCAGCTGACCAAGATTTGTTAACACCTTAAACAACACTTTTATGCCTCACACGTAACTCAGATTTATTTTTGTGGTGTCTTCTTCTCCACACGAAACAATAAGGCTACAGAACTATTTTAATGAATGGCTCTTTTTTAATAATTACATGTTTCAGTAGGATAAAAGTAATTTTCTGGTTCAGAATGGCAAAGGAACCGATGCACATTTCTCCTAATATACAGGAACCCCTTGGGATAGTAAGCTGACAGTGAAAGGTAACTCCTTCCTGTGGGCAAAGATGTTTTACCTGTAAATGCCTGAAACTGCACCCAAAATGCAGATCACGAATAAACCAAGCTATCTTTGTGTAAAAGTGGTTTAGCCATCATACACAAATTACACAGTTCTGAAGGTTTTTACCACTGCGTCTGCATGCCTGAATCATTTTTTTCCTGCTATAGCTGTGATTTTACCCACTCTGATGGGTTTATTTACAGCATTATTAAGAAGAGGTTACAATTCTGCAGGAATCATCAACAGCCTGACTAACGCCACCTTTGTACACACAGTCCTAGCAGGACACTGTGCAACTGAGCTACACATACTCACTCCCTTGTTGTTTTCTTTTTCCCTAGAAAGGATTCTACAAATTGGTCTGCGGGAGAGAAAGAGGACACAAATATCTTCTAGTAAGTCACAGTGCTTCTAATGTAGTGCTGAGGTTGCAGTTTTTCTCCGTCCTCTACTTCCACCTTCTCTTATGTCAGGTAACATTAAAGTAACAATCAATTTTTCTGTCTGGCCCTTTCCCGCACAGTGGAAGTACCACCCCTCTTCCATCCCCTCCATCCATGCGGATCCCCTAGAGGCTAGGGAAAACTTGGCTTACAGCCCATGGCTCATCAATAAGCCAGCGATATGGCTGGTGGAATAACCTGGCAGCAGTTTTGTCTTCTTTCTTCTTTTTTTTTTTTTTTTTGGCTTATATTCAAGCCTCATGCCTAGTAAGTATGATTACTACAAAGATTAAAATTTGCCGAGGTGCAACATAAAACTGTGGAAACACAACCTGGGCAAGGACATAGCTGTCTTACCAGCCAAGGTTTCACCTGAGTGACTGAACAACATTAACTCCTTCTTACCCTCCCGGCACTATACTTGATATTAAATAAAAATGCTTCAGATGGTCAAATGGGCACTGCACAGAACTGTCAGCTGAGTATTCCAGCCCAAGTACAATATCAGCTATACACTACCGAATTCTAATGTTCATTAAAAGTTTGAGCAAAATCCAGCTTTTACATCTCCAAGCATGCAGAGATGAATCTTTAAGGAATAACACTTTCATTGCACTTTTTACTTTACCACAGGTATGCCAGGTTCTTGGGCAGAAATATTTGATTAGTATTTAAATATCCACCTCTCTGAGCCTGCGTCTTGACTTGACACTTGTGTGAACTATAAAGTCTTGATTCTACCCTCAATTTATGCCAGATTCCAACAGGAAAGTTCCACAGCACTAGCACTACCCAGGTATAGCCAAGTTACAGGGAGTTTCAATCCTGAGCTCTCCCACCACCCTGCTTGCTCAGAAAGGACATCATTAGCATCAGGTATGTGGGAAGAAACAGTGCAACTGAAAGGGAGAAAGGGGCTGCATCTAGAAGACTAGGTCTCCAAAAGTTGTGCTTGCAGTGTTTTCCAGTATTGTAAACACTGAATGTACATCGAGAAGAAGGAAAATACAAAGATCACCTGGAATGATGCACACGCTCCCACTGGGTCCGTGTGAAACCCAGGAGGTATGGCAGGTACAGTCTAGGTGACCATAATAGCTAGAACAAATATGCACAAAAGGTCCCGACTGTGCAAAATACACTGAAGCAGCACAGGTAAAATTGTTGCATGAAGAATACAGAATAATCCCTGGAAACCAGTAACAACAAAACCTCTTGAATGCAAACGACCATGCCCAACGCACCTTGGTTTCCCCTGAAAATGGCTGAAGTGTTACTTTGCGCAGTTTACATACTTGGTGTCTACCAATACTAATTCATAGAAATGCACCACTTTTCCAAATATGCTGTAAATCTGTAATTTTAAACAAAAGCTATTCAACATCTAGACTGGGTAGGAATTCTTGTAAAGAAAAAAAAAAAGTAATGAATTGAAATTTTCACTGTTACCACTGCACTGACAAAAATATGTTTACTACGTGCTTAAGGAAAATAAGTAACCCCATTTTCAGCCTCGACTTTTCACTCAGAATAACAAACACATTTCCCATGGCCACACATTCTCTATCCATCGCTTACCTACAGACAGGTATCCCGAATAGATCTGCTCTGCCTGAATAATTTCATCAGTGCTGCCAGCCTTGTGCCTTAATACCGTTAACAGTCAATTTTGAAAGAGAATACGGGGCTCAACAGGATTATTTCCCACTATCAAAATGGATTTTAGATCAGAGGAAACGCACTAGACTCCCTGCTCTATAAACTAAAAGCCACTCTATCTATAAAACTAATGCTCCAGTAGCGCAAGTGCCATACAAAATACCCTCCGCTACTCTTCCCCGAGCAAAAGAGGAAATCCATTTCCAGGGCTCATCTGGTCTTGGTCTCTCTCCTAAGCCTGCTCACAAGGCACACAGGTACCTAGAAGAGAGGGAAACCCAGTGTCTCCAAGCTTTCCTGATGGACCAAAGCTGATTATTTTAGCTTTTGCCAGAAGCTCACAAGATTTTAGGGGACGAGCGCAGCAGTGCAGGTGCCTGTGAAAATAAAGAGAAACCACCAAGTCTCCTGGGAGGATGGACTGAGAGGAGGAGGGGAATTATTGTGGTTTAGAAAAGGGAAGGGGCTGGTTGAGAGAAATGCTATAAAAGCACCATGACGACAGAACAGGGTGATGGAAAGGTCAGTCCCTTTCAATAATGCTCTTTTTTTTCTTGTCCAAATGAAACACTTGGCCACGTCCATCGCCAGAGTTCAGTTGGAGGTAAATGACTAGACAGGGGGGCCATAAACTGTCTAGAGATGCGATGCTGTCCTGCGATGGGTGGGCCTGCCCTTCCAGTCCTTTTCCCCATTCTTCTGCCAAGGCAATTTCCACAGCAAAAGACTCTAAAACTGCACCAGACCAACTGTGCTCTCGTGCATCTCACAGGCACAGGGTTGGTCTCTGCCTCCTCTTTACCTCAACCAAACATCTTCTGATGCCTAGAACCTACCATGATGGATTGCAGGAGTGAAAAAGAAGGTATTTGCAATAATGAAATAGTGATTAATCCTGATCGGCACGCAGCCCTTAGAATTACTTTTCAGCTGCTAGTGGTAGGTGGTCAAATTATACCTTTCCATCACATTTCCCACTATACTGCACATCTCCTCAGTACATTTTCCCATGAAACACTGTAAGGATTCAAAACAATTAAATCTAACCACGGAGTAATTTCCATTCCTTTTTTCCCCCCTAATATGAAATCATTCTTCCTAGTGCTTTAGGAAAATAAATGTAAGCTCTAGAGCTCCAGCTCAGTATTCATGTACAAAAGTGGTGCATTATAACAAGAGATGCAATACAAAGGTTTGTTGTTCCACAGTAGCAGGTGCTATGGCCAGTTGAACAGTCAATGAAGTTTTCACCTATGCATGACAGGTGGAAAAGCTTTCAGGGAAGGCAAAAAAGAGAAAAGGATCATTGTACAGTGAATGTTTTTGATATTATACAAATACGGACATTTCCTGCCTATCACAACTTTCCTTAAGACTGGGAGTTCTTCTCTTTGTTATTTATTCATTGACAACTGATCCTCCTAATTTATTTCTTAGCACAGCAGTGTGGCACATAAGCAAATATACAAGTAGCTGAGCTCCTCTACAGCCACAGACATGTATTCCTGTAAAGCCAGAGTAAAATTTGGGTAGCTTTCCATTCAGTGACACAGCTTTCCCTTCACCACTAAAGGGCGAGCTACTATGTATTTCCAGAAGCTAAAAGTCTTTTACCAAAGCAGCTGGTGAATGGCAAATTCAAATTCCAGCTTACCTGCAGCAATGTTTGTATGCCTGCTAGTCCTTCAGTAGATCTGCTGACTGGATCTACTGACTGATTTTACATACCACTCTCCATTTTTAAATCCCTCTAATGCAACACAAAATGTTTATTTGCTTTAAAAAAAGGAGATGGGGCAGAACAATGTGATCATTTCTTAATTCCACTAAGTTGTTTTCTATTTTATTTATCACTTGTTTTTAATGCTGTCCCCTTCACACACTTCTTCGGAATAATAAAATGGAGGAGTTCCTTCCGTTCCAAGTTAAGTATTAAATTAATAAGCACGACATGAGAATCTAAAAAGAATATGCAAAAAGTAATTTCCGCCCGCCCCCTCCCCCCCCCCCGAGATCCTAAAACTTCAGCTCTAGCAAATTCTCCATCATACTTTTCCCTAGCAATATCAGTTCTCTTTTCACGGTCACTAACAAAATCTGGCATTTCATCTAGATGACTCGGCTGAGCTAGAGTACTGGAGGGAACTAAGGGATGCTTGGTTCAGGACTCTGCTGTCATTAAGGATCAATAAAAGCAAAAGATTTAACTTTTCCATCAAGAACTAGAAGAAGGATTAAACAAAAATGAAACACAGGGTGTTGTGGTTATTTTGCTTAGAAAACGTATTTTCTAGAAATCCGAGTAAATCAAACAGGAATGTTTTACATGAATCTTAAGTTGTATGGCTATGTTTACAGTTCCTCAGTTTACAACCTGTTCTTCAGCTCTTCTGAGTTTTGCCATTAAAAAGGCTTTACGAAATGGCTGACAGTTTTGCATCCCTTTATTTTTCATACGCTATCAGAGAGTGCATTTTCATGCATATTTTTCATCAATACAATTTTGTAATCCAGTCTACAACCTCTGCAGAAGGAGCAGCGAGGCTCTAGAAATATTTAAAGAGCAGAATTAAAATGGGATGTTTGGATGTGCCAAGCATTAAAAAAGGGAGGGAAAAAAAAAAAAAAAAAGCAGGGAATGAGCAGAACACCACAGGCAGTAATTATAACAATACCTTGCTGCCTTTCTAAGTGTTTCAGAGCATGACTCATTAGAACCTAACAATGCCTGTAAGATAGGAAGTGTCATTATCACTGTTTAATAAGTGGGGGAAACTGAGGTAGAAAAATGGGAAAGTACTTGTCCAAGGTCACATGCCAAACTTGTACCAGAACAAACAGCATTGTATCTTCTAACCCCCAGCTTTGCACCTTCCCCTGAAGCGGTTACCCTTTCCTTGACAAATTGCTAATGTTGAGTAAGTTGATGATACCTTTTTAGTAGCATCCACTCTGTTACGACTTCGTGAAGAGATCACCAGAATGGAAAAGAATTTGAGCTGTTAAATTACATAAGTGTGTAGTCACCACCTAGCAATGGAGAAAAAAAGGCTGGATATTTTCAGTTACAACTAGATTTTCTAACCAGATGGCCAGAAGAACTGACGTCACTCACATTCCAAATTATAGAGCTGCTTGAAAGCTGCTCCAGCATTAAGGATGCAACCAGGCCTGCATTCTAAGTCATTTTTCCAAACCTCATTCTGCAAAGATATCAGGAGGGTTTTTTGCCATCATTTTTGCTGTGCTGTTGAAAATCTGCTTCTTCTAGGACACACCTGTCCCAAACTCCCTCAGGGATGTTCACATCTCTTTTTCGTGGAATGAGGTCCCAGTTCAGGCTTAGCATTGAACACAAGCTTCAGAATACAGCTTAACAGCTTCCTCAGAAATCCTTAACTTGGAAATTTTTCTAACTTCATAGACATAATTGTCCACTAACACTGACTGCTCATATTTATATCACCTGATCAACTAGCGTTGCACTGCAGAAGAAAACCCCAGTAACCACACAGGAATCCAGGTGGTGCAACAAGACAATGGGAAAAAGGAAGAAAGTGGAAACCTACCTGTTCTGAAGTTTTACATTTTCAGCTTCAACACAGAATTAACTGAAATATTTCAGGTTTGCTGTACTTTTTGATGCTTTTTTTCCCCCCCTCTCTCTCTTCTTTATAAATTTAAGAGCAAAAAGTCAGTAAGAAGCCAGCAGGAGCTTTGCAGCACAGGGAATGCTGGATCAGATTCAAATGTAAGAACCCTCTCCATCCCAGCTAAGTAAAACGTCTGAACAAGTTCCAAAAAAACATCAATCACTGGCTGGACATTTTCCCACCTTCAGTGAAATGAAATACATAAGGGGCCTGCAAAACATTTTTAAACCAAGCCATTTCAGAGTTATGGGAGACCAACAGAGAAAACCAGAAAGATCTGAAATCACAGTATGTTGTGGTTTATGCTACAGCACCTTAAGAATCAGAAAAGTAACATTACATATTTTAAAATGCTATTCCTCCTGAGATCTGATATTACTATACTTCAGGACAGCTGCCCACATTTTCATGGAATGCTAATACTGACAGGTTGTAGAGTATATACAGATGCACCATATCCAGCTGTGACAGGACTAACATTTCTATCTTAAGAAGCTATTCACCAGAGTAAGAGGACAACTTCTGGCTAGTATACAATCATAGTTGAAGTCTCTACTATCAACAGGGCTTAAAAATGAGAGCAGAGTCATACACTGGGTGGTATTACCATTATTTTTCTGTTCATTGCAGTAACATTCTAAGACCACCCATCAGGAGTCTGTAATTAACACATATTTGCAAAATGTTCTGAGATCCATAGATAGAATTGCAAAGCACTATCGCTATTTGCACACGCAGAAAAAAAAAGAGCAACGGGAAAGAGCACTTTCCACTGGCTATTATCTTTAAAGACACAGCAGAGGAATGTTAGTAAAAGTAATCTGTTGCAAAATACACAATTTTGAAGGTGGTAAAGGAGAAGGAGTAACAAGAAGAAAATAAGTTCTAGTATTTCTAGCAAGAGGTATGTTACTTTAAATCACCCCCTTGTGCAAAATAAGCCCAGTATTAGTTGTGTCTGGAAGCTGGCACATGAAAGTCTGCCAAGTTTCCATGCAAAATAAAACCTTTTATTTGTTCAGATTTTTCTCTCTCTCCTTCCCCCCACCCCACCCCCCATGCAAAAGATTCATGGTTTGGCATAGAATGATGATTTATACATTATATTTTAATTACGATGAAATAGGCTAAGGAGGGATCAAAACTGGGGGGAAAGAAGGGAGAGAACATTAGGTAAAGTAAGAAGAAAAGAAAAAGGAACTCGAGGAACTTTTGGAAAGCTGAGAAAAGGGTAGGACGTGCGACTGCTCGCAGTTTTACAAGAAAAGCAAAATAAAACAGAATAAGGAATGAAAGATTTCAAAGAGGTATAATACTGCCCCTCAGTCAGAGACATCAAAATGCATCCACAGCCTTGCTCACCCTACAGGCTACTGAATATTTGACAGGGAGAAATCCCATACAGTTCATTTGGGAGCATGTGCATCCCCTAGGAAAGCAGCTGTGGTAACTTCATGATCAAACCACAGTTTGCAAATGTAACTTACCTGCGGTGGGAGACTAAACCCCAATTATAATATTCCATTATTTCCTTTCCCATAGTGTTTGCTGTAAAAGGTCACTGAAATGAAAGGCATGTGCCTCAACTATAAAAGTTTTGATCTAACCATGCAAAAAGAGATTAAGAAACACCCGGCAATAGTCACTATAGTCATTATGGCACTGAATGTTCTTCTCAACATGGATACTATGTGACATAACTGCCACTACACCAATTACCCAGGGCACGGAGAGTGTGCAGGGTGGTTATTTCTTCCTCCAACAAACTCCTGCAATGATTCCCCTCCACAGATCTACTGCTTAGCTGCCGGTTTTTAACTATCTCATTTTCCAAAATGTGAAGTATCAGAAACCACAGACAGCACACACAGAGAAACTTCTCAAGAAGGTGTTATGGCTCTGTCGTATTCCACTGAAGTGTTGTTCTGCCTACTTCACCCCCCAAAAAGAACAAAGAATACAGCAGTAAAGAGGCAAACTCACTTTTCTACAGGTTGTCTCCAAAATGGTTTAGTGTTTTGTTCAAACCGAGTTTTACCTAAACACCAGATCAATTCATATAACAGTTCATGTAATGAGAAACACTAACAGCAGCTGTCAGTTCACAAGTTCTACAGGTGACGGGGGGGGGTGTGCCACTGGAGCACTAGAAAAGCATTGCTTACACTGTTATTATCGACTACTATACATGTACACACACTTCCATTATTCATTACCCAAGTCCCATGCCGCCTGACTTAGAATATTTGCCTACAATAATGCTTCATGAGTGCCCCAGTCTCGAAAAGGTCAAGTCTCATTACTGATCGCTCTTAACGCTTGCTGCTTACATTGGCTCCAGCGCCCCGAGTCCCAACAGTAAATATGTAGTAGACACCTCTCCTTGTGCTCCAGCAACCAGACCTAACTGCAGCCTGCAAAACCATCAATCACTACCACAGCATTACCAAGAACGTTTGGTCTAAGTACTTGTCAGAAGTAAAACACAAACCAAAGTAATGCATTTACACTGAAAGTAAGTAGGAAAACACGTAAGCAACTGACCAGCTTTGTGGTGGAAAGCACACACAACATACAGTTCTGCAATTTTCCCAAAAGCTCCCAAAGTCCCACAGCTGACTGTAGAAAAATTCCATAAAGTGACAAACCAACCCACTAACTTAATGTATTTCAGATGTTACTTAATAAATGGCCTGTATCAGGTAGTCTGCAGTCTTTCAAATTATTATTCTTGCTAATAAGGAAAACTAATACTTTGAATAAGGTCATACAATTTCAAGACTGCACTCCTAAAAAAGAAAGTACATTTTGCTCACCTCTGCTCCATCTCCACCAATGCAACGGTGTGTACACTACAGACCCCAGTAACTCCAGGGCAAAACCACTAGCCTTCTTTATAAACACAAGATGACACACACACATCTAAATCTACTAGTTGTGTTAAAAAGCAATACTTCAATCACTTTATAAATACTTCCAATCAGTGAAAACCAGCTATTAATTGCAAACCTAATGTATTGTAGCCTGAGACACTTATATAAACTCAGAACTCTCCAAGGAACATACTGGGATTAAATAATAGTCTTATAGTCATTAAAGGCTCTTTGCTTCTCCACGCATTGGGTTTTCTTGCGCTAACTGGTATTTTATTACACATCAGTTGTCCGAGACCATTGATTATCTATCGTGATCAAGGGAGGTGAAGAAGGGTTGTTTGACTACAGCTATTAAAGATCCATAGGATTTGTTACAAAGGGAATAATTACACCATTGCTTTTTTAGTTTCTCTTCACTCTCCCTTCCTTGGTTATAAGAAAGACCATTTTTGTCAGGGATCACAGGCACACGGCAGGATCTCCTCCAGCTTACTTCACCGCCTGAGGTGAGGCCAGACTGAGCTCTCCAAGAACAACCCCCCCACTCCCACTAAGCTGGTTGCTTTGCCAGCCTTGGGAGCTATCTTTACTTACAATCAATATGTCAATTACGAAACAAAAAACATACTACTATTAATGTAAGATTTATTTTAAAAAAAAAAAACAACACCACACACACACACACAATAAACCTCACCTCTTTTATTACCAGTCAATACAAACTCAACTGAGAAACTGCAGCTGATGCACTTGAAAGGATCCCCGTGACATGCAGCTGGCACGACATCAAGGCTAGCCCAAAAACTGCGGCTACCTGGACTGCTGGCTTGATACATAACTTTTGCAAGTGCTCTTCCTGCAAAGACATACATAGATTCTAGATGCTAAACTAATTTCCCCATGTGTACTATGGGTAAAGGGTTCAAGAACAATACAAAAGTCAAATATTTACCTCTGTTCCATGTAAGCACAAGTTCTCGGTATTTGCATTGTATATGGAATTTACTTATTAGCACGAAAACAGACTAAATTATGTGGAAAATAAATTCAGAGTAGGCAAAATGTTCTACGAATCCTGTTTGCAGAGAGTTAACGCAGTATAAATTCATCAAGCAATAGGAAAAATCATCCTGTGACAGTCTTGAAGAAAGGACTTCACAGCTTTCCTATGCAAGATCTGCCACCGTGAACTTTGAAACCCATGTTTTAAGTGCTCAGTAAAATGCCTGAGTTCCTCCATTACTGACACCATGGTTTATTTATTCAATGACAAAGACAATCTTAGCTTGGCAAAGCATGCTCAGTTCATTATTTTGCCAAATTTGGGCTTTATTTAAGAAAATCAGGCCCAGAAGACATAATAATGTAAGAATTAACTACAGTCATCTTAGTCTCCAGAAAAGGGAAATAATTTGCTGTGAGCAGAATAATAGCACTTTCTTATCCACAGATCTCAAGCCGTTACGCTAACAGGTAATTATTATCAGCACTACCATTTTACACATGCGGCATGTAGATGGGGGAAGCAACCTGCCACGTTGCAGAGCCAGGAATAGAAGAATAGTGCTTGCAACCAAGCTTGGTAATATCATCTTCAAGGTTTTAACAAACACACAACCCATTCCTCTCTAAATCATGTGCGGTCTGTGGAGTTGAGTCAAGTCCTTGAAACAGTGAATTTTCCAGACATACAGACAAAATAAACAGCCTTACAACCCAAACATCCAGCACAATTAGACTAAATTGTTGATCATTCCAACAGCCTGAAAAGAATAGATGATGAAGAAACATCTGTGTAAATTAAAAGGATACTTACAGCCAGAGGAGCCTTACTTGACATTTCAGGACGCACTATAAACACTCAAAGCAGTACTCCTATAGTTTATGCTAACTTTGAGACAGCTGTTACGCATTTTATATTTTGTCAATATAGTTTACCGTTGCTAGTCAGACTTACAGTAAGGTAGCAAATGCTTTGAGTATAAACAATCTTTTTGAGAAGCAAATGTTTTTGCCCAAAGTCAATGTGAACAAGCTGGAATGATGGAATGCACAGATAACATGGGAAGTGAAAGAGGGCAAAGTAGGTATTATTTTTACTACATAACTGAGGTGCTTTGGAATTCATCTTTAAAACAAACAGCAGCAAAAATCCAAACTCCAAAAACTCTGATTCTCTCATCACTTCTGTTCTTTCCCAGATATGAATAATTTTATTTCCCAAAGTGTCTATTATAGAAAACACTTGGGACACAATCATCCAACCATCCAAACACATCCATCCCATCCAGCCAAAGTGGAAGGATCTCTGCAGAAGAATACAGACCGGTACGTGCACACACATGTTGCATGGACATGCCATTTGCATGCAAGAGCGTTCTTTTGATGGAATTCTCCTGCTTGAGTTTATCCACAAAAACCCTACAATCTTCTATTTAGAACACTCTTCTGCTCTCATACCTAATATGATTTCAGGTAAACTGAAAGACTGTACTGGGTGAAGGGAGTTGATGTGGTTTACATATATATGCACACACACACACATATATGTGTATATGTATTTAGTATTGTGAGCAAACAATCAGGTTGCACAATAGCTATCCTGATTACTGCTACACCTACTCGTTACCTTTGTCCTCTTTTGAAAAGTCTTACTCATTTGCTTCATTTTCTGCTAAATTAGATTTCAAGAATTAAGGAAGTAAAGGCCTCTGTGCATTTATAGAGCAGTAAACGCAGAAGGTCATGATTCTGGTTTCCAGCCTCTACTACAGTATGAATAATAATGAACCCAGTCTTGGTATTACTGTGAAATGGAGCCTATAATCACAGCTTACAATCAGAAAGGGACATACTACTAATAGCATCGAAAGAAAAAAATGTCAACAAATGAATGCCAAGATGTCGTCAATGGAGCCATTCCAGATTTACAGAACTGTCATAGAAAATAAAATCTGAAACTTGGGGGGGGAAAATCAGACCATTCACTTGCACAGATTATTCTCTTTCACCACAAATACTCAGAAGTGGGAGAGGATTCAACATAAATTCAGTTCTTTCAATTGTCTATCCAACGTCCTAGTTTGACATAAAACTGGAGTAATTCCAAAATGTTGTTGGGAAGAAAGAGGGGGGGGAAAAATTAAACTGACTAGCTGAAACTCTTAAAAGTAACAAATTAATGCAACAGGAACACATTTCTTCTCTCAGGTCTTTACAGAATGAAGCTTAATCTGGATGACAAACTGCTTAAACTTAAGCTAAAATTCTGGAATTATTTTTTTTTCCTGAGGTCAAAACTGTCTATTTAACAAGGTCTCTCTGTTAATTATATATGCACATGCAGTTTACAAACTGAGGCAAGAGAGACATTTTGTGCCATTTTTGATAACAGTTCAGCAAAGCCTTAAAACACCTATTTAGCACTCAATCTATGAGTCAACACTTCAGCAACTGACTCTCTAAACTGCTGTTTTTCTCCTATGGCAACCACCATAATCACTTACATGAAAACATTCTAAAAAAAAAAGAAAAGGGGGAATGGGATTAAATCTTTGCCAGCTCAGTTTCTTCTATGATAAAATTAAAAGTAAAAAATAATATGTACTCGATGGTGCAGTTGTCTGCAGATTCTTCTACAGGCCATACAGAAATGCATGGAGAGGAAGGAAGAGACAGGAGGCTGGAAAAGGGCAAAATATAGTTCAATTTACGTTCTCTATAATCTCTTCTTTTTTCATACCAGCGGTGGCTCAGAATGCTGATGCATGTGTCTTTTGAAAGTTAACATTTAACAGAGATTTCAGGTCTACCGAATTCCAAGAAATAAAAATAAACTCTTGCCCTGCTTTAGCTGCCAGCTGAGGCCAATGTTTACTGAGGGGACTGCTAGGAACCAAGGAAATTTTAGGGTGGATGAGTTCCAGCAGACGTGCTGGCCTGTGCCCCCCTCCCACAAACACAATTTCCAAGCAAGCAGCTTGGACTCACTGCTGCTTTTCTCTGCACAAGCATGCCACCTTATCAAACTTTTTCAGCTACATATTATTACCAGAGTTACTACAAATGATCATATTTACTGTGATCGTATACGAGGGTAAGCTGAATAACATCCCTAGTGTGTTGGGCACTGCTCAGATCTAACAGCTCAGCCCCAAAGACACCACCACCGAGGCACAGCCCTCAGTGTGCAACAGCACGAGATGATTACGCTTTCCTCTACTAGTCCAGGTCTAGGCTGTCGAAATAAGGCGGATTACAACAGAAATGCCTCACCCTCCAGACCATGTTGCAATTAAGATATCTGAAACCACCTTGCTGCAGTCAGCGTCTGAAGTGTCAAAATGCAAGGAGCAAATGTGGTTAAGTTGACTAAGTGTTCTGGGCTTTGTTCTAAAACCAACTACTACGTGGAGAAAATCCTCCTTTGCTAGGCTCTTCTCAATGCTGACCTTCGGTCTGCAGCTAAAATGCTCTTCAGATTTACACTGTTCAAAAATGTCAGGATATCCTACAGGACATCAGGACTTCCAAGAGGAATCGTTAAGATTTTATGTAAGATACAGATGAACAATTCAAAACAATATTAGCAATAATAAAATCCCATGTGAGATACTCCATCTTTTTCTTAGTACAAAACCACGTTCTATTGTCAGCCAGACGGCTGATGACCCACTGTGTATGTCTGTACCTTGTCCTGTACTTTCACCTGTCTTATCCCCAAGAAAAATACCAGCATACAAGATGCAGATGCAACAGTGTTTGAAAAGAACATCATCTCTATTTAGTAAAAAAATAAAAGATACACTGGACTGCCTGAAGTAAGCACATATTTATCTTGAGGTTGTCTTTAATGTTAAAGATTCTGATGAGTTTCTTTTTTTAAAAAAACAATCTTTTCTCTGTAAAAACAATATATCAAATACAGCATGCTTTTTGAATATTTCTGAGAATATTATCTACCTGTAAAAGCAATTATACCAAGCCCTAAGGTGCAAATAATTATGCCCACAGAGTACAGAATTTGTTCCTTGATTTGTCTTGATTTCTAATGTGAAATGTGGAAGCAAGAAGAACCCCAAAATGTGACACACTTTTATCAGCACAGGAAAGTTTACACAACCCAGAATTAATGATTTCTTTTAAAAGCAAAGATACCAAAGTTCTATGACTCAGCATTTCTGAGAGAGGTACTTTTTGGTTTTAAAGAAGAGGGAATATTCCTCAGAATGAGGAACAACCGAGTATTCTACCGTGAGAACCTGCACCGATGGGGTATTTACTTCGGGTATATAGGTCCATATATGTCCTTTGACTATTTCTGAAGGCAGTAAAACCAAAACCCGGGGCGGGGGGGGCGGGGGGGGGGGGGGGGGGGAGGGGCGGGAAGGAACCCACAGAAAGAAATTCTGTCTGGTTTCTACACAAAACCATAAATTGCTCCCAGCTTCCTGAAACCCAGTTCCAGGTCTGGTCAGAAAACAAGTTTCCAAATCCCACCAACCTCCATTCAAGTCTGAATTATTATACTGACACCTGAAGACCCTCAAACTTCCTTCTAGTCTGAGGTCTGGGACACCACAGAGGGTGAACACCAGCTCTTGTTTAGGACTGCTTCAGTTTCTGTCATGGGTGAAATCAACATGGGGGTCTCACCTCTAGTTATACAGCAGCCCAAAGCTACAAAATGGAGGATCAAATCCTGCAAGACTGCAGGATTCCCACTGAATACAGAAAACATGGAAAGGGTTTGCGAGGACAGGTTAGTATCAATGGCTGGCTGGAGTTGTTCTGTCTTAATAAGACTAGAGATGCAAGCAGTTTCGGAAATCATAAAAAAAACCAAACCAGCTAAGAAGTGATATATTTTAAAATCGATATCTCACGAAAGGATGGACACTAGAGTATTAACTTGACGGCACATAATTTCTTCTTGATTTGTTTTGGTTCCTTCTGCATCCCGATCAGAACACATAATGACTCGCCACTTTACAGGAAGCTGCAAGAACTCCCTAGAGGCAGGATCTTAAGAGACGTCTTCTATACCAGGCAGACAGAAAGCAAGATGATAAAACCCATTCACTTCCATTAACAGAAAAGTTGCAGGGGCTTTTATCTGATGCCAGACGTTGCTATTGGAACACTGGAAACACACCTACTGCAATGTAACTTGCGATGTACGTGGAAAGAGAGGGGTAGCAGTTCGAAACTACTCCTGAAAGAGCAGAGCACAGAGCTTGCCGAGATTGATTTAACAATCTAAGGAAGGCAAGGGAGAGTTTGGAACCACTTGCATGAAACAATTGCTCCATTAATCTCTTTATTCTGCAAATCATCCAGGGGCCTTGATAGAAATACAACCCAAAGCACCTCTGTGATCTACCACGGGTGAACCCTAATCTGTTTCCCACAGCACTAGACAAACCAGTTGGGTTCAGTTATCAACTAAATTGGCTTCGGGGTCAGAAACCACCCCTGCCGAAAGCACACCTCTGTTGAAGGCACACATATTTCACCCTGGCTTTGCAAGCCTGGGAAGTCAAAACCCACCCCATCCAATTCAAAAATGGGGGGAGCGCGGTGAAATCAAGATTTCACCTTCAGAGCACACGAGGATCACATTTCTCCTCCACCCCATACTCCCCTCACCACCCTCCCCCCACTTCCTCCTTCTCCTTTTTTAATACTCTTCCAGGTCTGGCAACCCGTATGTTTTTTTTTTTCCTCCATAGAAACCGACATAACAGCAAGTTTGAGCCAACCTCCAGCTCCACAAACACAGCCTGGCCCAAGGCAGACTCAAGAGAAACACAGAGACATGGAAAGAAATGTCCAGGATACCCACAGGCTGCCAAGCACATCTGATCCTTCAAGGTATTGTTCTCAGCTGCTCGGGATAAAGGCAACAGTCCCATCCATCTAGGACCGAGAGGCCTATCCAGGAGAGCAACAGATGTTGTGCCCTCTGCTCCACAGCACAGATACAATTTTACAGCAACAAAAGACCTGCTCACTTCTTGCTTTTTATCTGCCCGCATTTTTTTGTCTCCAGCAGCTAGCAGGAGAATGAACACTTACAAAAGGAGAGGGACCAGGCATCCCCACCCGGACTGGACCAGACTCAGAGGGTTTTCTAGAACACTAACCAGACAGCATAATCCTAAGACCTTTGAAAAAGCCAAACAGCTCATTCACATTTCTTTGCGAATAGTATTTGCACAAAAAATGGACCTACATACATTTTGCTTCCTATTAAAAAGACACCTGTGACATGGGATAAATACAAAGACAACTCTCAAAAAGGTTACGCTGGTTTCCAAAGAGAAATACAACTAGTGGCAATGGAGACCAGCAAAGATTTCCAGTCTAAAGCTGGTCTAAAAGAAGTTAACGTTCCTTCACTCAAACTCTATTCCACACCACAAACCTTCTGAGTAACCACTAATTCACAGGTGTTATCCGACACATGGGCTAAGGCGACCAAACCAAAATCACCATTGCCCTGAGGGAGTACCTACACAGATCCACCCATCCATCCATCCATGAGCCACGTCTTCAGTCCTCTGGAGTTCTGTGTCTTCCCATCTAAGAGCAACAAAGCCCATGTTTCTGGAAAGGGATTACCAATGCCAGCAGCTCCGGAATGCTGTTTTGTACCATGGTGGGCTAGTACTGTTACTTTAATTTTGCTTCCTCTCTGACAGGGCAGGGCTGCCTGAATGCAATGGCCTTGAGAAGCCCTGGAAACTTCCCCAGAACAGGCTGACTCCCTCCACAATGTGAAAAACTTACTGTTCATCCAGTTATGTTCACGTAAGACTCTTGACATGCTTGCTCTTGTAACTGGGACGTTTCTTTGGAGGGTTTTGTACTAACAAGTGATGAAAGAGGCCTGCTGCTGACTGGCACTGCCCTTGCTCTGGGAGATGCTTACACAGCTCTGAAGGTTCTATCCGGACTCCAGTTGCACTGTGGGCCAACCCAAACATGGTACATATTTATCTCTTATAGTAAATATTACATTTTCCTTTCTTGATTTCCCTTAAGAGGATGGAGGTGAACCTAATGACAGAAGTCAAAGGTTTTACTGTGTATTGTACTCCGCTGACCCAAGTACATTATCTTTATTTTGGAACTTCCAGTGCCTCAAGTCATTTTGACATTCAGTCAGTTTTGCAATTAAAAGAGTTGTTTCATCACCTTTCACATAATCATACACTTTTGCTGTTCTTCTTCATCAATCTCCATGTGCCAATAAAAATAACAGCTCACCTCAAAAATGAGGCAACATAGAAGAAAACTGAAACCAGAAACTGGCAATCTGCTGCTCCATTTTTGCTTTTCAGTGCTCACTGGCCCATGGCGAATTTCACAGCATATCCCCCTAGACATCAGCACTCCGCTGCCTTTGAAGCATTGCTGAAGCACCACTGTCAGAGCCTGTACACAGCATGACACATGCTGCCCAGCCTTTCACAAATCTCTTTAAGTCAAGTATCAAAAAAGACACTGTAAATCACCAACTGACCTTAAATTGTTGTTTTATTTGTGTCACATCCTTCCCATACGACTTATAGTAAGTCAATGGTCACAGCTAACAAATAATAATAGAAGAGGGGACACAGAAGACTTAACACCTTAAATACAAAATTTTATGAGCAGAAACCAAGGATGCTCAGAAGGACACGTGAAATGGGCCACTGTCTTCAGGCTAGTACACAATACTGTGAAGCAGGACTTGAGTTCTTTTTCTTTTTCCACCCTGATGTACGAGGACAGATCCTTAAACCTATCTAGCACGTTCTCATGCATATACAAAACAAGCTTAACAGTATTACGAAATGGTACCTATCACAGATAATTAAGGACAAATGCAAACACAACAAAAAAATAATGTGCACAGAATCGCACTAAATAAGCAGCAGTTTCTCATGACAGTTAACAATATTGCAGTATATGTCATTCGTATATGACTTTGCAGACATCCAAATGCAGACAAATAAACCAGACATTTTTAACTGACTTCCTGCACTTGGAGAAACAGACATTAGAGAATACAGTAATTTGCCACAAAAAGCCAGTACAACTAAGAACAAAACCCAATTCTTCTAAAATTCTGTTCTGCACCCTAACCCACCTTACAGAATAAGAACAGCTCAACTATGTGTCAAAAGCCACACGTAGCTATTAGACAGTTCTCCTTTATCTAAACAAAAAGGATTTATGCTTATGAGAGCAGAAGACTGTTTATAATGTTAAAATGAAGTTCTGAGTGGAGAGACTGCGAGAAAGTACCTTGCTGGATACTGAGTGGCTCCATTACTGTACAGCACTTCACTCAAAAAATCTTCCTACAACAAACTGACGCAAGAGAGGAGAACAACAAAGAAGTAATAAATGGAAGAAATGATTTATCACAGTTTAGGGGTTTCTGTAGTACTTCTTGTTTGCCTTTCAACACAAGAAGCCTCAAACCTTTGAAGAAAAAGATTTCCAAAAGGTCAGAGTAAGTGAACTCCCAGCCTTGCAGTATTACAACTATTCTTTCACAATGTTAGGTAAGAAAACCAGCATAGCTACAGAGTATGGAAATGCCAAGTGAAAATGATTCCTGCTATCAAGAAGAGGGAGGCTCAAAGCTCCCTTGCTGCTCTTTCCCTCCCAACCTGCAGGAAACACTAGCCTCCCCTGCGCACTCACTGGCCTCCCTTGTGCACTCAGAAAGCAGTAAGGGACAACAGAACAGGGCACAGAAGGCTTACGAGTAGAAAGCTAAAGGAATCCAGCTTTTTGGAGAGGAGAAGAAAAAGGGCAGAGACCGCTCACAGCATGCATTACCCTGCAGGCTGCGAAGACAGCATGTGCTGGACAAGTCTGGTGACTCCTGCTTTTGTGGGGATCCTCAGGGCAAATGGTGAGTCAAACCTGGAAAGAAGGAAGTTCCAACACTCCCTCCCCTCTCCTTCCTCTCTTTAAGGATAGAGACAGAAGGCTGTAGAGCACCACCAGAGAAGCTGGCATTATACTAGACCCCATCTGCTCCTCCATGCTGTCAGAGAAAGAATATAGTTATGTGGTAAATGCAGCAACTACAGATTTGGGGTGAAAAAGCCTTGGGAGGAACAGCTGGATTCTATGAGATGCTACACACCTTGCCTGTAACTTAGCCAGGCCTGCAGCGCACCGTGAGAACACGATGCGTGCTTCTGGTGGCAGGCAGAGTGCACACACGCATGAAGAAGATGCTTATGCAGGTGACCAATTCAACCTCCCTGTTGGTGGTGACCTGAAACTTTGTGCCAGGGCATTAACCATGATCCACTGTATAAAGCAGAGAGATGCAGACTCACTCAAATGCAGAGAATTAAAAGACTGAACTCTCCACCACCCCACACCCCACACCCCCCTTCCTCAGGACATTCTGCTACCTCTGCACACTTCCTTTAACCTTAACAAATGCAGAGAGTAGAAGAATCAAACAACTCTTGGGTTTCAGTGAAGTCATATTGGAGTTTCCCATCAATGTATTGCCATGTGACTTACAGAAAGTCATCTTTGATTTACCCTAGCTCAAGAGCAATTGGGATCAATCCAGCTGAGCTAAACTCCAGCTCTCATTCCGTAACTTCACGGGTAGATCATCTCAGAATTACGAGACATCTCCACCAGCACCCTCGTCATCCTGCTCCCATTTTTCCCTTTGCCTGCTGCAGTTCCTCTGTGACCCTCGCACAGCCAGGCATTTGGTTTGAGTCCAGAATGCAATCACACTAGCAATAAACAACTTTTCTCAGAATTTCATTCCCAACCACCCCCCCCCCTTATGTATTTTGTCTGAGGCTGTGGTTCAAAACACCGAGACAGAATTATTGCAACCCATCTTTTTTACACACTGTGCAGACTGTCTCCTCAGCATGATGCATTTTTAATAGGTTTTCTAAATGCAGACAACCAGGCTGCTAATAACAAGCTTTTTTTTCCCCCTCCTTTCTTTCCTCCTCCTTTTAATTTTTTTTGCACAAGGTAAAGCTGCTGCAGAGCTTTGATGTCTCACTGCACCTTACTCAAAGGAACACAGTTTATATGGCAAACAATTGCAAAATACACAGCACTCAAACTGTTAAAGACTGTAACATTCACCATCAGAAAGATTCTAGGGCTTGCTTGCCGCTTCTATTAGGTCCACCACAAATTTTACTCTCACAAGCCACAAAAAGAATACTATTTGAACATGAACTGAACAAAAGATCTCGTGATGCTGGGCACTCAACCAAGGAGAGAGATAAACTCCAAATTTAGCATGCCACAGGCGAAGCCCATCTCCTCCTGCAACACTTAGAGAATGTGGGGAGAACGCCTCCTTCTTGTTGGACTGAGATGAAGAAAAGAAATCATGCTGTCTGGTGTAAAACACCTTTCATCTCCTGTCCTATCTACATCTCTCCCATTTCTTTACCTTGCAACTAACCCCTTTGCTTCCTTGGCACCTCATAAATTGCAAGGCTATCCTTATTCTGATCAATCCACAGTTACTTGAAAAAGGGCTGATCCTGCATTGCAACATATTGCTTTAATGTATGCCCCAGGTGTGACAGGCAAGTTACTAAATAATAACACCGAGAAGAAGGATGGAAGGCAGTAAGCAGGAGGTTCTGGCACTGCACGTGGGTGGGTAGGTGGGTGGATGGATGGATAAACAAAAGATGGATAGGCAGGCAGACACTCCTTGCTATGAAAGAAAAAGGCATTACCTTTCTTAAGCTTTCCTAAACCGACTGCACTTTCAACCTCTAAAAGCAAAGCTACAAATTAGCTTCACTTTTGCTGAAAAAAATATGCATATAAATAAAAACCAGGAGCACTGATGTCACTAACTTCTTTTCCCCCCGCTTTTCCAAAAACGGAACTTTAAAAATGGGCCAAAATTCAGGAGAAAAGGCTCTACTGTCTCCAGAGCTAAAATGTACCAGTTTGACTTGGCAGCTGAACAACTTTCCACTGATTTGATGCTTTCCCCCTCCTCGAATTCTCCCATTCAAATGCAGCTGGAAATGTCGTTAGAGAAAAGAAGAGGCATTTCCTGTGCGGTTCCCCCTTCCCCCACCGCATTCTTGGCACAAAAGGCAAGAGAAAAGCTAGAGAGACAGAGTGTGCATAAGAGGGAGAAAAGAGAGGCAGTGTGCAGGGATTTCTGGCTGCTCCCCAGAAAACGTACAACAGGAATTGCACAACTCAAAAGAGACAATTTACCCCCTTTCTCCAAGGCTCCAAAACCAAGTGGATGAAGCACTTGGTTCAGTATGTCACTGGTCAGAGACATAAGCATGGCACTACATCCTGGAAAGGATACTCTCCAGATTCCGTGGAGTCCCTAGAGGAGAGATCAAGGATACTTCCCATAACCAGCCACACACAGCCTAGCTATTTACACCTGAAATCCAGCTGCAGCAAATCTTTCAGTGCTCCAAAAGTACACAAAATGCAGGGGGAGGGCAGACAACGGACCTACGATGGAGGGGGGGGGAAGGGACAGGATGAGGACACATGACACAGAGAAAAAGGCTTGTTTTAATGCTATGGCCTTTGACCACATTTGATTGACTTCTTTAATACTATTGGTTTGACATTTGAAAAACTGACCAAAGAGCACACATTTTGAAAAAGGCAATAACCAAGGCTTTTCATATGACAAGCTTCCAGACTCCTGTTTTTCAGAATGTGTGTATTCAGCACTTTGTGAAAGTTAAATCCCTCTTAAGGTACCCAAATCCAAGCACTCAAAGGGGCTGGCACTTAGAAAAACAGCCTGAAGAGCCCCAAATGTTTTGTGACACTGCTGCCCAGTCATTTTGCACTGTTGTGCACGGCAAAAAGCAGCCATTGTCCCAGCTCCAGAATTCATGATGCCACTCCCAAACTGCTTGTAACATTCAGTGTTCTTTGTGAAAATGATCCCACAGCAAAAGCTGTAAGCTGGGGTATCGCAGGCTGACTTCCCCTGGTTTCACTTAGTCACTCTCCTCCAGAATGGATCAAAGCCTCCACAAAGGTTGAGTCAATTTAAACATTCAGTTTGCTGCTTGAGCTGTGAATTAAATGCATTCTTTGGTGGCTGGGTAGGGATTAGTGACTCAGTCTGTATAAACATTAATCGACTCTAAAGCTAATGGAAAAAAGAAATATGGAAAGACGAAAAACAGAATCATACGTAACTTCTTGTTTCAGCTGGCAACAAAACCAGATTGGGTTGGTGCACAACAGCTTCCATGGACTCTGTACCATTTAATCTGGTTTTTTTTCTAGGTAGTAAGTACACCCTTACCTTTAACATTCTTTAAGTCTTAGTCCGAAATTCACATCCGTGCAGGGGAAGGGAACATATAAAGGGTGTGGCCTAATTACTTCCTCCTTTGTTCTGCAATCAAATAACAGTACCAGGCTACCTATACCCTTGCTTCCTCCTTGGCAGAGGGGATGAATTCTCAGTTCACTGACAAGACTTTGCTCTCTGTAAAAAACTTTCAATTGATCCAATTCTTCCGGTACGAACATCGCAAAAGTTTTTACGTCTCTCACACGAGAGCAGAGTGCTACAAATACATGCATACACAAGCAATTCCTATCCCAAAGAGTTTACAATCCAAAGACGAGGAGAAGAAAGGCCCCTTTTTACAGATCTGGATTAACGTGATTTGGATCATGCTTACAGAGGATTTATCTGGCAAAGGAATTAAATTTACATATCCTTATTCCCGGCTCCCACTGGAGCAACTGCAAGACTCTTCACTACACTATCACATGCACCACACTGAAAACTGTATGTAGATACCAACAAGAGACACACACGATACAAGTCCTGTGTACAGGCCACCTGTAACACTCAAGATGTGCTGCCTGGCTGCCTGCCTCTGCCTGTTCAGAATACCAGGCGTTCTACCTGGAGCAGGACTGTTCCTTAAATATGCAATAAAGGCAAAGAAACAGATACTGTATTGACTTGCTAAATTGGTACCGACACCTCTGTAAACACTATCCCACTCCTCTGAGGGCATTAGCCTTTTCTTATCTGTAAATGGCTGTGCTACTCAAGAGACGCAATGATAATGTGCACTTGGCAGGCGGCATCAGGAACTGTTTAATGCTGTTTGACTTCAAGATGATTTAGAGGGTCAGTTCCTGCCGTTCTATTCTGCTACTGCATTTCACTATCATCTCTGTGTTCCATTAGAGTGGGGGAGAGGTGGTCCTCAGGAAATCAGCTACACTCGAAAACAGCTGTTAATTTTCCCATTTGTGTGCTTGGAAGCTGGTGACGAACTGTGCAGTGCATTCTAAATTGCATTAAAACCTCTTTACAACAGCGTAAAGGAGCCTCAAAGTAAACAAAAAGGCCCTGCAAGAATAGATTTCATACGCATTATTTCTGTAATGGTGCAAGTTCTGCTTCAGGCCAACCACAGGTGTAACAATGCACTGTGTTTGTGTTTGCACACTTCAGGGTATGTCTAGACCCAGAAATACTATAACAGAGCAGTCCTAAGGCTGCTTTAAAGTTCTAATTGACTGAGAAAGACAGCTTACCTTGGAATGACTACTAAGGATACAGCTTGGGGATGTCCGCTCCTCCACATATGCAGTCATCTGAGCCCTCACATCCATCATCTTCTGAATACTTACAATGTTTTAAAATAAATTCAGAACTGAGGGGTGAGAGGCAAAAGCTACGAGGAAGAGCTAAACAAGGGTCATGTTGGCCTCTTCCTTCCTCCACTAAATCCAACAACATCCCAGACACTGGCAACTGGGCACTGCACCTGAAGAACACTGCACATACTCCTTCACATAAGCAGCACGCGCTATAGGAAAGCTCAGTAAGGTCTGCTTCCTGCATTTTTCTGGCATCTCATGTAGACAGACACTAAAGAAAATTCAAAGCCTCCCAGAATAAAAGGTAAAAGACAATTTCATATAATGTGCTATCCATCAAAATAACCATTAGACCCTTATACATAGAAAAGGAACGTTCTGGAACCAAAGCAAAAGCAATTAATTCTCGTTAAACTGAGGTGGGTTTCTTATCTCTCCCTTTCACAGACTGTCCCCGCTGCTGCAGCATAGCTCCACTTCTAAAAGCATGCATGTGGGGCATACGGGCAATAAGAACAGCATTTATCTTCAGTTTGCTATTTTTCTAGAAAAGGAAGTGAAAATGCAGCCACATAGAAAGAAGCTTAAATTAATGCTGCAAATCAGCAAGAGCTACATCACGCTGTCTGGATGTCTCTTGTGGCTCCAGCGTGCAGTATTGCAAAACAAATTCTTTGCAAACCGTCTCAGCCATGCCAAGATCATGTAAGCAACTTTCTTTCCTCTGGATGTCCTTCTCCTCCCTTTCCTTGCATGCTGAGAAGGTGTTCATCCACTAACCACCAGACAGGTGCTGAAATGAAATCCAGAGCTCCACTGCACAACAGAAGAAAAATGCTACAATGGAAAAAGGCTCCCCTGAGCTAATTAAGAACCATCTTCTATCATGTGTCAGCGAAATTCTGGTCTTCCAGAACTTAGAATAGTTTAGACCTGCATATTTTCAGTGGCAGAAATGGATGGAGAACACTTCAGAAAGCTGCTGTGGGACAGTAAGGAACTGTAGGCCTCAATCAGAACAGGAAAGCTTGCTCACTTCACAGCACAATACCAATGTGAATCCTGACTTTATCAAGAATTAATTTGAGCCATACCAGCTGCGCCTGTAACTCAGGGCCCATCTGCATAAAAAGTCCTTATTTCAAGCATTCTGAGCCTTTACCTCCAGCTAGCTGTCCAGTGCAGATGTGCAAAAGAGAGAGAAGTGATCTGTAAAGACACAACTGCAGGAACAGATTGCTCTACAAACAGTGCACTAGGAGTGAGGGGACCTTCCCTGTGCGTCAATTCAGTGAAAGACCTTGAGGTGTTCCCCTCTCTGCCTCAGCTTCCCCAGCAGAGAAACAGCAATAATAGTGACCTGCCATTATGAAACACTGATTTGTGCAAATATATAAGGCTTCAGGATTATTACTAACAACTTCATTTTTTAACTTGTTTCAGAGTGATATTCCACAATCTATAAAGTCACTTTTGAGTAATGAAGCACATGGGCACTGTTCACAACCTGCCCCAATGTGCACGTGGTGTAAGCACTTCAAACAAGTGCTCAGCTCACAAAACAGATGCACACAGGTTAATTGTATTACTACCGCTTTTTCCTTCCGAAGTTGCTAGTCTTTACCACGGCTACCAGTGTGGTTAGATTAAGTTAAGAAACCGTGGTTAAATATTTGTGGTCTTACTAAGCAAGTTAAAAAAGGTGGTTGAACTCAGTAAAGGTGGGACTGAACACAGACAAGGAGGAAGTAAATCTGTTAAGTAGCAGCTTCTCAAACCTCCTTTACATGAGCAGCCATGCTCACTTTGTTCTGGGAAAAATGAGGCGAAACACCCTTCTTTTTAGTGGCAAATCTCAGTGGCAATAACCAGATGTGTTGGAATTTACCAAGCAGTGACATCCACATGCAAATAAACACTCCGTTTTTGTCAGGATGTTTATCCCTGGTGTGCGGATATTACTGCCAACTACACTTGGATATTCCCAGCTGTTATCACCATTATTCTGTGCTACAAAACTAGAAGGATGAAAACTTGTGAACTGCTAGTCCAGCGTCAAATGGCAACAGATCTTTCTTCAGAACAAGTCCTACGAGGAGCGGCTGAGGCACTGGGGGTGTTCGGCTGCGAGAGGAGGCAGCTCGGGGGGGACCTGATTGCTCCCTACAACTACCCGAAAATAGACAGTAGTGAGGTGGGGGTCAGTCTCTTCTCCCAAGTAACAAGCGATAGAATGGGAGTAAACTGCCTCAGGTTGCACCAGGGGAGGTTTAGATTGGATATCAGGAAAAATTTTGTCACTGAAAGGGTTGTTAAGTATTGGCACAGGCTGTCCAGGGAGGCGGCTGAGTCCCCACCCCTGGAAGTACTTAAAACATGTGCAGATGTGGCACTTAAGGACATGGTTTAGTGGTAGACTTTGCAGTGCTGGGTTAACAGTTGGACTCAGTGACCTTAAAGGTAGTTTCCAACCTAAATGATTCTACGACTCTAAATGTGAAGTGCCACACAGTTTATACCCAGTTACTGAGATTACTGGCCCAGGTGGACAAGAAGCTATACTGTGTCTTCCCACGAAGTGAGAGGCTGTGATACTTTGGCCAGTCACCACCCCTTGATGACAGACAAGCCTGATATGAACCAGCCTGGCTTCTATCTGAGCTGCTCTTTCGAAGTCCCTTTTGTTTCCCCACAACACTTTGCATACTCACTGTCTGTCTCCACTTCCTCCTGCTTACCCTGCGGTCGGTGTGGGGAGCCAAGGGATGAGGGCCAATTAAATGTGGGAGCAGGTGGCAGCCAGGTGGAATTATGGGAAGGAGAGATGAAATTTCCTCTATTCTCGAGGATCTGCTCTCTCTGCACTGAGATCATACTTACAAAACAGGTGCTGCTACACCATATGTCTCGGAGAAAGTCACACTAAGCAAATTCTATCTTGCAACAGAAGAAAACACCACCACCACCCTTTTTTTTTTTTTTTTCTATTTAATCCCTCAGGTATAAAAACCCTCTGGGGGGGAGACTCTGGGTTGCTTACATAAAAGGTGCCAGGAGCATAGTATGTACTGCTGAAGCTTCCAGTTGAATTTACATGTCATGACATTTAGTCCATTACTCCCCTTCTGTATAAAAAAGATCAAAAGAACTTGGACACTGTTGTAGCATCTTATAAAGACAGTGCAGACACATGTAGAGATCTTCTGATTTTGACTGCTTCTTTTTCATACCTGTTAGTGAATGAGTAAAAAAGCTGTCCAAAAAAACCCTCTCAGACATAGTGATGTTACACTTTATTAGGAAGCCATTAAAGAATTATTGGGGTTGTCAGAAAGGCCTAATAGAAACACTTAAGTCATCTGCCTACTGTCCTCTCTTTCACCCCTATTCTTGGCCCTTCCTTTGCAGATGAGTATCTTGCACAAACAAAATTACCTTTGATTGCAACAGCTGAACTTTTGAGAGCAATGAAAAGAAGCTTGCTGACTACAGGGAGTGGGCTGCCACAGACATAAACACAGGAGAGCAGGCAAGAAAAACAAGTTTTAATTAAAGCCACTTCTAGATAATCCATTTTCCCTTTTGTATCATGAAGTTCTAATATATGTCTGAAGAGTGTGATACAACTGACATGTTGCATGAGCTGATTCAGTGATTGAGAGCAAGGTGGCAACGTGTGAAAAGCATGATCCTGCAAAGTGCTGAACACCTTCGAATCCAAGAGACTGCACAATGCAGCTACAGCAAGAATATCTCTTACGATACCAGACAGAGCAGCAAGAGTATTTCTGTATTACTTTCAAAGCTCTAGGTGAAAATGCATGAGTGATAATACTGCTACCGCAGCACTTCCAGAGGCCCCAGAAAGGATTCAGGGGATGCCTATGCTGACATTGGTCATGCTCATCCTTCCCAGAAAAGCTTACTATTTCACTTAATACTGCTGATAGAAGGTGGAGGAGTCAAGGTGCTTTCTTCAACACCACACAGCTGGTCAGAGGCAAAATTATGTGTGGCTCCCTAGCCCAATGATTTCTACAGCCTGCATCACAGCATCCCAGAAGAACCAGTAATTCTTAAACAAAATTTAACAGCCCAACTTTTTATATCAAATGTTCTAAGCTTAATTGATGTAATTTGAGAGAAGAATTTGGGGTTATTTTTAGCCAGTGGCTGCTGCTGCTTTTGATGTATATATACTAAGTAGACAGCCATTACCACTATCATTTTACATTACGTTCATGTGTAACTGGATGTATGAACATTTTTATGCATTCATATATGCACACACACTCTCTCCCTATATTTTCTTAATATAAGCCAGATATATGTGTAATACATATATGTATTTTTTTACATATATGCCAGAGAAGAATGTGCAGTGAACCTAAGTACATAGTGCATCATCCTGCCACTAGGTTAAACTATTTCCTTTAAACTACATTCATCTTTAGACACTTACAATTTGTCATACCGTCAGAAGAAATTAATGTATAGCATTGTAAAAAAGAGCATGCACAATAAAAGGGAATTTGCAATTCATGGGGTCGCTGATTTTCATGTGGGGGGTGAGGCTGACAGGGGAAGCTGATGAGATTTCGTTTTTAAACCGCAGGGCCCTGCATGCCCCCTCCCCATCTCCCTACTGACACCCCCCCAGCCCTTCTTCCAAGTGCACAGTGCCTGTAAAAATTCCTGCGCGCTATTTGCAGGCAAGGTCACTGTGAAAGGGCATGGCTGGGAGCCAGTGTGTTTTTCAGCTGAGCTGCAGGGAGGGGAGGGGAGGCTCAGGAACTCAATTATAAGTTTCTCCAGTCTAGCCAGGAGGCTGGGAGCCCAGACTGCGGCTGTTCCGTCCTGCGAGCGCACGCCCCGTCTGCCCGGCTGGCCGCCGCGCCAGCACTGACGCATTTCGCAGGCATTCTCGAAGCCGCAGCAGGGAGGCCCGGGAAAGAGCCTGTTTTCCCTTGATGGCCTGGTAAATCCATATGTGGTTTTCCGGCATGTCATACCGGTATGCAAGATGCATGTCGCATGTCCTTTAATAGGCATTTGCGCTACATGCGGTGGACGCCAATACTGCTCTGTGTACATGTACCTGTAGGCACGTTTAAGTAAATTCAATCTTTGATGGCAAGCCCGCTCAGAAATCTGCAAACCTGACTGTGCATCTGACAGCAGAGTCCTGCGCTGACGGCACTCACCCAGCCTGCAGACATAAGCCACTCCTTTGTCATTCAGAGACAAGCAGGGTCATCCCCAGCGAACAGCTCATTAATTCTCTGAAGCCTTATTTGTCTCAAGGCAGAGGAGTAACGCACACAGGCTCAGTAACACACACAGTATATTTGAAATACTGTCGAATGTCACCCAAGGGGAACCTTTGCCCTAAAATTGTCACACAATTTCCCCGGCTGGGACTATGTCCAAAGCAAATCCATTCACCAGCACCGCATGACTTCCCCTTATGCCTCCAGGACAGGCAACCCCCTACCAGTGGATTAAAGACGCATTCACATGGAAGAGGCTTGCTGCTTTCTGTATTTCTGTGTATGCAAGTGCACGGGTCCACGTGTTCCACCCTAAACGTTACCAAGAGCTTCTTTCAGGTTTCTGACCTGAATTCTCAGCCTACAAACTAGCAGCAAAGGCTGTTAGACAGATAGCAAGGTTCTAGCACTAAAAACTGCCACCACAGAGCCTGGGAACAGAATATTCCAAAAAGAGTGTTTGGATCCCATACACATAGTGCCTGCTACTTTTCAAAACGCCATGGACATATACTCCACATGGTAAGGTTACTCACACCCCCTATACTATAAATCTCCCTTCCCCCATGTTGGTTTTCTAGTTACATGTTCTAATTGGAATCGATCTGGCACATCACCTGGGAAATGAAATGGCATCTTTAACGATCTACGGAGTATTTCCTATACAGACCTTTTGAATATTCACCCATACACCGACATTTACATCCTCCTAAGTATTCACTTTGCTTGCTGAAATACAATGAGTTTAAAACTTCAAAACAACAGGGTTAATGGACCCAGCAGGGCCTTTCTCTCTCTTGCCTGAAAACTGGGCAGCAATTCCACAATTCTGTAATTGTACAAAGAATCCTCCACTACCAGACACACATGTATTTCAGAAAATCCAGAAGCCTGAATTTGCTCTACAATGCAAGGGGCTTTTCTTGTGGACAGATTCCAATCTCAGGGAGGCTCATATTGCTCCCCTGAAGCCAATGCATACCAGCGTATCTGAAATTGGAATCCATTTTCTGAAGGTTTTAAGGTCACTTCACCTTAGATTTTTTTGATAAAGGCTGAGTCGTTGCCTAAGAATAAATTCAGGCAGTCCTTAGAGGCGTTGTTGCATGTCAACTGGAGGAAGTGATTAAAAATTAATGCAAGCTAGGAGATAGAGAAACCTGAAAGGGTGTGCCTGTAAAATACACTTTCAATCTGTCTCGTCAGCAAAAGAGAAAAGAAATCGGATTCTTATAATACCAGACTCTTGGGAAGTGGTTGGGGCATGAAGTCTGTGTTCTTTTAGAGATTCACCTCAAACAGTTAAGAACAAGAAGCTCCGCATTTCCACAAAGATGTTTCTTTCTTACTTTCCAGGTGGGGATGCTGGAAAGAGGGGGGAAGGGAGCGTGGGGGTGTGGAGGTACAGCTGTGGGTGGCAATTACACTGCTGGGACGTGTAATCTCACTAATTCTATAACATATGGGAGTGAGCTGTCCTTGTACTATTCACTTCTGGCTGTTTGGGTTTTTTTGTTATTTATTTATTTATTATTATTATTATCATCATTGTTATTTAAGATACATCATTAAACAAACTTGAAGGAATACAGAATCTGTTTCACAAGGCTTCTCTGAGTTGCTAGGGCACAGAAAGTAGAATAGCATAGCAGGAAAAGGAAAGACAAACTTAACAGCTTTTCAGGAAGTTAAAGTCAGGGGTAATCTCGTTGTTGTACACCACCTTCATGCATGAACCCATGTTTAAGATACTTCACTTGGCAGGTAATGAAGATCTGATATAACCAGCAAAGGAGCAAAACCTTCCATTGTCCATTAAAGGAGCATTTGTCCTCAAACTGGAAATGTACTAATTCTCCCCAGAGTAAGCAATCCTGTTTAGAAGTTTCATGGCTATTTCAATTTTAGTAATTTAATTAGCAGATACGTTTTCTTCTTCGGTTTCCAGAAAACAGCAGGATTCAGTCTTATTCTCCTAAACAGACTGAACAGTTTATCTTGAAAAAAGTGAATTTGTTGTTTGGAAAAAAATGAGGTAGGAGAAGGTATCCAGTTCATTGGATTAGCAGCAATATTCACAGCTAAGCTTTGTGAGACTTCACAGAAAGCTTGGGCTGCTGTTCTTTCCCAGTCTCCTCACTTTCTCTACCCAACACTAAAAATCCCAGCCATTTCATTAACAAGTTCAGACTGCTTCTGTTCTTCCCAGTAAAGGGTCTTAACCTGTGACCTTTGCCATTTTCAAGCCCTCTTGACTCCTCCACGCACCATCATCTACCCCTGGGACTTCCATTTTTTTTACTGCTCCCTCTCCATTACTGGTAGTATAATGAAAGATGGAAATGAAGCATAAAAAGGGATAATACTAAATGCACGGCCTTTATGCTATGACAGAGCTCGTATGTTGCGACAGGAGTACCTTGCAATTGATACATCACTGACTGGAAGGCCTTGGAAGGAGGCTAGCATCGGCTCCTTGAGTCAAGACCTTCTTACCTAGCAGAGCCACATGACAGCACTGCAGTTATTTAACTAACTAACTAGATGCAGCAATATCACCACATTATAAAACCACTCAGTGATAAAATGTTAAGGTCTCTAACAAACCTGCCATTGACCACAGTGAGAGTACTAGCACTGCAAAAAAAAAAAAAAAATCAAAAGCAAACCAACCCAAAAAAACCAAACCCAAACAACAGTAAATGTTATGGGAGGGGTGGAAATGAATCAGGAAATGGTCCCTTCATCGTTTCTTCTCTTGAGCATAGAGCACACACTACTTTTCTTAATTATTCCTGATGTTCATTGTAGGTTGCATCATTTTGGAACACCGACGGTATCATTTTTAAAACTCTGGTTGCCATGGCAGCACAGAATGTGGCTCTTAAATGTACTCTGCTTGCACATTCCTCTGATGAGAGGCTGCTTTTCTTTTTTCTTTTCTTTTTTTTTTTAAGAAAAAATAAAAAAGCATCTCCACTGAGAAACATGATATAATGACCAAAAAAACCCTAGAGAACAAGCATTGGAAGAAAATGGTGGCTTAAAAAAAAAAAAGAGGGGGGGGGGGGGGGGGAAGCGGCAGAAACTGGGCTGAAAAATATAGCCAAGAGGATACTTTTGTTTTAAGGGCAGAATCTAAGTAGTGCATTTTGGATTGTCTCAGGAAGGTTGTAAATTCAGACAAACCAAGCCACTTCCTTAGTGACAGCATTTACAGCACTGTATTCAGCCATTGTTTCCCTTTGTAAGGTCCTATGCTGGACTGATTACTCAAACCCAGAACTTTAAACCTTGAGCAACCTTCAAAGAAGTGGTGGTAGGTGATAAGGGACAGGTTTCCGTGCAACCAAGCAGACACTCCCTTACCTCACCTGCTACCCCTTTCTAACCCTCAGCTGTCTGGAGAACTCCTAAGGGCACAGCAGGAAGCAGGCAGGGGGCAAAGTAGCCACTGGGGCAACACAGCCACTTGTAAAGCAGCCTTTATCCACATCCCTACAACATCAAAACTATGAACATCGATTCCAGTGTGGCACGGGAGTTTTCTCTGAACTACATAGCGTGCAGAGATCACAAATAGTGAACCTTTGCCCTCACCACCAAGTCTGGCACTAAACAGAAGCTGGTATTAATAATAATGATCTCTTAAGCATAATTTTCCACCTGAAAATAAAAAGTTTTGCCATCACTGCCCTATACACTTTAAAGGTACTGTATAGTTCAGAGTCCTAAGGGTACTTTTTCTGGTCTTGTCTCCACTTTGAAATCAGATCCCTTCATCAGGATCTTTCTAAGGAAGAGCCTTAGCTCATATTAGCAGGATGCTGAGCAGCTCCTATTTGAAAAGGAATGGCAGAACAGAGTATTTTTTGCACCTTATAGGACTGTGTCCTTCAACACTAGTAGTATGGTTTGAAACTTAGTTTAAATAAATGCAGCCTTGTCAGTGATCCTCCAACCTTATTCATTAAAAACATGGATTGCACCTCTTTCATGGGAATTGCTGCACTTCCTGCTTTCCATGAGCCCTAAACGAAAAAAAGCTTGTGAGACTTGCTTTTTGAAGTACTTCTTCCCTTCTGCCTTTCACTAGCAGCAAGAGTGAAAATTCAAATTAAAATAAATTTCTCCAAATGTTCAGTGCAGTCTAGTTTTGGCACAAGCACTCAAGCCATTTTATCCTTCCCTAACAAGCAGTCTATCAAAAAAGATAACCCTCTAAGTGCTTCACATAAGTCTATAAGCAGCATTATCTCCATTTTTTACAGATAGGTTAACAAAGGCAAGGATTTCGAGTCCATCACTCAGCAACAGACAGAAATAGAAACCAATTGCTCTGACCTTCACGCCCATGACCAGTTCTTAAGAACACAATATACTCTGACTGTAAGAAAATAAATGATGCCCTAGGTCAGAAAACCAGCTGGAATGATGTATAAAGGAAAGATATTGAGTAAATGAGATTTGGAATGACATAGCAAGCTCCTGATTTTAATGAAGTCATGAGACGTTGCTTCATCAGGTGGAATGTCCAAGTAACAGTTTGTTCTGCCTGTAGTACTGGTTTAAAATTTTAAGAACAAATTATGGTTTTACATGCCTTCATTTCTGGGGGACCAGAGTGAAGTTCAACTAAAATCAGGTCCTAAAATCAAGATAGAACTGATTTTCAACAGCTGCGCAGTCATCACTGTCTTAAAAACCAAGGCTCACAGGCTGTCTTAGGTAGTCCACCCAAATTCACAAGCAACTTTTGGAAAAAAATATAAATTTATGGATTTAAACTTTATGTCATTTCATTTTTTTCTTGCAGATTTTCAAATAGCTAGTAATTTCACATTTGAAATACCCCAGGGTTCACTCTCTGACCATTACAATCAAGATATAACTATGACCCAAGAAAATATCTCAATCTACTTAAGTGTTACAATCGCAAACCATTTTTTCTATGTTCTAGAATCTCCCCAAAGAGGTTTTCCTCCCATAAAATACTTAAGACTAGCAATCAGTCTTGTTCATATGTTTAAAGAATCAAAGGCTGGTGGCTGAGAAAACAAGACTCACACAAACCTACTCATTCCCATGTTTTTCTACATGGGCAACTTCTTCAGAACTTCACCGAGGGGTGAAGTTCGGAGGAGGCAACCAAAACAATCACGAAAAGGAAAGCATGTTAACATGCAAACTAAATAATAGGCCTCTGCTGATAAAATATTGGACTTGGAGTAATGTCCAAGTCAGGTTTTTACCATTTTGAAATGGAAATATTTCCAAATGAAAGCATAGCAGCAATCGATGCCTCTCTTCCTCCCTCTTCCTTGCTTGCACAGGAGCAGGTAGCTTCTATTTGCTGCTTTTCCATGGCTGCACAACACAGTCACTGTCAGAGCTCCGAATGACATAAGAAGTGCTTCTGGGGACACTTCCATTGATTAGCTATTTCACCAGGCTATTTTGCTACCTTTGACAAACTGCTGCTGGCTAAAGTAAAATGCATTCCTCAGTCACATTAAGCACAAACATTAAGTTTTTTTTAAAAAAAAAAAAAGAAAAAAAGAAAAAAGGCTACCTGATCCTCTTCATGTAATTCTTAATGCAAGTGGTCATCTGCAACACTGCAAATGCTGAGCTATACAGGAACAGAAATGGGCAAGAGGGAGTGGTGGTGGTGTCAGAGCATTGTCTAATGAAAAAAAATAAACAAACAAAATCAACTCCCCTGCAAGAAGGTTAAGTTTCATGAGACGGAATAGACTATGCAACCTCAGAAGAACACTTCTATTTTTATTTTTTTTTTAACACTAGTGCTTTATGTGTTTCAAAGCTCAAGAATAGCACAATACACCTTCTTTGCCCTCTTCTCAGGTGTAATAGCCTACTTTCTTTATTTGAACAACTTACACAGGAGGAGTAGTGTCCTGACTCAGTCAGACAGCTGATGCTGCTTTTATTGGTGGAGATTAAGGTATAAACTGGATTGTGCCTGAGTTCAGAGTTCAGACTTATCTACGGAATCCTTCCCCTCTTTACACATTCCAAGGGTTCTTACAACTTCAAGTCACTCAAGCCTGTAATATTAACCCCTACACAAGCTTTCACAGGACTGTTTGAAGTAAAAGCAGGTTTGGAATTTTTTTGACAACGTATTTTTAAATGCACCAGTTTGCAGAAACAAAAACAATTTTCACTTCCTTCAAAACAATCCATATGTCCATTTTTATGTCTATGCTATCTAATGCAAATCATTCTGCTTTCAAGTTGTATACAAACACAGACCAGGCACTGGATATGTCAAAAAAGCAAATAATCTTGTAACTTAGTTACGCACCCACCAGGACACCTTCCTGTCACCCCTACCTTTTTCAGATTTCCTCTGAAAGTGCAGCTAGGAATCGGATCTATTCCATATTCAAACCGTGACAGGAGATTTTATGTGATCTGAATGCTGCAGTATCATTATTTCCTGGGACACAATGCCCATGTGTTCACAATGGCATTTCTGCTTTTTGCAGTTTGTAAATTGCTCTAGCCTGGTAATCAAGCAAATTGAAACAGGCAAGTTATTTTTGGTTGTTTTTATGACACATGTATTGCTGCATATTGGGAAGTTAGGTGAAGGAAGAAAACCTACCTACTGCATCCAATTAGTTTCTTTGGGCTTAAGCACTAAACTTCCCAGGAGAGGGAACATTTATTCTGTCCTCAGTACCTCCAGTTTCTACCACAAAACAAATAAACTATGCCTAAAAATACGTGCAACAATTGAATAACATTTTGTGGAACACTGTATGACATATCTACAAACCTACAAAAGTGCTCATTGCTTCCCAGAAATCAAACCCTTTTGAGGTGGTTTTGGTTTGGACAACCAAAAATAAATATTCACTTCCTCACTTTCAACATTTTGTGACAAAAAGGGGAAAGTTCACTAGCAACCAAGATGCTGAACTTTGATTGTGGACTGCTAAGCAAAGACGGCGACTCATGCCACTCTAACACTACCAAGAGCAGCTTGGAAGTTCTAGGACAAGTCTAGGGCTGACGTCTCAGCTCTGGACTGACAGGTTATCCGCCTACAAATGAAAGGAAGACTTAAGGAGGAAAGTCAAGACCTGACAAACTTTAAGTTGCCCTTATTTATCATTAGGGGGGAAAATGGCATACTTTAAATACTTCTGATTTAGTATCTTTAAAAATAAGAAATTCAAGCATACAGAATGCAAAGCCTTCATCTGGTAGTGGTAAGCCCCAGAAAACCCTGTATTACAATCCCTGTGGCCTGAAGTCAACCGAGTTCAAACCATGTTCCTCAAGTAAAGGGGTTACAACGAAAAACCGAAATACCACAACACTAACGCTGTATGGACTAAGATAGTATGTGCCTCTCTCCTCTCTTGGACACCGCTTTTTAAACAGCATCTCAGCAAAACCTTTTTATTTCAATGCCATCTGCAAAGCACAACTTCACTGAAAAAGAAAGCCAACATTACTAATCAAGAGAACTGAGGCTTCCCCGGAAGTATCAGAAGAAAAAGCAAAAATCAAAATGGGAACAGCAGTATAATCCCTCTGATTCTCCTGTGGAGATCCTTATCTTAATTTCACACATCTTCATCTTTCTGCCTGTTCATAGCCTTGATTTTTTCACAACTTGATGAGCAAATGTTTCTTTTTAGGTCTTGTATTTTTTCATTTTTAAGGAAAAAAACCACTATTCCAAAACATTAGCCTGTTTTTGAAGTAGCACATGAAACTTAAAGACCTATTTCGATCTTTAGGCTATTTTCCGTTATGTAGTTAGGCTACCTCAGCAAAAGACCAGATCTCCTTCTACTAACTTTTCAAGAGTTTTCTTGGAGGGTGACTGTGGTGGATTAGAAAAGATACCAGTGAATTATGAAAGCTACCAGGCAATGGGAGAACACGCACTTCTCAAACAGTCCACCTGGATAAAGTACTCGGTGCTCTTAGATACTTCTCTAAAGATACATACAAATGCTGTAATAGAGAACAGCAGCTTTGCCATACTTTTGTAGAAAAATGCCCTGTTACTGTCTCCTATCAACAAAGCCCTAGAGGAATCAATTTGGAAAATATTATCCTATACTGTTTACAAGGAAATTAAAAGGTAATTTGATTACAATGCATAGGAATAGGAATGGTAAGACATGTCTTCTAACAAGAAAGAATAAGACATAGCTCTGGTGTTCAAGTGCTTTACTGATCATTTGTGCTTGTTTTAAATAAATCAGGAGGGGCACAACTAAACTACTTCTATTACAAAATAAAAGTCCCAAAACCATAAGGAATCCCCCATGAAACAGCAGATATGCTCTACCTTTTGAAGGTCATGGTAAAGACAAAACACATCTCCCATCTCCCAGTCAGAAAGCAAGGCATTTATCTGGAAAGAATCTTCCAAAGCTAACATCACAATTTAAATACAAGGCACAAAATATGCATTACTTCCCTGTTCCACCATCCAGTACAGGCAGAGCAACAAAAGGGGTGGTGGGGGAGGCAGACAGTGTGGTTCTTGCTGCTTCTCCCCAAGCCTGTTCATGCCTCACCAGAATTTAGATGTATTTTCTTTGCACCTCTTGTCATAGCAAGTCACATGTCCTAGAACTAAGTTTTACATTTTCACAGGGAAAAAAAATACGCTGAGGGCCTTTGAAAGGGTTTATGAATGTACTGGACATCAGGAAGCAGTAGTACACGAGTCCTTCACCGGGTAAAGGAAGGATTCCTGTTGTTAGAAAAGAGAGGCAAAAATGATGCATAGCTGTTTCTCCCCTAATTTCAATCCCACTATTTCTCCTACACTTAGGCTGTTATTCTAGGCAGCTGTGAAGTCTCGCAACTGCTTTGGGTTTTGAAGTTTTTGTCTTATTTTAAAATTAAGGTAAACACTCAGCTTCTCTTAAAGAATAAAAATGTTCCAAACATTGATAGCCAATGTTATTTCTAGAACTTTCAAATGAACTTGTAAGGAAGAGAAAGAATGACTACTTCTCAAAAAAAAAACCAAAAAAAAACAAAACAAAAAACCAAAACCCAAAAAACCACCACCCAAAAGTCATAAAGAGATAACACCCCTGACCTGCCTCATGCCCTGGCCAGGACTGACGATGGTCATGAAATGGGACTCTTGAGAACTAAACGGAAGGCAATAAACACACACACACACAAGAGCTATGACCTTTTGAGCTTTGGCTCTACACAAAGGTACTAGACATGACAGTTCTGAGGTGGGGAAGATACAGAGTAGTTGCAGTGGCTGTATCTCCTTACTCCTAGTGCTTGCAAGCCTTTTAAGAGAAGCTTAGTTTTGAACCAACGAGCAAGGTAGGCAGAAAAAACAGCAGCTCTGGACAGCTAGGTGACAAAGTACTGTTATCTTAATAAATTATATGCAATTTAAATGTCAAGTTGGATGCCAAGACAATCAAAAGAGGCAGGCATACACTAAAATGAACAGCCTGCAAACAAATGAATTAGCAAGAAGGAGAAATTCAGACTCAAGTCAATTATCCCCGACATTATCTAAGTAGGATGCTAGTGGATTATTTTTGATATGTTATATGAAGTATCACCTGCATTCCTCTGCTGCCCTATACTATCATCCTATCAGTAACAGCTATGCCAGCAGAGTTTGTAAGCAAGCAGATGGTCCCTGATGGTCCCTACAGCAATCAAGGAGGAACGGTTTCTTCCTGACCACTTTCACACTCACTCCCAAGTGACAGGCACTAAATTCTGACATAAATCACTCACGCCTGCTTCATCTACCCACCTGCATGGCAGTTCCTCAATGCAAAATGTAGATGTGTCAGCCTATTTCCTACAGAACCACCCTTCTAGGCTCATATTTTACAAGAAATCATGTGTCCTGTGCTTTTTAACATGCTTTAATGAACATTCAGACCAGCCTTTCATGCTCAGCAGTTGATTGAAAGCAATTAGTTGGCACTGACAAGGATATTGCTTGATGTGACAGACCAACAAAACACACCAATTTGTGCCAAGAAAATGTGTTCAAAAAAGGTGGTACATCTAAAGCTCTAACAGGGCTCCTGCAATAATGAAAAAAAAATTAAATATAATGAGTAAGTTCAGCATAAATAAAGGGAGAGTAGCCCTCACTGCATGGATGTATATGGATTTAACAAGCTGTACAAACTACTGTGACAGGACAAGGGTATTTATTTTTTTTTCCCAAATTGTCACTGTAATAAGAGTATCTGGGCAAAATTGAGTTTTATGCTAGGAAGGCAATTTCATATTACCTTATTTTTATCTTTGCACCTAACACCACTTTCAGCTAGGCCAAGTCATTCAATTTAAGTGATTTTTATATGCCAATAGTGTTGTTAAATAGCCGGCAGAAAAAGACACAGTTCAATTGTCATGCATGTCAGGAGTCTGGCATACACTCAGTTGGAGATTTAAACTTCCTCTTTAAAGGAGAGCAATTAAACTGTGCATGAGGAAAGGAATACCAACATCATTTCTACACTGAAAAGCTGCACTAGTTTTTAACTAAACTGGTGTCAACAGCAATGGACTCGTATTTTGTGTTGGTTGCACTTAATTTTAAGATGTTCCTAACTGACAAATCTACACAAAAAGACCATTCTTACCAGGTCTGTTTCACACACACCAAGTACAGCTGCACTGACTTAGCTCTAGGACTTCAAATTCACCCATTAGGTTAAATATTATGCAGATTTTCCATGTGGACACAGCATGTTGTGGATCCCAGACGTGTAAAATCTTAGGACCTGATTCTGCAAACAGCTCACCACTTTATATATATCCAGAGGCCACTGTGAGCTCCGGTGTCAGCTGGGATGCTTAATAATAATACTATTTTCTCTTCTTGGGTTAAAAAAAAAAAAAAAAAATTAAAAAAATAATCCAAACCCTTATTTAAGGTAAGCTTCACAGAAGTTCTTGTTATCACAAGCTGTTACACTAAACAGCACAAAACGTATTTTCTTCTCCTTGCTTGCACTTCTTACACCCCACACAAGAATTAAACTTAATAAGTTGAAATATTTCAACCACCACTCTAAAAAAACATTGCAGAACAGCTTTTACAAGCACAATACGCAAGGGCATGTAAATGCTACTTTTTGAAGAAAAAAAAAACATTCCATTTCTTCTAGCCAGTCTGGACAAGAACTAAGTTTTCCTTCATCTGCATGCAAAGATCCCCGTATTGTGAAAAGAAGGAAGCAGCAGTGGGAGAAGATGAACTACCTGTAGCCTCTCTATCCATCAAAGTCTTTGCTTCTCTATGTAACAGCATTTTAAAACAAACTAAAATGAAACAATTTATGCCAGAGCAAGGTACAAACTTGCACGCATTCTGTAACAGCTCCGAGATCTCCTACAGGACACACTGGGTAAGAGGAGAAAGTACACTGTACAAAGACAGGCAGAACTGCTGGACAGGAAAAAAACATTTGGCCAACAAAGTATGTTGTGACTGGGCGTCCACATAGATCCAGGCAGGTTTCTGTGGTTTTCCGGTAGACAGTTGTGACTGACACAACACTACGAAATCAGCCCTCCTTCTTCCCCTTTCTGTCTTACGACCTTTGGTGCCACTTGTTAAGGTTTAGTCTATGTAAGAATTTGTGAGGCGTGCTTTTAGCTGGAAATGCAAAATAACCTCCTTAGCTGAAGAGTCTTAGTTCTTGAAAAAAGTTGTGTTTCCCTGATCTACCAAGAGTACCAATTCTTCTGACTCTTGCAGAATGATAACAAAAGTAGTATAGTGTTCTGCCAATATTTATTTCTAACTCTGTACTGCTTAGACACCTCCCCAGTATGTCTACACGAAAGTGTTGTCTGTGAGAATTTTCACAGATATTTATTAACCCAAATTTCACTGAGCCAAAGCTCTGGATTTGCAGTAACACTTTTAGAATCAAGTTCTGGAAAGCATTGCTAGTCAGGTCAGATCAGTATTCTAATGTGAAGCATCTTTAAAGCACATGGTAAATCTTAATCATTTTAAATCCCTAAGAGAATTATCCTAAGCAACTTCTAAAATTATGTCCTGAGAACTGGGATTTCAAAGTAAGCATTTCTAATCTTCCATGCACCATTAGAAACCCTTCAGCCCTCAAAACTAACCCCTGCCATGCTCCCCTTGGCTACTATACATTTTGGTTTAATTCCCCACTTTTAGACTAGAGGTCCATCAGGAGTACTAGCTTAGCCTACATTGTGATATTTTAATTTCCACGTCATTCAGACCTGCTGCAGCATTCAGGCAAAATGCAGCTTCCTTAGCAATCTACTATAACAGGCAAGGCTGTCAAGATGGCAGCAACAACTGGATATTCCACAAAGAAAAGTGTTAGTATAGACAAAATCTCACACAGCATTCACCCCTCACCTAGTACGCTGGTTACCCTCAGCCCCTGGAACTTTAACAGTGGGAGTGAAGCTGTGCATAGATTTTCATGGTATTCTGAGCTCCTCAGCAGGACACTATATTGAGCATAAACTGGCCGTTTTAATAAAAATTGCTTGGCAACGGGGGTTTTGTATAATACAAACATTTCTACATAAAAATCCAAGGTAGCTTTCTCCATGTGATTACAGCCAGGTCCACAGTAATGCAGACCAGATGTGCACACTGCATTCCAGCATATTTGTTAATCTGGAGGTTCTGTGTTGGGGGGGGGGAACAGTTTACAGAATGATTCACATTAGTCAGGTATGGCTGTTCTAAAACGGTCTTTATTATTCAGAAAAATAAATTAATCAAGTTATTTTGTTTAGAAAAAGCTCATTACCACCTGAAAAATGTTCCGTATTCACAGTTCAACCTCACTCATATTTTATACTTGTTCCTGGTTTCAGACATTTCTCTCTGAATTTGGTTGTTGTTGTTGTAATACTTTAAGCCTCATTCTGCCTGCCTACTGATTCTGCAGTGGGTGTAGCTACATGTATTGATGCAGTTACTCATGCTCCTTATTTTCATTATGAGAAGGAGAATCAGGCTGAATGGTTATGGCACTCGTTTAATGCACAAAGCATATCTGTCAGATGTTGCTCCTGTCACATCTGGTAAACTGGAATTTTCACCCTTAAAGTGAGGGTGGCTACAGCACTGGATAAGTGGCTGAGTGGGAGGAGCTATAATCATATAAAACATGCAAGTTAGCAGAAAAGAAAGCCTCATATAGTTATTCCAACTTCTACTTTCCTGTGGTATAATTCAAAGAAAGATATGCTGAATCATCGACCTGCTCTCCTCTTTAATGTCATCTGTTTCTGTGACAATACTGCCCAGAAGCACTCCACTGACAATGCACCATCTCTTTCGAAAACATTTTGCGTGCTACTCTAAGCAGCGGTCTCTGAAATCTTCATCTTCTTGTTTTCCTCCAAGGTCTCGTACAGCAGCACAACAACCTTTTATAAGCTACTAATTGTGTTCAGGGAAAAAAAAGTAACCAAAAAGCCTGAACTTGCCAGTTCATTGTTTGGGAGGCTGCCTGGCCGCTTCATCTAACTACAGCATTTTCCAAAGTTCAAGCTGTGTTTAATTTCTCTGTTCTCCAAGTGCTCCAGCAACCCGAGCCTGCGTTGCCCAGCCTCCACCCACAACACAGGCAGCAACATACGGGAAAAGGAAAGAAAGGGGTAGGAGGGGCTAGCGAGGACAAGCCATTTTACAGTCTCTCGGCATTCCAGTCCCCTGCCTAATTCCCATCTTTGGAAGCAAAAAGCAGGGGGAGAGGACAGCCTGAACTTTTGACCTGCTGCGCAGACACCAACCAGAACAGAGAAGAGCCATAAAGGTGTCTGTGCGGGGCCGCGATCTCAGGACAATCGTCTGCAGCTTGTTTCCTCGCCATCCTCCTCAAAAAAATGTTGATTACTTGTTTTATGATTGCCAGATGGTGGACTCTACTGGGAACCTTCTTCCATCCCTAGTGACTGCCTGACCCCACATAAAACTGGAAGGGGCCGAACCTTTCTCTACCCAGCCCACCACGGGAGGATGCAGAGCCCTTCGAACCTTTATGAAGCTGATCCCGTCTGTACCAACGTAGTTTCGATTCTGTGCGAGGAATTCATGCCCAGATTGAGAAGCAGCAGCAAGTTAGCTATTCATGAAGCATGTATGTTATACTGGAAGTATGGCACACGTTTAAGAAGCAAACACAAGATGAGGTTCTCTTGCCCTTAGAAGCAGCTTTAACCTTTGATACTGCCATGTAAACGGGGCCTAGAGATGCTCTGTCGCCGGGAGCATTTTGTGACTATTTCTCTTGATTGGTGCTCAATAAGTGAACACGATCACCACAGGTAAAGCAAACCTGCCATTATAAAGATACCGGCTTGTGGACACACAAAAAAATTGTAACACCTATTCCAGAATGGCTTCTGCGTGGATACAGTATTCTAGAACAAAAGGCATTTTATGCCATAGCGACTAGAGAGCTTCCACAGCAGAGCTCTGGAATACTGTCATTTTTATTATAGAACAGAAAGCCCAGGCAGGGAGCTGCTGTGGAAGGTAACACTGGACTCTTAACTTTTCTTTCCACTGCACTGCTTCCCCGCATGGACAGGCTCCGGACTTCCAACCACACCTGCCTGCGCTAAGACGAAGCAGTACTGCAGAGCCCAGGGCAGGGAGGGAAGATACTCCTGTTTCTGCTTCAGCTGCACTCAACTTTTCTATCTTGTTTTGCCATAACTGTCCCACAAATCCTTTTTTCCCCCTCTTCCTCTAACCCACTGCCATAACCATTTAACTTGTGAATACACTACAAGCATCAGTTTCATCTCTCCCAAGCAGACACCAAAGAATTTGGAACACCCCCCACACACACCAAACCCCCCAAAATCTCACAGACTCATTTGCCAAAGTAGGAATTGCCATTACTCTGCAATTGGAGGCAGCGGATCCATCTGTGACTCCATATTAACAAATCTGGTTACGGATACGTCCTAACCATGTTCCTCTGGACACTTCCTTGCCTAAACAGTGTCATATGCTGCTTCTACTCCAAGGGCTGTTGCAAAACAGCACAGCTTCTTTCAATTAATGCAGCTGCATAAATCTTTATTGCTGAAAAAGCATGGACACCAAAGGTTCTTCCTACAGGGATAGACAGGATTATGAAACTAAAAAAACTACTATCACCAATTAATCTGCATTGAAGTGGGTGGGTACACCACCATCCCACTGCAAGCGCTATGAGGGTGACACAAACAAATCTGTTTTGTTTAAGATCCACTTATAACAAGCTGGGACTACGTATATCCACTTGCTTATCACAGCTCAGCTGATGATGAGGTATGGCAATTAAATGCCTGTGACTGTTTGTATGTAACTTGACTTTTCCAGTACTCAAATCAGAACTAGCTTTTCACTGGAGACAACAACAGTGATAAAATGGAGTCCTGACAAACTCAAGGAAGGAAAGTCCCTTAAGGCTATTACAGACAAAGACATAACTTCCAACTCAGGAAACCCTGAAGTCACACATGACTAGAGTTTATATTGGGGAAAGTATCTCTCTGTATGCTTAGCTTAGTCTCTTTCCTTCAGCATTTACTGTTGTCCGCTTTGCGGAGACAGGATACTGGGTTAGATGGACACACAGAAGGGTTACTCTTACATGCCCCAGTTAATAAAGTATTTTTCCCCTTTAACTCCAGTCCACAAGCAGTTCACACTCAGAGCTGAGTCATTTAGTCTTATTCTGTTAATTTCATTCCTTCCTTCTCCCATTACTCCCTCTGCCATTTTAACTGATAAAACCCCAAAGTTCACAACCTCACTGTCCTAGGATTCCCCTCAGATTTAGTATCCTCCCCCGTATCAGTGATAAATAAGATTTACAGGGATGCTGACTGCATCATCCTCCAATCTCCCACACACACATACCAACAAGCCATAAAGTTTAGTGTGACCCCCTTTCTGTTGTTTACAATACCATCCTGCTTTAGCTTCTGTCTTGAATAGCTATCACGAAGGTCAGTTGGACCTAATTGCTCTGGGTGCCTCCTAATGACCACAAATAGCACCTTGTTAATGAGCAGAGAAGGGGGAGAAAGAAAGAAAATGAAAAAGAAAAGAATTCAGCCTTTCAAATCCAGAGAAAGCCTCAACTCCAAGCTTCTCTCAATTACGAACATCTTCAACTTCTTATGAACTTTACCAGGAAATGCACAGACAGGACCTCAGAAGGTATCTTAACTTTTACCACCTAGATTTAATTAGGGGATTGATTCTTCTCTCACATACTTCAGTTGGATTTTACTGCTCCTTCTTCTCCCTTAGGTGTTCTCTTTACTCGGTGTGGTACAGTACACAATTGTAACACAGCAGCACAGATTCACCAGTGCTAGCAAGAAGCCCCACGGTCACAAATGCAAAACGAGCACCTATGGTTGATTTAGGTAAAACATCTTATCTACATGCAGATCTAATCAGGTTCAATCCTCACTTAAGTGTTATTGTTCTTGTATGGATTCGTCCTGCCCTGATGTGATTTTCTAGACAAGACACAGTCCCAGAAGACTTTGCAATACTTCTCATTTCCTTGTGATCCCGATCTTACTCTTGCTAAATAAGAAGCAGGCACCCTCAAGATAACACATCAGAGTCCTTCACAGAACAAAACAAAACCAAAATAAATCTATACAGGTGCACAGTATGATCGATTAGACAACTTCAAACAAATTTCTGTAGGTTTGATACAACAGAACTAAGACACCAAATAACTCATGCGTGAGTTCCCAGAAGAAATCAGTTTAATAGCCAATGTAGTCCAGCATTCAGTAATGACCAGAACCAAAGATTATGAACAGTTTCCCAATTGTTTCACTTGGGGATGAATACGCTTTGCCAACTTCTTCTCTCAGAAGTATACATAGTTCTAGAAGGGAAAATTCCTTTGCCTTAAAAATGAGCCTTGAGTTCTTTGGGAAATTCAGCTTCATCTTTGTCGGCTCTTCCCCTGCTTCCAGAAAAATGGAAGCATTTCTAATTCTGTTCCCATTACAGAGCTCTCCTTAGGCACTCTTATACCAAAAATAAGGGGGTTTGGCCATACCGAGTTCTCTTGCTATTTGTTGTAAAACCTAAATACAGTTGAAAAGTAAATTCTCAGCACACCTTTTTTCTGCCATTTTTAGTTAGGGTTTTTTAGTTTGTTTTTCTTTTCCTCTAACATCTGGTCAGCAGAAGGACTGATACATCCCTCTTATTTACTTCATGCATGTAACTTACATCCCGACACTAAACAAAGACCATATGAAACCTTCCAATACTGCCAAAGAGTCTGATACTTTTAAAATACTTATAAAAATGCAGGAAGTTATTTACTGAATTTAACATGCCCTTTGCCTATAAATAAGTTAACACTGGGGGAAGAGGAGGGGGTTTTATTAATTAACACTGCTGGGAAACATTTTGAGAAAGGGGTATGTGGAACGTAGATACCTTTTATAGTGGCGCCTGAACAGAACTGGTCTCATTGTCTTAAAAATATATATAATCAAGAATGTACATGTACCCCCCTAATTTTTGCTTAACAAAGTGACAGATCATCCAGGAACCAGTCCAGCCTAGAATGAACATAAGCCGGTCAAACCATGTACAACTAGAGGAAAGAAACATGAATTCAAGGCTTAATAAAAAGCAAGATAATGGAAAGTGTCAGTTTATTTATAGTCAATTCTTCCTATAATTAAGAGGTGCAGGTAAACAGTTAAGTATCTCGTTCAGCATCTTCTCTCTAAAGTAACATACCATAAGCATCTTTCATTAAAATAAATACTAGTTTGCAGTGTGTTTCTGCAGAAAGATCTTATAACATACAATGCCATATAGATACTTTTCCCACACAAATGTGGAATACAGTTTTGGGGAAAAAACAGAGCTAAACACAATCCCTGTCTTACGAAGAAATACTGTATACAGGAGAGAGTACTATGACGTGTCCATCTAGTGCTGTTTAACTCCCCCTCCCCTCTTGTACAATTTACGCCCGTAAGAAACTCTGCTTTGAATGCAGCTCAAGGCATTTTGATAGTCATCCAAACTTTTATCTTTTTTTCTCCTACACTGAGGTTGGTTTCTGGGTTTTCTGCTTCTTCAATGAGGCACCATGTTACCGAACAGGATCCTGCTTAATTTTTTTGTGTGTGCACAAAGTGCAACAACAGGTCTTTCCAAGATCTCACCGGGCCAAAGGCTGTATATGGATTTTCTTCAAGGTATGTCCTTCTTCTCTACTTACTAAAAGCTCCACCCAAGCAGCTTGTAACCCCTTCTTCCAGCTATCTGCTGAAGTGTTGGGGAAAGGAAAATTCTGAATATTACTTTTGCTATCTCACCTGTAAAGACAGTACAACATTGCGAACATCCATATACATCCATTCACATTGGTAGAGGAAAAGCAAACTACCACCAAGAGCAGCACACGACTCAGGCACTTAACAGGAAAACCAAAGCAGGCTCAGAATCAAGGCATCAAATGTGCCACAGAGGGAAAGAAATGATCACCTGACACAAAACCAGAACTGTACATTGCCTGAAACTGACCAGATACACATTAACTGTTCGTAATTTTTTGTTCATGATGCTCATGAAATTCTGGATTTCTGGAGAATTTTGCTACCCGGTTAATAGTTTAGTGGTTATAGCTGTATGTCAGCCAATGCAAAGGCATACTTAGGGAGCACATGGAGCAATACAGGCCTGAAGATTAAACTTTCCTAACTGTGACCTAGGTGTTCCTGGAGTTGTATTAATGGAATCAGGTATTAAAAAAACCAAACCCAACATTTGATCTGGAACCCCAACTGACATCGGTTGGACTTTCATGTGCCAATTTATATGACAAGGAACCACAGAAAGGCTCGCAGAGCAAAGTCCTTACACTGTTTGTATATAACCTGAAATTATATATGCATGGTATTTCATCCTAACTTTTGACCAGCCCCAATAGCCTTTTAAGGAAGAGCAGTAACTTAAAGTTTATGGCCCATTAAGAGAAAAACCTGCATCCCAACAGAGGAGATCTCAGACACAAAGCTTCCTTTGTATCCTTGTTAATTGAGATCTCCAAAATGAAATGGCATAACGTCTATTTTTATCCCTGAGAAATGACAGGGAGGAAGAAAGGAAGGAACAAGACTAAAGGGATTAGATAAATTGCATCTAGTTGTGTACTACAAAACCCATTTCTTAAAAGTACCTGTTCTTTTCTTCCCCTGTCTTGTAAATTTCAATAAAGCATGTATTATCTAAAACAATGTAAATACTACACTTTACCTCAGGTTCTCTTATCTTAGTGAATCTCTAAAGTGTTTGTGTATTTAATTTTCTACCAAAATTGTAGAATCCATAGCACACAGAAATTAAGATGCAATTTTAAATTATTTAGTTATCAAAAATGCCAGTATATACACATGAAGATGAGTTGAAAGTAACACTGCCTCCAACACAGAATCTCATCAAAAGTATGGAAATTATTTTAAAAAGAAAAGCTTTTTGACATAAGCCCAGTATCAGTTTCTTTCTCGTCTGCTTAAGTGTCTCATCATCCCCCTAACCACAGTGATGACTGCTGTATAGCTGACTGCCCTAATCCATACCTTTAATGATATTCCTCACACCATGCAGCCTTTCTCCAGTTAGCTACCACATTCATTAAGGTTCGCCTGGGACATTCAATACAGGTGGCAAGACGACACAATACCATCAACATGCTTATTTTCATTATATCTGATAATTTTCCAGGCATGCAAAGAGCATGTAACAATTGCCTGGTAGAAAAACCTAAACGGGCTGAATGTAAAATAACTTCAGAAATAAAGCAGACTTCCTAAAATGATGAGTGATTTTTGGGAACCTCTATGTTTGTATATTCTCCTTGGGATATTTTAGTAGGCTTCTATTTTCACACTGCAGCGCACACGTCTTCTGAAAATCAGACCCCAAGGAAGTATCCACAAGCTGAATATCCAGAAATTGAAAAGGGCAAGGGGGAAGGAGAGTGTCTGTACTTACCTCAAGCAGTACTGGTCAGAACAATCCAAAAAGTTCTAGCAGTGCCTAGGGAGGGAATCAAGTCGCAGGGCAGCTACCAAGTCTACACTCAGTTAAAGGCTGCACTAGTTCAACAGGAGCTGGCAAGTCAACCTCCTCATTGACTACACAGTTTCCTCTGGGCACTCACACTGCAGCTTGCTGCTTAAAACAGCTGGTCGTCATGACACCCAGCTTTTATTCTCAGGTCTGGAGATTCAATAGGTAGGTCAGAACACCACACTGGAGGTGAAGACTCGCTGGTCCTGGGCTGCATGCCAGGAGGAAAAGCTTATCAAGCCATCAGAGCGCAGCAGAGCCTGGACTCCAGGGTTCTAAATGCAGGTCCACCAGATAACTTCTTGTGTGTCCACAGACAAGCCATCAGGTCATTCTCTATCTCAGTTTACTCCTCCAAGGAGCAGATAAAATAAAACTCTTTGTCACAGGGTCACACAATGGCTGTTTAACATATGTAAATGATCTAACAGTCTCAGGCAAACTAAGCAGGAAAGGTAAAGCGCTGCTGGTGGTACTGCTGTAACTGCAGTCCTGACAGTGTGTGATGTCACTGGGGCAGCAAATATGAATGCTGAGCACACAGAAGTTTCTTTAAATGCAAAAGCAAAGCACTGTGAGAGGATTGTACTCCTAATCACACCTCCTGTCACAGCCCTGGCTTCCATTTGCCCTTAAATCCCAGTGCGGCATCGCCATGTTCGTGTGTGAAAGTGCATGCACGCCTGGCGTCTCCTTTTGAAAAAAAGGATCCAACAAATCCTTCTAGACAGTATTAGAGAGGAGACACTACCAGTTCAAAACAGCCACCTGAAGTGACCCCTCTTCTGCTTCAGAGACCGTTACATAAGCTTCGTTCAGAGTGGGAACCGACAGGAATGTGGCACAACAGAATGAGAAAGTGCTGGTGCCAACAGGTTCCTTTCAGCTGCTTACAGGCAGGTACTTCTCCAGCACTCCGATGTAACGGGCCTGCCCTTCAAAAGCAACACTGAATTATCAGCTGGCCACCCTGCTCCAAAGAAGCGGCATCAGAAATGTAAGAAGGGACACATTTCACAGAGAAGTAAAGTACAGACTCTTCTGTACATTAGACCTGAGAAGTTACACCATAATGGCCAGATAAGTGCTCAAGTTGCCCAGAGCAGCTGTGGATGCCACATCCCTGGGAGTGTTCAAGGCCAGGCTGGATGGGGCCTCCAGCATCCTGGACTAGTGGAAGGTGTCCCTGCCCACAGCAGGGGGGTTGGAACCAAATGATCTTTAAAGGTCCCTTCCAACCTAAACCATTCTAGGATCCTATGATTAAATGTTCAGACAGATAGACACATCAGAAGTATCCCTCATCATTCACAGTCACCAGGAAACCCTCAGACAGAAAAAAATAAAATAAAATACCACAGCATGTTTATTCCTGCTTGGCCCAGCTCCTTTGCCTAAGTACAGCGTGTAAGAAATGCTGTCTGAGGGACTGAGATATACACTGAAGTTCTGTGGCTGATTAAGCAAGCATATGCTCCTGACTCGGGGAGTAAAAGAGCTATCTATCTGGAAAAACTGTATGCCAGGATCAAAATAAACTGGGGGGGGGGGGGGGGGGCAACCACCAACACTTTTTGAACTCATCTGTGTGAGTAAAAATGAACAGGCTGGACTAGGATTTACCAAGAGTTTTGGTTTATTCATTTGGTTTTCTGAGTATCTCCACAGACTTAATGGAAAGTGGCAAAGGGCATTCTGAAGATCTTAAACACTCTTTATCCCGTAGCGACTGAAAATAGCATCTTGTGATGTACTTGTGAAATTCTAAAGAAGCCGCACAAAAGCCTAGAAGCCACATGCAGTGGAAAATGAAGCACAGCAATGCAACTTATGATCACACAGACCACAGGAACATACGTAAGAGAAAAGACAGACATTCATTCTCTAAATGAGTAGTGAATGGGAGCCTGGGAACTGCATGTTTGGGAGGGGAGACTTTTAAAGAAGGGGTACAGGCTTTCCCAGCACTGACCCGCCACCAGTAAATCACTGAGTGTGCTGGCTTTTTACTACTACTAGTATCACCCTGTTTAAAAGCCTTGCCAGTTTTCATCAATATCTGACTTTAATTGCAAGCTGCTCCCAAAAGATACTAGGGCACAGATGAAAGAGTGCTAAACACTTTTAAAGGCTTTAGCCAGGGACTTGTGCTGTGGGTAATTTAATTAATAGTTCAGCATCCAACACATGACTACAGCCAACTCTGATACTGCCAAGTCTTCAGTCACTTGGAGAATGACCTATGAATGTTCCAGAAGTAAGAATACATCTCCACTTGCTTTCTGATCGTTCCTAGACAAGGTCACTAAGTGGAATACCACTGTGCTTCCTCTTCTCATTCTTACATTGGAAGTTTTTCCTTTATTACATGAAGGAAGTGTCCTCTCCCCAAAGACATTCCTCAGAGGGCTGACAGCAATGCTGTACCACTGCTCACCCAGCTGCAGCCACCCAGTCTCTGGGATGGTAAATTAATACTTGAAGTTACTCAGAGTGGCCCTGAAATATGGTTTAGAACACCACAGTGCTTCCAGAAATGTTCTAAAAGTTACTGCTGAACCAAGACTGCTTACAGGAATGGACCACGGAGTATTTCTCCATTTTTTCAAGTAGATTTCACTAGAACCTGCTGACCTCTCCTCTTAAAGAGGAAAGAGCAAAATATGCCAATAAAAGAGAGGGAGGAGAGATACTATCTTGCTAAATCCTTTTTAAGCAAAAGCAGAACTGGCTTTTTGGATCAGCATTCAGATATTTCTGCTTTGCTCAGTTTAAATGGGAAACCAACAGAAAGAGAGAGACACAAACAATATGAACAGCCTCTGTGGCTCCACAGAAGAGCCACCTACCAAGCTCCTTCAGATATCCTTAGATGAGCACCATGGATTTGGGCTCATTTAAAGCAAGAGAGAATATGTTGCTGAATATTTTGCTTTATCTCAAGACAGTAGCAGAAGGCTGTATTGTCTGAGAACCATGGAACAGAAGAAAGTTGCCTGGTCTTCTCCAACTGGCATGGATATTTTTTTTTTTTTGCCTTTTTCTTTTTTTTCCTTTCTTTTTCTTTTCCATGATTTCTGCACAGAACCACTGTGACAGCTCCCTGATTCTCCTGGTCACACAGCTACTGACTTTCCAGAGGCTTGGTGATTTACGATTTCCAGTCTTGTATGGCAAGAAAGAGATGAAACAGATTTTTCTTCATAGGCACTACTAATGTGAAATTACTTTCACCATATCAAATGTTGGCATCAAGTGCAAAGAGGTATCTAAAACTTCAACTGCATCGACATGCACAAGTGGAGCTGGAAGCTTCATTTCAACATCATCTTATACCCCATCAGAGCCGTTTCAAAGAACAAAGTAATCCTGTAAAAAGAGGCTGAAAAACTTGGTGGACCTTGCTCTGTGCTCAGCTATCCATAAGCACGTACATTCACATCAGCAGAACTAAAAGGTGCCAGAGAGGACAGATTTGGGCTGTTATTCTTTCCAGCTGCATGCTGCATCTAGAAACAATTCTAAAGTTTTGAGAAAGTTACTTGTATCTTTCAATATGGGTAATTTTGAAACATGTGCATTTGGTACTTCCTGAAAAGCAGGCCAATACCAGGCATGTCCAGATGTACACACAAACTCACTAGGGTCTTTTGAACATCATACGCAATGAGCAAATTATGCTCTAGTTATGTCAGTGTACATCCCAAATCAGTGGAGGCTTTTCACTGAGAGCAGTCTCTGCCCTATTTACTGTATCAACCACACACAAAGCACAACTGACATCTCACTGGCAACAAGCTGAATGAGAACATGCCTATCATAGTTAGCACGTAACACTATAGATACATGTGAATATGTATTTCGGAGTTACTATTGTTTTCTTTTCCCTCTCAAGGGAAGAGATTCCCCATCCCCCACCCCTCTGCAACCCTCTCCACCTCATTTCCATCTGGCTGACACTGCATTAATGCTAAACCTCCAGCTGGATCCCACAGCATTGTCTTGAACATTTTGTTCCAGCAGAGCTGAACTCTAGGAGACTCCGGCTCTAAACACAAATCACAAGGCTTTATGTACATACAAGTGCAGCCTCTCAACAACAGACTGTGCCCCTGGTACCATGGCGGACAGGCTGGAAATAAGGCTAGTTCATGGAAGGAAGCCAGTTGTTGTGCTATGGGGTTTTTTGTTTTGGTTTTTAGACACTGCCTCTTCTCACATAAAGCAGACAAACAGGGGAGACTCACTCTCTCTCTCCCTAATGAGAGGGGTTTTACTCTGTAACTCCTAAAGCCTTCCCAGACTGTGGTTTGAGGGTGGGAGCCACCCTCAAAACAGTGTTACAGTAAGGCAGTGTTTTTAAAGCAGGATTGATTGAATAGGTAAGTGAACTGAAAGAGCCCAGAACACTCAAACCACAGTTCCATATATTAGCATTTTTCCTTTCCTCCAGTGAAATACATGACAGCTTCTGGCCACAACAGAAGCCAGAGGCACTGGGCTAACTTGGAAAGGCTTGACCTCCACATCTCGGGCCCAGGTCAGACACGTATCAGTAAAGATCAACTGGACCAGGCTCCCAGTCAGTTACCAGAAAACATCTTTAATAGGCAGTACCTTGCATTTATGAGGGCAGGTAGTTTCCTCATGAATACTGCAGGCAGAAAGCATAACACCTTGCAGTAAGAGTTAACAGGACCGGGCTGTTCTAATACTTCACCCTCATCAAACATGGTAAGAGGCCTCCCATGCTGGAAACTCCTATGACCCAGTTAAAAAGGACAGTGACCCAATTCTGTTATGACAGGAATGAAACCCTTCTAATTTTCTCAAACAAGCACCATTTCAACTAAACAATTCAATTCCATTAGAATCAGCCCTCTCACAGAACAGAAATTTGCAAAATCCCTTTTTTATTGCCACAGACTTTCCCTTTCATAGCACCATTCAGGCCAGTGCACCTTCAAGTCCTTCACAGATTAAGAAAGCACATTTAATATAGAATAATTGCCCATATTCAAAATCCACTCTTACTTTTAAAGGTAAAAATTCAAACCTTAAACCAGAGTGAGGCCCTTCCAGTAACCATCTGTACTGAGTGGTGCTGTCAAGGCAGTATTACTCCTAGTAAGAAACGTACAAACTCTTCTCCTTTACACTGAACTCTCTTTGTCACTCGAGTAGAAACCTAACGCAAAAGTGCCATGAAATGCATATGAAGCGTATTGGAAAGTGTCTTTTGTACTTCACAAAAAGATACTTCTGATGAAAGCTGTCTGACGAGACCTTTCCATAGGAGAATCAGGTGCGAAGTGACATAAGCATCTCACTGCAAGTACAAATGTGACAACGTGAACAGCCAGCTACAAATACAGAGAGGAAGTGCTAATCAGTGCATTTGTGTTTAAAACAAGGAAACAAAGTATCTGCTTTATGTGAAACTTTTTTATTATCATGGAAAGTTCTGGTTTACACAAATGCTCAACCTGAAGTCTACTGATGATGCAATTTTAAAATTAATTAAGGACATAAAGACTTTCCAAATCTATCCTTACAATATAAAGCAGAGAATGAGTTGGGGCAGGAGCAGGGGGAGGACAAAGGAACTTTCTTACTCCTTTAAAGTCACCACCAGCTATGTAACATCTGGCTGTTTAGTACAGGTCACCCCACTGTGATCACACGACCCTTACAGGATCAGGGTTGCATCAGGGGTAAGAGCACACAGAGCCATGACAAACAACAAAAACCTCCCAAACTTTAAAATGAAGACAATTCAGCCAGCAACCTCTACCTCTAGTGAAAATCAGTCAGACTTTTCTCTTTTGTATGTAGCACATTGCTTACATTCTGGGAAAAGTATGTTCTTGTACCCAAGAAAGAGAGATCTATTTCCCTCAAAACAACAATTAACAAAAAATTTGAATTTCATTTCATCTTCCACCACCGAAAAGATCTTTCCTTTCTCCAAACAATAATCTGAATATGGGGTCAAAACTCTAAATAATGAGTTACATAAATATTTTTTTAATAATTCACAAACCATTGGTACTAGCATGTTCATTCACTTAAAAGGTAAGGCATATTAATTTTAAACCAAATACAGAACTTTGTAAGAACGTAAACACTTACAAAAGCTCCACCCCTGCAAATGTTACCACACACAAAACTTAGAAACTCCAGGTAAAATCTGCAAATACGCTTATACTGCTTATATCTGCTTAAAAGTCACATGAATAGAGTGGAAATACCACTGTCGTCTTCAAAGATTTCAACAAGACAAATACAGCTTGAAGAAAAAGAAACCTAAGGGACCAAGTAGACAAGGGATGGCCCTCCACATGAGGCAATCGCTGCAAGAGATGCTAGCCAGGAATGTTTCAGGGGATTCATTTGCAGACCAGACACCATCTGATCATATGAAGCATTTCTAGTTTACAACTTCTATGATTAAGTTAAAAAACAAAAGTGTTTCTGCAACCAAACTGAACACACACACACACACCCCAGCAGCCTTTATTGTAAGCCTGGACCAAAAAAACCTTGAGTGCACAGAAGTCCTCCAGAAAGTCTCAGCTGAGTTTGAACTGAAAAACAGTTGCAAGAATAAGTCCAGAAAAGGGACAGGGAGCTGGGTAGCCACATGTGCCTGAGTATTTCCAGCTAGCATAAAAAATCCACTCATGTAGGGGTTTCAGGAGTTCTTTGGGTGGAAGAGTGAGCATTAAATGTTTTATTAGTGTAATTAAACCCAATTATTTTACCACAGAACTCCCCTAAAATGTGTGAAAATCCACTGCATCTCTTGATCCATTCAACTTTATAGACTTGTGGAAGAGACAGGGCTATAGCACTCTAGAAATTTCTAACAAACTGATAAGAACAACAGTGATACTTACTCCATTCTACACCAGTTTACGTTTCTTCATGTCCCAAGTTCACATTTTAATTCATTATACCCACAATGTGTGCACTGAATACGGTAAGATTTTAGAAGTGAGTGTTAACACCCTGACCACGAAGTGCAAACTGAAAGACGTCAGAATAGGAGAAAGTAGTTTGTTCAGATCAGAGCTTTTGACAGGTTTCTATCTGACCTAAGCTTGCCTTGCCAGCACAGTAGACTAAAATAGAAGATTGCTGGCTCCAAGCAGGGACAGAAGATGTTATCTGATAGCTGTCATTATACAAGTGACCCATGTCACCTGAGAAGACCTAGAAACTACAAGGCTAGAACATTTATTATAAAGCATTTGGTACTCACATACGTCTGTCTTTCAACAAACTTCAACCCAAACATGAAGTCCTATGACAACTCAATGCAAAAAGGCTGCTTTTGTTAAAATAGACAGGACAACTGCAACAAAACAAAATACTGGCAGAGCTCAGGAGTAACATCTGTCAAACCCTAAAAAAAATGTCATTACTTCTTCACCTGGCATCTGGGAACACATGAGAAAATAACCAGTATTTAGCTGTATGGACACCAGCAACACTACAAAACAGTGCAGTAGTTCAAACTAAGGTCATGGCTATATCAAGTCACTCTGAGCCACATTTCCATCCTCAGCACTTTGTAGTTTGCAGGGAAAGCATGCAAGGCAAGCTTATGGCTGTGTTTTTCCGTTTCTGCCAAAGAAAATTCTCCCTCAACAACACAGGTCTGCCATGGTCTCCTTCACAACGTTCCTGCTCCTCTTCCACTCTGTGTAAAGGATCAAATGAGATGAGGATCACATCCTTCTTTCCTTTACAAACTGGAAACCCTCCCAGCTATGACCACTCAAAGCAGCACAGCTGCACTGTGGTATTGATTAAAAGAGGAAGTTTTCCTTAACACCACAAGAGTGACACCCTGGAGACAGTGCTTGTGCAACCTTCTCATGGGTCTCTGTGCTGTTGATTCCCCTGTCAAAACTCAGTTGTCAGGATTCAAAAATAAAACCATAGCACAATGTTTCATCATTATTTCTTCCCCTCTCCCTCAGCAATAAGAGCTGTAGTGTAGGATCTCACAAAAAAGGTCTACAGAAAAACAATACATACTCATTTTGGCAGAAGCCTTCCTAGACCCCATCCCCAAAACACTACCAAAATGACTACACATTCAGAATAAATCCATTTTTCTCTTTTAACTCAGTGCTAATTAGAGAGGGAGAAACTGGGTTTGCCACTTTCTCTTCTGAGGATGTCAACAGCTTCTGAGGATGTCAACAGCTCCTGAGGACAACGCTCCTTGTCTCTTCTGCTACCTAAATTCAGATCAACCACAAGTCTGTAATGAGTTGCATGTGAAGGCCAAGGTCAGGTAACGTCTTAGCACCTTTCATACAAATTCATAAATAACAATTCTCAGCAATAATACAAACCTGTATATATGTTAAATGCTTCACAAAAATCCTCTTCAGAACCCTGTTGGGCAGGGAGGTAAACATTGTTAGTCCTGTTTCACAGAGGAGTGAAGGAACTTGCCCAAGGTCACCCAGTTAAATGGTATCAAGAGCTGCGACTATAAAAAGTTCTCCTCCACTCAATCTTCTGCCCTACCCACTAAAGCAGTATTACCTCCCTGCACCTTTGGTAATAATAATAACACCACCCATGAACAAGTTATACCTAGCAAACACCAAGTAATTTCAGAGGAGGAATGAATGAAATCCTATGTAGTTAATTCCAGGAGCTGATCCAGTCCAGGCCTGCCCACAAACAGAAGGAAATTCTTTCACATACACAGGAAGAAGAAAGACAGAAAGAAGAGTAAGAAAGACGAAAGTGAATTGCTACATATAGAGTAAAGCTTCGTAATCTCTAAATAGGAGATAAAACAGATTGACTACCCCAAGAAGTGAGCTGCCTGAATAGGGATGCAATTTTTTAAAGTAGATAAATTTCTTGCTAACCTGACTTACCCTGCAAAGCCTCCAAGGTGTGCTTGCGGCTTTAAATATTTTCTTGTTGCTGCTTTGAAGGCAAGAACAGGCATGATCTCCAAAGCATCCACTGATATGCAGTTGGGGGGGGTGGGGGGGAGAGGAGGAGGCGAATACTGTAGCTAGCTGAGAACTGTCAGATTGTGTTTGCCATCAAGGAATGCCATTTCCCAATGCCTGAGTTTAACTCTGGAATGAAATGCATGCTGCTGCTGACCCCTCTGCTGACATTCTATAGACTCCCTTATCTCATCAGCCCCTGAGCATCCCATCCTCACTCCTCCGCGTTCATGTTCCCAAACTGTCAATCTCTCCGCAATGACTCACAAGGTTCTGAACCCACCATTCGCCTCTATGCGTCTTACTATTTTTTCATACATGTCCTTCTGGTTTAGATTGAGAGGCGTCTTATTCTTCTTAAATGTTAAAAACAAAATTAAAAAGAATCACTGAAAGCAATATGCCCTCAGCACAACAGCCTCCATGAGAGCTCTGCATACTTCAAAGAGAAACACAAGAATCTAATACTGCTCTCCAGTTGGAGTGCTGTAAATTAGGAATAATTCTACTTAAGTCAATCAAGACACAATCGTTGTAACAACCACTGTGAGCAAAAGCAAAGCGGGGCCTGCCTGTGGGCAGATTTCAGGAATGACAATGGATTAGAAAATATATCACAAGGGTGTATTAGAAGTTTAGGTCAGCTTTACAGATTCTGTACCTACTCCCTTTACAACACACTTAAAACCAGAGCTCTCTTTACCTACATTATAATCCTCATCATTATCTCTGACAGTTGAATTGTTTATGCAGTTACTAGATTAGATATTCAGAAGCAGTGGTGCAACCACCACCTGTGCATTACTAACACAATTCTGAGCAAGGTGGAGTGGTTCAAGATGGATGCCATCCAAAATTCCAACATAGGCTTCATCTGTCATACCTCCATGGCATGGATGTGTCATCCATCATGGCTGGCTTCAGTTCTTTACCCTCTTTCTGTCACTTCACAATTCTGATTATCCCATATTAAACCAAAGGCTCGTCTAAGATGGCTTTTTCAAAACTGGTAGGGTTCAGCAACTGAAAATGGAACTGTTTTAATGCCTTCTTATCCAATCCCGCTGCACAGAGCAGGAAGAAAAGAATGGAATAAACAAAGATGGATCTCCCCAACACATACATTTAGATATTTTTGTTATTTGATATTCCTTAAGCTACTGAGTAACCTGACCAAAATGGAAAGGGTTAAAGAAAACCTAGCATTCTTACTTTTCAGAGAGCATAGAACCAAACACAAACATGCACATCCATACATTATTGGATTTGCTGGTTTAATCAGCAAGTACCAGTGACTCAATTAGCCTCTTAGCAGTGCCTAAATGCCACTAATTCAGCCCGCTGGCTGCTGCAGCATACATACACAGGCTTGTCCCTTTAGATTTAGCGGTAACAGCACCACTATTCTTCTCATGACAGCACTAGGGGCCCAGACAGTCTCCTCTCTCTCTCTGTTCTGCCAACCACACAGAAAGAAAAGACCCCAGGGCTGACTGTGTGTGAGCGTTGAGTAGGAGGAAAAAGGAAGAGGGAGACACTATTTCTATTCATTTTACAGCTTCATCCATCAAGAGCCTTTCTAAAAAAAAAAGGAAGAAAAAAAAAAGAAAAATGCATTCCCAGAAGCTCATGGTTTAGAGCAACAGCCTAATAAGGTGTTAAAGAAAAGATACTGACCTAATCTTTAGCAGCCACATCTACTACATGAAAGTTTAACAAATTACAGAAGCTAGGGCTGAAGAAGTGGTACTTGATTCTATCTAATTCACACGCCCACCATTGCTAGTCTGTTCCTGATATTGTTTAGTTTTAGGATAAAGGATAAAGCACCAACACGTAAACCATACTTAGTTAACTGAAACTTTCATACCTTTGGCAATCTCAAACAACAATACGTAACAACAGTGAATAAGCCAACAAACCAACCCCAACTTCTTTTTCTGTACACCAACAGCACATTTGTTCAGTTAATTTTTGTGACTCTCCCTTATATAATGACTAATTTTCAGGCAGATTGATTCCCTGGTGAGTTGTTGCACATCGTGCAGCCATAAAAGCACTAGTGACAGTTAAAGAAGGTGACAGGAACAGTAGGCTGGTGTTAGGGCAGAAGCCAAAAGGAGTTTTGGCAGCAACTAGGTGTATGCCAGATTAAAGTGACCAAGCAACTACGGCTTCAAAAGTATTGACTCAGTATGAACAAAATGTGCTGTCAAAACACAACGTGTCAGAACTAAGCCCATCAGATCTATTTTACTCGATGACTATACATAGAATTACAGGTCAGAAGAAACACAGGAGATCCCAGAGGAGGAAAAGAACTTTGCTAATTAACTTACAAGGTGGAAAGCAGAGTATTCTTACCCAGAAAACAGAGCAAGAGACACATGAGATCTTCTGTCTTCCTCATGATCCTTCTCATCACTTCAAAATGAAGGCTCATTAAAAAAATAGTCAAAGGTGGATTCACTCTAAGTTTGCAAGCCACGAAATTTGCAAAAGAGGCAATATTACTTTAAATCCCTCCCAGCTTCCCAGCTGACAATCACTTGGCATCCAAAGGCTAGGTAGGAACCTGGCAACCACACAGGATTTCTACAACAATATTTGCAACATAAAATGAAACAAACAAATAAAAAAGAATAGCCCTTTCAAGTACTAGCCAGTAAACAGGCCTTGCACTCCCACTCCCCTTTCCTCATTAATATTCAACAGTTTAAAATAAAGATGTACCAAAAAACCACCAGGGAATTCAGGGAATTCATTAAGTCTTCAGTATTTCAGTTCACCAGTCTCTGATTTCCAATCAGCTGAAACTGGAAAGTCATTACTTCAGCTGCAGTCCAGGTCAGAGGAAAGACTAATCCCAAACTCACAAAGCTGCCAGATTTCACGTTCAGGACGAATACAGGGTGGTTTTGGAATTACAAGGGTTAGTTAAGGAGAATGCAGTATCTTAATTAAGAAAAGCCAAACAACCTCTCTGCAACAAGCAAGGAAGGACATATACTCAGCACAAATCAGTGTTTCTTTGTAGAAGCCACACAATATGAAAACTGTGTAATGCACAGCAAAAAAAAAAAGTGACCAAGTTTCCTATTCTTGTAGGTATACTTCAACTTGATACCTCAATTTAGAGAGATGATCAATGTATAAATTTTCTCATCCTTCACATCTACCAACCCGAAAATAATCATGAATATACCTAGCTATTGTCTCAATACAGACAGACACTGCCAAGACTGTTCCAGAAGCAACACTAGCACAGTTCATGCTACAGAGCTCTTCCCCTGCACAAAAGTCCACATCATCTTTCCTCCATAAAGTGAAAGGAAATTGTTGCCACTTAGGGGAACTCCATGGGAAAAGTGTGCAGAGACAATATCCTGCTTGGTGAATCCTAGGAGCAAAGCACAGCTTCTAAAAATGGTCACAGATTTGCACAGCAACTCCGCCTGTGTTGCTGTATCCACTGACCATATCCATGCTCCTTTCACTGCCTAATAAATCCCTTTATACACTCATAAAGCCAGCTGCTCCCAGAGCACACCATCTACCAGAAACTGCTGCTCCTCTTGCAACTCTGGCTTTACAAAAACAGCCAAACTAGACAAGCAGATTTTTGCAGGGTGTTTTTGTTGTTTTTGTTTGTAAGTAAACTTCAACATGCCAAAGAAATTAGAAATTGCAGCCTGATGTTCAGGAAAAGCTGCGTTTCCCCCAATACTGTAGTGAGCAGGCCAAACGGAAGTTCTATCCAAATGAAGAGAGATCACAATTGCGTAAAATGAAACTGAAGACTGTTCAAAAACGTTATCTTGAGGAGGTGATGTTACTGCAGCTTATGGACATTTTGTCTTCCCTTGTCAGAAAAGCTGGCTTGCTAATTTATGGGCAGAGTGGGAAAAGCAGAGGGATACAGACAGACACAGAATACTTAAAACAGGACTCAGAATGGAGACAAAGCTCCCCTTTCACCTCCTGCTGCTATTTACCATCTGGGATCCTGAAAAGGGGGTGATGGGTAGTTTTGTGATAGGTTTGGCAAGGGGCAGGACATTTAGGGTTTTCTATGTGTAACGAGGTCATGTGTCAGCGCCTTCGCAGCACATGGGAACACTATCCAAAAGAAGGTTCAACAAAAGGGTTGCCCTGGCTGAACTGGAAAGAAATTCTATAAAGAAATATCCTGGAACCAATGCATGATCTTAATAAGATTAATAATAATAAATTTGATGAAAGCGCCTCTAGAACATAGCTTGGAAAAGCACAGAAAAAATACAGGAATGAACACATCCAATTAAAACATGTATGTTATTTATTATTACACTTTTAGAAGTGGTATGATATTTAAAAGTAAAATGTGAGTTCTGAATCACAGCATTTACATTTCTATTTGGAAACCAAATAGGTCCGTTCCCTCCATGGTTTTTCTTAATTTTTGCTTTCTTGAGCCCCTTCCATTGCAATTAGGAAGCAAGACCTCCACAGGCTTATATAAAATGTACTGCAACTCTGTGGAAATGGAGAAGTACTTTATATTACAGAATTCTTTGACATTTCCACTAATATTAGGGGTTGGGGTGGTGGAGATACAAGCAAGGACTGAAATCCTAAGTGTAAGAAGTGTAGTACTTTTTTCTTTCTTTCTAACATATCTTTGTTTCACAGAAGCAATTTATGAAAAGCAGTTATACAAAATGAGGAGTTCTGGTTTAGAAATGTTTCATCTGTTTTCATAAAAAGAATTATTAATAGGGTGAATTTCCCATCATATGGTGCTACAGTAAATCTTTAAACAGGATCCTTTAATCAAAGGACCTGAAGGAAAGATGAGCATCCTAGCCTTTTGCCTAGACTGGATGTCTGCTGACTAAAGTGATTCTAACAACACTGCTACTGCAGACAGTAATCTGTGCTTTAAATTATTTAAAATCTATACTCTACAAGATGCATAGATGTAAGAACTAGTCACTAGAACTAATGCAGTACTTTCTTATGCATGTCTCAAACTCCTGGTTGGTAGAAACTCCATTTTCAAATCTAAAAGCTTTAAACTGAGGATGTCTCTACTACACCATCAATTATACAGTGAAGTTAAAGGCAGTTTGTGTGTTGTGGAAGAAAAATGAGCAAAATTTCTAGCTGTACTGATGGAAAATCAAAAGGTTATGTCAGATTCTACAGAACAAGCCCTTTAAAACAATCGCTGGATAATACCTGTAAATCTGTGGTGCAGTGGACAGTAAGTGAAAATGTTGTTCTTGTTCCTCCCCAGCCTTTCCTCCATGCATGTAGATGTACCGATCCAAAACAGCAGCCAACAGGCAGTAAAAGGAATCACTATCAGCATATTGCTATGAGACACAAACAGATGGACACTTTCAGTCCATCAGAGAAAGGCTCTTCAACATATCACAGTTCACAATGGCTCAGTCCTACAGCAATGGAGTCAGGCTGCAATAAAAACCCTTCTAGCATAGAAGCCATACTACCTATCATTTTAAGAAACTACTGGTGAAGCCATATAGTACCAGATGCGCTCCTGAACGTTCATTTAAGCAAACCTTGCCCAACACTCTTCTTCCCTGACTTCGAGTATTCCTATTGTGTTGTCTTCAAGTTGGAGAAATAAGCGGTGACTGACTAATTAGAACGGGGTCCTTTAACAAACCATGGGATCACTGACTGCATACTACTACAGCTGGTCCAAGAAGCTTCATTTCCACTTATTAATGGCAGATTTGCATACATGTCAGCATAAAGCATTAGAAGACTGTCCCAGCTCTTAAACCGCTTCACTTACCACCTGACTACTGCCTAGAGATACTTTTAAAGACAGCCGTTTCTCTGAGTTTTTATGAAATGCAACGTTTACAATAATGCAGCTGGGAGGTCAAGGGAAGCTCTGTACCAAAACAGCACCTTCCAAACCAAATGCTGCATTATAGCATGGTGCTTCATGGCTAAATATCCTGCAGACCTTTCATGAGTTCTCACTCCTATTCGTTTGTATGCATTTATAGTGGCATCCTGGTATTTGGCAACTGCAGGAGAGGAGGTAGGGGGCGAGGAAGAGAGAAATACCTACAGGCTAAGCGTATGGAAGTTAGCCAGGTTCTTCTCTAAAGCCAGTACGCCTGAATGACAACAGATGACAAACTTTGCTTTGCAATTCATATCTGGCTTTGATATATCTGCTGTCATAGGGATAAATACTATTTGTTGACGAAAATGGGTATCAAAACAGCAGAACTGCACCCAATTACACTAAAAATTGCAATGTGCCAGGAATCTTAGTAGCTAGACCATCTGCTGTGCTGAGCCAAAGGAAGGGAGAGTCACATACTTGTATCTGTCCTGGGATACATTCAAATGTGATTTGGGGTTATTAAGGGAGAAGATAATAGAAATTAATCTTGTTTCCTCTGTCTCCTAGGTTTTTACCTTAATTCTACCATTCCCAGAGATTCTCACACTGGGGGCTGGAAGAGAGCTGAATTAAAGACAGAAAGGGAGGAAGAGAAGAACCACCACCTAGCTGGGAGTCTAGATGTTTTAAATCAGATAATCCTGGACCAGACTATGGAACAATCCACATGAACTCCAGGTATTTTTCTTGTGATTCCCCAGTCTAAAAAACATACTCGGCCTTTGCAACAAAGCACTTCCTCAAAAATAGTCCTCTTGCTTTGGTTATCAGTTCCAGAATATAAAGCAACTGTCAATATAAAACTGAGAAGTAATAAAATATCAAGCTACAGCAATCTGTAATCTGTCTTACAGTCTTGATGTATATGTAAGTCATATGAGTGGTGATACAGTAAGTAATGGGTGATACCACATCATTCCATAGCACATTTTCCCACCCTCAATGTATTAAGAAACCAAACACAAGGCTGCAAACAGCACCATCCTGATACATAAATCAGAATGGCAGGGATGGCCTTCTGAGTATCACCAAATTAAATGGTGCCATTCTCACATGCTCAAATAATCCAAATGAGAAGATGTGAAACAAAAAAATGCCACATTCTACACCAGCACAGTATTCTTGTTTGCACTAATATAGAGTTACTTGCATCACTGCAACCGCACTGACACAGCAATGCACTTATATTCTGCAGTAATGCAACTTGTCCAGACAGAATGTGAACCAAAAGCAACCATTTGATATAATGCATGACAACCATATTAGGCCATTACTCAGATACTACTATAATGATGTCATCTAGCTATAAAGAACAACAAATAGATGGCCTTTCAGTCCAAATTTTAAGCACAAAAATCCTTAATTTTTCTTTTTTAAAATGTATTGTTCTACTCTGAGACAATAAACATAGTTTTGCTTTGTCCCCACAGCTTTGAAAAGAGCTTTATATATACAGAGACGCACATATACAAAAGCAGTACAAAGGTCAAATGCACTGGGCAATACTCAGTATTTGAAAATGTTACCAAGAAAAAGGAAAGGGCGGGGGGGGGGGGGGGGGGAATATCACAGTTTTGATAGTTCTGTGGGAAAAAAAAACTTAGCAAATTTGCAAAAAAACTGTTAAGTAATTAAGGCAAGACACTTCACACATGAAGTTAAACTGCTAATTAAATCCCCCCTGCTTAATTGACTAGATTTGCATATCATTCAGTGAGGAATGGGAATGGCTTGGGCATTACACAAGCACTTCCTTGTGCGGAAGGCAGCTAAGTAAAATAAACTAAGGGTAATAAGCAGAAACAATGGCAGTTTCTGAATGAAACAGAAATTTTCAACTGAGACTTTCAACATTTTTTATTAAACATTAGAACATAACTGATTCCAATCAGTCACTATTCCAATAGTAATATTCAGAACAACAGCAAATGTTTTATATCCAAGTTAACTATTCCCCTACTTTAACCTGTGATCACTATTGTCTGCTCATACATACAGCTCTCAGTTACTCTCAAAGAAGGAGTTATGTCCAAGAGAATCCATTTCTCCTTAAAAACCCCAAATAGTTTCATTTCAATAACTGCAGGAGGAAAAGTATCAACATCTGCCCCTCCTTGCCACTAAACATGAATTTAAAGAAAGGTTTGAGAAAACATTCAGACTTGTAGCATGAAAAAACCCCTTTGACACTAAGATCAACTAGAGTTGCAATTATCTGCAAGCTACATTGCTCGTAAATGACCCAAAGTGTGCAGGATGAAACCACTCTGTCAAAAGCCCTGCTCCAAGGATGTCAGATTATGACTTTTTTATTTAAGTGGATAAGGATTCAGAGTCAGGAACACAACCTCCCCACAACATAAAAACGGGACTCATTGTTTCAGGCCAGTCAACAGACACAGGCAAACACTACAGCAAAAGTTAATACCTGCTCACATTTGGAAGGCTACCACTGCAGAAGTGATGCTAACACACTTCCCTTTCTAAAAGGTGAGATTCTACAGCATTTGAAAATGTGCAAGAAAATGGGTTCAGCTTACAAACCAGAAATCTGCTAGGGCTGCAGTACAGCACTTCCTTCTATCTTTTTATGTTGTACTTTTGTGACAGAGATACTTCCACAGTTGAAAAGTGTTATTATTACATTACCAACTTCTATCATTTTTGATCTTATAAATCAGAAAAATAAAAACAATACAAAAGACACTTAGCTTGCTTATCTCCAGAGAAAAAGATTTTATACAGCCACTGATAAAAACATCAGAACATGTCTGATGCCTGGAGTTGCACCATTACTGAAGTAGGACTATGTGAGATAGCCATCAAGTTTACTACTTGTAAAAAACCCTGGAAAAAAAGAGACCAGTTCTATGAGTTGTTCCTTTTAATAGCCTGCTTTTTCAAGTGAGGCTTCTTATATCAATAACCCAAGAACCAACTTTTTAATGAAATAGCAGCCCCCATTTATTCCAGAAATTGAAACAATCACATCTTGTAATACATACAATCTTACAAACAGCAACAGGAATGACCACAGCGTCAGCCTCATACTGTTTGTGCCAAGAACACAGATGATGCTGATACCACTTCCATGCTACCACCACCTACAACAGAGACACTGCAGCCTTAAGCCAGTATAATACTCTGCATTAGTATTTGCTTTGACAAGACTGAGTAACGAAATGGTACAAGCTGGGGGGGTGCACCTGCACTATACATTAAACAGGGTTTAACACTAATTATTATGATGGTATCTTTAGTAAGACAAATATTTGCAAAGGTTTGGGGTTTCTACCTTTAACTTTTTTTTTTGATTAATTGATCTTCTGCTGATCTGACCAGGAAGGGGAGAATGAGAACTGCAGACAACTGAGTAAAGTATAGCTGCCCTCCATACTTCTTGAGCATTATGGAAACTTTCCCATCTAATTCCAGATTAACAATCACTGATTAAAAAAAAAGAAAAAAATTCAGCACAGGGCTCCTTATTTGTTGCACAATTTTACTGCTCCCAGCTGAAATAACATTATGTTAATACTGGAAAAGCTACTTTTTCCTTTTGCTAGATCACTTATTAGGCCAAGCAGGAGAAACTTAACTGCAATCAAATTACATGCAGCTAATACTGATGTGAGCAAGTGAAGAATCAGGGCCATTTTTACATTCAAATCGCAGAAAGAAGAGAGTAGATCATAACAACGTATCTCACTGAGCTCCTGACTTTGTTGTGGAAGTTGGTATCCCATCAGTTGATAGCATGTTCCATTCACAGATATTGGTAAGGAGATTATTTTTTTTTATCTCAGCTGGTATCTTAAAAATAAAAAAATTAATTCCCTTCTTTATCTCATTTTTTAAAGGTTCTGTAAGTCTTTGAAACATGAATATTCCCCCTAACAAAGCCAGCAGCTGCTCTGCCAGTCTGTGACATGGATGGTTTTGTTAGAAGGTTTTCATGTGGGGTTTTTTTTGTTGTTGTTGGGTTGTTTTTTTCAGTTCAGTGTGCTTTGCATGTGAAACAGGACATTTCCCCACCCTCCACCCCCATTCCCTCCTAATCCAGAAGGGACCTTACTTCCTCCCTCCCAAACAAGCAGCTCATTCAGCAAAAGGGAAATCCCAAGATGCACTCGGGCAAGAAGCCTACAGAAGGAGCCTGGAAAAAAAACACAACAGAACCAACAAACCAAAACACAAAAACACCACCACCACAAAAAAAAAAAAAAAAAAAAGCTACCAGTATGTCCAAAACAGCAGGAAGATGAGCAATGGAGCTGGTAATTACGAACCTACTTCTGCAAACTACTACTTTAGGACACAGATCTGTGATGCCAATCATTTAAAAAGTTTTTCCAGGGTAGCAATTCAGTTTTGGCCCTACAGTAATATAACCCACAGAACTGCAGTTCTCCCCTGCCAAAACAGAAATTACAGAAAGCCAGTTTGGAGAATCTTTTACATGATTACCGAGGTAGATTTGGTGGGGTGAATTTGGAGCAACTCAATTGTTACTTTGCAATTATAATCTCAAGCAACATTTTGTTTCTATTTTTATAACGAAAACAAAAATCAAGCAACCTTTTCTTAGTTAAGAGATTTGTTTGAAACAGGATCCATGTGTCTCCATGCTTCCCTTCCCTGAGACATAATGCTCACTTTGTGACATCCAAACTGTCTACAGCAATTAATTCTGATGTCACAGGGGATTATGATTTTGACTCAGGGACTAAAAAAGTTCAAAAGAGAGGGGGGTCTAATTAATAAAAGAGATTTTTTTCACGAAAACACCCACACACAACAAACTTAAGGGGTTTCACATCTGTCAAGATGGGATCCAGCTGCTCTTTAAGGAGAACATGAATGAACGTCCCTTTTAGATACAAAAAAATAGCTAGTTTAGTGTGAATCTACCGAAATCAAATCAAGTTTGAAGAAGAGAAAACAGCACCAATAAATTAGTCCAGCTAATGAGGGCAAATTTGATACAATTTTTAGAAAATTAAATTATAAATTTACATGTACGTTTTTAAGAGTAGAATTTAAATGCAGACTTCTGTAAAGAAAACCTCCATGAAATCATGAAATCCCATGAATTACTCAAATTTTCACTTGAAAAATCTCAGCAGAATTCGACCCTCAAATTATAAACAGTGAGAAAAACAGGCTATATTCAGAAACCACGATAAGTGATTTCCACTCTAAAATACATTTTGATAAACTTGGACCAAGTCCATTGCCTTCACAGGAGTCAAACCACAGAACAAAACGTTGCCTCAACGACCTTCCCTGAATTAAAGCAAGGCATTAGGTCCAATTAAGACTATACTTCAGGGTCTTTGCAATGAAACTCCTATTTCTTCCATTTACTCAAATCAGTTCCTGGCATGGTTTGCATGACAGCACAACTACACTGATTTCAAGTGGATCATTCTCACTGCATACACTGATTAAAGACCCTCAAGGTCTAGACCACAGAGTTATTTAAAATATTACCTCTTTTCTATAATGGTAGAAATTAAATCTCATCTATGCATCTATAAATACATCAATATAACTCTACACACTAAAGCAATTCAGTAATGTAACACAAGTGATGGTTGTTTACCCAATACTCAGCAATGATACGGGTAAGATACTCCTGCTGTTAACTTACACACATGTCCCCTCCCTCTGTGTTATACTATAGCTTCTCCTATACCTACACTTCAACTGATGAAGCTTTACAAACTAAGCCAAATTCAAGTGAGACAAAGAGAACACTGCAATTCTTTCTCAGCAATTTCTGTCTCATTGATTCATTTGGATTTTTAAAGAGTGGACCATCCTCTGGTTCACAGCATTAGAAGGTGCTGTCAAAAGCAAACTCAGTCAGCTGTGCACCACAGCATGGAAACTACAGGTGGGGCAATAATCCACAGGCCACTATTACTAGTAATCTTCTCGAAATGTGAAACCACAGCTCATACTCCAGCTCCTTCCTACTCTTCCAGTGTAGCATGCATGTGTCGTGTAACTGGGAAAAAGATATGTAACATTTTTCATCCTGAGCACTGAACTGCTAAACTCAAAATAAAGCGAAGCGTGACAATCTGTACAAATGCAAATGTCCCAAATGCCAAGACTAACATTTCTAAAACCTAATTCAACTCTTTCATTTCTTAGCTGCAGGCCGTTTACTGCCACTCCTTTTTTCCACCCAAACAAAAGACGAAAGGGATGACTCAAAGCCACTTGAATTTCAAGCTGAAGCCACAAAGCACTGAATGCCTGATCTTTAATATTAAACAGGTGTGCAGATGATATTCATTCAAGCCTCATCACGGCTAGGTTAATTGTTAAAAAAACCGCAAAAAGACCAAATTTACTTAAAAGGCACATGGGTAAGTTAAACAATGCTATAAATAATGATGCAAGTCATATGGTAAAAACAAGTAAATAGTAAGTATAGCACTGCCAACTCCTTCTGCCCCTCTCTCCCTCCAGATCACTTTTTTTCCCTTTGTATTCACACAAATCTATGTAATAAAATTCCAAAATAATTTAAAATATAAAATTCTATAATAATGAAAATATAATTTAATTTTTTCCTTCAAAATTTAGCAGTGCTACACCTGGAATCAACAGGGCTAAAGAAGGATCAATGAATCCATTATAAAATCTGTTTTCACATAAATATGGTTCTAGAAATTAATTTTTTTAGAAAAGGAACTATAAATTGCTATCCTGTGAGGGCCAAGGCCTTTGAACAGTAGTTCTGCATATCCGCTGAACAGTGTAATAGAGTGCTTTACACCATTTCGCCAATTACATCATTACCTACTGCCAAATATGGTCCAAAGATTATTTGGCTTCACCAGTTTTGCAAAAAACTACACTGTTGTGGCAGAAAAAGAAAAAGGCAAAAAGCCAAACAAAACTAACTCTTTGGATATATCAGTGCAAGGACTCATTGTATGGCATGTTTCTTATTAGTGAATGAATGGGAACAAAGAAGTATCAATAATGGACCTAATGCTGCAGTTTGTACTCTTTTGAATCTAATGTACTTCATACAGCAGCTCTGCACTATTCTAAATACCTTTATTTCAAAGGAGCATTTCTAAATCATATCAGAATGTGTGAGATAATTCACACCCACTGAATAAACTGAAACTGCTAGTGGGGAGTTAAGAATGGCAAATTCTTTTTCTTTTTTCTTGAATGACACTCCATTATCTTTCAACTCAGGTAAGTTTCTCAACTGTGGAACGATGGTACCTTGGAAAAGCATGCTTAACATACAATTTAATGAGAAATTCTTAATAACAAAAGTGTAAACCTGAAATCCATTACATCAACAAAGGTTACTGAAATCAGACCACATTATAATCTCAATATTGTCTATTTTCTGCCTTTCTAGCCCATAACGCTGTATAAAAGCTATAAAACTTCTTTTACTGCTATAAATATGTAAACCTGAACAATACTGAGAACTTTTGGTTTGCTTTTTTCAAAGGTGTGTCAAAAATTTAGGACCAGGAGAAATTTAATACTTACAAAGGGGTTTTAATTATTTAAAGTAATTCATTGCTTCCAATTGGTACTACTACCATCTGTTTTAGTAAGCAGCATGATCCCTGGATAACCTGTATTTTCTAATACTCAGCAGAATTAATTTTGTTAGCTAGATCCTGAAAACAGCACCTACAAGCATTATGTATGCGGTCCAAGATACGCAGCACTCCAGTATTACATGATAAAAGAAAGGAAATTACTACCATGATCCTATTTCTGCCATCTGAACTGTATGGACAGCCCTTCAGATCTGTGCAGCTCCCCCAGGGAAACTGATAAGGGTTGTGTGCATAGGTCAGCTGCCAGATTTCGGACTGCAGGATACAGTCACACAAATAGCCTCATGCAGGAGTTCGCATTTAAGCAAGAAGTTACTTTGGCCTCTTCAAGTTCAACAAATGCACTTGACTGTAGTAGCTTTCTCCTGTGGCAAGTGACACAAAGCAGTTTAATTCTGGTGAAAAGTAGCAGGAAAGTTTTTACTAAATAGTCAAAGATTATGAAGAGCAACATCACAGAAGCATTTTAGACTCTTTCTTCACTGACAGGATTGGGAAGCCTCACCAGCATTATCTTCTGTTTAATGGTAATAAAGGTAACAACTTCTTATAAAAGGAGAAAAATCCAAAGACTGAAAGAAAACAGGTAGTATTACTGCTAATTTTAACAGCAGCACTGGCACAAAACACCAATGCAGATAGGCATTAAAAATTCTGCAGACCTTTCCCCAGAAGACCGTCCAACTTGAGTACCTGGCTGATTCTACTTGGGCACGAAGAATCAGAGCCTGTAACACAGGTAATGTAGACTTCGAAGTGGAGGGGGTAGGGGACTTCATAAAAATGCAGGATATGACAGTGAAAACATATGAAATGGTTTTTCTTCCAACCCTAACAGATGTTGTCCAATTAAGGATGCAAATAAATCACCCTCTGCATTGCGAGTCAGAAAACACACACATAAAAGCTTTCTAAATACATTTCAGTTTAAACTTGCATAATTCTCCCAGTGGAGAAATCATCTTCAACTTATGTAATCCTTAGAAAGAGACATTATTACATATAATTCTGTGCCACTAAGAAACAAGGAAGACACATCTCTAGAAAAGAGGTGCACCCACACACAATTAATTATATGGGTGTGGAGGGAACAGAGGGGAAAAGCTGCAGCAGGGATGCAAAGACCAGTCTGCTGTTTCCACAGAGACTGATCTGTAACCGAGCTCAAGGGGCTGCTCCCCTTTCACCAGCCAGAACTGTCTGTTATACTTAACCCAGACTTCCGAACACTTGATATCCTGTCTGCTATTTCAATGCCCTTACTCAATGTTTCAGACAGACATTACACAAACTGGCTGGTGAAAAGGGTTGAGAAACCAAGAAGCAATCCAAGTCAATGACCTTATTCTATAAAACGATACCATTGACTGAACAGAGGATGAAGACAAAGCACAGGGGTAGGTCTTCTGAATGTATCGCTGAAATCTTCTGTAGGAAAAAGACAAGCACTAGGGCTGTATCTTATTTTGTTTATGTTGTTACTGTCTTTTAATCTTTAAAGCCTAAGCAATTCTTGTGCTTCCAATGCAACTGATTCTCATACAAAAACAGAAACTGCTTCAATTAAAAAAAAAAAAACCAACAAACCCAACAAAAATACAAACAACCAAACCACAAAAAAACAGAAAACCAAACATAAAATTCATATTTTCTAAAAAGCACGTGCAAAGGTAATGGTCCATCAATCAATAAACAACAAAGCCAGAAACCACGCTATTGATTAGCTCCTTTGCTGTTTATCTCCAGTATACAGAATGATGCTGCAGTTTTTACATACACACAGAATCTCTGTCCTCATGTACGTTTTCCCCGACTTCTTAATAAGACTGTTAAAATAAGTAAAGGCTACTTAACTTGAGAAAGCGTAGCAGCACCTGTTTCATTTAACGGAACATATGACTATGCAGCTTATCAGGTGGTTCTAACATGCATCCACTGCTTGGAGAAGCTCAGCTTTATGTGATAGCAACCAAACCGTAGATGGAGCCAACGATAATAGCTCCACATATGGGAATTCCCATTGGCTTCCAGAAGAGCTCTGTCCATGAAACCCTGACAGAATCAGAGCTTGGTGGTTTTGTTACCTCATCCAACCAAAAGTCAAATCAAAATAATTAGCTCAGCGCAGAGGGGCCAACCTCTATCAGCCAGCAGGCTTGCCCAATACCAACAAAATGAGCACACTCAAAGAACTAACTGCACCTGCACCAGATACAATTTTGAGGCCAAGTCTATGGTCCTTGAATTTGCATCTGAAAAAAAGACTGGCCCTCATCCCGACTTTAGACATACTTCCTCATCAGAAAAAAAATAATCCCACTCTATAAAAAACCAAACCAAAACAAAAAAAAACCTGACCAAAACCCACAAATCCTAAATATAGGAACAAAAAAATCCCACCCAGTTAGATATCTACCACAGCCTTAAAACCCAATGTTGCTTGTAGCAACCAGCAGACAAAATCCTTTCAGTCTGAAGCTAGCTCCCAGCTGCAGAAACCATTGCCCCATTCAGTAAGATCTGTCAGGATCAGAGCACCATCAAACATGTATGAAACCAAAACCTCGCTAATGAGCAATATGAAAATACTGCAGTAGCAGAACTACAGGCTCTGCACTCAGCTTTAGCACAGTCCTGTAAATGCCAGGTAAGACCACAAACTTAGTGAAGTTACTTTGTCTCAACACTGCTATATTCTGATTCAGAATCTGTCCCTCCATTCTATGACTGCAAGTACTACCAGTCAACACACAGGAAGAAGTCTGATATAAATATATATATGTAAGTCTTCCGTGGTTTGTGGGTGAACTGGTTCCAATTACTACGCCAGCTGATTGCTTGAGTGAGAACTGCAGAACTAGCCTCAAAGCCCCAAACCTTCATGTTAACCTTGTATGTTCCAGAAGATATGGGAACAGGTGATTTTCACAATAATCTGAGCTTGAACTCTACACTGATAATGAAATGTAAGAGACACAGAAGACTACACAAGGTGTAAATGAGGAAGGTAAGGGAACCAGAGCACATCTTTTCAAAGCAAACTTGCTTCTCTGTAATTACTTTTCAAGAATACATACTGACTGTAGTAGAGACTGAGAAAGCAGAATAATATTTAAAAAAATGGTGCAGATTTATTAATGTGTATTACTCAGATTCAGAAAACACATGCAAAAACATTAGATATTATCTAATAAAGCGTATCATTAACACACATACTACAATTGACAAATTTTAAACAAAACCACGCTATATTACTACATTTTAAAGTAATGCTTCCTGGATGTGAAGATCAATTTGAATTAAGTGCTCTATGGCCACTCAGCTAAAATAAATTAGCCTACCAATTGACAGTATTCTATCAATACATTCTCTACAATTCAATCTAAGTTACTTTTGTCTAAGCTCTAATTTCTTTCCAAGAACCCCCTGTTGGATTTAGCATCACTGTTCCATGACAGTTCCTGCTAAATAAGAATTACAGCATCAAGTTCAAAGTTTGCTTTTTAAAACAAAACAAAACATGTGAGAATTAAAAAAATTTCCGGGTCTAAGTACTGCACACATTGAGACACAAAGGCAAAGCAGTCTGGCCAGCTAAGCCAGCAATGTGAGTTCCAATCATCAGTTATCACCAGTTACAGCCAGCCAGCCCACTCCTTACTATAGTCAGTACCATTCAAACCCCTTAACTTTGGCAAAATAACTTTGCTAATAGACAAAAAACCCATGAATTTTCAATTACAACGGACAATGCATCCCTTTAGATACCCAAATCTTGCTTGGGCTCAACCACCTCGACGTAGCCCCAAAGTTCCCCCTGATCCAGCAGCACTGAGACTCAAGGAAGGTGTAGATAAGGTACAAGTGGCTGCCAGAATTTTAACCACTGCGTTGTCTAGACACGCTCGGAGCAGCCTCGTACGGACGCCTCCAGATGCTTTTACAACACTGATCTGAACGCGCCTCTCAGCAAGTGCAAACACACCCTCATTGGTCAGTCAGCTCGAGCTAGTGATAACCACGTTCATATCCTGGCACGGAGACCAGGTGTTAGGCTCCTAACACATCCAAAAAATAAACTGTGTTTACATGCATCTTCAAAGCATGCTACTGTTTGGGCAGAACATACGTCCAAGCCAGAAACCACAGAAATGGAGAGGCAAGTGAGACAGCCCAGACAATGGAGAAGCAGATGTTTAAATAATCTAGGCAGTGATTTTCAAAAGATGAGATTGCATGTAACTCCCTAACTCAAGACAACCGAATTCAGGAACTTAAAAACTATTCTGGGGCAACACAGAGCCATAGTTGACTCAACACCATTAGATCACTATTTGCAGTATATTCTTTGTCTAACACACATGCACGTACCTGCTTCTTTGTTCTCGATCTACAACATCTGTAAAACTGTTTGCACGCTTGGGAAAAAATTGCTGATGTCTGCTTAAACATTGACATCTCAGGTACACAGCATTTTGTTTAAGCATAGTTATCGTTTCTGAAGTCCAACTTTTAAGCTGAAAAAGGATTCTGAAGCAAACTACTGCCTCAAGACTTCAACATTTTTGTTTTAGCGACTTCAAAATTTTTACTGGAGAATCTCTAATATAATTCTTGAGCATCAGGTAAGAGAACAAATTACTTCATGGTTCCATGGAAAAACTGAACCCTCAGTTCTTAGGCAAATTTTTCCAAGAGTATTCATTCAAGCCAGTTTGTACCAAAAAGAAGAAATCCATCCAGCGGCCTGAACCCTACTGCCTGTGAATAAAATCACAATCTCTCTGCTACACCTACCATAGGATATATACTACTAACAAATAAAAACATTACTACTGCCAGGAGGCAGGACTTCAGGATAGACATGCATTCTAGCTCTTAACTGCTGCAGCATTTCAGGTGGCCATAAAGCACAGCACAGCAACCACTGTGTAGCACCTAAAAAGTCCACAGCTACCCTAGAACTCAGTACTGCACTATTTCACTTTCAGCAATTTTTGTTCTGTGATTCGGCTGCACACTTGACCTGGCTAAACCTTACTCCAGCTGAGAAAGCTGCATGTTGTGGCAGCACTGGGTTGGTAGGCATTGTGAAATAAAGTGGGAGGCCTTGTGTGCTCATTTGTGTGTCAGTACCCAGAATGCTGCTTCTAGCTCCCAACTACTTCATAGAAGTGCTGCTGGGACTTGAACCGTGGGAACACTGCAGTGCTAGCGTGTGTGGGTGTGTTCACACGTGTGCAAGGAAAGCTCTCTTATCCTTCTTGGTGTCTGATCACATACAGTTTTGCTGAAAGTACAGATGTCTGGCACACAGGTAGGAAATATGAAAGCACTGTCAAACGTGGCTCGGTTCAATATTTAAAAAAGAAAAAAAAAAAAAGGGTTCAGAAGAAACAGAGTCAAACCCACCCTCCTGTACTGGAAATAGCAACCAACAAAGCCTTCAGGCCTGCTTTTTGAACTAATTCAATCACAGTGGAGGAATACTGATGTTAAGAAAGCAGAGCGCTGTCTGTCACAGAAGTGGAAAGAGAGTGAGAGACACACCAAGGCCGTATCTATACCAGCAAGTGAATGCTCAACATGCACCAGCTGCTGAGCCTCAGAAAAAGGCTTTGGCACTGATGACGGATTTCTAGGACCCTGTTTTGCAACCCTGTTGAGTTATTCACATTTTAAATTTCTAGAAATACCCCAGAATGTAGCAATTGTGCTCCATGCCAGTAATGGTGGATGAAATGAGACACAGGTAGGGAAACAAGACACTCACTCAAGTAAAAGCCATGTTGGTACACAGAGACACTGAGAGACCAGAGAGGGGAAAAAAAAAAAAAAAAAAAAAAAAAAAAGGCAGGGGAAAAAAAACACTGCATGAGCATGTGAGAAGGTGGAAAACCCAGTGAAGGATACCAACAAAGGAAAATGGAGAAGTTATCATATGGTTCAAGACAAGAGAGAGCTTTGGGACGTGGCAGGAAGGTGAAGGAGCTTATGGGAGGTCAATTGCTTATCCAAGGCTGAACAGGGAGGATATAAAAAAATCAAAATTTTACAAGAGGGCAAGGGAAGAAGCTGAGGCCTTTATGGTTCCTGCTTTAGTGGGGGTTTCAGCTGTCACAAATCCCCCCAGTTTTTGGTTAAGACCCTTTGCTGATTTGGCAGAAGCTTTTGCCTAGATCTGCATGAAGTGGCAAGACTAGACAACATGCACCTTGTTCAACCAACCAGGCTAACTGAGAGACAATGTATCTGCATCTATGTATCCATCTCTCGATACAGACTGATAAGAGATGCACAAGGGATACTTGATGCATACAGAAATATATGTTGAGTATGAGGTATCTAGGTAAAGCTATGCCTTGCAGCAATGCTTTAAAACCACACCAAGGAAAAAAAGGGAAGGGGGGTGGGACAGGAAAAAAAGGCAGTTTTGCCAGTACGCTGAATCTGCAACAGGGGCTTGTGCCAACCCAGCTCCTCCATTTAAATCAAACCCTTAAAAGGCAGAGCTGTGCTGGCACAAATCTACATACCTCATCACATAAACCTCATGAAGACATACAAAAAGGTCAAAAATCTCACTGCTGCTTAAACAGCCACAGAAATGGTCACATGCATCCCATGCTACCAACATACTAGCAGAGCCCCAGGAAAAACACAACACGCAGAGCAATGTGTACATACACATACATAAATAAATAGGGAAACTGATAAAAAGTCCACTCTTGAAAGTAGAAGACCAAATATCTGACACAGCAGATTATGGCACACAACACACACAAACACCTCTGTATAATATAGAACAAAGCAATGCGGAGATCTACATCAAAAAGGAAGACCACCACAAAGACACATATGCTTCACCCTTTCATCCACAGAGACAGACAGACACACAAAACCCACACAGACTGACAGTAATTAACACAAACACCCAGCAGCAGACATGGGACCATCCTTTCATTCCCTTACTAAGCATCTCAACTTTACGCCAATGTTACTTGCCCCTGGCCACAGCCTACCAATCTTAGAGCCTGATTAAATCTCTCCATAATTATCTGCACACACTGCTACAACACAAATGACCTTAGCATATGATATCTGTTGGCTAAGCCCAATGGAAAAAGACTTCAGAAAAAGGAAGGATAAGTGTACAAAACTCTGCCAGCATTGTCAAGGTCTCATCGAGACTGCCCCACATTAATAGAGAGACCTGGAGACAGCTCAAAAGCCTTGAAACCTAAGCCCAGTTCTGCATAGGACATACAAAAAAGCATTCTTTTTCCTTCAGCCCATCATCTGAGCACACACCACTGTTCCTCCCCATCAAACTCCTTGCCAATTCCCAAATGAACTTACGCAGGAGACTTAACGTTTTATGATGACAGATTTTTGGCAAAATTTTCTGAGGAAGAGATCACCACGATTTCCTTACATAATTTTTGGTGTCCTCTATTAGGTATCTTGAATTCACTCTGCAAGAAGCGCTGCATGAAAATTTTGGAGGGTGGGGGGAAAGTGCCTGCTGTGTTCTGAACTAGGACCTATTAAAGGGTTCCCAAAAAACTCAGACCAAGCCAAAATTTAGTACTCTCTTCTTATTCTCCACCTGCAACCTCACCTGGGGTGCTGGATAAATTATACAATTCAACAGAATGCTGTAAAAGCCTTTTCTTACAAGGAAAGCACACCTCTACTAACAGTCATTTTAGTTAAAGTCTGGAAATGACTGAGCTAGGAACAGAGTACTTTTCTAGAGCAAGAACGTGGAGATTTCTTAAATTTGCTTCCCAAACGAAGTATGCCCTAGAAAATTCATTTCCTGACATGAAAAATGCCTCCACTTTCAGAGCCCTATTCTCCTCTCACAGACATTCGTATACATCTATCCCACCATTCCATCTTAGCACATGATTGACAGAGAATAGACAAGCCATTAAAAACACATCCACCTCCAACCACGGAGATAATGTGGCTCATTACAGCCTAGCTTTGTCACAGCAGTTCTGACACTCAAGCGGGAGGAAAAGGAGGGGTGAGGACATGGACTGAAACGGGGGCTCAGCACAAGACCAGGACAGAAACTGGAACTTGAGTGAGACTCTGTTCCTTAATCAAAAACCGTGGAGGCCGATCAAATGGGTAAACTAGGCCTCTTAAGCTAGCTGTAGCAATTACCGCATTGTTTGCGGAGGGTATTTTAAAAACCCTGGGTTTTGTTTGGGTATTTTTGAGACTTTTTTAGAAATAAAAGCTGTATTTAAGTCTCAGTGTGTGTCCGCCCCTTTAAACAGGTATTTGGTAATTTAATTAAGAATTTTACTGAACATTCTCAGTGCTTTAAACGTTGCTTCTCTTTTTGAGGCTTGTGTCATTGCCTTCCACTCCAAACACATAAAACCAAAGAAAAGTGTGGAAATCTTTAACAAATGAGGCAGAACGCAATCAACAAACTTGCAGTTTAAAACTCAGTAGGTAAGAGTTTGCTTTAACCTTATATTGGGGCAAGGGGGGGGGGGGGGGGGGGGGGCGGGAGCGGGCAGGGAAATTGCTCATCCCACAGCCAGTTGCACCATCGCCAGCTAGCCAGACATCCCGGTGTCTGTCAGCAAGTCCTCAAGGCCTTGTGGCACTGCTGCCCATTGCTCAGGACTGGTGCCAGATGCCAAGGCGGCCTCCCACCCACACACCAAGGATTCTGGGATCTACAGGCAGCTCAGACTGAAAGAAAAACAAAAGACACCTAAAAAAAAACCGTGCTTTAGCTGTCTGCCTCAGCACAGCATGGCATACCTTAAGAAGCTGCTGCAGCTGGCCCTAGACAGATTCTTTTACTGAATGTATACATAATCCAATACACAAAAGCCTGTCTGGTGGGGAGATTCAGACTCCACAGGGATACTCTAAAAGCAAAGAATTATCCATTCACGCTCCTCACACTTAACCTGAACACCATCAACCTGCATTACTGTCAGATTTTTTTCTTAGCAGCCACATTTTAATTTCAAGACAAGCACTGAGACAATTTAGCCCCCACCTCCACCCGTGGCGGCATGCAGTTTATCGTTTGTATTTGCGCCTGGGGCGATCAGTAACTGTTACTTGTTTTCTGCTTCTTCCTTGTCTCGACCCCTAACTGAAGCTCTTAGGACCCGAAATCACATACTTCCTGCTGAAGTCTGGGGTAGTGCGATAGGTTTCAAAGATCAGGTTCCATGTACAGTAAGATATGCAAACACACACGTATGATTTAAACTCCCAACTACCGTGTTCAGAACACAACCAGAGGAAAAAAGGTGCCATCTCAAAACACTGCTCGTCTACATTAACACACACGTGGTGAGAATTAAAAACAGGATTAGATTGCTAAATGACCCAAAGGAAAAAGCAGCTGGTAACAAATTGGCTATATCAATGGATGTTACCGAAATTACATAAAATTTTTCTTTCTCCCCACCTCCTCACCCCCTTAAAAATTAAAGGCATCACTTACCCTGGGGGCTTTCCTCTTGTATTTGTTGTTATAGTCAAATTTTTCTTTCATTTCGTCTAAGAGCTGGCCCAGTCTAGCTTTCTCCTCTTTCCCAGTGTAATCCTGGCTGAGGAGAATATAGGATCTCCAGTTTGCAGAGTCAAAGCCCCAGTGGCAAGTCCTGTTTTCCAGCGATTTGTGAGAGTGGACCACAAATTTGTGAGGTGGGTACATAAGCCTGCAGTCCAAGCACTGGATGCAGGCTGCGCTGGGGTTACTGTAAAGCTCTGGCACCAAGAGTCCCTTACACTTCCCAAAGCACTCATGATACACCTTGAAGCTCTTCTCTGTAAGCTCCAGCTCAATTGTGCTAGAGAATTCCTTCTTGCAGTGGGGAGGATAGGTGCCACCATAAAGCAAGGCGTTACAAAGCCTCTCAGCATCAGTTTTAGTGATGAGCCCGCAGGAAGGAGCAGAGAAGGGCAGGATGCCCATGACTTTGAGGATTTCCAGCTGGTCAGCAGTGCATCTGGAGCAGTAAATATGTAGCTCATCACACACCGAATTAATCTGCTGCAGGGAGAAGTCCCTGAGCACCGAGTTCAGGATCTGGGGCAAGCAAAGCCGCTTTTCTCCACCCACCACGAAGCAGGAGATGGTTTCCCCTTCCAGGATGGTCTCGCACCTCTCTGTGGATCTGTCCGAGGGCATGAAGAAGGGACCAGGCATTACCGGAGGAGGCTGGATAGGGGGCAGATGCAGTACAGGTTCTGCTGGGTCTTTGCCATTGTCTTTCTTGTACATCTCCTGTGCCCATCGTGCTGAGAAAGCAGCAGGGCCACCCAGGGAGCTCATAGAGCTCAGATGAAACTGTTCCAAGGTCTTCTGCAGTCCTGGATGAGGCTGGAAGCTGCTTCTACTTACAGTCTCCATTTTTTAGTTTCTATTCCCAAAATAAACAACAAAAATCCCCAGTTATCTTCCACCCTGGTACAAATCCACTTAAGGGATTATTATTTTTTTTAAGAAAAAAATTATGAACAAAATAAAACAACCCACCCCTGGTTTTTTTCCTTCTTCCCACTCAGGTTTAACAATCCACTAACGAATAGGAAATAAATCCTTTTGTATGCGTGTCTCTCTCTTCTTTCTTTTCTCTTGGTTCGTTACAATTTCAAAACCTCCAAGTCTCCAAGCTGCCCCGATGGAGCAGAGAGTCACGGCAAAAAGAGGTCTTCATCCGAGCACTCACCCCCTCAGCCAACCCCCCAGGCAAACCAATCCCGCCTCCCACACCTCCACCACACACACTCACACTCTCTCTCTCTCTCTCTCTCTCTCACACACACACGCCACCCACAGAAATACAAAAAGTCTGTGCCACGCTCCGAGCACCAGGGGCTCAAATATGTTCTGGCGGCTGCTGCTTCTCTGCAGTAATCACCCTTCTGTCCATATCCACCGAAAGGAAGGCGCGGGGGAGTAAAGTAAAAAGCAGGAGGAGGAAGAAAGCTTGGTCTGTGGAAGGGAACAACGCAGAAGAAAAGGAAAAGGCCCAAATCTCTGGCACTTCCAAAACGGCGCGGGGGCTTCGGACGGGCAAAAGCAGGCTCCCTTCCCCCTCGTGGTCCCTCAGCTTGATCTGGGAGGACTCCTTGTCTCTCGGTTCGTCTTTCTTCCCTTATTTCTCTCGGTCTTCTCGGCGTGCCGTGGGGAGCCGCGGTAACAGAGCGCACATCCTCCCAGCTCCTCTTTCCAGCAGAGACTGAGAGTGCCTGAGAGCTGAGCTAATGCAGGCTGGCTCAGCCTCCCTCACTCCTCCTCCCCCCCTCTGTTTGTTGGTGTCTGCCTCAGTCATTGAATCCCAGCCAAGAATGTGACCAACTCCCCAGGCCGGGCTCTTCCAGGAACAGCGGCCGCCTCCCCCCTCCGCTCTGCGCCGAGCTCCTGCACAGGCAGGCGCGCAGCGCGGCCCCGGGCGGCAGCGCCGGGGAGGGAGGGTAAACTGCTGGGTTCACAGACCGCCGCGCCGCGAAGGAGGGGCGGTAGGGCGAGGGCTTTTCCCTTTCGCCGCTCGCTTTCTGGACAGCGGTGAAAAGGGAGCAAGCGAGAACGCTTCTGCCGGCTGCTCACTGAGCGCAGGCACGCCGCAGAAACGCCGTCCGTCGCAAAACCTGCTCTCAACGCCCAAGTTCAACTTCGAGCACACGCCCCTCTCCACGAACCGAAATCGCAGGCGTGCAAACGCGATGTACGGCCGAAAACAGCACACCCCGGCAGCGCATTCTGGGGTGCGCAGCGTGGCCAGCCGCACACTGGCTGCACCCGGCGCGACGTGCACACGCGGTCCCTGCTCTCGACACACGTCACACGCGACGCCTGTGCGCTCTTCACAAGTGGCAGGAGCGTGAGGCACACAGCAACACAGGTGTGCAGGGGGGCAGGTGAGCTGCCCAAGTCCCCGCCGAGGCGGGGCCGGGGAGCAATAAACACACTGCTCGCAAACGCGGGCAGGTCGGTACCGCTACGGCCGCACACGGCGGCGGGGCATGTCCGGGGCCGGCGGGCACGCCACACCGCCCGCCCGCGCCGTAGGCCCAGGGGCGAGCGCCCCCTGCCGAGCGCCGCCGGCCGAGGGTCCCCCGCCACCGGCCCCGAACGCCGCGGGCAAAGCACTGCCGCCCTGGGCGCTGCCACGCTGCTGGCGGCGATGCTGCTCAGGTCGGGAATGAGGTGCTCGCTAGTCTCTGTTAATTTCACATTTCAAAGCACAAAATCTGGCTTCTCCCTTTTTTTCCATGGGCTGCATAACTGGAATCCTAAAAAAATAACTGCGCCCAGCGCTGAGGGCGAAGGTAAGAACCAAGCTTGAAAGGTTACGTCTGGTATCTCCCCAGCTCTGTCAGCCTGCCTGTGCCAAAAAAAAGGCCAGAGAGCAATTCCACACCAATACAGTTGTTAAAACACTACTTGTAATGCAATGGTGGCTTTAAGCACTCCTCGTTGCATGGAGTCTTGCTATGCTGCCTGCGTGGTGCAGAAGTTGAGTGCTCAGTCTCCTCCAAAAGACTTTACATTACAAAAGCAGAAAAAACAGGTAGATCGGGACAAAAGAGGAGGAATGGACAGACAAATACCCAAACACTCTTTTAAAAAGCAAGCAGAAACCAAAAATACCTCGATTTACTCAGAATCAATGCAATGGGGCAGGGAACACAGCAAGCTCTCATATTTCAGTTGTATTTTTTTATTCTGAAATCCCATTCTGAGTAAAGGAGAGAGGTGTCACAGACTGGCAAAAGCACTTTGATCTTGCAACTAAATCAGCATTCCTCCAGAGAGGAACCTGCTCAGCATCCAGCCCAGACATCGAGCCTTCAGCTACTAAAGGGGAGTTCAGAGAAGGCAAGAACCAAACACATTGGTCCAAGCCATCAGTCACATCTTCGTGCGTGGAGAGAAGACACTTAGAGAAGCTTTACCAAATTATTATAGAAAACCATTAGCGGCAGGTAGTACCCTTTACGTTTCTGTCTATATAATGCATCACACATGGATTTACTGATCCACAAGTGGAATTTTTAGCTATTACCACAATAGTGAGGCCTGAAGACATGATCTAACAATGCAGGCCATTTGTTGATTCCTGACGCTAAAGAGGTTACCACAGTAAGAGAAAGCAGGGCTAGGAATATTCTTCACTGAGTAACAAGGGTACCTAAAAAGGTTTTAGTTAAGAATAACTTTCAGTAATACCCTTCATAAACTATGTATGGCACCTTTTGGTAATATGAAAGACATCTATGACATTCCATCCATTCCATCATTTCCAAACCAAAGGGTGTGCCTTATTAGAAAGAAACCCCCTCCCACTGCCCAGCCTCATCTTAGAAAAGTTCTTACAGTGGCGAGGGAGAAGCACCGCATACAGAATGAAGTCCATTAGGGATCAGGCAGACAGACTGACTGCCATTGAAGGTACTCAGACACAATGGAGACCAGCAGCAGAATAATTCCCTAGATGGATTTAGTCCAGTTTCAGTCATCTTTCTTTTTTTTTTTTTTCAACTCACTAAAATATAAATGGCCAAATATACTCAAACATCACACATGGAGTTCCCGACTCTTTTAAAGAACAAAATGAATGCTTGTGGGAAGCCTGGGTAGCAATGAAGAAGCTTCTTAGCTTCTTAGCTCTGGAAGCTGGTTTTGTTGCCCTCCCCCTCCTTTACCCCCCTAAAAAGAAAGGACAGCAGTAACTGCAGTTCATTTTAAGGGAGGTGCCATTTTCCCTTCCAAATGACTCTTTCCTGCAAGTAAATCACAGGATCATGCATCAGATTGTTTATGGGTGGAATTCATAAACAGAATTCCTGAAGCAGAGGGGGCTACCAAGAAGACAGGAAGGATGGTCTTGTGGTTAAGATGGAAAACTCAGGACATCTGGGGTCTATTCCCAGATCTCCCACAGACTTCCTGTTGCCTTGGGCAAGTTGTTTAGTCTCTCTGTGCCTCAGTTTCTGTATCTGCAATATCCAGATGGTGACCAATTAGAGTGGCAGCTTCTGAATGTAAAATCATGACAGGAGAGAAGCAAGTTTTCAACTCCTGCAGTAACAATACAGGAAAACTTCCATTTTTTTATGTCCCACAGACTGCAGAATTTAACAGCAGCAGGGCAGGAGAAGGGCGAGCGATGAGAGCTGTTGTTTGGGATTAAGGTGGCAGTGGCTGCCGAAGTCTCTGCCTCTCTGCCTCCCCTGATGACAGACTGAGAGCACTGCGCATCTTAAAAGCATATTAATCTTTCCCCCAGTAACTGTTTGTCTTGCTCCAGTTCCAAAGCCCTCTAGCTGGAGAAAGGAGAGGGGAAAAATATCTCCAAGGAAGGGCCCTAACACCACACTGTTTTTCTCACTCTCTCCCTCATCTCCTCCCCCTCTCCATTGGCTTCAAGGCCAACAGCTCCTGGAACACAAACACTCTTGTAAACTTCTGAACCACACAGCCCTATGGTGGGTGGGTGTTTGCTCCCTGCCTGCCAGTTCCAATCCACCCACAGATTCCAAAGGCCCAGAACAAAAAGCAGACTCCATTTTCCATATTTAACAGGCAATTCGTTTCCCTCCCCATCGCCTTCATTTGCAGAACTTGGTGCCTCTCACAAGTATCGCGCCCCACCTTTTACACGTTCCCCAAGTGGAGGGTATCATGTTTATGCATATGTTTATATAGGCATATGAGAAGTATATTCTAAACGAATTCACACCCGGTCCCCCTCTGGTTTTATCAAGGACCATGCTGTATATTGCAGCTATTTGACAAAACATTTGGGAAGGGCCTATTGTGAAGATTGTGAAGAAGGAAGGTCAGTGAAAAATAAAAGCGTAGGGGCAAATGTGACACATCAAAATTCCTCCTGTAACTCACGTAAGACAGTAAATTCTTCACGGCAGCAAACTCCTAATCTCTCCATGTTTGCATTGTATATATTAATTTCTAACTGTGACGTTCCAGTACTGAAGTAAAACACTTTCTGCATGACCAGGGTACTTCTTCCCTCCTTTTCTTTAGAGACTATCCATTAAAGGTCATCATTTTCATTGATCATTTCCCTTACAGTGAAACTGGGGAATGCCAAACTATCCAGAATCTGCAGAGTAAGGTTTCAAACTCTCTGTTGAAAAAGATATCTGAAAGTCATGTGGTCTTTTTCAATCAAATATTTCAGTTTTTCCTCAACACACAGATTCCACTTACAGAAAATTATTTCACAAATGTGTATTCACTTCATATCTTCTTGGCTAAAACAAATTTTGAAACTTTTCTTTTTAAAGAGACCACAACTTTTTGTACATATTTCTTAGATATGTACTGAATTAAGAGAATTTAAAAACATCTAAAAAGCCACAAGAAAAAAAAAAAACATTATTCAGTCACATTTAAGATGAGCCAAAGAAAAAATTTCACTGTCTGAGAAGGTCAGCAATGGATCCATGTCAACAAAAAAGTTCTCTTCTTTTAATTAATGGAAAAATCAACTATTTACACAATGCCTTTCAGGTCAAAGAGCTTAGTGAGGGGGGTAAGACTTCTATGGTATTTATCACCTATCAAGTCCCACCATTTTCTAGGTGAGCTTTGCAACACTGCACAGCCTTGAAAATCTAACCCGTATACTACACTTCACACAGACTGGTTACAGGTTTAATTTACATACTAATAGCTTTTTTACAGTTATTTTAGGCGTTTACTGTGCTCCAAGCAGTGGCAAGATCTATTCTGGGAGCAGTAAAACCAAAATTGTTAATTGTGAGATTGTAAGTGGGGAGGTGGGATATAGGTAGATGTAAAACTTTCTGAAATTGCGGAATTACACGAGTTGGCAGTTGGTGAAGATTTCTTAAGGTGACTTTGGATAAGCAGGAGGTCATTCCAGTGGGGAATTCCACTCTCAAAAAAGCACATGGGAAGCAGAGCTGGAACTGATCTGGGTTTTTCTGGCATTCTCAGGGCACCCTCTGTGAAACTTACTGCAGTGTTCTGGCTATAGGGAAAATCAGTCATCACTATTTGGATCAATAAGCCAACGAGCTCAGGGCTTAGTGGTCACTTTCTCTTCATGAAGCTGTTCAGCATTTAGAAAGTCTCTAACAGGTAAACCAGGAGAACAGCAGCACATTTCACCTACTGTCTCTAGCCCAGTTCAAACAGCAGCAAAAACAAGTAGAATTTTTTCCACTTGTCTGATGGCACAGAGCAATATGCACTTCACCTTGCTGTTCTACTCTCCAGCCCTCTCCACCACAAGCTGAAGAAACAGACACCTTATCATTTACTGGACTTAATTCTTTCTCTTTTCAAGAGAAAGTATGGATGATTCTAGTTTCCAGAATCCACCTGTGGAAGTCTGATCACCTTCTAAGGCACATATGCTGTCTCAGTGCTATTGCAAGGAGTTTCTGAGAAATGCAAGAAATAGAGGGTTGTTTTTTTCTTTCAGGGAGCCTTGAAGTTTTGCCCTCTACACGTGCCTGAAAAATCTTTTTTTTTTTTTTATTTTTTTTATTTTGAAGATCTTAATACTGCCTTTATGGCAATAAAGGCCAGACCTAAGCTCTTAACATTAAGCATCCAAAGAATGATCTTGATTTTCAGTAACTGACATGCAACCAAATCTCTTAGTAATTAAGAGTCAAAAATAGCTAGGCCTTGCCATTCATTCCTCTCAGACAATTTTTGAAGGTGTTACCATTCAAAAGGATAATCCAATGCACAAAGCAAGATTGTAATCATGCAGCATCTCTACCTTCAGTTGCCCAGTAGCTTGTAGGGTCCAAACCACAGGAAGACTGAGAAAGCAAGTCCAGAGCGAGGACAGAAAAGCAAAGCTCCCCTTTCACAGATTATTCCCAATCCAGCCATGCTTTGTGCTTCCAATGAAAATACCCAAGTTGTATATTTTGAACAGCAAAGGCTAAGGAGCTACAGGGCTGACCTCTACCTCCTGGAAGCCAGAGCCAGCTTGGCTGTACCACATAAAAATCTTCTACCATTTGAGAGAAACTCAAGACCAAGGAATAAACTGAAGAGAAAAAAAATCACAGTAACAGAATTTGGGAATGCTGGAAACAGACTCTGAGGCAATGCACAAAGCAGGCATACGTAAAACAGAAGAGATCTTACCTTCTTCCCTTTTAGCATCTGTGACCTGGGCATACATGGTAAAGCAAACTCTGACTAGAATGCTGCTCCTCTCCAGGGTCTTGCCTCTCCTTTCTCTGCCAAACAGATTGGTTTAATATCTGATCTTTTCAATGGTGGAAGCTAGCTATGCTGTATTTTATGGGTTTGGTTCATTTAAATGATTATATTTTACCAGCTTCTGCCACCACTAAGGAGAGAATCCCAGGGATTCAGAAGTCATCGTTATTTTCTTAACTCCGTGCACAATTCTTGGTTCCTGTCCAGCTCAGCTCCATAGCCTATCTCCTATATCTTTTACTTCTTTCCAAAGTACAGGACCTCTTGATCAATATACATCTTGTATTCCTCTCTATTCCATCCTCAGAGGATAATCATCTAGGATAAGATTTGGCCTTTAAGCTCAGGTTACAACAACCGATGCTTTTTGCTCCAGAAGTCCTTAGTGCTGGCCAGCATAGCAGCTATCACGCTAACACAATTCAGCAGGCTATTCAGAACAAAAGCTGCCTGACTCTACTGAACTTAAGAACTGGCTTGAAATATCACAGAGTATGACTAATAGGCATACATCCATGATTAATATATGTAATGAACACACAACCTGCCTAAAACATGACTTGGTCTCACACCTAAAATTCACATTTAAATTGCAAGAAAGCACCAGGCATCCTAGGAAATATAGGAGGTGAGGGGTTGTTAAAAGCACATGAAAGAGCTCTCCATCTTTTAGAATTTTTTTGTCCCAAGTTGCCTGGTATGTTGCTCAGGGCTGCCTCTCCCACCCACACACTCTGTACCTACATGCCCCAGTGGACGCTGCCAAACACCTTATTAAAAAAAAAAAGACATGCTTGCTACCGCCAATAAAAAAATTAATTTACTGGAAAAAGTGTGAGTTAGAGAAGGGAATACAAGCTGGAACTCTTGGGATTCCCAAAGGAGCTTACAGAATAGTCGTTAGGTGACTCAGGGCTGCACAGACTTTGTCATTTATATTAAAATAGGATCTTTCTTTTCTCAGCTTATCCAGCAATAAGCAAACAAGGCATAGCATACACATCCAACAGAGGAAGGGATAAGAATACACAGACAAAGCCCTGTCCCTGTAAAAAGAGCAACTGAACTGTTACTATCTACCCTCAGCATTTCCTCCTAGCATGGTTCTTACTCAGGCTATTACCAAATAGTCACTATCACCATCTTAGGGAATTAAAATCAACACATTTAAGTTAAACCTAAGACTTAAGCAAAGTAGCTCCTATAGCTTAGGGCTTATAGATGTCTAGTGTATCCCAAAGCAATCAGTATCAAAGGAAATGAGTGGGCCAACCTTGCACTACAGGAGTTCCTGATTAGCAAAACCTCAGCTTTGAGCTTCACCAAAACAAAGTGGGTTAACTCCCCTCCCTTGCCCTCCCACACACACTCTATCATGCAGAGAAGCTGTGGGAATACTGATTTGATCTGCTGCAGCTGCTGTGGTGAGTAAAAGGGCAACAGTGCTGGGCTCTACAGCTATCATGTATCAACTTGCGTGATGGTACGATTAATAGTGCCTCATTTCCATTTCACCTGAAACCCATGTGCAAGTTTAAGGCCAAACATTCCCTTCCTCAATAGCTTCTCAGAGACTCCATGGAATTCACATCTCTCTTCTGTAATCTCTTCCATCTTTGAGATAGTTTCTCATCAACACAATATCCATATTTTGCAAATAATATTGATATGCTTAAGTGCACCTTTGCTAGAAAGACTATGTAAGACCTTATTATCTGCTAGCTGGGTTATCACTAAGGCTTCTGAATCTAGTCCCTTTTCTCATGTTCTTTGGAACATACTTTACAACAGTTCAAGATCCAAAATCATGGCAGGGAATGTGCCCCACAGTCTGCCCGAAATTTAGGATATCTACCCCTTGTTGTAAAGTGATCGTCTATCTGCTGGTCTGACATGTGAACCTGCAATTTATTTTAAAGGCCTGCGTCTCCTATAAATAACCCACAGAGCACTAGGCACTCTATGGAGATTAAGTGCTTGCATCATCACTTCAGTAATTCAGAATGTGCTGTCCTAAAAATGTGGAATTTCTACTCCTTTCTCACAAATTCTTATGGGTTGATCTCATATTTATTTTATTTATGGGCTTTCTGAATGAACCTGTGATTAAAGCATATGCACACCTCATTAGCATAATGAGATTTTTCTTACAAGCATGTAATGAAAAAGAAACAAATTCATACTGTCATTTTACAGATGTGGAACTGAGGAACAGAGAGGATATACAACTGGCTTAAGGCCACACTGAAGATCTTTATCAGAAACTAAATCTTTTACCAAGTTAAAATCAACTGCTTTAACTTAATATTTTTTCTAACAAAACTCCACTGGTATTCCTAGAACTATTCCCAAATAAAATTTGTGTGAGAAGAGAATCCAGCACTAAAAGACAGAAGGGGTTTGGGGCTGGTTTGTTTGGTTTTGTCCATAAGACCTCATTCATACTCCAGTGGGCAAGACAGGCTGCTTTCTGAATCAGACACTTCAGACACCCTCAGTGTGGTAGAATCAGGTAATGAAAGTTCTCCACAGAACTGGCATTCACTGAAATGCCTGCGACTTTACATTGCCCCATTCTTTTTTTCAGGAAAAGACATCATTTCAGTTTCTAAACAGCTTAGATTGTCAGATTAGTTTTTACATAAAGCATTTCCATTTCAAGTTTCTTCAATTTTTAATTAGCCATGCCAGAAAAGAGGAGTGCAAAAGCTAGCAACAAGCAATGTTAAGGCAGCAGGTTCTCAATATCACAACCCTTGTGTCACAGCAGAAGGACATTTCAGCAGCCTACTCTCTTCTAGCTATACAGAGCAGAAAGGCAATGTTTCAGCATGACTTGCATGGGTACTGCTCAAATAAGCTTACACCACAGACTTCCAGTGAGTTTCACTTCTGTTTCCAACAGTCCTACACTTTCAGTATTCCCTATGTCTATATGCATAGTACTTATGTAGATTATACCCACTTCACTTGTCCTGTGTGGCACTCTGACAAAAAAATGGTCTCCAGAACAATTAGAGTTTAATATTATTTTAAGCAAGTGAGGAACTCATATTCATAAGCTTTACAGAATCCATAGGTATAGCATTTGTATTTAAAACAAAACAAATCAGTGACTGTGAGAGGAAGGATGGCAGGAAAGTCTGGCCCTGCTTAGATTCCCCTTTTTCATCTCCACCCTTCAAAAACTTCTAGCAGATTTCTTTTCTGCATGTGGCAGGCCTGAGAATGGTACTCTCCCTCCCATCTTCCTACTATCCATCATGTAATGGAAAGCCCATCTTGAAGCAATGATCATGTCTGTACTGTGCATACTGCAGCATTACCACTAGGACCCAAGATCCATCAGCTAACATGCCAGCTGGCACCTTTCCCTCCCCTCTGCTTTCTTTCCCTGAGCAGGAGAAACCATTCATTGCCTTCTGGGGCTAGCACTGGACCCACACTGTTCTTAGTAATGAATGCAACCTGTTCTAACGAATGTGAAGCTTATTTGTGAGTGTGGAGCTGCACTCAATTGCCTGACATTTCACATTTCTCACCATAAATCTGGGTAACACTTTATTTTAATTACTGGGACATTTTCTAACTTTTATTGTTTCTGGCAAACACAGGCAAAATGAGCTCATTCATTATATAAGGTATGTGAGCTATTTCTTCAGGGGAAATTGTGTTCTATATTATCCTTGCCATCCAACAAGATGCCATTCACCTCTCTTCTAGATGTCATTAAGTATCACACAGACTGAGAATAATTAACTAATCTTTTCCTGAATGACAGAGACCTTGGAACATGATCCATCCATCCATCCATCCATCCATCTTTCTGCATTTCTAACACACCCATTAATGTTAGTGACTAAGGGGCAACACATCTCATGCCTTTTTCACATCTCCACTCTAAAATGGGTGTAGATACTACCTTGAGATGATACAAATTCCAAACTGCAAATTTCAGACCCTGATTTGATTTCACCAGGGCAATTTTGATCTATATGTGTTACATAGACCAACACAAGAAACAGCAAGCTGACAAAACTGATGAGCACTGCACTCCTCAGGAAGATGCTGTGTATTGAGGACTAGGTGTCAGAGACTGCAGTCAGGGCCCTGGAGAGAACTGAAGGATTTTACAAGTGCCTTGAAGCCATGATGTAAAAATTCCTTTATATTCCCCCTGGCCCCCAGCAAAATTCTGTAACTTCGTTAAGATGAACTCTACAATAGACTGGAGAGCTTGAACTCCTTGCTCTTCAAGGTCAAATCAGTAGACCTGCTGCAGAAAAATCACACTCAGCATCTCCAGATCTTATTTGTCACACAGCAATCAGTGCCAAATCTCAAATGGAGTCCACACAAAAATTAAGTTTAGGCTCTCTGTCTCCATAATGATAATTTAGGGCCAAGACGCAGTAGGTGCTGAACACTTTGTAGGCAATATAACCTGTCACTTGTAAAACCAGGCCATTACTTTTCAACTAGTGAATTCAGACCGGACTGGAGAAATCATAACTCAGGCCACCTCTTTTGACAATTGTTTAAGCTTTAGAAATTGACTCCTGCCCTTGGGCTGTGGAGCAACACCTCTCCCCTTGTCTGTGCATTACATCCTCTCCTCAGACTGTACCTTCCTTGTTCATACTGCTGAGCCTGAGATGATGGAATTGGCCATTTGCCCAGGTGGAGTAAAAAAAAAAAAAAAAGCAGTTACTGTAATGGAATGGCTTTCTGACTTTTCTGAATACAGTAAGTGAAAATCCCATGCAGATAGTGCATAGCATGTTTAATGACTCACACTCCGCATTTTCACCAGGGAAAAATTTCAGGCCTGCACTCAGTTAAAAGATGGAAATTTTTATAAAACTTCCATTGTGATATGGTACCATCTGTTCAGAAATTAACAAAAACAAAATCGAAGTGAATTGGTTGATTTTCTTTCTTTCTTTTTCTTGTAGTAAGAGCTTTCTGTTTTATAGATGAGATGTGAATCTTCAGGGGGGGAGGGATGTGAGCATATGCAAATCAGTAAAAACCAAAAAAAATAGAAACCAATCTAGTTGCTTGCTAGCTTTGGGCAAATTTGACTCCTGAAAAGTAAACTATTCTATACACTACGGCCATTTTCTCATCCAGTGGTCAGTAGTGTTTTGTATCAGTCAGGGAGTGAGAGAATCTTGTGTCTGTAAGCATTAGCATGTGCTCAGCCCAAAAAAACCCTTTAATTTGAACAGCCTCCAAGGTCTTCTGATGAGACGACGTTACTGAAAAAGCATGCTCTCTCTAGGGAACCAAGCCACTGAGGATTTGGATGAAATGTGTATAATAACACAAAATTTCAAGGTTTGGTTGGAGGGGAAAAAAAATGCTGTCAGCAAATTTTGCCCCTTTCTCCTTCATTCTTTCTAATGCTTATTAAAAAAATATAACTTTTTCCTCCTGTTTTTAAGCAAGAACATATATTTCTTTCTTTTCAGAGAGCTGAATTCTTGGAACTCATACCATTTTCATTTAGCTATTTTTACCCGCCCTGCTCCTTCCTGTATCCATGGAGTTTCATCAAAACATTGAATTCCAGTCTCTAATGACATAACCTTCCCCTTCCCTTCCTGTTCTCATGTCACCTCTCATTTTCTCATCAGCTCCATGGCCTTCTCTGATTTTTAGACTTTTTCTACTCTAGACTTCTTTCTCTATGTACTTTGCAACAGCACTGGCCTCTTTCTGACAGTGTGGAATATTAAGAAGTCACAAACTTCTGCATAAACAAGTGAACAAAAAATCCCCCACCAGCTAAGGAGAACACCTTCTCTTCTTCACTAGTCTAGGGAAAATTCTGACTTCAGAGATCCAGTTTTGTCTTACATTAGCATCAGACTGGAATGATTTCACTGTAATCACTCTATGAGAGCCTTATCTGCCATGTTCGGTATAAATCAGCTATAGGACAGGTATAGTGAAAAAAACAGAATGATTGTCATATGACGTTGAGACAAAAGGATGGTGACATAAATCTAACAACTTCACTGATTGTATTTAACAATTAAACATGAGATAAAAGTGCTATTTGATGCACATCTGAAGTTATTTCATGGATTAGCACTAGAAAATACATGTCATAGCCTGGCCCTACGAGATCTTTCCACATGCATACTATACTTTGCTACAGCTGTGTATTTCTGCAACACGGAGTTCCCATGGTGTGTGAGTTTTAAGGGTAAAGGTAGGAACAGCAATCTGGCATAAACATTCCTTGTCTTAGAAAAAAATTGAACTGCAAATGGAATTAATTTGCTGATTTGCAAGAACAATGAAGCCAAGCAACAAAACTTAGCAAACCATATTGAAAAGCATCTTCACAAGTATTTTTGCAGGAGACAAAGGTGTTTATGAACCAAAAAAAAGAGGTGTATAAGTTACAGTTGCTCTAGGGCAAATTTTAACTGGTTTCCTTTCCTTATTAGATTTCTCATTCATAAAAAATTGCTAGCTGACTTAGCAGTCACTGCACCACATGGGATTTTAGGTGCTTCTAACCATCTGTATGTATTTTTTCCATTTGTCTAACTAATCTTCCATTTTCAATTAATTTGTCTTAATTTTATCTCTTTGTCTATATAATTAGTTATCTGGAACATCAAGACAAGTCTTTATCTCAGCAGGAGTATGGATAGCATATTTGCTCAGAAGCAAAGAATATAAGCTCTTAGGCTATCACAAACTCCATTGCCATTCTTAGCTGGCGATACTAAAGAAAATTCTTGATGCTATAAATCATGTTTGATCCTGACACTTTCTCCTAATCTGGATCCTGAAGATTCAGAGTCCTTCCAACAGGTGTCACTGAAGTTTCCAGTCAGACTTGGTCCCAGAACACAACATACTCAAATTCAGAGTAACAGCACAGTTAATCAATTTGAGCTCTACACTAACGATCTGTCAGAAATAGAAAGCCTATATATAAAACTGAATCCTGTAAGGTGTCAGACACCCAAAATTTTCACCAAATTCAATGCCTCTGAATGGGATTCAGGGATTAGAACATTAACTTGTACAGAGTTACAACTATCCATAACTTCCCTATGGGAATGCAGTGCAGGAAGATTACAAGACTAAGTCAGCAACTTCTCAGTCCTACTCTCTTATCTCTTGATGCCCAGCTAAGTCTTTTATCAACAAAAAACAGCTGGAAAGCTTTATACAAAAAGTTATGATCCTGCAAGATTCAGAGTATTATTTGCACGATAAGATGAGAAATCAGGTTTGAAGTCTGTCCTGTGTTTAAGCCTAAAAAGAAAAGCTTAGTAAGATACAAAAATGCCAATTTTAGTCGTTTTACACATAGAAAATTAAGTCTGTTTAGATCAATGCAGATTATTTTGTGCTGGCCTACAGAAGCTCCATGGGGAGCACATCCAGGTTAAAGAAAGCATGCAAAACCCAAGTATATGATACAGATTTATATTGCCTTTAATTTTCTGTTCACACCTAGAAGAGCTCAATGACTAACAATTATCAATAATAATGCTTTCTTTGAAATGTTCAGTCTTACCCACATTGGAGTTGTATATGTTCAGGATTCACCTGCAGTTTATCCATATTTAATCTTTCTCATGCCTCCCTTCCGTATTTACTATTCCCGGATCACTGACATTTTTATCAGCTGCAATCGATTACAAAGACACGTGGCTTGATGGACTTAAGAGACTTCAGAACTGAATCTCTGATTCTTCCCCAGGTCAGCAAGGCCATCTTCAGCAAGTCAATTCTCCCTTCCTTCTTCCATGAAGTGGAAACGCATAATATGCCTTCCCTTATTAAAGCTTTACATGTGGCCACGTAAAGAGCTGTGTATTACAAGATGAACCAGCCTACCAGATCATGTTTAGCACTAGAAATAAGAGGACAGCTTTGTCATGATCTACTGCATTACCTACGCTAAACAAGTTTTTGCACCATGTTTTTAGTCCTCACCCCCATCATCAAAAAGAGCTACCCATTCAAATTGCCTCTGCACAGACTCTTCTCACTCAGCAGCAGAAACAATGAGGTCGTTAGAAGACAGGCTAGAAAATCTCACCAAGTTCACATAGATACTTGGCCATTTTTGCCCATTACCCAATGCTTTTCATTTTATAATTGATGAATAAAGTCCCTGAAATTCCTCTGGAGATGTGCCAGGCCACAGATCCTGTTCTTATTTTATTTTAGTTCTAGGAAAAGCAAGCAAGAAAAAATTGCTTCTAAAAAGTTTCAGCTACCATTCCTGACAATTTGCTCCCACAGACATCTATCAATAACTGAGTAACTAGAAGGTCTGGTTGCCTTGTTTTCAGTGGTGGGTGATGAGTTGAGTTTGTTTGCACTGGTCTGAGTCACCTGAGTGAACAGCCATCCAGATTTTTTTTAATGGATTTTGTTGCTACACAGTTCCAGCAAATAGGAATATGCACTCTGTGCATTTTCAAAATTTTATTTGAAAGCACTTTGTGTGCACTACAAACTCTTCCTTACACATCCATGTTTCCCTTCCTTATTAAAGGCATCTGAAGCGCCTGTGAACCTGTCTAGACAAATACATGGGCAGGTAATCTGAACCAGAGCATTCCTATATGTTGAATCTCTCCAAAGCTGACATTTGGTAATGACCATCACCTCCTAAAGTGCAGACTGCACCTCCAACTGAAGACAGTGCCAAGCATATTCTGATTTTCATTTGCAATATTTAACTTGGAAAGGCTCGGTGATAACTGCAGAGTACAAGTTAACAGCCAGTTAGAATCACTACTAGCATGCCCAAAGGAGGGGGCAGGGAGGGAAATAAAACCAAATTAGCTGTGGTTTGTGAGCAAGGGAGGTCATCTCTGAAAAAAATAACATGATCCCAGTAGGATAAACAGTACAGGAGGCAAGTCAGTAACTGGGCCAGTCACAAAATACAGGATCTGCAAATATTTCACAGAGCAATGGAAGGGGAACTAAGGAGCTGGTTAGCTAGAACCTACTCAGAGGGAGTGTATAGTCTCTAGAAACCTGACACTGGCACAGGGTTGCTGGTCAACTGACTCCAAGGGATTGCCAAACTGGACCCAAATCGTGCAATGAAAGATAGCTCACACAAAGTCATGCTTCAAATTTGAGTTGTCAGTGACTGAGCACAAAGGCCTCTGCACCTCATCAGAGGAGATTGTATAGCTGATGCTCTACACTGGGTGAAAGGTTGTCTGCTTTACCTTGTGAAGTTGAATTTTGTGCTCACTAAACCCATGCTAATTGTCTTTACTAACATTTGGATTTTTAAGATGATTCACAGACATTGGATTTGGTATAACAAGTTATGCTGTTTGACAGTCATAAAGACTTGCCTCAGATGTTCTCAACAGTTACTTAGTGCTCCCAGGTATCACTCACTAGAAATCTAAAGTGCAGAAAGAAATCCAGAAGGTCTATATAATCTGTAAGATTCTGAAAACTTTCTTTAAAAAGTAAAAGAACCTTGAAAACAGCACACACGCAAGCACATAAAGGAATCATTTTCAATACACTTTCCATTACACTAAAAAGATTCAAAGACTCTTTCCTTCTTCTTTATTTTCTTCACCAAAAAATGAGTCAGAGAACAGATAAAACCAGTGCATTTTCATCATGAAGAGCTGCTCTGACCTCTAGTTTCTATTAAATGACTCAAGGAAAAAAGGGGGAAATTTCCTAAAAACATAAGAAAGCAGTAACTGTTAAGTTCACTATAAATACGTAATCAGTTTAGTATTTAAAAAAATCTAGAAATATTTAGAACACGGGCTTCAATATACAACTTTTCATAAATGGGATCATACAATCAATATAAGCTACCTATTTTCCCCCCTATATTTCAGATACCCTGCACAGATCTGTATTACTAATTTAAACAAGTCTGAGCTTGTTCTGTGTGAGTGTTTCATGCCATGTGGCCACAATACATGTCCACAACATGAAGTTACCCACGTCTAAACCAGGATGAGTGAATGCAAAATGCCTTGTATTAACGGGCTTTGGGTCACAACAGGTCTCGAACCAAAATCACTGAGAAACTGAGAAAGTGCTAGCTGGTCCAGCCAAAATCGTGGAAAAGCTCTTTCAATAATATATCCATGTACAACAAAGTTCCAGAGTCCAGAAACCTTTCCCTGAACTGGTAATTTACCAGCATACCTATAGCCTCTGATTTCTTTCTGTACTGCTTGCAGAAGTTTTAAGTTTAGGAGCCACTTTATGCATATTGGCCATTTCCTGTTGACACAAGTAGTCAGAAGAGGGGAAACATCTGTAGATGTTGCTGTAACTTAAAAGCTATTGCTGCAGAGCTTGGAAAGACAGAACTGTTTCTCATGCGCTCTAACTTAAGGGAAACCCCTGGTGCCCACCTGCTTGATGTGGCTTAGCTCAAAGTGGAGGACTAAGTCTGAACTGTCACAGACATTGTACAACATTCCACAAAATCTTTAAACAAGTACTGAAAATGGGTAAACTACCAATTTGCTGAAAGAACAGTGAAGTGGGATCCATGAACAAAAGGCAAGATAGAATATTTCCACTTCCACTGAGGCTATTTACCAGCACCTGGTAGAATGTAATGTATAACTTCCATTTAAGGAACTCATCAAGTCCTCCATCAGGGTTTCAAAGCACTTACAGAAGTTACACTGTACTGACAGACTAAGGCAAAGGAAAGAAACAAAGTAATTCTCTCCAAAAACAGGATGTCTGGATAGAAGCACCAATTTTGTGTGCTTTTAACCAGTCTTGAGTGCACTGCCCCATCAAGCCCATGCATGTGATGGAAACTCATCAGAATCAAGGATTGCTATGCGAGAAAGAAGACACAAGAATGGTAAGACACATTCATCCAGCAACTCACTTAAGCCACAACTCAGAACAGGAAGTTTCAGAGTCAGACTTTCAATTCCCACATCAAGTTAAATCAATCTAAATCAAATACATTTAAAAGAAAAAGCCCTGAATGGAAAAAACAGCCTCTTTATGCCACCCACTACCAGAAAGATTATTGTTCTTGCTTCAAAACTATTTCTTTTTTAAAAGCTACTCAAATTTAGAAATCCAAGGCTTGGATTATTTTTGCTCCATTTGAATTTCTACACAGGAAAACTGAGTAATTTGTACAGTTAGCTAAGCCAAAAAAAAAAAAAAAAAAAAAAAACACCAACAACAAAAAAAAAAAAACCAAAACAAAACAAAAAACAAACCAAGAAAAAAGGAGGATGGCCACTACTGGATTAAAATAAACTTATGCTCATAGTAACACTGTCAAAAAATCCCCCAGGAACAAGCATTTTTAAGTCTTAAAGCAAGTCTTATATTTCTCTCCCTCCACAAAGTTTACTTCTCTGATCCACAATAATTCTGGGACCAAGCCTTTGTGTCTTGACATCAAAAGTTGTTGGTGATATTTTCAGCACAGGAATTGCTGGAATGTATCACATATAGACTCCACTATCCTTCTGATGACATTGGCCATGACTAGCTGCCTCACAGGAAAGTTTAAGACTCTTCAAGAGGCACCAGTCCAAAAAATAAGTCCCTCCACCACCAAGTATTAAAAGGGTTCTCTTGTTTCCTCTCTGATGTTGTTGTAATTTGTTTTAAAGATCATTACTGTAATAAATTTGGGTGTTCTTTCTAGCCATACAAACATTCCATCATTTCTGAATACTTTCACACTCTCAACGGTATAACCAGCAGTATGCAGTTAAAAAAAAAAAAAAAGTATTTGTGCTTCATGGTACATGTTATAAGCTCAAGTCTGTGCTTCCATATAGAAAGGGAGCTGAAGCAGGGACTGCTTCTGCACTCTTTGCCTTTTTTTCTGTGCATTTATTACCAATGAAGGATATCGGACATGACAGCCCTGAAGACTGAAGTCCTTTGTCTACACAAAAGGTCCAGTTCTGTCAGCCAGAGGGTGGGACTTCACTTTTACACTATTTCAACAGTATGTTTCAATCAACAATGCCTTGAGAAACTTCCAAGAACCACCAGCAAAAGTCAAAGGAATGAGCAATTTTAAGACTAACTAGTCAAGGTTCTCTCTGAAAACTCTGAGAACTACCAAGGAAACCAATTAAGACCAATTGCATTTGTCATTTAGGCTGGAACACATCTGAGACCATGTAACTGTTTATTTATGGGTCACTTAAAATAACCCTATAGAAAAGAACCATTAAGTTGCTACTAGCACATACTGGATTTGAAACAGCAATTAAAGTTTCTCATTTCATTAGCAAAGCAGTTTGTTAGCAAAGCACACCAGTCCTGACCAAAAGCAAGCTCACAAAATCTAGGGTAGGAAAAGGGTTACCAACATACATGTTAAAATGTCAACAAAATATGCTGTGCACTCTGTTCCCTGGAGTGATTTTATTATTATTTTTCCACTAGCAGCAACTCCACAAGTACACAGGAGTCAGAAAAAGAAATGGAAGCAGTTGTGAAATTGTCCCATCTACTTTTACCATCCACATGGAAAAACACACAAAAAGAATAACAGGCATACACTGGGGGAAAAAAACCCTAGATTAAGTCCCTAAACTTTTTTTTTCATAGTTTTAAAGGAGATAGAGTACATTCTGGATGTGTGAGTTCTCCAGAAGCACTGTCTCTTTAAAGTTGGAATGTGGCTTCTTTTTACCCACAAGAAAAAGTGCAGTTTCCCAGGTTCTTACTGGAAAGTTTTCTTGGGAAAATATTAATTTCCAAAGCGTTGTTTTTACACTTTCGGTTCACTGGTTGTATGATTCTTGTAATCTTTGATAGTGTTTTTATTCCATGAATGTTTGTAATAACTCAATCCATCCAATTTCCTACATTATCTCCTTTTAGGGATAATTATATCAATATGCTTCTGACATTTTGTAATCCAAATAATTTTTTTTTCTAGATTTTGTTCTCAGTTGGGTGATTCAAAACAAGACTTAATTGTATGTTTCTGGCCCTCACAATCTTCTGAAAAAGCTGCTGCATAATAGAACTCAATAAATAACTCAAAAAACATTGGGAACACAGATAATTACACATAGCATTTTGTTAAATTCTTATTAGAAAAGAAAGCTGTGAGAGAGTTCAAGATTAGCTACAATCTGCTGCATTTTCCAAGACAAAAACCTCACGCATGTATTTTGTGGACACCTGCCCTAAGAAAGCTTTCTTTGGGTTTGTTTGGTTTGGATTTTTCCTTAAAAAAAAAACAACCCTGCAATGGGATGTGCTCTGTGAGAGGCTAAAAATACATACCCATTATTAAATCCTATTTCATATGGCATTTAATAAAGACTCTAACAGTATCTATTTACAACAGTAAACCTTCCAAGACCATCACCAGATTGAACAGGCTTCCAGAAGTCTTTTTCAGAAGCTGCATGTTGTCTTCTGCAGAGGAGATATATTGTTCAATTCAGTTCTTCCCAAACTTCTGTGCTATTTTGCCACAGTCAAGCCTCAAATCTTTTCACAGATTACTGGACTTTAGGAATTAATATACTTTATGGTTTCACAGACTGGGTTTGGGAACTACTAGTTTATCACTTCAGCATTTAGCTCCTCTTATCTAGGCTATGGCCTCCTCTGTTGCCTTTTCTGATACTCCATTTATAATAAAAGCTAGCAAAATAGCTTTACCATGTCTGTTGTACTTGATTCTTGTTTAGAAAATTCTGACTGTAAGTTTCTGTAAATTATTGAATTTAATGACAGCGATACCTAATAATATAAAACAGGATATGGGTCTTTTTTGTGTAAGGTACATCACTGGCAGCAAGCAGTCCTTCCGCTGATGTGTTTGTAAAATATGTGGTGATATGAAGTATGAAGTATAAAGTGATGTAGAGATGAAATGACGCAAACGGAGTTAGTCAAAAGGCCAGCTTCAGGACTAGTGACAAAAGCAGGTTTCTCAAAGCAAAGATCAGACTCCATTGTACTTTCCTGCCTCCACATCAAATTAAGACAACATTGCAGACTAACTAGAAACATCTGGCTTTAACGCAGTATTAGCTTTTATTGCTACTTAGACTAGAGACACATTCTTAAGACAGTCAAAGAGAATTTTGGTAGGCCTAACAGCTATTGTCCTCTCAAAGGTCCTTCTCTTAATACTGAGAAAGAGAAGTGCTAAAGCTGCTTCTTAGCTGTTTATAAAGGAAACCAGAAGATCCTTTGATAAGATGCTATCTTCTTTCCTTCCTTTCACTGTATTCATTGTGCAACAGGGGAATTTTAGCCTTGTCTTCCCTGTCCTACACAGCAATCAAACCTCTAAAGGGGACCTCGCTAGCACACCAGATCAGACTATTACCCATTAAGTCTCTTGTTCTTTGTAACATTAGAGATACTTCTATAACACACCCAATACGTTTCTGGTGAAAATTGTTACCAGAGTGTTTCAATCTCAAGCTCCCTCTCTCTGTAAATAAGTTACAGAGAAGCCAACTGACAGCACTTGGCAACATGAAGCATGGTGCCAGAATGCAAACCAATAAAGTTTCTTCTTCTTGAATGCGACAAAATGCTTATTTTAAGCATACTGAGACAATAAAGTGCTGATTAACAAGCAGCATGTTCTTCAATGAAACTTACGAGTCTGTAGCCTTGCGCTAAATCAAGAAGATGCTGAAGGTATGCAATCACAAGTACAAGAACAGCTCCACAGAAATGTATCTAAAGTTAGCTTTAAACTAATTCACATTAATACCAGTAACAGATTATCTTCAGCTACATGGCGTATTGACCCAGCATTATGGATAGGCTTTTCTGAATTCATTAAGTATAAATACATGTGTAAGGTTTACCTCTCAACTAGCTAGTTTATAGCTGTCTCAGACCTATCTACGTTGCCTGTAGTCATGTCTTTGCTACCTTATCCTGGTGCAAACGGGTATATGGAGTCTTCAGGGACTGCTAGTGAGTGATTACTTTAGCTTTAGCTAGAAATGATGATACTCTGTTCGTAGATAGCCTAATCACACATTAACACTGTGTTCTGCAGAAATTAATATAGACAAAGCTGAAAATAATACTCACCCACGGAGTCTAAAAATAAGCACCAAAATTTCCCCTCCTCGTTTCTTTCTGATTTTTGTTTCCCCTCAGGTGATGACACCATTCTCCTTTCCAGCTCTCCTGAAATGCATCATATGCTCTGGGTCACAGACTGTTCTGGGGAACCTTTCCTTATTTTAATGTGAGTTTATATTTTTGGGATGTACTGCGTGAGGCAAATCAAGAGTTTATTAGGCCAGAAGACGCTGGTTTAACATGGCCTCTGAGAATCAAATACCTAGAAACATACTTAGGTATATATAAATAAGATAGGAAGCATAGGCACAAGGGTGATATGCACTAACTACAGCAAATGTGGTGTGTTTAGCTGCACTACCATGAAGAAATATACTCCTTCAGAGTATTTTTGGTATGACAGACTCTGTTTAGTTTAGCCCTGCAGCTCAGCCCATTTCAGACTTACAAAACCAAGCCAATTAAAACACTAGAAGCTTATAGAATATTGATTGCTTTAGACCATGCAGTTTAATGCAGCCTTGTTTCATGCAAACACAGAAATTTTGAGAGCACAAGAACCTTAAAAATCAGTAAGAAGGGTAATAATTTAACAGAAGCTCTGCAGAAAATACTTGCAGTTCCTGCCAAGAAAACAAGCTTTCCAGCAAGAGGACAAATGGAGAGGAGTCCCAATGAAACTACCTGACAATGAGGAGTAACAATCCTAGTTTTGGGGCAGTTTGATATGTCTTTCTGTAGTGTTGATATGTCCTCATGCATATACTTTATGAACTAATATATTCTCCAAAAACATCTTATGAGGCAAGAAAAATCAGTTTCCATCTCCCAGAGGAAAAAAGTGAGGTCAGTAGGTGTGAACACAGATGGAGCTGGTTCTAGAGGTGGGATGAAAAAAATGGACTTCTGGGATTATGCTTCATACTTGCTACTTCTGTGGTATTTAATTTAGAGAATTTGGTGAAGGGAAGGGAGAAGAATCAGTTTTTCATTACACATTATGTATATAGGCATGCAATCCCCGACATAATGTGTCCCCAACCTGGTCTAAGACCTACCTCAGTGCGCAGAAATCCATGGTGGCGATTCTCTGCATGGAGGGCATGCTGCACACCATAGGAATAATGTCATGCTGCCAGATGCATGCTCCATTACATTCTTCTAGTCCTGAAGGAAAAACACTTTAAATTCAGTAATATATAATATTCCTGTTAATGTGAGACATGAGACTGGCAACATGCCACTAACAGAGCCAAGCAATGGAAAAAACAGAGAACGAGTACAGTCTCACAATCTGAAGCAGACAGACCTATTGTAAGCTGTCTCCATCCTTGGGGCTGGATGGTCCGGGCTGATTTATGAGTACAATATTTACAACTAACACACATGAAATACATTATGAGTAGAAATAAATCTCCTAACATGCACAGAGAACAGCAAAGATAAAAGAATGCATATGGTAAACTAGGTGAATGTTTGTCATTAAAAGTGTGGTACTAAAGCCAGAGCATGTCTCTGGGGCAAAGGAGACTGTCTATTTGCACTCATGTTTATCAATACTTTGGAAGACATGAGCTATTAGGCAAAGACTTTCAGAAAGATGTCCCATCTTTTTTTTTTTCCCTCTAGTGAATTCAAAGCTGATGAAAGACACTGTGTTGAAAGCCCTTGGGAGTACAACACTGCTTGATGGGAAGATTAGTCTTATGCCTGTGCGAAGACCCAGTAAACAACAGGCCAGAGTTCAGTTCGCAGGTCTTGCATTATCTTAGGCAATATCTTTAATTTTTGTGCACCTGTGTTCCATCTCATAAACAGGTATAAGTATGAAATAAAATAAGAAAGGGCTACTTTAAGGCCAGAAGGTAATTAAGTATTCTGACTTATACATCTCACTACAGACAGTAGAAATCCCCTGAATTAGTTCCTAAATTAAATCATCACTGAACAGATACATTCTTCAGAAAAACTATCATCCCTTACTAAACAATGTGACTAGCAAATGGGGATGTCAATTCTAGTTTCTCTGTAATTGCAAAAACCAAAACCCACTCCCAAAAGAACTGATGACAATTTCCTACTGATTACTCCTGTCTTTTGAACTTTGTACAGTAGACTACATCAAGCAGGCTTCTCTAAATCTCATTTGGTTTTCTAGGGAATAAGAGGCAGCTATCACTTAAATGCATCTATATTTGACATTTCTGCCTACAAAGCTGCATTGGTCATAGACTGTATCTCATCATGTCTGGCCAATTCAATTAGCCCAAAACAGCTTCTTGTAAGAACTGGATTCATGTCTTCCTTTGACACTAAGGTTTAACAGTGCCAATTCTTTCACAGCACTTTGTGATGTTGCCTCTTGCCCAGTGGGATCTGGATAGAAGCTGTTATGCAGGGTACAGAACAGCCACAGAGAACTGTGCTGCTGCTACCCTTCCTCACCATCTTCTGATAAAACATCTGATTCCAGTATGGTAGGGCATACTAATGAAAAATAGGCTAATAACGCAACCAGTCTGTGGTACAAAACAGAGTAACTACTTTAGCTAACTAAACATACTTCCCATCCTAACCCAGCATCACAACATGTTGTTTCAGCTACTACACATCTCTTTCAGAGTATTTTCCACTGATTAACAGAGAGCAATCACATTTCTATGAGAGCAGCACAGATCTGAAGAACACAGATTTGAAGGAATGGCAAAGTGGATGTGGGGAACAGAAGAGGTCAGCTGGGGAAAATACTCCAAAATCAGCCCAATTTTAAAATCACTTACAAAAGGAACAGTAGCATGAAGTTATCATTCGAGAGCAGTACTGTTTGGATGTGGCAAGAAGGCATCAGCTTTTTTTTTTCTTTTCCTTGAAGTAGTCTAAACGGATTTGATTTACAGATGCTGGGAGCTACAAAGTGACAGCAAAGGCAGGCAAACACCTACTTTAATATCTCTAACTAGGTGTTGCAGTTTGGTCATAACAAGATATATTCCAGGCAGAATAACCTTTCGGATTGAGAATGTCACAAGCCAGTTTCAGTTCAACGGGTATAAGACAATGTAAATAAACCAAACTCAGCCTATGTCTGATACAATTAAATAAATGACATCTGGGAAAAAAGAAACTATAGCTCTACTGTATTTTACTGTCAAGTCTTCTAAGTCCCATTTTGTATTTCTTTCATCAAGTTAAGCACTAATGACAGACAGAGGGAGAATGAATATGAAAAAGGAAAGAGTTTAGGACGGGTAGCAGGGACATACTGCCTATTTCCAAGACATTTTCGTAATGCAATAAAATTACACCAGGCTGCAACTCAAGTGCACTCAGTGAAAAGTGAAAAGATTTAGACTTGCATCCACAGCTTTGGTTATACCTTCAGATTTACTAGATTTTCTTTCTAAAACACTAGCTAGTCCTTAAAAAACCTGCAAAACTAACTAAACCTACTATCTGTATTTGTTGAAGAAATAAGCAAACACTAATCTGTTTAATTACATTCTATTTTAAGTTGATTTTATATACCATTCTAGTTATGGATAATACCACAACACATTAATTAGTATTGGTAATTTTGCCACACTGTTTTGTGGTTTCATGCCCACAAACAAGACAGGTGATATTCTGTAATTACTACAGGTATTATTTATGGATTTTTTTTTTTGGTGGAGCCCTTTAGTATGCTTATTTCAAATGGAGGAACGATACACAGCGAACGGGAGTAACTCAAAATGCTATAGGCTGCAATACTGTGAGACACACTTAAAAAAAAAAAAAGAAACCCAAACCAAACCCCCAAAAAACAAAACTCAACAAAAAAACACCAAGAAAGCAAGCAAGAAATATGAAAACCTCAAGCCATATTTGATCCTAAATTCAAAGCTGAAATTCTTTAAAGTATGGGGAGATTATACAACTCCCTCAGCAGAATTCTAGGCTGGGCCACAGAACCCACGGCTTCATGCCATCAAACCTAATCTTTGTTTGAGATCTGAAACATTCTCTCCAACAGTTTTCAGTCACATTGCAAAACTGTGAGGGGAAGATGAAAGGCAAATTCTCCCGGCTTCTCTTACACTAACCCCAGGGCCTAGAAACATCAGGACTCAATTTAACTACACACTGGGCCAGAAAAATGATGAGTGATACCAGGACTTGACTGGCACACATCTGATTCATGGTTTTCCAATACAACCATTGGATCACCTCAGATGCTTGAGCAGATTGTGCCCAAATTAGACAGCCAGCCAAAAAGCATCCTCTCACTGGCCAAAATGACAGCAAAGTTAGCAGCCTCCATCGGTCAAAATGCTTCCTCACTGGGGAAAAGCACACACGTTACCAAATAAACAGCAACTTCACAGCTTCAAACAGGCAACATCTTCAAGAAACTAAGGCCCTGGGGTCTTCTTCCTATAAGACAACTTATCTTTGCACAGCTGCTACTAACAAAAAGGCCTCTGGACCTTCCTTCTTAGTCAACAGAACTCCTCTCCACTGCGTCTCTCTCCCAAAAAATTTACTGTCTCAGTCTGTACCACATAAAGGCTGGACACCAAGCTAAATCTGCTGGCTCCCAAACAGGCTTCTTAAGCCTCTAGCAAATCAAGAGTAGGGTATTTGTTTCTAAATCTCCAAAGGAGGATTAGGCAGGAAGATTATAATTCTAACCAGCTTCATACCTGCCACTCATCCTTAGTGAAGAGGAGATGCATTTTAATATCTGGAAATGACTAGCAGATGAACCTCTTAGTCCAGGGTAGGATATCATAGATTACAGTTGCTAGCTCCCTCGTTTCTTGGCTGCATAGGAAAAAAGTTTTCTTTCTGTGAAATAAAGAGTGGATATAATTGTTCATTTTAGTTCCAGTGTCACTGTTCCCTTCCTTTGTCATTCTTTTTTTCTCAGTACCATCTTTCAATGAGTCTGATCTGAGGAAGAACTAGAGCAGTTGGGCTATCTTCTGAAAACTTCTCCCTTCATCTCCCTCTATTTCCACTCCCCCCTTGCCCTCCTCCCAAGTTAGGTCAGTGAGAGTTTTTCATCTGTGCTATCCAACCTGCTTTAAGCAAAAACTCTTTGCATGTTACACAACTTTTACATGTATAGCCCAATTGTAATGACGTCAGAGCCTCCAAATACATTTTTAGCACAATTGAAGTACCATTCAGAGAATCATTCATATTTATCCTGTAGGAGTTTCAGCAGTGCTGCTGTTAGTTTTGAGGGGGAATTGTACAAGCCTCTCGTCAATTGGTTTAGGTTGCCTAAATGAAGCCAAATTGCCCTTTCCATCTCCAGCTGCTGCTGCTGACTACACGTACCACTTTCTCTACGTTTACTTTAATCCATCAGCCAAGAGCAAAACAATCTTCCTTTGGTGCACCTCCTACAAATAGGGTATGGGGAGGGGAAAAAACCAAAAACCCACCCCACATCACTAGCAGCATCTTTACATGTAATAGTAACAGTCTCTTGGTGCCATCATCAGCCATGGCATTTCATTCACACAGAACGCTTGTGGGCACATCACATATGCTTTTCCATTCAATGTATTTTTAAATGTTTCCCAGGCAACTGTTTCAATACAATATGCCTCCTTGGCAACCTGGTACCCACAAATGCCACGCTAGTCTCCCTAGTCCTCTTTTTAGGTCTTCTCATCTTGGCATATAAATGTCACAAGGCTTGATTTTCAATATACAGCCACACAGGTACTGATCTGTCCTTATGCTTGAAAAGGAAAGGCTGAATTGAAAAGATGAGATGTGCACTGGACGCTGCACATTAACAAATTCAGGTTCTCATAAGCTACCAGAGGAAGCAGGTTTCCAAGGTAGTGACTCTTCATTGAAAAGACTATGTCACCTACAACTAAAATTAGGGAGAACCTACAAAACTGTCTTCACTCAACTGACTTTCTCTGGAAGCAGCAACAAGCCTGCACTTCTCAATTTGAAACTGCATGTCATCCTTATTTTCCTGACTACGCTAAAGGAAGTCTTACACAGCTTTCATAATTTTGTGGCTTGAATTGTAATACATCATGTTGATGAAAATAGTCAGACTTTCCCATTTCACTACAGACAGTGATTAGCACTGTACTGAGTGAGCCAACATGATTGAGTTGCTCTTTCCAGCGCTACATTTGCTGCCACTAGGCTTTAGAGGAGATACACCGTAAAGTCCATTTGCTGCAGCAGCTTTCACTGATGCTCCACTATACATACTTCAGTCTCCTGTGGCATCTTTGGGGACATTTTCCTTTATGGCATTTAACAGAATGGACACATTAATCCTTGAGTGAAGTCACAGACTATTTGACAAGGACAAAAACTTATCAACATATCCTCCTAAACCAAGCACTGATTAAATAATTAAAATGTAGCAATAATGATTCCATTTTCTAGCTAGGCACAATTTATTCTGAACATTGTTATCTGATACAGGAGCCAGCACCACATAACCAAAGATTTTTCAGAAGGATAAAACTATCTGCAAACATCAGTCAGCACATAAAAAAATAATAAAATTAATAAACACTGCATGTGCTTTAGCCTCAGAGTGGTACATTAAGAAAAATAATAGCTATGCATGCAATTACATCAGGCTATGAGAGAAACCTAGCAGAAACTATGGCATCTCTTCTTCACTGATTACTCCATAACAACAGCTGAAAATTACAATTTTTCCAGGCTATAAAATGCCTTGCACTCCAAATTCTACACCGGCAGCAAAAATCTCCTCCCTGTCTGTGAGCTGTTGTATCTGTAATAGAGACCCTGCATTACCAGGCTTCCTAATTCTTCCCAAATGCAGAAGCTCTCATTCAATGTTGCAGCTGTTGGGTAGGAAATCAGAAATAGCAGAAGGCGGATTAGTTGATAATGTACCAGTTCTTCCCCAGCAAATGCTGGCACCTGCATTTTACACTCTCCTCTTTCCTTCAAGCCCAGGAAAAGATCACTTGGTTTGTTTGGCAGGCAATTTATAGGCTTTAGTGATTGTGGAATTGCAAAAGGATTAGAATTTGTTATAATAGCCCCTTCTTCCTGAGAGCAAAAGTTAAAACTGAGGCCCACTTTACAGCAAGAATCAGGGACCATGTAAGTAAAGATTAAGTGTGTGCAGCTTGATGAGACTCTACAGGGAATAGATAACTACACATGCTGGCACTCCATTTACAAGGAAATCCCTAAAGATAATCTGCAGAAGCATTCTAGCTTCCAAAAGCTCAAATCCCTTGACCACTGGCTCAAATCCAGTCAAGGCTGATGATGATAAAGACTACTCTTTGCATTTCTATGAGAACTTTTTTCTAAGATCACAAAACATTCTAATTATTAATTATGCAAGATCCAAAGTCAAGCAGGAAGTAATAGGATTTCCATGTCAGCGGAGGAAACAGTAGACATGATGTTGTGCAACACAGCAGAACCAAGAACAGGTCCTATTCTACACTTCACCTTCAAGCTATAAGTACACTATTAATTCTGGAAAGATGCAGATGAAAAATACTGAGTACACATAGCAGACAAAGATTTCTGGAATCCCAGTTTCACATCTACGGGCAGTTACAGAAACAGACAGAGCAGGAATGAAAACATTACTGTCACGCCTGCCTCCATAAGTTTTAATGGGTATGCATTAAGCAGATAACAATGGGGGAAAAAAACTTACAGCATCAAGTTTTAAGTTAAATCTACAGACTACAAAACCACCTACAAGCTACAGTTGCTACAGAAGCAAGGTTTTTCCCTTTTGCTTTTTACAATCAGCTGTTGAAGTCATAATTTTCACTATTCTTATTATATTCTTTCATTTGTGGCCCTTACTGCACAATAACTATTTTTTATGCTTACCCATAATAAAGCTTTTGCAAATGCTATAATGCACAACTCGTAGTCCTAACAGCACCACACAGCAACACCTTCAGCATGAAAAACAGACTACATTGCTGATTGCTGTTTCAGGAGATGTCTATCAAAATAAATGTGTTGGTACGATGCATGAATTAAGAGCAAAGGATTATCAAAGTAGTATCCAAGGGGTCATAAGACATATAAAACACTAACCCAAACATCCCAGGAACAAAAGAAGAAACGCTGTGGCATAAACAATAATTAACATAGATACAGCTAGAAATATGTACAGAGGGCTGCAGACATAAACTCAATCTGATAGCTTTCACTGCCCCTCAGGTAATTTTAAAGCAAGATTTTTATATTGTTTGCTGCCGCCAAGTGGCGATAATCAGTCCTGTGTTTTATAATTCATTAAAGTTGACAAGTAAAAAACCCCAAATTTTTGGTTTGTCTTCTTCAATTAGCATCAGCAGTTGTGGAATCAAATTTTTACCCCTTCTTGGTTATCTCATTTTCAACCACTTACATGGCTGATCCCCTTTCAATCTACACTTTGGCTTTATGTATATACAGTCCCTCTTGCTATTCTTTGCTCTGTGTCTGCTGCCATCACCATCTTTCTTTCCACAGTGGGCCTAAAATCTTCAGATTCAAATTCACCCCTTGCCTCTGTTCAGCTTACCTTGTTCCACCTGGAACTTTTGGGAGAATGCCTTTCCTGCCAAAGAGGGAAAGGAGGAGGACCTATTGCCTGGAATCTCATTTCACCTCACTGGGAAGCAGCTTCTAAATGGCAACAAAAATGAAAGGCAGAACACTGCAACTGTCCCGGTATTTCTTGGGTACTGCGGTAGCTGTAAGCAAATATTAATATGGGAAAATGTTAGTCTGCATGACAGTAATTGGCTTTTCCATTCTCATTTCTTTCTTCCTGAACTTCATTCTCATTCTAGTCTGCTTATCACATAGCAGAAATGCTAGCACTCTAGTATGCTTACTGGGTTTTATTTTTATTTTTCAGCAGGGCTATCTACTGTAGCAACTTACACAGCTCCCATTAGTAACCAAACACTTCACACTTCTGAATTTCATCCTCACTCTTATGTAAAAAGGAAACCCATTAACACTCTTCTAATCACTTATTACAGAGAATGGAAGACATGACCTCACTATAGATACAGACTCACAGAAATACAAAGTACCTGAGTTAACATAGGAAAGCTGTAAGCTGGACTGAGCCTCTCAGATCTGTGGTTACACTCTAACTAAATCATCTTCAGCCTGTAACACATTTTGAGGCAGCTGGCTGGCTGTACCTGTCACTTCTCAGGTTCAATCTACCTATCTATTTCAAATGTGAATCTATGAACTCTGGTATCGGAATGCCACTTTCCTATTTCAGATCCCTTCAAGACATGTAGAAACTCAGATCAGCTGTTACTTAATGCATTTTTGGTGGTCTGTATGCCCAACACAGTAATTCACAGGCATAACTTTGAATGCAGTGCTGCATCATCAGTACTCATACCTCCCTTTTTAGCCTCAAGAATCCAAGGATGAAACAGTCCACAGGACATTTAGCACTGTGTAAAGGTAGTTACAGAAAAGAAGCATGAACTTGGATTCATCTTGTACCAATAATATATCACTAGTTTTATGAAAAAGAGCACTCTGTACCCACTCTCCTTCATAAGCACCTGTTGCCAGACAGAATTTATTTCCTTCTACAATTATTCTCATATCAATTGTGAAGAATTTAATCAGCTATTACTTTCTGATCCTTTTATCTGCTGTTGGAGAATTATGAAGAGTCTGTCATCACTTCTCTGTTACATCTGCGTTTGGAAAGGCCACAGCCTGGTTAGCGCCTCCATCCATGTCAAAAACTACCCGTGCTGGTGCCACTCTAAGTGCTTTATTTCAAGTCACCCGGTGATGTTCCTGCCAAAAAAGACAAACTGAATCACTTCAACAGACTATTTCCTGAAAGAAATTAGATGAGGGGCGCGATCTCAATCTACTGTAGGGATAAAGGACCTTTGGCCGGCACCGCGGCCATGGCGGAGCTGGGCCCACCGCCATCATGTGCAGCCCCCGCGCCCGGACAACGCCGCCTGCACCGGCCGGCCCAGCCCCGGCACCGGGCCCCGCAAGCCGCCGTGGCCCTACGCGAACAGGCCACGCTGCATTGCCACGACGGCCGCTCCACGTCCAACCCCGTGTACACTCAAACGCTACACATAAATAAAGCTGACGGAGTAAAGGTAACGCGGAAAGGATGGCTTTCGAGGCTGCCAAGCACCTCGCAGCTGAGGTACTACAGGCCCCGTCGAGCTCTGCGCGGCGCTGCGCAGGGGCTAGAGACGAGCGGGCTTCCCCTCAGGAAAAAGGCGGGCTTCCCTTCAGGAAAAAGGCGGGCCGGGGCTGGCGGGTGGCCGCTGCCGTGCAGTCGGGGCGGCTCCGGGGGCGGGACAGGAGCTGGGGGCGCCGCGGCCGAGCGGAGGAGGAGGAGGAGGAAGAGGAAGAGGAAGAGGAAGAGGAAGAGGAAGAGGAAGAGGAAGAGGAAGAGGAAGAGGAAGAGGAAGAGGAAGAGCCCGCGGCCGGGCCGCTCTCCCGCGGCCGCCAGCGCCGTCCGCCGGCGAGGCGAGGGGGGGAGCGGTGAGACAGCGGCTGCAGGAGGCGGCCGGGCGGGCCCTGCGCCTCAGCCATGTCCGAGGAAGCAGCCGCCAAGCTGCGCCTCAGGCCCCGGAAGGCGCCGGCAGCTGGCAGCCGGGAGCCCAGCCCCGGCCGGGAGCCCCCGCGGCGGCGCCAGTGAGTCCGGGAGGAGGGAACGTCGCTCCCGGAGGGGCCGGGGCCCGGGCGGGGAACGGCCGCAGCTGCCGCCGCCGGTGCCGGGCGCCTGGGGCGGGGGCCGCCCCACCCTCCGCGGCGGCGGGGGCGGCTCTGGGCCCTCGGGCCCACCTGCGGCCTGGGGCGCTGGTGTGTTAATGCAATTTTATAAACCAGCGCCTGCAAAAATCCCAGAAGCCAGTTGCAAAATACCGTGCGCCGGCCCTGCGCCTTCTGCCTGCTCTCTGGTGCAGAACAGAGGCCCATGAGAAATACTAACGTATGGAAATTAAGTTTTCCTTCTTTACAGTAGGGCTCGCAGGACATCAGAGAGAATTCCCGTTTTTTTCCAGCCCTCGGGTAGGGGAGGATTGAAGAAAGGCGGGGTGAAGTGGCTGTGAGCAGTTCGGTTCTTGCCTCGGCCTGTTGGGATGAGCAAGCAGGCCGTCGTGCCCCTTCCAACAACAGGCTTGGGACGGCAGATTGCTCCCTTTCTGAGGGCTTCTAAGGCTTTGCTCTAATTTCTTCTCAGTGCAGCATCATTCCTGGACAGTGACCCAAGAAAAAGCATTAGTAAGAAGGGGGAACGCTGAACATTCTGACATTAACAAGCCATCCTTCTCTTGAAACTGTCTTTATACAGCATTACTAGTATAAAAACCTTTTAATGGTTACTTTGTAGTTAAACCTTCCTGATGCCATCCTAAGCATGTAGATCAAGTTGTTTCGAAAGGTAATCAGGAATTTCAGACGGCAGGATGGGAATGGTCGAGCATACGTGGGGTCAATGCGATTGTCATCCTCAGTGCAAACATTTCAGTGGTTTCTGTGCTCAGCAGGTGCCAACTTAAGTGTCCGAGAGGGAAAAAAACCCTTTCACTTGGAAGTGAAGACAGTAATAAATACCTACATCTCATCTGTTACAAGTAGAAAGCAAGGCTTTAAGACTTTTTTTAAAAAAAACTTCAGTAATTTTTTTTGACAGCTGTACAAGTTATGTAAGTCATGGTAAACTGTAAAAATTAGTTTATAGGTTAAATAATGCCTCTGTTGCAGAAGAATCTTGCTGTAGGCTAGACGGGTATTCCATTGGTAAAAAAATAATATTATAAACAGCTAAATCTTTTTTTTTGCCTCCACAGGCAGCCATCTTGCTTCTCTTTTAAAAACTGCAAAATCTGCATTTGCATACTTGCACCTACTGACACATGCTTTTTATGTGCCTCTTTGTGGTTTGAAATGGCAACGTTATCAAATCTTACTTTTGGTTTAGCACATATAGTGCTACTTGATCAAAAGAAAATGGGTAAGAATGGAGTTTTATGTTGTACAAATGGGAAAGTTACACACTTTTCAATCACATCCCTACCTTCTGCTTAGCCATTAACAAAAAGAAAGCAGCCACCACACATAGCCACTGAACTGGGCTGAAAGAGGCTGATGCACTGTCAGCTACTGGAAGTTAATTTAAAAACTTCTACTTTTTTGAAACATCAGCATTACAGGAGGGATAAATCAAGTTGATTAAAAGGCAAACTAAAAGCAATGCAGAATACTTTCTTCTCTTTCTCCCACTCTCAAACTATTGGACTGTCTGTCTTTACAGGACATTGGCTGACAGATGTTCATGGTTTGAAGAAGATGACTTAAATGAGTGTGAGAAAACATGGATTTTGTTACTGAAAAACATCAGTCAAGATTTACAATGCACGGACTGGCAAACAGTGCCCAGTTTTCCAGAGTTCTCTGCACAGGTAGTGTGGTGTATCCTTCTTGTCTGCACTTTGTGTACTGCTTACAACAGTGATGCTCTGAACAATGATAACAGGAGAAACAATCTGAAAATAGCTTTTAAATACATGTTGGCTTTCAGCTCCCTAGTCTCTACATACAGTGGTGTGACAGCATTGCGTGGCAGGTAGTGTAAGGACAACTATAGGGGCCTTTTTTGCGCTATGGCAAATTCTTTACAACATTTTGCTGAAGGTAACCTGTGTAAGTATACTGACTGGTCATAAGCACTAGCATCTCCCTAATGGAATTACACTGGAAAAGGCAAACTGTAACAGAGGTGAATTACACAGAAACAATTATTACATTGCACCAATAGTGTTAGGCAATATTTTAACAAGGAAAACACCATCCTTCTAAAGTAGAATTATTTTTCTGAACAGCACCAGGTTGTTGTTTGCATCCATACCCTCTATGGAACACATTAAGAGAGTACCCTCTTGTATCAATTTAGAAATGTTAAAGGAAGACACATAATGCATAAACTCTTGATTGCTTTACAAGTGCTGGAGATAGAAGTAAATAAAACGTTCTTTTATTCAATGTAGTTTAGTTTTCTCAGTATGTATAGTATGTTCAGCCTTGGTTTTATGTATCAATTGGACTGCATTTGTTTGAAGACTGTGTATGAGTGTATGTGTCTGTGTGTCACAGAGTTCCAAGGAAGAGAGTCTACAAGAACAAGAAGTCTTTACAATTGGAATGAGAGACTTTCAGTGGGTATCATTCCCATCTTTTGGCAAAGAAGAACATCTAAACCCAAAGGATCTTAGCTCCCATCAGCTAACACAGAGCCAGATCGACCATTCACAGAAAGGATGGGACCAAGCAGATAAACTGAGAAGTTTACCTTCTACAGCTGAGAAAACATCCTCTGTAACTATTACAGATCAAGCCAAAAATATGGTTGGGGAAGACACAGAAGATATTTCAAAACTGGATTCAAGTCCCAAATCACATCAACTCACACAGCACAGAAGTTCTACACACCACTTGGCATTGTCACAAAGCTCTGCAAAAGCTTTTAGCTTTAAAAAGCCCTGCACGGGGACTGTACAGAGCAGCAGGGAAAACAGAAAAGAAAATGACAGGAAAGAGCTTCAAACAGAAACACAGCAAGGGAATGTGTCATTTGGTGAGGCCAGATATGTGCCTGCAGAGAAGCAGCCTCCTCTTGTGAGTGGACCTGGAACTGAAAGCTGCGAGGAGAAGACAGAAAATCAGAGTGAAGGATCCTCAACTCTTGACAGTTGTCCAATGTGTCTGGTTAATTTTAGTGGAACGTAAGTATTTTATTTTTTTTTTAATAACTTCACAGTATACAAAACTCCAAATGGTTCTGGATACATTCTGTATATACAAAATAGTGAAAATAGACAAAACTTCTAAGAAGCAAAGTACTTTTTAACTGTCAGAATTGCCTACTTCTAATTAGTTTACAAGTTCATGATTAGTAGATTATACTGCTTCAGAAAGCAAGCTAATTTTGACCTCTCTCCTAAACCTTGCTAGTATATGCAGAATTAGCAGTTTTAAATACTTGAGTATGAAAAGATGTTTTGGTGAAATTTGTATCATAATCCACAAACCATTCCAGCATGGCATTCTTAATAGTTAAAAAAACTTAACTTTAGAGTTAGATGGGTTAATTTCACACCTGTCACTACCTTTTCAAGATCTAGACATCATTGTTACAGCTGTACTGGTACCTGTTCATCTGAATGCCTTTGGCTGAGCAGCTGTGCTTTTAAATTTGGATTTAGCTTTCAAGGTCTGGACAAGACGGAAGTGGATTTTTCTTATGCAAGCTCCAGTAGTAGAGCTAAATAAGACCTCAGCCCTCCGTTGCTGTTGAGCTACCTTTACACATATATGTATCTCAATATAAAATAATCCTCCCTCCCAGCAACTGGATGTCTACTCTACAATAAGAATTACATTCTCTCTTGAAATTAACACCACTTAGTAGTATTTAGGCTGCCATAGTTGTTGAAAACGTGCTTTTCAACAGGTTCTCCAATACCACAAGATGTATTGGCTGGAACTTTTTCTTCCTTTTGGAGGCTGAACAAGGAGACAGAAAGATGGCTTCATTAATGTTTATAATATTGTGGTCATTATATTGAGATTTAGACAGAAAGGTTAAACATACACCAGTTCCGTGCTACTGGTAATTCTGTGCTGATTAGGATTAGTTTCAACTTTTTTAGGATCTGCCTTACAAAAAGTTGTAATATGGGCAGCAGGGAGGGTGACAATCACAATTGCAAAAATAGCCTGCCAAAAAAGGAAAAGGAAAGCAGACATGGGCAAGCATCCTTTCTCTATCAGAAATGGCATCTCCTGTACAGTCAGGTTGGAGTGGGATGTGGAGTAAGGCAATAGTTTTCCACCCTGTATCAATAGCATGATATTACCAAGGATAGTGTTACTTGTCTAGAGAATACGGAACGTGAGCATTGTCTTCTAGTAAATGACATAAACTAGCTAGCAGGAGGTGATAGCAGCTACACAAGTGTGGCTGATAGAAATGCTGAGCATAGGAACGACTATGCTGAGCATAGGAACACTTCTGCGATTGCTGAGGAAATGAGGGAGCGAAGGTGAATAGTGTAAATAAAAGGATTTAACTTTCTCACTGAAAAAATTCTCTGTATTTGCAGACTGTCACAACTGGATATTGATGGCCATCTTGCTCGGTGCTTGTCTGAAAGTGCAGATGATGTAACGTGGTAAATCCAGAATGACAAGCAAAGGAACAAGGCCAAGGATGAACCTTTCTCAAAGGAAAAGGAAAAATGTGTCGAGGCAGCACATCCTTGGCTCAGACTTGCTTTAGCATCACAAACCAGTAACTCAATAGAAGGTCAAGCACCACCTTGAGTCTTTGGTGTCTTTTTATTTTAAATCCTCTCACATGCATATAAACTAGTTCTAGTTCTGAAAACGGTGCTGTAGGATGTCCCAGAGAACCCCTGGGAAATCAGTCTTGATACTCCCTGAATCTGGGTACTTCTGGAAAAGTGTCTGTTGCAGTCCCTGAAGAACCTGTTTTGGCTGATGCACCACAGTTGTTCTGAATCTCTTAACTGTGGACGAAAGCAGCTGAACAAGAGAACTATTATTCTAATCCCAAAGTTTACTAACTTCCTTCTTTCTGAATAGGTAACCTGTGAAAATAAGCTTAATTAAAAAGTCATTGAAGCTTCGCATTTTTCATTATTTTAATATCTAAGTAAGAACTTATGATTGTACAGTTGATTCTGCAAGTATATCTATGTTAAAAGAAAACATAAGCCCACACCAGATAAAGGGTATGTTGTGGGGTTTTTTCTCTTTCTGAAGGAACACAGCTAAATTCATAACCTTACTTTGTAGCTTTTGCAGTTGGTATCCACTTGATAAACATGACCAGCCTAAACTGGTCAGGCTCCAGAGAGAACACTTCTACCCGTGTCACAGTACTGAAATGCAAAGGAAGATTTAATATACCCAGTCAGCCAAACCAGCTGCTTTTTGTATCAGTTCCACTCCCCCTGCCCCACAGTGATGGAGAATAAAGACAACCTGAGAGTCTGTTTCAGCTAAAAGGTATTCAGAAGACTCAGCTAGTGTTTTGCTAACTTAACAGTAGCAGGTAAATGTTTTGTAAGCTTGAGAAAAACAGCCTTTCCCATGAATGACAATAAATGAAGTTTAGCGATAGTTGAGTAACAAACAGAAGGGATGAAATAAACCGGAGTAGGTTGTTCATTTCTCCCCAGCACAGTTAATTGTTTACGGAACAGGGTCTCTTATTCAGGCAGCACACACTCTCCAGTCACAGCCTCAAGTTCAAACTGGTTTCCTGCCGAAGGCCTGTGTGCTGGAGGAGCACAATTCTGCCCAGTTTGGCTGTTTTGATCACCAGTGCCTTCGCATCCAGCAGAGAAGAGCACAGCTCATGTTAAACTTCAGTACCTGAACCGTTTTCTATCCCAACAAATCTGGACCTCCCTACACTTCAGGTGCGACCCAAGGATACAGAATAAACACAGAATACAGTATCAAAATACAGGAAGAATCCTATATATTTTAATTTACAATGGGGTCTCTTGAAAAAGTGCAAGTTGGACATAGCCCAGTTTACTGATAAATAATAACAGTCTATTAACTTTTTCATTAAAGTCTTTAATAGATGTGCAAGAATATAAATGATCTTAGCTGTTATGGATTAGTATACCATCTTCTGCACAATTAAAACTGGTCAGCAAAGATCCCAACTAATTAATTATACAAAACTACAAGAACATATTTACTGTTTTACAATCATTAAATTAGCTAGAATTTTCATTTACTATTTCAAATAAGACAACTATATATCATTACCAGATCCATTTGTAATATATTAGGATTTTTTTTCCAAACCACACATTTAATTACATCCTTCATTTTCTTTTATTTATAAAACAAGTACTTTATATAAAAAATTTCCCCTTCATCATGAACAGAACATTATTCAAACACTTGCACATGAGCAACCAAACTTGTATCCAGCAAACTATTTGGCAACACAGCAACATTGTAAATGCCTGTAAATTTTTAAATAAAATCAAGTAGTCTTTACAATGTTTGTTTAGCAAATGTGTCTTTCTGTTCTTCCTTCCCTCCCTCTGAAAATGTTCTGAAACCTAGAAAAATGGTTAAAAAAAACCAACCCCAACCCACGTTTCTAATATTTCCAAGTTCTTTGCCCTGGCATGTCAAAGGACAGCTTAATCTGTCGTATTTCCATTCATGAGCTGCCTGCAGTCACTCCGATAACTATTGATTAGTTTTATTACCAGGGGAGCTGAAAACACGGAAAGAAAAGTTATTCAGGGTAAATAAAGCAATTGCCAGGGAAAAGGCAGAAAAAGAGTAATTAAAAAAAGGTCAGATGACATTTAAAAGGTAAATGTTTTCTTTAGTAGATAATAAAATATCTGAAGTCCAGGCATTTGAGGCAAGTACTTCTTACTGGTTAAATTATTTAGTGCTGATTAGAACACATTTTGCTTAATATGAAATGCTACAGTCCAACAGAGAGAAACCCACAACTGAAATCTGAATGGGATTAATATAACCAAGTAACCACAGATCTGCATAATTGTGGCTAATGAGGGGATACAAAATGTAGATCGTTAATCAATGATTAATTGAAAATTTTAAACAATGTTTTGGCAGTCTCGTCCTAGCACCTCATGACCTGGATATGAATCCGAAAGATGTCATGTTCAGCACCTAATGCAATGCTGTACCCTGAGAAAACCATATGTTAATGTAAAGAAAGTTAAAGTGTTGCAATTTATCCTGCGTTTTACACCAAATTAGGTGAGATGTCATGGCACAGGGTTTCTCATTTTTTTTCCTTCCCAAAAAATTTTTTCTCCCCCTATCTCTACAACCCACACAATATAGTCAATCCAAAACCTAACAAAAAGGAACACTGCCTCGGCTGTTGTTCCTTACGGAGGCAGGTAAATCTTCACAGCACCTCAAGTTTCAGATGGCAATGCACGCTTCATAATCCTCACATGTAGCAACGGGAGCTTTTCCAAGCTGATAAATTATTAACTTTTGTGATGTAATACACCCTTTCCCTGCCCCCCCCCACCCCCGCCGCCCCCCCACCCCCAGTTTCCACAAGAAGCAATTTGATAGTTCTTCTGCTTTATCCAATTTCTTAGGTATTAATTTTTCTTCCATTAAAAAAATTTACTACTTTGATGCAAATCATTTTACCAAAACATCCCATTCTCTTCTGTAGAATGATTAGTTATTAATATACACTGAGTAACTGTAAGCAGACAGTTTATCATAAGTAGGAGGTGTGCTTTATCAGGAAAGTGTATTTTATATTATGGTTATTCTAGATTTACTCTTTAAACTTTAAGGCTATGCTTTATTATACTTTTGCTCTATTTCTGAATACTTGTATTGTTGATAAAAATACTTTTCAAAAATCTAATATACAACACAACATCACTGTAGGTGTAGGCACTGCTTAAGTATCTTCAGTAATCCTTTGTGTGCAAATTTGGTTTTCTTCAATCCATACATTTTGGTAAATTTGGAGTTTAAGACAACAGATTTTGAAATTGATCCTGTAAATTCTAATTTGGAATTAATATTGCTGAGTCACTCTGCATTTCCAATTCTAAAAAGATGCAAATGAACATTAGGCTGCAGCTGTGAACTGTATGTTTCATATGTAAATGGTTACTTAATATTAACAAGCAGAACTTACCAGGTTTAAGAACGTTCCAAATATGTAATAATTCTTCAATGCAGTTTATCCATTTAGGCACTTAAATCTTGTACCCAAATTTATGTTTTGATTGCTAATAAAACACAACTCCTTTTAAATATATCTGAGACGTTTAGACAGGTACCACTTGTGAAAAAAGGCATCAAAAATAAGCTTCAACACCACCGTAATATATTTTATTCTTCAGGATGTTACACTGTCATGTTCTTCAACTGGTAGCTCATTGCATCAAATGTTTGTAGAAAGTGTGTGGATCTCAAAAGTTCTTCAGAATCTCCTTTTCCAGGGATGCAATGAACGTTTCAATCCTTCATGAAACAGGCACAAAATGCAAATTCCTTCATTAATGAAGCCAGTTGTGTCAGTGCCCAGAACTTAAGAATCACTAAGTGGCAGAAGACACCCACCAAAATCATTATTCTCTTCTTTGATTTTCAGCAGCAATTTTTTATTTTTTTTTGTTAAATCATTGGTCTCCGTCCAAAATCTTACAGTTCCCCAGCCTCGCATGCATAACTGTAGTTAAGGGTAAATTTAAAGGTCATTCACACTGTCCACAATGAAGATGTCATTCCTTCATACTGATTCTTCTGTTGACAGCAATAATGGATTAATATATTCAAATCCTTCAAATTCTGACTGATCTATTCGCTTTATTATATCTCTGAAAAACAAACAAAAGCACTGATATAGTTTTATCAATTGCAATTACTACTGTTGTTGCTGTACTTTTTCCTCAAGGGGTAACAAAATACCTTACAGAAATGTATATTTATGAAGTTGTACAGAAACAACAATAAACGGGGAAAAAAAGCAAGTCTCTGAACATACAGATTCGTAATGCTAATTTTTTTATGCCAGTATCTAAAGTAATATGACTGGAAATTTTGAAATATCTGATAAAAAGTTTCTGTTGCCCTCCCAGTTAGGTAACATCCATACTTATAAGGCCCCAAAAGAAGCATATAATAGATGGCTGCTGTTCTGTAACACCAGTTTACAGATAATAAACAGATATTTTGCTGTCAGCAAGGTCTGCTAATGTTACATATAAGATAAATACTATGAAAGAGTCAAGCACAAAGCTAATACTTTTTAAAAAATACATACTGTATGCACAGGAAATCCAAGAAAAGACATAAATTTATGTATATACAAAGGGAGAATTTCTTTTAAGATTTAATGTTCACAAAACTTCCCACTGTAAGTGCACATACACTTGGTATTTGTAATTTTGTTGCCAGCTAGAACCTGTAAAGCATGAATATGCCTTGCAATTCTCTGGTGTCACAGAAACGGTAACTGAAGCCCTTCACACTTTGGTTTCCTTTCAGTTACTCCCTTCCTACATGCTGAACTCCTGAGAAAGAGAGAACAGGTTGTGAACTATGTGGATCCACGATACATAGGTAATTTTCACAAAAATCCAGCTTGAGCACCCAGACACCCAAATATCCACAATGAAATCTCCAAATGCACAATTACTTCAGGATGAGAAGCTGTCACCCAAGAACACAGCAAGGGAAAGACCCTGCAACAGCGAATTTATCACCACCGGAGCAGCCTCAATGCTCAAACACTGCTTACAGTGTTCATCTTTACAATGATAAATGTAATCAACAGAACATGTATTTGTACAAATAAAAATTCCCTGACCTAATGCTGGGGGTTGACCTAGGATTAGCAGGCACTTTATGAAAAAGGTTTTGAAATGGTCTTGTCTTTCTTTCAGAGCAGTTTAGCTTTGTTGTGTAGCAACAGAGAAGAGGGAAAACTAATAGAAGCACATGGGCTGCAATGTGACAATCTTGTGCCTCGCAGTATGACAGCCTGTGCACAGTATGCAACGGCCTCTGCCAGCGGGGCATCCCACTGCATGCAGTACTTCAGAGGGTATCTAAGCAAGTAGGAATCATAAATCCATTACTAAAATCCCATTTCCAAAAGCAAGATTTTAGAATCAGCTTTATGAAACATCTGATGAGACCCACATACTCATTCTAGAACACCATCAGTTGCTCTACAAACTTCAGTTAGAAATCGTAAAGAATGCAAAGCGCTGGAAATTTAACAAACAGGTTTGCTTCAAACATGAAACTGGTGAACAGGACAACAGGCTGAAAACATCTGGAAAAAGAGTGCATTGTAGTCTTCAGCAGAAGGCACCTAGTCCCATAAGGAAATCCAAACTTAAATCAATGAAATATACTGTGAAAGTGTAAGTGTAAAACGTGCAATGCAAGTCTTCACTGTTCCCTGACAGTAAAGCTCATCTAGAAATCCCAGCTGCACAGATTTTGGGATTCCAAGTCTTAGATTTTCAACAAATCCCAAATCTCCTTTGATTCATTTTACTTCTGCATCAAAAAGTCAAACAAGCAGCAGAAAGTTTCATTGTATTTTTGGTAGAATAGCACAAAAATTTCAAAAGAAAACACGCACCATACTGCTCTTCAATGAGAAACAGTATTTTAGAGTTCTTTAAAAGGTGTATTTAAGTGCCATCTGGCATTAGCGTTGCACACTCAAGCCTTGAAAGAAAAACGTGCTTTAGAAGAAAAAGAATGGACTTCCCCCAACTGTTGCGTTCCTCAGCAATTAGATACTCCGTTTTTTCCACTGTTGGCATTCGCCCCCCCTTAGCTCTGATAATACATGTATCATGAGACATATGCCAAGAAGTCCACAAGACTTTTTCTCTCCAACATTTTCCCACATTGCATTTCCAAAGGGAGTTCAAGTACCAATTTTAAATGTAACACTTCTGTAAACCCTGAAAACTGTGAACAATTACTCTCTTTAGCACTTTGGGCAAGTTGTCTCCCATCCAGCTACCAAAACTAGAGCCTGTCTTCTTATATGCCACCTTGTATCTGAAGGAACTTCTGCCTTCGCGTACAGCAGTCACTCCTCAGCTTTTACATTACCTTATGAACACATACTTTTTCTTTCTGCATTTTTTTTTCCCATAGTGCTTTTAACTAGCAGCTTTCTGGAAGATTCTCCTGCTATCTCAACGTTATTCCGAGACCCAAAGAGCTGTGCCTCAATTGTTTCTCCCGACTACGGAAATACAAGCTGCCTGGGTCAGGAACCAAATTCCCATCTCTACTTCCAGTGCCAAGCATGTGCTAAACAGCAAATCAATATTGTACTCTGGACGCAGAACACTAGGCAGTCCTAAGAAGTTTGAAGGATGTAAGAAGTATGGAGAAGTTATCAAGATATTTAACTTGACCATGTTCCAATGATAAGTACATAGCTTCTTCGTAATTTTCAAGGAGTTTATACATTAATTTCTTATCATGCAATTGTATTTGGAGAAAAAGAAAAACATACTCATCGTCTGGGGTTAGCTGCACAGGTTCGCTGGTGAACTGTGTATCAAAGTTATCCAAACCGTAATCGTCTGTGATCTGAGGCTGAAATGGAGGGGTTGTTTGCTTCTTTTCCAGCTAAGAAGAAGATATAATGGGACAGGGGAAAAATTAGAATATTGAATATTTACAAAATCCCCCAAGAGTATCAACATACATCGGCTCTAGAGTACACACACAGAAAAGTCACTATAGTTGACTACAATATTGGTGGAATATATAAACACGTTAAATACAGCCTGACATTGAGTTTTAGACTAGTAGATTTTGACACTAAATGATATATGCTCATCCTGTTTATCCTACTGCTGTATTTTAAACACAAAAGCTTCAAAAAATAGCAGAACTTAAAATTAAGACTAAAAAAAAAAATGTTTCCCAAGCCTTCTGCCTTATCTATTAAGAATACTGTTGCTATATACATCTGGCTCCACAGTTTTCAAGCAGAGAACATATTCCAGAAGCTCTCCATTCAAGGCAAGATGCTTTCCCAGTTCATAACTAATTTTTCCCTTTTATAAGCTCCTCTAAAGTTGCCTCTTGTAAAGGCAGCCTCTTAGATCACATCAAATCAACATAACCAGGATTATTTGTTAGCGTTAATTCCAGCACAGAATGAAAAAGCAAGCAATATTTATGTCCCAATCAATCACTAACCACAGGTAAGCAATCACTAAAAGCACGTAGTACTCATCAACAGAGCAGCTAAAGCAGCCCAGAATTTTATTCTGCAATTAAAATGTAACCACGAATACATTTACATGCAATATTTCCTGCTACAGGAGCTGAAACCCCTTATCTACCTACCTCATCAGGGATAGTCGATAAAACATGGGGAATTTTTTTTTTACTCAAATAATGCTGGTTGTAGTCATTAAGAACCTCTTCTCATTTGCTATACTAGCCGCATGTTCCATAGTATCTATAGTTTTCTGATTTAAGCCAAATCCCTACTATCCTCCAGAGTTATCAGATCTCTTTTATACCAGGTCCGAGTGATACAGGAGCTGATGACAGATTAAATGTTATTTGTATAAATCACTATCCATGAAGATTTCCACCTTTTTAAGCTTATTTTCAAGTTGTCATAGTTCCAGACCCACTAGAAAATCACAGGTAAGAATTTTCACATGTGGAAGCCTGAGCAACTACTCCAGCTGATATACTGGAAACCAGTATGTCACACCAGTTGATAATCAGTTTGTCATCTTGCACAGCCAGCTCAGTTCTTAACAGCTAAATCACTTTTTACCACAGATGACAAGTAATACTACTACGTTATCTACATGTTACATCTATCATATTACTGAGCCTCCCAGCTGAAGTATCTCAAGCCACAACAAACCAGTGGAGCTCTTGTAGACTTGACTATGAATTATTCAAGTGTGTTGATACGTCTCACGTTTTTCCTGAAGTTATTAGTGATACGCTACTCACTTTTATGAAGAGAATCCTCTAATTGCAATTTCAAACTGCACCCTAACATAAAGACTGTTTAAGAAACCCAAGAAAACTCTCTTCTACTTCATAACAAGAGGGAAGAAAAAGGAATTATTAAACTCACTGGTTGCAAATCAGCATTAGCTGCCTCTCTCCCATCCCTACAGTCTGGGGAATATTCAAATTATTCTTTTACACTAAGCAGTCCACGGAACAGCCAAGCGATAGCTATCGCTCAGTTCCTTCTCACAAGCAAACGCACCAGTTCAAAGCGTCTCATTCTGGTACACAATCCTGTTTAACGCCAAAGACAGGAACTCAAACACATCGGTAACACACGACGACAGCTAATTTTTCAAACACTTTTAAATCTAACTAGAAATTCACAGCATTCCAGAGACATTACACTGCTTAATAGGGTGTGCTTTTAGTTAAGGCTGTTCTATGAACACCTGTGCGCTTTGTGGAAAGGTGACTGACCTTTGGTCAGCATCCCCAGCTGTCGATATGCTGAGGTAACACCTTATACCAAGAATGCGTAATTCAGGGATGGAACGCAACAAAGGTGACAAGGGGTGCATTAACGCTAGAGAAGAATTATATTTGAAAAAGCGTAAAATTTAAAAAGTATAAACTGTACCTCTGCCTTTCTAATTAGAAATAGTAGGAAAATCAAAATGTCTGTGTGCTGCAGCAATCAATGACAGAAAAAGAGTTGAACTAAATAAAACCAGTTAATAGTATCTTTCATTCTAAATACAAGACCCTCACATGCACACATTAATGAGAGGTATGGCGAGACTCTTTATGGGCAAACTGGCTATGAAGAAATCTTATTAGCTCAGTAAGTAAATTACCGTATTCACTAAGCATTAAATAAGAAAATGTCATACACTGAAGTCTAAAACTAGCTCACAAATTGACATTAAAAATTCATATAACCATGGAGTATCTCAAGTTGGAAGGGACCCGTAAGGACCACACAGCCCAAAATTACAAGCTACTTATTCAGTTTTCCTGGATACTCTAGATTTACTTGATCCTGCATGGCATTGTGTCTGAGAACACCTATTGCTTTCAAGAAGCTGCTGCAATGACTTTGGACGCTCACCTGGATTGGACTGTAATTAGTAATTTAGAAATAAGCAACTCTGACTTCTGGCTTTAGCTTTCCCAGACCCCATGCAATACTGACCACAATACTTGCAGAGTTCTTACACCCAGCATCCTGCATCTCCCCTGCCTCCTCGCCCATGACCACATGTCCACCTCTGCTCCCCCTGCCCCCCCCCCAGCTTCACTACAAACTGATGCAAGTGTTCCGATTAGAGAGCTGCTTTTGAGGACAGAACACATAAAAGCTCAATTCCTCTGTCTTCCCCCACTAGGGAACTAAACTGATCCCATCTACCAAGATGCTCATTTTCACATAAAACAAAACAGAATATCTTTGAGATCTACCAGCCTTCAAATTAAGCAAGGACTGATGAAACGGCTCAAAACTCATAAGGGTCGCACCTGGCGAATGAACGGTACAATGTGGAAGTCCCTCTTCCTTCACAATTACATTAAAAACACTATTGCTGTAGTATAAGCATTTGAAGGGAGTTACATTAAACCTTTCAAATGGAGGCTCCACCTGATTTAATGGAATCAAGACTAGCTTTAACCTATACAAAGTCATAAGAAACTCGATCGATTTTCCTTCCACAATCTACAAGCTTTCTTTTATAGCTCAATACATAATACTCAGAAGGTATCACTGGAAGTTTAGTTTCCAAACCATATACAACTACATCATATGTTTCAAACAGTAAAACATATGCCATTAGTACAGTACAAGGCAGGAAGATATATCAGATGTTTTCAACTTGCCATGCAAAAGGTTTAAGTAAAAGAATTTTAAATGGCTACATTCTACAAACAAACTGCCTTATATATTTCCTTTCACATCAGCAAACTCCTAGGTGTAAATAAAGTCTTAGGAATTTGGAGGATCAGGCAAAATTGCAACAACATTGACCTTGGGAGTACTGTGAGAAACATTTAAGATTACCCAGAAAATTTGCCCTTCTAAGATGTCAATGCTTCTTATTTCTTTTTTAATATTTGATTGAATCTCCTGATTTTTCTACTCAAAAATTCTGCCAGTGAGTCTCATGCTCCAAAAGTACTTTAGGACCAGATTGTGACACTTCTTGTTAGCCACACAGACTGAGAAAACATAGTTTCGTTAGAAACCCAACTTTAAAAGTACAACCAGCGTGCCAGTTACAGAGCAAGGACATGACAAAAGATTAAATTGGCAATTAAATATACTAACCCAATGAAGATGCTAGCATATACTGCCTCATAAAATGCGCTTTTTAATCAACTGTAGTTTTACCTTTTTGTAACTATTTATAGATGCTAATAAGTTTTGTATATTTTGTAAAAAGAACGTAATCCCTGCAGCAACACTTGAAGAGTCGTTACTGCCCATCAGAGAATGAAAATTTTAACTTGGCCCCAGATTGCCAATTTAGAAATTTTTATACGCATGACTAGGTTATACGTAATAGATAACCACATTTTTTTCACAATTATTCTATATATGACCATCTAAAAAGCCAATTCTGCCAAATGTTTACTTAATTGGTAAGGAGGCACTGACTACAAACGCCAATCTTGAACCTACAAATGCATTCAAGTCATCACTTTGCCTGTAGAAGAAAATGATGAAGTGAGATAAGAAAAAAAATAATTGTGGGAATCCTGTTTTTCAGCATTGGCACATATATCTCAACATCCTTTCTGAATAATGCTTGTAATGCATTTGTCAGCATTGCTATTTTCAGAGTGGAGGCTTCAAGCTACACTCCTTGCTTCCACAGCTGTTTGAAATGCTCTTAGAAAATACTAAGGATTTCTTATGTATGATAGAGTTAGGAATCTGGTTTTCCTATTTAACATTAGTGAATCAGACATTAATTAGAAGAACAAAGGAAAATATAAAGTAAATAAATCCATGCTTCTAATACTAAAGAGAGTGTGCCTGTCACCAGTGCATGTCTTTTTTGTTCAGTGGGTCACCTAAGCAGAATTTACAGGAGGATCAGCATCTCACTGTTACAGGCTTTGTAAAGAAGAATCTCACAAAGCTTTATTGGAACAGAGGTACAAAACTTCTCCCACGTATACCCTGGTAATAGAGGGGGCACGCTGAGGCAGAATTGAAGGTGCTGCAGCAAACAGAAGGAAGGCTAGCTGTAAATTCTGGGTTGCAGAATCACTGAGGCATCTGTGAACACACTGAATAATTTATGACAGGGGACGTTCCTGTTCCTGCTGGAGAGAACCCTTTAGTCAGATCATAAAAGGACAAAGATGTCATAGCAAGTTTATTTTTCTCCACTCCCTTAGAAAAAAAATAAAATCAGTGCAGCTTAAAGATATGAATACAGAATCTCAACCAGAATAGTTGCGCAACAGAGTTTACACTGTAATATTAACAATACTTAAAACCTCCACAGACCATTTCACAAATACATTGCCTCTGCAAAAACAGAAGCTTAGTCTTCCCTGATAACAGCGAGTCAGACCATGTAATTACTAAGCTTGTTAAACTTGAAGATCCTTAAGAAATTCCCGGAAAATTCTACATAAAACTAAAATTCTACCTAGTGCAAAACTGTGTTTCTATGTATGGGCAGAAAAAATGTTTTCAGGGAGAGTGGGGATAAGGTTTTAAATTATGTTATGTATCTCACCACTAATAATTTTCTTTTTGGTAATGATATCAATAGACACACCATTGCTTAAAAAATAAATTGCTCTTTATTTCAGAATGAAATTCTGGTTAAATGAATTCTTCTTGCTTTCTCTCAATTGTGGAGATACGTTTTGTTTTAAACCTAGGAATTATAATCCACTTAAATTCCTTAACGTAACGGGGAATGTATCACCACAGAAGTTTGTACTTAAAAAGACTGTGTAACGTAAGAGAATGTTACAGCATTTTCCGATCAGTATTTTTGAGCTATACATGTACACCATCTACATCAACACTCATGCTACAGGGCATAAAATTGACTGTTATATGGATCAGAAGGAAGTTAGTTATCCGTATGAGAAACATTGTAGGCTAGGAGCATTTGGAACCATTTTTACCTTCCTCTGAAGCTGCTGGTATTGGCTTTGATAGACAGGCTACCAGACTTGATCTTATTCTGATCTGGTTTGGCCTACGTGGTATATACAGTTTGGGTTAGCCTTGCTGGCCACTGGAGGTCACCGCTCCTCTAGAGAAACATCAGATAGAAAATCAACATTCAAAACTCCCTCTGGAAGAGACCTCATGACACCAACGGAAAACTGACAAATGCAATTTGTTTTCATGCAACACATCCTCAGCGATAACAGCATTAAATGACAAAGCTATAAGCCTCTTAACATGTGGGTTTGTATGGAGATTGAAATGCCTTACAGAGTTTTGTTTTCATCATTTTAATTTAAAAATTAAAATACACATTAATGAGGCTATTAGCCAACCATGACATGCCTTTTGCTGGGAAAGAAGCAGATCGTCTTCCTTTCTGTTTCACAGTCTTATGAAATACTAGATGCAAGAGAGTATTTAGTATCAGTTGTAATTCTTAATTTTTTGAAATGCTTTTTTTGGTATCTGCTCATGCAAAAGCAAAGCCCAACTTTCTGTTAATGTTAATTACTGTGAAGTTGCCAGTTGGGTGAGATCGATTTTAAAGACGTGGTAGCTCTCCAGTTCGCGCTGTCTGCATTCTCTTCTGTTGGTTAAAGCCACACTGCTCCATCAGCCATGCTGTACCTAAGTTGTTCTTCTAAGATTTAAACAACTCACCACATTGTTTAGGTTTCCATGCACTTTCTACACTACTATTTCCAGCAATCTACGAGCAGCTTCCAGATTTTTTCTACTTTTGAGCCATATATGGCAAGCTAAACCACCCTAACAATAAAGTAATAATAAAAAAAATATATTCTCCTATGGATATACATCCCCACCTCCCCATCCCCTTCTTTTTTAAGTACGTTAGTGAATTTCCAACACAGATTCAGGTTTAAAATTCCCGTTTGGACATCTGTCTCACCAAGTTACAGTATGTACTTTGGTTTACAGAAAGTACTAACTTTTCTGCAGTGAGAAATTTATTATTTTCATGCTGACATATTTAGCCGCCTTTGGTCCCAGTAAGACAGTAACAGAACTCAACAAATGAGATGGAATGGTCTGTCCAGAGTACAGGATGTGCGATAACAAACACAGAGACCATGAGGGTCACCTGGTATCACTGAGAATTAACAAGTTATGCAGCCAGGTCATCTGATAATCTCTCTTCTGAGATGGAAAAAGAAATGTACATACTACCTGCAATTCAGACCGCCACACTATTTAAATAAAACTTTCATTATGCCTTCTCCTTTTAAAGTATATACCTATGTTGCTACAAGACTGATTCATCTGTCCAAGGATGTTTTTGTACAGGGATATGTGCTTTGTTATTCAAGGTGTCTAGGGAGAAAGAAAACTCTTTAAGGAATCTAGCCCTTTAATCTGTAGGGAGGTAACAGGTATTTTCCTGGATAAACTTCAGAAAAGGCTGAACTTGTGTACTCCCTTTATTTCAGCTGTTATTTCCAATAGATCCAAACCCTAGTCCTGCTTCCTTTCAAGAAACGCTATCTGCTTTGGTGTGGCTGAAGAAATTTGGAACTTGTACGAAAACATTTCCAGAACACAATGAGGCAGCCAAGCAGTATTTTTTCACTGCAGACATAAGAGAGCTGCTGACAAGAAGATGGAGCAATTTCATACTTCTCTGCAGAGGATAGAAAACTAGCCTATTTTCCTATCATTACTTTAAAAAGTACTATCACAGGCAAAAATCAACCCATTTATATGATTTTACAGTTGTAAAAAGGCATTCAGTAAAATGTATACAAGCTATACAGCTTGCATAAATTTTACCCATAATTAAAGATAGCTCCAAAACCTTTTGACAAGCCACCTTAATCAGAGATCTTTTTAGTTCTGTCTCCCTTCATTCTTGACTTAAAGTCCATCCTTACAGTATTCACATGTGGATCACATTCATCATATCCTATTTGCAATTACAAGAAGTTCGGTAAAATAAATTTTTACAGTAACTGACGGCACGTAAACTTGAAGCATTTGCTTAACTGCAGTTCAGTGTTTTATTGTCCATTAAACCGAGAGATAGATTAAAATGATGTTAACTTCAGTAAAAAGTCAAAGTTAATATGGCAACTAAATTCCAAAATATAGTAACATAGAGCAACAGTACATACACTTCAAAAGCCTTCAAAGCTGTAAGAAAATGTCATGTTTATGATGAGTAAATGTAAACAATTTTTTTAATTTTTTTTTCCTACAACAAGAGTCAGGTATGCTTTGTCAGAATTCCTGTAGAAAGAACCGAATGACCACTTTTCTTTCTGCTCCCTTATCACAGACCCTGATGGGTCACTGCGCAAGATTAGAGTCAACTGTGACTTCTTGGGTTCCCTAGTCAGTGTGGTGCTGGTATGCTTTTGAAGGCTTATCATGTTAAGAGTAAAAAAGGCTGAAAATAATTTAAAAACAGGAAAATTCATTTTGATCATGAACAAAATATAATTTTTAAGATTTGTTTGGAAAGATCTCTATGATCTTTGAATTTGATAAAGTGATCCAAAAACTGCTTCCCTCTCCTCACCCCCTAAGTGCAAGTAAAGATTATTTTACTCTTGACCAGATATCGTTCTTCCTGTGAATTCTTGTGCTGCGCTGAGTCAGCTTTCCCCCTGGCTCCAACTTCTTTGCAGGTCTGGATGGAACACTGAAAAGAGGGATCTTCGCCACCAAGATCTGCAAATTCTCTTTAAAGGTCTTGCAAGTCCCTCACACTCCTAACACTAAACAGTATTCAAGCTCATTAATATTCTTTTGACACCTTCTTCTGAAGAAGGTTCTCCAGCTGCAAAGAGGAATGCATTACACCTGGCATGCCTGTATGTTATGAAATTCAACTGCATTTTGCAGAGGCCTCAGTGTTGCTGCATGTCAGTAACAGCAATATGCTTAAGCTATGAAGTCCATATGTCATTCACATGTATCTCCCCAGAACGTGCCAAGTAAAACGGGCAAGTTGCACACGTCCCAGGGAAGTCCCTTCGCCACCATTCAATGTAAAATTTTTCTTAATATTCCTGGTCATTCTTATGGGCTATATATAAGTTATTGCCACTTTTGAGATACAATTATTCAAAATGTAGAACAGTAGATTTCTTACATTTAAAACAGAAGTTTATACAAACTGTATTGGTTTGATATAATATACAGGTCAGTTTCATAAGAAAAAAGGGAAGGCTTCTGTGTGTTTCAAAACAACACTAACAACAAAAGCCAAATTTACACAAATAACAAAACCTCGCACTCCAACCAGAAATAAGTTACTATAGTAATACTTCCTGAAATAATTAACAAACTCTACAAATTCAACTACATTAAATGTTATTGGAGAGAAATGTCAAAATACTTAAGTAATACACATTAAAAGCCAGGCAACAGACACCAATATAATTAGAGTTCTGCATTCAAAAATAGAATTCCATAAATAATTCAGCTATGTAAGTTTTCTCTAACTTGGTAGATGACACTCAGGACTGAAAATTTCCCACACAGATGCTTACTGCTGCAATACAAGAGTTAGCATAATATATTTACTTTTCTTCCTGAGGAACAGCATTGCTGTGCAATTAGGGGGGACCTACTTCTGATATTTCATAGGTCATACATAAAAATTGCAATTGTTAATCTCAAGACTCAGATTTTAGTTTAAGGTCTACAGAGACACAGAGGACATAAGACTGTAGTAAGTAAACCTGACAATTTAGGAATATAAGCATACAAATATGGAAAAGCTACTGATTGTATTTATCAGGAAGGGAAACCTCTGCCAGATTAGCTGCAACACATTTACACAGAGTAAGTAACTTGCTTGAGTTAGCCTTTAACCTGAAATTCTTACCACCACAGCAGTGGGGAGAAAAAAAATAATCTGTCATCTAGTCAAATCTGTAGTAACACAGATACCAACATTCTAATTCTAAAATTTATACTCAGTTAACCCCCCCCCAAAGCTACAATCTGCATCATCTAACTTAAAAAAGCCAACCAGGTAAGCATTACATAAGTGAAAAGTAGTTACCACTGACCAAAAGGATTATTTATATTTCCAGCATGGGTAGGAAACCTGGTTTTAGGGCCAGGACGTCTCAACATGCTCACCACAGTGTGACCAACAAAAACATGATCAATCGCAGAAAAATCTTGCCTTCCAGGTTTAAGACAAGAGCACAGAAGATACAAGGAAATCAGGAAACTTTCTGGGCAGTGAATCCCAATATATCAACATCCCATCAGCTATCAGGTCTTAGAAAGCATCATGAAATAAAGTTGTAAGAAAGACAAAATTATCTCCTGCCAAACAAGAACGGCAGTATGAAAAAAAAAGCAAAATGAATATTTAAAAATTGAAGTAAGGTAGAAAGATTGTCATCATGAGTCAGTTGTAGCTATGCATTGACATTTCGACAGCAAGGCATTCAAGTGGTTGTTAAACATCAAGCTGCCTCTTCTACGTTATACTTAGTAAAGCATTAAAGCACTCTTTAAAAAAAACATACAGTGACCTTGCAGCCTTTAACTTGAGAAAATGAATAAAAAAATGTTGGTACAGCTCTAGAAAAAAGCTTACTGCTTCTGTACGCAGCTAACACTAGCAATGGCTTTGTTGTTTTCTTCAGCCTACAATGGATAAATACCATAAAACCAGGCACCAGGGTAAGAACAGACTTCATGCACTTAATCAAAAAAAGGTTGTGTTGGTACCTCCCTGAATGCTGTTAAGCCATCCTGTGTGCAGAGTGAGTAATCTGAAATGTTCTTAGCTGTGCCACGCACAACTCAGATGACTAACGCTAGGAAAAAAAGTGTTTATGGTATATGTGTTCACTTTACTGTTATTTACTTTTCCATTTAACTCAAGCTTCACACAAAAAATAATTTAGTCAGCATTAGACTAAGTTCCTTGCCTTTCAACTTGAAAAGATTTGAAAAAGCTTTGAAGTCTAAATCTTTTCTACTCATCACTTGCATTGCAAAGAAAATTCAAATAACTAAAAAACCTTTCCAAACTTTTTCCATTCTCTCATGAATACACTTCCCAACACTCTTATTAGAAATTTAGCTTAAAATTTATCAGTTTAGATCCTCTTGAGCAGCACAGTCCTAATCATATTGCAAAACAGATCACCTAAATATTCCCATTAGGTTTGTTTTTTTAAAATGATATTTAATATCAAAGCTTTCAGCCAAAAAAGTAGGTAAAAAATTATTCAGAATTCAAATCAGCACAAATGGTGACCAAAAATTACCAACTGCAATTAAGAGTTTCTTATAGAAGTAAGAAAAAAAATCAAATCCAGTCTTCTCTCTTTCCCTCTCTCCCAAAAAAATCTCTGCAAAACCAAACAGAAACCTTGCAGCACATGATGCTTATGCTTTACCACAAACTCAAGCAAGTTGCATTATCGCACCACTCAGGAGCTAACATAACAAAACAACACGTAGGCTTAAGGAAGAATACAAAACAAGGGATGTCTGACAAAATTAGGGACTGCCTTCATTAAATGAATAATTTTGTAAACGCCAGGTATTTTAAAACACTGGCTCCTTATGTAGTGAATCTCTTCTCTGAAGAATGTTAACAATGAAGGTCTGAACAGCAGGCTTCAAAGCAGAAATTTCATCAAGCTGTTTTCTCTCCTCCTCTGAACCACTCTCATGTTATTACAGGCACTGCCGCCTGCCTGTTTCTATGCTTCCAGCAGACTTCCCAGGCCTACGGAACTACTGCACGTATATTTTTTCACTGTTCAACTAGGTATTAAAAAAAGAAAATTAATGTTCCCAATTGTTTTATTGCTCAAGTGTTAATAAACATAATAAATGTAATTTCTGTGATGTTTTTCTATGATCAAGACAGAAGCAAGCACAATTACCCAGTAACAGAGACTTCTAAAAAACAATTTCAATAAAATTGTATGCTTCCAAAACCACTGAAATGCAAGTCATCTACTCCATCATGAACTAAAAACTTCCCTCGCACCAGCAGTAATAAAGAAAACCTGAAAGTAATCATCAGAGAATCATTTTTAATAACCACACAGCTTTCAAGCCACATCCTTAAAAAAAAAAGGACCTGGTTGTACTCATGCCTACTCATGTTACTAAACCCTGTTACCTACCTGAATAAACCTACTGATTTTAAAAACCATACAATTTGTAAATTCAGGTTGGGTTTTTTTTTTCCTTTTTAACGTATTATAAGTAGTTTGCAAATGCTTTATGTAACCGAAGCACCTCATCTCCCATGGTTGTATCCAAACTGGTTTCATGACACTCTACCCAGTCTACTGGCTGTGTTAACCAACCACTAACCTTCCTGTCAAGGCAGAAAAGGTTTCTAATCACAGCAAGAGAGATGAAGTACCGGGATAGCATTCCAGTGGGCTGTATTTGCTAGGCCACACTTCCTCATTCAGTGGAGTCTGCAATGTTTACTCATCGGATGATATGAAATGAGCACCCAGAAGAGTAAGGCACTGAACTCTGACACTGGAAATCTGTGCAGTCCTTCACTCTACAATTGCAGGCACCTTGCGTGTATGATGAATGATGAATAAATTTTATAGCAGCAGAACCCAGTGCATAAGTTTGCAGACTCTCCAAACAGAAACCAAGGAATAAATGATTCCACCAATGCTTTAGTATTTTTTTTAAAAAATTCATCATGTATCTTAAATACAATACCCACAAGTTGTAACCATTCTTAGAGTTTGGAAGCAAGCCAGATTTTTGAAATAAAGCTCATTTCCTTTATGATCATGAAAGAAAGCTTGTTTCTCCATCACCTGGAGAAAGCAAAATAGCTTTTGAATTTATGGAATTGAATTTCACTGTTTGTAAAGGGGTTGTAATATACGCACACAATTAATAAACTAAAAGAATCTATTCCTTTTGAACACATATAAACCAGAAGTAATTATTTTTACCAGATCCCAGTCTATGCTGCGGAAAAATGTATGAGACTTGATATCAGAAAATCCTGTCTGTGGCTGACAACCAAGCCTCTCTTTGGGATCCTGCAGAAAACACAGAAACTCGTATTACATACTCTGCAGCAGTTAGTTTGTGTTTGTCAAAAGCCCACATACACGACTCCAGCATTCCCCATTACTACGTAAACTGCTGCTAAGATCAACATATTATGGCTATCAAGGGATCTTCATTCTTTTTTTAAAAATGAAGTTTGTTTGAAATTTCATTTTAAAATGATATTTTACAACCTAAAAAAAATATTTATTTAATAATGTATAATTCATATCCTTCTTTTTCCATTTTAAATTATAATGGTTCTATGGATTTCAATCAGCTCAATAAAAGAAACAGTTAAGTATTACAGAAGAGTTTATAAAGAAACCTATAGTTATTTTTCCCAACTAGCTGCAGGCTTTTAAGTCAAGTATGTGCTATGGAAGTCCCTCAGTAAACTAGCAACTGAGAAGTGGGTTTCTTTAACATACAGGATACCAAGGTTTTATAGACTTTCCTAGGAGTAAGCAGATTAACTTCTTAACTGTATTGCTTTCAAGAGGAAGCTCTGACTACCAGATCTTAGATGCTAAAAATAAGAGACTGTTACTTACCTTGTTTAAAAATCCTTTTAATACATGGGAAGCCTTGACAGAAAGGAACCTTGGAATCCGGATTGGCTTCTCAAGAATAACTGTTAAAGGTTTAAAAACAGCAATAAAAGGTTTTTGTTTTAACATTGCCCAGGATTTCAATACAAACATTTTATTAGTTAAAAACATTACCATTTGGAAAATGGGAAGATACAGTAATTGTTTAAAATAATGCAAGCAAAAGCAGCTACAGTAATTCAAGGCACTGTTATACGGACATGTCAAGATTTCCTAAAAAAACCCAACCGTTAAGCTTCATTACCCTTTTCTATTGTTTGTAGTATAAATAGGGAAGAAAAACTTTTGCAGCGTCCTCACTATATGGAAAAGCATGATTTTAAGCAGGAATTGATTTAACATTAGGCTCATCAAGACGTCCATGGCAGTTTCTGTCACATAATTGTAGTAACTAGTTTAAAGAATGGTTCTACATATTAGGGAGGAGAAAGCAACTTCGCTATTCCCCCAACTGTTACTGTTTCTGTTGTAATAAATATGGCAAGTATTACTGCTTTTTTTAAGAGAAATTCAAACATCACTAATCCTGAGGGGCAAAACAGTTAAGAAAAAATTGTATTAATTACAAGTTAAAAAAAAAAATAATCAAATTTTCTGGAACAAAACTATAGGTTGATATACTATTGTCAAGAAAGATCCTCCTATGCTCTCACTGCGCTTTAAAATTCATTCCTGGCCTGTGGACTCCCGTCTAACGAAAACACCTTTCTACACAATTTCTGTCCATTATTTCCAAAATGTGGTCATTTTAAAGAAATATTTTATTGTCTGAAAAAGGCTTCCTAATTCCAGAGCGTTTTATCCGACTCCAACAAAATCAATTCCTGGGATGAAGAACTGATAATACTGGGGCCCTTTATCTACAGTAGATCTAGAGGCAGCTATACAATAACAACTCAGAAAGAAAACCTAACTGTCCTGGAACTACTAGTTTTAATTATTTCTCCCCCAAGAACAAACAAAAAAATAACATCAAAATGACTATACCTTGGAAGAGGTAATCTTCAGTGTTCATGTCTGGATTGTCAGTAATAATATCAAAAGGAGACCTTCCTGCCATCATTTCAAACATCAACACACCGAGAGCCCACCAGTCCACACTGAACCCTGTAAGTATTTGCAGAGCAGATTTTCAGGCAGGACTCCTTGAACTTAGGTGTTTTCTCTCATAAATGATGATTAATCACCTGGTTCTATGAACTACTGAAATTCTCTACTTTCACTGAAGCCACAGGCATCACGACTTACGCCGTCACTGGGTGACATTTGAGAGACCTTTCTGAACTGGGATTACAAATGTAATCCGTATAGGTGTAATCTGTATAGTCTGCCAGACACCAACGCTTCAATGAAAATTCAGTGTATTTAAGCTGAGAAGTTCCAGATTTTTATTTATGCTGAACATTTTAATTAAATTAAAACATAACTAAAAGACAGATTCAACCTATTGAGCAGATCAGTTCACAAATAACAATACTGGTTAAAAACATCATTATACTTTTGACTTCTGCATGAGCAGTAACTTTGCTATAGCATTCTATAGCCTTGCCTGGTAGATAATAGTAGCTGGGGGCTGTCAAGTTCTTCAAGGAAAGGACTTTGTTTTGCTACAGTATCATTTAATAGTCATTTTTCAGGCAACGTATGATTTAAAAAGAAGCTGAAATGAGCAACTGCAAGAGGAAAACAAATATAACCTTATCATTTCAGAAAAAATTAAAATTGTACAATATACATTCAATTGTCTCAACATAAAACAGCACAAGAACGTGGAAATTAAGAATAAATGGGTTTCAAGCAACCTAGAATTAGAACTTTTCTTTGTGATTTGTTATAATTACAAATTGTTTAGTCACAGCTTACCATATTCTTCTCCTCTGAGGATCTCTGGTGCAATATAATTTGGTGTCCCACAGAAAGTGCTTGTAGTGTCACCAGGGCCCAAACCTTCCTACGTGCATAAATCGTTTCATAGATTAAAAGCTGACCTCCTTTTCTGGGAATTTCCCTTTATTAGACTTACAAAGCCAAGTTACTTAGGGAGTCTAAAGACCTTCCTTTCAAAAAAGGCAATGGTAGAGCAAAATAAATACTCATGGTGCGCAAAGCCGGCTTATGACTTTACAGCTTACCTTCAGCCAATTAATTGATAAAAACTGAATCACAAACACATTTGTAACAACATTTTGCTTACTGTTTACAGATACACTTTAGTTCAATTCAAATCAAAGTTACACAATTTAGATCAAAACCAACATGGAAGTCCTTTCCAAACAGATGTTGGGGAAAACCTTCACTTTTTAGGAATGAAGAAATCAAACTTTTACATAACTGCTGCATTCCAACTGAAGCCCCACAACCTGTGCACTTTGACAGTGGTGAATCATTCTAGTCCAGCATTCCTAGAAACTGGTGCAATATCTATTCTGTGGAGGGAGCGAGATGAGCTTTCCTCATTATGTCACCATAACAGGCCTTAACCACGTTCTGAAATAAGCTAAGTAAAAATTAGTATTATACACTCAATCCCTGGACTTGTAAAAAACAACATAATACCAGATACAATTTTAGCTTCAGAAACTTAATTCTCACACACAAAAAGACCGGACTTTAATCTCATTTCACAAACTAGCCAGAAACAGTGTAGCAAGAACAAGGAGACTTGAGGTCAAATCAACAGCTCTAAGGGGACAGCAGAATTCTGGTCAGATTAGAAACACTTCCGTCACATCTGGCATTCCAACTTTACACATCTAATTTTTAAATTTAGTTTTTTCTATTGACGTTTTCTTGCTTTCTCCTGCATCACATTACGTACATGCCACACTTTACCAGGTGCTTTGAAAATAATGCTCTCTAAATCGCCTCTCAGCACCAAAGATTGCAGCCTAAGAACAGCGATACTGGACAGCCCCTGTTGGTTCATAATGTCCAGTCCAGCCCCAGAGAACGATGAATGCAATTCATACTCACAGGAGCACACGTCATGAAAAGATGGAAAAGACCCTTTCAAAAACATACTTGTCTTAAAGATAGATTTTCCGCTTGGGTCACGCAGGAAATAAACAGATAAAAGAAATGAGTGACCCACATAACTTGAAATACACAAAGGAAAAAAAAAAAAATCACAAAAGTGGTTCTATCATACAACAGCCATTTTTCAGAATAAAGTTCCCATTCTACAACCAAATTCTGGGTTCAGCAACACGAGCATTAAAAGAGATATACTACTGAATGTCAAAGCGACAAAAGAAAGGTAAGAAAAATCCTACCTTGCACATGCCATAATCTGTTAATTTGATATGACCCTCTGCATCTAAAAGAACATTGTCTAGTTTTAAATCTCTGTAGATGATGCCTCTTTCATGTAGGAAGTTTAGAGCAATACAAATTTCAGCAGCATAAAACCTGAAATTACAAAGGAAAAAATTCATATTAGCATTAAGATTGAATAAAATCTGGTACAGTTAAAAAAATCTGTTCTTAAAATACAAGTTTACGGTCAGCTTTTATCTGTCATTTGGTATACCGAAACCAAGCTACATTTACTCGTAAGGACACTAACCTCATATATTGTAAAGTCACGCCTTAAAGTAAATATGGGAAATAAAATATTTTCTTAATTAGTAAAGTGAAAAAAATTTTCTTTATCCTACAGATTTTTTCCTGAAAATTCCACGTATGACACAGAAGCCCTGTGTTTTCAGCTTATTAAGAGTTACACTGAGACTTTGTGTAGTGCAAAGCCATGCAGAACAGATTTTTTATCTTCTCCTACCAACACCATATTAATTCAACCTAAGATGAAAGTAAGTAGTTACATCTTCTATCAACAGATCAAAGAAACGTTACCTAAATATGAAGCAATAAACAGAAGTAAATAGGAATAACTGTTACTACTTATCAAATGCCTGCTTTCTTTAAAAAAAAATGCATTCAAAATAATAAAAGTAACATATCTTCCCAGGGCAGAATCTTCTAAAATTAAGAATAAACCTTTTGTTCTTTCTTTGCTATTTATCTTCTTTTATGGAATAAAGTTTGGAAAGCATTTCATACAACATTAAAAAACTACAACCAAAAAAATCACCATAAATGCGTTAGTAAAATACCTTGCATGTTCCTCGGGAAGTTTCCTTTGCCGTTGCATGTGAAACATAAGATCACCCCCGTTTACATACTCTATGACAAGAAACAATCTGAAAGTATATAATACAATTAATGGATTCCAAGGAAAATCTCAAGAAGAAAACCTATTCTTATCCTTCCAATTTGAGCGATTTTCACTTCCGCTCTTGATTCAGAGTTCTAGGTTTCTATAGTTACAGAAACTACTTCAGAGAAAAAAAGAGAATGCTTATTTGATCCATATTACGTAGGATCACATCCTTTATTTAAATGCCAGACTAACTGGAGAGGAAAGGCAGCTGCATACAACAGACTACTACTTGGTGTGAAATCTGCAGAACTACTTAAACAGTACAGAAGACAACAGCATTTGCCCAATATAATAAGGTACTCTGCAACAGATGTAAAAAACCCGCCAACCCTAAGCATATAATGATAGAGATTTCTTTAAAAATTACTTAGAAATTATAACAAAATCACAGAAGTATGCTAAAAGATGACACATGGCAAAAAAGAAAGTTTATCCAAAAAAGGTAAAATTGCCACTCCTTTGAAAAAAAATGTAAGAACAACATAGTTACGCAATTATCTCTTCTTCAAAGATGTTGATTCTTTTGACTTTTACGGAATAAAACTCCACAATATAAAATTTGCTCAGTGAGTGCACTGCTTTGACTAACAACACCTGAAAAAAAATAAGCCTGCCTGAAACAATGCTGACCATTTAAAATAAGTTTTAAGATAAAAAAAACCCAAACTTTAAAAGATGCAATTTAAATGCAAACCTTTCTTACTCAGTCTGACACAGCTTTACCCTAATGTAATCATTATTAAATTGTTACTCTGCTTGACTAAGTCCTTTTTTAATAGCCAAGCTGCAGCATTACATCTGAAAAGCTTTGCAGACGAGGTGTAGTTCATATACACCTAAGTCACCAAGGTTTCCACATGGGCAAAATCTGAAAAAACTCATTTGTGTTTCTGATATAGTTTTGCCACTAAAAGGTCACCATCTTTTAAAAATTACTTCATTAACAGTAAGTAATGAGTATCTGGCAATATTACAGAGATGAATATATTTTGTAGGATTTGTGATAGCAATTAAATACGTAACTATGAAGCTTGCTGTTTGTGCTGGTTCAGTCCCTGAAAAGCTCAGATTTATTGAAAGCAAGATGACGTAAGGCTCACTTAGAAAAACGTAACCCAAATTTACTTTAAATAAAAAAGTTTTATCTGAATAGCATATGACAATCTTTTTCCCATTTAAAGTTACATGATCTAGCATATTGTTAATATACACATACAAAATTATTTCTGTTAAGACTATGATCACCACTGAACTCTTCCTGACACACTGTTAAGAAACATACTGTCTTACCTGGAACAAAAAAAAGTTGTGTTTCATTTGCATAGATAGACTGAGACTACAGAATTTGAGGACTGAGAGAATCAATTCCCTTATGTCTATAATTTATCAGAGACTAAAACTAAATTTGGTGAGCTAGCAGGACGGATAATGAAATCCCACCCTGCCTTGACTTTGCCAAGACCTTTAGCTGTAGAAAAATGTGAATTAAAAGAAAGCGTGATGGACCCACTTGTGTTACTCTCTACACAGCATATCCACTAAATGGAAGGTCTGGGCACAGAAAGGTTGCAGTCTCAAGACCTACTAGATGCTCTGTAGAACAAGTTTTTGAATAGTCTTCTCAAAACAAACAAGAGAAAAGTCAGTAGGGGAAAGAAATACAGGTGGAATCAGCCATATAAAAAGACTTCTATTACAGTTCGCAGGAAAGGTTTCATCCTTGGGAAAAGATGATCCAGGCAATGCTGCCAAGGTCAGAGAGACCTACAGGATAGAAACATGCTGAGTGAGAGTTTCTTACGAAGGCTGCGGCTATCCCAGGAGGCACTATTTCCTTATACACTTCATTTTCCATGAGTTGAAAACTCCTTTCCATATATCCACACACTGGAAAACATTACATTTGGAAAACACATGCTCCAGTCTCTCAGATCATTCTAACTGGTAACAATTAAAGAAGATTTTTATTTTCTTTGAAAAAGATTCTTCACTTGAAACACTTAAGTGTTAAAAACTGAAAAGGTAAACCAGGAAAAATTATTGGATACAACCCAGCTTGCAAGTCTTTCATTGGCCTCACCAGAAGAATATAAGCACTAATTTAAAATTAGATAAACAATAAATAGCTAATGCTTTTTTAAGCATTTATAAAAAAAATTGTATTTTATTACAGCATTCCTGGTATTTTTGCTTCCAACTTTCCTATCCTATTTAGGAGCTTCCAACGTTTACCCCCATTCAGAATCTGCAGTTTAAAGCTCCCTGTGTTAAGTTACGATCAAGCACCTAAGTGTGCGAAGACTGGCACTCCTTGCTGGTTTTAGAATGATTTACTCAAACACCAATGGTTTCGCAGGACGGAGGTTTCAGATTGTTGCCACCTTGGAAGAGACTTATCTGGAAATTCAGGGCAAGCCCAAGGCATGTCTTTCATTACAGTAATAAACAAACATCACTAGTATCTGAAACAATGTAAACAGCTACATTTAGCATCAATTACCACCTTTAAGGACACATTTCTTTTATCTTAAAAATTTATTTAAAATTATACTTAAGAGAAAGAACATGTTCTTTTCCAACATTTCCTCCCCTATTAATACACTTATACACAAAATACAGCTTTTTTCTTTGGGCCAGTTAACACAATCTCATGTTGATGAGTTTATTCACTTGAAATCAGTTTCGTGCTTCTCTGTTCCTGTAATGAGGTCAGAATCGTGATTTTATAACATCACAGCTACAAACAAATTGTGAATTCATGGCATCATGACTATATCCATGGCAAATGGCTGAAGTTATAAGCAACAACCTAGTTTCACCACAAGGAGAAGCTAGGCTGGAAAAACAGACTCCTAAAAATACAAGAGGAATACAGAAAGCTTTGACTACATTCAGCATATATTTTTTCTATTTCTGCTCCTTGAGTATGTCAGAGTAACTACCAAAGTGGCACGCAAAGGAACTTCATAGTGCTGATTTTGGTCTTTTTCTTGTTTACGATATTTATAAGAAGCCTCCCTCTCAATACTTCACCCTGCCTGACCACTTGAATTTTTGTATTTTGTGTTAGTGTAAATGACTAGATAATCCATGAAAACTTCCTAAATTGTTTGCACTCTACACAGAATGCCACTCAAGTAAGCTGGATAGAATGACTTTCATCTCCTGATTATGATACATATGGCACCACGCATTATAAAAGGTTAACAGTAATCAGGTGCCTGTAAAAACAAGAATACCCAAATCACAAAACCCCCACATATCCAAACAGCCCAGTGACATACATGAACATGGGCATGAAAGTTCTTAATGATTTTCCTCATATTCCAATTGCAAAATAAGAAGCAAATTGTCCCCTTTGGATTTTGCACACCAGGACAAAATAAAATAAATTTCAATGTATCTAAGTATCTTATTAAGCACTGTTTCAATTAAAATCACATCATTGATCAGTATGTGCTAAGGGCTCATAAGCCTCATAGGTAAAACATACTTCATACACATGTAGGTTTTAAAGTTATTATTGAAAACTATGATTACTGAGCAGCCCAACTCTTATGCTGTTTTGAAGAACAGAGAACTACAGTTCAGACCTCCGAGAAGCGATTTGGCTCTCCTCAATAGAATCAAATATTATAAGCTCTCTCTTAAAGCTCTGTTTTACCCCGCTACTATCCTCCTATTCCTGAAGTCACACAGCCGGTGGCGCTCAGGAAGACAGCGCACAGCTCCTCCTCCTCATTTCCCTTCTCCCTTTGGATCATGACCTGGAAAAGCCTGCCTTTTTCTCTACACGACACTGGCTAATGATACTAATGCTTCCTTCCAAAAATTACTACGTGATGGCAGTGGTTACGTTTGCTTTATGAGAAGCAGTTAGTACAATGATCAAGATTTTCAAAACAAAGTAATTTCAGATCTTTCTTACCGACTTGTTGTTTGAAAGCATGAATGTAAACCAACTAGGAATGGGTTACTGGATGCCTGTTCAAACACATGTTTCTCTGTCTGTACCCAATCAATATCCTGAAATAGAGTAATTGAACAATCAGAACTCCTGCTGGATAACCACTGTGGGTATTCCCAGAAAAGAAATTGTGAACATCTATGCTCCCTTACATATACCGTCATTGTTACATATGTTCTTCAGAAAGACAACCCCCCCTAAAATCTGGAGGAAGTTAGAAAACATTTTAATTCAATTACATATTCAGGAATTTCTTAACCACGTAGAAAGGTCTGCACAAAATTTAAGCCATTTAAAAATATCATACATCTGCAATATTTGCTACACTGCTCATACTGCTTCATAGAAATAAATTGTCTTAGCTAAATGATCCCAAGGCTGCTGAAGCAACTCATGCTAGTTACAGAAGCGATGTGACTCTCCAGTTTTTAAAAGGTTCAAACAAACTGAACTTTGTTTTCTTATCTGAAACTCAAAATTAATTCAATGAAACTACCAAAACCCGATTAGTTTGTACAACCAAAACCATTCTTAAAAGTATCAGACTACCTTTAATACTTCAAGAGGGAGAAGTCCTGAATACCCAGTGCAATACCATATAATAAACATCTATCAAAATTTGAAGGATGTGAGCATAGTACTTCAAAGTTCAGATCCGCAATAACAAAGCAATTCATCATTTTTCATATAACCGTACCAAATGTAAACCTTAAGTACAACTGATTTTAGCAGTAGATATTTGCTCCTCATGCAATACACCGATCATGTTCCACCCTGCAAACACTCAGTACACTGCCATGTTACATTACTGGAAATGTAACTGTTCTAAAAATTCTCCATTTCCAACAGATATTCCAGCTTTCCAACCTATCTGGAGACAAAAAACACAGAAATTGAGAAACCAGGCCTTCCCTTCAAGGATAATTAGGCAAACTAAAGTCTCAGATGAAATCAAGAAATATCACCATCAGATCAAATAAATCTGTTAGGTTTTATACTCACACCCTCCTGAAGACCTAACACGTTGGAAGGTTAAACCTGGGTCCAAACATGAGCCAAACATCCAGTTTTGAGTAAAACAATAAACATGTCCACTTCTTTTTTTTTTACTGAATGAGCTTCTCTTTAACAGTCTGGAAAACTCATTGATTATTGCGCTTGTGTACTAGTACATCAGTACTACACTAGTGCACTACTGTTAACAAGATTAGAAAAATATTAATAGCAGAAGCCCAGGTATTTGATTTGCTTCAGTTTCCTTTAGAAAAGAATGCTCACCACTCCCCAGCAACAATTCCATTATCTGGAAAGCACCAGCCCATTTAAACATACTTTCTATGTAATTAATTGTCTTTCTCCGTGAAAGACTTACTAGGTGAAATTTCCATTACTTGCAACGTCTCATGCTTTCACAGAATTCAGTGAATTTCCTATCAATTCCCAGAATTTCATTATACAGCCTACCTCATAGAAAAGAAAAACCTAATAGCTCTATCTTCTATGCAGTTATCTATGAGAGCCACTATTCAAGACAGACTTCTCATCTACCTCTGATTCTCAGGAAAAACTGCGTAACCCATTAATACTTCTACTTAGTTTCTACCTTCTTGGAAAAGCATGTGTTAAAGAAAATAGTAAATAAACCACACAACAATCTAATCTTTGGTCAGAAAAAAACCCCACCAAGCACGTGAGCAAGGCAAAGTATTTCAGAAGAGCTTGACAACTTTACTGTCCTAACCCTAGCCTCTGGAATAATGACAAAAATGGCAGCAAAAGAAACTGACTGAAAGTACCAACAGAAGTAGTACTTAAAACAATGTGGTCTGGGTTTTTTTCCAACATCCTACTTCCAAGAAATCCAGCCTTCCTAACAGTATAAAATACAACATCGTCAGCTTAAAAATTCACTTTCTATTGTAACAATAGCTATATAAGAAATTCCCTATGAGGTGAGACTGATTGTCCATCTCTTTTTTTATTTTATTAAGAGCCTGGGATTCCACCCGCAAGGATGACACAGTACTTCTTTATTCATCAAATCTTTACTGGTGTCATACTTTCTGTACCCCATCATACATGCTACCACTCCTGCACGAGCATGTCACACTGCAGCACTCCAATAAAGCCGGCACCCTGACAATGCTTCTTATCGTTCCGTCAGGTGTCTCAGTAGTTTCATCAGAGCTGTGGTCTGACCACATGCATTCCAGTTACCCCATCCCCTGTTCTATTACCGAACACAGCAGGTTCCAGTCTAACAGCATTGTAGGTGGTTCAGATCTACCTTCCTTGCTTGTTGTGATTGGTTCATCACATTTATGAAAAAAATAGGATGGATATGAAATCCATACCTTTCAAGAAGCATGACAATTACAGGAAAAAGATGAAGGGTTGGTTGGTGGCTTTTTTTCCCCTGAAACTTGTGCATTTGAGATCTTGCATTAAAAAAAATTTCAACAGGATTTTGGAAATAATCAAGAAATGCAGCACTGATTTCTGTGGCAGACAAGTATTTTTTACAAGGCAGTTAAAACATAGTGACCTCAAATGGCAGTAGCATAATTTTTTTTAACCCATGGAAAAAAAAAAATATTCCAGAGTACTGTGTCACTTGCACATAAGTCCTATAATTCTGACTATAAGAACACAATTTCAGCCCCTATTTGAATTACAGATAATACTTTGCAGGTACGTTCATTCACCTTGGAAAACAGTGCCCAAATTCGACCCTATTTATATCATCATTTACAGATTAGCACATTCAGGTTGGAATACTTTTCACGTGCATTCTATTAGGACTATTAAAATTGTTAATTGTTATTAAAATAAGGGACATTTCTCTCAGATTTAGTCTGGTGCTTCATGCAGACAGTTGATGACAAACGAGTTCAAAAGTCATAAAATTCTACATGGAACTGCTGTCTAAAACCTTAGCTGCTTTCTTAATGGAATGTTTTTTGTTAAAGCATACTAACTTTTTACAATATGTAACAATGCAATTAATACAGACTTTTACCTCATCATCATGGACCAATTCTTTTTTCACTACTTTCATAGCATAAATTTGATCATTCTTTTTTAACCGAACTAAAAGAACTTTGGCATAACTTCCACGTCCGATAACTCTGATTAAATCAAAGTCCTGTAGTCCAAGCCCCTGAGAAATCTTAATTCCATCCATTCCATCAATGACTGGTTTGATATCCTGTATAAAAAGAAACAGATGCTAGAAATAGAAGACATTTTCATAACAAGTAAGTATTCAAGCAAAGAGGTCTTCAGCCACTGGACAGAATTTGCTGAGTTTGCTGGCCATTGTCAGTGGCACACAGATCTGAATGGCTGATTGTAACACATCTGTTTAGAAATGATCGGTTGGTATTGGTTTTGCTCTTACTAAAAGTTGCTGTGTTTTTCAAGGTAGTAGTTTGTTCAATGAATCATTTACATATTCCCTACTTGAAAATGGAATGCAATGCCTTCAGAAATTAGGCTTTATTTAAATTCTTGAACTGCAGGCATTGTAGAAGAGCGTATTTCATATTCTGACAGATATTGTAGTACAAATTAATAAAGGCTCTCTAAAAAAAAAAAAGAGCTGATAAGGAAGCAGTAATTTGCTAATTAATGTACCTGTCTGTTTCAGTTTAGGCAAGAGCTGTCTGTAATAAGTTCACTACAGTTTTAATGAAAATGAAAATTTCTAATAGGTGCCTGGGAACATACAGCAGCAGATACCAATTTCTCAAATGCAACAATCTGCAGGAAATACGCCAATATTAAGAATGTTATTTTGAAATTAATTAGTTAAAAATATAAATTTTATCTTGACTCGGCTGAAATTAGATGTGAACATGTGAGACTGAAAATCAAGCTGTTGAACTAGACAAATGCAGCATGTACTCTGACATTTCATGCCTCACCAATATATACAATGCTTTAACATACTTCCACGGCCTATTTTTACCTGACCTCATAATACTGTACTTGTAGGCAGATCAGCATTCTGCTGAACTATGGAAAGTATTTATATAAAGAATCTTGATCTAGGATTGACTGCTATTAGAAGAGATTGCTCAGAGCTTAAAGATTCTAGTCAACAAAGCTCCCAGAATGCCACATCCTCTCTGTAGGATACCTTAAATTATTTCAGTAAAGCTCAAAAGCAAGGTGGGAAAATCAGAGCAGCACAATTCAGAACAGGTGAGCAAACAGCACCTAGCAAAAATTAAACACAAACAGCATCTACCTGAGCACTAACTATATCAGAAGTCAGCAATTCTAGATAGCAATTAAAATTATCTGAGGTGTTTCAAATTTATACCCTTCCAACTCTGAATCTGAGATAAAATCTAGACATATGTCTGAAAGTAAGGCAGTCACTTACCCAAGAGCGGGAACTACTCAAGTGTAAAATAATGGTAGTGACAAGTATTGTCGTGAAGGCAGAGGTAAAAAAAAGGTGAAGGCTTGTTAAAAGCAGGGTATCAAACTAACTGCTAGCGTTCTGCCGGGTGCATCCTATTTATTTGAAATATGCCAGAAGCCTTTTTAAAAATAATGTCTTAAAGCTCTTTAGAATTAAAATGGATTGAGATTTTTCAAACTGCTTTAAGGGAGTAACGTTCTTGGTATGGAGAGATTGTATCAGACCGACTACAAAAGAGCTGAAAAACAGAGTTTAAGTGTATGTTATTCCACTTGTATTTCCACAAGAGCTGTCTATAAATTATTAGGTATTATTTATACGAAATATTTCAGAGAGCTCTATAGTTAATGTATTATCAGACTGAAGCAACTTTCACAATGATAGCTGGTAGAAGTAGCCTGGGGGTGATAAAGGCTGTACATCCATTAGAGAGAACAGACAAGACAATGTCAAAGCCACCATTGTTGCAAAGACCAATGAAGTCAAACCCTCTACTAAATCACTGTTGCCCCAACATGAACGGAGGGGAAAAAAAAAAAAAGAACAAAGTCTCTCCCACATCATAACTGGGATAGAAAGAGCTGTACATAGAAGAAATATCAAAAATCTATCAAAAATGCTTAAAAAAAAATATCAGTTTTCAGAAAGAAAACCCAGAATTCTTTTTTCAAAGGTAGCAGAAGAAATAGGACAAGTAATTACCTATTTTATAAAGAGCTGTATGATTGAGAGTGTGCAAACATGAATTACAAAAACATTTCTAAAACATACCTCAGAGTCATCTTTAATGTTGTCATGTTTCCGGTTTGAAGGAATGTAGGGAACTGGAAAAGGAATCAAACAAGTTGGTCATTATTAAAGACCTTAATTAGAAATAATTTAAAAAGTTGATAAATGGAAGGTTGGTTTAGTAGCTTAGGGCCAGAAGTTCACTTCAGATACCAAGGGACAGCTGACCAAATTTTTTCCACTTTATTCTTGTAATTCTGACAGCAGATCCTAAGGGCGCTGTAGAAACAACCAACTCTGAGACAGTAAGAAATCCAACGATAAACCTTTGAGCTCATAACAGTATCTGACAAAGGCCAGAATAATTTTGGAGAATGGATATGATAACTGGGCCCTTAAAACAAGACAGGTTAAACCATCAAAAAATATTAACCTAGAAATAACACTCCAAATTACACAAAACTAAATACTTAAAAGTCTGAGGGTGCACTTATATTAGCATCACAGCTTGGATCTGAAGTGGAGGGGGTTTGTTTGTTCTAAAAAGTAAATCCATTGTTGCCAGTTGCTCTGTGCTTTATTTCACATTCTGGAATGGTTTTGGAGCATACAAATTTAGGTTGAAATCAAACCAGAAGATATGCTTCAGAAGTACATCTACTGTAACCGAGTCCCTAACGAGCTTTTAGTCCATGGGACTAAACTAGAGATAACCCAAAGTAAACTTCAAAAAAAAATCAAACAGGAAGAGTTGAAACTGGGCCTCCAAACGGGGAAACGTATGAATTCCAATTAAACAACAAAGTACTCACTTCCATCAGTTTCTTCTGAAGGGAGGTCAACTTCATCATTTTTATCATCTAACTGAGGTTCCTGGGAAGGCATGACCGAATCCTTGCAAAACACAGAAGTTACATAGGAAAAAACCGTTGGTTTATGCAGTTCCTTTTTAAGTATGTCGTGCCACATAACTACAATATAATGAGAAGCTTATATTTGCATCTTCCAGAATGAAAACTGGATTTGGCAGGAAATATTTCCTGATATTAACCTTTTGTAATGCATTATAAAACCAGCCTACCAAAAGCCTAAATGCCATGTCAACCATTCTCAGCAACTGCAACAGATGTTTAGCTGTTTTCTAGAAGTAAGATTAGTATATTTTATTGTAAAGTTCAAACTTTAATTCTATTTAAGACTCCTGAGTCCATTTCATATGGAACTGCAACTAAGGTAACACTCCAGCATGATGTTACACACTGAATTTAGAGCACTGGCATATTCCATAATTCCATAAATCTGTAAAGATCACAATACCAAAGAGTTTTACAGTATGTTTGGACGCTGCTCTCATTCCCAACTCATTATGAGACATGTAGGACTATTCCAGTAGGTATAGCAACACGCATAAACAAATTGGCAAAGGATCTAGTCATGTCAAGGCACGTCACATGCAATACCAATAAAGAAAAATACTGGTTAAAATTTTGAGTTAGAAAAAACGTGAGGCAACCACCTGTGAGACACTGATTATAGTCTGCAATGAGTATGGGGAAGGGCTAATATTCAGGGATACAGACGCACATTTATAGCCAAGGAAAGACACTAGCATTGCCACTGGAATAAGGGAAATGGAGAGGATGAGGAAGTACCGGAGAAACCACGATGGCAAGACCATGAAAGCAACAAGCCTTTTTACAAGCAGTAGCGCAAAACCCATGCAAGCACTTTAGTTCTTAAAACATTCCCATAGGCTAGAAGGAACCAATGCCAAGATTGTCAGTGACAACTCTTTTATCCATATATAAAATGCAATATGTCTACTGTAGAAGTCAAACTCAAGCTTGCTCACACTTAAATCGTATCACAAGTTTTCTTTTCTCACTTTTCCCAGACTGCTCACAATCCAAAGGCTTGCCCTCCATAGTCATTTCAGGAACTGAAAACCAAATACCACCGTGTGTCATAGATCTACAGCCATACACAGCATTTAAATACTCAGGATGCACATCTACAAACAACAACACGGGACACAATGAAACATCTTAGCTTTATACAGAACGCAAACTTACCATATGCCTTTTGCAGGTCAGTGGAACAAGTATATGACAACGTTTATGGACCAACAATTTGCAGTTGATACACTTGTAGCCTTGCCTTCCGAGACCCCATATCCTTTCACCGCACTGGCCACAATATGCTCTCTGAAAGGCAGAATGCATATTATCAATTCAGTTATCAATTATTTTCTGTAGATGAGTAGTTATCTAACAAGAATCCACCCAACAAGAACCTATCCTGGTCACCTCCTAACAGATGTTCAATAATAATTCTTTTTAGAATATCCAGGGTTTCCCTGCTAGCTGAAGGTTACACTTTATACTTAAGAATTCAGCTAAATGCAGTCCTTTTTTAATGGATGTTAGGAAAACAAGTATCTCCAGCATATGGAACACATTACAGCCTAACATTAGCAAATTATTCTTAGAGAATAAGTATATTTTGAGTTTCAGATTCTGACAGAGGTTACCTAAACAAAACTGACAGGACTTGCACTACATAATTATGCATGAAAAACACACAAACTGGAGAACACTGGCACAAAGTGTTAAAAAAGACAAGTTAAAGTATGAGGAATGTTCAATATCTGCACCTATATACTTTAACAGTGGTAAAACATCAGTAGAAACTTTGAGTAATTAAAACTCATCTAACAAGTCTGATGTAAAACCTCCCTATGTTGCACTATTTAATATAAAAAAATATATGGCCTTTTTTATACGTGCAACAAAATGGCATCTGAATAAATTAAATAAAAATGAGGACAAATTAAGAAGCCAGACATTCTACTGCTGACTTTAACAGGGCAGATCTTTAAATAATTTTTCCAGTGGATGTGTGCTGTGGTCATTTTATCCACTTCATCCAAAATGCCAAATAGCAATCTGAGATTCTTACATGCCAAAAAGTCACCTAGTCTCAGCCATCCCTCCATACAGCACACAGGTTACCAACAGAAGACTTAGTCACTATTCCCTACCTGCAAATTTTCTACAGTAATTACCGTAACAACCTAAGACACGGCCTATCATTTTGCAAGCTGCAGATGAAGTCCTGCACTCATCCCCCACTTCAGGCTTAGACAGAACTCTGCAACTGTCCCAAAGCCACAAAACAGTGGAACTCTGTTCCTCCTAGCAAACGGCAAGTTAGAGTGCGGTTATTCAGATCCTCAGACTAATGAATCACACACGGTGTCCCGCCCAAAAGTGTTAAGCTACTATAAATACTTACTAGTAGTATTAGAAAACATAAAAAATAATAGAAGAAATAATGATTAAAGAATGGATAATTTTTAAGAACTATTTTCTGTATTGCCCTTCTCATATTTTGACAGTTGTAGAAAACAAAACTTAACTACATCCCATTCATCTGTACAGCCAGTCCTCCTTGATTAGGAGAAACCCAGACTGCACTGCTCAGGAAAAAAAAACAGCCAAAAATCATACTGCCTAATAAGAGAGGAAGCCTTGGACATCTATCTATAGCCACTTCTTTCAAAATTCCTGGTCCATCAGACTTCCTTCAGTATTCTTGTACAGGTTTGGTAGCACTAATATTAAAATTAAATAAATGTCTTAGGCCCTGGAAATGACATGCAAGAAAATAATCTCATTTATTTCAGTCAGATGCAGGGAAGCAAGGGAGGGAAGGAAAAAAAAGAAAAAAAAAAGATGTAGTGTCAGGTCCCAAATTCTTTCAGTAATACAGGCACCCCTCTCTCGCCTCTCGAAAACGCTTACAAACACAGCCATAACAAAGAGTTAACCTTTACATTATGTTCAACAAGTTTAGATTTTGCATGTGTTTGTTCACCAGAATTATCTGAAAAAGTTTTAAAAGGTTATTTTGAAAGAGGAATGAATTCATAAGGATTAAAATCCAGTCAGAATTTTAATTTGGTATCTAATTCAGTAATACATATATGACCATAATTTATTATTAATTTATACTTTTAATGTCACATTTTACAGTTCATATCAACTTTATTACTAACTTCAGTTGGATGTGCTTTGTGTTCCAGCTTTATAGTATTTCATTTGTATACAGATAGTTATAACAAAGTAGTCTTGTTAAGGATTGTTGACAAATGAGCATGCTAATGAGGTTTCAAAATCTTTATGCGTCTATTCACTATTTGCCTAATTTCAGTTAAAACGTCACTATGACATGGATTAACAACATGGCAGGTATGCACTCACAGTGTTTCAAAGAAACATGTTTTAACCATGTAGCAAATACGCACATTGAAGCTTCATACTATAAATTAAAAAACATTACTTCACACATCACATTATACAAATGCATGTTATAATTCAGACACATGACATGTTTTTCACCTAAGTATGTGATATGATACTGAGTTTTAAGGGGCTTTTCCTTCCTTCAATGCAGTTTTGGGGTGGGGAGCATTAGGGAAAAAAAGAGCTAATTTCATAATTAAAAAAAAAATAAAAAATGTTACTGTTGAATCAAAAAGCTAAACTCACCTCACCGTACTCAGTTTTGTATGGAATTCCCAAAAGCATATACTACATTTGTATATATGCTGCAATACTTAGGCATAATGGGATAAGTGAAGGAGGTGTCTCAGCCTTAAAGCGACATTCACTTGCGTATTTGGATTAAGTCATATTAACACAGTTGTATTTTAGCTCAATAAAACAGGGGTGTTTGTTCTTAATTAGACTATGTAATACCTCAGACTGAAAACAGTTAAAGCTAACATCAAGAGCTCTAATCTTTAAAAGTGACAAAAAGTACTAAAGGTAAAAGATTCAACAAGCAATCGAAATCAAGTAAAGAGCAGAAAGGAGGTAAGAAGTGCTCAAAATATATATCAGTTTAAATAGTCACAAAAAAAAAATTTTAGAGACTTTAAAAAGAATTTAATTTCACCAATCCTATATTATTAACTCCATCCTAGATTCAAAGACTTTCAAGTTTTTCCTGAATGTTATGACCTGAATAACACTGCATAGACTGAGAAGTCACATGAATAAGCATCTTGCTTTTCCTTTCTTTTCAACACTCAAATATAGAAAAAGCACAGACTGAGAAAACAATTACCACAGAACATTACCAAAACCCAACATTTTATGCAACAGTACTCACTCTGTTAAAACGTTTGGCTTGAAACAAATGCCCATTCACTCGGTACAGCTTCCTCCATCTTCTGGCTCCACGTCGGTAGATTGATTCTAAGAAAGAAATGAAAAAGGTGTAAAGCAGCAGCATGCTAGCCCAGCAATACAGACACACTATGGGAAGCAAGTTGTGACCTAAAACAATCTTGCTTTTCTAAATATCAACGCACAGCTAAAATCCCTGCGATTTTTTTTTTTTAAAGGCAGCCGTAAATGACAGCTTCTGCAGGATGTGCTTTCACCACTGCCTCTCCCTTTTCTCTATCCCTGTCTCTTTTTCCTCACATGATCATAATCTTGTTACAGTTTCTTGGCTGCTTGCTGTTCAAGCTCAGGTGAGAGCAACAGATAACCGTTAAAGAAACAGCTTCCTCTAGTAAAATTACGATGCTGATCTCACCTTCATATGTAAACACGTAAAGGGTGTCTGGTGCTATTAGATATGCAATATTAAAGATGTTACAAGTCTTGAGAGTTACATTATTTGACCTCATTTGTATCTTGCGATTAAACGTTACCCAAAAATATTTCCTTCTGTTAAGCAAACAGTTCAAGCATAGGTCTCCAATTATTTCCGATATATTCTAAACATAACAAATCATTTAATCTGTTTAAGCCAGACTTTTCAAGAGGACAGCATCTAGCACCTACTCCAAATTTCTTTTGTTGTCACTTTTCACATGCATGTGTGCAATTGTAGTGTGACTGGCTGATTAGAGAATTTGCTACAAAGTGTTGAAAACCCCGTTGGGCAACACCAGCCCTACTCAGAGCTGTACAAAGCTGTAAAGGGGACACAGCCAACCCCTGCCACAAACCAGGACCACCAGCTCTCCCCAGCAGGCAATGCAAGTGGGTACTGGGTGCAGTGGGGAGCACGCAGGGCAAAACAGAAGAGGGTGGCGAGGCAAGCAGAAAATTCAGTAGCGATGTTAAAAGCAACAACGTACTCCTGCTACCAAGAGGCTAAAAAGCTTTAAAAAAAGATTTGGCAAGTTTTTCATTGTTGAATAATTTGTTTTAATCACACTGATGAAGAAATTCTAATTTAGGAGTTCTCAAAAGTTTACTGTAATATTTAAAAGTTAACAAGCATATTTTAGGCAGTGAGAAGAGTCTGACATCCTCTCAAACATTTCCAGGAAAAGTATTTTACAGTGTTTTAATGGGTGTTATAATATCCTCTTACTTGGAAAAAAAAAATGTGAACAACTAGAATAATTCTCATTTCAATAGCATTGTTTTAAAGCTGTCTTCAGTAACATGATGAGTAAAATTTTTCCAATACAAAGTTTTAACTGGTATGCCTTTTAAAAAACAAATTATTTATACCAGTTATAATGCAACTTAACACAGTTGGCAGCTTGTACAAAATCTATTTCATGTACTTTGAACAGGAAAAATATCAAGTACAGCAGTTTCATAGGGAAAGGAAAACTAAAGAGCATAGGAATCATAAATAACTCCATCTGAGAAGACAACAGTAAAACATACGTGTTTATGATACCTTGTGCATGGCTCCATATATGCTGTATTTCATACCTAGATACACTGGTTCTGCCAGCCAAAACAACTCAGTTTTGTAGCAAGCAATTGCATTTGGTCACTATAACACTGATCCTCGCTTCTTCCCTGTCACCTTAACAGGGTCTATCATATTGCTTTATTTTTCTTCTTAAAAAATTGCAACTTCTCCACCAGACTCAGTCAGGAAGTTGAACAGAGGAGGGGGGTGAGGTGGGGGGGTTGGGTTTTTTTGTTTCTTTGCTTTTAAACAGAGTCCAATATTATGTTAGTGTTAAAGCTGTCCTTTTATCAGTCTAATACAAGTGAAAAATCCATAATGACCAATACTGTATGTAGAAAAATCCTTTTGTGTTAACTAAAATGCCCCAGACAATGCAGCAAAGAATATTTCATTTAAGAACATTGATAAGACCTGATTGATAAGCATTGCTACATTCTGACAAGGTATTAAAACTGTAAATTTATAATCCTCAGAAGTTAATCCAAAAACATCTTAAATTCTCATCTTTCAAGTTTTAAACAGCTAAGTTTTAAATATCCACAGCTTATAGATGAAATTTAGGGTTTTTTAAAATAAAAAAAAAATCCAAACATTTTCCCTGTCAAAAGACAATGCAAATAACGAACAGTTTGTTGAAAATTATTTTAACTTAATATCGAGCAAGCCAAAATCACAGCCTACTGACATACAATGTGTGAACACTGCTTGTAATACTGGGTCTGATTTTAGATACTCTATTTTTGTCCTTCAAAAGCAAGGCACACGAAAGTACTGAAGTTTCTGTGACTCCACATATCTACAGTGCCAAATCCACAAACATTCATATGTTACTCTATTTGCATGTGCAAATGTTTACTTTCCAGCATTTGAAACAGACATTGCACTATTAAATCAATTGTTAACAATTTGGAAAAAAACCAAATTCTTAAAGGAGCTAAAAGACTGCATGCCACAGAAGTGGCAAAGATACAGTGACTAGAATAGAGGTGTATCACTGGCTATCTTTATTTAACCCTAATAGCTCTTCAAAATCTGCTACATACAAACTTTAAAGCAAACAAAAAACACTGCTTTTCCTAAGTGCATAGAAAATATACACAAGAACCTAGCAAAACTATTGCAAAGGTTTTGCCTAAAAATATGCTCAAACACAAACATCAATGAAAAACCATTCCACCATTTGCAGGATGACTTTTCACCACGAGAAAAAAGAAACTCCAGGATTTTTTCCAAAATAGCTAATTGATTCATTAGACAAAGCACCATATGGAGGCAACCTAATACATCTGTGTGCTGAACATTAGCTTATCACTGACACGAGGAATATTAAGTGAATGATAAGTTAACGAGCAGCTTGTGCTGATGAAGTCTGTAAATAAAGGAACAAGTCACTTCCCTAATTACCGGTAAATATTAAATCAAAGTCAGGGGTTTATATCATATACTTGTGAGGCAGCAGTCCAACAAAACCTGAATATAGTGTAGCCTAAAGAAGTAGGAACCCCTGCAGTTTACCACTACAGCTGCCGCTGATTCAGCACAGGGTCCAAGGCAAACCCATTTCCCAACTCTAAAAGGGACGAAGGTTAAAAAAGGAGAAAACAGCAATGCTTGTAAGACACACCTTTATATATCACAAGTTCCGTTGTTATTATTATTGCACAGTATGATTATATGACAGAATAATATGTTCTTAGTATTACCAATAATAGTATTCATTTTTGTAATCCATATTCAGCCAGTGGCGCAAAGTCTAATTGGAATACCATGAGTATCAGCATACCCCAGGGGACAACACTGGTTCCAATCTGTTCAGCATCCTCACCAGTGATCTGGATGGGGCAGAGCACACCCTCAGCAGCTTCGCCGATGATACAAAATTGGGACTCACACAGTTGTGCTGCCAAAGAGAACTCAACCCCTGGAGAACTGAGCAGGGAGGGAAGCTCCTGAAGCTCAAATGGAAGCGTGTGAAGTCCTGCACCCAGGGAGGTATGACCTCACACACCAGTATATGCCAGGGGCCCAATAGCTGGAAAGCAGCTTGGAAGAAAAGGACCTGGTGGTGTTGGTGGGCACCAAGTTGAACACAAGCCCACAATGTGCTCTTGTGGCAAAGGCAGCTGTGTCCTGGGCTGTGTCAGGAAGGAACAATGCCAGAAGGTCAAGGATGTTGATCCTTCCCCTCAGCACTGGTGAGGCCACACCTGCAGTGCCATATCCACCAGCTCTCCCCAGTACAAGAGAGGCATGGTGCTATTAGAGAGAGTCCAAAGAAGGGCCACAGAGATGACCAAAGCACTGGAGCATCTCTCATATGAGGAAAGGCTGAGAGAGCTGGGGCTGTTCAGCCTAGAAAAGAGAAGGTTCAGAGACATCCCATCTATGTACACAAACACCTGGAGGGAAGGGATCCGTAAGACCGAGTCAGGCTATTTTCTGTGCTGCCCAGTGACAAGACCAGAGGCAATGGGCACAAACACACACAGGAGGTCCCTTCTGACCATCACAGACCACCGCCTCACTACAAGGGTGACTGAGCACTGGGACAGGTTGACCAGAGAGGTTGTAGAAATATTCAAAAGCCATCTGGCCATGACCCTGGGCAACCTGCTTAGAATAACCTATAGAACTGGACTAAAACACATATTCTGTGTATCTAGTAATGCACCCATGAAAGAGGACACCCTAAAGATTCACTTAAGAAAAACAGGAAATTATAAGAAGGAGTTGGGTTTTTAATATTATTTAGAAGCAGTCAGCTTCAAAAATCCTAACCAGAGCTAAACTAGATGAAAGAAACCATCTTGACCAATAAAAAGGTTCTTAAAATGGCAGCAAGTATGTATCTTGAGGTAAGAAACAAAGAACTTATTGTCAATGTTCTATGATGTGTGAACAAATGCTTTCAGTATGCATTTCACCCCTACACTTCATATGGGAAAAAGGTACTTCTGAACATGAAACAAAATGTTTTGGTAGATGTTTCCAGAACACTTTAGCATTAAATAAGTAAGGGATTCCATGAAACTTGCAAGTTTTTAGAGTCATGATTGATCCCAGCTAACTAGAAAAAGGAATTCCATCACAACAGCACAAGTATTTTATTACTGCGCTTAATGGAAAAGGCTAGGTTTTCCATTTATTTTTATAGTACACATCAGTTAACTCATCAAGGACTTTGAGTAAGCTGCTGGGAAGCTGAAGGAGATATCATATCCCTAATTGAAATAATCTTTCTGATGGATATTGAAGACAAGCCTTTGCGTAACAAAATAAAAAGAAGTATTTTTCAATATTCATTTTGTATGTGAACAAGTCCAGAGGAAAACTCAAAAGATATTTTAAGCTGCTAACAGGTGTAACAATTTTTTATTAAGGAACACAAATACATATTCTAATTACAATGAATGTACTGAACTTTATCTACTTCCAAGTTTGGGAAATCGGGAAAAAAAAAGACTGTTTTTCAAGTTAATATTACAAGGGAAATAAAAATACTCAAACTGAAACAAAATTAACCAGCTGTCTCTACGTAAAAAGCAGTGTGAGACAACTGACTGTTGCCATTGTGCAATTCTTCCCTCTGTTGTCAAGCTGTGCAACTACATCACTAACAGTAATGCACAATGAACCTTGTAAATATATTTAAGATTGTTTTTTTGAAAGACATTCCCTAGGGTTGGTTTTTTTCCATCTTTAAAGAAAAATACCCACTTTTAGGAAAAAAATAAATAGACAAAAAAATGTAATTATGGATATAAATGGATCAGCCACTTGTCTGTTATTCAGTGTTCATTCCAAATTAACTCATCTACAGATAACAGCCCCCCCCCCCCCCCCCCCCCCCCGCCCAGTAGCGGCCTCCTCAGAACTCAGCAGAAAGGATGTGAACCTTACCTTTGAAAATGTAACTTGGTAAAGGATGGAGAAATAGAAGTCAGAATTGTTTTTTCAAGTGAGAACGTATTTTCCCAATACTGAAGAAGAGACAACTGGAGAGACAGGCCCAACCTGCCCTGAAGCCCAAAATAGTATTTTTCCACCTGAAAGTTTAGAAATGCTTGGGTTTTTTTAAATATGTAAAAGAACTAAGCAGTTGCCTGAGAAGTGTGGTTTACATCAATGAATGGCAGTAAGATGGCCACAAAATTTTCTTCTTCTGCATTTGGATTTACAAATGCAATTCCAAAGTCTACTTTTATGTGATCAAACTATAATAAAATCTTTTACTATACTAAGCACAGAGATAATTTGCTATTGCTGCAAATCACTTCTCAGAGATTAATGCAACTTGTTTACAGGCCAATTACATGGCCTGCCAGCTGGACAGTATGAGAATGCCCAGTTTTTGTTTTGTTCTTTTAATGTTTTGCTGAGCAGACAAATGAGCATTCTTTCAAAACCAACTCATGAATTACAAGTAGGAAACTGATATTTGTATTTCAGATAAGACTGAATTAGATGAAAAGGTAACATATGAAAATAATTACATATAAAGATAGAAGAAGTTTGGGGAAAGTAAATTTTAAAGAACTTTGATAGTACATTGTTTCACATATCTGTTACTTAATATGTCCCAAACAGTTAAATTGAAACAATAGAACTGCTTTCTGAAGCACGTAACAGACACACATTGTATGGGATGTTAACTGGCCCTTCTTTTTATTATGAATAAGCTGCTATGTACAAGTGCCATTCCTTTTCAGAAGTCAGGAAAAGTGTATCCTTAACAATATAAAGGTATTAAGCACTTCCACCTCTTGCAGTAATGAAAATGGTCAGAAGACAGCATTTTTTATTTTATTTAAAACTGATTAGCAGTTGGGGAACCATATATCCCCATCCTTCTTTTCTTTTTGAACACCCACTAAAACTAACTACAAAGTCAGATCAACCTCTATTAAAAAAAATTTAAAAAATCAAGCACAATTAAGATGGCAATAATGACAAAGGAAGCATACTACATATAGCATCAGCAGAGAACCAATGAGGAAATAGAACTCTCACAACAGGAATGCTTACCCAGCATTTACTGCAACACAGCTAGAATACTGCTTGAATATTCTGTTCCCCACTGACTTCAAAGGGGGTCAACTGACTCCCATTTCAGGACTGCTAGGTGGAAAACCTGTCGGCCGTACACGCTGTTTTCTCATGCATGATCTCCTGGTTGCTTATATTCATATCCTTCTGTTAAAATGGCTCCATGCCATTGCAAGGTGGTAAGTCACACTTACAAAAACAACACCCCCCAATAAAAACAGAGGTAACAACTCTATTTCAAGAAGTCTCTGCTGCACTGGTGCTGTATGCCTCTTTAGATCAATCACACCTATTAATGCCTTACGCTCTTTCTTGGTCTCCAAGTTAAAATGCTCACTATGAATGGTGATTAGAAAATGTAGATTGCCTTGTCATTAAAAACACTGATTGCATGAAAAAATTAAGAAACAAAGGGATCTAAAAACAATTTTTTAAAATAGAGACTTTAGCTTTCAAGCAAAAAATAATACCACCTTACATTCACAAGAATACAAAAAATAAAACATGTAGACAATAGGTAAGTTGTCCTTAAAAGTTCCCTTTACTTGTGATCAGAGGGACTGATGAACTGAAAAATACTGTTGATGAGGCCTCAGAGGTGCCACTCACATGCAGTGTGAAAGACAACTACATCCTACCAGAATAACAAACAAAATAGTTACTTTAGCTATCAAACAAACAGGAGACATCCACGGATTTGACCTACTATCTCTTAAGCAAAAGATAATAATCAACTGATACTTTAAAAAAGCTATCTAGACATTTAACAGCAAACACAAACACAGTTTACAAAATTATTTCTTGAAAATGGTAACGGAAATGTAACCCTCCAACCATCATGCATTTGCTTGCTATGAGATACTTGGCAAGTTTCTGGCAAACAACAAATAATCTTTTTAAAAAAATAATCTTACAATAAGATATAGCAAACCCCACATTTTTAATTGATCCAGATTACCTTAACACCACATATAAGAACTGGGATTGTTTTGGTTAGGCTGCTGAGCACAGTAAGTCCCATGGCTAAATTGACCATCTGTCTGGCTTGTATATACGTTGCACAATGCACATGAACAGTTATAACTTGAACCTCATGCTGAAGGTGAGGTTCAGTTTTGCAAAGAAAGACTGACAATTTAACACAGCTACATCGCAGTCAACAATTGGTTTCTTTTCATTAAAGACTACTGTGCATTTAAGTTGAACAGCTGAATACAGTTGCAGTGTTACCAAGATAGATAAATCTGGTACCAAACTAGGGTAAGAGGAGGATTCTCCCAGCCACCTGGTGGAGAAACTGTAGGAAGTTCGGGCAATCCACTTCCATACCAAATCCTAGAACTCCAACTGTGAAGTCATTTGCAGAATTTGCATTCTCTTTTTGCTTTTGAGACTAACCATTTATTAACTCATCACTATGAACTGTTAAGAATACAAATCAGTGACTATGGCCCAGAGTTTACTCATTATCTAGTCAAAGCAAAAACATTTGTCAATTTATTGAAAACAGATTTGGTATTTATGTATCAAGACGGTTGTTTGCTGAGAAGTGTTGATTTGTTTTAAACATACAACACTACATTGACCTGTATGCAGGGTCTACAGAAGTTTGTATAATCTTTCCAGCATACACTAATGAAATTAAACTTGCACTTTCTTTGAAAGGAGGGTAATTATTTTGGAACTAAATCGCCAAAATATAATAGCATTACATGACAAAATAATACAAGAGAGCATTCTTTTACCAGCATTATTTAAAATTCTTTCTTTAACCAAAACCCCCAAGAATTTAATATGGCAGATATACAGGAAAAATATTATGGCTTAAAATATTTTGAAGTGGCTAAAGGAATTTATGCTTTCAGTGTCCAAAATTGCACTTCACTGCTTCACAAGACTTTATCTTGCCTTGTTTAACTCAGAACTCAAAATATTTTTCTATGCAAGGGTCATGGCTTTTCTATAAAGTTATTTCATTAGTTTTATAGTTTCTATAGTTCCTCTTCTATAAAGTTCTCATAACCAGACATCAGAATTTTATGATTTTACATGAAATTTATCAGATGTGCTTGAAAATAACAAAGCAAAGTACACAAAGCGTTACTCAAGAAGTCCTCATTAAATCCAGTTACTGGATGCTAATCTACATCTGCATCCACTTTACAGGCCACTTTTGTTTTTTAATAAACTTCTGTGTCTTAGCACATATATGAAGCACTACTTTCAATTATAAATAAAAGCTTTCTGAAAACAGAAAGCCTCTGTCTTCTATATAATTTGGAATTACTGAAGAAGGCATACAAAGAAGTGAGAAGCAACCCAATGAAGTTTCCTGCAAGAATTTGCTTCTACTGTGCATTATCAGTAGCCTGCATGATTTAAGACTTGCTGGGGATCTTAATCTAGACTTGACACCACACATTTTCTAGAAAAAGTTAATCCTTTGAGTACACGACTCATACCTGTTGGTAGCTGAAAGGGGTGAGTGAATCCCAGTTCTTTCTGCAACTGAGCTATACAGCAATCAGAAGGAACTGAATCCAGTTTATGGAAGTGTGATCAATTAAAACTTGGTCAGATCAAATTTTCACTTGGTCTCACAGGTATACGAGACATAGGCACCAACACCTATTTCATCACATCATCAGTAAAAATACAAAACTGTTTAAAAAACCCACCAGCTATTCAAAATGGATTTAATATTTATTTTAAATTCATAAAGCTTTTCTAAGTGGCCTTCACAATGCCCTTGAAACCATTATTTGTTTCTTACAGTCTCAGGGTTAGGACACATTTTCTGAGTCAGGCTGTTTTCCTTCACAGCATGATTCCATTACTTCAGCTTATGATCCACTCTAAAACAGTTCCATTTCCCTTCCCAATATTTACATTTCTCCAGTATTAGCAGAATGACAGAAACTCATTTTAGTTATTACTTCATAAAGGTGTACTTCATCTTTCCGAAGACATCAGACCCTTGAGCCTATTTCTCTGAACTCTTTCCAATTTAATCAGTCATCTGCTAATACTATACCCAGAAAACTAAATTATGCAATACGTCAGTATGACAGAGGACACTGTTACCTTGCAGCAGGACTAACTCTGCAGACCTATCGCTTTTCAGTCTGACTGTTTTGACACATCTGTACTTCACAGCACCTTCTTCTGCTCATATTTGGAGGAAAGCAAGCTAAAATTAAGTGTGTGTAATGACCATTCTGATGATGTCACAACCTGAGTTCTATGAACTACGCTTACTTTTTATCATTCAATAAATAAATCAAATCTCCGAGAGATTCTCCCATTTGTACTTTTACCCCATCTGAGCTTCCTCATATACTATACAGATACAGCATTTATACATTTCACAAGTACAAAATAAGCAGATTTTGCAGGAATATAAACCACTACTAAACTTACTATTTAGTGACAGTAGCTAAATAAAAAAATCTGAACAGTTTCAGGAGTTACTCATCACATCTGTTATATTCTGAATTAAATGACTGTCCTGGTTTTGGCTGAGAGTGTGTTAATTTTCTTCCTAGTAGCTGGTACAGTGTTGTGTTTCGGATTTAGGATGAGAATAATGCTGATAATACAGAGATGTTTTAGCTACTGCTGAGCAGTGCTTACCGAGTCTAGGACTTTTCAGCCCCACCAGTGACAGGGCTGGGGGGCACAAGAAGCTGGGAAGAGATGCAGCCAGGACAGCCAGCCCAAACTGCCCAAAGGGATATTCCATACCATATGACCTCATGCCCAGTACATAAACTAGGGGGAAAGTTGACCAGGGGCCACTGCTCCGGAACTGGCTGGGCATCAGTCAGTATTGTGCACTGTGTTTCGTACACTCTAGTTCTTTTACCATCATCACTCCTTATTATTTTTCCCTTCCTTTTCTGTCCTATTAAATTGTCTGTTTCTCAAACCATAAATTTAATTCTTTTTCCAATTCTCTCCCCCATTCTATAGGGGATGGGGGGAAAGGATGTGTGCACATGAGACTCCATGTGGTATTTAGCTGCCTACTGGGTTAAGCCACAACAATTATACACTAATTCTAATAGCAAACCAAGGAAGTCTTCCAGTTTGCTTCTTTTATAACACAGAGAATTAATCTCCAAAGAAAGCAACCTTCCATCCAACAGCTTCTCATCTTTATGGAGGAAAAAAGTTACATATGATACAGTCTTATGTATCTGCCCTTTTGTCCGGTCTGTTAATGGAAAGCTATACTGTTTAACATGTTAAAGAAAGCATGTTTAAATCTTTCAAATGAACATTTCAGCTTCTGGAAGGGGGTTTTCAATTCACACCACAGAGCAAAGGAATAGTTATAACAAACGTGCAAAGTTTACGCACTGCTTCCCACCTAAAACCCTTTTGATTTTTAGCATGCTCTCCATTATCAGTGGGTAAGATGAGATCCACTGTGTAAAATCATTATGATGATACCTATTCCTTCTAACGAAATTCAGTAGTGCTATTGCTAAAAACAGTGATTGCACCTTGAAATTAATAGATCAGTTCCAACACCAGATCTATTGTTTCAGGCCCTACAATATCAAACTTATCACTCTGCCTGCCTGAGGCTTTCCTCTCTTTGCAATCCCTATGGGTAACAATAGTTTTTATCAGAGTTGACAATCTAAAAACCAGGGAGTCCTACACCAGTCACAGGGCACCTGTGCCTGCTTTATTGAAGAACACAGTAGATAACCTAAATTATTGGAAGAAGCATATTACAGCATTATAATTATTACTATTATAATTAGAATGAGTACATTATTGTAAAAGTAAAGAGGACCATAATAAAATCTTTGAAGTTTTACTTTCAAACAGTTTCTGGTTTCCTTTTAAATGTTTCCCCAGGTACTAATACAAGGACAAGCACTTACAGATACAGAAGAATTAGTAATGGAAGTTCAGAATTACAGATGAGGTGCTTCCTAGTCAACACTGAGAATATCAGTTTTTCATTTTTCCACTACCCAAGTCACTACCTTCCCCCTGTGGTTTAAGGACAGAACTGCAGAGTCTGTTCAACGCTTAACTCTTGCACTGACAGTGATGATTAGGACTCACATGCCTCTTCTGAAAACAACCCTTTCAGCATGCCTGAAGTTAGACGCTTCTAGCTTTTTTTACTTCAGAGGATTTATTTACCCTCCAGATTTGTACTGACAGCAAGTATTCAGTGGCTAGCCAAATGCTGTCACTACTTAGTCTTACAAGGCTTCACTCCTGAAGTGCTCTCCATTTCAAAACAGCAGCACCTGATATCTCTCACAAAATCCTGTTTTTCACACAGCAACTCAAAAAACCAAGAGATAGGTGTTGAAGAGCTCATTTACCTGCCCTGCAGGCCTCCGTTGCTATTTCTGTGGCTCAGCTAAACATTAAAAAACATAATTTGCATAGAGCAACCAGTTTTAAAAAGTATTACACGGAATCCCAAGCATAATAATATATAATTAACCTTGACCACATCATTTAAGAGTCATTAAATAGCTCTTTCAAGGTACTGAAACAGACAGGCCTAACAGGCTCACAGATGTCCATTAATTCCAACAAATAACAGCAAAATTTAGTTACCCCAAATGCCTGTACATCAAAAGTGGATTTACCAACTTATGACAAGTATATAGACTGGAAGTATGAGAGAGAACACACGGGGATTAAGCTAGACATTACACTCAAAAGAAGTTTTCTAAAACCAGGTGACATGTTTCCTGCACGATTACACTACATTCTGAGCAATAGCTAAGACAAGGGTGTGAAATTAAAAAGATAATAAAAAAGAATGCAGGTTGTTGGTGATGACACCTTAAAAACTAGTCCAAGCATTCCTTATTCCATTGTATTTTTAGTTTATAGTTTACAAATTGGTGTACAAACATCTGTTAAGACATCCAGCATCTTAAAGTAAGGGAAGATATCAAACCCCACAATCAGATGCCTTGTAATTTCACACCTCAATTATCAAAAGGGAGGCCTAGCTCTTTACTCTTTACTGGTTGCTTCATAGCCAAGAAAAACATTTAGATTTTATAACTAAAAACATTAAATTATTATAAGCAAAACAGACCTTTAACTACAATTCTGTTTTCAGTAACTTACACCATCTCAAAATGTGTATTTTTCAAATATGCCACATATGAAAAAAATGTGGTACACTGTTAAGACTGGCAAAGAGATTTCAGGTATTCTTCAGAAACTATGACACAGCTATTTTCAATTCCTAAGCAACAATATATCTTACATCAAAAATAGTCCAATTTTCTCCTCTGTCAGTTCAATTACTAAAAACCAGGAGAGGGTTACTAGCAGTTTCAAAATTGCCTAATTATCCAGCGCAATCCAATCTATGTCTTCAGAATAGTCTCTATGGTCGCAATAGTTCCTTTCTTCATTGGGGGATGAAATTGGTTCACGTGCTCTGAATAACCTAATCACTGCTGCCAATACAGTAACAAATGAAGGGAAAAACCTGCCTTATGAGCTAGAAAAATATTTACAGGCCACACTACCATAGCAAGAAGCCTTACAGAGCTATTTTGTAGTATCAGACAGAACATAAAGCAAAACAAAACATCTATGCCTGAAATAAAATAGCTCAGAACAATAATTAGGTTAGTCTGATACCTTTACACAATCCTACAATGAAATTTTCAGGAAAGGTGGCTTGGGGAAAAATCAAGTCCAAACACCTAATTCTAAAATACCAAGCAGATAAACAAAGAGCGTAAGAGACATCCACAACACAGTGTAATCATTACCAAAAAAAAAAGGCAGCAAAATCAGCCAGAAATATTAGATAATAAAATCATTAGTCTACTATCACACTAATGCCCTAAGTACTTATACATTAAAAGCATATTCATTCTCTTTTGTGAAATTAAAGGTTTCCTAGCCTGCATTCTTCTATTTAACGAAACCAATAGCAAAACAACCCTAAAATTTGTTAAGCACTAGCTCCCTAAATCCAAGATTATTTTTAACATTGAATACACATATCTATTTGTTCAGATGTAAAAATGCAGAAGTAATAAACTAGCACAGTTTATTCTGACGATATCAGAAACTAAACCTTAATTCAAAACAATTATTTCACAATTAAAAAACACCCATCTAAGACAATCCACTAAACACAATTCAACAAAAAGGCCCTAGAACATGATGCTTCCAAATTGTTAATCTTTACATAAGCAATCTTACAATAAACAGGCCCTGAACACATACCGTCAGGGTTTTTTGGATACATTTCTTTCATCAGTCTCCAATATTAGCAGCAGCATCACCACGCACTTTTCTGTTCTTTTCCTCCTAAAATACATTCCCCAAGAGTCCTTTCAATGCAATTTTATCAGCATTTCTGAGAGGTCTCTCAGCCACATCCCTACGCACAAGAGGCAGCTGGAATCTCCGCATTTGTAACAATCTATGGCTGCAAAGGAGGGTGGTAGGCAAAGCAACTGTATCATAACCGAAATGCTGAGTTCTATTATCTACTGCACCACACGTACACACATACTGCATCAATGGTCTCAATTCTTAACAGCAACCACAATGATGATACATAAAATCTATAGAAAAAGCATGCATTACTCACTGGGTTTTATTCTTTAGCTTCTTCAGCATGTAATTCTTTATGCTTTACAATGTAGGAGGTATGAAATGAAACATTTTCCCTTTATTCCACTGATGCCGCTGTTTGAATACCATTAGATAGCAAGGACAATAGGCAGGATCAGCTCGAACATTAAGAGCAAATATTTAATGGAAGACTGGTTACCCCCGTCTCTCCCTTTCACATCTCTGCCTCATGTATCCAGGCACGGGTGGTACTGGCTCCCTTGAGAGGCTGTAGCTAGCAGCTGAGGCACAAACTAAAACATGGCATGGATGTCAAGGAGCTGATGTCACAAAAACAAGTATTTCTCTGATAAAACCGTCAATTCCATTAGGGAAGTCCTACAAATCGATAGAAATTGTTCAGCTGAACATGCTTTGTTATACAATGCACTGCAGCACCAAGAGCGATAAATCAGATCGAGGTCTGTCAATGTAAATAAGCTGAGACTACAATAACTAAGTTATAAAACTGCCAATCAGACACCATGCTTTGTATCAGGGTATCACGAAGGCCATCATGAGCACAGAAGAGAAATACACACCTAAACATGTCAGAAACAACCTTGTTTAATATCAATTCCAAAAGAATAGCTGATCTACTAAAAAAAGTAAAAATATTTTGAAATACAAAAGACTGGCCTAAAAGTCTGCCATCTTTATCAGGAAACATTGTGATAAAGTATCCACGGCTCCAGTCCAGCAGATGCTAGAAACGCCTGTGAGAGGTCACATTCAGTATCTGGGAAGAGATGCAAGACGTTTCAGGAATCCTGCCACCTCACCCACGTAGCAGCACTGCCATTCCAGTGTGTGGGGATGGGTTAACTGTCTTGCTGAAGGTAAAAGGTACTGTTCATACAGTAGCCATACATTTATAGTGTGAGCTGGGTCTAGGCAGGGAAAACAAAAAAAAAAAAAAAAAAGAAAAAGAAAGAAAGGAGCACAAAAATTCAGGAGCAAAAGGAATAGAGACAATACAAGATGCTGAAGACTGTACAAATTCTATCTTACAGACAGCATCGCATCAATATGAAGGTAGGTTCTTCAAGCATGAAAATAACTTTTCTTAAGGCATGCAAATAGAATTGAAATATTAGTCACATAGTTTATTCCGTTCATGGATTATGTGCATTTATTTCAAGCTTTGCTGGCTGGTACAATCTCAAAACAATTTAAAAAGGTCCAGGACAGCTAGCAACTATATTACTACATTTCAACATAAATGCAGAACATTCAGCATGTATTTCTGCACTCTTCTTCCAAAGAATTGTTCTGAAGTAACTGGAGAGAAAAACCTACAACTCTACAGAAATTCACTGCAAAATATTTGCGATTCAGAAGATTACATACTATTGGGTCACGGAGTGACTATTTCTAATATGAACAAGTCTGAGCAACACATTGCAAATGAAATAATTTAGCATTCGAATAGTTTTGTTTAAAAATTCCATTTCAAGCTGTCTGCAGTTCTGTAACAAACTAAAAGTCCACACTTAGACTGCTAATTTAAGTGGAAGCCCATTTTGGATAGAGCGACAACTACAACTGTTTATTCATCTCTGGAAATAACTTGAGGCAAACTCATAAGCTCCTTTATAGTGTAAACATAATGCTCTAGAAAAGTGCATATGTAATATCCTCATTTTTTAAAAGGATTTCCTATGAACATAACTACAATGATAAAGCCATATAAAACAAGTATGTGAAAAACACTGAGTATTTTACGATCAAAGGACAATATTTTAGTCCTGTCAAAATAAATAGTCCGTTAAATAAACTAAATCACCAATATCAATAACTTTTCCATACAGTCTAAATGCAATGCAGATTTTTGTTGTATGCCTTTAGCTAACAATGAACAACACTTGAATACATTAGTTGATGCTAAATTAGTACTGATACAATTTAATAGGTCTGCTGTAAAACCATTTGAAAAGAGTTACAACTAGGCCACAATACCAGATTTCCATGTAGGCCCCATGGATGCAAAGAAGCAAAATGCAATGAATTCATTAAATTACAAGAAATCTGACCACAAATCACCTACCAAGCACATCCTACTAAGCAGGCTTTTTAAACAATCAAAGCATCATTCAACGTGACCTGTAAAACCATGTGGGGAGAAATACCCTACAGACAGAATAACCAGGTCATCTGAGCCACACTAACCTATGTGCTTCTGTAGCTCATCTCATGGCTTGAGAGAACAAAAACATCTAACAAATTAACACAAAAAACTTTGCACTAAAATATCTACACTTTTAATGAGATCATTAAATTGCAGTGAACTTTATTATGCCATATAATTTGCACAGATAACCCTTTAAGCAACATCCTTGTCTCTCCTCCAGTTAGCTTACATTTCTTGACAGCACGTCCCATTTATTTGCTCTGGGTTTTCACAAATAAGGGCAAATAATTCTATTAGGGAGTAGCACCAGTCCAGGTTGGCACAACTCAAGTACTTCCTCCTTCCCTCTTCAAACAGCTACAGGAATGGAAGCACAGCTAGAGCCAGCTGGTTCTTTCAGTTCTTATACTGGGAAAGCAGAGTGGCACAGACACCCATATGAGCTCACTTCCTACAATTTTCATCCAACAAGTTAGAAGCAAGTTATAGAGACTTGGTCATTCCATTCTTAACTGCAGAACTAAGGTGGGAGGCCCCCCAAAGTTAGAAATGTAAATAAAATCAACCTTTCTGTCTTCACTGAAAGACACAGTTGCACAGAACACAGTCTGAAGACTTATGAATGCTTAAATTTACCTTCAGCACCAAAGTCTGCCATGACAGAGCATGACAAGCATCCTAAGGCTAGCTAATCCCCCAATTCATCACTTGTACTGTAAGTCTCACAAACGTCAAAGGCACACAAGACACTGAGCTAACCCCAAACATCCTAAGATATCATTAACAAAATAAGATTTGAGAAAAGTAACAAGGCACAGGGAAAACCAAAACTGTTACTGTTGCTAACAGTATTCACAGAGGTTCAATTTTTGCCTGCCAATGCAAACCTGACCCCCTTCCAGGGAAAGGGTTCAGTTTAGGATGTAACACCTCCTGTAACTCAGGTTCCAGAAAAAAGCAGGATTCCTGGTATACAAATCACATCAAGAACACATTTAGACCTAGAGAACTAAGACCACTCTGTCCAGAACGATCATGGAACGTGAGCCTGAAAATATTTTCCCACTGGTATTTTCAACCTGTTAAGCTAAATCAGAAAGTGACATCATAGTAAAACCCATACACTTTCAACAGATTAAATTATAACCAGACAGTCCTCACCTGAATTTTAACTCATGGACAAACAAGTACTGAAATTAAGTCTTATTTGCTTACACATGCAGTAAAGTACATTATGTGCTATAGCAAGATGGACTGGTTATCCATTTCCTTGTTGGAAACTTGAACAAAATTAGTAAGAAACCCACCAAGCTACTATTCTGATAAATACAAGAAAGTACACAAACAAGAACATTAAACCAGGCATGAAAAAACTCAGATAAATAGAAAATAGTATACTGGAAACAGCTATACCAAAGTTTGATTGGCTCCCCCTAAAAGCAAACTGGGAACACCACACAGATATCATCTTTTTCCTTCTGGAAAAAAAATGAGGTGTCTCAAGGAAAATAATCTGTTTTGCACTTCTGATCTGCGTAGAAAACAGCTTATTTTCTCTAACTGGCTGAACAAGGACAGCAGAGTGTTGCACATTTACTTTTTTTTCTTTCTCTAAGACAACTTCAATAACCTAGCCACAACATGAAAACTGCTTTTTACATGTAACCATTTACTGTAGTTGAAATGTAAAAAAATCATATTTAAACTATAATATTTTGGTATTTATTCCATCTCACTCCATCTTTTAAATTTCAGTAAAAGTTCTCAATAGAGCAACTATTAGTATGATAGTATTATTTCTCTAATTAAAAATCTTCTTCACAACTACTGACCACTGCACTACACATTTTAGCCAGTCTTCAACTGTCTTCTAGTATGCATTACTTGCTTTTATCAGCAATTAATTTTATCTGCTCTTGTATCTTCCTAAGAAAAGAGCAAAGGTCCTTCAATTCTTCAGTTAGCATTTGTACAACTGTGACTAGCCAAGCATCACCTGGTAACTCTGTCACTCAGTTATTCACATTCTTTTCATTAACATTTACAGACATATGAACTAACATACTGATGACACCCCTTCATAACAAAAAAGTGACTATACAGCTATTTTAATCCTTTTATCCCTGTGCAGTTAAGTTACTCTAATACAAGCACACCATTATGAATCATGTATCTTCCCTCTGGAGGTTTATGTACCTTTCACAAGATTTTTTAAGATATTAATACAGAAAAATTTTAGAGATTAATAACAAACTAGTTTTTATAGAAAAAGCTCTATTTCCCCCTTCTTCAGTACATCACTTCTTCTCCCTGCAAGTTAAGAAACCAAGAGGACCACAAAAGCAAAGGACCACATTCAAATGCACATCTAAAATCCTGACATTTCCTCCCAATACTGGAAAATGAATATTAATCCTCAAATATTAACACAGTACTACAATGCTGATTTATATAATTTCTCTGTTGATAAAATACCAAGCACTTCACATTCTATTAAGAAACCACACAGCAGATACACGTGAAAGATTATGAAAATCTTTAAATATATTTCTCTTTCACGTGACTGAAAAAAGCTAAAACTGGGTAACATTTTAGTACTCACTATCTTCTCCTGGACAAGGCATGCCGGGTTTCTCTGGAATACTTGGGAAAACTAAAACAAAAAGATTAGATTTTTAAGTGAAAAGATTCTCAGCAGTACTTTTTCCTTGATTCTTGAATATGTTTACACAAAGACAGTTTCTGGAAGCCTTTAAGTAATTCTACGTGAGAAGTGACATTATCAGAATTTGGTTCCATACTAGCAAGGTCTTATATTTGACCACAGCATTCATAAATCTGTGCATTTTAGAACCTGAAGCCCCCTCAAAGCCTACTGTATGGTTTCAACTTTGTGCTCCACACCCAAAACAACACTTCCTTCTTACAACATCAAATTATAGGGAACCAGCTACATATAGAACAACATTATCTGACACGCAAAGGAGTTGTTCCAATCTCAGATTTAAAATTATACTAGAATTATCAACAAATGCATACAGGTTCTTGAATAGTGTAATACTTGCCGTGAATAATCAGCCCTTCATCTCTGTTTTGACAGTACAAACGGAAGGCTTCTTCCAGTTCCATCTGAGATGAAATGGTACATGGGTCACCTAACAAAAAAGCAACATATAATTCTTCAGTCACGGATTTGCTTAAGTGGGGAATTTCAATTAGTAAGAAACACACGAGCCTCCAGGACTGCTTTTCTTTCAATCATTTGATATTAAGCTGGCATTTTGAACAAAGCCAAAAGATATCAACACCTTTTTCTTCTTTTCTTTGAATTTCATCGAAACTCAGTAGATATAAATATACTATGTTGGTTTGCAAGGGGACAACAAAATGCAAAAGTGAATAGATGTGCTTAAAGATCTTTTAACACACAGCAGAAAAAAACCAAGATCACTTCCTAGTAACCTGAAAGTTTAATTCAAAATTAATTTACCCTTTGTTAAAAGGCCCATTAACTTACCATCTTACCTTTGCTGACTGCAGAATCATGATACATTAACTTAAAAGTTATGAAGGTACACATAGATTTTAGTTGAGTCCCTCTTGCTAGACTGACAGAAAAGCAATCTATGATTACCAAGTGTAAGAAATGAGATACACAGATTAAAGTTACGGATGGGATACCAACATGGCAACACAGATGTAAATACGTAAGTAACGCAAAATTAATTTCTCTCTAAAAGCTTCTAAAATTTTCAAGGTTTGCTTATATGTTTTGAGGAAAACAGGTTCACATTTTTGCTTTTAACTTAGGTTTAGAAGTAGAAAAAAAGGAAACTGAAGGAAAAAAATTCATAAAACCTGCCTAGCCAGAAACAACCCTCTCTTTCAGAAACAGATCAAGCCTTAGTTTCTATGACTTTGTCTTCCATACCCGCATTCTTTAGTAGGGGATTCAACAAACAGAGCTTTCACGAGTTCTTAAAAAGGCAACATGCCAGCCACAATTTCAAGAGTACTCTAAAAAGCCTAACTATTAAAATAGATAAACCAGAAAAACACACATACCCCAAACTATGAGATATCATTCAGGATGAAATTCACAGGGAAAAGACTAAAACTGAGACAGAATCATTACAGCACACTAAGGCCTGGTCTCAAATACCACGCTTGATGCACACTTTACTCCATTTCTCTGACATGTACTATTAGCTTTATATTAAGAAAATACAGGAAATGCAAGTATCGAGTCAGACAATATCCCCAAGGTATAAATCCTAATCAGTTTAAGTGAGGACATTTTCCCTTAATGTTAAACATCTGAATTGAACATAATAGCAGAATACCTCTCTGGTAGGCAGAAATACTATTTTAACAGCCCATGACAACCTCTGGATCGCTGGTCTCCAAACTTTTTCAGCAGCACACCCCATCATTAAAATTTTCTGAGCACAAAACCCTAATATCTACATTATAAAAAAATACACCAAGATAAAAATTTCTAAAGGATGAGATAAATTTTAAAATCAAAATGTTTTTATTAATGGCACAAAAACTTAGCTCAAATTATTAAAAATTTAAAATCTTTTTAGTAAGATAATGCGTTTGAACTGGCTTCATGACTTTTGAAAATCTTTGTTTAACATTTTATGACATAGTGATTCAAAGGTCTGGTTCTAAACTCAGTTTATTTCAATACTTGGTTTTAATGGTATCATAGCTTCAAAAAAGAAACCTCAAAATAATAGATGTAGATCCAAATGAAAGAAGCACATCATTGGCTGTGCTTACTAAATTTTAACACTCCTTCAATCCCATCCACCATTTATGCAAAGGTTTTGCTGCCATTCAGTTAGTAAATTTTCATCTTCCCTCATGTCAATCAGCTGTTCTTGCAAACTAATCTGAAAGTGTTGCATTTTTAACTAATAGGTTCAAAATTCACTGAAACCGTTTAGAAGACTTAACAGGTTACAAGATTCCATTTCCAAGTTTAAGTCCAATGGAACAATAGAAATATCTCCAAACCGATTTTCGAAATGCTGTCTCCATGTAGCACAAGTTCCTTTTGAAAAGCAGTTATTTTCTCAGTCATTGTGATCAAGTGTTTATTTATTTTTTTAAAAATAACTGCTAGATAGCATACTACTGACAGCCACTTGTCATCACAGATAATGTCTGCGTATTTGGAAGATTTATTTTTTTGTAAAAGAAAAATACGTAACATCTTTAAGGTTAAGAACTCTTAAGTACTTTGCTGCAAGATAATCAGCTAACCTCTCTGAGGTACAAAAGTTTCCTGGTCACATACAGAAGTTTCCTGGTCACTTCTCAACATCACCAAGCATTGTAAATATTGTGCTATCTGAAATTTTTGATTTTATAAAATTAATCACACTGATGACATCCCGTAGCACTCTGTGCACTCCTAGCTCCAACTCCTTTGCTGCAACAGCTTGCCTGTGAACAATGCAGTGGATGAATTTCACTTGTGGTGCTCTCTTTGCAACCTTACTACAGAATCTTAGACACACACACCCAGTCAAATCAGCCTCTCCATCAGTGGAGACTTACACAGTTTTTCCAAAACATGCTGCTTTTATTGAAGTCATTTACTCTTAAGATCTTATCTTTTCCAGTACATCTTTTTTCCTTCAGTGACTCTCAAAAAACTACATCTCCACACACCCTCACTATTTAAACAGAATCTAGCAAATACCATCAGCTGAGGCATATTAGAAACATCTGTACTTTCATCCAACCGTACCGCAAGCTTCCCACACTGCATACTTTGTTTTAATACTTGTTTCTTCAAACTTTCAGCAGTACCTTCCATGCATCTTCCAAGCATATTTTCTGACAAATGAATGCATTTCAGCTTGTCCCCATCTTCTTTTCTATGTATTATTCCAGTCACTTTTACCATGACAGGAAGAACGAGTGTTTCCCCAAAGGTATGTGGCTTTTTGTCTTCTGCTGTTAAGTAAGAAGCCTCAAAACTGGCTTCTAAAATTTTAACTTCACATTTAGTGAAGTTTTGTCAAGTACCAAACTGAGCATCACCAGGCTTATAAAAAGATAAAAACTTCCCTTACTCTAGATACTTAGGTTTTATATGCCTTGCTAACCATGACAGCTTCATACTATCATTATCCATTTTCTCAGAATACTACATACACTTAAGGTGAGGTTCATCATTAAAAACAGTGGATGTAAATACATATTTCAAATACCATTCCTGACAACTCCAAATCTTTGTGGCCGACCTCTTGTCACATCTGATTATAGTCATTGTTTTTACCTTGCAATGTGGCTGACAGTTCATAGTTAAGAGTAGAAGCGTCAGCTCCACCATTTTCTTGTTGCCTGCCTGTGCTCACATTATTAGCATCACCTTGTGTGGGTTATTTTAGTTAAAACTAGGTAATTAATCCATAAATCCACTTAACCAGGCACACGTAAACTGCAGTGCGTCACAACACACTAAAAGCAAGCAAATGAGCGAAGGTGTCACTCTCAACTCCTGAAACTTTGTCGAACACCCACTCTCCCCGCAGTACACCTTGTCCACCATATGTGACACATGACCATACAACATATGGATCAAGTGGTGTCACTGTCGACCCACATAGTAAATGAAGCTCATTTTTTTATTTTTAAAAATTAAGAATATTTTTTTCAAAAATAAAAGATACCACTCTTTGAAAGCCACTGCTCCTGATAATCTATAAATACTGCAATAATGCAACATGAACGACAAAAGAATTATTTGTATTGTAAATCAAAAATCCACATTCCTTACATGTTTGTGGGATTTTATTGTGACTGAGTTAGTAGTTCAGACATTTTGGATGTTGCCAAAAACAGAGAAACGTTAAAAAAGCCCAACAGAAAATTCATTTCCTTCAGCTCTTTGGTATTTTTCTTTATTCATTACGCCTCAGCAACTGTGTGCTTTAACATAGTTTCAAAGAGAACATCTGTTCGTGCAATCAGTCAAATGGACTTAAATTACATGTGGCAATACGTAGAAACATTCACTCATATGCAGAAATAGGATAACTCCTAAAACCTGTGAGGACTGAGGGCAGCCAAAACAGCAGGTTGGTTGAAACTGGAAAACTTAGATTCAGGAATTAGAAAAAGGGTCGTACAGGTACGTATTTAACCAAGACTAGAAGAAAACTTAATAGAACTGCAACTACAAAAAAAAAAATCCATTCTTTTAAGTAAAACTCAAAAAGCTAATGCAACAGATAGCCAAAGCAAGAATAGTTAACAGGAATCACGTCTTAAAATCCTCCCAGTCAAAACCCATGAGATTTTTTTCTGTCCTACAAGAATCTTCCTTTTATTAGCAGTCATGCAGTTCTGATAGCTAAACACATGCAATGTATTTGTTATCTGTGCATCTCTGATCAGGTTATTTTGTATTAGACTGCCATGAAACTGAGGGGTAGGAAACTGAAGTTCCTAGTTGCCTTTGTCTTTCTTGGTAAACAGAAGATAAACAGTATATTTTAAAAATAATTGATACCACTCCTTGATATTTTAAGAGGACTGAATCTTCTTTGACTACAGGCTACCTCTTTCCTCAACCATTATTTTGAAATTCCATTCGACCACCGAACAATGTGACTCTGCTAAGAGAGCGGTGTAGGCCATCATTCAAAAACCAAAACACAAACTAGTATTTTTTCATCTTTCGACATTCAGTTCTAGGAGTTCTGCTGCAGACCGTGGCTTTGGCAAAGTGCAAGAAGAAAATTACCAAGCACCTGTGCAGATGTATAATTGCACCGTAGCTGTTTTCAACATACTACGTCAGGAGTTCTGCCCACTATGAGTTACAGATGCATTACACTTCTGTTAAATCGCAAGCAGACACATAAATTCCAAAAGGAAGCAAAATAAAGTAGCAAAGGCACTCAGCATCAAGTATCCCCATGTCACTACTACTCACAACAACCAGAAGGCTCTAACTTAAGGCTGCAGAGAACTGCCACATTTTACAGCAGAAAAAAATATGCAAACCCATCTCACACCACGCCGATATTTCAGAGCCTATAGGAAAGGTAAAGAAAAGGTAAGTTTCTCTCACATACAACTATTTGTGGAAGAATAATGATAAACTGCTTTACACCTGAAGATAACTTAGAACAATGAGATCTGGCATCATCAACCTTTCCTGTGGAACCGCATAAGAAAAATACTTCAATAAAATCACGTAAAAATGATTTGTTATCAACTCCACTTTCCACAAAAATAAAACTTTACACTACTTTCCCCACATATGAACACCCTCCACCATGACCACCTCCTATTTCTTTTTCTGGACATAACGTACTTTAAATATACTGGGCATTTTTCCTCACCACAATAGGGAAAAAACTTATTTCTGGTAAGTTTTTACGTAATATCCATTATCTTTGAAAAATGGTACTCTGAAGTATCAGTCAAGTGAAAAAAACCCACAACATGAAATAAAGGTGACTAGAATTTGATTGGTCATTGTAGCTTACATCAGCACTATATTAACAATCAATTTAGTAGAACACTCCTTTAAATATAAACATCTACCCTCTGATTCTTGAAGAGGGTATGTTTATAATCAACACAACCATCAGTGACAATCATGCAGTTGCCAGGAACAACCACCATAAAAAGAGAAAACCAATTATTGTCACTGGAATTCTTAGCACCTACCTTCCATAAAATATAAAAATCCTCAAAGAGGTAAAACCAGCCTTCTGGAATTACAATTGCATTGCTTCTCAGAAACACTTGTTTAAAAGAGAAATCACAATTCAGGAAACACAAATACCTATGTCATTTTGAAAGCTGACAGGGTTAAAAACATCAAAAAGTGATCTTGCCAAGAATACAAAATTGAGAATTTTGGGGGTTACAGCATTAGGCCTATGAAAGTGTGAAACTGAAACAAAGTTTGCATTCAGCATAGAAGTATGGAATAGGAAAATACTGAAGTTCTACGAAGACTTCACTTCTACAGAATTGAATTCAAGGGCTACCACAATCAACCATGATGCTTTGCAGCTCTTTCTTCTAGCTCCCTGCTGCTTTATAAGGCAGGTTTACATACCCTGGTGTTTAGGAACAAAAAGTAACTCCACAATATAGAACTTGTGTAAACAAGTTTCCTCAATGCCCCTTCTTTGTATCACTATGAACAATAAACCCAAGAATGCCTAAGTAGTATTTCAGTACAATACCTTCATCATCGATCCACTTGAGGGTAATTGGCTGCTCCTGTTGTAAATTACACATCTCATGCACTTCATCACAAAGTTCATCGTAGCTCATTGATGCATCCAAGTTTGTTATCAGGATGTCCCTGCATGAGATGAAAACATAAGCTTTAACCAGAAAGTATCTGCATTAGCCTGCATATTCCAACAATTCCATCTATGGACACTAAGCTGCAAAGTCATACTTACAGAATCAGGACTCCTCGTATGAATGCTCCCACTAACATAAATTAGTTGCCAGAAGTCAACAGGATTACATCTTACCATGTTTAACTTTTTTAAAAAATACTTCAGGATGGAAGAAATAACTGTGTTAGTGATCTATTTTTAATGCATGTTTACTTGGGTAAGTCAAGTTCCCTTATTGTAACTATCAAGGTTTGAAGTGGTGTAAAATGATCCCAAGACTCAGTAAGAATTAAATTTTATCCGGGTACTTCTCCCATCGGGACAGAAGAAAAATACCAATTATGGTAAAATCCTTTTAAAATGTAGGTTTCTCCTCACATCCACTATATTGTTAGAGAGAAAGCTTTGATTAGGTAAATTCTCAAAAGATATCATTACAAGAAAACTCGGATAAAATCTTACTCAAATTCTGCATCTTCTGCTCTACCCTCATGGTGTTTTGAGAACATGAACCCAGTACTGAACTCCACTAACATCAACCACACAGTACGCTCAGGCATTTGTGAGAACAACTCTTGATTATATCAAGCCCACACAGTACTGTCAAAGTAGGACAAAGATTAAAAAAAAAAAACAAACAGATTATGCAAACCTAAATATGAGGATACAAACTGGACTTTCTCCTGTTTTCTAAATAGGCTTCAAATGACAAGGAAAGGAACTAATTAAGTACAGGAAGAAAGAGGAGATGTACTCAAGTCATCTCAGTGCTTTCAAAACCTAGGGGATAGTTAGGAAAAGTTTTATATTTAATGGCTACTGGCACATGTAATTCTTTCCCCTCTTAGTTTAACACAGTAAGTTTACCAGAAGCTTCCCAACATGACTGAGATTTTCCTATTTTCATACCATGTGTCAAGTCATTTTAGAAAACATGTTATATTACATATTTTTCCTAGTCTCATCTTTCAACCAGAAGCTAAAAGGTACTACACTGAACTAGGAATCTTAAGTCCTATGACATAGACATATGACTTCTATGACATTTTAAATTATATGCACTAATAACTTTGTATTTTGCCTTTGCCAAGAAAAATTACAAGAAAAGCTCTAAGACAATAACTTAAGTTATTAAGAACTGAACTAAGTTTCAAATTCAGATTAAAAGTACTGCTGTCTTTTCAAGTGTACCTTTAATCTACAATTTGTTAAGTTCTCAAAGAACAGCAACTTAGTAATTCTTCAGAATAACAATGGGAAAAGAAATAGGCATGCTAACTGCCAACTTGTAAATCCACATTATTGTACAATACTGAGAGCTGTCAGGTGAGGTTAAGAACAACTCCCTGTCAGAAAAAGTCTATTTTATGCACTTATGAAAGGAAGAGACCAAACCAGCTCTCAAAGGAGTGTCTGAGGTCTGGCACAACACCTTTCACCAAGACAAGGTCACTAACAAATGCAGCTCATTACTTAATGCCCTGCCACCACAAGCTACTCACGGAATGAAATAGCTAGATCTGTGGTAACTCTGGTCAATCACACTTTCACAAGTATCTAAATACTACTCAAAAACTGAAATTATGCAGGAAGACAATACTCCACTATGCACGCTACAAACTCCAAGCTGACAAAATGATTAGTATCAACCTTAAATTCTTAAAATTATTATAAACAGATGGCACTGCCATTCTACTAAGTTAATGAACTTGATATTGGACAAAACACAGGTGGACTATGCTAAATAGCACCTACTGCAGACGCAAACATTAATAATATTTATTCCAAGTTATTCTTATATCTCAATGATGTCCATGTTCTTTTGAGATTTACTGTGTTTCATCTTAATGTCTGTACAGCCACATTAGGCAATCAGGGCACAGATAAATGAAAATCTTTCATTCTTTTAATACTGATAAACCTCACAGGACACTTTTCTTTGTCAGATACCTGAAATGGGACACTACAAAGTAATATGAAGTTATGTGTAAGTGGTTATAGCAAGAGAATCATTCACAGTGATAGATTAAGTGTGTCACAGTTTAGAACCAAGTTAACATACATCAAACTATACTGCATCACTGCTCTAAATGAAGTGATTTCAAGTAACCAGGTGTAAAACAGATAAACTAATTAACTGACATAATGAAATAAGAATTACACAAGTTAACTGCATAAGTAGATTACAAAACAAAGTTATTTATGCTATGCTATGTGAAGAACTCTGTCACACCCAGAAGCATGAATACCTGAGATACTAGGACTCCACAGACAGACTCAACAGTCATGTGCTTTAGAACTTCCTCCTGCTTATATTTTTAACTGGGATTTCAAAATGATATATTGTACTATTATTTTAATTTTTTAGCAGCTACCTGAATGAGCTTGTCCTTAATTCTGAAATTGTCCAGCATCAATGACTTCCTGCAGTTTGTCAAATTTGTTCAAAAGACGAGTACTTTAACGGAATACTGAGATTTAAATGAATACTTTAATGGAGACACTGAGATAATCAGTTATACAGTCTACAATGCCAAAAGTCAGCTCTTATTCACAGAATTTGATCAGTACAACAAAACCAAAATTCACTGAGCTTAGAACCCGTTTTGTGAACTGACTTACAGACTTCACAGTTTACGGAAATTACTGAATATAGCATTACAGAAACTACAGTAGTAGTTTATTGTAAAACATCATAATAATTATACATGAATTCTAATTGTGACACAAGTATCACCTCCTCCACTTCTGCAGACAAGCTCTACAGACACATTTGTTTTATATCAACACTATCTGCCAGCAAGTTATCCCAAACGGTTTACACTAAGTTCTATTTGTGTTTATAGTGCCTTCCCTTACAGAGCTAAGGCAGCTGGCCAACAGCAGTTTCAGAGAAGCATGCACATCCATGCACCTCAGAAGTGCATCACACAATTACTTGAAGTTCGTCTGTTCCTTTCAACTTAAGCCTATCTATGACATGATTCAGAGGTGCAGGATAAAACTATGGAGCAGAAAATAATTACTAGTAACAGCAAATATATCTTTCACTCAGAGTTCAAGAAGCAGTTTACATGCATCTATTAAATAACCAAAACAAAACCATGGTGCAGATTAATGATAACAAAACCCAACTGATCTGCATTAACTATTGTGAACACATTTCAGAAATTACTGAGCAACAGTTAACAATGAACCACAGCATACAGTCCCATTTGCTTTCATAAATGGATTTCTTCTAAATTCTATTTCAACTAGCAAATTTCTGTATTTTGTTATATTTTGACATGACTTCTGACCACTAAAAGCTTACCTATGTTTTAACTAAGCAAATTTTCATATGAAAATTTAACCTATACATAAGCGAACTCTAAATCAACAGATTCTGCTAGACTTTCAATTGACAGGTGGCAAAACGAAGACATAAAAAGCCAAATGAGTAGGCATAAGGGAAAGAAGTCAGTAGCACAGCTAGAAATTGAAGCCAGCTAAAGTAAAATCAGACACATTTTCACACTAATTTATAAGAAAACTGGCATTTACCGAATTAGTACCACTGCTCTAAATTTCTAAACTCAGGACCTCAAACTACTCCATGCTGACTCTGTGGATAAGCTTAGCAAGAAAACATTTTGTTTTCAATAAAATTTGGTGAGGTGACTTTTATACACATTTAATGCAACATAGCATTTTTCTACACAATAGAAGATCTGCCACAGCAGTAGCAACATTAACTTATTTAGCAGTAAAACATCATAAAAGATGACTCAGGACACCTAGCCAGTAAGTTTAGTTTAAATATTTCGAATCAAGTCTAAGGATTTAATTAAGCTAAATATTTAACTCCACAAATGACTTAAACTTAGGTCTTGGAGGAAGACAGGAGAGACCAAAGCAACATGAGTTTAAACATGTCTGAAAACCCGAATTTCACACTGAAGTAATAAAAAATCTTCCTGACTGCTGATGACTGAAGTGATAAAGGACCTTGACTTCTTCTTTATTGTCTTAAATCAGAGCTACAAAAACAAGCATTGTGAAAATAACTGAAGCAACCATGTTAACATCTCATTGCCCTTCAAAATGCATTAGTCAAATTACTGGGAGGGGAGCAGGGGAATCAGCCATCAAAAATTAAAGGGCAAACTATACAAGAGTTTACTTTTAGTATTTATTCACAGCAGGAAAACAAAGATTGTGTGTTTATTTGTTTTAAATCAATTAAAACTGAGTCTTCAACCAGCCTGCATAGGTTCATCTAAGTTTACTGATAACTTGCCATCTACGCAAATTCCCCTCATTTCTCATATTTATTAAGTATTAATGGAAGTAATTCCAATAATACCTTCTAAAATTTCTGTAAGACAAACAAAAAAGGACAAACCCAATGGCACTCACTTATTACTTCAACACTTACTCTAATTTTCCAAGACAAAAAGTGCTGCAAGTTAAAATAGTATCCAAAAATCCCCACTAGAAAAGGACTCGCATTCAGCTTTACATGTTTTGTCCCAAGGAGCACAGAGTCACAAATAGACATTTGTAAGTGCAAACGTGTAAGTCATAGTTCCTCCTAATTCCTGAGTAACCTGTAGAGTTCATTATGTAAGATTTGTCGTACCTTTATTACAAAGTAGACACAATGAAATGCAGTAACCGCATCTGGATGCAAGAGATGGATTTATACCTGTCCGTGACCACAAACACTTGTAACAAAAGAGAAATCAATAACCCATCAGCCCAGCGTAACTGCATGCCAGTTTTGTGCATTTCCTCTTGTTTCAAGAGAAGAACAAACTACCAACTCTTTTCTACAACGAGCATGCTGCAGGAGTCCAGGTGGTATTTTAATAGCCCAGAAGTTTACATACCTGATCTGACATTAATAACAAATCTACCAACACTGTGGTTTACTCTATCACTAGGTCAGACTATGAACTCCTGTCTGATACACTTCAAAATTAGACAGGGCACAATATACAGGAGAGAATACGCTGACTTACCCACTATAGTGTGCTTTCACTCTGATGAAGTCTTTGTTCAAATCAATTTTTGAGCCCATTCTGCTAGGCATGGTCTGTATTTAGCAGTCTAAATGAGATTTTAAATATATAGAAATAAGTTCACTCAAAACAGGTTAAGTCTTATTTCTGAACACCTTCACATGTGAAATACGCATTCCTCCTCCAGATGATTTTCAATCCAGCTGCACAGAAAGAAAACCAGAATATAGCTGAATGTACACACACTCTTACTAAACACATCAGTTGTGTCAAATTTTATGAACAGAAGTAGCTTTAAGTAGAACAGCAAGAAATCAAAAGGAAAATACACAAATCCATTGACCCGCACAGAAACTAAATGAGATCAGTTAAAAACACCCTGTACAATTCAGTTTTACATAAACATCCCAAGCATTTAAGGATGCTTTTTAATAAAACACCCAACAGTTCCCTCTTGGGCAAAAATACTCCAAAGAAGTGTTTACTTATTCATCAGTGCGGCTTCTGGCTCTTTTCTTCCGCAGAGTAGCGCATTTTAAGTCAAAACAGTTTTTATACACATGGAAGCCTACTATCAATTAATGTTGGTTACAAATCTAACGCAAGAAAAGCAGAGGAGGAACTCACAGGGGTAATTTAAGTTACTTTGATGACTGGAGATTGACAAACACCTTGTTTATTCAAACTCGCCACCCCCTTCCCTCACATATATAAACACACGTATACATATATACATATACAGGCAGCTCGCTAACCCCGGCCCGGGAAGGCAGGGCCGTGGGGACCAGGGAGGGACCCCGGCGCACACCCACCCCCTCCGCCCCTCCCGGGCCGGGCCGCCCCCTCAGCGCGGGGCCTGCCGGACACGCGGCGCGGGCGGCAGCAGCCGGAAGGCGACACCGTCGCCCGGGACGATCGCGCCGGGCTCCCCCCAGCCTCCGGGACCGGCCCTCCCTCCTACCTGCTCCGGCAGAGCTGGGTCCCACCTCAGGGAGCGGGGCCCCAGGGGCCCGCTGCCCGCCCGCTCCACGAAGCCGGTGAGAGTGGAGGGCGCTCTCCGCCTCGGGGGAGGGGGGGGAGGGGGGGGGGGGGGCGCGGCTCCGCGTCGCCGGGGCCCGCCTACACCTTCGTGGCCTCAAGTTGCTCAAAGTCCCGCGAGGAAGTTTCAGGACCGGACTTTGGCTCCCCGCAGCCCTCCGGTACCGGCAGGGCCCCGGGACGGGCCGGCGGCAGCGCGCGGCGGAGCGGGCAGCGGGAAAAGCACCCGGTCCCCGCCTCAGCCGCCTCCTGCCTCCCCGCCCCGCGCCCGCTCCCGCGGCAACGGCACCACCGCGCCGAACATGGCGGACTAAGAAGGTTAGCGCCCACAGCCAATAGAACACCTCCTACACTACCTGTCAACCAATAGCAAGCTACGACTCACCTGGAGCCAATCCCCAAAAGGATCCCGCCCACCTACGACCAATCATAGGCCGGGAACCGTTACCTGGCGAGTTAGGAGCGTCACGGCCAATCAAAAACGAGTGGGGGAGCGGTAGTAGAACACCTGCATCCAATAGGAGAAGCCAGCAGCAGGCGCGCGGGGCAGATGCGGGCTGTCCGCCGCCGGTCATGCTCCGCCGTGGCGCTCCGGTGCCCTGCCGTGCCCGCGCCGCTGTGGCGGAAGGAGGCCCTAGGCCTGAGGGAAGAGGCGGCTGCGACCGCTACAGCGCTGCGGGGGCAGCGAGTTGGCGTCTCTGCCCGTTTTTTGCAGCCCTCTGGAGAGGTAGAGGCTTGTCACTGTGGGGCTGTGGCTTCCTGAGGTGGCTTCCTCCCGGCGGGAGGAGCGGGGTGGCTCGGGCGGCAGCGGCGGACACCCCCGCGGGCGGGCGGCTGGGGGGCCGCCTCAGGGCTGGCCCAGGGCGGTGCTGAGGCGAGGGGCGGAGCGCGGGCGCCGCCCGGGGTCCCGCGGAGTGGCCTGGCGGCGGCGGGGGTTCCTCCCGTGGGGTCCCGCAGGCCCAGCCCGCTCTGGGTCTCCAGAACACCTCAGGCGAAACAAAAGCGCCCACCACCACCACCCCCCAATAAACCCCCTGCCAGCTCCACCCAGGGCCCGGCCACCTCACCGCGGGGAGCAGCGTTGCCCCTGGGGACGCCGGTTTCCTGCCACGGGAACATAAATCTCTCTAACGAGTGTAAACATCAAGCTGGGCCTGGAGAGGTGCATTCCGAAGTGTTAAACCACGAAAACCGCGGGCAAGATAATAAAGAGGAAATAAGATAACAAAAATAAACAATATTAGATTTCTGAGCGGCCAGAGCAGAGGGGAGAGGGGACAACAACTGATTACATTGTATTAGTGTTGTTGAATTAACCACAGTTTCACAAAGAGCAACTCTGTGAAATGGTTCATGCCTTTAGCTCTGTAAAGTTGGTTTGGTTGGTGGTTTGGGGTTTTTTTCCCCTGATAATACTTTGATCTTTTGATTTCAGCCTGTGGACCAGCTGTGGCTGAAGCAGAGCCCTCCCCTGGGTACAGCAAGTGGGGGCTTTGCCTGTTCCTCATGTGAAGGTGCAGGACATTGAACTCAGGAGGCCCCCGGTGCAAATGTTGTTTGTCCTGGCCAGGTAGTTCTTTCCCTTGTCTCCTCAAACCATTTCCCAAGCCAATGTGCTATCCAAGCAAAAGGTTTGCTTTGGGACTTTTGTTGATCTACTTATATCTGCCACTGGGCAACAGTAACCCACCAAATTTGAAAAACCAAACCAAGGTGTCACAAATGTTAGATTATTTTTTTTTCATTACCTGGAGTTGAGCAGCCATAGTCTGTATTTTGAAAATGGAGAAGAAAAAAACCCACAACACCTTAGTCTCCTGCTATTACCTGTGTACACCACTTGCATCAAGGTCTTTTTAGATACCATTTAGCACTTTCACATTGTCTCTGTGTGCATATGTGTTGGTGAGTTTGCATCAGTGTAGCCCTGAGCCACCTTTTGGTATCTCATTAATCTTCCAAAATACAAATAAATAACAGTTAATACTGGTTTATGTAGCAGTATGCTCATCAGTCTAGATGTTTTCTCTGATACCAAGGAAGTGCACCAAATGGTTTCATTTATCAGTTTTTAATCTGGATTATTCGTGTATCCACTGTTGATTTTATCTTAGTGGGAGCTGTCAATACAGTTTCTGAATGGGCTCTTAAATCTTCATGTGTTCCAAATTTCCTCTGCTTAAAATGGAGAACATTATGTAAGCTTGTCTACAAACATAATTCTTTCAGGGCAAGTTAGGCTTTGATCTCTGTTATGTCAATTAGACGACTTCAGCTCCTTGAGTTGTTGGTTTGAAAGATAAAAGGTAGTACAGTTCTTCAGAACTGTGATTTGAGATTTTCTGTGTCTTATTGTTGTTATTTTTTCCTACTGCAACTTATTGAGGACCAAAGATCAGGTATGTTTTCAGTGCTTGAAGAAAATCACAATAGTATTTTTTACTTCTTGCAGAGATATTTTGTAGTTGATCACTTATTACTAACGCTGTTATTTTAGAAGTCTTACTTTGAGTTGGTTTATATTTTCTTATATTACAAGACTGTTTAAGCACTTGAATTTCTTACTAGATGCTTCCCACTTCTGGGCAGATGGCATTTTTTGGAGAGGATGTCAGCTTTGCTCTGTGCATTAGCTAACAAGGTTGTAACTGGTTTGAAAATGCAACATATTGTATGATCATTGTTTCTGGCATATTGTATTTGAAGCATAATCAACTTCTGTTGTCCTGGAGCTGCAAATCCCGAGTGTATTCCTGAGCTTTGCTTTTTTTTTAAAAAAAAAAAATTATTTTCCCCCAGATGGCACAGTATTGCACTTTTTGTCTTCTACTAAACCATCCTCACCTGATGAAAAGTTGTAATATTGCTGTCTACTACAGCTAGGTTTGAAGAGCTGACAGGCTTCTAATTTTATTTTATTTTATCCCAGGTTTAAATAAGATATTTATTGCATCTAAAATTTTAGTTCTTTTAAAAATTATTATTATTACCTCTTGATATCATAACTCTTAGTCTGAAGAGCAGCCTATGAACTGGTTTGTTTAAAAAAGAGAAAGCTTAAAACCAGTTTTTTTCAAGTATTTCAGTTCTGTTTCGAAAATCAGTCTTATGATATCCAGCCCAACAAAATGGGAGTTTCCAATTCTTGCTTCCCTTTGTTTATATGATGAGCTTTGGCAAATCATAAATCTGTCATATGGTCTAAAAGGGTTGGTTTTTTTTTTAAGAGGTGGGATAATTGATTTCCTTACCAGTATCAGTATTTCAGTTCTATGAGAAAGGAGGAGTTCCTCCTGCAAGAGAAATACCCATTCAGATTTGCCTTCTATTTTATTTTCCTGAAAGTCAGTGTGGCTTATTAGCAACCAGGGTGAATAGCAGCCAGTACTCCCCAGGAGCTGCTGAGGTCCAGTGTAAGTTACCTTCAGGAGGACATACTTAATTTCCAGAGCGTTCTTAGTGAAATGTGTCAGGATCTCAGGCTCTATGTTAGCTTGTGTTATGATCCTATCACCTCATCTACAGTGGAGCTGCTCCTGCTTTATACAGGTATGGCCCTTGTGATCATCCTTCTCCACACATGTAATACTACATTCAACCTTAGGGCCCCGTTGTGCCATGGATTTATGCTGGCGTCAGAGAGCACCGATTTGCTAAGGCATCTGATGTTGGTATTTCAACTGCTGCAGCTTATATACTCTGAAGTTACCTCATTATTAATTGTCTTTTTGACTAAAAGTTATGAACATCCAGAGTGCTGGTTTCCAAACTTAATGTCTCCCTCATAATTTCATTTTTGTCTTTGACAGTGACCTGGAAGCCTCTATTTAAGCATGTGTATCTGTGCAGTTCCAGCAGATGGCACAATATTCCTAGGCAACTGTCTGGGAAACAGTTGTATATACAGTGCTAATAAGTGCTAGTTCTTTATTTTAATGCTACAGGCTGTTGAGGACTGTTCTTTACAAATTTAAGGGAAAAAAATGATTTGGGGTCAATGATAGCATCAATCTAACGTACTGCTTCAGGTGTCAGATATTTGTATTAATGTCTGTTAATATCACTCCAGTGCAAGGTTTTTGTAGATGTATTTTCCTTTTTAAAATTCTAGAAAACATTTGTTACTTAGTGGGTCTGGAAACTCTTAGACTATGAAGTACAACTGCTTTAGCGCCTGTAACAAGAATGTAGTAATCTTCCTTACCTCCTTTTTCAGTTGGTGTCTTGAAAGAAACAGGCTGTGGTTGCATAGGAAAACTGGGCTGTAGGGGTATACATTCCTTGCTGTCTTGAGCCATTATTCACAGAATAATTTGTCCTGCATGCTTAAAAACATGAAGCACTTAAATACCTCGCTGAATCCACAGAATGAAACCAAATAATTTATTCCAGGCTTCATGTGAAGAAAGTAGTGTCTTTTGACATTTTCAGTGAAAGGAATCATATTCCAAAATCTCTCAGAGCATTTTCTCTACATGCACCGCTCAAAAGAAACAACTAATTGTCAAATACAATTTTATACACTACAGCTAGGAAGAGATGAGAATATTTCTGGATTTGAAAGTTACCTAGCTTGGTGAATAGTGTAAAAATAATTTGGTATCACAGGTTTAGTACCTGTAACTAGTATTTTGGCACAAATATCTACAAAACCAGGAGAAAAACCTAACAATATACAATTTTGTCCTGTTTGGTTTTAGGTCACAGGAACCATTTTCTCTTCAAGCTGGACTTCAGCATAACCAAGAGACAGAAACAAATTTTACCTTGTCATCTTTACTCATCCTGCTTAAAATCTGTAAGTAATGCATGGTTTTGGAAGGTACCTACTGCATCTGAAACTGATTGTGTGTATTGAATTTTATTATATTTTAACCCTTGTGCCTATTGTTTCCTCTGTGCATTTGCCTCTTTCTGATCTACTGATAGATGCATTTGTCTGATGGAAAAGCATTGTAACTTTTCCAAATAGCTCCAACCTCTCTTTACAAATGATCTCAGCAGTTCTTTTTTTACATTTTGATGTACAGATCTGTTCAAGTGCTTGTGCTTTATATTAACCTATTGTTATTCTGCCAGCAACAGCTGCTATGCAAAGAAAGAAAAAAAAAGGAGTAACCTAATGCTTACCCATTCATACTATGTGCTTCCACTTGTACAAGTTGGTATTGTAAAGATGAGTATAGATCCAGAAAAAGTAAGTCTGTGAATCCAGGCTACAAATGATGGAGAGAGATTTAAAGATGGTGCTATGCTTTTAAAACAAAGATCAGAGGATGCATATTGGTTATGGTTCATCTTGTTTCACAGGTGAGGAATTCAGCAGAGATGAAGACTCTGTCCTTGTAGTTTGGGAGCTATAGTTGCTATATTGATGTTTACATCTCCCCTTTCCACTGGTGTAAGAAACAGGGAGGAAAAGCTCTGTGTTTTAATTTTGGTAGTTCAATGAACACATCAAGTTCTTTGCGTTGCAAACACATTTGGTTGCGTAGAAGAAAGCTTAGCTAATTTATTGCTGTTAAAAAATATTTTTGGTTAGTAGAATGCAGTACACCATGTTATATATTTCAGCATATGATGTTCATGCAGTTGGGTTAGTAAAACAATATGGTGGCTTATTCTTCTGAACGATACCTTTGGTTAAAATAAGTTAAGTCACAAGTGGGGCAACTATTGAAATATGTACGAAGCACTTACGCAACGCCAGCATTGGGATATTTACCATATTGAAATGTTCATTTAATGGAGAAGGGGTTATAAAATCAGATGAAGAATGGTCTGAAACAAGACATCACATAAACTGTAAATAGAGAATCGTCACAGAAAAGATTTATTGACTAGCAACATTTATTTTTTCTATAGCTCAGATCACAAATTTGTTTTTGACTGACACTCTGAATGCCAAGGTTTGAAAAAGCAAAAGATCTTGACTGAAAGGGATACTCACACACATAAAGGAACCATTATGGGAATAAGATTTTTTCAAGGAAATTTATTTATACACATAAAAATCTGCTAGAATGTCTTAAGTTTAAAGTTAGTTTTGCCAATGTATCATTAGACAATCAGTGTTTGACTAAAACAGGCATGCTCATAGATTGCTCATTGTTTCAAGATTTTCATGTTGAAGTGCTTTGTCTTCATCTTTATGACCTAATTATACATCAGTTTAGAAAGTCTGCCTGATAACCGTTATCATCATGTATCCCAGATCCTAAAGGGAAAAAGCTCTGTTATTTAACCCAGTGAGGACTACTGAGTTTAATGTTTAAGGTGCTATTGCTTAACACCCTTTCCAGCAGTATGAGAATTGCAGATCACCAAGAGAAACACTCCAGGTCTGCTGTTAAGATGTGAGTGGGAGGCAAAGGTGCTACTGGACTGAAAGCATAACATTGTTATCAGTCATAGCTAGGAGGGTCTTAGCTCACTGTCACTGCCAGTTGATCCATCTCATCTCCAGAGCACTATCTCTGGCTTACAAAAGGCTTTTCTTTGAAAGAAATACACCTCTTTAGAAACAAAGATCAGAGGATACATATTGGTTATGGTTCATTTTATTTCACAGGTGAGGAATTCAGCAGAGATGAAGACTCTGTCCTTGTAGTTTGGGAGCTATAGTTGCCATATTGATGTTTACATCTCCCCTTTCCACTGGTGTAAGAAACAGGGAGGAAAAGCTCTGTGTTTTAATTTTAGTAGTTCAATGAACACATCAAGTTGTGTAATTAATTAGCAAGTAGCTCAGCTAGGACCTTCATTGCTTAAATGACTAAAACTATTGGAATTGTTCCTACTACTGAAGGTTGCTGAAGAATCATTGCACTCACTATATGGACTCCTCACAGAACAGATTATGTACAGAGATATTTTGCAAATTTAGACAGAAAGTTACAGAGTTGTAAGTTCTTAAACTTATGACTGGGTGGCAGGACTTGCGGATTTTTCTACCCTTTCTGTGCTGAAATTACTTTTTATTTTTAACTGCTCTATCCACAAAGTACTTGTATGTTTTCGACAAAGTTGACCAAAAAAAAAAATCCTTCTAATTTTCTCCCTCCTAAATGCTTCAATTAAAACATCATTAGGACAACTAGTTTTTAAAGACAATTGTTGCAAAACCAGGGGCAGTCAGCACTAGTTTTGCCTCAGTAGAAGATGATGGATATACTGTTATTATTTGAATTAGTGACTTCAGATTTTCAGCTACATTAGGACCTTTCCAAGGTCCTTTAAAAACTTTTCAAGATTTTAAAGATTTAACAGGGATTAGAATGATGATTTCAGACTATGAACAAAAAAAACAAATACATTGAGAGAGACGGATACTATCTTCCAATATATGTGAAATGTGAGTAACCAGTTCTGTGTCGTTCTAGAATGAAAATGTGTTCCCACAGAATGTCATCTTAAGCAGAACAAACCAGCAACGTGCAGACATGCAGGCTGCTTTTCAGACTTTTTACTCTTTTTGCCAAGCAAGAGACAAACTATTGTTTCTATTTCAATCAATGGCAGTGAAGTTATTAAGTCCAATGGGAATGAATCTGGGCCAAATGCCATTAAGCTTGGATAAAAATTATAAGGCAGAGCATTAACATATTTTAAGATAAACTGGACTAAAGCATATATCCTACATAACATCAGAAATCACCATGGTAATTCTTTGCAGATTTTCTTGCTGGATTGAATATTAGTGTTTTTCTAGCCCATGTTAAAATAGACAAAATGAATAATGTTTCAAGACTATTTTAAGTCAACACCTCCCTTACTTGTCTTCCTTATATAAGACAGAAGCACCCAGAAGCTAACTCATTTTTATTGACAACATGTTAGCCAGAAGGATAAAGAATTCTATGGGTAGCCCAAGATATGTATGTTTAAAAGCGAATAAAACCAAACCTGTATGCTGCTGTATTCATTTTTTCAGGATATTTAAACAATCTATCTCTGTAGAAACACAAATTTTCCCCACTTCCCTTTTATTATATGTTCACCAGCACATAATATGCTATAAATCACAGAGGCTTCTTTCTTCTTGCTGCATAACATGGTCCTAATCCTTTAGAAAGCAACAATTCCTCTTATAAAAGAGAGCAGTGAAAGAAACTATGCAAGAAAGAAAATGACTGCTTCTACCGTGGAAGACATGCAATTGTCATTTCAGAGGGTGGAAGAAAATGATGAAAATTTTAAACAAAAAAGACTTAACCCTGAGGATCAAGTTTTCACCTTGGATCCTCAAGAATCCTCTTTCTATTGCTTTCTCTGAATCAGGCTTAATGGTGCTGCCCTAACTTCTCATTATTGGTCCAGCCAGCATTCAGTTTGATGGAAAGACAGGTATTCTTAGTTCAAAATATTCCAAATCCAAGAAGTGCCTGCTGGCTTCTTCAATAAGCCTGCACAGAACCACCATTTTAGGCAATCTGAAAATAATCATAGCTGACATATTAAATGTTTCTTCTTTATAAAGTACAGGTTCAATTTTAAAATACTATATGCACTATGATTTATAAATAACAAATAGAATCCTCCTGTCTTTTATATCTATGCATGTATGAGCTTGTATGTGTGAAAGTTGCACACACAGCCTGGAAAGATAAGGATAGGATAATTCTAAATATAGGTACAACAACACAGCAAGTTTAAGATGTATAGAAATAGATCTTTTGTGTTTCTCTAAATCTGAAAGAAATGTAGCAATAAAGGAAGAACAGTCTGGATGGAGTCCTATACCAGATGTTTTACAGATTACTCTGTATTTCATCAATCTGTATTTAATCTTAAGACTGTAGTAATACTGGAATAGCTCAATGGCCTATATATTATTTTGCTACTTCCATTTATACCTGTTCCACATACCTACCTTTCAAAGCTGGCCAATTATTTATTACTGTGTAAAGAAAAATGTCCTCCCTAGCCCATGCGGTAACCCAATGCATGAAAATTGAGAGTTTTGTGATATTTGTGCTGGCAAAGGTAACTCCCAGTGCTCTTGTTCAGATTACTTTGTAAGCAACTGATGCAAACGTGTATTTGTTAGTAACTTGTTACCCAGTGACTATGTTAAAGGTGTTTGGGCCAAAATCACAGGGTTGAGTTTCTTGCCTTTTATGTAATACTCATTGGAAGGTACAGAGGTTTGTAAACTGAGACTTTTAGTCTCACTGTTTTTCATACCTGTGTGATGAGATTGTATTGGTTTTGCCTAATATGTTCTTATGCCAAAGAGAAAGAAAATTTCCTTTTTCCAAAGGGTGAAATACTTTTCAAGTGAAACGAAGGGAAAGATAACTAAGTATCAGGTGAAATATAAGTATTGCAGGAGTTAAAGCAAGGAGTAAGTTTCCAAAGGTTGGATTCCTTTCACAGGAATTTATACATAGATTTCCAAAGCTACTCCGGATTCAACTCCCTCTGACCAACTTGCTAAACTGTCTCTTCCTTAATTACACAGAAAGTTTATACAAATTATTTTTGCTACTTCTTTTCCAGTTGAGTTTTTAAACTTGTTGGGGTAAGTATCTCTCAGATATATCTTTAAAATCCCAGTAAGCTAGGAGCTGTAATACTAGTTGGGACATTTTGTAATAAATAATTGTATTGTGTATTATTAATTGCATGGTAGGAGCCTGATCCCACTGGCTTTTTAAATGCCAGGCTTTCTGCTGAAGTTGTTAATGGATCCTGTGAACACAAACATTTGAGCTTGTGACTCTCAGGTTTCCCTTACCTTTACTTCTTCTTACATCAAGTAGTTAAAAAAAAAAAAAACACAACCAAACATGAAAGAAGAAAACCACCCCCTCCCATCTATTTGCAATACAGTAAACTAAGCCAACAAATTAAGGAATATAACTCTAGAGCAAAAGAGGTACAGAAGGCAATATTTTGTTTATGAACGTTCCCAAGGAGCACAAACTGTATGAGAAATCTTACCTTAACCAGAAGATAATTGTTCTCTGTTGCTTAATGTTTTATGGTTACTATAGGAATATAAAAACTGTTTAAAAGCAATCACGAAATAAAGAATGTACAGTCTATTTCATAATATATATTTTTTTTACATCCCTTATCCCTTAATACATCTGTAGGACACTATCAGAAATCCTCCTCTTCTCAGGTGAAACCTGGACTAGTTTGCAGGGCTAATTATTGTTGAACAACTTAGTTTCAAAGCCTGAAAAATACTTGTTACCTATTTCAAATATTCTTTGTTTTCCTGAGCACCCATCTCCTTACTATCTTAAACTATTTCAATTAAGCATTTAAACAATTCTGAAAAGTTAGAATATTTTTGGTAAATCCCCTCACGGAAATTTCATAGGCTTTGCCTGAACAAGGAAGTTCTACCATTAGTTTGGGTGCTCTTCTCTGCGTGAGCTGAAACGACAGCCCTGACAAAAGGAGCTTGTGAAACTAATTTGGTTAAATCAGTACAACTTTTTGTGTGTGTGTGTGTAGATGAGACCTGCAAGTATAAAAGCACTTTTCTTTGGTTTCTAATATTGTCTGTCTTTGCCCCACTTGAGAATACAAAGAGCAATGCTTGTAACTGCTGAGCATTACCGAGCTCAGTAAAAGACACACATCAGCAGCTCCATGACAGACTATACTAAAAGGTGGAGATTGGACACTGGGCTGCAGGGATCTTTCATTCAGTGGAATTAGTCCTGAGTGTTGGTTGGTCTTAAATCTAGAGTGATCTAAAGAGGTTTCAGATGTTTCAAAAATTAGGGATATTTGGATTTCTTTTTTTGGATTTGTTTTTGTGGAACAGTGAAGTCCCAATAACATCTGATTCGTTCTGTTGGTACTATATTTTCTGACAGCCTGGACTTAACTGTCTTCTCAAATTTGTTTTACTGTGCAGGACTTAGTAAAAGGAATAGCCACGACATAAAGCTGGTATGAGGAGAGAACAGATCCCTAATGCATTATGTAATGATGGGCTTAGATCCTCAAATTCATTTCATTTAAGACACAAGCTATAAAGGCAGAAGTACCATCTTTCTCATTTTCAGCAAATCCATCCAAATAAGACATGTTTATTGCCAATTTTTTGTTCAGTTTTCATTAAGAGGAATTAGCTATCTGTGTTTGTAACATATTGCACACAGCGTTATTATAACATCAAACAGCTTTCAACCATTGCAAGTGTTTTAAGCTGCTGTAATAAAGAGGGCATGAGGGAGTTGCTTCAGATTTTTTTTTTTAATTAAAATATTTTCAGATGCTGTCAATAAGTTTTTTTGTTACCTATTCTCCTTCACAGACAAATATGCAGGGGTGCTGTTTTCCTCCTGATGTGAAGTGCTTTCTTAGGTTAATGACACTGAGTATTTAAAATCAGAGCAATCGTATTAAGTGTTTTGTTGTACCAACAGTAGAAGCCTCATTGAGTTAAATTGGTTTCGCTACATTATCTATTGGATTAGAAAACCAGTTAAGAGCTGATGCGAGAGCTTTTACTATATACTTGGATAAATGCTTTCATTTTTACCCAGAAGGAGGACAGTCATTTCTGTATATTAACCTCTTAATACTGCTGTCACTGCCAGCATTACTTCCAGACAAATCATGCAGTATCTTGCTCTTCTTCATCTTGTGCCTTCTGATCCTTCTCAATCTCTTGAGGCAGCAACAGCAATTTTTTAACATAAATAAAGTCGTCTGCATAAGTGCCCCACAGAAAGCACTCATGAATACAGAATGGTACTTTCTCTTCTGTTGTCAAGGCCAAAGTAGAGTTTTACAAGCCCCTGGGCACTGAATAGGCAGGATTTCATTATGGGATGAAATCTCTGAGGTTATTTTGATTTTCCTTCTAATGCATTTTATCTTCCAGTTCAATAGTTGGAATGTCTATTTTGTCTGTTTATAGAAGCTCCAGTTTCTGTATATCTACATTTTATTAACACTTCACATTTAGAATGATTACATTAACACATATCCCACTCGTTCTCACAGACACGCCAGTCCATAGAGCAGTATTCTAAATTGCTGGAAGGAATACAAATGCTTTCAGGTACAGCACAGAAAAAGTGCCTTCTTATCTGTCACACACTTTTTTTCTCCCCCCCCTCCTTGGCACTAGTAGAACCCATCCAAAGTCAGCATTCAACTGACATCAAATTCTGTTTATTAAGGGCATAATGAAATTAGAGTTGAATAGATCATTGTCTTTAGGTGTTAATATGCCTAGCATAATAATGTTTGATGATTTTTAAGTATGATGATTTCAAATAATAAAAAAATACAAATAAAGCACACGCAAAAATACAGAAGATTCAAATTTATGCAAAACTCCAATCATTACACCATACTCTTGTACTGAAGTTTCTCCTTGAAAGAGTTTGAATGGCATCTGACTTTTCTATTTCTGGCTCTGGAAACAGATTTAAGAAAATCCTACTCTTGATGATGGAGGTGTTTTGTCTTGTGCTACTCATGCAAGTGCAGTAACAGTAGCTGAAACACCTGTTCTCCCCTCTGAGTCACCTTGTTCCTGAAATGGACACAATTGCCATATGTATGCTCACAGTGCACATTTCTGAGTGCCTGCAATGTTTTCCCCTTTATTTATGCTTCTGTCTCCAACATTGTGATAGTCTAGCATTCTGGCTGGGGTATTTTTGTGAGGAAAAGATTTCTATCACCTTTGCTTTGATTAGTCACAACTAAGCTGTGCACCTTGAAGATCACCAGTCAAACTAGAGAACAAATTCACTGAATAAACCTTTTGAAGAAGTCAGCAGGGCACGCAGCCCATGACTGTCTCCCAGATGGAGAAGCAACTAATTTTGTCCAATAACCCCATGTGATTACTCAGTTGGCTTCAATGTAAGGGGTTATGTCAGGTGCACAATTACAAACTATTACTGCTGAAATAATTAGATTAGACATTGCCTTCATAATATTTGCCTCCTCCTTCTTGCTAAGTACTCCAAATAACCAGCCAGTGCACACTAGTGGGACTGGGCCAATGCTTTGTTCTCTGCTCTTTAACAACTTTAATTCCGAAATCATGAATTATTTTCTTATGATTTACACTCCATAGGAACTTGCTGCGAGTATTTCTTCAGCTGAATTTAGTCAATAATTTCAGTAGATACTGAAGTAGTAGATACTATCAGTAGTAGATACTAACCCTGACAGGCAATGTAATAAACTAATAGCTAGAGAAACAAGCAAGATACAAAAAAGTTAGATTCTACTTTCTGTAGCAGTAGTTAATCTACTGATTTTAAACCGAAGATTATTTCTGATTTATGTAAATGTAACATAGAAGAATAAGGCACTATGGCCTTTCTAAAGGGTGTAATATTGTTGTGGTGATACTGTTCAAAGTGCTGAGCAGAGTATTTCAGACTTGCTATGATCTCACCTTGCCTATAAAAGTGCATCATCCAAGAGTTAAATTTAAACTTCTGAGCCTTCCAAGGCTAGACAAGAATCAGGTCAGCCATAAACTGAAAAAAGTTTGGGTTTAAGCTGAAAGGAGAGGTAGAAAGGGAACTTAAGATACGTCAAGGACCTGACCCAGGACCATGGAAAAAGCAACAACGTAGTAAGGAAAACACATTGTAAAGTCATGCTTGTGCTCGTTTTATTCCATTCTGCACTTAATCATTATATAAAACAGCAAGAATGATTCAGAAGAGAGCAGGAGAGGTTGAACTTCCTTGGGGAGAAAGTGATTATGACCAAAAACACACTTAGAAAAAAATTGTGTATTTCTGTAATGTAGAATTTCATCAACATCAGGAACAAACACAAGAAAAATATAATAGGAAGAGGAGAAGCAGGAGGAAAAAGAAGCCTGATTACCTGCGTAATATGGAAGGAGATGCAGAATTTCATGAGCTTTCTGGATGAGGTGAATTAAATTAATATTTTGCTTTAATTCAGAAACTATGGCAAATAGCATCATAAGTACTAGTTGGATGCACTTACCTAGTTGGAGGGTAAGAGTTTCTGTCTCTCCTGAAGGGTTTTTCTTCTGTAAAACTCAAAGATATAGGAAAGAAATCAGTATCATTGTATCAATTTTGCAGATGATGCAGTGAAATGAATTAACTGAGATTCCCCAAAGTCAGTGGCAAGATCTTGGAGCAAAATCTGGGTGTCTCAGTCCGGGGCTAGACTGGTGAGAACGTTGTGGAACAATTACAGTTTGATGTTAGTTTGTGCTTTCAAGCACAGTCTTGGCAGATAGTTTTTCTGTTATAACAGAAGCTAAAGACTGAGGTGAACCTAAGTCTGAAATACCACGGGAGCTTATTTTCTGTTATAGCTCAGTTCAGCATCATTATTTTTTCTTCAAAGCATTCTCTTACTTCAGTGATACTGAACAAATTTTAAGTTATGAATCTGTGTTAAAATGCTCTATCTTTCAGTGCTGGTCATATGAAATCAAACCATATGTCACAGAGAAGTAAGGCAGGAGGAACGTGCCCACACTCCACTGTGATCAGATGCTTGTTTCATCCTTATTGCAATTCAACTATTAATCATTAGCCACTATGTTTGAGATCCCCATCTTCAAATCCCAGTGCAGCTCTTCTCTTACGTACAGTTTTTAGCTTGTTCAACCTTGCACCTCCCCATGCTCCCTTCCATCATACCTTTCAACCACTTTCTTTGCTTTAGTCTTTCCCTCCCTCTCTCATTTCATATTTTCTTTTATGTCAGCCTCTATATTTAAAACCACCTCTCACTCTCAAGGCAACAAAATCCTCAAAAAACAATTTCCCTTTTGAAGTGCCTGACATTGGTTTCCTATACTTACAGTATTTCAGTTGTTTTAATCCATACCCCAATATATTTACTGTGGACTTTTTTAAAGATTAATTGTGAAACTTACGTTTGTTGTGAATAGTGTTGTGAATTCATTTGCTGAGCTCACTGGAATTATTTACAGAACAAAGTGTTATTTTGCATGAGTTGGGTGAGAGAATCTAGTCCTGAATTAGGCAGCAAATACCCACAAATTTCAAATAATGGAAGTGAAGAGACCTAACATATTAGATCAGCCTCTGAATAAAAATGGCAAGAATATCCAAAGCAACCAAGTAACTTAAAGCCAGTTATGACATTTTTTTTACTTCACTCGGCTATTTAGGGACAGATGCAAAAAGGATATTTTCAGAGGCACACATGGTAGACATTCACTAAAAATTAACAGAATGAATTCTAAAGTCTTTCCTGAAAATGGAATCTGAGTTATTTCATTATCAAGCACCTTTAAAATTTTTCCCAATCCAACATCGGAAGCCTGAGCTTTCCCTGTGTTTCTAAATAATTTCATCTATTTTGGGGCCTATTAAACTAATAAACATTAATGTGTTTAAGTGTTTAAACTTTCATTAGCTTAGATCTGAAATGTAATACAGTCATTATTAACAATTCAGTAGAATTTTACGTAGTATATTTTATTTCATGCTGTGACTAAGAGCATTGAAATGTTTTCAATAATTTATCCAAGACAAATAATTTAAGAAAAAGTCTCCACTCCCCTCTATTCTCTTTTACTTTGTTCATGAGATTTTTATGATTAAAAACTCCAACTTCAGCACTCCTGTTAAACCTAGACCATCCCACAGAAGGCCAGATGCAGAAAATCAGTCATGTGGAAGTAAGGAATTAGCTCTTCCATTACAAAAAAAGAAATGATCTGAGTGTGAAAAGCCAAATCTTCATTACTGATCAACCTTTAAAGTGAAGGAAAAACATGGTAATTTAAGATTTAAACTTTTGCTGCAGTATGTACATATGTAAAACTGTCTTATGGTAATACAGGAAATAAGGAGCTGGGATTGTTTGGCAGAGTACAGCTATTATTGTATCAAATCAGACCGGTAATAAATTGCTGCTTTTAGTAGGAATTGGTAGCAGGACTCTCTTGACTTTAGAAGTGTCTCAAGCTTGTTGGAAAATATTTTGAGAAGACATGGATCAATACAGTTACAGCAAGGGCTTTTTAGTCCAAAGCTATTGTTCATTTTGTAGCTCTCCACATGAATTTTCTTTCTTTCTTTTCTTTTTTTTTTTTTTTTTTCACATCGTGTACGCAACCCAGTATATAACATTGACTGCTGCAAATGCTGCTGGGAACACGGCTCTGGCATATATATCAATGGTATCAGCATCAATGGGCTTAAAGAGGGACTTCAGACCACTCTTTTTATCCAGTTTCATTATGTGCTGCTGTTTTGTCTCTCCAGTTTCTATTTCTATTGTGCCATATGATCCAGGCAGGCTTCTGGGAATTCGGTGCTGCCTATTGGAAATGGCCAGTTCCTGGTTCACACCAGCTATGGAAAGGGAAAACAGAACGATGGCATTCTTCACGTTTATCTGCAAAGGAAAGAGGAGAGCCTATAAGAGCAATTTCTAGGGCATAGGTATGTACTTCATCCAAGCTAGCCTGACCATGATACTGACATGAAGAAATACCTGTGAGACTCATAAATGCTGAATGGTACTTGTTACTTGCTTATCACATCTGAATTCTGGTTATAATTTTACATGCTCTGAATTACTGAAGCACCATTGAGACAGCATGCTTAGGCCCTCCTGACTGAAGATAATTGACTGGCTATAATACATATATATTTTATATATAGATATATAAAAAAATATATGAAGGAGACAGTTATCACATTGTGTGGCCAATAGGCAGTTCTCAGGCTCTTGTCAAAGCTGAGAGAATGTGGAGGTGGGACAGAAAATGAACATGGATCAGTCATATTCGCTATGGCTTAATAAAACCTTAATGAATTCACCGTGCTCCATCACTAACACACATGTATGTACATGAAGAAAGCAGCAAAGTGCATCTGGAGTTCATGGAAGAAAATTCACCTACGTACTCCTTTGTTTTCACTGGGCTTCCTACCTATGTAACCAGGCTAATTATATCTGTATTTACCATAGGCAGCTTGGGCATAAAAATGTGGTCTCCAGAGGACAACACTGAAGACTACAGGCCTGATTTTCGGTTTGCTGACAGCATTTTATTAGGCTGTAGCAGAACTAAGAGTCTTAGCAGAACTAGCTACTGAAGAACACCTCCTAAAAAAAGGCCTTTCTCCCCCATCTCCTGTAATACTGTTGTAATGAGTTTGCCCTGACCCTACAGGAGCAACTCAAAGTTACTGTATCTTACACTGAGGACTGGACAAATATCAAAGGGTCTAAATATACTCTCAAAGTGTAAGATGTACAAATTTGGCTGAAGACATGCTTTGCCTCTCTTCTTACTCATTCTCTCTTTTTCTGCATTTCCTATCTTAAATACAGCAGCAAACCATGTAAGAATATGTTGTCTTTAGTGCTAACCATGCTCAAAGGCAAATTAGCAGTTGCATTTGGTTGCTTGTCATATTAATGTGACGAATGAATCGGGATATTTTTTTCTTTCAAAAGAAGTAGAAGAATTTGCTTCCATAGGAGAAAAAGATCATGATGCAGGGTGATTGCTTTTGCAAAGTTATTCACAGTATTACGCTTACTGACCTCTCCGCTCTGCCTTCTCGCCTTTATCTTACTGACCTCTCCACTCTGCCTTCTCGCCTTTATCTTGTTTTTCTGCTTTTTCATGTAGTCAGCATTGAAATGTGCAAATGCATATTCTACCAGTGCAGCGAAGACAAACACATAGCAAATCCAGAAGTAAACATCAAGCGCCTTGATGGCAGATGCTCGTGGAAGCGAAGATCGGGCGCTGACCATCAGTGTAGTCATAGTAAGAACGGTAGTTATACCTGCAGTGTAGCATGAGAAATTTTACTTTAGGTTTCACAGTATACACCATAATAAGTGTACTTACTAAGCTGAAGCTGAGGACTATTTTCACAGTAGAAGCCTCCTAATTTTATGCCTTCTGATTTTCAGAACAGGAGAGCTTGTAAAAAACTGTGCATTTGTATTAATGACTGAGGAAGCTTTGAACATGTTATCCTTGGTTCTGTTCTAGATCAGCACAGACAAAACCAGAAGACTTAACTCTCAAAAACGTTGGCATCTAGACTTGCAACCCTTACTCAGGCAAGCAGATCCACAAGCTCTAGGAACATTTTTTTGTCACTGTCCCAGTTCCTTCAAATCAATTCTTTCATACATCTGCCTCATATTCACTGTTGCTTTTAACCCTGGTTATTTTCTCTTCTTTACTGAGGCAGCTGCTCTGATAGCATGACAGAAATTAAAACATGAGGGAAATCTTTTAAAGGATCATCCCTTCTGCAGATGTAAACATAGTATATTCATAAGTGCACCTTCACAGAAAATGAGAATTATTAGAGAGCATAATTACAGCATCAGCATACCCCTCCCCTGTTAGTTCCCCTAACTATCTGTTTTACCTAATGACACTCTGGCAGGCACAGCTGACTGACTGATCCAGAAGGATACCCACGACATGGCCACTAGTAAGATAGAAGGAACATAAGACTGAATGATGTAAACTCCCCGATTTCGTCGAAGATGGAAGTGGAGACTGAGCCTGGGAAACTGACCTGCTGGAAAAAAGAGCGGACAGAGAAGGACTCTGACTGTGAGAATTGCAGTTAAACTGATATTCAAAATAACATTTCATATAATGACACAGATCGACATTCTTAAACATATTTCAGACAAGATCACAAAAAGCTTTTTTGAATGTTCAATTAGTCTTCATAAACCCTGCACAAATACCACAGTTCTCATCAGCTAAGAATAAGTCAAATTATTTGTCTCAGGTCATATCAATGCCAGATCTGAAAATAAAATCATGAGTCTTCTCAAATAACAGTATTGCTTCAAAATGTGTACTGTCTTATCATCTGCTGTAGAAAGTCCTCCAGATACTAAATTTAGATTTTTTAAAAGGCCAAGTTAATTTCAAACTCAAAAAAGAGCTTAGAGGAGATGTGCAGCATAAATGAGAATCTGAATACATGAAAGAGGATGAAAAATCAGCAGGAAAGAAATTACTCCAGTCTTTTACAAACATTGCAATAAACCCAATGCTACGCATATACACCACTGACTTCTACTGGATAGAATTAGAATGGTCTGACTGTACGTCATAAGCCACATAACATCAGGGTCAATGGAAATTTTTCTTTAGCTGCAAATTTAGTTGCAAATTAGGTCAAGAAATGTGAGCTATACCTCAAATGTTTTTTATCAGGTGCTGTCTGGCTATTCCACACAGTATTTTGTCAAGCATACCAAGCTAAAGGGCATAATATGCTACAGTGGCTACCTGAAGGCTCAGCGAAGGCTGGCATTTTTTACAAGTGTAAGCTTAAGAAAGCTCTTATCAGAAACCTGACAGGTTCTTAAATTACTTAAGAAGAAGGATTTTCTATTATAGATATAGGAGGTTTCCCTATGCAAGGAAAAGTCAGATACTGTCCCTGAATTGAAGAGAGATCCTGTTACCAGATTTGAAGTTCATAATTTCTGTTGTGAAGCGGTAGTTGGTAATCGTGAATTGAGCAAGCTGCAGCTTATCTAGCCCATGGATCTCCTCCTGGTTTTCTGACCAGTGGTAGACAATGTCCTCTGAAGAGTAGCCATCTGCCAAAAGAAAGCTGAATAAGCACAAAGTTTGAGGAAGAAACAACTTGGGGGACTCAGCAGTGGAATTCCTCTAATTCGTCTGCTACGCTAGTTGTGATCAGTCCCATTGCAAACATGCTGTGACTCAGTCTGGATAATTCATTGTCCTGGCAACATCAGCGTTGCCAGTGTCACATTGGGGTAGCTTTCCTGCAGGAAGAATAATCTAAGCCAATTCACACTGACTGGCAATATGTGATATGTGGTATGGCACAATGCACTTCAGTGTCATGAGAAATATTCAGATTATCTCTTAAAAAGCTCATTTGCATACTGAAAAGTAACAGTTACTGTAGCACTCAAACTAGCCTACTTACCCCTGCACTGTGCTTGGATCTCAAGAGTCACAGAAATTTCTGCTGGTAAAAGAAAATAATTACCACACCTAATCTGTCTATGCCGATCCTAGTAAAAACAGATCAGAGAGTAATTCTGGACTGCAAGTCTATTGCCAAGTTCGCACATTGATTTTTATGAGATAGGTACTCTGTACCAGTCAGGCAGCGTCAAGGAAACAGGTTTCCTTGTCAGGGATTCTCCTGGTGTCCTCAAAAAATGTGTCCAGTTGGCTCTGTCTCTCCCCTTCCAAGCCCTACAGGGCTTTTTCAAATGGACACTGCATGAAGTAAAGTATGCTGCTGAATTGTTCATATGAATCCCCACTCATGGAAACAACTGTCAGCACCACCCCCACCCCCCACCCCCCAGGCTTAAAGCAGTTCAATAAGAAAACAAGATCTATGCAAACTGCTTATGCATTGTTTTTCTCTCAGTTCTCCTCCTAACAGCTTTTGAACCTCTTTAATATTTTCAGACCAAAATGACAAAAAGGTAAAGGTTCCAAATTCTTGATTTCCTGGTTCTTGAAATTCTAGATTCTTGGAAGTTTTGTATGGCATGATGTGTAGAGAACAGAAAATCAAACTTGTGCATGCGATTAGAGAACAGCTGTATAACCCAGACCCATGTCCATTCTGACATGCACCAGCTAGCTCGATAATCACGTGTACATCGGCCTATTAAAAATCAGACTGCAGTTTGGCATGCAGTATAAAATCAGACTGCAGTTTGGCACGGGTGCCAGCTGGAAGGTAACACCTAGGAGAGGTGCAGGGCACCAGGGACATGAGAGAAGGGGGAAAACACATATGAAGAAATGTATGTAATATGCAAATCCATAGGAAATCGATCTTTGCTAGTTTTGCTGTTAATGGACAGCTTACTACTAAATCATTCACTTGTTTAATGAGCTTTATTTCTGCATGTTTGTTTCACTGAAATCAAACCCATCAAATTCAATTAAAAAATTCAACCACCACCAAAATTCCCTAGAGAACTTGCTGGGAGAGAGAACCGATTGCTGGTTCACTGTCTGCTGCCTCTGCATTTGGTGATAACATAAGTAAAACTGTAGATTGCTATTTTTGACAAGATAAAATGGTATTGTGGTTAATTGCCTATAAAACAAAGTCAGTGCTAAATATATATATATATATATATATATAAACTTGCATCAATAGGCCAGGGATCTGTTCAGAAGCTGCTATTCACAAAACTCTGGAACCCTCGGGACCTGTCAACTCCTTGACATAAAACCCACAAAAGGCCGGATTCATTGCCATTGATGGGGTGGCCCCTGCTTGTGTCAGTGGTGAATTTCATTCAAAAATATTAAGTCTCATGGGAATTACATGCTGATTGTACGTAAAATACAGGTTGGACAAAATATAAACTTATTCTTCACCCTCCTTTGTGAGTACAAATTAATTTAAGCCCATCCATGCAGTATTCTGATTGATTTCTGTGTAACAGATACAGGAATGCCTAGGCAAGTTAAACAGCTATGTAAGTGTTAGTCACAATGACATTAATTAAAAGCAGGGAGTTCTTTCTTTTTCCTGTTTTCTCATGAAGAAAAAATAGCACATCAGATTTTGCCTGTGGGCTTCTCTACTAGTTCTCACTGGATTTGATGCAAACCTCAGTAATGCTAGTGACTGTCCCAATTGCACTAGTCTTATGTCAGGCACAAAGTTCCAGACATTTGTCAGCAAGGCTGTAGGTTGTTCATCTTCACTAAATTAAATCTATAGTTTTGAATTGGATCACAGCTGAACTGCTATTGAAAAGTCCCTAGCCTAGTGTCCAACACAGAGAATTAAGAGGTTCATGTTTGTAGCCTTTATTTCTAATTCCTAAGGCACCACTTACATTTCATTGACTAAAGCAGAAGCACCCCAGCAAACTTCAGCAAGCTAAATACCATATATGCAGGCTTTAAACAAAATATAGGTTATATGAAACACTGTACTCAGCCCTTACAGCTCTCCAAATCCAACATGCATTCTTGCTCATCCATGGGATACTTGGAAAGGTCCATGTCACAGGCCACTGTTGAGGTAATCCTGTTCCAAGCAAGTGAACACCAGTTAGTTACATTCTGATCGAGCCTTTTCCTCAGAATGTGAAAGACTAAATCAAAGACTTTGAAACCTTAATACTAATATAGGAAACGTTTTCAAAATCCTCATGGCTATTGCCTTTACTAAGTCTGTGGGAAACCCAAAGGTGGGGGGAAATCGGAGAAAGAACAAATGACTTGTCTAATGTCAGAGGAGGCTTCAGCTACTTCTGATGATAAAAAGGACTTTTCTGAGTCAAATCCACTTCCTTCCACTGTCCCCAAGATCACTACCAGTACCTTAAGGGTGACTTTGGACTTACAATTTCAAAGATACACACTTGTTATTTTTTCAAACATTACACAATTAACTGTAGATATAGTTACTGAGTTCTAACAAGAACATTCTTCCAAAGGGAGGAAATACTACTTTCTCTGTTTGAAAGATGGGGAAGTTGAGGATAAATCAGGATTATAGTTCCCTTGGAAAATAGTGACAGAGTAGAGAACAGAATCTTTACTCTGTATTCAGCATCTCCTCGCCTGGTGACCAAATAGTTGTAAGATACTTATCTCCACATTCTGAAAGTGATCAGTGGTTATGCAGTGGAAAATGCATTAATGTTTCCAAAGATACCTTCCTGGCAGTGCAATCTTTGTGAAGCAAAGGGATCTCTAATAGGAGTCACTACTACTTTCTTCCATTTTAAATGAATAATTATTTTAGGAAGTCACCCTAGGAAAACTGAGTGATTCCTTTATAGTGTGTTCAAAAAGTTAATACATAATAGATTACACTTGCACTCTTTTTCACTCACCTGATGCTGTATAAAATGACTCCATCTGGCTGCAGCCTGATAAGTTTGTTTTCCACAGTCACATCATGGAACCAAGCAGACTTGGCATTTACTATGAAAGTATCTGGCAACCAGAGCTTGTCCACAAACCGGCTGTCTAAGCCCAAAGTTTCATTGGTGTGGTTGTAAGACAGACGGTCATCTCGCCAGCTCTGGTGCAAAAATACTGTCATGGTGTATTCCTATGACAAGAGAAATCCCAATTAAAAAGTGATGCTAAAGAAATAGAACAATCACGTCTTGGGAGTTGGTCAGAAATCATTGTATTAGCCTAGAAACATATTAACTGCTTCCAGTGCAAATAAGTATTTTTATATTCATCAACCATAGAGCTGCCCAAGCGTTTTGATTTCTGTCATATGTTTCTACCATGGATAAAACCAAGATATCAAAAAGTGATTCAATGCCAGTGTTGTATATAACATGTTGCAAGAGTTGCATATGTCTTGATGAAGAAAATCAGTTTATATAGCTCCACGAGTACGGCTTTTGGTTTGGAATGTTTTTTTTAAAGCAAAACTAAAAAAATGAGTGAATTTACTCACTGTCATGAAAGGAAAGGATAGAGAGAAAGCTAAAGTTTATGTTTTGAAATTAAATCTATTGTGTTTCAGAGATGCAGTTAATCCATGCCTACGCATGTTTATGTGATTTGTAAGTTGTTAATACTCCACTGCTTTATGGGAAAGTGTTACTTAAAAGTGAGGAGCACCTCACAACAATCGTTCCTTTTGCTTCTTTTTGGAAGTATCTGTGGTGAAAGGGAATTTGAAGTTGGTGTTCATGTTTAAAATGAGGCTTTTTGTTAGTAAGCACTGCACAGATCCAATTTTGCTAACTGTACTAAGAAATCTTAGTGACTTACACATGTCCGGATTCTTGTAATTGCCAGTGTCTGTCAGAATAGACTCTGCCCATGTCTTAAAATACAGTGTTTGTTCTTTTCAGTCTCTTCTTGTGGCAATTTCTTCACTCCGAACATGCTGGGGATCAACTATCTCTCTATTGAATTAGTTTTCTACACTTCCTGTCATTGCAGTACATACATTCACAACTTGGTAGGTGTAACTGATAACGTACCATGTTCACTTCTGAGATGTGGTCAATGCTGGCTACTTCAATTGCGAGAGCAACATTAACAGGAGGACCTGAGGAAAAATGTTTGAATGGGGTAATTTACATCATCATAGTACCTATAAAAATATAGATGACCCAAGTCTGTTAATTCTTTCATACAGAGCGAATTCATGAAAGTGTTTCCCATGATAAAGTATGCTTTCCATCTACCTTAAAGCAAAAGATTTAAGTCTTTTACAGATTGCATCCTCAATTTCCAACAGAACACCTCGCTTCACTATAAAGGACATGAGATCTAACCACGGCTACTGAAAATTATGGAATCCTTTCTGGAAACCACGTCATCTAATTTAAGACAGCATGACTTCAAGCAAAGAGAAATTATTGCCATTTAATGTAATCCAACATTCCTTCAATTTAGGTATCAGTGATTTAAGAACTGTATAAGCACGAAAACTGCATTGCAAATTCTGTTGTACAGTCTGTCTTTTTTCAAATTCAAGCAAATTTTTGATTCGTATTATTTCAAGTATCCAAGTAATAGATAATCGCAACCTTTTAATCCTGTAGAGGATGAAGTTCACATAAACATCAGAGGGTAGAGGGACTGTAAGAAACAAAAGAGACATTATTCTGAAAGTCTCACCTCCAATCCCAGGCCTGAAATTACGTGCATACCCTTTCATCAAATCATCCAGGTTGGGTAACCAGGATATTTCGATGTTGGAACCTATGTAATCTCCGATGTCACTCATAGCTCTAGGTGAAGAGAACAAGTATCTTTTAAAACTTGGCCATGTTTACAAACAGAAGAATAACAGAAAACGGAAGATATATTGACTTCTTTTACACCAGAGACCACCTACAATATAATCAGTTATTGGTAATTTAGTGAAAAAATACCGTATATAGATAGGAAAACCATTTCAGATATTGCTGTTTAAATCAAAACATATTTCAGGCAAGACTATGCTCTCTTCCTAAAATACAAGTGTGTACTTTTTAAAGGTTTTTTCTTTTAAAAAAAGAAGTAGCAAAAAAAAGACTAAGAAATATGAAGAAAGCATGAGAGAAACCAGGATACTTTGTATACTGCATAAAATGCAGCTGTGGATGCTGAAATGCAGCTATCTGGGTAGCAGGACACAGCAGCTGTGACGGCTCCTAGTACCACTATGGAACAGCTGAGATCAAGAAGGCTGGTACATTGTCAAATCTGATGGGAAAACAGTAAAAATTATACAGCTGGAATTTGAATTTAACATCTTCAATACCGTGAAAAGTACCATTGAGCCTTGGAAATGTGAAAAGCAATGCTAACAGAAGGTGTGTAAATACATGAAAACTGCAAAGATAGGGTCAAAAAGGAGATCTTGCTTAAAAAGTGACCAGCTGAAAGCACAGGAGCACTGAGGGGCATGTGCCCGAGCCAGCGCAGAGCTGCCCACAGTTGGACCCGAACGCGGGGTGCAGCAGCAGTGGTGGGAGCTCAGGAGGTGCTGTCCACAGGTCCCCAAAGCCCCAGGGGTTCCCCTGCATTCTGAGCCAAAGAGGTGGCTGCCTGTGGTCCAGGGGACTCGGGAGCCTCCCGAGACCTCAAGAGAGGCTCATGGCTCTGCAGTGTGAGGAGCTGCCCATAGTGGTGAGCCTGAAGGCTTTGGCCATTGTCCTGGGACCTGAGGTGTGCTCCATGGGTCCTAGGAATGCAGGGGCAAGTCCTGACTATGGGTCTGGATTTGGGGCCATTCCTGTCCGTGGTCTTGAGCACTGAGTGAGGCATCCATAGCACTGAAATGTCGCGGTCCCACTCCACCTTCCCACAGGTGCCCCAGAGTTTTGGGCATCTATGGATGGTTCCATCATGCTGGGAGGGCCCCAGCTCACCTGCTTGTGCTGTTTTGTGCTTGCCAGCATCAGGCAGTGGGGGTGTTTGGCCATCTGTCCTCAGGTTAGGAGTGTGGGATGCCGTAATGCACGCGTCCTTTTGTAGTCACTCTTGGACCTGAGTGAGCCAGCAAACAGGCGGTAGGTTTTGTTTGGGAGGTAACGTGTGGCTGTTGGATTTGTGCAGCACACCACAGCCCCCCTCCCAAGAATAAGGCTCCATCTCTCAGGTGCTAGGCATATGCTTCTTTCTGATCCAGTGATGCTCCCTGAAGACATTAGCACAGTTTCTTGTTGCCATTTTCCACCACCTGGCAGATGACAGCCCTTCAACCTTCCTGGTACAAGCAATTATGTGGATATTCCATAATCTTTTCTAAACAAAGGCAAGCTGATATTATCTTCATTAACTGTTTAAACTGAGCTGGCAGGCTTCATTTGAAGAAGATCTGTGCCTGTTCACATAATTCCTTTTGCCAGCATTGTGAGTGACACGACAGGAATAGATAAATGAAGGACTGTGACAATGTCTACCACAACTATTTGCTAAGAGACAAGTTGCCAGCGGTTTGAAAGGGCCTGGATCTAAATGCAAGTACTATATCGAAACTGTCTGAGCACTATTTTAGCATCTTCCACCGAGTCCAGCAATAAATATGGCATTTGAGAGATATATATCACTAGTAACAGAAGAGAAACTAGTTAAACATCGATGAAAGGCTGCAGAGTGATATACCATAAACATATTCTGCCTTAGTACTTACGTAACTTTTCTTAGAGTGTTCATGTGACATTGACCCACATAAAGCACATGTTTTTTCTCTCCAAAATATGCCAGTCTGGGCATTCAGCTCAGCACATGCCGTTATGGCTAGCACTATAGCAGAGTATCCTACAGTAACCAACTCTTCTTCACACAGGGGACTGAAAAAAAAATCTTTGATCAACCTGGTCATAAAATTCTTGCCCCACATGCATGGAGGCAATTATATAAGGAAGGATTTCTGCGACTATGATGGAATATAAATTCTGAGCAGTAGAGACACTGAAAACTCACATTAGTGGAGTTGTCAAAGCTTAAGTGACCTTAAATCATAGCAGCACTGCTCCGAAGTGAAACTTCATTAATTCACCACAAAATGTTAAAATTGGGGATATATATTAAATTGCCTTTATAATGTTTCCTTGCCGTGAGCCCAGTGCTGTATGTACATCTTAAACTACTATCTCAGGTATTTCTCAGGTTCCTGTATCTCTTCTGATTAAGGATCTTGGAAGACTCCGAGCCATGTTTTCAGCTACTTAAATCGGAATAACGTAATTGATTTAGACAACAGCTTTGAAGATCTATAACAGATGTTGACCGAGCTTTTTCCTTCTTTATTGGGCCTCATCAACTATATAAACACTTCTATCAGACTGCTGTTTCCTATGTGCTGGTCTTTCAATCATCTGACTGTCAGTATTTACTTAAATGAAATTATATTTTCGGATGGTAAGGTATGGCTTTGTTCTCATACCATCAAACATTGCAGTTCAGAAACACTTTCATTTCTTTTCTTTTACATTCACTACCCTATTTCTGGAAATACTAAGGCTATCAGCTAATACAGAAAACAAATACTTTTTTACATTAAGACCTGGGACAGATGAGAGAATACATGACTGTGTTGAAAGTATTTTGTTTAAAAATCTACTTTATTGTAACTTGTCTCAGCTGTAGATAGGTAATGGTATTCGTAATCAGCAAAATGCCTGAACTCCTTTTATAGGTAAAGAATGATACTTTACAGCTTTTCCTGATTAGAGAAAATAACTACAATACACTTGAATGACTGTATGTGCTTAAAATCTCTGCCTTTTCAGTAGAAGGTGGTGCTCTTTGATTCCTGTTGCTAAAACTGCAGCCAAGTTCTGCAAAGTGTTTTGAAAACTATACTCAAGTCCAAAGGTGACTGTACTGTAGGGACCTATCTTGTGTGCCTGATCTGTGAGGGTGGAAGAATCTAGCTTATGCTTCCTACGTACACAGTAGTATGAAAGTGCTAGGTACAAGTTGTTGTAAAACCAGAATACCATGTATATTTATGAGTACCCAACCCGAGAAAAAATAATAAAAACAAATTCCGCTGCTCCTCTTTCACAATAGTTATTGCTACTTGCATGCATCAAGAACTCATCCCCAGATAACTGACTTACAATCAGCCACTTGCTATAAAAGAAATACTGTCATTGTAAGAACTGCCAGGAGCCTCATCTTTTTGAAAAAGCATTTACAGTGTGCAGCAGTTATCCTGTGTCGTATTCTATTTTCATGGCATTAAGGAGAGCCATAGAGCTAAAAGGAAGTTAAAATAACGAGAGAGTTGGGTTAAAAACTGTGGGCTGTAGTTTGCTGTGTGTTTTAAGCAGATTACAATCTAGAGGGACTTTTGCTTAAATATCCATGACACAATTAAAAAGAATCTTGTTTCTATTATTAATAAAGCCTTAGGGTCAGATCATCAGTGTAACAAATGTGTTGAAGTTAGTAGAGCTATATGCACTTAATACTAGTGGGAGGGTTTATTACAGTGTTACAGTATTACAGCTGAAATAATTTTACGGCTAGATTTACTTTTTTGATGTTTATACTACTGGTTTATTTTAAAAAATTTTTGAAATAGGCAACAAAATTACTCAGTTATTGCCATTCTCACACACTAGCATGGTGCTCACAGAAAAGCTTCAAAGAGAATACGTGAATCAGAATAACCTACAGTTTCATTTACAAACAGTTATCGCTGAGTTAACAAAAGCTTTTGCTAATATTAGATTTTTTTTCATGCAGATGATTAAGGGACTAGAGCATCTCTGTGGAAAAATGAGGAAGAACTGAGAGAGCTGGGCTGTTTAGCAGGGAGGAGAGAAGGTTCGGGGGGATCTTGTCCGGGTACACAGATACCTGCAGGGAGGGTGTCCTGGCAGCAGAGCCGGGCTCTTTGCAGTGGTGCCCAGTGACAGGACCAGAGGAACACAGGAGGTTCTGCGTGAGCATCAGGGAACACTCTTCCACTGGGAGGGTGACTGAGCACTGGGAGAGGTGGCCGAGAGGTTGTGGTCTCCCTCCTTGAGGGTATTTAAATGCTGTCTGAACGTGGTCCTGGGCAGCTGGCGCTGGGTGGCCCTGCTTGAGCAGGGGGTTGGAGCAGAGGTCCTTGCCAACCTCAGCCATTCTGTGAACCTATATTTTACCTTTAAACTACCCAGACTGACACGGAGGCTGACAGAGCAAGGGAAATAACACAGACCAAAGAACTAATGCAGCAGGGGCTGTATGCTTGGGTGTATAATTCAGCAGGGCGTAAATGAGCCCAGGTTCCCCTTGTGTCAATCTGACATGTGCTCTTTAGGTCTGAAGTCATCCCAGGTCCTCCAGCATAGCAGAAATCTCCCAGTCCCCTCTCTTGTCCCTCAAGATGATTGAGGGAGAAGAGAAATAACACACTCAAGAATATTATTCTGCCTATAATATTTTCATTTCTTTTTTATCTGGTGAAGATAAAAGTGTGAATATTAGCAGGTAATATAGCAGTCCTCAGTCAAAAATGACAACTTTGCGCAGCAGACCTTTATTTTCATGGCACGTTACAGACCAGTTGTTGTAACTCCTTTGAGCCGTTCCTTTAGACTTCTCTACATCAGATCCAGTGCTTTAGAGTTACATGAAGAATGGTGGGAGAATTTCACTCATCCTTGATAAGCAGTTGGGATTATATATGACCTAAAATATTATTCTTTTATTGTACCTGAAAAAAGAAGAGTGGCATAGAAAAGACACGTTGGAAGGGATTAACTTTTTATAGTGTAAGCAGTAAAGATGAAAAAGAAAGGAAACTACTATTAGTTGATTCAGCAACTTCACTTCCTGATGTAAGCTGCTGTAAAGCTTGTTCTAGTGAGAAAAGGACTTTGTAAAATTAAGCGATGGATTTTTAAAATTCAAAGGGCATAACAGCTCATAAAAAAGCTTATCTTATCTTTGCACCAGACCAGAGTGGCATGCCTAGCTGACGGAATGGCAACATAGTCATGTGTACTAATATCACTCTGGAAGTCACTCCCAGATCTAAAGCTGAAGAAGATGCTTTTTCATCCACACTCTGACTCTGTACACATGTCATTTCAAGCCTATATTTTGGAGAATATATTTAGATCTGCCCATACCTGGAGTTTAAGCATTGCAAGCACTTCCACAGAGCTTGTTGTGAGCAGCAGAAAAGAGATTACTGCTGTTTAAACTGTGAAAAGAATAGTTAGTTCTCTTGTGCACTTGACAAAGGGGAAAGGAAGTCACCACTGATAAAATGGCCAAAACTATGATTGCTGAACAATTCTTCTTTGCTGAACAAAACTGTCCTTGACATGGGTTAGGGAAAGCAACTGCAAGCAATGAATCTCCAATGACAGAACAAAGAAATGCACCTCTTTCAGCAGTTGTAGAATACGAAGCACGTATATCTCCAAATCCTTTCTATCTTTCTCCCAGCTGCTGCAGAACAGTTGCGTTCTACTAACGTGGAGTGATCTGGAGGAGAAGGATCAATCAGCTTGGACAGCACATCTTTAAAGTGCTTGTCAGGCAAGTGAGGTATTAGCCTGCGTTCAATATACTCCAGAACGCTGCTTGAAAATGTTCGCTAGAAATTTATCAACATTTCTAGTAAATATCTGGTATTTAAATTAGGCCAAGGAAAGAGACAGTCTTTATGTCCTGTGTGAATGTGTGCACTACAGCAGCTGAACAAGAGATAACATTGGCAATATTATTTTGGCACAGCAGTGCCACAAGCTGTAGCAGCAATGCAAAAAGCTCAGCAGCATCTTTACGTCAGTGGCCAATGAGATACTGACTTTAGGTCACACTTGTAGGGAGAGCGCACTAACCTTCTGACAAGCATGTATAGCAGTAAGCTGTGGAAAATCACTTTTTGCATCTTCGGTTTCTTCTTTAAATCGCTAACCTGATTTTATGCGGGACTGTGACATAGTTGTTATATGAATCTTAACCTGGTAGATGGAAATACCAGTTTGACTGATGCTGAGGGATGGGATGGATACATTTCATTTTCTTTGAGATAATCTTTTGGGGGCAAATGTCCCAGATGTCACTGCCACGGAAGAAAACTTTTTGTTCGGAAAAAGACAAGGAATATCCTACAAGGTCAGTGAACAATCTGGCTTCTGTCAAACTCCAGGATTATCCAGAGCAGTATGTGTATCCTTCCCATCTGCCATTCCTGACTCTAAGTGAAGCTCACTGTAAATGTGTTTTCTATTTTGAAATGTAATTGAAAAAGCATTAGGCTTAATTCATGGCAACCTTTTGAACATCAAAGCCCTTATTTCCTCTCTGTGAGTTTTAAGCTATAGAAAATGGACCACCCTGCATACATTCACATGTTAAAGCCGTTCTGTTTCCATGAATAGAAGTATAAGGCTGAGGGAGACACACAACAGAAGGACAATTATATGCAATTATCTAACCGTCACAGAATCTTATATAAAAGATACACCTATTTTTAATGAGAGAATTAGAATCTCCTTCAGTAAAGAATTACAAAGTACAGACATACACCCCAAAACTCCTGTCAATAGTGCTCTTTACCCACATAAATGAAGAAATATTTCACTAAGTGTATTTCAGCAGATGATCTCATTCACTGTGGCACATTTATTGTTGCAGCATCCACAGCATATCAAACTCTGATAAAATAGTGGAAGCTACAGTCTTTGCCCCAGACAGCTGTCAATCATATAAATGCCCAATTTCCTGCCACTAGTCACTGTCTCAAAGGGACCAAAAATTACTACTTTTTTAAAATGTTTATTTGAAAAAAGCACTGTCATGAGAAGGATGTGCTGACTGAGGCTGAATTTGATTCACTCACTTCAGCCAAATAGCACACATGACAGAGAACTTGCTTCAAATACAGCTCTCTAAAGCACCCTGGAAGGATATTCAAAAGTGCTGTGAGGAAGCAGGCTACACGTATTCCCCACTTCCCTCCTCTGCCAAACCTTAACATTATTTTAATAGGTAGTTTTGCCTTTGGGAAGTCTTACATCATACCACTGAGTTCAGAACTCACTGAAATATTCTTCCTTTTTTTGACTATCTTTTTGCTTACACCTGTCAATATACAGTCCATAGAACTCGCAAGCAGAGAATTTAGTGGGTTTGGATGGCCTCTGACATCATAACCATGAACCACATTACGTTTAGAAAACAAAATTAGAGCAATAAAATGTACCTATTGGCAGTTTTACCCATTATTATAAAACCAAAGTATTAATAAAATGCGGCTTTTCATAAAAGCATCCTTTACCAGAAATAATTATATGTAATAACATATTACAGAACTCCAAGGAAGAATGATAAGGACATTAATGTGCTTCTTGGGCCCTTGCAGGAGGAATCATTTCATAGGTCATCTATGTGTGAGTGATTTTACTGATGCAAGGATAAAATTTTGGTTTAGTTCTGTTTAACTCAACAAAAGTACACATGTAAGCAAGGTTACTCACTTTTTACAAGATTAACAATTCTGCCATAGCCCCACTAAATCCTGAATCTTCAGAAAATTTGTACTAAACAGAGCAGCTCTCTTTGACCACTGAATGTCTTACACTTTGACATATTTGGAAAAGTAATACAAACCAAACAGTTGGAATTTCACAAGCTAGGATTTGCCTTGCCATACTCTCTGCCATGAGTATATGTATTTCCAACAAACAACTCATCACTATTGTCTAACTGGAGGAAGAAAGGCAAGTAACTAGGTGATTAATCCAGATATAAAATAATGCTTCCAACAATTTATAGGTTGCACGTATCCTGGCTGTTGCTGTGCCTAGGAACAGACCTTGAAGACAGAGGCTGAGAAAGCTGACTCGTCTTTAGATTTTTTTTCCCCTCTTCTTTTATACTCAAACAGTCCTTTTCAACCAAAATACTGAATCCTAGCCCAGGTGCAGATAGAGAAACAGGATCATTGAAATGATAGGCAAGATCTTGATGCCCTTAAGTCATAAGCAGTGTTTTCTCTGCCTTCACTGTAATACTGGATTGCTTCAGAGCATGAGGGTGTCAGGATCTGACCCTGGATAACAGATTCAAGGTCACAGGATAAATCAGTATGTCAGTCCTGAATAACAGCAGTTGACTTGACACTTCCTCTAATGCGAGATGCTTTTCCTTCCCAGTGAAAAAATCAGATCTAATTCATTCCAGAAACTATAACAGCAATGTTATGTCTTACTATAATTATCACTGCTTCTTATACTCCTCTGAAGCTATTAATAATGTTTGTAGAGTAGAAGTAGGAAGACCCCTTTAATACCACAGCCATCTCTGCTGTGGGTGATGTAGGCATGTTTTTACATGCAGCAAGTTCTTTTTTACTCCCCCTTCTCTTTTCATTGCATAATCATGGCAAGCTTTCTCCACATACAGCCTCCAGATCTGTAGGAGAATATACAGAGAACGTAGCTGGTTGCCTAGCTAACACCTTCTGAATAAATGTGACTGAGAATTGCAAACATATATCTTTACAATTTATTATTTTAAGAAATGGTTGGCGTTCTTCAAACGTTTTTTCTAAGATTTCTGCTAGTCTCTCTTGTCTCAAGTTCAGGACAACTTAATGAACCCATTAGAAAGGAACGTCTGTATTTTGGGGGGTTTAATTGCAGCTATGGAGGCCCCAAGCGATGATGCTCAGTCAGTACCCCACTGGCTCTGCTGGGTTTATGGAGGGGTTTCATGCTGGAACAGGCATCCTACAGAGCTGTTTGGGGGGATGAGCCCACCGGGATGTGCGGTGCCATCACAAGAAGTGACTGGCCCCGATTTAAATTAAGTGCCCTCGGGAAAAGGCTTCTGCAGGCACCCTGTTAAAAACACCCCCCTCGATTAACCCAAGGAACTGCTGCTCCTAAGGAAACTTCCGTCAAGACCCCTTTGTCTACTGAACACTCCCTGGAAGCAGTGGCAGCCCCGACATGGGGGCACCCCTGGGCAAGGCTGGGGGCTCCCCCCAGAGCTGGCGTTTCTCACCCCAGCCGCACCGAGAGAGTAGCTGTCAAAGGCCAGTCTAAGAAAGAACGATAAGAGGTTTTCTTACCTGATACACCTGTGCTGCTGGGTGCACAGTAGAACCAAGGCAGGAAAAACCCAGGTAAGAAATTCCATTTTACTCCCATTTATTAGACAGTGACAAACAGAACCCAGGTTCCCCAGCTCTCTTGGCAGCTCCAGAGCTCCAGTAGTGTTGCCATCCTTGCTTGCTGTGAGAAGTTGAGTTTAAAGCACTGTATTGTTGCTCAGCAGCAGCCCCCACAGTCTCTACAGTGCCCGGGAGCCATGCAGGCAACCCGCGCCGGGCAGCGGGTGGCCCCGGCAGCGCTCCCCCGCCGCCCTCCGCCGCTCGCCCAGCCCGCCCGGCTGCTTGCCCAAAATAACCTCCGAGAGGCCAGCCGAGTCCCGCGGAGCGCTCCGGGGGCACTAGCCGCGTCCTGTGCGAATCATCGCGGCGAGAAGGAGGAGGAGGAGGGAGATGCCGCAAAGGGCAAAGGCGGTTTGGCCACGGGCAGTCCGGCGGGATGGAGAGCAGGTCCACCGGCGGGCGAGCGGGGCCCCGGGCGCCGTGTGTGCCGGAGAGCGCTGCCGCCGCCCCCGCCCGCCCCCCGCCAAACCCGGCTGCACCGCTCCGGGGCGAGCGCAGCTGCAGCCCGGCCCCGAGCAGCGCGCCGGGGGGAGAGGGCGTATAAATAGGGGGGGACCCTGCCGGGGGCACGCTGCTACCTCCTCGCTGCGGAAAGCCGGCCCCGGCTGGCGGCAGGAAAGGGAACGAGGCAGCCCCGAGGTGTTACAAACTTCTGCCTCGTCGCGCTCGGCTGGCTAAGGGGCTCCTCTGAAGTGACACGCTTCAGGTGACTGCGGGGAGCAGGCAGCGCTGCACCCCACGGCTGCACCCCGCGGCTGCTGGGGGGCCGGCAGCGCTGCACCCCACGGCTGCACCCCACGGCTGCTCGGAGGTCCAGCATCGCTGCACCCCGCGGCTGCTGGGGGCCGGCAGCTCTGCACCCCGCGGCTGCTGGGGGGCTGGCATCACTGCACCCCACGGCTGCACCCCACGGCTGCTGGGGGGCCGGCATCACTGCACCCCACGGCTACTGCGGGGCTGGCATCACTGCACGCCACGGCTGCTGGGGGCCGGCAGCGCTGCACCCCACGGCAGCACCCCACGGCTGCTGCGGGGCTGGCATCACTGCACTCCACGGCTGCTGGGGGCCGGCAGCGCTGGCGCCCGGTACCGCCGTGCCCCCGCCCCGACGGTGCCTTCCCCCTCTCGGGGACGCGGCTCGCCCCTCCGGAACGGGACCCATCGCACAGGGTCCGCAGGGAAGCCCGGCCGTTCGGGCTGGTCGGGAGTTCGGTTTCATCTTTACTTGCAGGTCAAACTCGATTTTCTCCTCCATATTCGCTCTTTTCTTCTCTCCTCCTCTGCCTCCTCTGCTTTTTGGTACTGTTCAATCTAGAATGACAATTTTTAAAACCAACCCACAAAGGACACACTGCGAAGGAGACATTTTAAAGAAATTAAAAGCAAAAATGAATGTATAGATACCTTAAGCAAAGTAAAGGATGCACCTGGGGTAAAGTGCTTGATTTATCTTTTCCTAGGCTTATTTTTCTATTGTCATTTAATACCAATATTTCAAATGGCAACTAAGGGGCGGTGGGTGAGGGGAATGACAGCCCCATGGGATCCAGGATGAGAACAGACGTACACAATACATACACAAACATACCTCCACAGACACATAAGATCTTATGTCACAAACATCTTAAGAACGACGTGGGGGGGTATTTTCTTTCTGATCTTTTCCTTCCTTGCACATTTCAATGGTCATGCCTGCAGCTAACGCACGCTGAGAAGGAAAAGACCTAAATTTAAACTCAAGAAGTTGGTTTGTTACATGAAAACTGTTTGGGTTTTTTTTGGAGGAGGGAAGCCAAAAGGTTTTTAATGGCATTTACAGGATGACATACAGAACAGAATGATTTTGTCTCTCTGTATAATAGAACAGTTTTATACCTTCCAGGATATTCTCAGGTGACATTTTTTCACGTTTTTCCTATTCTCAGAGATGGTGTTCCAGTGAGCTATGTACCTATTCTGAGAATCCCTTAGTATTGTTTTTCTCTGGCTAGACAGCCGTTATTTAATTTACTAGTAAAAAAGAACAGTTTTCCGTGTCGTCAGCAGATGTCTGTAAAAATAGCAAAAATCAGCCGAGGCAATTTGTACATTTAGAATGAGTGTGTGTATACGTGTATTTTATATGTGTATAACACATATATATATGTTTGTAACACATAACATATGGAAGTGTGTGAGTGTGTGTATTTGTGTGTTGGTATATGTACATCAGGGCAACATATGCTCTGAAGAGGTAGATGTTGCTACACGTTTGACCATTAAAACAAATGAAAATACAATGGCAATCCCCTAAAAGAATTGTATTTCTACAACTAAACTTTCAGCGCTTACTTTGATCCCATGAAAAAGTTCTTTGCTGTCAATGGTTCTGATACTGCAAAAAAGAACAGGAAAAGTATCACCTACATATTTTCTCTAAATTCATTAAGCTAGTTCTCTTTCTTACTTCTCCTTCAACCACTATACTCCTTTTTCAGGAGCTCTACAGCCAAAAGACCACAAATTCTTCAATGCAGTCATGATGGGAATAGGTTTAGCTTCAGGATTTTAATACTTTTCTCTGAAAAAATCTGGTAATCAAGGTGTATATTACCAGCATTCTGATTATCCCTGGAAAAAAAATAACCGTCGCATTCATTTCACTGGGCATTGCATAGGGATATTTATCGAATTGCTGAAATCATCTCGAATGATCAAGGTTTTGTACTAGAGATGTGGATTAATACTGTCGTCATGAATGGAAGAAATATATACAGGGAGTTTTCCATCACCACCAAAATAGTGCCTGGGTTTAACAAAATCTCAGGTTATTTTCACAGGACTGATTTAGCTACCACTTTGTGTCTGTACTTCAGAAAAGGAGATGTTCTAAGATGCATTCCCACACAATCTGAAAATATGTAAGTTCTCTCAGATAAATACGTTACATTCGATGTATATGGGCCCTAATTATAACCTCTGTATTACATAGAAGAAGGATAAACACTAGGTCTTTCAGCCTTGGTTTTAGTTGACTTTGCATACAAATACATAGTTAAGCAAAATGGGCTTTTACATGCTAGATTAACAGTTGGACTCAATGATCTTAAATGTCTTTTCCACCCTAAATGATTCTGTGATTCTATATATATACACACACATATATATGTACACCCCCACGCATAATTAATAATTCCTATTAGCCAAAGGGAAGAAAAGGGATAAAATTATAATGATAAACAATGTATTTAATTTCCTACAATTCTAGCAGAATATCCCAAACTCTTTACAGTCAATGACAGATTAAAATTTCTCAAGAGATAGATTAAAAAACAATTAAAATTGCTATTAAAACATCAAAACAAAACAATTTAAATAAGCTCCCCAAATCTTTCCCATCTAATCCTCTTGAAAATAATTAAAGCTTTCCTTTAGCTACTGGCTTGGAACTGTCAAATATACTTAAAAATATGGCCCAAGATATTAAATGTTTCTTAAGCCTTTTTGTCACTCTACTAAATTACTACGTCTCCTCAATGCATGTGGCTGCAGGCACTAGCTCTTATGGAAATACCAATCCTATAGGCTGACCTCGCATATGGAGCCCAGCTGGATCATCAGAGACCGCATGGGATCAAACCGTGCTCCAACACGGCCAGGTTGTCAGGTCAGAGTTACACAGTTCAGAACAAAATTCCATCTCTGCTCTTGTACATGTAAACCGAGAGCAGATCTGGCAAGGTGGTGTAATGACGACCACGGTGATACCCAGGTTGGTATTTCTGTATTAGCTGACTATGTGAGTCTGTCGAAAGTTGATGGGCTCTGCCCACATCTGGACAACTTCACAAGTAGATATCGTTTATAAACTTTACTATTTATTAAACCATTAGTTATTATTACTATATTAACAATTAGTAATATTTGAAGCATTTACCCTTTCTCAACTAGTAGCAAAGGTCACAACTTTGAAGTAGTATTTTGCTATACTTAAAGCCAGAAACCCACATTTCAAAACCTGTCAAGTATTTTTCTTCTGGAACATGTAACCAGCGTGATTTTTTCCTGATCATAGTCACTCATACTTTTGTAACTGCTATGGTAAAATAATGTATTTAATTTGTGGTAAGAAATTTTATTGGAGGGCATGGCTTGATGGGATTGCAGAGAAATATGCTCAGTGATTTGGGTCAAAGAACAAGTGTTCATAGTCCTTTCTTACCTCAGGATTCTGAGAGCATTTCAAAAGGACATTATTAAAATTCATTTTACAGTTGCACTGCTTTACCTGATATTCTTAATGGACAATTTTCTTAACAGGATAGGTAGTTTTACTGCCAGAAAAGTAAAGATGTCATATTGTCACATAAAATTTTTAGAGGCAAAAAATGTACCACATAGATAATTAGTTTCACTGTCCCATGATTTGACTTAAAAGCTAGTGAAAGACTGTTGTGGCAACGTCTCCAAATGTCTCTAGATATATAAATTACACACATATGCCTATTTTTATAAATGAGGTTTCAGAATTTCAGTAGCAATCTCATGGTGGGAATATTTAGCTCATTTCAGAGGCTGTACTGTGCTTGCACTGTATGCATGTCCCGTGGCCCCAACACAAATGTGTCTGTATTTAGTAAAGATCAGTCTAACCACAACTTGTCTTCTCACCTAAAGCACTGGCTGAGAAATCCAGTTTTTACCTGTTTCCAAACGTTCTGAAGAACATGCAGTTCCTCCCTTAGTCTGCATAGATATTTTTTTTTTTAAATCAAGAAGTGCAGTGTGGCCAGACACTTTGCCCTCTTTTTCTTTTCTCCACGCAACAGATTTGGGATGAAATTCCCCACTTTGTCCCTGAGCCAGGGCTAGTTCCAGGACTGGAGATGATTGCCTTACTCCAGATGTGTTGCTCTCAATGGTGCACTCACAGCTGATGTCACCCTGGGTCCTTTCTTGATGGACTGCTCTGGTAGCAAACTCCCCTCTCGCTCTTTCTTACTACATCTGTAAGGGTGACTCACTGGTAAGAGGCTTATCAACATTGTGCCATTGTTTACAGTTGTTTGCTGTTGTTAAAGTTATCTGTATCATAGAATAGGGTCAGAGAAGTTGTTTTATGTAATCTGCTATGAACCACGCTGCAAAAATTAAGATTCCATTATTGGCATGTCTTCCTGCCTAAAAGCTAGAAAGCTCCGTATATGAGCTACTGTCACCTTGGAAACGTTCAGAAAAGAAATACCAACTGCCGGCAGAAGCACGGCATGTAGCCATATAGCAAACCAAACCGTCCAGTTCTACCAAGTTTCCAGTCTATCATGGGGTGGTACTAAGGTAACTCCATTGAAATGCCTCTAAATTTAACTTCACCTTAAGAAAACAGCAGGGTATTAGTTTATACATGCTTACTACATTACCCAGTTTCTCTGAGGTGTATCACTGGTGGTCAGGGCCTACGAAGTCTAGAAAAGTACCATCACCCAATGCCTTTTTGTGCATCTCCTGAAGCTTAAAGCTGGAATAGATTCACTTACTTTAATTTGGCAGGGCTAAGTTGTGGATCGGGAGGTAAGAACTTGCCTGGGGAGCTGTAACTTAGCATCTTCAGAGGAACTGCAGGTATCTTTTCTCTTCTTGCATCTATATGGGAGATAAAAATCTAGATTGCCTTTCCCTCATGTCAAATTAATCACCCGATGCAAAATCATGACCAGTGGCCAGGAAATCACGCAGTCAGGCGTAACTGGTAGTGAGCACTCTGAGCCGACTGGTGCTGATGGGAAGGGGGTTATTGTAAAACCTCAGTAACAAAACAGCTGGTATTTCTGTATTAAGTTGGATTAGCAATTTGAACTTTGTCCAGTTCAGAGTGAATATTATGTCAACATTTTCTACAAAATGACAATTCAATTCCTAATCATGTCTGAATGCTATGTCTCTGGCTGCAGCAGTGGTAATAATCCATTCTGGTTTACAGCAAAGACACAAATCAGCTATTCTTTTTTGACTCAGGTGTTGATTAGGGTTTTAGGAACCTTAGAGGTTAAACTCGTATTTATTTATTGCTAAAACTACGTTTGGTTTTTTTTGTTGTTGTTATGAAAATCATCCACACAGTTGTAAACTGGGACTAAATAAATATCCTGGATAAAAATATCACAAGAAACTGAAAATCAGTGACATTACCAGGTGTTCTTACAAGTGTTTTCTTGAGGGGAAAAAAATGTCCTTGGATCTTTTGCGTCCTGACTAAAGGAGTGTGAGAACTGGCAGGTTCAGAGTTAACAACAGTTATATCTATTCTAGATCTGCAGAGAGAGCTATACAGTTAATCACTGCATATTTTTAGCCTACATCTTGTAGCTTTAATCCTGCAAATGTCTGTATGTAATTTGTTTTATGTAATATGAATAGATGCCATAAAATCAAGATTCTACCATCTATAGAGCTCAGAATGTCCATATATTTCTAAAGAATGAGGACGTATAGCATAAGTGTAGGACAATTAATGGGCTGCTGTGAATAATATATACTCTATACTGTGGGTGCCAGTGGAAATAAATATTTAGATTAGCAGCGTGTGCTTACATGCATGGTATCAAAAAAACAGACCTTGCTTCTCATAGCAACTGTAAAAAATTACAGAAATACTGCTAACAATTGGGGAACATTTTCAATTAAATAAATCCGAGAATGCTTTCTGTCTCTGTGTATAGATCAGTGTGTATTTTGGTATGGAGCTCCGCTTAAAGAACGATGCCCCAATATTTTAATAACTGAATCCCTTGGAATCTTTGCATAGCTGAATTTCTCTAGCATGTCATTTAGGCCCAGCGCCAAGAATAAGGGGACAAGGATCTGCTTTTCTGTGAATGGAACTGCACTGTTCCTTAACTTTGTCAAGGCAATACCTGGAACAGAATAGAAAGGAAACCCAGTTAATTACCAGTTCAGAGCTAAAACCTGGCAACTGATCACATGGTAGCAAACACGCAGGTTCAGAAGATACCGCTGAAGAGCAGAGTATTCCAACGGAGACACATCCTCTGAATACAGACACATTAGCTTTACTGTGTCAATTACTGAAATACCATCTAAACACTTGCTCATCTAGTGATTCTGGGCATGCTTGTAACGACCATTATTTACCAGGAACCTCAAGACCTGCGGTTTCTGCTGAAGCTGGAGGAAGCATTCAGAACATGACGTTACAGATGGGCAGTGTGATCAGTACACAGGATTTTTTCTGTAATAACCTTTAATTAGTAACTAATGGTGAAATCCTATTGTCAGAATAGCACAGGCTTATTTCTGAAAAGCCATTTAAGACAGCTTCATGCTGGATTGAAACTGGATAATCTTCAATATTCTAAAATGTGCCTATTCCGACCTTCAAATCTACAGGACTTCTGCATGGCGGAACATCAGGTCAATTGACTAAAAAGATTTTTTTTCCATCATAATGCCACCAACTTGCTGAAAGTGTAGACGTGTGTGTAAAGTAAATAGTAAGCTGAAAGTTGGAAATTTCTGGGATTTCAGGTACCTGAAGCCAGCCGAGCTCAACGCCCAAGCGTGGCTGGAGAGGTGCCACGGCCCTGCAGCCACATGTGCGACACGGGGCAGTGAGGGGCACACGGCCATGCCACTCGTCCTTACATGTATCTTAGTGCACGTGCCAAAAGCTCCCCAAGATGTGACAGCCCTTGCCAATCACAGCCGGAAAGCCGTCGCGTTGCAGAGCAGTTCATCTTTTAACCTCTGCTACTAAAAATAAAAGAATCGTCGAGGCGGGAACAGACACAACGCGCCGCCCCGGCGCTCAGCTGTGCCACCCGCTGGCCGGGGCAGGCCCGCGGCCCCCCCCGCGCCGCCCCTCGGCCCGCCCTTGGCATTGCCAGCACGGCGGCGCTCGGCGCGCACCACTGCGCGGGCGGGGGGCCCCGCACGGTCGGCTGGGTGTGGTTTGCCGCGTTGCCGTGGCAGCGGAGCCAACGACCGCAGCCGCGCTGAGGCGGCGGTGAGGCGCGGGGCCCGGGGCGGCCTGCTCGGCCCTGCCCGCCGCCGCGCCAGCTGTGGGCCCCCGGGAGGACGTCTCGGCCCAGCGGCGGGCCGCGCGGGGCTTTCCGGGCTGCTCTGGGGCGGCGGGGCGCGGAGGGCCGCCGGGGCGGGGGGGGGCGGGGAGAGGCGCAGCCGCGGGCCCTGGGCGGGCTCCTGGCGGCTGGCGCGGGCCGCGGCCTGCAGGCGGTGAGGCGCTGCGGGGTGGCGGCCCGGTGGAAGGCCCTCGGGCCCTCTGCCGCCGGTAGGGCTCGGCCTGGTGTCCCCGGGGCGGTGCTGCGGGCGGCTGGAGCTGCGGGAAGCTTTGGGGCAGCTGGAGCTGGGGAAGCCTTTGGGGCGGCTGGAGCTGGGGAAGCCTTTGGGGCGGCTGTGGGCTCGTCTTGTGTTTGTGTGACTTCCCAGTGCCGCCAACATCCCTAAGTCAGTCGCAGCCCATTGTGGAAATTCTGGCTTGGTTTTAAGGTGGTTCTTATGATTTGGTTGGTCTGCACCATACTTACATGAAGTATTTTCTCTGTTCCTTACCTGGAGAAAATAGATAACTCTCTTCTAGTTTATGTTTCTGAGTTCCTGAGAAGGATTGATAAATGCACCCAAAGCTGAGCCACCACCCTCACTAATACTCATCATGTGTACAACTCTCTGTATGAGTAAGATCTTGTTGAGATGCTCAGGCATGTGGTGATAACTCATTCCAGATGACATATAGAATTTACTGAATTCTAATTAATGGTGTCAGCATTTGAGATGAGAACTGTTTACTTAACATTCGGTAACTGCATAGGACACAAAAGCAAGTAGTGTTTGTTGGAGTTGTTCCCTAATCATCCTGAGTAAAGTGATTGCCTAAGTAGATAAAATACATTCACAAGGTTTGTTTAATTATTGAACTGATTGCTATTAAAAAAAAACAATGGTAGTGGCCTTTCTTTTCTAGAAGACATTTATTAAAGTTGATACTCAAAGTGTTTGACTAGTACAAAGGTGTGTGATTGTATCCAGTTATTTCACAAGCATTAAGTATTTACTGAATGCTATTAATTAATCTCAAGATATAGTCACCACTATTGCAAGTTCTTGGAGATTTTATATATATATATATATATATATATATATATATATATATATGTAAATCCTATGCTCTTCTCTTTCTTAGCCTGGTCATTTTGAAAGAACTATCAGTATGGAAGATAATGAGATCAATTATACTAAGGAAGAAGAGCAAAAATATCTTCCACCATTTCTGGAAGAAAACGAAGAGGAAGCTGGTCAGTTCTCTGATGTGGAAGAACACTGGGAGGGTGAAAATTGTGTATTGTTTGGATAACTCACAAAAACCTAACATTAATGTGTCTTCTAACATAGTAGATGGGAACAGTACGGTTCTAGGGTTGAATGACATTCCAAGTAAATGCAATGATTCCAGTAGGTATTCTCTAGCATTATGCTACACAGCTGTAACTAACCCAAATCAAACTCATCTTTTCTGTAGCAGTAAATTCTCTACTTTTTACCTCTGTAAGGCATTTTGGTTCAGATTTATTGATGGTAAAAATCTAATACGTATCTACCACTTTACAGATTATCGTGGTGTAGTGCTGAATATTGATCTTTACGTTAAAAAGAGTTCTTGGGTTGCTCTTTTCTCGTTGTAATTTTCTTGATTACAAGAATTCTTATAAAAAATTTTGATCTTCACAGTACAGTAGGATAAGGTAATGTCAGATAAACATACTAGGCTGTTGGCCAAAACCTGTCAATAATTAGCCTCCCCCCTGCCCCTCCCTGTTTTTGTTTGGGTTTTTTTCCACCTGCATTGGATTGTTGGTGACACTTCCATAGTGAAGGCAGAGGGTATTTTCCTGTTTGGGTTTGCAGGTGTACCATAGTAGTCCTGTGTGTCTTGTTATACAATTTTTTTTTTTTAATATACACTGAAGTAATGCTATAAAATGTTGTCTCTGATTGTCCATGTTTTGACTTGATAGGAAGTATACCTAGAGCTTTGAGTTTTAGAGTTTTAAATCTCTTTATTAAACTGTTGTTTTAATATCTGTTAGAATACCAGCTTGAAGAAGAGTTGGCTTGTGGTGTCAAAATGGGAAATGAGGACACTGCTGAACGAGCTGGAGACAAACCTGATTCTAGCATGTAAATCACTTCTTACCAGTCCTAACAGTAATTTTCTTGATAGTAATTTCCTTTAAACATTTTCAAGAGAAGGTTTGGTTAATTCAACTATGCATTCTTTTGTCAAATTAGTCATAGGCAATATAGACGTCTACAAAAAATTAATTGGTTGCTACTGTTAAAACAATGAGCTGGGTAAGATAAAGACAGACTGAACACTTTCTAATCTGAAGCCATTGTAGGTGTGCACATGTAACACAATGATTGCACCACGTTAATGTGGGTGATTTGGCTCTTCTCAAACCAATTTACACTTCTTCTAAAACTCAGTCAACTCTTTGTAATAATATGTAGTGTTGTGTTTCTATCCCTCTGTACTTGTAGAACATCAGGAGCAGTTGGAAAAAGAGAAGCTTGTCTGCCAAAGAATACCAGTGTTGGATTGTAAGTTTTTTCACGTGTACAGGGTTTCATACCACTGTGTAAAGTGGTATGGTGATAGACCAGATATTGGTATGATGGTAGATTTGTACTCATTGATTTTACAAGTAGGTGGTACAGTGGACTTACTCCTGAAGAAGTAAGTTTACATGTAACAGAGGTCATGCCTGGAAAGGAATTTAGTGGTCTGAATGTGGCCTTAAGTAGCTATTGCTCTCGTCAAAGATCAATGCATGGTTTGGCTTACTTTGAGGAGGCTGTTAATCTCTGCCCTGGAATGACCTGGTGCAGGGTTATAAGGCACGATGAAAAGCTCAAATAACATCTATTAACATATGTATGTGGGAGGTTGCATTGCACATATACCTACCACCAATACGTGCTGGCAGTGTTACCATTATCAACAGATAAACTCAAAATACACCAAAATGATTTAGAAAAACAAACAAAACCCCCCAGACCTTCAGACCTTTTCTTGCTATGTGTTTAAGCAGACCAAAATGATAAGAGAGATTAGCACATCAACAAACTGGTCTGCTGTATATAATATGTTTTAAACTAGTATGGAATGTTCCCTTTAAAGTTTTAGACTGTTGTTCAGGAAAAATTGAATTTGCAAACCCGAGGTATAATCAACCACAGGCATTTCAGAACAAAGACCCATAATTCATGCATTAAATGTTGGTGTAAATGTTCAACATCAGATATGCATGTCTAAAAATCTTGGCTTAAATGCATGTGTGTGTAAACTTCTGTACAGATTATGTTAGTTTGTTTCCTTATTTATACTGGTCATATCTGTAACAGTTCTGCTAGACTAAGAACAAAACTGAAACAACCCACAAATGCATAAGTGGATGATGTACAAACTTCACATAATTTCTCATTATGGTTTCATTGTTAATTGTGTTTAAATTCAAAGGAAAAGCTTGGAACACTATGTGGACTACATTAATAAAACTCAGGCTATGAAGTATACAGATAAAGCTTGTGTATTAACCTTACAGAGGAACCTAAAAGAGCTCAGTGACATGGTCAAAGAAAAGGAACTTGTGGCCCAAAAAGCCAGGTTTAGTATTTAAGCGAACATGATCCGATGGCCTAAGTCATCATCAAATACTGGGATACTGTATCTGTAACAAATACTACAGTTTATAGAATTCTTTTTTTGAAAGTTATGTGATGGCAACACTTTTTTAATAGAATATTTTCATTATATCCCCAAACTCTTGTAAAGAATTAAGGATCGAGGATAAGAATTAATTACATACTTGAAAAAATTAAATGCAGTAATGAATGTTAAAGAAGAGATGTTTGGTCTGGGAGAACTAGATGCTAATTCCTTTCAATGATGTCTGCACAATCATGATAGTTCAATAGTCAGTTGGAAAGATCAAATGGAAAATTAATTGGAAACATTTTCTTAACTGTGATGGATATGGTACATTAGAGTCGGTGGAGTTGCTCACATAACTCAAGAGAAGCACCTTCTATGAGTGTTTTGATGTGCTAAGGTCACAAAGATGTTCCTTAGCAGCAACTGTTTCTGAAGAAAGCTAATGTACAAAGATGCTGTTTATGCTGTTGTCATTTTTGATGCCTGAACTATGGATGATGTCAGAATACACTTGTCACATTTTCCTGGATCTTTGGAGAAAATGTTTGAAATTAACCAGGGCTTCTGAAGAACCTCATAGTGAGATCTTAAAAGAAAAAGTGAGATGGTGGTGGGGAACTGGGAGAGCTGAAGGAATCCTAGCTGTGACTCTTGCCCACAAAAGGAAAAATTTCTTCAGAAAGAGTGAAGAACTTGCAAAATATAAATAATCTGTTTGTTTCTTGCAGAGATGATCTGAGTACCTGTCAACGGCGGATCAAGGTGCTAGCAGAGCAGCTGGATTATTTAGACTTTGAAATAGAGAGAGAGGAGGAGGCTGGCAATGTGTAGGTAGAGAGTTTCTGGATGCCAAAGATTACAGGCATCCACTGTGTTTATCTGTGTGTAATTAATGAGATAAACTTTCTTGGTTTCATCTCTCCATATTGTTGAACAGTTGATAGAATTCTTAAGCACATATGTTAAAGACATTAACAGACCAGTGATGAAACCCGTTGTCATGCTCAGGTTAAGCTGTAACTGCATTAGCTTGGAAGGCTGTTCTGGTACAAGGCTGCTGCACTTTCAGCTGTTGAGCAGAGCAATGCTTTCACTCCCCTGTCGCTGAAGGCATGTGGCTAATACTGCAGTCACTTTCCGGCTGAATGTATTTCCAACAATAATTCCTCCTTTTGAAATAGACTAATGGTGGATTGGCTTGGGAATCATTGACCTCTATGCTTTCTGGTCTAGGGGTAATATTCTGTTAGGTAAATCAGTGCAGAAAGAGGTGGAAACTTAAGAATGGACAGGAAAGATATTTTAAAATATAACAGCAACAGGTTATTTTATCAGCCTAGCCCATTACTGTCAATTATGTTTATCAGGGTCTCAATCACTTCTGTTCAGTATGATGAACCAACCCAATGTGCTATGACAGTTTTAGAGGTCATGAGTTTGCTTCTGTTAACTGTTACAATCAGGATTTTTTCATATATATATATGTATGTATGTATATATATGCCATTTCTTTTTTTGTTTATTTTATATTGTGAAATGCATGAATGCCTTTCAGGAGTAGTTCTGCATCCAGGAGCTGTTCTGTAACGCTTCTGCTATAAAGTGGGAGGCAATTTACTGTACTCTTCACATTTGGTTTAAATAGAAAGAAGTGGGTGGGTTGTGTACCAGGAACCAGTGTATTGTGAACAAACTTTGCAGCTGCATTTTATGATCTGTGTTAATCTTCAAGTTAGTGTGTTGATGAATGGTGCAATGATAAAGGTAGGTTAACTGCCAAAATGGAATATCTGCTTAAACAAAAATGATGAGTTGAATGCTAATGAGACCCCTATGATGGGTGCTAGTACTCCCTGTTCAGGATCTCAGACAGTTTTAGTAACAAAACCCAACAAAGACAGAAAAGCTCTGTGGAAGTTTTTGTGCTTATCAATTCTTGCAATCTATTATATTTAACAAGTTAATAATAGAATAAGAAACTTGATAAATGTCTGGTTTATGAAGCTCAGAGGTAATGTATTTTAGCAGTAATGAAAATACTAGCTGACATTAACATTACTGATGCCCAATACAAAAATTCTGAAGTAAGAGTAGTAGGTTCAGGTAGAAGATCCATTTCCAATTTTCATTTTGGGGAAGGGAGTCTGTGTTGAATATAGTCAGTTCGTGGTTGATTCTGCATACTTTCTGTTAGTCTTCCTGGGTAGAGAAGACCAAGGAAAATAACTGTCTGGCAATGCTGCCATTGTAGACGAAGTATATGGAATATTGTAATGCTGTTTTAAAAGCAAAATCAGTCTAGGTTCGCTTAAACTAATTTTTATCAGTAATACTACTTTTATCAGCTTGAGAAATGAACAGTCTCATTAAACTTTACCGGTCAATGGCTTTGGTTGAAACTTAGAGGAGTATTTCAGTGTGTAATAGTTTAAAGAAAGCTGTGCCTTTGAATGAAGAATGGATACTGAGAAGGCTAAATAAGAGAGTGCATAAATTAGTGGAGTTCTAAAACATAAATCTCAGCCTCAAACCTACTTTTTATCACTGCTGATCTTGGAGGTGGGGGTCAGATTATATTTTTTAACCTTTATTAGTTCCAGTTTCTTCCTGATTGTTTCTTTTTAATGTTAACAGTGAAGCCTTGTCCCGCCTTCAGGCACTGCGCAATCAATTGTGCGCTGAACTGGAGGAAGAGGAGGATTTTGAGTTGAAAGTTGCTGTGACACTACAAGAAAACATGTAAGTGAGGGAATGAGAAACAGTCTGATGGGAATCAATCTTTATTGTGTTCTTCATATACTGTTTAATGGATTCAAAAGTTAATCACTACGGAAGTTGCTTGTAAATACTGAACTACATCGTTTGAGGTCATGTGAGGTTGACTGCAAAGCAGCGGATCTCAAGAGCAACTTTTAGCCTGAACAGTTCATTGCTTAGGAAACTGCTTGCTTGTGGCTCAGTCCTTGAGTTAGTTTTGCACACATAAATGAAGTTTTAGTTTTAGTTGAGTTGTCCAGAATTTGTGGACCTAAACAGGTCTTATTTTAAATGGGAAATAAGCTGGATGAAAGTAAATCTGTCTGTGACATTGATCTCTGAATGAGCATAAATGCTTCTAATATATGCTTCTTAGTGGTTTTTTTTTTAGGGCATAAAGAAAAAGATTTAAATTGAGAATGGAGACATTGTAGTGGTATTTTTATGCTAGGCTAGTATTGCTGTTTGTAATTGATTGTTCACACATACTAAATTACTTATATAAGACAGAATAAAACTGTTTTGTGGAAGGCAATGGGAGCGTGTGTTTATATTTTAGCACCAGAGGTACAACTACTAATGCCACTGCATCAAAGGAAGAACACAAGCATGAGCTTATGGATGTGGTTAACCACTTGGTTAACCAGGATACAGAGTGTTCTGCTGCAGTGTTGTATAATAGCTTATAAAGGCTTGACTCATTTATTGTGTGATTAGCAATAACTATTAATCGGTTCAAACGTATCCCTATCATATCGAAATTCCTTCAACAAAGCATAGAAGAATAAAAGCTATGGCCTGTCCCTGAAGTTATTTACTGTTGAAGAAAAAGCTATTTTTCTAATTTTTCTTGTTGTCTTATTTTTTCTGGGTGAATGTAAATTTGAGAAAGAGAGCCTTGAGCTTTAATTTGTTTTTACTTTTTTGCTTACTGATATTTTTGATGTCTTTAAAATGAGATATGCTGTTAGATATGAGCCTTAGTCTGAAAGGTACAATACCTGTGTCAGTGACAAGGTATGATTTACAATATAATTTAAAGAAATAAATTAAAACATGGATATATTTTCGATTTTATCTTTTATTTTATTTATTTTATGTAGAGCCTTAGCTACCCGATAGTCTCAAGTAAGTGAAAGAATGTCAGTATTTCAGTGAAAGCAGCTCATGCTTTGTTTTAAAGGCTTGAGATGTGGCAGATAGAAACTGAGCAGGGAAAATATGAAATCCTCCATGAACAACTTAAAAAAGATGAGGAGGAGCTAGAGATGCAATACCAAGAACGAGCAAAGGTGCGGATTTGGAAGGAAGAAATAGCAGCACTGCAAGCAGAAGAAAATCGGCGGGCTAGAGCAAAGTAAGCATCTATAAGCCTCTGCTTCCTTTCTCCAAATTACTTTTAGCCAGCTCACTATTTCAGGTGTTGAGAAGATGAGCTAATTTAAATAATATCCAAAAATAGTGATATTGTGTTTCTTAGCTGCATGTTGCTTCAGAAGCATGAGGAAACATAACTAAAGTAAAAATTGCCCACAGTCTTGCAGTTCTGCAGGCAAAGATTTCTGATCTATGAAAATAAACTTGCTAAACACAAAAACTGTGAATGCTTTTTGTCTAAGGAAATGAAGTTGCTGGATCAGACTAACTGCATGTGTCTGCATTGTTGTTGGCCACCAGCACCTTCTGAACCTATGGTGAGGTTCATCGAGATTTCTTGGAGAGAAAGCGAACACTAGTTTAGAAATTTGTCTAAAATGTCTAAAAAAATTTTTCTACATATAAAACCACTTGGTTTTGTGAAAACAGGAGGGGAGGGGGAGGGGGGGAAGTTGGCGGAGATTAGTCTCCTTGTTTCAGCACATATTAATAATCTCCCCACCCCCACCCTTAGATGTCATTGTGTTGGAATTAAGGTTTCCTTAGTCCTGCTGCAATTGTTGGTTTGCTTGTGTTTTTGTAGAAAAGAAGAGGAAGCCCAGAAAAAATATCAAGAAAGGCATAAAAAAATACTTGAAGATGCCAAAAGGAACCATGAAAAAGCAGTCCGTTTCCTCAGAGAAAGCATAGCAAGGTTATTGTTTATTCTGTTATTGTATACATTCTCTGGTGTGCAATAGTTTATCCTTCAGTCTTTGAAATATAGTCATTTCTCTGCTAGGTGTGTCTTCCGTTACACTTGGAAATCTTCTGCCATGAAGCATTCACTTAGTGGCAGTGAAGCAATCAAATTTTGCATGGCACAAAAGGACTTGGAAAGCTGACGATCCACTTACTGCACTAGTGTAGTCTTCAGGGTCCCTGTAGCTGAAGGTGTCCCTTTTTGATGAGATGCAGAGGGGTCTGACTGCTTGCAGGCATTAATAACGATTTGAAACATTTCATATATATTTATGTCATTAACTGAACTGTTTCTGAAGTAGTATAACTAAATTCCAGGTTTCAAACCTGCTCTCTGCTGTTGTATATTCCCTCTGAAATGTGGTAAAAAAGCTTTCTTGCAGCCTGGTGAAATTGGTTGATAGGCCATTTCTTTGTGCTCCTGTTCTTTTCTGGTTGATGGTTGTTGTGGTTTAACCTCAGCCGGCAGCCAAGCACCACGCAGCTGCTCGCTCACTCCCCCTCACCCAGAGGGACAGGGGGAGAATAAGAAAGGAACGTAAAGCTCGAGGGTTGAGATAGGAACAATTTAATAGGTAAAGCAAAAGCTGCACACACAAGCAAAGCAAAAGAAGGAATTCATTCCCCACTCCCCACGGGCAAGGGGGTGTTCAGCCATTCCCAGGGCAGCAGGGCTCCATCACGTGTACCAGTTACTCAGGAAGACGAATGCCATAATGCCTGATGTCCCCCCTGTCCTCCTTCTTCCCCCAGTTTATATATTCAGCATGACACCATATGGTATGGAATAGCCCTTTGGCTAGTTCGGGTCACCTGTCCTGGCTGTGTCCCCCCCCCATGTCCTGTCCTGTGCCTCTCCAGCCCTCTCGCTGGCAGGGCCCATGAAACTGAAAAGTCCTTGACTTAGTATAAGCATTACCCAGCAACAACTAAAAACATCAGTGTGCTACCAGCATTGTTCTCATACCACATCCAAAAGGCAGCACTGCACCAGCTACTAAGAAGAAAATTAACTCTACCCCAGCTGAACCCAGGACAATGGTAAATTAAATGTTCTCTTCATGGGTTTATGTTTATATAATTACTGCGCTGTTGAATTATTTTGCTACTAAAGAAACTGTGAAGCTTTGTTACTTACTTTTACTTGTATGCTAGCACTTCATTGAAAAAGGTCATGTAAATAATTGTACTGTTTCTGTGATGGTTTATTTTTCATTAGATGGCATGTGAGACTTAATAATTGAAAACAAACAACCAAATAGAAACAAACCATTTTTTTTTTCCCTGGGTAATGTATCAAATATGTTGATCTTACTAGGTTTTTTTCTAGTTTACCTGGAATACTCTCAGGCTTGATTCATGCCCACATATTTCTAGCTTTTGGAGTTCCTAGGGTTTATTTTTAACGTGGATACAAGTGGTTGGCTCATATAAAGTTCGCTATGTAATTGTTTAGATAATGGTTATATGAGCAACACCTGAATTCTTACTTTATTTTAGCAACTAGACATATGTCATAATGTGGAACACATTCTTCATATTCAAAATTTAAAAAAAAAAAAAAAAAAGTTGTTGAGCAAACTAGTTGAAAGCCTGTTGGCACTTGCAACTTGAGCGGTACCGTATATAGAAGAGTCTTCCAACTGTTACGCTGTACCCACACCCAGTATCATAGTAAACACAGAGGCTTACAGGAAGAATGTTTGGTGACATCGACAATTACTACTTGTCAGGTTAAACATTCTAATACTAAAAGCTTTCCAGGATATGAGCCTGAAAGATTTTACTTTGCTTACAGAATTCATGAAAAAAATGCAAAGGAAGAAGTGAAAACTCAGGAGCATATGGAGAGAAGGATACAAGCTGTGCTTTCCCTGAAAAACAGCCTAACTTCCAACAGGGTACTGCTGCTGTGGCTTGCATAGGGAGTGAAGGAACTGGCTTGTTAGACTGCTAGGTTTTAATGCAAGTAATTTGAGTTTTTGTTGCAGAATTGCGTGATGCTGTCAGATCACTGACCAAATCCCTTGAAACTGGGGAGAATTTAACTATAGGAGTAATGGTGCTAGATTTGTATGGGCAGATTTTGACACTTCTACTTAGAGAGCTGATTCTGTCAACAATCTAGCTGTTCTGGTAGGGTGACTCTTCAAAATAATGCAAACTACAAGTTCTCTGAAACCCAGCCAGAAGCATTTCTAGTTATTTGAATCCCAGTGCAACTATGCTTCATACAGAAGAAAACCAGTTACTTAAGAATTTAAATAATGTAAACTAAGAATTTCTGAGCTGTGCTACTTTGCTTTTCTACTTATGTTCTGTAAAATCTGAAGGAATTACATTTATTTAATACTGGTTTGTTTAGAACTGTATCTTTCCACATTGCTTCATGGAGTAGCATTTCAGAGGCAGGCTAGGAGCGTAAAGAAGTAGCCCTAACCTAGGCAGAGCTTTCTGCATCTCAGCACACCATGAGTACCGTGTGTATTAAAGACAGGAAGTTCTACTTCAGGGAAATCTACCATGAATTCATACTTAGATAAGGAGACCAACACTAGATTCTGGTTTATATTCTTTAATACATGAATCAAATACTAAACTGGTTTGTGTGGCTTCATAGGAAAAACTCCAAACTCTTCAGGCTTTGAAGAAAGCAATGGCCTTTGAGGCAAAGAGGCAGGAGATGGAAATGAGGGAAGCTGTCCTAGCAGAAGGAGGCAATGTTGCCAAGGAAATTTTCCTCCATAAACGACAGCTAGAGCATGAAAAAGAGAAACAGTAAGTATTCCTATCTATCTCAAACTCTCAGCTGCCTACTGATGCTCATGCAGGAATATATTTGAGCTCTTAATCAGATTCTGAAAACATAAGATTTACGATGCTGTCTCAAGGGAGTGAACTCATGCTTATACTCTGGATGTGTGATATTTGTATAGTCTGTTCTAAGCGACTTGAACTTCTAGCTTAGGTGTGTTATTCAGAGAACCAAAGTTAGGAGCCCATGTTCTATCAGTAGTGCAAAGAAGATAAACTGCTTCAGGAGGGGAATTCAGTGAATCTAAACTGGATGCCCGAAGTAACTGTACTTCTGCATTTCCTGAACGCTGTCCCTACAGAAACTGAATAGCTTTCATAGGCTTTTAGAGACAGTCTCTGGAAGATTGCACTGCAGTAGAAGCAAGGTAGTCTTCATGCTTTTTCTGATTGAAAGTACTCGTCTGCCTGTGTAACAAAGTTGATGGGAATGTGCCTGTACGTCATCTGCTCTGGTAAAAAGCATAATTATTGTTTTTAACCACTCATGAAGATGAATTTGAGCTAAGATACCAAACAGAGGATGGCTGAGATATGCATTTCTGCATGCTGGCTTTGCTACAAGGGCAGTAAACTGTAGCAAATGTTAGAGGTTTAATAAAGGTCCAGTAAGTCCTAAGTTTTGATTAAATAAAGCTTCAGTTTTGACAGCTGCGTAACACCACCTCTGCTATCCCTAAATATGTTCTAAAAAGCATATTAATAAAATAATCGTATGAGTTTGTAGAGATCTGCTGGAAATACCCAACTCTTAAGTTTAATCCTTTTCACCTTGCTTTCTGCCTTTCACTGTTTCCCTTTGCAGGCCAAGGGAGATCACAGGTTGTTAGTCTTAACGTTAGCTGTGTCGTGTTCCTCATAGCAGTTCTCTTCTAATTTCAGCTACTATCCTCCTAATCTGCTGAGGAACTGCTTAGTTATTTCTCCCAGGGCTCTGCCATTCTCCTCTCCTGTGAAGGGATGTTCTCAGTTTTCTCCGAGTAGATTTCAGCCTGAACATACATTTCTGAATTATCTGCAAAAGAAAATAATTCTTTAGTCATTAAAACCATTATGCCATTAATTTGTATATCACCTACAAAAAGATTTGTAAAGCCAAGAACTGATAGGAAGAGTGGATGGCTTTTTACTTAAGGCAGTTAGCACTGGGAGTCAGTATACTGCTCCTATGTCTTTGTATCCGTGATTTAACTTCCTTGTACTGCGATTTTGCAAAAATACATTACAAATAGGATGCCATTTATCTGCTGCAATGGGACATTATGAGGCTACATTCAGACATTAAAGTGCTTCAGTAGCTAGTAGCCTGTATTTAAATGAGAGGTGATATTTTCTTTGCTCCTGTTTAGAATCAGTAATTATTTATATGGATTACTTGAAGAGGTGAAGGTCTATATTAAAACTGATCATTAGTGTGGGTAATATTTGTTGCAGAAAATTGTGTACTAAACTGCTGGTATTAAAACTGAGATTAAATTATCTACTGTCACTTTTGTCATGCTACGCAGTGTGTCATGGAATTTGTAGTTGTACATAGCTTTGAATTCATATCTTCCAAGTTCAGTATTTATGTCCTTATCTTAAAACATTCTTCCTTCCTTTATTAAATCCACTGGATTTCAGATAGGCAGTTTTCTTTAAATAGCTGACAAGGTTAGGAAAAGTATTTAAACCCTTCGTTTTTCAGTAGCGGTGACTGCTATGGTTTGTCAACTCCTCAACTTGTAAAACACTGTAATTGAGTATATTTAGTCTGCAAAAATGTATAAATAGCCTCTAAATCACCTGTTGTCTTCGCACAAATTACCAATGCACCCAATTTAAAGACTTGCTCTTTAGCTTAGAGGCTCAAAAGAAACTGGACTGCAGTGAATATTATTAATATAATAATTCATAGTTGGTTTAATATTTCTTACAACATTACAGAGCTTTTAGAAAACGGCAAAAGTCAAGAAAAATTGAGATTGTTTCTCGAATTTTGCAAGAAGAAGCTTCTATTTGCAAGCAGAAAAGAAGTCAGTCCTGTACTAAGGCAATTAAGGGTAGTGGTAAACTTGAGGATTCTTCACTGTGGAGAACGCAAACGTGGCGATATATCGAGAAGACCTGCAAACACTCAGCTGGAGCAGTATCACAGGTAAACAAAGGCCTAAGAATTACCTGTCTTTAGGTGTACTTTTTGTCAGAGGTGCAGGTCAGTGAATTCTCTTGTCTCTGAATAGCAGAGCCTACAACCAAACACCGGATAGTACAGAACAAGTGGGTGGTCATTTCTCCCCTAGATCTCTTAATGACCGTTAGTCTCCCTTGTCTTGCTTGTTGATGCTTATATGAATAAAGACACTGTCTTGCTTGGTGTGGGGAGGTTTGTAAGAAGACATGAATTTTCAGACACATGAATCGCAAGAGGCATCAAAAGCCATGCAGAGTACCATCACTTCCTATTTAATTACCTTCATCCCTGAGTAAGGATTCAGATGAGTTTGTGAGCACACGAGAAATATTTCAACTGTATTACAAAGGAGACCAGGGACATAAGCGGTCTGGATAGTTCCGTTGGTTTTTATCTTCGCAGTATTCCAGGGAGTACTGGCTTGGAAAATGAAGGTGAATGGAGGTGAAATGATGGAATTTAATTCCCTGATGAAACTAGTGGCCTCATGCAATCTTTAGGTATTTAAAAGAAAAGAGGTGGGGAGGGAGGTGTTGGTAGAAATAGTCATACTACAACGAAACAACAAAGCCCTTGGTTATCACGTGATATACAAAACATTCAAAAACTGCAGTCAGTGTTCTCATGCCTGGGGACTGGTTTCTAGCCTCCTACAGTGTACAGTTAACAGCGTACAGATGCTTTTAACGTAAGATTTTGTTTGTATTCGGTGTTTTAAGAAAGGATTGACCTAAGTTGTCATCCTTGGCCTCTGAGCTTTATACACCTGTCATTTTTGTGTTAAAAGAGCTCATAAACTGTTAACTGTTGAAGTAACTGTCCTTTAGTAATTTTTAACTGTATCTTCAAAACTTACGGTCTTTCACAGAAGTCATGGCACTCTCCACTAGCTTGTTCCTCAGCGGGTGAGAGAACTGCTTCTGTAGGAGAGAATTCTGAAGAAATACCCCATGACGTGCTCTGTGAAAGTGATGACGATGAGAAAGAGAGGGACAAAACCCTACTAGAACCTGAGTTCCCAGGACTTTGGGATCAGGAATGTGACTTGCACAAGGTAAAAGTTGTGATATCTCGTACTAGAAATAATAACAGGCAAAGAAAAGCATACCTTCTAGCAAAGTAGTAGTATTCTATACTCTAAACAGAAGTAAATAATATACTTAATACTCTTATAAAGTGGAGTATAATATAAAATAATATAAAATACTCTTATACAGTGGAACTGTGAAGTTAAAATCCTAAATGTGATTCAAAGGTATACTTGCATGTACTGCTTTTTCTGAGATGTAGAAGACATTTAAGAGCAGACTTTGTAATCAATCAAAAAGAAATAATGTCAGTACATACTTTCATGGAAGAAGTGCTGGACCATAACTGAAATGATAACCACAGAATCACTTAGGTTGGGAAAGATCTTTGAGATCATCAAGTCTAACCGTTACCCCAGCACTGCCAAGCCCACCGCTTAACCATGTCCCTGAGCATCACATCTACGCATTTTGTTTTAACAACTCCAGGGATGGTGATTCTGCCACCTCCCTGGGCAGCCTGTGCCAGTGCTTTACCACCCTTTCAGTTGAAAAAAAATTTGCTAATACCCGATCTAACCCTCCCCTGGTGCAACTTGAGGCTGTTTCCTATTGTCCTGTCACTTGTTATCTGGGGGAAGAGACTGACCCCCAGGTAGTTGTAGAGAGCAATAACGCCCCCCCTGTGTCTCCTCTTCTCCAGGCTAAGCAACCCCAGTTCTCTCGGCCGCTTCTCATAGGACTTATGCTCCAGAACCTTCACCAGCTTAGCTGCCATGTTGCAGTGAAGTTAGCTGATTTTTTCTGAATGAGTATTTGTTTAAGAAGTTGAGGGAGAAAAAAATCCTTTAAGCGCACAAGATCTAATGCTGCCTTTAAAAACACTATGTCATAGTGTTGGATGATAAGCTACAGAACAGACAGCTGAGAGTAAAATTCTTCATATGGAAGCTGGGAGGCTGAATTTGATCTGGAGAGAAACAGATAAAGGCTGGCCAGATCCTAAAAGATTCCATTCTGCAGACTTTTCTACTTGGAGCTACAGATTCTGTGATCACACTTACAGTCATGGTGTTTTTTATCGATGTTCCTTATTAGATATCCAAAGAAGAAATGGTTCCAAAGCAGCTGGCTACAAGTGTAGTGAAAGAAGAACTTTTTGACAAAAAAAGGGAGAAATTCCAAACTGGAGTTTTTCACAAGCAAATAGTGTCTGGTCGTGAACGTAAGGGATGTACTTTCTATAGTAAACCAAGCTGCATTCATTTTAAGGTTAGTGACCGTTCTGTGTAGGATCTATAAAGATGATGTATGTGTCTACTGTATGTACATAGCAATGTCTTGATCAAAAGTCTGTTGCATGGGAAGGAAAAGAAAATATAATACTTCTTGTCTTTGATAGGTCTTTAGTCAAACGTGAGACAGTATTTGCCTTTTTATCTAGCAATCTCTTTAAGTTACAATCAGGTTAAATAAACTACTTAGTTTCACTACTTAGTTCTAAATTATAAAATACTTCCTTTACTTAGGGGAATTTAAATACTGCCAGAAAGATGAGCAAATAATGAAACAGCTTGTTACGCTGTGTTCTGTTGTTGTTTGGTTGGGTTTTTTTTAAGCGCAGCCTAACTGTTACTTAGGTATTGTTTGTATATACAATATGACTATAAAAAAATGCCCTTGAAGTCATGACTATGACCCAGTCAAGATTTCAGTTTGCAAGCGACCATCATATCGTACTGGTCATGAGGAAAGTGAGCGGCAGTATATCTGTATTTTAATTAACAAGTGTACTGTGAGAAAGTATAACACTCTGCCTAGTCCTCTGTACTTGAAAAGGTTGCTAGTATGGCACATCAGACAAACCTTTTGTGTCAGAGAAACGTGCTGCCAGGCAGCCCACAAGACTCATCTACGTGTTAGTGGATGTGCCCAGCTGTACAGCTTTCCTGGCGTTCTGGTTTGATGAGGTTTGATGAGCTGGGAACCTGTGCCTTGCACAGAAACAGCAGACCTCTGTCAGAAGACGGTGACACCCAGCTCTGTGTTTCAGAAATCTGTGTTGCCTTTGCTACACACAGTCTTAAATTGTTAACTTGGTTAGTCCACACATGTGACTTGACATCTTTGACGTTCACTGCAAGAAAAGACAGAGCAGCTTGGTGTGTTAGCTGCGCACCAACGCAAGTAATGTGCCCCAGCCATGAAGCGTGAGTTCCTGGCTATGTAGGCTATGTGTTTTACAAGGGTTTGTTTGGAGCCAGGCAGGGCTTGATGGGTTTAGATAATACTTTGCACACAGGCCAAGGACCCCAATAGGGACTGTGGGCACAGCTGTGGTGAAAGCAGTTGGTTTTGTCATGATGTGTGTAAACGCTACTTCCTGTAACTCACACCACCTGATATGTTTGGTGTTCCAAGGATTTTGATGTTGGTCAAATCTACAAAAAGAAGATAGCTTTGATAAACGCATCCTACAGTGTTAATTCCTGCAGACTAGTGGGAATCAGTGAATGGCTTAAGGACTTCATCAGTATTCAGTAAGTAAAATTAACTGTAGACTAGTTGCTTTTTTTACCTTTGTACCACAGCAGATGTAAGCAAATTCTGTATCATATTAAATAATTTCAGTAGACACATCTAAATTACTAGATTCCATTCTTGTGTGACGAGGAAAGAAACTGTGTCTCCAAGCTGAGGAGCAAGAGGCTTACTAAGCCTCAGCTGCATGTCGTTGGTTTCTGTAGTGGTGATAAGAAGGGACCAGCCCCTAATCTGTGGAAAGCAATAGAGACCTGTGGCAGCTACCAGCCCTGAACAAGTAGAAAGCTTTTTTCAAAAATGTCAGAACATTTTAAAAAGGACCTCTTCATTGGTACAAAGAAGTAAAAGAGGACCCAAGCTTCTTTCTAGGCCACCACAAGGGCCTTTAAACCCAGGCAAACCTCTCACCAGCTGCCATCCTTCGGTGCATGATTCACAGAATTTCTAGATGACTGCTGAAGTTTGTGTGTAAGGAAGCTGATGAAATCAAGGAAGCAGTCTGTGGGCAAAGAGCACTTAAGTTCAAATCCTGTGGTCTTGGGAAAGAACATTCATATAATCCTGCTGACAGGTTATATAACGAAGTACTCCATCCAGTTGGGAGAGGTTGCAAATTGATCTCAGTTTAACTGTATAAATGATTTTATTTGGCTGTTAGTAAATAAATAAAAGGAAATATCCACAAAATATTGCTTTCTAAGAATAATTCAGGCACTAGCTTTCTCTGGAGATACTCCAAGTCTTCAACAATGTAAAGTATTACTTTCCACAACTTGTCTTTACCTGAAAAGTGAGTCAAGAAAATAAAATATTTACTTGGAACTCTGTGAAATGAAAAGAAAGAAAGATTTTAGTCTAGCCTAAAAATGAAAAACTGCCAGAGCTCTTGTTTGTGTGTAAGTGAACCTTATTGACAAATAGGAGACACCAGAGTGAATTAATTTGGCTTACATAAAAAGTTAACTTTACATAAAGACTTCAATTCTTATCGCTGACTGACCTGAAGAAACCAATTCTGTTTAATTATATCCCGGTGAAATAAATAAGTTGTATTACCTCAGTAACTGATTTCATACTCCAGGGATCATTTTCCAGCTCACTACCCACTGCCACTTTGTAGTGCTAGATTGCACTTGGAATTTCCAGCTTGCTCGATGAGAAAAATTACAGTGTATAGTTAAGCTGTTGCCTGCCCTCTTGGTCCCTGTTAAGAGTACACTGGGATGTGAAGATGCTACAGTTCTTGACTGAAGGGAATCACTGGAGAGCTGTAAGGTCTGAATCCAGCTGCTGTAGGAGATCTTGGTAGAGATGGTTAGCACTTCAGTCACAGGCTGATGGAGGTGCGTAATTGACCACAATACAGCAGAGCACTTAAGCTTTTAAACTTGCTCTGGTCCTTGGCCGAGTATGAATGTAGTTTTTTTCTCCTTTTGAAATCAGGTATGTCGGTTTAATTTGGACTGACTTACAATAAATTTAATTTCTATTACAAAGCCTGAAGCTAACTAATCTTCTGACAAAATGAGAGGGGTTTCAGGCTCTCAAAGACCGATTTATTAGGTGATTTTTTTCTCATTTAGTGTGTTGGACAATTCAATATTTTAAATCTGCACCTTGGATTTGTGACCAAAAATGAAAGAACTCTTTCTGGAAGGCCTAGGTCTTTCCTTGATATAATTGCCTTTCAAAGTACTCTCCAAAGACAAATGAAACTCTACGTATTGTGAATAGAAAGAGTCAATGATTCTTCAATGTCTGAGGGATGAATTCATGTTTTTTCAAGTAAATTGGACATCCATACATTTGTCAGATAGATAGATAGATAGCAAAAATAACATATAGATCTTATTAACCTTTGTCATATTATTAATAATTTGAAGAGCACAGATCAGATTTGCAGACACTGTCCTTACACTGTATAATGATTATCTTTTCTCGGGTAGAACCATACATAAATTGTTTGTCACAAAACAGTTTTACCAAGCTTTTTGAAAATGCTCAGTACATCTAAGCTGCCATGGTATCAGTTGTCCTCTGCATCATTTGCACAGGTAGTTGTAGACTTACTACTTGAGAACTGTTTAGTGACAGATGTTACATTTGCTAATAAAAGACTATATTCTAATGGTTAAAATGAGCATTATTACATCCTCATGCAATGAGGATCTATTCTTAGCATAGTGGTTCTCTGTGTGTTTGTGTGTTTGGCAGCCTGTGCTCTAAATCATAAATATTTTATCAAGGTAACGTTTGAAATAAAGGAGCTATTCCTTAGAGTCTTTCTCAGGGGAAACTGCTAGTGACCTGTTCTGAAGGTCACTATACAGATGCTTATTTCCCTGTTCACATTTTAAGCTCCTGAACTCTGAACAGCGTTTCCCCTTTCTGTTTAAAAATGTTTCATCTTGCTTTTGTTTTGGTTTTCATTTTGTTTTGCTAAAATTGTTTCAGTGTTTCACTTTGATCAGGTATACCCACGGCTAACAACTTTTTATCTATTTTGTCTTATCTTCCTTTCTGTTTCCGTCAGGCAGAACAGGTCTCCAGTCATGCCTTGATAATTTCATTTAGAGTGCAGCTGTGAGATTTTTTGTCTTCTGATGGGCATTTTGCTTGCATCACAGAGACCGTGAAATGAGGCATTGAAATGAGTGACAGTTTCTATTCAAGATAATTTTGATACAGTTTGCAGCGAGCAGCACATTCTCTAATTGTTTGCAGCTACCTTCTGGGTTTTTTTCCCCACTTAATTTCCTGTTTGGACAGGGGAGATGTTACAGAGCAACGCTCAATGGGTGACAGGAGAAGCTTCCTCGCTGTTTGAATAGGCGATTGGGCCACCCTGTTCTTGGTGATATTACCAAGCCTCAGCTTCACCTGTTTGCCTGCAGGCTCTTTGTCTGTAGCACGAAGGCAGTAAGTCTTGCCTTTTAAAAGCACTTGTAAGGCTTTCTGAGTAAAGCCTCGATAAAGAGTCAGCCTTTGTAGTCTTACAATTGCAGCAGGGTTCTATAGCTTTTCATTAATCTGTCGCTCATTCTCACTTTTCCAAGTAATTATCCAAGTGGGGGGGGAAAAATAGATCTGCTATTGTTACCAGAGTAGGAGCTGGATGTTTCATACATAGCTTTAATTTGGAGTTTTATGTTAATTATCTCCACAGTTTTGACCCACCCGGCAAAATGTCTGCTGGAATGTCCTGTGAATTGGTGGTAACATTTAAGCCAATGGTAAGTGTACCAGAGTGCTAAGTTACACAATTATGAGAATCCTAATATAATCCAGCAGTCTGATTAAAAGCATCATTAATTTAATTTCTTAACTGTTAACAAGGAAACGACATTCCTAGGCAAGGCAGTGTTGTAATGAACGACTGCGTGCATGTTCCAGCTCTGTTAAATTGTCGTAAGGCATATTCTGAGCACACGTTTTAGAATGCCTGCCACTAAGTATTCTTGGACTATGTTTTGAAACATGCTCCAAACAAAAAGATCTATAATACCGCCTAGCTAAACTTAGCCAGGCAGTTACCAAAACTATTTTAAAGCAGAAATGTAGAATCTGTAGAGATAGGTATGTTACTCAGAATGAGTGAAAATATTTTTCACCAGGCTACACAGGCTGAATCATTCAGGATTACTTGGTTGGGTTGGTTGGTTTTTTTTTGTTGTTGTTTTCCAGATAAATGAAACCCTGGAAGGAGAAGTCATGTTTATGGCACAGACAGGTTCTTTTTCTGTTCCACTGAAATGTACACCCAAGAGATGCATTGTAAGTGACTTCAAGTATGTTCAGAGTCAGTATAACAACAGTAATAGAAAATGTGTGATAGCATAAACATAATTGAAAATATTTAGCAAGAAATATTTAAATTTCTTTCTTTTTCATTTTCTAAATGGAGAGTTTCTTTCCAGAAAATGATTCGTTCCTTAGCTTCCCAGATTACAGTGAGCCTTATACAAAATTACCTTAATGGGTTTACTTAACCGTGAACTGTAGCTTTAACTTCAGGTTGGGGTTGACTGCAGTAGTTCTGTTCAGAAGTGGATGACATGGTGTTACACTGGGAAGAGAAACGCTGGCTGGAAATGAACTATCTTTTTTTCATTGGAATTTTTGGAAATTCCATCCCAGACCTGCAGTAGTTGATTCTATAGTTTTCTATGTAGACAAAAACCACATAATATCTTTCTATCTTTTCTGGCATTTGTCAAAAGCATGTATCATTTCCTTTCAGCATCTCAAAATCTTTTGAGAAGTCTATACTGAATTTTAGGTGAAGAAGATAATATGTTTACTCTTAAGAGTTGGAAATACAGCCTGCACTAACTGTTTTTAGATACCCTAACTTCCTATGAGCTAATTTGAATAAAGTATTTGATAAAAGCAACAGCTTTGTTTTTAAATTACTTCCTTCACAGCTAAGAGTAGCTTTATAGGCCAAAAGAAACTATAGATGAGTATATACAATGCTAGAGGGAAAAGATTATGCAAGGAGACACCCAGTATCAGAATAAGACTAGAAATACAAAATCTGGGGCATGCTGGGAGCATACGTAATAATAACAAATAATTTTTAAAAGGTGTTTAGACATATGAGTGTCTTCCTGGAATTTGTGATTGTTAGATTTTAGTAAATTGAATGAATAGGATTGCATGTAAAGTTTCTTTACCGGACAACATGTTGAAAATTTTGTGCACAGGGAAATGAATCAAGAACAATCTGTTACACAGAAAATAGAAGAGGGGAAGTAACTGAAAGTTAGTGCGCTATAATTATTATATTAGCATTCTTGTAAGATATTTAAGGATGTGCTTCATTTTAAGCACTTGTGATATCATTCTAGCTTCCTACAGCAATATGTGATATCTTAAATCTGAGTATGTGTATAGGACTCTGTTGGTTTCCAGTTAGAAGATCCTGAAGATGAGTCTGCACAATGCAGCTGCAAGCCAGCACGTTTAGCTTTGGTCAGAGGAGGAGTTTTCTTCATCTAGAGAGTTCATACCAGCGTGGGGCACTGATTACACCCAGGAACTCCTGTTCTTTATGCCCTGAAAGTGGGAAGAGTTCAGCTGTAAGCAGGATACTAACAAGCAACCAAGTTGCCTTTGTCTTTTTGATGCTTGAACTTGAATAACAAGCCTTTTGTTATCAAAATCATTAAAAATTCTTTATGAAGCAGCGTATTACTTCATAAACTCCTTGTAAACCACGATAGCTCAAAGAAACAAGGCAGGATGTGTTACAAACTGATACATAGTCACTATATGATGTTAAATGCTGCTTGCTTCTCAGCTTGATGCTAGGAAAACCGTTTTTCTGTAATACAAGAATATCAGTGCTGAATTGGTACATAAATATTACCTGTTTCCAGAGTAACGACCTAAAGGCTTATGCAAGCTGTTACTATGAGCAGAATTTAGCCTGGTTTTCCCCTTGCGGACTGCGATGGAAGGGGCTCAGTTTAACATGACATTGTTTTAATGAGTTGGCTGCTGCAAGAAGGCAGAAGGATACCCGCAGTTCATGTCATTATTTGATACGGTCTTTGAAATGATAATAAGAAATGCAAAGTCTTATTCTTGAAAAGGTGGATGCTCATTTAATTGACATTACTGACTATCTAGGACAGTAGTAAATAATGGTTTATCTTCTTACAGCTGGCACTAGATAAAGAGCTCATTGACTTCGGCAGCCATGTGGTGGGAGAGACAATTTCACGGACCATCAACCTGACAAACAGTGGAGCTTTGGGAACAAGATTCAAAGTTCAGATGTCAGCAGGTGACAGTAGTACATGCAGAGCAACAGAAAAATCTTCTCCTGGAAGAATGGTAGGTTCAAAAGGATTTCCCTAAATCAACAGAAACATTCTGCTTTGCAAAGTGTGGTAGAATCATAGCTCAGGTTGGAGTGGGCTTTGGAAGATCATCTGCTCCAACCTTTAGTAGTTTGTTTATGTTTGAGCTGGCCTGTCTTGATACAATCTGTTAGATCCCCAACTATCAGAAGAGAAATTTAAATTTAAGTAATTTAAAATTATTTAGGGGGTAGGGGGGAAACTAACAGTGATAATTTTTTGTAACATTTCAGTCATTTATGTAATGATTTCTATCTTCTCCACATCCATGAAAATTAGGAAAAAATACTTTGGTTAAGAGGAGATTCTGGCAGAGTCACTTAAAGTCCCAACTCCTGGACTTAAGAGAAATGCTAACAGTTGCAAAACTAGCAATGGAGTAATGACAAATGGGAGCACTAGCCTGTGATTTTCCCTTGCTGCCCAAAGGACAGTCACAGTTACTGACAGCTGTTGTTAGAAGGGAAGGAGCTGTCGTCGTTTGACTAATAATCCCATTGAGGGCTGTTGCCTGAAAACAACAATAATAAATAGTGTGAAAAAAATTGAAGAGGATCTCTCCAATCAATAGTGGAATGAATGCAAATGATTCTAATACTGTGTCCTGTGGAATGTCCTGGGTGGGAATGAAGCAGAGACTGGAGAAATGTACCAAGACTCAGACACTTGGTGCAGAGCTGACAAAATGTGTGGTGTTAGACCTGATGGTTGCTCCTACAGCATGCCAGTTTCAAAGCTGACAGAAAACGGAGGAATCCTAACAGTTGTACTCCTCCATGTAGCAGATAGTTTTAAGTGAAAGACACAAGAAAGCATGCATACAATTGTCTTTGCATGTCAGCACTGTGGGCCGGATTTTTGAGTAGTCGGAACAACTTAACTCTGAAGATGTGCTAAATAAGTTGTAGAGTTCATTCTTAAAGTGGGGAAACTTTCAGATTTTAAAAAAACCCAAGCAAACAAAAAAAACCCCAACAGCAATGAACCGCTCACTGTGGTAGGAGCTTGTGTTTTGTAATTCCTGTGTTGATGAATATCACTATCATAAATGTTCCTTTTTCCTCAAGTGTTGCCTAGGTAGTACACATAAACAGATAGATTTCACAGGTCCTTGACCAGAGAGAATAGCACTACTAGGCTGTGTATCTTTTATGAAGTGCCTGTATGTTCTTGTAAGCTCAGTGCAGAGTCTTTATCCTTTTTCCATCAGTGCAGTCTTTTAATTTCTTTGATTGCTGAAGAACAATTGGCTCAGATGGTTTTCAAAATTCTCTGCTTGATAATCTAGCAAATTTTTAAGTTCCAAGAAAAGACATGACCTCTCATTTGAAACATTACATTAAATACTACGTACAGTGAAACTGCTGAGCTATTTGCCACGGTTTTCAACTCATATATTATCCTTACATTAAAAGCATGGTTCAAATAATAGAATTTGTGAAATAACACTGTCTGTATCCATGGTTTCCCTTCTGTATTCTGTCCTTTGTAGGTGTGTAATAAACGGAAGTCTAGTTTTAGCAGACCTAATTTTGACATAGAACTGCCTGTGTTTCCACGAGAAGAATGTTAGTTCTGTTAATTGTAAAATAACTGACACTGTATTGCTCCTGTTGTATTATTTACCTGTTTTGGGCAGCCAGCAAAAATTAAATCTGCTCGTTCATAAAGGTCTAGGAGAATGTGTAGTTTTTAGAAAGTGCAGCACACTTCTCCATTTATAATGTGGAACAGTTGCAAGAAAACACAAGTTTGATTTGCAACTGCTTGATAAAACTGGAGCTGATGCAAGCTAGATGAGCAGACACAGTTGAAAATACTTTTTTCTTTGTTTTCTAATAGGTTACTGAACACTTCAGTGACGATGTCCCTGTAAAGAAAAACAGCGATAGTCCTGTGACAGCTGCAGTTGAGAAGAAGGAACAAGTTTGTCCTGAGGGTAGTAAGGAAGTGACCTGCTGTGCTGCCCAGGTGGAGCAGCAGAGAGCTGAGACAAGCCGGAGCAGTAGTTCCGCAGGTAAGCTGACTACCTTAGAAAATAGCCAGTGCAGTTTTCCAGGCCAAGCATTATCCATTTGTAGGGTTTCCTGTAATGAACTGTGGAATTCAGTTTGCAGAGTTACTCAGTAAATTAAGCAGTTCATTACTCTAGTAGTAATGTTAGAGTTCTTTGTATGCTGCCTCACAAAAAAATGACTAAAAATAATGTACTGACACCATTATATCAAAAGCAGCAGAGAATCTCACTTCTCATTAGCGATCAACAATTCAGTCTCAGAAGAATACAGAACCCAACTGGCTTACAGAAACTACAAAATTGTTATCATTCTTGTCTCAGCAACTGAATACCCACTTCTCAGAATAGAAATCCACATGACAGGTTTATTTTTATAGTCTGTGGTTCTAGGAACAAGGAAGCAGAAAGATGAACCTCCTCAGACATTTTCCATCTCATTCCTGATGTTTACCAGGTGCTTAATAAAATCCAGTCTTGTAGAAGAAAGACTTTCTTGATTTCTTTATTATCTGTATTCTTTAACATTACGTCTCGATGTTGATCTTTCCAATTGCAGGAAACTAAAAGTTCCATGAAAAGGTAGTGGGTGGCTTGCTTTTTTTAAATCTGGGATCTGTATTGTGAAATGGAGCGATTCCATAAATCACAGTAGCTGTCTCCAAAGAACACGTAAAGATGTTTTCAGACCTTAAAAAAAAAAATCCACTGCTTTGGCACATTAACATACCTTGTGACACTCTGATCTTTTTCCTGGTTAACGTGAAGGATATGGTTTGCAGTTGAGTACTGCCATGGAGTCCAGCGTTAGCTTCATCTCTCTCGTGATGCATTAGTTTAAGGCACTTTGAAGCCCTAGTGGGAGACTGTTTATTTAAAAGGTGCTTATTATTGCAGTTGTTTTGAGCATAAAGTGAAGCAGCACTTTCACTTGTGTTGCGAGTCCTCCACACTGCCTTGCTTTGTCCCACTGAAATTGCTCTTAAAGCCCAGCTCTCACTTTCAGCTGAATTTGCGTTCCTTGATGTTAACAACCTCCAGTATACGCTTTGTCCTACTGAAACATCAATATTGGTGTTCTGTAGTGGAAGGCTCAGGTGCCTGAGGTAGGCTTCTAGGGTAGGGCAAAGTTGTATGGCCAAACAGAAATCGCCTTCTAGACATTTATGTTTCCCCATCACTGGCATACGTTACTTGATTTGCAATATTGACCAAAATCAATGTACTTCTGCCCGGTTTGTTATTTTTGATAAGTGACTAGATGCACACATCCAGCATTCTGTGGGATTTTGGTTGTGGTTTGGTTTTTTTTCTTCCCCAGAACAACTTGGTCAAGATATATCACATTCCAGATCAGATCTAGACATAGACAACGCACATAATGTAGTGGAACTTTCGCCTGAAGAAACACCAGTGGAAATCATGCTTGGAAAGGTAATGAATACCCTGAGATACGGATCCAAGGTTTTCACTAGTCTAAGCCTACATTAAATACATTGCTTTGGCTCTGGTGGGAAATGGTTAGGTGCATGATCGGTTTCAAGCCCGCTGGACTTCACTATATTACAATTAATTCTTTAAATGAAATCACATGACACATTTGCCCTTTCTTTTGATCTTATTTGACTTATTTGAGCTGACAGATTCTGTATAAATTTACGTTTTCCATAATTTAACTCTGTGTGTATGTGTGTATGTGAAACTTTTTTCTGCTGTGTTGTTCTGTAGTTACACAAAGTCTGGTGACAACACAAAAGATGGGGCAGGAAGAATGTCTGGGAAATGTCAGACTTGAGCCATATTACAAAATGTGGGTATGAGAGCGCAGATCCTGGTGGTACTAGCATTTATGGCTTCCTCTTATGCATACGAAAGGCAGGTGGACTCAGTGCTGCAATCAGCAGAGCAGATCTTTGAATGGCTGCAGAAGGCTGCTTCTCCATGTTTTAGTTACACATTCCCCAATACATGATGGAAACACTTTGGTAAACCACATTATTTAGCTGTCATACAGACTCCTGCAGTAACAGGGGAGACTCAGTAAGATTTGTTGCGAAACCATGTGTCATGCCAAGTCTTTTCCCCACAACAAACCTCCTAGGGAGCTACTAATACTGATTTATTTATTTTTTCTCTTGCATAGTGTGTTCAATCTGGTTACAAGCTAGGTGTAGTAGAGTGTTTGTATAGTATGAGTATATAGTGCTTCTTTATTTCAATACAGTCTATAGCCAACTACAGTAATATAGTATTTTCATTAAAAACATGTTACTTCTTGTTTAGGTTACTGAAGGTGAAATTGGACCCCGCAGCTCAGTCAAACTTCAGATTATATTTGTCCCAGCTATCCCTGGAGATGTGCGGGCAGAGTTTGTGATCATGTTTGACAACTCAGACTGCAAACCAGTGAGTGATTTTGTGCAAGACTTGCTTCAAAACACTGTAGAAAAAGAGTTTAGAGTCCTCCTACTTCTGCTTTTCCCAAGAATTAAGAGCGCTCAAAAATCCTATATTAAAAACAGGAGAAGGAGTTAGAGGACAGATATGTTTTATGAACGTTCTAAGTAATAACAATGAGGTACCACGTGATCAAGTATTATGTGCTCTGGTGGGAGGTAACTGTAAATCACGGTCCTTCTTTCTGATGCAGTATGGTTGTTAAACTTGTTGGTTCCCTTAAATTTCTGTGCAAATAATCCTGATATTCCCATTTTATCAGACATCATACTGGAAAACATCTAATTCCCCTCTATTCCCAACCCACGTAGTTTATTTTCTTTCTGATATATCAGAATTGGAATTATTTAGCGTGCAGTAGTGAAACTGATGTGTGAAAGCTGGAAGAGATGACAACTTTAGTTACCACTTCAGCATATTTTGATTCTACACTTCATTGGAAGCCAAATTCTGCCTGGGAACAGTTCACAGAAGCTTGCCAAAAAAAAAAAGAAAAATTTCCAAGAAGCTCAGTAGGCCAGTCTTGGCTCTCTCCATGGTCTACAGATGGAGTAGTCTACAAAAGGAGCTGCAGATGCGTACCAAAGGCTCCTGTGGGCACCCTCTCCTGCTCCTGCAGGGTCATTTTGTCCAAGTCTGAGCTATGTGGTCACTGCTGTCAGACCTGAGGTCATTACAGCAAGTGCAGCACTGCTGCTGTTACAGCATTGCTCTGCTGGCTAAACAAGCTGCAGTCTCTCAAGTTTGTGAATTACGGCATATTCACTTAAGCTAGATGCACTTTAAATATTTCTTTTCAATGCATGCAATTCCTTCATGTTCCCTATCAAAGAATTGAAATCAAAGTACAGTTTTTTTTCCTGCTGGGACACCATAACACCTAGGTTTTATTTTATGAATGATTTGCCTAATTAAAGAACCTGTTGCAATATGAATACTAGAATATTTTATTCAGCTCTAGTTTATAGCAGAAAGTCTTGTTCTGTCTAGATCAGTAAGAATTTGAGACTAACAAAAATAATTGCACTCTTGATTTATGTATTAACAGCTATGCTTTAGTGCCGTTGGGGTTTCTGTTGATGTGCCGGTTTGGGTGCCCAATCCCAACGTTGATTTAAAGATCTGTATGTATGACCGACTCTATCAGGATTGCGTTGTCATTCAAAGCAGGTGAGCTACCCTTTAATTCGCAGCTGCCTTGCTATGGCTAAATAATGAGATCTTCAGCTACTAGATGATGTCTTGAGATTCTGTTGTGCCAGACCCATCTTGTCCCAGGAAGCTGAAGAACAGTTTGGGTTTTTCTCTGGTGTTCCAGGAGGACATCCTGAAAGTCCTCCAAGTTCCACGCTGCTGTGGAAATTGGAATTGGGTACCCTACGCTCCCAGATTCCCAAGACTAGCCGTAGCTATGAAGTATCTGGGTTAATACATGCTGCTGCAAGATACCCTGTGCTGTACCTGTTCTATGGTAGAACTGTCAAGTTCCTCGGGAACAGCAGCCCCACCAAGTTCCATCGTGTGGGATTTGCACACTGAGCATTAGGGAGATAAATGAGTCTAAACTTAAGTGCACATTGGGTATAATTGCTTCAGCCAGGAAAATTTAGGAAAGAGTATTTTGTTGTTTCTCAGCTATTTTACCTTTAATTAAAGTCCATGGGAGACTTACAGTCTGGAAGCCAGCCGCATGCCAACTGTTCTTTATTGAGAAGGTCAGTCACCAGTATTTCCAGATTTGGAGTACAATGCTGGATAACTCGTGTCAGTCCTTTTGTGTTTACCATAAAATGGGAAGGATACAACTTTTCCTAACCCATACAGGCCTTAGCACTGCACTGGAGTGACAGGATACCTTGTGAGTACACAGCTAGTGACCAAATAGCAATGTGCAGGGGATAAAATGTCTGGGTGTTTCTGTAGTCCAAGTCAGTGATGTCCGGAGACTGGTTCTGTTTGCACTCTAATATAAAGATAATATTTCAGCTGATTGGCTGCCAGAGATTTTGTGCTATTAGAGGGTAGTTGTATGATCTTTTACTCAGTTGTCTTCAGGTGCTGGGTGTCTTCTCTCCACCTAATGCAGTCACTATTGAGCGCTTATTTTAACAATTTGCATTTCTTAGATTCTTTTTAAATAGGGTTGGGGTGGGTTTGTGGGAGGGTGGGGGAGAGATTGGTTCTGTAGAAGGCATCCATTCTAAACCTCTTACCAGAATTACAGACTGCAGAGATTCTTCACAGTTGGAAAGAAATGAGTAAAGCTGTTATCTCAGAAATTCAGCTTACAGATATGACAAGCACAAGTTGTTATATAAGTGATTTTACTTGGTCTAGATAACCCAGGGATAAAACTTGCAAGTATAGAAGCAGAATAACTCTCCTAATGAAAACTTAAGATTTCAAGGGGATCCCAAAGATAGAAGCTGTCAAATTGCTTAGGGCAAAACTTCTCAACTGAGGGAAAAATCCTGCTGATCCTTTGCCAAGTTTCACTAAATTAAGAGCACTTAATACGCAGTGTACTGGCCTTCGTACCTTGGCAAATCAAGTCTTTGATTTATCACCCAATTTTCCACAGTTAGGAAAATTTTCTTTGTTACACAGTCATTTGGGCTGAAATTCAAAGTATTTAGTGTGCAGGAACATCACGTCTCTCAACATTTTATGCTGCAAAAGTAGATACATTTTGTCATTCAGACATGATGCCTGAGAAGTTTTTTCCTCTAGTAGCTACTGAAAATATTATGTAGCGTGTATCAAAGAGGATTCCTCATTGTTACACGGTACATGTCAAACCACTTCTCAAACAGAATGAATTTAAACTGCTGAAAATAGCTATAAACTACTATCAGTCAAGAAAAATTTCTTAAGTTAGAGTAGTAAGTTGCTGCATTTTAATTGTGATAGTGAAAAACTGGGGAAAGGTCCTCTCACTAGGGTCTGTGGTCTGGAGCTACACACAGACCCAGGATCCCGAGCCCAGGACAGTTATCAGGGAAGCAAAGAAGCGCCCAAACTGCTGTCAGGATACAACCAAAGGTAACGGGTTGTTACAATGGCTGCACATGGGAGCTGTGTATCAGCTAGAGTTACTACAGCTCTGTCTGAGCTAACGCTGGGAGCAGCCACTCACTTGAGGGAGCCCAAAGGTAAACTTGCCGCAGCCCAGCTGAAAAGGCTGCTTGTCTGACAGCTGCTGAAATGCCTTCGCTAGTGAGAACTGAAGTTTGAAGCCAGTAGATGTGAAATCTTATTGGCATAACTTCCAGAACGCAGGTACTTTAATTAAGTGTTAATGAGATACTTAAATAATGCTGCTCTTCAGGAGTATTCTTACAAATTTCTGCTCCAATCCCTAACTAGTTATAGCAAAAAAACCAAGAACCAACAACAAACAAACAAAAAACAATCGGAAAAACCCCAAACAACCTTAAAACTCGTAGTGAGATAATTCTTCAGATTTTTGGGGCAAAATCTGACCCCAACCCAAGGGAGATGAATGGTTAGAATAGCATTTTGTCCAGCTCCAGTACACACAAACATCTGACAGCAGAGCATAAAGAACTTGCCTATATCTTATTGCTGCAGCAATCGATGACACTGTAGTCTACAGCATAAATAGCAGATCAAATTTTCAAGTGCTCTGGCACTTAAGTGCCCCAGCAAGCTCAGTAGAATCGCAGAATGTTAGTTAATACTGGGTTGGTTTGGGGTTTTGGGCTTTTTTTCTGGTCACATAGAATACAGTAATCAGAAAGCGTAAAGCAGCAGCAGAAAGGGTGGAAGTATCTTCTTATCAGAATCCTGTCCAGTATAAATCGCTTTGAAAAGTAATTTCTTTGGCAGGTTATAATCTGCACTGATTTAATGAAGTAGTATATAGCTCTTTTAGATTGTCAACAGTCAGAAATCATTGCAGGCTCCCGGTACCACATGCTATAGCTGTTGATTTAGAGCAGACCATCTGGACTGGCAGCTTGTAAACCAGTCCAAGAGAAGGAAAATGACAAGCTGAAATATTTGTAAATTGCTTGGCAATTTTGCACTTAGACATACAATTCCAGGGCAAGGTATGGTCTGTGGCTATCGCTGCATTATAATATGGCCAGAATTCAGCGAACAGGGAGATGTTTCCTAACTTCCAAGATGCCATTCATAGGGCAGATTGATCACACGTTTTAGCAGAGGAACTGGCAGTCTCAGCTTAGCCACGCTATGACTTCTAGCCCTGCGGGATCTCTGCTGTTAGAGGGAAAGTTACAAGAGCACTGTGAATTCACATCTGTTTAAAAAAGTCACCACAGTTTTGGGGAGAAAGACCAACAGCAGCAGTGTTCTCAGTGCATTTATGGGATAAGACAGGCCTGCCTCCCCCCTGCCCCTGAGTCTGAGGGTTCTTTTCCTGCCTGTACAGGCTTAATTTTTGGTATTGAAATTTTGAGATAATTATGACAAAGAGGATGAATGGAATTCACAAACCGGGTACGTGTTGATGTTTTAGGTGTGTTTTGCACTTCCAGGTTCATTGTTTTGATTCTTCTGACTACAGGCTGGGACTTCAAGTGCTTGTTAGCCGCTTAAGCAGCATCTAGGTACCCTTGGCCCCACTTGGGGGTCGCTGGTCTTCATTTTTCTGTTTCTTAGACAGAATAACAGGTTTTTATTTGTTACGTCCTACCCACCAGCAATTGTTACATAACCTAGATCCAGCATGACAAGACTACTCTGAGTCTTGAGTGGGTTCTCTGCTGCAGCTAGGATCAATTAGGTGTCTCAAACATTACGTGAGTCATTCCTATTGATTCAGTCAGAGGAAATTATGCTCGGAGCAAATAATTATCTGATATTTCACAATAATTTGGCTTTGATTTTCCCCTGATCTGACTTACTGCTGTGCTGCACTTATGTTCCAATCAGCTGTGTATATTTCTTGAAATACAGCTAGGTGTACCTACAGTTGTTATAATGGTAATGTAGAGCAGAGGTGCGAGGGTGCGGGTGGGAGGAAACCAAACTCCAAGAGCAAATGTTGCTGAGGTGGCTGTGCAGGCGGCCTCACAGCCACCTCGGCATGTCTGATCTGTCTGCAGAGCAAAAGCCACGCTGCGTTTGAAGTTTGAAGTATGCAAAGGATTGAGTAAGCACATGGAGCTGCTTCCAAAAACAGGTTACATTCAAGCTCAGTCATCCTTCAGTGTGCGACTTAAGTTTCTGCCCAGGTAATCTAACGACACTAATCTTTTCAGTATTTAAGACAATATCTGTAGGAAGCTGTCAGTGGAAAAGCAGAGCAGAGTTGGGGTTTTTTTTCCTTCACACCGTAGCAGGCTGGACTTCACGCTGCTGGTGTCAAGGCAGGCCTCCGCTCCCCCCTGCTCTCCCCCTTAAAAGTTGCCAGATGCTCAAGGAGGAAATTAACTTGGATCACATACCTGTGAGGAAATGCTTCTCCTGTGGTGACAGCAGTAGTGTGAAAATCTTAGCAGTTGCGTTCCTGGTAGGCTGCTCCCATTTCTGTGGGGAAGCTATTCTCATATGAGAGAGAGGTTATCTAGGCAGGTGGCTACTTCACGGATCACTGATTAAATAATTTCTGGACAAGAACTCCTGTGCTTGCTAATTAAGGTAAGAATGGTTGGGCTTCCTGTTCCTCTCTCTCCTGCCTGTTTACATTTTTCTTCAAAATATGGATGTATTGGTCTTGAATTTCATGTGGCAATTTATATGACGTCTTCTAAGATGCTAAAAGCCTTATCCCAGCAAGTTTCTCCATTTCATGGCACATCGACATATACAAACATAACTCAGTTACTGGAAACGAAGAGTTCTGGTTTTTAAAAATTTAAATACAAGAGCCTCTGTTGATCACTGTTAGTTTTATTTACCTCATCATTGCCATCCTAAAGAATTTAACAGGACATTTCTTTTCAAATATAAATTAAATGATATAAAACCTAATTCTGGTGTAGAGCCAAGTACTTCAGCAGCTTCTGCGTTGATTGCTGCTGCAAACCTGCTGCTATTTTCATATAGGTTATGTAGTCCCTTTGATGTAAGTGTATATTTGGGTCTTCTCTGACGTGCTCAGTGTCTCTGGATTCTAAACTGAGAGGCAATCACTGATTTTGAAATTTTCACCAGGTTAGTTTTCAAAGAACTGGAAGTATTTACAGTTCTTCCAACATCTCAAATCCGATCAGATTACAACAACAGTAACCATTATCGTGACATTTTTCAGTTCCTAAACTTCGGATGCTGTAAAGCACTGTGCTGCGTACTGAGTGGATAGAAGCATAGCTTGGATTTAGAACATTAATCTTCCTTTGAAAAATGGGGAAGCTTCAGAAAGGAGATTTGATGAGATTAAGGCATTTCTGATACACAAATAAGTATTTGGCTGTTTCAGTATACGGATCAGTTTTAAAAGACCCAGCGCACAGGGGGGGTGCATGTGTGACAGGGAAGCTGAGCTTGCTACAAGCTGGTGCGAAGTCCTGAGCAAGTGATACATTTCTGTAAGTGCCTCCTCACTGCCTCAGTGCTATAAGCTGTAGTAATAGAAAAGCTATATTGCAGGTAACACAAAAGTAAAAAGAAACACTCATTCAGCAATACCAAGGGAACAGATAGATACCTGGAGGCTTGGGAAGTTCTCCCGAGTATTCTGCGCACACTGAAATGCTTGATCAGATGTTACAACACTCATAACTTCCTGGGTGTTTGAAGCAGACGTTCTCTGTTTACTTGTTCTCTAATCTGCTGACTCTCAGAATTCCCAAATACCACGTCTTTTAGGTTTTCTGCATTTGGAGCTAGTCCTGCAGATGCTGGCAGTCTAAATCTGATTTGTCTTTTATGCTTCTCTTTAATTGCTTTTAAGCATGAAGATGCCATTTTCAGGGAACTGTCTGAAGGATTTCAGTGTCTTTTCCCCAAGGTGTTAACAGCTAATTTAGAGTCCATCACTGTGCACGTACAGTTAACAGTTATTTTTACCGCCTCTGAATTATTTTGTAATAGATGAATTTCTTCTCCTATTCTAATGTCCTGTGACAAAGTGAAAGCTGGTACTTTATTCCTACCTTGCTATCTTTAAATAAGTTAGCAACACCTTGGAAAATCACCTTCTAAAGTCACATTTCAGACTTGCAAAATAGCAGCCATCGGGATTTTGGATCACCATGGTGACTGAGTGGGTGCTGTCTGGTCATTAACTAGTCTTTAACAATACATTTAAAAATTGCATGTAATTCCAGTAGTAGTAGTAGGAACATGATCACTGTGGAGACCTAAGAATATGAAGCAATTCACTCGGATGCTGTAAGACACTATAAATAGACCAGTAAAGCTAAAAATGCTGGAGCTTTTGTATTGTCTTGGCTTGAAGCTCTGAAATTGAGCTTATGATGGCAAGATGCTTCAGCTACAGAAGCCCCACGTACTTCTTATAAATTACGGATCTGGTATATAATCAGACACTATTGGTCTCCCAAGTTTGTTTCACTTTATTTAGGTCTCTGTGCTATGCGATACAATTGGTTCTGCCGCAGACTGGCTGGTAATTAACTAACATCAGTGTCAAAAGGAAATGATTGCCTGGGTTGGGTGGGGTTGGGTTGGGTATGTGCTGTGGTTGCAGCAAAGACGCAGGCGGCTTATATTCCAATTATAAAGTAAGCCGTAAATTTTTCAGAATGTTAAATGACTGGATGGCATTTGAAAGGAGGATAAATGGATGCAGGCCTCTGTGAGTAACTGCCCTGAGCTGCTCTGTGTGCGAGATCCTGTCTTTAAAAATAAAAAAATCCAGCATTAACACGCAAGCTCAATTGCTCTACCTTCCTTGCACCCTTGCAAGCCGTGCGTACCTGCCCAGGGCAGGTTGGCTGAAGGTATGCCGTTGTGTAGGAAAACTGGGACAAGTCCGTAATATTTCTGATCTGACTGCATCTTCTTTTTCTTGGTCAGAAGGTGGAAATTCATACGTCACTAATTTTTGATTGGCTTTTTCTTCCACCATTTTCCCTAGTATTTGCATACAAGGTTTTAGTTAAGCATTGGAGTTGACGCTTATCCAGTTATACGTGAGAATGCTCCTATTTGAGCACAAATACTGTGTTAAGAATAAAAGCTGTGAATAATAAAACCTTTAGACCTTAAGTATCTGGTTTGATTTTTTACTTTTTGTTCAGAAATACATCCATCAAAACTTTATTATTCCCCTTAGCTAAAAGACAGTAAGAATATTTTTATGAAACAATGTATTTTTGATTTTCAGGCACTCTCTTCCTGAAGATGCAGGGAGCTATTTTAATGAGGAAACAAGAATTCTGGAAGTCCCAGTGACAATACTGATTGCAGATAAAGTTAGTGATTTTAATTATGCTGGTTATCAGACTGAAAATAGATGAAATAATTTTAGTGAATATTCACTTAGTGATACCTAATCTTAGATTACTTCTTTACTATTATCATAGGACTTCAACAAGTAAAAGGTGCTTAAAGTGATAATACAGATTTGATGGTTTCTTCTGGTCAGCATGTTTACAGTGTAGAAAGGTACATCCTTTCTCATTAGCGCTCATCTATTCCCCAGTAGCTTATTTCGTACCAGAGAGTGATTAGATACCATAGTACAATCTTTGTATTCTGATGTGTACTGCAGGTGCAGCATATTCTTACAGTTTACATTTTCCTGAAGATGCAGGTGTGATTCCATTCTAGCGTGTGGAATTTGAGATACAGATTTTTATTTTTTTTTAATTTTACTTATCAAAGATGTTTCCTACTGCTTATTTTTGGAAAACAAGGAGGCCTAGATAGATATTTACATTTGTTATGTAGACATGTTACACATGTTATTGTCAAGGACTAGAGTAGAATAACTTTTTGCTGTTATCTTTTCAGATGACAATTCACTTAAATCCTGCCCTTACAGATGGGTTTTTTTATCCTGTGCTCTTGCATTTGTTTCAGGCTAAAAAAGTTAATTTTACTGTCCATGCAATTGTTACTACTTCTGATTTGGAAATCAGTCCATCACAAATAAATTTTGGATTCTGTACGATCCATGAAGCTGTGCAGGCAAATGTCAGGATAACAAACAAATCTATCTTGCCGCAAGAGTTTGGATTTGTGGGGCTTCCAGAGGTACGTAGTTATCCCACACACACCTCTTCTTGCATCAAAATACATGTAATTGTTATGAAACCGTGTTTCAATGTGAATGTAAATAAATCACCATTGGTTCTTGCAAACCCATGGAAATACCTCTGCCTCAGCACTGTGGAAGCACGCAGACCAGTTCTGGTACTGCTTTGTGTAAATTTCATCTTACTATACCCTAAGTATTTTCCAAGCAGTATGAACACCTTTGAGGAGCCATTACAGTTCTCGCCTACGTAACGTCATTAGGCTGACTTTATCCTATTAGGATACCTGGTCTTTCCAACAATACCTGGTGCACTTGTCGTTCAGACTCACAGGTCACTTACACTACTAAATACACCAGGCTTAGGGATGTCGCTGTGGCTGAGGCTGAGGAGTATCGCACAATTTGCATCCAAGCACCTAAGCACTTTGTAAAGCAGGATGGCCATGGCCAAACTGTGTGTTGGGAGCCATCCCTTGACCCAAGCCTAGGTGTTTTCTGACTTTTTTTTACTGTAAATTGACACGGAAGCTAAATTAATCACAGGAGCTGCCAGTTTCGTGTGGGCTAGGTCTACTGATGTTTTATATTTTTTTCCCCCAAAAGTTAGCTGTTCAAGCTTCATAACAGCATGATGATTGCAGTGTGAAATGGTTTGGCATATTGGAATCAGAGCTAGAGGAACCTGACATTTAATTAGGCGTTCTCCCTCTCTCTGCCATTTTAGGGATTAAAATCAAGGAGATAGCTAAAAGAAATGTGTATCTTCAGCTTCATTAAATCTTTACTTCACAGTATGTCTTTCATGATAAGCTTAAAATGTGATGGGGAGACATTCGTGAATGATCATCAGCTCAAACACAAACCAGTATACATTTATAGATATTGAACTGGTACTTGTTGCTGTGGTATCTGCATACCACAGAGGAATCAGCTCTTCAAAGACACAGGGAGAACTGTTGAGATTTTCATCATATTTCATTCATTTGGCTATGAAGAGTAAATAAACATCATTAGGGAATGGTGATTACCATAGATGGTAAGAAACCGGAGAAGAGATTCCGCTGAAGCCTGAGTTAATGGATTTAATGCCTTTCAAGTTACGTTGAGATGAGAAATCTGCACGTCAGTCAGACGCTAGTCACTAACTCAGATGAAAGCTTCTCAGTAGAAGGTTTCTGTTCCTCTGACATCTGTAGATTTAAAAACAACATTTTCTTATCTTGCCAGTAATGTCTTGTTTTAATTTATTAACGATTTGATAATTCAGCTAATACTTTCTTATTTTACCCACAATAATTTCTGATCCTGCCATTTTGAAGTTTGTTGAAATTCAGCCCAGTGATGGATTTGGAATACTTCTTCCCCTTGAAAGCCTGACGTTGGACATAATCTTTAAAGCTAACAAGGCCAAAGAGTACAGCTTTGAACTAACCTGCAAGTCAGAGATTAATAGGTATGTTAAGAAACCGGTAGGTAATCTAGAAGTCTAAATCACACTGGATTTCCACTGGTAAGCTAGTTCCGAAATTAAATCCCTGCCTGCTTTGAAGAGGAAAGGCTAGGATAAAAATGTGAGGCAGGTAAGGATTCTCCAGTTGACAAGAGTTGCTCAGTGCTTCTTAGTTTCATTCTTTGTTTACGTCTGTCTTTACTGAGATGGCTTTTCCTGAAATTTATCCTTGTCACTTATCCAAGCTGCAGGCTTGCCCCAGGTCACTTCACTTGCTGTGCCCTGCTTCCTTTTTCAGCTGAATTGCCGAAGGAATCTTTTTTGTAAAAATGTTTCATACGTTAAGCTAATGCTACTAAAATAATGATGGCATAAACTTTGATTTGACTGGATGTATTTCCAGAAGTTCACAGAGGAAGAATTCAAGCAGGGACTCTAGCCAATTGTGCATTAAAAATAGATAGTATTATTGTTCATCTTTAGGCAAAATTCCCATTGCAAGCTTGAAATTCTGCTTAAATAGGGACTACAGGATTAGTTCCCTATTTTCCGGGCTGATTAAGAGACTATTTTATGCTGAGACAATTTATCATGTGTTTATTTTTAGACAATTCAAGCTGTCATGCAAAGCAGTTGGAGTCCACCCACCTCTTGAATTGTCTCATTCCTTAGTTCGCTTTGCTGCAACAGCTTTAAATGGTGTGTCTACAGCAACACTGTATGTGATGAACTCCCGTGTGAGCGTCAACCCCTTTACTCATGCTGTCCCCAGAACTGGCAACGGGGAAGTTGCCCCGGTTGGACCCGCTTCATTTGAATTCTGTGTGCCAGAAGACTGTCCAGTGACAATTGCACCTTCTGTTGGAACTGTGCTGCCTGGGAAGGTAAATTCACTTTAAACCTCGAGGGTTCTGCCAAATCTTTTGATCATCTACATCCTCACAAATGCTGTCACTTGTAAATGAAGCTGAAAACAGAAATTATTATTAGAGTAGATGGAATATTTTGTAATTTTGATAATTTAGCTAATACTTTCTTATTTTACCCGCAATAATTTCTGATCCTGCCATTTTGAAGTTTGTTGAAATTCAACCCAATGGTGGATTTGGAATACTTCTTCCCCTTGAAAGTCTGACGTTGGACATAATCTTTTAAGCTAACAAGGCAAAAGACAATTTTTACAATATTTTGTAATGTTTGAACCAGTGTTTTAAATCAAACACGTGAGGGGTTAACCATCACACCTGGCTAATGCTTTATGGGAATTTTCACCCTGAATGTTCTTTCCCCACTGTTGTCATTGTGATTTATTTGAAGAGTGTTTAAATATCAAAAACACTGGTCATGTAAAACCAGCCCACTGTAACACAGCAGAGTTCCAAAAAAGCTCCAACTAACCTTGGGATCGTCTTACTCACTTGGCAAAACAATTGTATTTTATTTGTTAATTTTTTTGCTCTCATGTGTCTGCTGCTATTGAGCTTTGTAGGTGTCATGCAAGTATGAGGGCTGAATTTTTGCCTATCGCTCTTGTGTATGCTCTCGCACTCCCAGAAAAGCTTGATTCAAGTGTCCTTCAGACCAACATTGTCAGATCAGCTAATCAGAGAAGAGGCAGTTCGGAGGCTTTGCAGAGCAGCTGCGATGGGGGCAGAAATACAAGTAAGGAATGCTAAGAACTAGCACATGCTGTTGGTCTGTTACTTCCAGATATTTGTTTATCTGGATGGTATTTTTATCATAAAATTATTTGCATATTAATGAAGCCCAAACTCATGATCCCTGTAAGACCTGCCTATAAAAGACAAGAGTATGAAGGTACTGTTGTGCTTAATGTGTAGTCTCCTTGCTGAACAATAATTTAATTTCATGCTAACAATTTCAAAAGGATCCCTAGCAGATTTTCTTGCAAATGCTAACTGCAGGTACTCTTAAAAAAAAGAAAAGTTCCTACACCTCATGCCAATTTACAGCATACGTGAACTTTATATGCAGAGCTGTGGGTCAGTTAATTTATGTGAGCACTTACGGGTGTCTTTAATTATGAGATAAATAGGTACATTTCCTATAAGAGATACAGTCTTTTACTCATGTGCTTCAGTAGTGGAACTCTTAAGATGGGGTAAATATGTCCATTTCAACTTAATTTTACATTATTAGAAATATATGTAATAACTACTGTTGTCTGTGGCTTGTAACCATAATTGTACTGCTGTTACCTTGTTTTGTGCACTCCATAAACTCTTAGGATCTGTTTCCTTGGGCCAGGGCCTGTGTATTTGTAAATTGATGTCTTGATTGGATTACACCCTCAGTGTATAATGCCTCTCTGTGTGTATTTGCAGAAAAGGAAGAAAGATGAAAAGAGAGAGGGGAAGAAATTAAGCATTTCCATTACCCGGCGGCAGTCTTCCAGACAGCTTGTAAGGGATGAGGGCAGTAAATACCTGACTTCTCTAAACAGTTCTGAACAACCAAAATCCGAAGAGTTAAAGCCTGAGTAAGTCGACAAACGCACCTTGTACTATGTGGACAACATTCTCTTTATAAGTAGTTCAATAAATCTACTAAAACCTATAGGCAGACGAGCAAGCACACTGTAGAGAAGAAATAGCTTTTGCTGTATTGCAAAGGCTGTTTCCAAAATTAGGACTGCTTTTAAGCCACACAGCTGTACCCTCTCATGTAAGGCACAGAATCCCTTTATGCATCAGACGGATTGAAGACTTCAAAGAATATATCAGAAAGCCTGAGATGTGTCTCTGTGGGTATGTGGCTGAGCAAACAAGGGTATTATTTTGAAGGGCAACTAGGAAGCTCAACTCAGTTACCAAAGGGGATTACTACGCATACACCTTGTCTGAAGAGGTCTAGCAGAGCTGAATCATCCCAGACAGAAGCCATCTGATGGCCCATATCAGTGGGTGTGGGTTGATATTTTTTTCCCTTTTTTGAGGGCTTATGCAGTCTGTCAATATTAGTCATGGTCATCTTCAGTCCTGGAAATGTGCATTTTAAATAGTCCTTTTACAGGACATGTACCTCAGTGAGAACTAACATTGGTAGCATGTGCAGTCTACAGATTTAGATACTTAGATGCAAAATCTGATACTTGAGGTCCCACATTTAGCATATAATTCAACTTTTTAGAACCATGCTTCTGCCTAATCTGAGGAATTTAGAAGTGTTTGGAAGTAAATATATGTTTAAACATCAGGCATTTGGCTGTACTGGATGCTAGATATTTTTTAACTAAAATCCCAAGTTCACTGCAATCCGTTAATTGTAATTTTTAAATACTTCCAGTACATGTCATCAAAATAAAATTTATATTTTAAAACTCCCATTATGAAGTGTTGCTTGGCATATTGCATTAGAGAAATGTGATCATGTCTTCACACATCATTGAAATGATGTAGAAGTATGGGAAGACACTGGAATACCTAATGTATTCAACATAAGGAAATCGTATTGAGGATTTTGCAGTGTTTCATATAACTTCTATTATCTGGATTTATAATTTTTATTCTCTTTTGGTGAGAAAATCAGACTACTTAGTAGGGTGAGTCCATGACTGTGCACCAAGACAGTCGCTTAGTTTCACTGTTCCATCTTGAATGTGTGCCTAAGAAACAGTAAACACAAATAGCTCAGTAGATATTTGCCTTTTTTTCTTTTCTTGCTCTCTCACTTACTGAGATGATTCTTATTCCTGGATTTTCTAGTTCTGATGCTTATATGGCAGCCCAGGCCTCCCTGATGAGGAATTTCAGTGGGAAGTTTGAAAAATACATCATACCATGCTTTGTTGCAAGCGGACATATCGATGAAACGAAAGGCCCTGAAAACTTAAGCTGCAGGTATTTGCAATTCATGATAGTTCAGAAATTTGAGGGGGAAATGGTGGGCATGTTAATTTAGTCATTTGGGGAGGAAAATGTTTTTTTGATCTTAATTATTTCATAGGTCACTGGTAGAAACGCATGCTTACAACCCACTAGTTGGATAAGAATCAAACACATTAATATCAAAGCAGCCTGAAGAGTAATTTTATGAAAAACTTAAGCCAGATGTAGTTCATCTTTCTGCTTGGGCATACAGAACGTCAAGTCAGCCATCAGAAGTTACTTACTGTTTTGTAATACCAATGTATTGATACCCTGTGATACAGAGTAAGAACAGATTTCTGACAATAGTTTTTATTTTTGTATGATCCAAGAGCAAATATCCTTTTACTATCTCTCTAGCCCTTACAACACTTTGTATTTGGAGTTGCACTGTCCAGCTGTAGCGCCATCTGTTGTGGTCACTTCAGATAATGGAAAAAACCCAGTCAATTTTGGTGATGTTGCAGTAGGTATGAAATTTTAATTCAAGCTTTGATTTCTTTTGTCTGATGTTAATTTCTTCTCAGCACAGATTTGTGTGTTTGCTTTTTACATTGTTCAGTTGATTTGCAAATGTCAGTATAGAAATTAGTCCTGGGATAGGTACTTAGGTGGAAAATTAGGAGCCTGTCTGGCCAGCTAAGGCATGTAAAAAAGCAGACTTGGTTCCAAAACATGGCATCGGAAGCTCTACAAGTGACTGTCCAAATCTGAAAGTATTTTGGAGGGCATTGACTAAAGTACTAGCCATGGAAATGGGGTGAATGTTTGGCCCAGGTAGAAGCATAGGTAAAAAGGAGGAAAGGTAGTGCATGAGTGAGCATCATCACTTTTTGAAATGTTTTTATTCTTGTCAGGCCACAGAACATTTAAGCGAATTACAATACAAAATATCTCCCCAGAGAAGCTGGAAGTATCCTTGTTTGGAACACGTAAGTTCATTTGCCATTCATCTTCTGTTTAATTTGACTCTCTTATCTGTAGGAGGAACTGTTTGACACTAAAATAAGTAGGAGGTAGCACACTTCAGACTTAACACACATCTTTCAGAGTGAGGCAGCAGGTGACATGAAGAATATATTGGACGAGCCCAGGTGACCTACTGGAAAGCTAATTCCATTCCACCCTTTTCACTGGAAATAATTCTGCTTAGAGCCAAACTTGAGAAGCACTTAACCACTCTCTAAAGAGTGCTAGGTACTGATGGCAAAGCTGTAGCTTCAAAACAGGATGATGTACATATGAAGCAGCACAACTCCTCTTTTTTGCACACTGATTCTCTGAATTCCTGAATACCTTGTAAGAAGAGGCTGCTACGCTGGCTTGTCTGGGTTAAACTGTGGGGGATAATGTAGGAAAAGGCATGTCTCTGGCTCTTAGGGTGTTAATGAGCCGGTCCAGGCAAAACCTGAAAATAAAATTATGTGGCTATCTTATTAGCTGGAAAAGAGTCTTGCAACTATATAAATTCTGTGGGGGAAAAAAAAAAATTAGTTCTTTTCTCTGAGTTAGGTGTTGATCTCTGAAAAAGCTTATAGATGGTTAGTTTATACATATTTGGTCTGAACAATACTTAGAACCTGTCCTTATATCTCTTTCCTCAGTCTTTGTTTATAAACTCTTTTTTCCTTAAGCTGCACTATTTTAGCTGGGATTCTCAGTTCTGAATCCCAATGGTCCCTTCCTGTTGGTCAGACGAGTTGAGATGCTTGAGCCAGGTGAAAATAAAGCCCTCATCATCTCTTTTTGTCCAAATGAGAGTAAATGGGTGAGTAAGAGATACAACATTAATGGGGAAAAAGAAGAGGGACAGAGAGATGTAACGGGCTGTGCAATAGACACCTGTTGCTGACTGGGGTGAGGCTGTAGAATAGCAAGAGAAGCTTGGTTGCCTGTGCATAGCCTTTCCCGATGTTTGGATCTTTGTGCGCTAAATCCAGAAGTTCTGTAGTGTCAGCCCGTTGGTGCGAGGGGGGTGGGTGGAGGGTGGGGGCTGTTTTCCTTCCACAGAAGGGCTGACACAGGAATCCCCTTGGCAGTTTTTTGAAACGCTGGATGTCGGGATGACAAAAACCAATCTAACCCTCAGTATCACGGGTCATGGGGTGATGCCATCGACGGTTTGCTCTGTGGACGAAGTACTCCATATGGGCTATGTTGTAGCCAGAGAGAAGGTGACTTCCACATTCAAGGTAAATCCCTCGATGCTGACCCAGGAAGCCCATTTTTGTAAGGAAGTTCTGTAGTTTCTAGTCCAGCAGAATGTAAGGCTGGGTGGCAAACTGCAGGCAAAAGAACGTCGCTTCAAAAGTGCGTGGTGCCGAGAGGGTTTCAGGCCAAAGGTAACAAAGCTGTGCCGGGAGGATCTTGTCGGCTGCTTCTGTCCTGCCTGCAGCCTCTACAGAAAAACAGAGATCTGGCACTTTTGTAATGGAAAATGAGAGATGCTCGGTGCGGTGATCTCCACAGATCTAGTCAGTATGAAAGGGGTGTGAAGTCAGACATGGCTTTGCTTTTACCACGGTTAGAAACATTTGCCCTCTTTCTTTATTCTGCCCATGACTGCTGTCACAGCTGAGGCTGCGCAGCATGCACACAAAGCAGTGACAAAGGTACCTGGGTGAAATGCAGAACTGCTGCTACAAAGAGCACGTGAGGGTCTGCCGTGGTCCGGTCTGGGGCAGTTTAACTCCAATTCACTCATTCAGGTACTGCACGTTCCCCCAGACTCGGAAACAGGTCAAGATCTAAGCATAATTTTTCTCCTCTCAGATTTTGGCTTTAAGTATGTCAGTAACCAAAATACATTACATGATGCAAGATTTTTAAAAGGAGTCTGGTCCCTGTTGCTGGGGGCCGGGGGCTGACAGGGCATGTTGTGGGTGGCAATAGCGCGTGCTTTCAGTGGCATCTGGGTACATAGTGCAGCAATGCAGCAAAATCAATTCAGCCAGTTCACAAACCATGGATCCTACAGGCTTGAGAATCGTTTTTCTTAATGAAAATGACGTTGTGTGAATGAATGTCATCAGATACAGAACACTTCCACGCTGAGCCTGCGATACTCCATACAACTGGATTCGCTCTCATCAGCGAGGGACAAAGATCAGCAGAGCCTTCCATCCTTTATCACGTCCTCTTTGCAAAGAACAGAGTTTGTTGGTAAACTTTTTTTTTCTTTTTCTCTTTTTCTTTTGTTTAAGACTCATGAAGTATAAAGCAGAATTACTTTGTCCTGTTAGAGCTACACAGTTGCCAAAACCTGGGGTATCACATCACTGAAATTTAAGATTTTGTTTCCCCGGTAGGAGCCATACCGATTCTTTCAATATGACTAGCTATAAATTTATGCAGCCCGAGCAAATATCTACCAGCAAGGAGATACTAGTATTTGAATCTGAATAAGCCCACACAGTAATAGCATATTAAAGATTAAATTTAGGGATGTCCACCTCTGTAAAAACATATTAGAATATAGGAGGGGTTTGGTGATGCTTCCTCAGTTCCTCTAGAGGTGAATGCATTAAACCGATAGATGGATTTATCTGATGTTTCTAAACCCCTGTTTTGCTGCAGAACCAGGTATCGGGTCTTATTTACTTGCTGCTTCACCAAAAATTAAATGGGTTTAAATACATGAGGAAGTAAAACGGAGCTGTTCTCCTTTCTTATTTGTATCCTCATTTTTATTTACCAGGAACACAGAACTATAATGGCTTAAGTGTGTTCAGCATCTTTCCAACAGAAGGAGAAATTGTTTCTGGGAAGAGTCAGGATTTTACAGTTACTTTCAGTCCTGATCATGAAAGTCTGTACTATTCTGACCGTCTCAAGGTTGTGCTCTTTGGCAAGGTGAGACATCAAGATACCTGGATTATGAAACCAAAGTCTAAGAATGACTTATAGTAACTTTTATCAGCATGGGTCTTGGTAGGAGTTTCGAATAATTATATCTAGTGGACAGCATTTGTAGGCAGAAATACTACCTGCATTAGATTAACTGAGGTAGGCAGGAGATGGCAGGTTCACTTTTTTTTTTTCAGGTTTTAAATATTCAGTTATTAATTCATAACAGTAGCGACTTGGGATTCAGTCCGCGTCCTGCCCAGCTGTCCGCACGGTGTCAGTGGGAGGTGATGGGAGCTGCCACGTACCGAGCACAGCTCCGGCTGGGTTCTCTGCAGGTAGCATTTAATGGCAGCGGAGAGCAGAGCTACCCCTGCACAATGCAAACTGACAGGTGCACTGAGTACCAGGCGCTGCTTCTGTGGTCACTCAGCATGAGGAAAGTGGTTTCCATCTGCAGAGCAGCAGTTGAGCTTAGACGGAGCCCAAGTCAGGATACGCAGGCTGGCAGCGCAGCAGGGGCTTCGTGCCCTGTTCCAAAGGAGACCCAGCAAAGGTTAATGAAGAGTGCCAGCTAATGACCATCAGCAGGCACTGCAAAGGCGGAGCAGAGACTGATAGGGAGCAAATAAGAACCGTTTCTCTCCTTGCAAGCTTTGTCTCCCCATTTATCTTTGGAACTGGGGTTAAGAATGCAAATGGGAATACACTGAAGAGGAATGGAAACTGGTCCTGGTTCACAGACTTTAGCTGAGTTCGGCGGCAGATAATTTTAGCTCTTTTAGGGGCTTTAGTATAAATTGTCCAGTCCCCTCCCTGCCCAAGAACAAAAGGTTGTTTCATACAGAAGTGCCTGTGGGTGGGCAAGGGGCAGGTGCGGGATTTTGGCAGTAGAGTACAGGGCCTCTCGGCAAGAGGCGGGAGATGTAGTAGTGTCTGTGCGATGGATGCTGTTGTGTCGGTACCCCAGTTACACCGGGACTTAAGCTGTAACCTGCATTTGAAGCGTTTGTCTCACACAGGAAACAGCCCATGTGATCCAGCTAAAGGGCGCAGCAAGAGAGCATCCCATGTTTGTGGAGGGGGGGGTTCCACTAGATGTGCCCGTGGAGTCCTTGGCTGTAGTGTCACCTGTGTCATCGCAGGAAGCGCTAAAAGGAGGTAATATGTTACCACCTGCACCTTCCTACAAAGCAGTGGGTGATAAGACACAGGCCTGTTCCTCATCCTTTAAGAAAAAGTAAATTAAAGATTACTTTTCCAGAATCAGAACAAATAATAGCATGGCATAGCCTGTATCTGTAACACACAAAAAATGCAGGAAGCTTTATCTTTATGGAAAGGTTTTCTCTTAATTGTAATGCAGTTCTATCTTAATGACGATCTTCTGTCTTTGCAATGTACCTTGCAAGAAATGGTTGTAATTTAATATTGCTACAAGGTATGAAGAGGTGTTTGCTTTCTGCCACTTCTCTGACTTGTACTGAATGTTTATAGAATTATGTCATATATAATAACACATCCTGGACTCTCCTGATTGTGCTGTTACGAAACAGACACGATTTGGGGGGCTTAAGTTTATTCTCCCTTAACTTTCTTGGACTTGATCTGTTTTCAGAAACCATATATAAACAACTCCTAGCTCCTGAGTTATAAATAAATCCAAGCATGTACCACACACAAGTAGAAGTGTAATACATACAATATATGTGCCATGGGGCTAGAAAACAAACATGAAACTTGATAAACAATTAACAATTGCAGTTTGCAACTGCAAATTATGCAAAACCTCCTTTTGCTTAATTCCTCACTAACTCTTTAAGGAGGATCTACTTATCTATGCCAGCTGATGACTTTGCCACAATATCATTTTGTTTTGAACCATCCTGGTGTGATTTATGCTTGTTCCAAACTGGTGATCGCTCAGTTTTGACTGTCTCAAAGTTTACTTGATTCATATTTGTTTAGAGCCAAAGGAACCAGTGAAGTCCATTCTCCTCATTCTGGAGTACATTGAGGGAGAGAGTCCTCCGGTGCCAGCAAGGGCAGAACTGAAAGTTGGAGCTATACAGACAGCTCGGTTTGCATCTAAGAAGGTAAAGAAAATAAAAAGGGTGGTTTTATGTCAGGTGCTGTAAGGAATACTGACAGTGTACAAATGGTTACTGGTTCTTTCTTTCAAAAAATCAGTCTATAAATGAAAAAATACAGTTTTCAGGATTTCTGATAAACTTTACATTATAAAAGCACCGATGTTTGAAAAGAAAAGATTATTTTTTCAGGAGCTAATATGAGGATTTTGCATTATCATATGAAGTCAGCAACAAAATTAATGTAGCAGTTTGCTTCCCTAATTCTGAAATCTGGACGTTTGAGCACAGGACTGAATTACAGGTCTGCCCCTGTTATTTCAGTACAGTATTTCGTCCCAACTTGACAGAGCAAACAGGATGGCTGGCCCCTTGCAGTTTCAAAGGGCAGAAGCGATTTGGCAAGCGGCGGGCCCACATACAGCATCTGGGCAAGGCAGTGAGGAACAGTCATTGTGCTGCAGGAGCAGACCGGGCTGTAACGAGGGGTTTGTGTGTCTCTCGCAGCCCGTGGAGTTCAGTTTGGACAGCCTGCCCCTCCTGCAGCAGCAGGGGTTCACCCTCGGCGCTGGGAAGGGAACGGTTGAGCGCGGACAAGTAAAATGCATCGATGTTTCTTGGGTGCCACCTGCTGACTTCGAGGTAAGTCACAGTTGCTACAGCACTTTGCAGCTGAAACTGGGAGCGTGTGGCAGCTGCTTGCACCGACTGGTAGGAGCGGTACAAAAGCTGATCTCTACCGTGTCAGCCACATGTAGCTACCAAAGGGAGGTGTATAGGCTGGTATAAACACCGGTGGGAGAATAAAAGCCAGAAACGGTATGTTTGATTTGGAGGCTTGCTACACCTCACCGTTCATCTGCGTGATGAAAAGAACAAGAATTTCGCTCGCATCTTACAGAACGTAGAATGACTTCTGACAGGTCATGGCATTATATAGCACCAAAAAGCCAAAGTGCTGCTGCTGGTAACTAAAGTAACACTGATTTTTTTAATGTCCCCTGTGCAAGAAAGCCCGCAGTCCCGCTGACACAGAACTAAGTTTACAGGGTTCATTTTGCTACAGTGTTCACATTTCTTTCAGCTGTGGGCTGCCTTTCCATTGGTGTGTTCCTGGAAGTCAGTGGGGCGTTTTTGATTTTCCACTTTATGAACGGCTTTATGAACCCTGTTTCCCTGGCTACTTCTGCCTTTTTGTATTGCACAGTCTAGGTGGGAGGTCCAAACATCTCTACAGGGCTGTGATTGCCCTTCCTGATTCATCTTCTTGGGCATTCATGGAGACTGAAAGAATTTACTCCCCTGCTTTTTGTTGTGAGCTGTGTGTGGGATGGTGGAATGAGTAGCTTGTTCCAAAATTAAAAGATTGCTGCTGTCATGTGCAGAAAGAAGGCAGTAGAGTTCCTGGGATGATTTCTCAGGTTGCCATCGTGCCTCTTGGTAACCACTGGTTGTTACACAAGATTTAACACTAACTGATGGCTAACAGGATCCACTTCTTCCCCAACCCTCACTGCAGCGCACTGCACTGCTGCTGTACCCAGCTGTCATGGCTGTGATGTGGTGACGATATCTATAGCACTCTAGGGATAGAATGCTTAGTCATTGTTACTTTACTTACTGCAGTATGAGCCTTGCATGGAAATACAGAGCCAACACAGTGGGAAGAGAGGTAATCTGTAGCCGTAACTGGTCTGTCTTACAACAGAGACATAAAATACATAATTTAGAACTTGATCAACTAACTTGTTCTATGTACACAAAAAAAAGGTTGGTTTTACGTGTGCGTTTTCTTATAGGCTGATGACCCTCTGCTTGTGACAGCCCTCCTGACCTTGAAAGGTGACGTTAAGGAATCTTACCGGATCCTCTTGATGGCAAAAGTTGTGTCTGCATATGCTCCCACTAAGTGAGGGAACCAGGCTACACGGAAAGATTAGGCTTGTGTTACTGGGAGATCACTGGTTCTCGGTTGAAACACGTAAATATTTTGAAGTTGTTGCAAATATGCGAGGGGAGCAGGTAACATGTAATATTTCTGGGGGTTTCCCCACAAAATTCTATGTAAACTCTGGTTCCACTAGTTTCATTTTCAAGCGGACTCTGTGGCAGTAATCTTGTGGTGGAAGAATTAATGAGGGGCCCAAGTAGATCCATCTGCTGTTAATCACAGTGTCTCCCGAAGGTGGGCATTCCCTCAGCATGAATATCTTTTTTACATCTACATGGGTGAGTTTCAAACAATGTATCTGTCTCCAATTTGAGATGCATTTTCATGGATTCAGAAGATCCTTAACTTTTCCCTTCTGAAGACCAGAATAAAGCTTCTTATTCAAGTTTCCTCCAAAATGTTTGGGCGGTTGTTTTTACAACACACTATGAAATCTTCCTGATGACGCATGGTCAAGGAGGAAATAGTGATCATGCTGTCCACTGCGTGGCTGGATAGAGTTAAACATTTGCCTTATGTCATGGCTGTACAGGAACTTTGTATCTCTACATTTGCTTTCCTCTCAGTTCTGACTAAGAGTACATTTCTTCCTGTTACCGGGGTGGCTGGAGCGCCCTGCAGGTGTAACTTTTGTCAGGAAGCAGTAACTAGTTCAGGGAAAAGTCCAGAGGAACTACACTGTGGACAGCCAAGGGACCAGGAAGTAAGCAGACATCTAGGAACATAGATAACCTTTTAAATCTTGTATCGCACTCTGTCTGTGGGAAAACTCCCTCACCACCACTCTGAAGGTATGTTGCTGTTTGCCCCTGTGTAGCTGTTAAAATGGCTTATTTAGATTGTGTAGTGGGAAGATAGAAACAGACCATTTGGAAATATCCCTAAGGTAAAAATGTGACAAGCTACTGCAGGAAAAAGGAGTAAGGCAACTGTCACAAGAAATACTTTAACTAGTATCCCCCTTTTATAGAGGAAGCTTGTATAACTGATGGAGTGGAGTTCCTTGTTTTCCCAAAGGCAGTGTGTTTGATCCGTTCTCATTGAATAGCACCGGGTTGAGTGGCTGCGGTTACTGAACCCTTCAGTCTAAAGACCTACAGATACTGAAGCAATGAACAAGTCACCATGGGAGGAGGCAGGAGCTGGCGGGGAGGTGGCAGTGCTAGCCAGAGACAGCTCTGCCTCCCTAAGAGAGGCGCTGAGTATTTCTGGTGGCACAGCTGTGGTGGTCGGGTTGAGGTTCAGGACAATGAGGTTTGTGTGCTGATTCTCTTACAGTCCTTGCAGCCCTAAAAGGGAGATGAAATATCGCTACATAATAGGAAACCTGCAAATAGTACTGCACAGCTGACAGTCACCTCATGATAGGGAAGCTTGCAGAAAGCAGGGAAGGGCACGGCACGTTGGAGTGGAAGGTTTATTTCAGGCAGTTAATTTGAGGGCACCCATTATGTGAGGGTCCCTTGGATTTCACTCTTGAAAACTGAAAAGTAATGGCTGAGAGTAAATTAGTCTCCAGACTCTCATAACCATATAATATGCTGAAAATAAGTGTAAAATTGTCTACCAGGAAACAACACCCCTGTCTCAGGGATTTTCCACTTCATAGAGGTCAGGTACTGTGAAAAAGCATCCAAAGGATTAAAAAAGGTAAAGAAGTTTAAAGAATACATGTAAAGAATGTGACAATGTTGAAAAAATGCAGAGGTTGCTTCCAAGAGCAAGAAGGCAGTTTAGTAAGTGGGAAGAAGGTGTATATATGCAAGGACCGGCTGGTCCAGCCGAGAGTAACGCTGGATCTGACGGACTCGTAACAGCATTAGAGAGCTCTGGATGTGCCCGCTCAGCTGTAGAAGCTGGAGGGTCAAGCACACAGCATCATATTGGTGTGTTCATCAGGGCGTTAAGCTGGTTATAAAGATCAGCCGCCATTGACCACCTGAAGTCATTGTCTGCACCAAATGGTTTCAAAGGCAGGCAAAGGGTGGAACCCGTCGTTAACTGCATTCTTTGGACTTGATCTTGACAATCTATAGGAATTATTTCACAGACTTGAAGTAAGTGTAAGGTTCTGGGTGTCACAGTTCAAAGTTTCTATACTCCAAGCTAGACATGTGTTTATTCTCTCCAAGGGGAGTGTGGAACCATGATAGTAAGAAGAGGTTGTTGTTTCTGGGGTCCTGAAAATAAAGAAAACTATGCCTGCACTATAGCAGCTGACGTTCGGTAAAGCACTTGCAGAAATCTGAATGTTTTTTACTCTTTTTCATAAGAGGAAAGCCTGTTATTTATCTCAGGCCTCAAAACTAATCATATTTGACTTCTTGGGGGCATAATGGCTGATCCGTGCAGGACTGGGTTTTCCTTTCTTATGGGATTGTATTGGTTCCTTTGGCACACGTAGTTCAGCATGCCCAGCTCTTGCGTGAAGCAATACTTGGGCAATGAGAGAGACAAGCTGATGTGAAAGGGAAAATTATCTGATGTGGGAAAGCAGATCCATTGTAAGACTTAACACAGACGTGCAGGCTATGCTTCTTCACCTGGAACACAACTACAACTTGAAAAGTGGAAGTACGGTTACTTTTCCTGCAGAATGTAGCCCTTGGATGTTCCAGGGTCATTCGAATGAGAATTGCCCATTTCACCAAGGGCAGATAGAAAGCAGTGGGATCTTTTCCAAAAAGAAACAATGAATCCTCTTACATATTTGCTGTGGTTCTTGGGCTTGATCTAGCATTTAATTTAGGTTTGCCAGTCTATAGCAGAGTGGAGTAAACAAGTTTCCCTTAATAGATACCGGACAGAGCTTGTTTCTTTGATATAAGCTGACTAAAGTGGAAAAGTCAGTGCCTAAACCCTGTGACAGTTGTATTCCATTTCACCACTGCGACTCTCCACTTGCCTAAAACCTCTTGCTTGTGTGTGTGTATGATGAGTGAGCAGCCAAGGATTCCCTAAGAGATCTGACTTCTGAAACAGAAATAACTAAAATAATTTCATGCAATTAACATACTTGCTTTTGCTATATTTTTAATTGGTGCTGAGCCTCTTTAGAATCTTCACAATGCAAATTTGCAGGGATCCGAGGTGCACACTGTCAGTCTACTGAAAATTTAGGAGTTCTACGGGGATGCTCCTACCTAAACAATTCTTATGTATGACATATACAAAAATAGCTTCTTGATCTTTCCCAGTACAGGAAACAGAAAATTGACTGGGATGACTGACTACTGAAAACAATTCTCCTGCTAATTTAGACACACCAAGGTAAACTAGAAATAGTGTGTTTGTAGGTAATTCCTCGAGGACAGACCTGAGCGCGCTATTGCATATTCTACTTGCATGGCTTAAGTTCACAACTACCAGAAGAAGCTCAACACAGCAGCTATACCCTTCATGCAAGTTAATCTCTCGAAAAAGCAAAAAATCCTGTTCAATACTGTGCTTCCAAAGCAGGTTATCCACAATCACAGCACATGCGGTATGGAAATTGCCAGGAGATTCTAAACATGTAATCTGATAGTTCTGTTTCCATATTACAGGACTCCAGAAGGGATGGAGGCCATATTGTGAGGATAATATGAACAATGTAACCCCAAAAGTATATCCAAGTTTCCCAGAAGCTAGTTTTCTGTTCCTGTAACTGCACTTCTGAACAGTGTGCTTTCAGACTGCGTTTTGCAACTGCAGTCACTGGGGTTGCTGGACAGAAACTCTTGCGCTTTCAGATTTGGAGCTAAATGCAAACGTACACTTGGCTTTGATCCGGTTCTAGTTTAATAAGAAAGCAACTCATATCTGTGTATGCTCTTTTTATCCTTAAAAGCTATATCTAGCTCATTTCTAAAACAGAAAGGAAATGAGACAATAAGTACTAGTGTCATACATATCTTATTAATATACGTTCTGCTTATTGAGTGACTTCAGAGATTGCTTCACACTTAACAACTGCGGCTTTTCCTAAATGAGCAATGGTCCCATGACCCTGAGCAGTCCTGTAGGAAAATACTTTAGTCAGTATGCCACATGCCACTACGGAGCCTGGTGGAGCAAAAGGAACAAATGCCATCTATCGAACCCGGTACTTCCCAGCTGTCCGTCATTGCTCCCAATGGCGTGATGGCCCCCATGTTTGGGGGACGGGAGCCTGGCTGGATGCCAGGTGCCCACCAAAGCTGCTCGATCCCTCCCCTCCTCAGTTGGGCAGGGGAGAGAAAATGTAATGAAAGGCTTGTGGGTCGAGATAAGGACCAGGAAATCACTTGGTAATTACCATCACAGGCAAAACAGGCTCAATTTGGGGAAAAAATAATGTATTGCCAATCAAATTGGAATAGGATAATGAAAAATAAACCCAAAATTCTAAAAGACCTTTCCCCAACACCTCCTTTCTTCCCAGGCTTAACTTTACTCCTGAGAGAGGTGCAGGGGGACAGGGCGTGGGGGTTGCAGTCTGTTCATCACACATTGTCTTCCTGCTCCTTCCTCCTCATGCTCTTCCCCTGCCCCAGCCTGGGGTCCCTCTCACAGGAGATAGTTCTCCATGAACTTCTCCAGCTGAGCCCTTCCCATGGGCTGCAGTTCTTCATGCGCTGCCCCAGCGAGGGTCCTTCCCATGGGGTGCAGCCCCTCAGGCACAGCCGGCTCCAGCCTGGGTCCTCATGGGGTCCCCAGCCCAGGCTCCTCTCCCCACAGGGCCACAGGTCCTGCCAGGAGCTTCTCCAGCACAGGCTGCCCACGGGTCACAGCCGCCTTCGGGCACCCCCTGCCCCAGCATGGGGTCCTCCATGGGACGCACATGGGGATCTGCTCCACCACTAACCCCCATGGGCTGAGGGGCACAGCCTGCCTCACCATGGTCTTCATCACAGGCTGCTGGAGAATCTCTGCTCCGGTGCCTGGAGCATCTCCTGCCCTCTGCACTGACCCGGGGGGCTGCAGGGCGGTTCCTCTCACATACCCTCACTCCCTTTGGCGCACTTGCACAGGGTTTTTTCCCCCTTGAATAAGTTATCCCAGCGGCGCTACCACCGTCACTGTTGGGCTTGGCCTTGGCCCGCGGCGGGTCCATCTCGGAGCCAGCTGGCTCTGGCCCTGCCAGACATGGGGGAAGCTTCTAGCAGTTTCTCACAGAGGCCACCCCTGTAGCCCCCCACTTCCACAACCTTGCCACGCAAACCCAACTGGAACTTATCCATGCTTCTTATAGATGAAACCTCTAACAACACAAGTCCAAATATGCTCTCTTGTGTTGCCTTAAAATCTAAAAAAAAAAGCCACCCCAAGCATCCTTGTATTTTGTCCCATTCTCATTACTAGAGCGGCTTTTATAGATGCACCCCCATATGCACCTCTGAGTCTATCGGGGACATCAGCCGGTACCTCAAAATGCCATTTCTTTAGTTGATCTTCCCCTTTCTTCTCCAGTTGAAATCTCACTAATCCATTAATTAGCTCCCCTGCTGTGCAGCTCTAGATACCTGTCTTTGTTGCTCACCCAGCGTCATGATCACCCAGCTATCATCATCTCTTAACACCTTTCTTTGCCACCTAACTGACCTCTGCCATGTTAGTCCTCCCTTGAAGGCACCTTCTGCTCTGAAGCAGGACTAGTCCTCGCCCCTTCGCAGGGTGGGTCGGGCTGACCTCTGGCACACGGCTTGTTCTTCAACTGGTAGTGAGTCCTAACTCCTGAGAGGGCTTGGAGCTTCTCGGCACCAGGGGCTATATGCAATCCCGTTAAATAGCCAGGCGTCGCCTGGGAATCTGCCACGTAGGGCCGGGCAGGATCGCTGTAACAGCCAGGATAACCACAGCCATGGGACATCTCTCCCTGGAGTTTCTAGCGAAGAGCATCAGCACCAGGGTTTGAGGTAACCGTAGAGCAACGTGTAGGTATTTTAACTGAATTTCTGAATTTGAAATGTGGGATGGAGTTAAATTATTTTGGAGCAACGTGGTCTCCAGAGAGCACTCAATGCCTTCACAGTCACATTTCACGCGTTTTAACAGGACTATTTTTAAAAAGGGAAATGATCTGCTTTTCCAAACCTTTGTCTCAGCTGTTTTGCATCCCTGGTTTCTCACTCCTTTCACATCCCCCCCTCAAACCCCGAGGCCGCACGGGCGCAGGGTGCGCGGCTGCCGCTGCCAGAGGTCATGCCAAGCAGGGCCCGCGGAGAGCCGCACTCCGCCGGCGGGCCGAGCCCAGCCGAGTCCAGCGGAGCGGAGCGGAGCCGAGCCGAGCTCAGCCGAGCCGAGCCGAGCCGAGCCGAGCCTAATCCAGCCGAGCCCAGCCGAATTCAGCCGAGCCGAGCCGAGCCGAGCCGAGCCGAGCCCCCGCTGGGCGGTGCCTCCCGGAGCGCCGCCCGCGCGCGGCGGGACGGTATTTACGGAGCCCCCCGCAGCACTGGGCTCAGCTGGGCGGACGCGCCGGCTGGAGCCGCGGCTCCTCGTTCGGCTGCCTGCTGACAGATCTTTTATTGGTTATTCTTTTCCCTCTTGGCTAGGTATCGCTCTGCTCTTCTGAGAGTAACTGCAGGAGCCCTGATCAGTGAGTAACCCACGATTCCACGGGCGGGGACGAGGGCTGGTGGCCGCCGTCCCTTACCGCTGCGGTGTTGATCTCCGTGCCAAGTCCCAGGCCTGGCTCGGCCGCCCCGCTCCGCGGGCGAGGGTGGGTGGCTCTCAGTTTCAAAATGACTCTGAAGTGCCACCTTTGGAAAAGTCCCTGTGCAGAGTTTTCCGTGGCCCAGGGCAGCGGCTGTGCGATGCTGCTGTGGCAGCTGAAATGCAATAGAAGTTGTTCCCTTTGTACTGTAAGTAGATCAGGGGAAAAAAAGCCCAAACCCAACCAAAAAACCAACATTTCAGGTTGCATTGGAGCTATGAAAAAGTAATTAAAAAATAACTGGGGCCAGTAGGCAGTTGTCTTAGGCTGGGTCTAAGGTACTAGGTACCTCAGATCAGTTAACCTTAAAGAACATTTTGATTCATTTTTTGAGAATCCAGCATGTGTAGTTCTCTCTCCTAAGCAATAGTAAAGTACTAGTTTGTAAAAACATTGACTTGGAAGCCAGCTTTTACAGTGGGATTATTTGCATGTTCTCAGCTGAAGTAATTTAACAACTACTAAGAACAGTCCTCTGAAACTAAATCTAAAGGGGTTTTGTTCCATGTTCTTACTGATTGCTTTCCCTTTTTCACCTCGGAGATCAAGTGAAATTCATTCCCTGTCGTACATTCTGTGTTTGACTGCAAGTATTTAAATCGGTGAATCATCTGCCTTCTTTCACAGATGCCCTTAGAACATGCCTAATTGGACAAGTCTGTGGTATGTCTGGTAAGTCTACTATTAATCTTACTAGCCCAGAATAATTTGGAAGTTATTATGACCAGTAATTGTAGTAAAGCAATGGAAACACTTTTCTCTTAGACAGGGTGGAGGCAAGGGCTTCTCCTGGGTTTTATGAAAGCTGCCAGCAGAATATGTTCCAGCAGAGAGCACGGGGGAGATAAGGTGTCAGGCAGGGTTCAGCATTCGTCTGGGGATGTGTCATCTTTCCTTTCTGAGTACGCGACAGTTTAACTGAGGGGCTTGTTTGCTCGTTCTGCATAGCCAGCTTTGCCAAACCCAACAGCAGCTATGCAGCAAGGACGCGTCGGGGCCCGGTGCCACACTGCCCAGCACACAGCCTCGGTGCTCAGGGGACGAGGGACTGGTAGCTCAGTGTTGCATTTTCATCCTGAACTCAAGCTCTCTACAAACCTGTTTACTGGCTCTTTGAATGAAAGAGGGAAAACAGCCACAAGTAAAAGGGTAAACTCTTCTCAGAAGTGGATTTTTGTTTCTTGCCTAGCATGCATTATAGGTGTCCTAGCATTATTTTTTTATAGTTTGCATTCCATCAATATATTACTTTCAATGGTAGCACACAAAGTGAGTTGGTTACTTTAGCTGTCATTCAGTCTGGACTAATTTTGGTTGATATTCTTTGCTTTCTTAGAACTTGTTGATACATAGAACTGTTTAAAAATACGTGGTTAGGTAAAATATTGGAAGAAGGCTTCTGGAATTAGGCAGCATTGAAATAATCAAAGCTAATGAGCTAGTGCTGAGATGTATACTGAGATCTACTATGCTGAGATGTCTTTACCTGGGTGATTTCTGCCTTCATCGGGGGCAGCAGCATAAAGGCAGGATGATTTCAGGGAACACACCAGCATGCAGCTGGTGGAGTGTTAGGAAATACTGATGGGCTGGCGGTGAGGTAAGAACTCCTTGTGCTGGAAGAATGTTTCAATGCAAAGTTCCAGTGGGGCAGCTTATTTTTCTCACACAGGGTTTTAAGTTGCTTGCAAGCATTTTTCTAAAACAATTTGCAAAAAAATGAACAAAACTTGTGCAAGTCTGAAGCCCTCAAATCCAGCCTTTATACTGAGTGTTTGTGATCCAACTTTCTAATTCAGGATCCAGTACCAATTCAGAACTAAACCTAGGAGGTTTGACCTTTCACCTGTTTAAAGTGAAAATATATTCAGCTCTGGAAGAAGTAAAATCTAAGCGATGAAATGATGCAATTCTCCCTCATTCTCTAAGGCTAATCTTGCTGACTGTTTTCCTGCTCCTGCTCTGTGGGATCACAGCAAGCTGCATCAGATTCTGCTGCCAGAAGAAGAGGCTTCCAGTTGAGACCTGCCCTAGGCACCCTGATGATCTGACAGTTATTGCTATTGACAGTGACAGCACTGCCCACAGCACCGTGACCTGTAAGTATCCTCTGGGTGTCAACTATTCAACAGGGCTTTGCTATTGAACAAGTGCCTGGAATGCTGTGTCTAAGCCTTGCAGTAACCGGGACTTTCTGATGTACTCCCAGAACAACTTTCAGCCCCGTAGGGTGGGCAAGAGAGGGAAAGGAAGGTTATCAGGGCAACACAGTGAGTGACTGCAGAAGACCAGTAGGATTTAATGCTAGAGGGGTTAAAATAAAGCCCATGGTGGGTTAGCATCTTATATGTAGTCTCCCACATCTGTTCTTATCGCCATTCCCACATTTTTTAACTTTTCTGCCCATCTCACTGTCCAGCTATTCCAGCCAAAGTTACCTCTAATGTGAGGAACTGTTCAGTTGTTCATGTACAAACCCAACTGAAACTACCTGTGTTACAACATACATGTACTACATCAGGTATTTCACAATAACAACTGGATGGTGATATGCAGAGGCATTTTCTCTTCTGACTGCTTTCTTTTGGAGAATGTTTAGATTCCATCATGAGTAACTATAACTGATAGCTTTTAGTATATAGTGCATATGTTCTGACACCACAAAAATGAGTCCATAATTTCTTGGAGAAAAGCAGGATTATAGCTTTATATATCAGCATTCCATGCAGGTGTCTAATTTTGTTTTCTAATTCCTTTTTCTTCACAGCATATAGCTCGTTTCAGTACCCTCTGAGTGTCCCTATTCCTTCGCTATTTGTAGATATGGATAAGACCACTGTGTCCCCTCCAGCTTACAGTCTCTATGCGATGGAGTTGCCACCTTCTTACGATGAAGTTGTCCAAATGGGTAAACAGTACACTGAAGTAGCACAGATAAGCCAGAAACTCAATGACACCCCTGGACAGGTGACACCAGGTGGGCTGAATCCCATCCAGTATTCACCTGATACAATCAACAGAGATCCAGCAACACAGGCAGATTCAGAAAAATCAGAAGATGCAACACAAGAACAGCTGCAGCTCTGACTCATTTCAGATGGGGAGTAAAGGAAGGGAAGCACAGTAAGAGTTAAAGAAGACATGAAGAGTTTGGTTTTATAAGTAGGTTATGATGGAAAGATGTTTCCTCTCATGCCCTTGTAATGATCTGACAGTTAGAAGAAATGTTTTCTATGACGGCTGTGATCTGGTAAAGCTCCTTCAAGGATATGAAATGAAGTAAAAGGGCAGAAGTTTAAAAATGCCTGTAAAAGTGGGACATGAATGCTTTCCATCTTCAGATTAAAAAATATTTATATATTCCTTGTGTCCAGCATATGGCAACAAAAAAGGTCAGGGGAATTTTGCCATCTTGGGAACGAACACAAGGAGTCAGAACAGTACAAAGAGCAAGCTGTTGTTCCAGAACAGAAGCTTCCCAAACTGGAGTTGAAAGGGGAATCCTAGCAAGTCACGCTGAATAGCCTCTTTTCAGAACATTAACTGTCCAGGAAATTGCTGGAGTGCAAATTGCTACATAATGGCACATGTTCATTAAACTGCAGGAAGATGGCAAAGAAGGACAGGAAAGTGTGTGGAGGGAAATGCATGATGTTATGTTTCACAGCTAGAGACAAGGAATGAGACAGATGAGAAAAGATACTTTTTTGTTGGTCATGAGACCTGAAGGGATTGTTTTTGAGTTGGGTTGTGGTCTTTTTAGTATCTTTAAACTTATATTTTCAGGATGAGCTGGCTTGAGTGGGATCCTTTTACTACTTATTTTTGCCAGTTAAAATACAAACTAGTCTCAAAGAGACACTTGCACACATGGTTAAGTATTACTAATGAGTTTCAAATAGTCATCAGATATTTCAAAGGTGCTTATACTTAATCTGCTCAGGTGTCAGGGCGTCTCTTCAGTACAGAAAAGAAAAAAAAATATTGAACATTCTTGGCAGCTTTCACCAGTTCAGTATGGAGATGAGCTCAGTACTGTGCAGGATGATACAAAGCATATTCTAGCTGTGCCACCTAGAATTGGTTACAAATACTAAATGTCATTGCATGGGATGCGCAATAGCCCAGGAAAATTACTCTTTTAGGAATGTTTCTTTGTGAAATAGTAATAGCAAGGGTAACTGCTGTGCATTATTTTAAGGCTGGGGCTTGGAGTCTATTAGAGTAGTCTCAGCCCAGACAAAAATATGGGCTATGAGAGCTCTTTTTTTAAATGACAGCTTTCCCTTTCTTGTCCCTCCCATATTCCGAACAGTATGGATTTTGTCCACTCCTGAGTAGTGATTTTTTTAAATACACTTTAACAAGGTGCTAATTTGGCTACCTCTATGAACATGAGCAATCTACAGGATGGTTCATTGCTATGTGATTATCTACAACATGAAAGAGGGAAAGAAAGCACGAGCACTAGGTGCTGTTAACAAATGTAACTTGAAGTGTGAAGTGCTAGGTCAGAGTTACTGTTGACTGGCCTTCTAACAAGAATGTGACTGGTGGTCTGCATTTCTGCTGAAGTTGCTTTGGTAGCTGTGAGAAAGGGCTACCTTCCACAAATCCTAGGTGTCTGTCATTAATAAGCAGTAGAAGTGGTGGGCACGAAATCTTGTATGGCCTTTAGAAGCCTATCCTCTGACAACCATTGCTGCAATAACTACCCTGGGAATGAGCACTAATGATTTAAAAATTAAGATCTCTCTGCCAGCCGACAGGACTGGGACTAAATCTCTGCCACACGTTCATGGTGTGTGAGCTGTTAGAGTCCGGCTCCCTAGGGAAGTGTTGATTCTATATTTAACTTGCATGTAGCTTACTATGAGTGTTGCAGGGAAAGGCTGGTTTAACAGATCTGCTTCTTTTCTATCTCTTCTCTCTCATTCTTAGTTATACTTCTGGTTTATTCTCTCCTCTGCCTTTTTCTGTGCCAGGATGGAGGCTAGGCATAACGCAATGTAGCTATTTAGATATCTCTAGCTGAAAGAGCAACATGTGCCCAGTTCTGGGTGTCCCCATGTCACAAATAGAGCAGATGTATTTTTATTTATTGAGCTTTCCCATCAGGATAGTACTCAGGAACCAATTCTATGTCTTTCCAAAGAAGAAATATCTGTTGGTGGGAAATGGCTGAGCACTCACTCACTAATAGAAACAGGAACATAAAACCAGGCAACTGAAAAAATGGTGACTGACACAAGAGGGCAGTCCTTCCCTTCTCAGTATATCGCATTACCTCCCCCCGGGGAAGAGCTTCAGCAGAGCCAAGCTGTTGCAGGCGCGAGGGTGCCCCTAAGGCCTGGTTTTGCTTTGTCGCTCAGAGGTTGCTCTGCAGTGCAAGGACTGAGCTTGCCTGGGGAGGATGGAGGAATCAGCACAACGGTTTGACTTCCCTTCATGCTTTTACTTACACAATGCTTCAGTCTTGTGAGTTGTCAGCTGGACCTGGCAGACTAATCTACCAAACCACAGGGAGATCTGTCTCCATCTGGTTATGGAGGATGATAGTTCTACCTGCAAGACCCTGGTCTAAACTCTAAGTGCCTGTGGAGTGCTCACAAATCAGATCTGACTCTGTTACCACCTGCATTAATAGAAAAGCCTGTCTCAATCTGGGGCACCTCTGTTGCCAGTCTAGCCTAGCTGGAATTGCCCTGCAGTAATCTATCACTCCCGTCCTTAATTCCATACTTCCACAAGTCATTATCCAGAGTAAAAGAAAACAACTGGACTTGCCTCTGCTTTACAAAAGAACAGAGTAGGGAAAGAGTAACGCTGCAGGAATGGAGTTTCTGTGTATCCATGTTGGAAGCAAGTGTTGTTTGACACAGCACAGTGAATAAAGCACTTAGTTTTTTCCCTGACTTCCTAGGAAGAAGGGCATCACCTGGTGTTTCCTTTCTAACACCTAAGGAAAAGTCTTGTGTCTTGCCCAGGTCCCTTGCCTTATAACATGGTTCATTAATTCAAATATAAACTATTTGTTAACATAAACTGCCGACCTAATCAGCCTGCAGAAACACAGAATTTTCTTTGTACATCAAAAGCAGCTCAGTTTGCTCCTGACAATGTTTTCAATAGTCATGTCTCAGCCCTTTATCAAAATTGTCTGACTCCTTACAGAAAACCGATAATCAAAGCTGTCCCTGGCCCTATGTTTTTGAGGAGGCAAATTACCCCCACAACTGTTCGTTATTTACATCTCCACTTAACAGGTTTCTTCAGCTCAATAGCATTGCAGAAGTTACATCCCTCCAGACAGAAAGATCATGACTAGGGGATTTACAAATTCCATTTAAATTCCTGCAGCAAACAAAGAGCTGTCTTCCCATCTTCAGAACAGTTTATATTTGTACAGAAAGTCCAGTTCATCAATTAGAATCACTGTTGTGTGCGGGCATACAGTGAGAGAAAATGACCCCTTAACCAACTCATGTCAGAAAAAAGCATTAAAAGAGTGGTCTCCTGAATCCTGGCCTACACAAGCAACAGCTTGAAAACGTTGCTCCCATGTGCTCTACCTAATGCTAAAGAGCAGGAAGGAGAGTGGGAAATAGTCTCACCTGATCACCTGTGTCCTTTCTGTTTAATTGGGCAAGTTGGAGAAAGACAGACTTTCCTGTTGCTGATGTCTATAAAAATAGGCTTAGTTGCCAGCTTCTGCTCAAGATGCATCTTTGTAATATGACCAGGAAGAGGACACTATGAGCTCCTAATCCTACTGTACGGTAAGATAAAATTAACTTTGTTTTAACTGATGTTTTAAAACTCACAAAGTAAATCCAAACATGTGGAAGGGAGATTAATGCTCTGTCTTGATTTCAATTGCTGTTTTCAGCTGTTTCTCATTTGACTTTTGCTTTGTGTTCTGCAAAGCTGTTTACCTCTCAGTGTGGGATCTGATCTTACAGTCCTAGAAAACTTTGTTTTGTTGTTGATGCTCTTAATGAGGTTCAAACAGCCTCAAAAGTGGGATACTTTCAAAAGCTCACAGCCTAGACAGACATAGTGTTCCTTTGTGTTTATTCTACAGAGCATGTAAAAGGGAAAGGAGGGATAGGATTATTCTTAAACTTTTCTTATTCTTGCCGGGTATGATGACTGGGTCCCTGGTTTTCTCAGTGATAAGTATTTGGAATGTAAATGTTTGCCTTTAGATTTGGATTCTGCACTATTAAAGTCAGAGGACACAAAATGAGATCCTTCTGCAGAAAAAGAGATTACGTTCAGTTTTATTCCTTTTAGCCACATATACATTCCCTCCTGTATTTCCAAACAGGTATGATGTCTCAGTTTCTGGTCAGAAACCTTGCACAGTGTTGCCATAGGCTCTTAAAGAGCCATCAAACAGCATCTAGACATGGGTGTATATTAGTGAGAAATGAAGTGTTCTCTATGGGTATTTCTTATAGCCAGTTTTTAATGTACTTTGAAATTTCAAAACAAGACACTATAACTGATGCTATTTATTAGTGCTATAGTCATCTAAACTGCGAATGTGTAGACCAGAAGCCTTTCACGAGAAATGTGCTGTCTCTTGTGGTAGTATAGAACAGTCTCTCGGGAAGATCCAGGATCAGTATATCTCCATTTATAAAGAAATAACCTATAAATTATGCCCGCTCAAAAATGCTTTAATAATTAAACAGTTTTTTTTAAAAAAAAGTTTTCTAGAACAGAGAAGTGAATTTAAATGGGCAGATTAAAAAATTTCATTTACTTTCTAATAAGCTAGTCATTCATGCGTATCTAAATGATTTTAAGGTAGGCATTTAACCAAACAGGACTCCACTCATAGTTAGATCTGCTCAGGGTTACTCTGAAATCATTTGTTTTTGATAAGTGTGTATCACAACACTTTTTTCATACAAGTCTCGTGCTATGTGTGTAAAAAATGGAATATTACAGGCACATAGAGAAGCTGCAGGTGTTAGCGTGGTACAGCAAAGAAAGGTATTGCCTTTCTTTCTATGTGTCGTGTTCTTAGTATCTTTGAAGAATGCTCAGATAGAAAATCACTAATCTATGTGAAGTGCTGGCCCTAAATGGAAAATGAACTCTCCCTTTCATATTGCAGAAGACGGCTAGGCAGTTAGTCATCTAGAGACAGGGTTTCTTGAACACCCCTTATGGCTTCAAGAGCTTGAGACTGAGAGCCCTATTTTTGGAAGACTTGCCTCTGAGTATCTGCTTAAGATTGGAGCTCACAGCCAAGCTCTACGTGTCTAACATGTCCAAAGGACACTTCTTCTGAAACCATATATTTTAAAATATAAGAATTATAGATATACTTGCTAGGAATTTCAGAAAAGACAATTAAGAGAAAACATTTGATAGATATTTCCTTTCCTTTAACCTTTTGAGTAATAACAAATAATCCATCCATGGCACTGGTTGTTCCCTGGTACTCAGCTGGTGCCAAAAATACTTATACCACTTGCAGAGATAAGAAAAGGTCTATTGTGACAACATACCAAAGATTAATCTGGTTTATGCTGAAGAAATCTACAAACTCTTCTCAGGATTGCTTATACTAAATGGGCTTTAATGGTCCTGGCAGTACTGGAAGCTATAATCTAGACAGGTTCTTGATGACCACAATTAACTTGGTGATTTTTAAATGCAGCATCTTTCTTACCCAGAGCTACATTGACAGCATATTGATGCAAGTGCTCACATTTTACAATGCCACTATTGCAATGATTTCCCTTTCTAACGACGAAGGCTTCTACTCCCTGGCTTGTGGGGAAATCTGCTTGCAGCTGCCCATGCATGTGCTGCTGAGATGTGTTCTGTTTAGAAGACTGTTAGGTGACCTCTATCGAGTCGTTTCTCTTATGCTTCTGTTTCTTTTCCCAGCCTGTCAGTCTGGAGTTTAAGACTTGTGTTCTCTGGTGCAGGAAATTCTCCCACAGTGCCTACTATAGTGGGAATCTGGTCATAGAGACATATTCTTCATATTCAAATAATACCAACAGCTGGGGATTTGTGGGACACAGACACCACAAACCCAAAACCCACAAAGAAACCCTCAAAAAAAACCCAAAACCCAAACCTCTGAATTCCTTGAGCAGTGGAAGTAATGCAGCCTGGTTTTCTAGGTGCCTAAATCTTATGACAAAGTTCCCTAACATTAAAGAAGGTGTAACCTGCACTAGCAGCTTTCCTTACAGTTAGGGCATGCATAAGCTTTTTCTTGTGTGCACCCTCCAGTGCCTAAGAAGGGTGAGCTCAGGCCCGAGTCTTTCTTGCAATGGTGGTGTTAAAAGATCCCCCTTCTCTATGCAGCTCCTGTTTTCATGAAACATTTGGAAGCTTCCTGTCTTTGAAACCTCCCGTTCCCTATCACCGTGCTTGAAACTGGTCAGTGGATTCAGGAATTATTATCTGGGTGTGGAGAGTGGGAAGAGGGGAGACGAGACATGGATTTGACTGTGATTACAAAGCCTCACTTCTATAAGAAATCAGGTTTAAAAAGAACATAAAGTAGGAGGGTTAATCCCACAGCAGAGGGGGGAGCTGATGGAGGATCTAAGAATTCTGATTTCAGTCTAGTGTTTTTTCACCATCACGAGATCCACTCAAGTCCGATTATATCCACACAAGCTTTGTGACATCTCTAAAGGAAAAGCCCCTCTCTGTAATTACCCAAAGTGCATTTCTAATTGTGATTTGAATTTGGTGCTCATTTGGCACTGTTTAGCATGCAATTTTTCTTCTCTCATTTGTCCAAAATGATTGTTTTGCTGGTTATTTTCTGTTGCTATTTGCTGGCTGTGTGAAAGAGCCTATGACAGGGAGATGTACTGCTGGAGAAGCTGGTGCTTACATCACTGCCAGCAGCTTGCAGTCTTGTCTCTCCACTCTCGCACACACATGCACTCATCATGAGCACTTGTGCTCAAAAAGAAAATGCAGACTTGGAAGTAAATTGCCTCAATAATTCATAGGCTTTATAGCCCAGAGCAAATTATACCTTGGCTCTGTCATGCAATTCAGGTTGCAAATCCCTTTATAGCCAAGCTCATTAACAATATAAGTGGTACATCTATAATGGCTTTTATAATCGATGCATTATCATCTTCGGAGGGTATTAAGTGGTAAACCTGCAGCATCCAAAGTGAAGCATCAATAGGGTCTAGATATAGTAAGAGTCAGAGAAAAAACATTTCTTCTTCTGCCTTGCAGTTGCCTTTGTCTGCCTTGCTGCCCCGCCCCCCTCCCCCTTGCAAAGTTTAGAAGGTTTGGTTGGTTTCTTTTCTAACTGCATTTCAACTTTATCAGGTGCAGGTTTTGAGGGAAAAGATTCACTGCTATTGCCAGTACTGACGAGTGGGACACTTGGAGACGTACAAAATCTGCTTGCTTACAGAATAAAATAGCTCTCACAGAATCACTTTCCCTATTGTTGCTCTCACCTGTCTCCTGGCTCTGATTCTAATCATCTTTACCTGTTGGAACTATTTTTGCTTAGGGAGATATCTATTAATTTTGCTGCAAGTAGCAGAGGTTCTTTCCTCTACCCACAACTGAAATGCAAACCATGAGAAAAGCCTTTGAATTGTATTCAGAGCAGACTATGAAAACAAAGTATCATAGGGGAATTGTGCTTTACAAAAATGGAGACCATAAATGTTTTATGAAATATTACATCCTAAGGTTAAATCCAATGCACAAAAAAGCTTAGGTGCAAAACCACATTACTGGGGAAACATTCTGTTCTGGTCAGTTGAAATGCAGAATATAAAATACCAGAGCTCTTTTTATCTTACTGGGGGGAAGAAGGGGGCTGTGGAAAAGAATGCATACTTTAAAAGATATTTCACATCTTCTTAGAATAATAAAGCTTGCTCTGGACACCTGGAGAAAGGAGAAAATAAATTTCTATCTCAAATGTAGAAATGCCTGAATCTTCATTGAACCGCTTAATTTTTACTCACTTTTTTACCCTGTTTTCCCAAATAGTTCAAAAAGGAAGCAAACAAAGAAGCGCCTGATGTTGAACTCTGTGTGCATTGTTTTTTCTCTTTCCATGCTAACAGTTTACAGCATAAGCTACTTCCTTCTCACAAGTAAGGAAGCATAGTCCCAAGGTCAAAGTATTGGCCTGGGAAACCCAGCTCAGCTACTGGTTCTGCCACAGGCTTCCCATATGACATGGGCCTGTAAAACAGAGGCTGCAGCACTATCTTATCTTGCAAAGAATTTTGAGGATGAATACATTGAGCGTGGGCTGCACTGTCATAATGAAATACAGATAACACCGTCAGAGCATGATGAACTTTGTGTGGGACATGAAGCTCAGGAAAAAAAAATTCCCTGCTCCCTCCCCCTCTGGAGGGGGGTGGAATCTAGAGAAGGAACTAGGGGAAAATGAGCAGTGTGAAATTTAGAAACAGCCTCTGGTCTTCAGGTGCCTAATCCAGTCATCATTACAACATTCCTAACTGGAGGAAGAAGCTGAGGAGAGAGAAATTTCCGTGATGGGCCCAGGATCAGTGCAAGATTGCCTAACGAGATGATGGTAGGCATCTTGTGACAGTAGTTTATCTTGCCAGATTGCTGACCTGTTGGGGATCAAATGTCCTGAGAGACAGCACCTTGGATGTAAACATGAAAAAGAATGCTACTTCTTTGTCAGTTTGTACAAGCATTTAATTTTTATAACTTTGATTTCTCTCTTGCTGAGACTCAGTCTTTGATCTGTAATCTATAGTCTTTTGGTCTAGTTCAGAAGTCTCTGTAGTCTGCCTTCCATCCTCTCCACACTTTCCAGATCAGACTAGGCAAGCAGCTTTGTTCAGCTCCGTGGGGCAAGACATGCCAGCCTTTTTACCCCCAAACAACGTTTGCCAAGTGGCTGCATCCCTTGTCAAAAGGCAGTTGTCAGAGACACACCAGTCTTCTGTGAAGAAGATAGAAAGAAGCTGTTCTGCACTGCACATAGGGTCACTTCAGCTCTTTTTAAAGGCAATTTAATTGTGATTAGCTAGCTAACCAGAAGGCCATAAAAATAAACAAACCACGTGTGTTTGGAGAACTTGTCTTCACATCTGTCACGCTAGCTAGATTGCCTTCTTCCACAAGATGGCACAAGGAGCCTAAGTGGCCTATGTGAATGTCCATTTTTCATACACGGTGCTGGAAGTCAACACCTATGAAGTCAATTAAATTTTGTGAGATTATTTGGAGGAAAAACTGTTACACGATTTTCTTTCTTACTTTAAAATTGCATATATAGACTTCTTTATTTTTCCATCTTGATAGAACGCCCCCCATATCTGCTGTAAAACACTGGAATTCAACTGACTTGGGCCATGTGGGAAGTAAAAAAAAAGTTCCGTTATGTTTCACTTTAATACTACAGAAAAATTCTTTGATAATGGGTAGGGTTATCTTTCAATCAAGAGACATCCTGGAGCGTGACAGGCTCCAGCTCTACCACGGATATCCTGGGCATCTATACAACATATCACTTCCAACGTCTTCCCCTGCATTTTCCATTGGTGAACAATTATAGAGCCACAGAGGCTGGAAGGGACCTTCGGACACCACCCTCTTGCTCACGGCCCTGTCCACCCTGGCTTTGAACTCTCCAAGCGTGGAGGTGCCACTGCCTCTCTAGGCAGCCTGCTCTAATGTCTGACCACCCTTAGAGTAGAATTAATTTTTTGAATGTTGAAGTGGAGTTTCCTGCATTTCAGGTTGTACCCACTGCTTCTCACCCTGTCAGCTGGTGCCCATTGAGAAAAGTCTGTCTCTGTCATCTTTATGCCCTTCCATCAGGTATTTCTATGCATTGATAAGATCCCTCCTCAACCATCTCTCCTTGAGGCCATAGAATCCCAGCTTGCTCATCCTCTCTTTATGTCAGATACTTCAATTCCTTAATCATCAAAATATTTTATCTCATCCTTTGTCCAGCTTGTCTAAATCATTAATGAATTTCACCTGAATTTAAGTGTGATATTTAGTGTATTTCTACTGAATGTGAGCCTAGAATAAACAGTTGCATAAAGCAGACCATGGGAAATATCATGTAAGCCGGATACCTGATCACTCTGTTTACCTCCTCATACTGTGCTGGCAGGCTGTAAGCTTTGCTGATGCTACCTATGCAATGGTTTTTATTGCACTACTCAGACTGACATTGCATCATCTCATACAGTGAGAGTTCAACACAAGCTTGTGATTACAGCGGTCAGCTCAGTATGCTGCTGATTTGTGTCCCAACGGTAAGAAAATTGGCAAGATGAAATCAGACAAAGAGCAGAGGAGAGAGAGGAGATGCATCTGCATGAACTGCTTAATCAGAAATGGATAAACTGCTTGAAAGCAGGAAAAAGAAATGCAATCTTCCTACTGCTTTGCATGGTGCTTTTGGGTAGAAGATGCTATATAAAGACCCCTCCTGTGGGAGATCATGCTTTAGAAATACAGGAAACTGCCTGGATTAAAAAAAGAACATAAGGAATAATGGTCTTCCAGGCCAGAAAAGGAAGAGATATTTCCTTTGCTTTATCTAGTTTATCTCATTGTCACCAACAAAAAAAAGTATTTCATCATAGCATGCCCTTGCTGCTACATGTTTCAATCAAAATGATCAGTTATTGACAAAAAATAATTGTCTTTGTTTTCTGATGTGAATTGTAGCTAGTGATACTGTAAATCCTCTGCTCAGTACTATGCTATAAGAATAATAATAAAGAAAGATCAATTCCTACCTCTTTATTTGCTAACACATCCCACTATTTTAGGTACAAAACTTATACCCCCAAATCTCTAAGATTTAATCCTTTAATTGATGTGCAAGATGCTAGGTAACACACGCTAACATAATTAAACAATGGAAAAAGAATCAGAATAAGGGTAATTTGAGCATCTGTGGGATTAGTTTGGCGACTTCTTAATCCGTTTGTAATTGTAAATCATAAAACTGCAAGTGTTTGTGTGTGTCTAATCAATTGATAGTTCCATTAGATACAGCCCTTCTTCCTTCTCACCTCCCGTTTGCCTGCTTAGACCTTGTCCTTTTAGATGGCCATTCGGTGTGTGTTTCTTTTGTGTGTCACTTTGTGCAGTCACTTACCCGTGGTTAACCCAGATGCCCAAACTGGCTGCTTCACAACTCCGAAACAACATTCGGAGAAATGAAACCAAAAAAAAGAGGGAGTTTATTATCAGCTTGGAGATGGGGTGGGGGGTGAAAGAGGCAACTGCTAGGTCTAAAAATTAGCCAGCTTGTTCTTTATGAATTTCCAGAAACACGAGTCCCTAAATCACAGGTCTGCATGCAGAAGGGTCTTTCTTCAAATCCTGTGTATGTCTGCAGTTCTAGTGATTCATATCTTAAACTGTTGCTACATTGTCTTGAATTCAGGGAAGGTTCCAGTATGAAATCTCTGGCACAGGAAGTTCAGCTTCCTCTCCAGATTTCCTTCCTCCACCTCTTTATATGCAGAATAGCAGGGAACATATTTAAGCCTTGCCTGCACAGAGTGAAAACCTTTAAGACTGTAGAGCAGTTTGTGTTGATAACCAATTCCTTCAGCTGAAGTGTTCAAGACAGGCAGCACAGAAGACAGTGGTTCTTAATGATGAGACTTAATCCCTAAAATATCCTGAACTGTTGAGCTGCATTTTGTAACTGCACACAAAGCTGCACCTAGTCCCTAAAGCAAATGTGATCAAAATGGGTGATAAAGGTATCTCTTACTGACATGCAATCCCATTTCCACAGCAAATTAGGCAAGACCCTTATTGATGACAGTGAGAAATTTAGCCATAGTGTAAATTTGCAACAATTTCAGAGTAAGAAAGACTGTGGAAAACCAAGTCTGGAGCAAGTCAACACCTAAGCTATCACTAATTTTAATAGGCTAATTTAACTTCCTAGATTTTTGTCTAGGCTTCAGTGTCCCTTAAAAACAATTTGCTAGGCTCCAGGCTGAGGGCCAGTCTGCCCACTTGTCCAGTTTGAGCCTCAAGCTGAAATACGTCAAAAAACCAGCACTTCCAGAGCCTAGTTATAATGTAGTTTGCATGTTAAATATGCTAGGAAAATGACGATGTTTTAAGAGTGACACAATGTTAAAGACCTCTGAGCTAGGTCTGTAGAAACTGGCACTACTCTGTGGTATATATGTATACATGCAAAGATCCTTGCTAGGATCACAGAACCAATACAGCCAGGGTAGCGAAGCACTGTACACCAGGGCTAAATTGAGGTGTGGCAATACACTGACATAGCTTATGATGCTTTCAGTTCTGATATTTGCCTGTTGAGCTATCTCTGGGATGTGTGGCTATGCTACTAATGCTTTAGTGTATGGCGTATCCATTCCCTGCAAGAATGCTCTCTTGGTATAACAAAACCAGCATGCTGTATTTGCAGAGCACGTATGACTAAGCTCTACCAAGCATAGTTTATTCCATCACCAACCTATCTCCAGAACAGAACATGCTATACTAGGGAAAAGAACAGTAGCAGCACCTGCTTCAGTACCTTTCACCAGCGTAGCTAGAATAGGCACCCGTACAGCTGCAATACAACAGGGAGAGAGAGGCCTGCACAGCTAATCACTCTTGTGATCCACAATGCAGGCTATTTTGAGTAGTTGTACTAGGAAGAGGACAGGCGGAGAGCTATAGCTCTTTCAGTTCCCCTGGACTGAATCTTTGTGTTCCCAAGATCTCTTCTCGCTTCTCTGATGGCTATACGTATGGTGGCAGAAATAAGTACAGAGATCTGGTTTTAGCTGTAGCACAGGCTGAGCAAGCACATTGTTGAAAATAAACTAATGCAATCCATAGACAGAGCAGAGCACTGCTTTTGAATAATAATTGACAGCTTTCTTATGAGACACGTGTTACTAACAGGCAGCCTACCCCAAGGCTGGCAGAAAGTCAAAACGTGAAAGCATAAAAAGGGGGGTCACCTCAGTGCCAAATGCAATTGCTTGCTTTGGGAAGCAGTGAGTGTTTAAAATCCATACCATGTCACCCGCTTGTTCATACAAGAAAAAAGAATACAAAAAGAACCACTGAGTTTTGGTTACATTCGGGTGCTTAGAGTAAGAGATCAATAAACAGGAGTACTGTCAATAAGAAATGCTGAAGGGTGATGCTGTACCTAGACTCCTATCTGCTGACTAGTGCATATTAGTAAACCACATAGTAGTGCTTTTCTCTTTGACGCCAATGTTAATTTTGGCAGTGGAAAGAGGTTTTATTAGAAGTACTGAAAATGTCATTCATCTTTACTTGTATTACATCAGTTGTGAGGATTTAAACCCCAATACAGAACTATGGGGAGATGCAAAAATTGACTAATCTGATCATAAAACTAAAGGAAACTCAAAACAGAAGCTTACATTTAAAAGTACGTTCACTTCTTGCATTTCTAATACTATAAAGGTGTTACTAATAAGACTTGTTTTTCAAGGTCTGTTTCTCCTCTAACATATTCTTTTTAAAGCCATTGCAAGCTAAATTATCTGTAGGTACGTTATGATGGCAGCCTACAATCCATAGGACTGAAAAAATTTAAAAAAAGGTAGGAACATGGAGAAATGAAACTATTTGATTACTTTTTGGAAATATTCTATTTGAAGGAAACAAAACTATTCTTTAAAGTACTATCCAGTAATCTAAGATGTTCAAAATACTGCAGTAAGCTCACATATTTGAAACTGTCATAAAGGTTTTTCATATTTAAGTGGTGAGTAGCATATTGATATGTCTTCCTTCATAATGTTGAATCTTTTCTAGGATGTTCTAAAGCTTTCAGGAGTCACTGGAGTTAGTGGGTAATTTTACTTACTTGCAGGCTAAGATCCATAACCTCAAAATAGGACGCATCAACAATTCTCTAGATTGTTCTGCTGCTGTTATATTACCAATGCAAATCTCTACTGGTACCAGTGTGGTAGAAGTCAGAAAAGATACAATGGTCTTTATGTTTTATTGGATTAGCATAATACACATCAGTAATATAACAGCATAACTCAGCCTAAACACACATGGGCAATGTTGCAGCTCTGTTACTGAGCTTTTGTAGGTAAGAAATTTGCCAGCATGTTGCTCACATTATAATTTAAAACCTAGTTTCCAGCTGTTACAGTTCTCAAGTAAAAATTTCTTTAATGAAGTATCAAAACTCATAATGCAATAATCACCTATGAATAGTTTATTATCAGTTCTGAAAATAGTTTGTTCAGTTAATTAAAAGTTAAAGGCTTTTGGAGAATACCGGGGTTTTTGTGGGTTTTCTTCCTAGTTTTGTGTGTGTTCATGGAGACCTGTTACCATTGAGGAAAATGGGTAGCTTATGTTACTTTGATTATCTATTTTTTGAATGTGTTCCTTGACCCTTTAGAACGACTTAGTCCAAATCTGTTTGTGTTTTAAGGTTTATCAAAATATTTCCCATCAAAATTATTTTTTCAATAAATATTTTGGCTTGACTAAGCAAAAATATACATGTAGAGGGGCTTATTTTTTTTCCATTACGTGTAATTGTCTTTGTATAAAAACTCAGTTTTGCTTGCTGTTTATTTACTAAAGCGTTAATTCTTCCCAAGAGAGAAACTTCCTACTGGCTCAAACACACACAGATATTTCCACATGCAAATACTGCAAAATACAGGAGAAGGATTGTAACTTTTCTCATCCCGTATCCCTGCCAATGAATTTTTGAATCCTATTTCCAGAGCTGAGAAACACTGAATTCAGTAACAGCAGCAACAATAGTTACAATTTCTTCATTTTTTTCCAATCCAAGAATCTTAAAGTACTTTGAAAGCATTACTGGAAGTCTTGCAATACTACTATTGTGCATTGCTATGTCCATTCCCCATTGGTACATATAAAGGAAAGGAGCTAAATAATTCATTCAAAATCAGCCTCCACAGCCAAGCCAAGAATAAATCTGAAAAGATTAGAGTCCCACTCTGGAATTTCAAGCCCATCTTCTTGAAGAAGCCATAACCCATTTGTTTTGTGCTATATGGGGCAACTAGCAACAAGACTGTTATGCAGGCAGGATAAACTGCAAGTGGATTTTTCTTTAAAAGAGATAACCAAGACAGCAAACCATGTATTGACACCCCTGGAGGGAGCTGAAGAGTTATATAGATAGTGGAAGCATGGATAAGAAGAAAACAGAAGTTAGATTTCCTTTAAAGTAAATGACAACATTCATAAACAATAGTTAGCACCAAGGAGATGCTAAGATACGGTATTTGAAACACACAGGACTGAAAAGTCTTTACTTCATATAAAAAACCTGTACAGCCCACATCTTATTTTCAGTGTTGCCCATGGGAGTTATTTCCCTAAGAAATACAAGCCAGCACCTAAAAAAACAAAATAATTTCAACACAGAGTTTTGTATCAAGCCAATCTGTGGATATTGGGGGAAAAGATGGAATGAAATGAAAAAGTTACATTATGGCTTTATAAATCTTTTAAATAAAGATGTAAGAAACTATGTATGTTCCTCTTTATCCAGTGCTGAGTAATTGAAGCTGCCCAGCTCATTGGAAGTAAGGCTGGAGTGTATGCTTACCTCTCTGTTCATGACAGTATTTGCTCATGTTTTTTCTTTCTTTTTTTTTTTATAACCAACTTAAGCATTCAAGCATGCACAATGAAATTCTGGCTGTTACGAGGGGGTAAAACTGCATATCATGTGTTCATGTAACATAAATCTCAGAACTCTTGGAATCGTACTGCTCAGCCTCTGAAAATCTAGTACTATAGGTGACTGTCTCTATCAGTTCCCTTGGGTAGTGGCTTAAGAGCTGTTTCACTTCATGTATGTTTTGTTTTGTTGCTTGGAAACGTGAATTTTGTAAGCACATTTTTTTCTAACAGGTGCTCACAAGAAAAGGTTTTGCAGAATTGGTATTTTTGCTGACAAGTGGTTTGAGATTTGGGATGTTTACTGTAACAGAAACCCGGAGCTTGCAAGTTTTCTTTCTGTAAATTAGAAGACTCACCCCATCATCTTGTATATTTGAAAATTCATGTCCTTTGAATGAGAAGTGTAGACCTGTGCAAGTTCTTTCATCCTTAGCAACTGAACAGCAAGGTAGACAGGGGTCCTGAATACTCCCACTTTGATTCTGCTTGGGTTTTTGCAACTCAATTCTGTAAAGAAATTTCATCCCTTCTGCTCCTCGCATGATCTTCATTAATTTCTCATACTAATTCCTTCTGCTCTGGTGAATAAGGAAAAGCAATATGCAGGTCTTTCTCGGAATCACTGTATTGTTTGGCCTGCTCAGGTTGTGGTTTAATGTACCATTAGAACCAATTTTCTCTTCTAGGTTTTCTGCACAGTGCTTTCCTGTCCAAGACCAGCACAGCAGGGAGTACACATAACCAAACGCACACAACTCGGGACCTGACGACCAGTGACTCTCACTGCTTCTCTCACAACTTCGTGCCCAGTCATGTCATTTAACCATTTTGTATCTTCAGTCTGGAAAGCTCTTAGGGCTGCTTAAGCAACAGCCTCCATTGTCATACAGTCTATGAATAACCCCTACACACCTTATATAACATTCACACTGATTTTTCTGGAGCTGCTTCTGAGATAATAAGATTAGCATGCATTTTTTTGTTCTTTTGAGTTCTCTTCCACTGCAGGAACAGAGTGATTGGGCTGAATTCAGCTGCCGATTTTCTTAATATGGATGACAGAAGTCTACCCGTTTTTCAGACTGTCTTTCATCATTGTATTTTGCTCAGTCCCAGTACACTGTCCCAAATAAATAGATACTTTTGAAGTACAGGATATAACCATTATTTAATCCACTCATTATATTATATATTCTGATGAAATTAATGACTATTTAACATTCTAAGCATGCCTTATCCCTTTCCTGTATCACAAACAGGCTTTGTTTGACTAAACATACATTCTCCAAGGACAGTAGTAAAAGTCCCCTGACTCCAAATATTTTTGCTTTATGAATGCAGTTTTTGTCTTCTGGATTGTGGAATCAAAGCTCTCCTTCAACTGCAGCAATAAAATAAGGTAAGGCTCTTTGAAAGAACAGTGCTCTCATCAGTAACACCAATGTTTGGTAGGAGCTTCATTAGGACACACACCTGTGCCCACTTTCCAAAACTGCTTTGTCAAGAATGGAAGAATGTTCTGTGGGAATCTGACACATAGCTAGGTAAGCAAATTCTTTCTTGTATTTGGAGGTACTTCTCGCAGGCAAAATATACTGCAGGTCTGATGAGTCTGACATCATGGAAAGTCAAGTAGCTAGGCTGAATTCTCAATGTGGATTCTAAATTCTCAGCATCTCCAAGGTACTAGTTGTTTATCTGTTAGTTGCCCAATAAGACAATGATCCCCTTGAGGAAAGTCCGTTTAAATGGGAAATATTTGGCTTTAAGCTTTTCCTCAAACTGCTTAAGCAGTATTCATGCAATGGAAATGTTACTTAAAAGATTGATTACTTCAAGGAAGATATAGAAGTGTGTAGCTGGATGTGTGTATATGTGTACACACACACACCCACACACACCCCCATAGAATCTGATTTCTAAGATTATTGGAACAATGCCCTTTGTTGCTATTATAGCTGCAGGATGGGTGTCCATACAGGAAAACATATTTCCATTTACTTGCTTCTAAATATTTGTGCACTTACTCCTTCATTTCTACCCCAGCTCTGAATGACCTACACTCCATACAGGATATGAGATTTTGAAAAAGATGTTCATACCTTATTTTATATTATCCCTTGTTTCTAGCAATGTTTTCTGTGATTCAAGCCACTGCAAAGCCAGCTATGCTTGTTCCATTTCACTAAGGGACTTGATCGTGTTGAAAAAATAACCATTGGCCCAGGTAGGGCAGCCTCTTTGTCAGGAGTACCAAAGGAATTTAAAAAGCCAAGCTACAGCTTGCCAAGTTTAAAGGTACAGTGAAAAAAGCAAACTAGTAATACACACCTGAATATGAAGCAAAACCAGAACAAAACCTTGTACAATCCCCAGCACATGGAAAAGAGCTCGGACACAATTCTGATTGTACGAAAAGAGCACCAAAACCCTATTTTTCTGGCTCTCTCAATATGGGTTTCTATAAATAGAAGGAAAAAAAACAGATAAAGTGGTTCTTAAGTGTACAAACAGGCTTGGACCAATGTTAAGACATCCATATACTTCAAGGTTGGCAGATGACCATATAGATTACAAAATTACATATTCGTATTGCACTATATGATTGTATCACAGTATAAAATTATGGCACCGACTGCAAGGAATATTAGGTCCAGGTTCAAGCAACCCTAACACTTCATCTTGCTTCTTTCCATAAACTGCTCGGTGGTAGTGGCTAAGTAATTTCACATCATTATGCATCAATTTCCTATGTCTAAGACGACAGTAGTGATATTTTTTTGGCTTTGGCAAGTGCTTCAAGGTATGCTAAACATAACAATCACACTCAGGATCTAGGCAACAAATTTTTATGATTGTTTTTATGATTAAGTCAGAGATGCTTATGAGCATTGATTTAAAAATGGAGCACAAGGCAATAGGAATGAGATTTTCCCCTGGAAATAAAACTACCTCAGCCAGACTTTATGAGAAAACAAGACTACATATAATGCCCTTTAGGACATATGTAGACCAGTGTATACTGTTCCCATGTAGTTTATTCTGCCTCCGTCAAGAATGAGATATTCAAAGACAGTTATGTAACAGATATGCTTATGACACTCACAGTAACATATACGTACATCAATGCAACAGAATGAAATCTATAGGAAAGCTGTGGGCCTTCACAACTCTCTTCTACTTTGCTTACACACAACAATGGAATTTTTTTCAAAGGATTTTGAAACAACTTGCAAAGTCTCTCAGCAATTCTGAATCGACTGTTCTTGATCCATTTCAGAGATAAGCCACTCTAATCCATACCATAAGAAGTTCAGTATCATCTTCCAAGACTGTATTAGTCAGAAAACTCAGGTATATGGATATTCCTGCCTTTTTGTCCTAAATTAAATGAAGACTCTCAAAACTAGCTCCTTCTACCTCAAAATCTTGTCAATTATATTCTCTTCAGACTAAAACAGTTTCTCTAATTTTATACTTTAGTTATCAGAATTTATTTAAAATAACTCTTTTGTTCCATTGTAATAGGCAAACTGAAAGAAACTGTAAGAATGTAGAATGTAACTAAGGAAACTGAGTTACCCCTCCTTTTTGCTCTGCTTGGCCTCACTGAGTATTTCTATTCAGTATGCTTTTACTTATTTATTTTCTCTAATGAACGTTCTTGATACTTTGCTACCTGGGTCCTTTCTCAGAAAGCAGCAGCCATGATTTTCTTTCAATTGTTGAAGAACTGGCAAATAACAGCAGGTTGGAACAGTTCTGAATCAGGGTTGTTTTTTAAGAAAAAACCCAAAACCTAACCCACAACAAAAAAAACCTGATCCTCTAAATAGACTTGGGACTGAAGCATAGCTGAAATTGAAACATTGTATAAGCTTCATTTAATTTGGGTGGAAAGGCAGGAGGAACAAGGGCTCTGCATTGCGTTTGGGACCAAATGGAGCAAGAACTAAAGGTCAGAACCACATGAACATCTCTATGAATCTCTGCAGTTTTAATGGAATGCACACTATAACAACCAAAGGATACAAAGGCAGACAAAATATTCTGGAATGGGAAATAGTGCTGGTGTGATTCTGGAATATGAGGTGGTGCTTTAACTTACTGTTTTGGGTAAGTCCATCAGAAATGCTCACCTGAGAAGTCACAGATATGTAGGCAAAACATAACTGTTTATTAATTCTGTAGTATTTTTATACCATGTGAGGAGCTATGCAATTTTGAGAAGTGCTGATTTTCCACCCTTCCTTTAGAAAGCATAACATAGCTGTGTGGTGGTAGTTACCCTTTAAAGGAGCATCTTCAATTGTTATAAGAATCACGCAGTATATTTACTCAAATAACAGTATGTAAATTTTGATTATAGAAATGCTATTTTTGTATGCAAAAATTAATTACTTTCTAAGAAATTACAAAAATCCTGACAAAACATTCCATGAAACATGAATATAGCATATTTCTAAACAACATGCAATGGCAATTTCACTTGCAAATAAAACCCGTACTCATTAATACATTGGGGACCTAGTTACATCCTTGCTGCTCTTGTTGAAAAAGAACACCTCCTCTCAGGACAATGCAGTATCTGTCCTTATGTCTTGTTGCTTTTGAACAAGACTTCCTGCTCCTGCAGCCTAAGAAAAGCAGCTGTTGCATTTTTAACCATTATGCTTACAAAGACCTGATATGAATGCCTCCAGAATTACTGCAGTATGCATTACAGCATCATTAAATGAGTGAATGTCACTGTTTCTAAACAATGCAATAAGGCTTTGAGAGGCAAATTGCCTTACAAGTGGATTAGCAAAGGGAAAAAACAAACAAACTAATCTTAAGGTGAAGTTTCCACAGCTTTCAAGGAATATCACATGGCATGGCTACTTGTCATATTAGCTACTAGACTCAAAAATTCAACTGCACCCTCCAGGTCTGCATTTTTAATTGGCTTACGGTTAAAGATACAGCCATGTATCTGACAGAAAATGTAGTTGGGATTCCTGAAGCAGTTCATTAACCTAACCTGTCTAGTCCACTTGTTCGACTGAGGGTTATTGCCTTTGAATAGGCGGGGATGTTTGAATAGGCCACACGTGGCTGTAAGACCAGGATGTAGGAAACATTCCAGTACTCCCACTCCCTGGAAGTACTCCCCCTCTCTCACACAGTGCAAGACCTTTGCAGATGAGGGAAAAAAAATGGCATTTTTTGTTCTTAAGATTCCTAAGTCTGTATTTCACAAATATTCTAAAGCCTCTCAGTAGCCTTCATTTTTACCTGTTGATGGCAGCCACACACACGCAAGAGCAAAAGCAGAGCCTGGAGGCTGAGAGCTACAAAGCAATTTTTCACATGTATGCAATCATTGGCTCTGTTTAAGCAGATGCCCTATTAATCAGGAGTTGGTAAAAGTATAAAACTATGTGTGGCATAATTCTTCACCATTAGCAATACAGAGACAGCCATTTTTTCATTTTAACAACCAATTCCTTTGTATTCCACAAAAGGCTTGAAACAATGTTATTTCAGTCTCGCCACCAGTGTGCTATAGCTGTGTTGTAACATGAGGGTTTTGAATGGCAGAACAGCCTGCAAAAACAGGTGTTCTAGCAGCACACCAGGTATGACAAAGTCCGGGTAGTTTTATCATCATGTTTGAAAGAGCTGAACAAACACACAAACCAGTGAAACTGCCTAAAGGTTCATCTAATTCAGTATGCACTCTATAAAGGGGTTAATATCAGCTGATTGAGAAAAAGGTACAAGAAATTTTGCAACTGAGAACTATGGAGCAACCTGATTACAGGAGAGGTTGTCTTTATATCTAAACCAAGCTTCAGAAGAAAAACTTCTATTTTGGCTTCAGTTGACCTAGTCCTAGCATATGTGGAAGCTGCACCTTAGAGGTTTCACTGTTTTGTGAAACCGTGAGAGTTACATTTCCCGTCTATTTCAGATATTTTAATTTGTTTCGCCTATACTAGGTACTTTGAAGGGGACCAATAAAGATTTGGTTTTGTTAATTATATATATTACAACTTCAGGTATTAGCAGATATTTTAGTTATATTTTCAGTTACAACCAATATTTTTGTAATGTACAGAATCATAAACTCATACATCGAGTAAGTCCACTTATTTCTGGTGATCTGCACACTCCTCCACTGAATGCTACAATCTAGGACAGTTTCTGTATGTATCTTTATGCACATACAAAAAAAAAAAGATTAAAAATCAAAAAGAAATTTTAAAAATAAAGATAATGCATATATAGTACAGGACTATATGAAGGCATCAGAATTAAACATTGTGTTGCACACAGTAATGTGTGATTCCTTTGGCAGATTTTAAAATGCAGCAAAACTGATTTGCCCATTTGAGATTTACAAAACAAAACCACCCCACCCACCCCAGCTGAAACCAACCCTCTGCTCTGTTAAACAACCACTTCCAATCTTTGTAATCCCTCTTCATGCTAGTAGTATAACTATGTATCAATCAAATTTTTCAGTGGAAAATAAGATACAATTACATCACTAGATCAGAAACAGGAACTACTGTAACACTTGTATTTTTACAAAAGAACGGGTGTGGTGAGCGCATTAGTTATGTGTATATGTGGTTATATTCAGCATGTTTGAACACATTCGGCCAGTTTGATTTCCTTACCCAAATTCCATGGAATTAAAGACATGGCAGAGCACAGACCTGTGGAGAGAAATTCCCTTCAGTTCTCATAGAAGAGAGAAAGCATCAAAATCAGAATGCAAGAAAAATTAGAGATTCCTAGGAGAAGATAAGATCTGAACATGTATTTCATTTAAAAAAAAAAAAAACAAACCACCAAACCAAGACAAAATGTTTAGGTACTATAATTATCCCATTACTAAAAGCATGAAAGAGGATTATAAGGAAGAACAGCAGTAAGTATTTGTATGATAAGGCATGTGCAATGGGAAAGAAGCATGCATTAGTTTATTATGATACAGCTAATTCACACAACAATTCTTCTAGTCTGGTAGCAAAATCTCAATGCCACTAATCTCTTGAAGAAACAAAATGTGATTTACTATTTATTATGAACATCAGAACATTATTTTTGTTCATTACACAGATTTCTTCTGTATGATCCAGTGTTAGCTGAAAATTTTCCACAAAGTCTCATAGGACTTATGAATTTTTCTTAGCAAATCATTTTTTTTTAATCCTTTATGTATCATACTTTTTTTCCCCTCACGATGTAGGCCATTCTTTTCTACACAAATGGTGGTGTATCCCCAAAAGGGCATTTTAATGTCTGCTATGCATAAAAGCAATCCCTAGCACACACACATATGCAAAATCGTGAAACTTATCTACTATAAATCTCCCTGAGACTTCTTGACTTAAATATTGCAATAATGTGTATAACTGATACTGAAATCTCTAGAAAACTTTACAAATTTCTAATAAACTTGTGGTGTTTCTTAAGCACTTACATTAATTGGTATATTGCAGATGGGAATGCTAGATGAATGTCCAGCCCCAGCCTCAAGAACATCAACATACATCCTCATCTGCATACAAGTGGCTCCACAGATTTTAATGGGTCAGCTCCTGTCCACAATGCACATGCATGCGTATTTCTTTCGGGGTGGAACAGGAATTATTTCCACACGGTTACTGAGCAGAATATAAGCAATTTGGGACTATATATCAAAAATCCTTTATTCTGAGTTCAGTAGATTTCTTATTTTGTTACTTGTGAATCTCAGGGCAAAGAATTAAAGCTTTAGCACAGCATACAGGTTATTTAAAAACAAGCATTTGGTTATTATAAAACAAAGACTTAACCACACCAGGATCTAATAGCTGTTAGTAACAGACAACCTGAATAATAGCCAACCCACTTTCCTACAATTTAATTGGCAAACCTATTCTTTCTCTTACTAATTAGAGGTAACCACACCTACCTTCCCAGAAAGCATGGCGGTAGTAACAGTTTGTTTTAAATTCTGGAGAAGCTAGCAACTACTAAGGGGAGAATTTGCAAAACTACTGTTCTCCCTAACCTTTTTTTTTGGTTGTGAGGGTTTTTTTTATTTTTACATGTTCTTTCTGGATAGGTTTTTTGATTCAAAATTTGCTATGATGCTGTGGTTTGTTTTTTTTTTTTCCCTTTTATTGTAACCCTAGTTGGGTAGCAAGGTAATTTCACCTCTTAGAAAAGTATAAACAAATGTGGGAACACTCCCCCACCCCTCCCAGATTTAGACCTAATGGTAGAACAAGAAGTGATATAATATTTTATGTATACTTAAGTGTTGTTATTAAGTATTGTTATTAAGTAACAATGTTTTAGTGTGTGAGTGCTGGTGTGAACTGATTCCATCCTGGAACATATATCGTGCCTGGCTTACTTGAGGCCCAGTCTGTAAAACAGAAATGGCATGGTTTTATGTTCCCTAATCTTTTCTTTGATTTGCCCTTGCCTGCAGTGCCTTCCTGAGCAGCGATGGACACTCAAGCTGTGAGAAGAATATGAAAAGAAGGCTCTGGAAACTTTAGCCGTGCTAGTACCCTTATAAGCAACATTAGAAAAAAGAAGTTCTGAGGATACTGAGTTGCCGCTCGCTGTCGAGTTCCTGAGGTAAAGATGGTGAGACAAAGGTGTTTGCTGCTCGCCAGCATTCTTGGAAGTGGCATTTGAAGACCTGTGCCCCTCACTGGTGCTCAGCAGCCCGAGGCGCCTACCTCAGCACTGCCTTACGCCGCTGAAGGGGCGCCGGCCTCTCCTCGGGGCCCTGCTCTCTCGGAGCGACTCTACGTACATAACGTCGTTTGTGGGGCTGTTTCCGGGCCTGTTTTTCTTTTGTTCGCGGCCAGGCTCTTACACGCTTGTTTGCGGCCTGGGCGCGGCGGGGCAGGAGCGAGCCCACCTCCCCTCCCCCTCGCCTCCTCCCCCGGCCTTTGTTCGCGCTGGAGGAGGAAGCGGCGGGAGCGGGGCCGACCCAGCCCGCCATGGGCGGGGGACGGGCAGCCGCGCTCCCCGCTTCCCGCCCGCCCGCCTGACTGGAAGGGCGTTGCCCCCCGTGCGCGCGCGGCGAGGGCCCGGGAGCGCGCACCGTGGCCCCGCCGGCCGCGCTGGCGGGTTCCCCCCCCGCCCCCTTTCTCCGGGCGAGGCGCCGAGGCCTCGGGCGAGGCGCCGAGGCCTCCGGCGAGGCCGGGCCTGCGCTTGCCGTCGGCGGCGCCGCCTGGCAGGGCGGGGCGGTGCCGGGGGCCGGCGGCGGGGCGTGGAGCCGAGCCGAGCCGGGGTTTCCCGGCCGGGCAGCACGGGCGGGGCGGAGGGGGGAGGTTAACCGCGCCCAGGCTCTCGCTTCCCGATGGCTGCGGGGAGCTGAGCGGGCGCCCGGCGTGCGAGGAGGAGTCGAGACCCAGCGACACCCCCCTCCCCCGCCGCGCTCTCCTTCCGACTCGACTCCCCCGGCCGGCGCGGCCGCCTCCCCGGGACCCAGCCGGGCAGAGCGCGGGCGGCTCCCCTCCTCCTCCGCCCCCTCCTCCTCCTCCGCCCCCCTTCCCCTCCCCAGGCCGGCGGGACGCGGGCAGGAGCCGCGGGCGACGGACGTCCCGGCCCGGTTAATGAGCAGCGGCCGGAAGGGCAGGTAACCGTCTGAGGGGAGCGAAAGCGGGGTGTGGGGGTGTGGGGGGGGAGCGCACAAAAGCCTCGTCGCCTTCCCGCCGCCGCCCGCCTCGCCGAGCCCCCCGGCCCCACCCCGGGGCCATCTTCCCGCCGGCGGCCCTGGCTCCCCCTCAGCGCCGGCTCCTTCCTCCTCTGCGCGGCTGCGCCCCGCTCCTCTCCCCCGCCGCCGCACTTCTCCTTTCCCCCGGCCCCCCGCCCCCCGCCGCTCCCTCGGCTCTCGCCTCGCCGGGGCCCCGGGCCGGCCCCCGCCGCCTCGCCCACCCGTTCTCCGCGGCCCCCGCCGGAGAGGAGGAAGGGCGGCTGATGGTTTGTCCACCTCTTAGTATGGCGGGGTTGGAAATAGCCCCCCTCCCCCGCGCTTCCCCACCTCCTCGGTGCTCCAGCTTCCCCTAAAAAAGAAGTGTGTTTGTAGCTGGAGGAGGAGGAGAGAAAGGTGGGGGTGGGACTGATTCTCTCTTGAAGGCTTTAAGGCGAAAAGGGAGGAGACCTTGGATCTTGCGGGGTTCCATTTTTAATTATAATTACGCCGTAGTGGTCTCTGCTAGACGGGTTTGAGGTGTTTTTTTGCACTCGTTAAGGCGCAAAAGGCGAGTTTCCCGAGCCATCCAGCCGGCAGAGGGGATATTTGGAGAGAGATTCAAGAAAAAGCTATGGTGGTGCCGGCTGTAATGGTGGAAAACTGATTGAGAGGAGACGGGGGTGAGACGCCCAGGGTAAGACGGCTTCCAGCAGCCCCCGGCCCGGCGGGGGGCGCGCAGGCTGGCCCCGGCTGCCTGTGCCCGGGAGGGGGGGTTGGGGAAGGGGCTTCTTCCCTTCAAAAGCCGAGCCTCGGGGGGATTTAGACCGTGTATTTGTCGTCCCCCCATGTATCACGGTGCTGCATGTTTCTGTGTGCCCGTAGCAGCGATAACGAAGATCATGGAGGGTGTTTGCTACAATAGAAAAATGGAGTTTGCTCCTCGGAAATGCTCTTAAAGATATCGTTTCGCTTCCCCGCTTCTTACTGAAAGCATTTCAGTATTTGTTTATTTTTTATCCATACCAAGGATATTGAAGGAGCAGGGTTTTTAAATCTACAGCTTTATAGGAAATGAAGAGGTGTAAAGTCTTGTATGTAAATATGAAAGAGACGAGGCGTTCTATTAAAAAAAAATTCTTGTCCAGAAGGAAATCAGAATGATATAGAGGTTGTTGTAAGACATCAATTCATCATTCCTGAAAATGAACTGAAATTTTAACGAATGTGATATTTCATTATTCTCCAACAAAGTCTTGCTTGGGACTCGTTATTTTAAATAAGGCATTCTTCCTAGGATGCCGGCTGCCACGTTATTATGTATTGTCTCCACAGGAGAAAATAGGAGGAAAGGACTGTAAATGTAAGCCTTAAGTGATTATTGAAACAGCGTTTGAGAATAGTTGGCTCAACTTGGAGAGGTGATTTAAGACTGAAAAATTAAACGTTTTGCTGCTGTAAAACATCCGCACCTAATCGCGGGAGATTTATCCCATATTTTAAGCTGATCGCTAAACACAAGGATGTAAATCAAGACAAAATGCTGTTGATGTGTGTGTGAAATACATGTGAGGAAACGAACATGTTAATATCTAAACTTGCTCTAAATGTAATATATATCGAAGGTTTTGTTTCGTTTTGGTTTTTTTTTTCTTCTCCTCCTTCCATGCCTTAGGAAAGGAGAAAGAGAAGGGGTGATAATAGTGTAGTTGTTTTGGTGGCTGCAGATTAGCCAAGGGTGTGTGTTTGATTTTCTTTTTGCTGTGAATGAATGGATCTTTCTGTGCCTGGGCCCAATAGCTGCGACAAGATGGCGTTTGCAGCAAGGCAGCTCTCATTTTTCAACTCCTCCTCACCACAGCTTTGCCAAACTAGATCTTATTTCGTAATTGTATTTTAGATTTACTTTCTCGTTCTTTTTGCTTTCTTCTTTTTTTTGGGGGGGTGGGGGTAGGAGGAGCATTTGGAAGATTGCTGCAAGAAATCTGTGGGGTTTTTTTCTTAATTTTTGTGAGCTTCTCCAGATAGGAACTAGGTGGGAGGAGTAAATAGTTTTATTGAAATGTTCACATAGGCTCTTACTGGATAAAGGGGTGACATGATTTTCTTTTTTACCTTGCAGTGCCTGCTTAATACCATCAAAATGTTCTTGGCTTTTATTAAGCCTGTTGCTGAAAAACAGTATTTTAAACCTAGACCACAGGTACGCAAAGGCTCTGCTGGGGCTGTGTACTGTTGCTGGTTCTCTACTAGCCAGGTAATCATCAGACCCCGTGCAGACAGTTATCTTTCTCTAATACAAGAGAGTCTTCCATCTGCTTCAGAATGCTAACAATTTGCAAAGGCCCATTAAAACTGCTTTTGACCCAGATTTATTGTCATACTCTAGGTAACTAATTCCTATGGGAAAGAATAAGAAAGGTTTTGGGGCTATTAAAACAGGTCTGTGTCTGTGATGTATTTAAAATGACATTATACATTTCTAAAGCCTCTTATGTGTGCTTTTTAGCATCTTTTAAGGAAAATGGACTTTCAGATTGTAACTTTTGTGATCTTTCACTATAGTGCCAAGCTTCCTAACTTTGGTAGCCCAAACAAAATAGCTTGGTTAATATTTGATATACTGGACTCAGGCTTAAAATAATACACTTCCCAGCATGAAAAATAATAAATGCTTGTTATGTCTCCTGTATTTAAATGACCTCCAAACCTTTGGTAATATCAACCTTTTTAGTACTAGTTATCTATGGCTTAATGTATAATCAGTTGTTTGTTAGTTTATTGTAATAGCCCAGCTGTAGTTCATACACAAGGAAGCTAGGAAGCTGAAGAGCTGATTTGCAATTGAGGCTTGCATTGTTGGTTTGTTCTTTTTTAAGGGGGGGGAAAAAACCCCCCAAACAAACCTGAAATTAGCTAAATGCCTTTTACTTATCTGGTATGTTAAGATCAATTTTTAAATCAAGAATACTTGTCCAATAAACTGTTAATTCCATTTGATGGTACTTGTAATGTCCTGTTGAGCTTGAAACTAGTTGTGCAGGTTTTTTGGTACTACTACTTGGGCCTTTCAGTACAGGATCAGAAAGGAGTAGGGTGATGTGGGATTCTGTATTGGGTAAGATAAATTGCATTTATCCTTGTTTAGTCCTTGCCAGCTGCTAAGTCAGTACGTAGCAAGCATTCTACCATGAAAGCTTTGGCAACATGTAAGTTAGAATTCCATAGTAAATCTTAGCAGAACAGTTTTTAAATCATCTCCATACCTCATGGAATCTGAGAATGTTGTTTTTATACTTAATGAGGATTCTTCTTGTGTAAATAACCAATAAAGTGTTGTCTAATTAGGAAGCGTATAGAATTTTGTGTAGTATTAGTATCATCCAAGAATGAACAGTCTATACAGCTATAAAAAAATTTAAACTAGAGCAATTAAAACAATAGAAAAAGAAATTCCTTCAATTAATGCAATTACTTTCAGGATCCTTTAATTATAGTAGAAATATATATCTTTTGCGTTTGTAGGATGCCTTTTCCTGAAATTAAGCAAGACGTTGGCTGTAGTGTGTAATAACTTCCTGGTGCTTTGCAGGCTTCAATTTGGTCATGTGGAAAACAACTCTAACTGTTTCCTCTTAGTTACTTAGTTTTTATGTTTCTATCCATGTGAAACAAGATGCCAGTTCATCTGAAACTTGCCTTGCTTCTGCAGATTCTTGTGATGCCTATTGCTGTACTTAGGAATGTTAAGGAAGTGTTTGGTTTAGCTAGCTTTGTAGTTATTGTGCTTAAAAAAAAAAAAAAGTTGCTTGCTTTCTGTGAAGCCAGCAATAGATTTGTCTTATGTACATCGGGCTCAGCTCATGTTGTAGTCAGTGAATTGGATTAAATTCTTACTGTCCATGGATTTTGGCTCTCGGCATTAGTGGATTGGTAATTGATATTCTCAATTTTAATATCCAGTTTTAGCCATATGGCATACCATATTGTTTCAAAAATTGCATTTGGTGCTAGTGTGTTGCTAGCAAGTTGAATGAGAAATCGTGCAATCATGTGGTTGAATTATACTTAGGTGAGTTGTCTTTGGAGCCTTTAATGCCTATGTTCATGACGTTATTTTGGGTATTATTCCCCCCCTCCCCCCCCTAGTATTTTACTGATTATGTTGGGGGGAAAATATCTATAATCTTGAAAACTCACTCATGTTAATGGAATGTTTCTTAAACGTATGATTGAAGATAAAGTGGAGAAAAAATTAAGGGAGTCTCTTGATTGCTTGAAGTGCAGACTCAAAATGAAAAGAATACATATTCCATTCAAAATGTTTTTTTTCTCCCCACTGATAATGTTGGAACTAGTATTAGCCAAGGTCATGATAAAAAACAAAAATACCCCCAAGCCCCTATGTTTCTATTTAACATAGTATCTCAATTTATTATTTCTTCACAGGGTGTCTAGTATGCTGGGGATTTTGTGTGCATGGATTTGTTTTTCACCAAACAGAAATGTATGCAGAATCCATAGATACTTGAGCCAACTGGTAGTTCAGCAGAACATTAAGAGGTTTTTAAAAGCTCTGAGCTGGCCATGAACAGTACCTTTACTTCAGATGCCAAAATAATCAATGTAAATTACTGTGGAAGGCTTTCTTCCACAGTACAAAAATATGGACACTCCAAAATAGGTTTTGAAGCAGAATACTGCATTTTTAAAGTACTAGCAGGGTTCTAGGTAGAGCGAAAGGAGATGGTTAGCCTTTGAACAAAAATACGCATTTAGAAGTATTTTTGGGAACACAAAGATCAGATGTTCTTGGCCTGTTTTTTAAACAGCTGACCTTCTAAAATGTGTTCTTCACAATTAATAGCTCGTAAGACTATATTCACTTGTATTAAATGTCCATTCCATTTATTAGTGATACAGAATGTGGTACAATGTGTTAGCCTCTTGAAATATAATAAAGTATTTCTGTTTGTCTGGAAGACTGGTTGGAACCTTGAGTGTAATTGTTATTAGGGGGCAATGCTTGCCTTGCCCGGTATATTTTTAGACATCCAGGAATCTTCTTTCTTGAACCCAGCTAGAGAGTAATGACACAACAATATTCATGCATGCCATCTGGAAATGGTGAAGATAAGGTGTCGGCCTGCTGTGCATATCTTACCTGTGCATATCTTATGCTCAGTGTTACTGGGGATGCTGTAATTAGATGCCTACATGGTAATTTGTATGTGTAAGCCAAAAAAAATTTTTGGAGACATCATGGAAGCGTAATTTGTAGGGAATCTTGGAAATTATAACTTTAAATTCTCTCCAGGGTTTCCAGCACTGGCCTGAACACTCAGTTGTTTGGTTCTCAAAATTAAGTGCCAGAAAATAAGGATCCCATAGTAAATGTTACACATTGACCTGGTTATTGGTATTTTAGGTCATTGGGGCGAGGGGCATGGAATGACAGACACAGGAATAACTGCTTGAGAAAGCAGTTACTAAGCAAATACTTCAGTTGTTTAAATGTTGCTGGATGTAAACCTTGTTGAAATCCAATACAAATAACTATAGCACGTTTAAAATGGGAATGGTTTAGATGTTGCAGACGTTCAGAAGACCTGTCTTTGGATTAATGGTTGCCCTCTGTCAGCTATTCCGTGGTAATTATCCGTGCCTGCACTCTTAAGATAAATGCAAGGTTATTCAAATAAGCATAGCCCTTTTTCAGGGGGGACCAAATTAATCCCAATATCTCAAACTCAACGTAAGCCTAAAGGGTGCATAGAGATGACTTTTGTGGGTCAGCTGATGTTGGAAACTTGCTCATGAGTCTGAGCCCTGTTTGGCTGGTGAACAAGCGGAATATGTAGGTTAATACCAAGATCTCTGAGATTTCTTACTGGCTTGAATACTCAGGTAGACCTTGTTTTAAAATTATTTTTTCCAAATTTCTTTGACTTAGGAATTGTTGAAAACAATTTTGAAGACAAAAGGTTATTTTTGTCACTTGTCGCAGACTTATGAAGATAAGAGCTATAATTATTTTTTTATTTTGTGAGGCTGAAGAGTTAAAACTTGATTTTCCTGTGCCGTGTCTGTTTTGGAATCCTAATAATGCAGAAGGGAAAATGAAGCTGAAGACCTGAAAAAGGTGATCTGAGGGAACTTAAAGGAGACAAGATGGAAGGTAGCTCTGTAATTGACGGTTGTAAAGACCTGTAAAGGCTAAATCTTCTAAATACTATTGATAAAAATAATATGAACTTGACGAGGGGGAAAATCAGTAGCAGGATAACACAGTGAAGGGAAAGAGTGATTGAAGATCTAGTTGCCATTTTAATGTGAAATGTAGTTCATTTCTGTAAGTAGTTTGCATGAAACCGCTTCATTAAAAATATGGGGGATTTATTTAAGTAGAATTTCAGTCTGTCAGATTACTACAATTTCTAAGGGTCCTATGCATAGAAAAGAAACACCTTCTATATGTTAGAAGGATGAACTGAATTGTAAATAGCTAAATACTCTTTTTTTTGTATGTTCCTATATTGATCTGAGGAAGGTTTGCCTAAAATTTCTTGCCAGTTATGTTTATCATGTTTTTCTCGGATGAGAAAATTTTTGATGTCGTCTTGAAAACTGCAGTAATGCCTGTCAGCACTCCCAAAAAAGAAAATATTAATTATCTGTGATAGATTAGATTGGTGGGTTTTTTTGAAGCTTTATGTAATGCAGGCCTATATTAAAAACTATGTAAAGATTTTTCTCACTATATTCATGTCTGTCTTTTTCACCCCCTAGGGAAAGGGGCTGGGGTGGGGGTGTGTGTGTGTGTGGGGGGGAGAGTAAAACCAAAATACTTCCCTCTGGAAACTCCTGCATGCTGTCTGTCAAAGTAGTTGTGAGATTTTTACCAGCTCAGGTATCAGTGATGATATTGCTCATCTTTTTTTACAAAATCAAATTGTATTGAGTACAGGGGACTAAATAAGAAATTCCGCAAAGCTTTCTGTATGACTTTCACAAAGATGAACACCCACAAAGTTGACATCACTGACAGGAAAGCAATGTCTTACCTCTGTGGCTTGATTTTTCTTCTATTATGGTAGACTTTAGAGTAGCTTATGCTAGTTATTTCTTTTTTTGTAAGAAAGACAAAGAATATCTGCTTAACTACTGCAGGTGAGCTGTTAATTCTGTACACTTTTGTTTTCTTACTGCTTTTCTGGCTGCCTGGCCTATCTTGGTCTGGATGTAGGGAACCATCTTAGAAGTCTGTTCAGTAACATGTGCTTTGTGTTCATCCTGACATTTTAGGATTTATTGAAATCTGTCAATAAATAGAGGTTATCTAAGATTATTTGCAAAACCATGGAGCTATTCCAGAAGCTGGATTGGTTTTGTTTTATTTCTGTGAAATGCCAAAACAAATCTCCAACACTGCTCTGACAGAAAAATTGCTAATTGTGCACTTGAAAAATTGCAGTTGAACTCTCGCAGAAAATGAAATATGTGCCCAGTATTAATGCTGTGTGCTTTACTTTATTGTAATGAGAACTTTCTCATTGGGACTTAGTAGGTAAACAGTCTAGTAAAATATACCCTGAGCAGGCTGTTCAGCTTACAAACGTTTTTGGAGGTTATCTGGTATGCTTGTATCTGTCCAGATGTTGTGCCTTGTAAGCTGTTGCCTGAGGTGTTGCTCCCCTGTAATTGGTGGGGTATGTGGCTTGCTTCTGGAATTAGAGAAGTTGAACTGCTCTGGTGTACTCTTTTAAATTTGGAACACTTTGTATTCAATTCAGCTGTTTGACTTCTGTAGGTAGTTGAGAGATTTGCCAGAACAATTGAAGGATAGGAGGTGGGTCAAAGCTCCGAGGTTAAAAGCATACAGACAATGGTAGGAACATGCCTTTTTTTGTTAATGCAGAGATCTTAAAACTTAATGCTTAGTTATCTTTGCTACTGAAAGACCAGGCAGAAATGTTCAGTTAGTAAGCAGCATTGACCAGATATCCCCAAACTTAGTTTGATATGTGTGCAAAACTAATATTTTCTAGTGAGATCTTTGTGGTGAAAACTAGTGCAGTCAATCTGGTTTTGCCATATATCTAAAGTTCTGTTCCATTTTTTTAAATTGTTGAGCTGATCCATGTTAGTTAACACCAAGTGGTTCAAGGTATGTGTTGAACATAGCAACATTTGAATCTCAAAATTAAAAAAAACAAACACCATGAGTTATAACTGCATAATACAAAACTTAATGTATGTTTTGTTTCCAGTAAATGAACTGACAGTGTGCACCAAAGCAGGCCTACATGTGCTTCAAGATGCTGAGAAGAAATCTCTTTATGGGCCTTTTGGATTTTTCAAGTTTAGTTCCCAAAACTGTTTTCTTCAGATAGCCAAGCAAATGTGTTTGGAGGGTGGTGTGGTAATTTTTTTCTGTTTGTCTAGAAAAACAAAGTCGATGTGATAGTCTGCTGAAACCTTTGGTACTTGGAATAAGATTTTACTGTACTAATTAAGGAGTTCTCTTTGTTAGAACATATGTTTGATATTCCTGTTGCACATTCTTTGTGAAGTGGTAAAATACTGGAGATACACTGCTGCTTGTTTAACAAAGGTGTTGTCTGTACAGAGGTCAAGGATGGTTCACTTGATGCATGTGGCAATTTAATTGTGCTTCAAGTTACTAAGTCCTGGATTTCACTACAGGTTGTCCGATATTATCTGGCTAGTGCCTGTCAACTTGCTGTAGAAGTCAATATACAGCATTTTGGTTAAAAGATGGTATAATATTTAAAGAAAATGAAATAATACTGAACAGCAACAATTTAACAGATTTAAAGTCTTGACAAAGTGTGTCTTTAATAGATGCTTGAGAAGTTGGGGAAGTGCATTTTCATGTATGAAAACTTGAATATCGTAGAAACTGCACAGTGAAGTCATGGGTTAGTTCAACTTTACTGTCTTCCTTTTTTCTTGTGCCTATAGACAATAGGTGAAGCTTCAGCATTTCAGGAAATACTTCGGTTTGTCCTACAAAAAGATTCATTGCTGGTATGTGGGGAAGGCAGAACTTGTGCAGAACCTGTGTTTGCAGTTTTAATACCTGGGCAAGTAGTTCACAGGTGTGAGTAGTTACGTATCTGATTATTCAAAGTCTTATCAGTCTTTTTTGACATCCTGTAAATTCAGGAGATCCGAGGTTAAATCATGGAATGTTTTCAAAAATAAAAAACTGTATCCTTTAAAAGCAGAGTAGAGTATCTGGAAGGCAAGGAGGAAACATGTTATAAACACTATAAACTCAGAAACCTTGAAAACAGAATGAAGTTCTTAAAAAAATTATGGAAATCTTAGTCAATTCCTTAGATGTGAGAAGATGCCCAGTTATCTTCATGTTTGTTTCTAGTCTGACTCTTCTCTATTCCCTTTAACTCTTATCAGAAGATGGAACTCATACTAAATCAAGCTGCTTTGTGTTTGCTACCCTGGGGATCAAATATATAAAGCTTTTGAACATATTTTCTTGAGATAAGATGGGATGTGAAGCTGTGTCACCTAGCTAGCAGTGCCTACCAGTTCACCTGGATACATCCTGTGGAGATTTCAGGTTTAATTCATTTGTTTTTGATTTCTCAGTCAAATTTATCCTGTAGTAATTTTTCTGTTCCATATCCTTGCTGTTGTGAATTAAACTTAAAAGGGCTCGCTCTGGGGAAGTCAGTTATTGCTGCCCTCTGTCACAAAAGGTGGCATAGACATCTGCTGTTCAGCAGCTGCCTTGCCAGTTCACAAATTGGCATTTGAGGAAACCAAGATGGGCAAACAGTTTATCATCATACCCTGTGCTGCAAAACTGTGATAGTTTGGCTTTTAGATAATGAGCAGCTTGGCTCTCACAAAAGATGGAGGAACCTGTAAAAGCAAGCTTTTCTAAGTGGAAGCTGGAGTTGGAAGCAACAGTAACTTTTTCCCAAGTCAGAATCTCTAATACTCTGTATTAGGTGGTAGTGGCCAGTCTTCAAAGCTTTCTCCCCTTCTGTTTTTAAAGGACCAAGCTGATACATTGTCTACTGCAGTTTAGTGCGTTTTCTGTTTGAAAAACAAATGCAAAACCACTCTCCCTTCAAAAACCCACATAGTTTTGCACTACAGTAGTGTCCAGAGGCTCCAAATAAACATGAAGCAGCGCTTGTATGAAGGGGTGTGTGCAGACGGTTAGGGAAATCAGTGAAAAACCTCGAGTAACAGATTTCAACTAACTATACTGGCAGCTGGCTTTGTTTAAAGCAGACTGTGCTTTTTTGAATTCACTTTGCATGTATCCCGCCCCCCCCCCCCCAAAAAAAAAAAAAAAAAAAAAAAGAAAAAAAAGAAGGGATTGTCTTCTGATGTTTTAAGTTTTGTCTGTCTTAATTTCCACTCTGGCTCCAAACCCTAGTAGTACTCGTTTTCTTTTTATCCAATTTTCCTCGATTTTTATCAGTTAACTGGATGCATAATACCTAGAGGAGTACAACTGCTACTTAAAGACTAATGCCAGAAATTTTAAGAGGGTTAATGCAGTATTATGGAAAGAAGAACACCCAAGTGTGAAAGCAAATGTTTCCTGTTGTACCTTTGTGCTTTCTGTTGTGATTCCGTCTCTGGGCTGTGTTGTTGCATTGTGTCTGTTCCTAAACAACAGTTCTCAGTCTAATGGCTTCAAGGTCTCCTGTGTTACTCTACTTTCCAGTCTGTCGACCTTGCTTTTCTTGTTCCTGTTCTTCTGTACCTTAACTTACCGTGTATCTACAGTACATATCAAAATACAGTCACTGTGCTGGGAGAAATTGGTGAGCTACTGGGGGTATAGATCATTGCTACCAAATCCAGTGGAACTGCTTGCACTTTGATTACAGATGGGTTATGCTGATTGCAGAGCTAAAGAACAAAGTATTGCTCTGTCTAATTTGGGGGGGGAAAGATCAGAGAAGTCATGCCATATTTTAATCTCTACTGAGTATTCTTTTATCTGCTCAATGTATATAATAAATTTTAAGTTTTAAGGTCCACTGAAATAAATACTTTCTATCTTCAGACTGGTGCTGAGAAGTGGTTATTTCATGGTGTAGCTTAACTTCTTTCTAACAGTGGTCTGTTAATCTCTTTCTGAAGAACAGTGTGCAGTTTGAACACCTAAATTCTTATTTCAATGAAATGTGTTCTTTTTATTATTTAGCTAAAGCTTGGATAAGATCTTTAACATGGTTGTAAAGAATGACTATTTTTCTCTTAGATGATCTCTGAGGCTGTCTTGCACGGTCTCTGTAGCAGACGCACAAAGAGAGCAGATGGTTTGTTCAAATGTCTTAACTACCGTATTTTTATTGAGGGAGGATGTGATCGTAGTTACAGTGAGAAGGTAGTTATTAAGGCTTGTCCAGGCTGTCTCTAAGATGCAGTGCCTTTGTTGATGCTATTGGATTTTTTTATTAGTAGTCTTTTTATTTTTTATGAAAACTTAATATGAGTAAAGCTTGCTTACTCTCTTACAAGTCTTTCTAAGTCAGAGCAGAAAGAAGAATCCATGTTACTGAAGTACCCTTTCAGGATTCGATCCTACAGTGAAAGGCATTTTGGGCAGAACTCCCGATCCGTGTGGTAAAGCACAGTTCAGAATTGATAGAATATAAATTATCTTGCTGCTCCTGGAAACATAATATGTTTTTCATTAGTGTTTTGAGGTCCTTAGCGCAGTGAGACATTTAAACATGTGAGTATCTCAATTAAAGTCTGTTTCTACATGTGTGGATGAGGGGGATGCTCTTCAGAAGCAAAATTCTCCATAAAAGACCATATTATATCTGTAAATGTCTCCCTTAGCTCAGGGATAAGGGTATGTTGATTTGATAGGCTATTTCTTCTAATTTCAAATGGTTTGACTTTTAAGGATGTACAAAATAGTACTGCTAAAAGTAGCATTCTGGAAGTTATATTTTTTTTTAAAGGGTGTAAATAGGAAGCAGCTGATTCTCCTTTGACTCAGTTGACTCTTTACTAGCTGGCATATGTAGAATGAAACGGGTGATTCAGCTTCTGTTGATAAAATAGTTGAGCTGAAATTTTTGGAAATACAAAATACAATAATAGGAATTTCTACTAATGTTCTGTGCTTATGCATGTACACAGTCTTACTGATGTTGTTTTGTGTCTAATTTTGCTATTTTTGTTTCTGGCTTTTGTATTGTAAATAAGTGATCACATACACATAGCGCATTTCCTCCTCTAATATAATAAATATTGTAGTGAAGATCTTAACGTACCTACTGATGTCACCATAATGGTAATATCTAAAACAATACATGATTTTTAACAAGGTTGAGAAGATGATGCTGATACAGATGTCTTGGCAAGCAGAGCTGAGGAATATCATTCAGGCTTTTGGAAAATACTTGTTCTTCTCATACCTCTAACCCCCAGACAGTGGCAGTTGATCCACCTGATGGATTTTACTGTAATATTTGGGATTTTGGTGGCAGGATGTGGTGTAAGCACTCACCTCTGTGCCAGGTTTTGTATCTAGCCATTCATCTGCTTGTGAATTCAGTGCAACATGTTCCAGTCACATGCTGTGCTCTCCTCAGCACTACTGTGAAATATCTGGGGAGAGCTTGAGCAGAGAGCATCATCGTGAGAGAGAAATATATCACTCTTCATGAGGACTTCTTGAACGTATTTAAATCGTAGAAAATGACCTGAATACTTACTGGAAAACTGGTATACCCAAAAGTGACGTTTGGAAACTTAATGAGAATTGGCAAGAATTATGTTTCTTAATAGGATTGCATTTTAGTATAGTCATGTTCTTAAATTGTGGATTACAAACTTGTTTTGTTACCTTAATAAATATATTTCTAATGTTGACTTTTACTAAAAAGAAGCAAGTATATATATTCAGGTGTGTAATGTGTTGTCATTTGTTATTTTGCAATTCTGTCACTGATTTGTTACACTGGGATGATGTGTGAACTGGTCCTACAGCAGTATGCTTCCATTTCCAACTTCTAGAAGAAAATGTACTGTGTAGCTTGCATTTGGAACTGCCCTAAACCCGCCACCTGTAGATTCAGCTGATCTTTATGAGAAATTACACGTTTTCTGAAAAGGTAATATCCTGATACTGTGACATTACTTTAGGTCCTCTGGAGAAGAAATAATGGATTTCTTGTTTTGTGGGGGTGTGGGTGTATGAGAGTGCATTATTTTGTTCACCTCTGCAAACACATTGTTGGTGACATTTCACACTGGGCAGCCTTGCTATATTTGATGGATTTGTGCTAAAGTTTTACCCTTGGCTTTTTCCCCTTGTGCTTCCTTAACACTTAAAATCCAAACTATGAAACTGGTATTATTACTAGCAGCTTTCCAGATAACTCCTGCTATGTATGTGGGGTTTTTTTCCCCCTCTTAAGTAAAGGTTTTAAGCATTCCTGATGCTAAAGGGCTTATGTAAAAAAAACACCTTATTTCCTAAAAAAATTATGAAATAACTTTATCACAATTCCAAGGGGATATAAATAGTTACTGTGATTAAAAAAAAAAATATTGGAAGGAACAATACTATCTGGACAAATGGCACAAAGCCTAGTGGATTCATATTAGTGGGCCTGAGGAATTAACTAAAACCTTTTTGATTTGTCGCTTGCACTTGAAGTGCAGAGTGGTTTGTGGTAGGTTTTTTTTTGGTGTTTTGTTTTTTTTTTTTTAGCCAGTAAGACTTAGGTTTTGATTCTGCAGCTCATAAATAGTTGTATGTTGTGAGAAGAGTTTGGATCCAACAACCTTTAGTTATACGTTTTACTTTTGTAGCTACTTATGTAGCTATTAGTTTTAAGTAGTGAGAAATATGGTGTGTGTCAGTAGTCTGAAGTAGGACTGCGATATCCCTGTTGTGCATGTGCTTTGCCTTGCTTAGGTAAACAGAGATTGTTGTCAGTTTACAAATGAAGTGAAAATGCCAGTACAAAACTGGGGGTTAATGATAAGAACTGAAGCAAGCAATGAAAGATGACAGTTGAAGTAAGAAACAACTGTTCAGTTGCTGTAAAGCTCTGCAGATAGAAGCATTTAGTAATAAATGCTTAGTCATTTCTGTGTTGGTTAATTAATAGTAATATATTCTCCTTCAGTGCTGCCTCAGTTGTGTTTTCCTGTCTAAAGGGTTATGTCTAGTATGAGGCAACCAAATTGTTTGATTTTGGATAAGGGGATACTTGACTATAAAGTGACAATTTTCAGTAATTTATTTTTCTGATAAATGTAGATAGAATTTATGCACAAGCAGGTTCTAAGTTTTCCTGACTTACTGTGGTTTTTTTTTGGTTTCTTTAATTGTAAGATCAGGGAAGACGACAGCCAAAACCATCACTGGCCACTTTGATAAAATTGATGCAGTTTATTGGTAGGTGTGTTGCTCTTCAGAAGGAGTAATAACTAGAGATGATTTTGAACAAAGGAATAAAACCCAAAGTATTGGCATTTGACATTCTTAATAAATAACTGTTGAAAACTTATACTACATATCACTAATTTTTGTTCTTAAAATAAGCAGGCTTCCTATGCCTGCCACTTATCAGGGAGTGTTAGAATGCTCTTAAATGTGAATTTCTTTCATGCAAGGCAGAAAGAAGAGATGTAGTTAGGAATTCTTGAATTGGGTTGCTAAAATAGCAACACTTACTACTGTTTGTGAGTTACTTCAGAGAATCTCCTAAGACCCCTCTTTTTTTAAATTTTTGATTATTTTTTTAAAGCATTTAGATTTAGGCATTTGTTAAACTTGTCATCATCAGTTCTTTTTTTTTTTACATAAACTCTCTGCTGTACCTAGAATTAAGATTTTTATTTTAATAATGCACATAGCTTGCAGATACATTTAGAAAGGATTAATGAAGTGACCTATTACAGTCCAGATTTTTATGCTTAGATACTGCATCAGTATGATTTTTTTTTTTTTTTAAATGTAGGTCATGGGATTAGCATCAGGAAATGTGAGTATTTTGGCAGCATTGGGATGCTGTCTTGCATGAAGACAGGTTGAGTTTGTTCACTGTTGGTGGCAGAAGGAGATGGTCCACTTCACTGCAAAGCTGTTTATTGCAAGCATATGTGCCTGCCGTGATCTTAAGCATTGTTGTCTGCTGTTTAGTATTCTATTCTGCAGAAGTGGGTAATGATCCAAAAGGTTTATTTTTGAATACTTGTTGAGAATAGGGAGAGATGAGTTGTCAGGTCTTAGAAAATTTGGCCATGCAAGTGAAAGCTGATGCATGTATAGCTAGTTTGGTGATTTTCAGTAGATGCTGTGTTGCTTTACCTTGGTAATATTACAGAGGTAATAACCTCATGCACATAGGAATTTGCACATAGAAGTTAACTTTTTCGTGAATTATTCTTATTCTGTAACACTTTTGGAAGAGACAACAATGCAGTGTTTCACTGAGACAGTAATTCAAATTTGAGACTTTGAATGTGAAACTGTCTCATTGAATTGGGGCTTTTCAGGGTCTTGCAAGGTTTCCAGATTCGTTAATATCTGGTTTCTCCCTTGAATTTTCTGAAATGAAAGCTTAATTTTTTTATTTTTCTTTTTTTCTGAGTACTAGCAGTTATTAATGGTGGATGGGTTTTGTTGTCTTTGGTTGTTTTTTGTTTTGTTTGTGAGATTCTGAAGTGCTAAAATTCCTGTCCTTGCTACTTAGCTGAAGGCAGTTTGATGGAAGGTCATGCTGACTGGTCAGAAGCTGTTCCATGTAAATCTGTTATGCCTGGATTTTCCTGTTGTACGTACTGTCTTTTGTGAATAACATTACAGGATGAAGGAGTGTAGCCAGAACTTTGGTAGGACCCTAGAACTGACCTTTATTCTTTAGGCAGCAATTTTGCTGTGTCTATGCAGCTATGAGAAATTATTTTTTTACCTTATGCAGTCTTCTAGACGTGTGAAGCAGAGTATGTACAAATTTTGTACAAATTGTACAAAAATGTACAAATTTCTTCAGGAGGAAAGCATTTCTAGATTTCTGCTACTGGAAATGGGGTGGGGTGGGAAGGACATGTCATTTGTAGTCAAGTCATAAAGATCATAGCTCCTAATAGAGCTGCAACTTTATACTGTTAAGTTATGAGTGGAGCTTTAAATGTATTTTCCTTGAAATCTTGTGCATGGGGAAACAAGCAAAGAATTTAATTTACCAGAAAATCCTAACTTTGGACAGAGCAGATGCAACAAAACTAGTTTTTCAGAATCTTGCATTACCGGGTATTCTGCAGGGGGTTTATGCACAAAATCTCTTTTAAGTATTATCATCAGTGACCCACCTAGAAAGCTGGGTAGTTAAATGAAGACCTGTAATTCAAGAATTAATGGAAATTTGTTAGGTCTTTAACCAGCTAATGTAACTGTTGCATAATGACCATTAACACTTGTTGACCTGATATTAGCGTGTTTTGTGTGTACTTCACACTAATATATGGAAAAATGTCTACTGAGCACAATAACTGCTTCAGCTGGAAACTTGGCAATTCTTCCACACAAGAAGCAGCCAATACCTCCCACAGAAATGGTCCAGCCACGCTAGCCTTTGACTACAGAAGTGTTTTCACTAAGTTTTCAAAGGAGTTATACAATCTGGCATTGTCCCTACTAGGGCAGTCTGTTTTGCAAACCTGTTAGTAAGGTATTGCTTGCTTTTCAAAGCTTGTGTGCTTGGAAATTATAGACGCAGCAGATGATTCCCACAAAGAAGGCTTCAAATAAATGAGAAGAGGTTGTATCCATTCACTTGAGCATATTTAGATTTATGAATTTGTAATTATTATCTTATACTTCCACAGGCTGTCCTTCAAAGCTGCTCATGTAGGAGGTGACAGCAAAGACTAAGCTTTCTGCAATACAGATCTGTACTCCACAAGAAAAGTCTGAACAAGAATTAACTCTTGGAGAAGCACATACGCATGCAGATAGCAAAACGTCCTTCAAGTTTCTAGCTGTCTGATGGAACTGTTTATATCGATATGTAGGACCAAGTCATCAAACTGAGGATAGGTCTTCTCTTTTTTTATTTATACAGAACAGTCTTGAAGCATAGCTTTAAATTTCAGCCTTCTAATTACTGTTGCCTGATGGCGTAATGGGAATTTCATGTTGTTGCAGTGATTTGGAAAGGTGGTGTCATCTCTTGGGCATCAAGATACTGTTCTGTGACAATAGTAATCTATGTATACTATAAGAAATAATTTTAATAAACTAACTTGCAGTTCTTGGTCTCACAGACATCTCTGCCATGTAGTTGATAATGTTATAGTGGTGATAAGTGTTGCGTACCTCAACAGAAGCATCTGCACGCAAAATTAATAACTGCCTGCCTACATACAGCCATCCTTGCTGGGTATAGGATGCATCCTGTTTGATGGGTGCATGCTGATAAGGAAGATACACCAGCATAGCAAAGTAACTTCATTTGAAATTTTTGTTTTATCTAAATAATAATATTGATGTTTGCTAGTAGGTTTTTGTTTTTTCCCCCTCCAATCAAATCATATCTGGTTGAATGCCTTGGGTAAAACTACTTTATGTGCCACTCTTGCAGGAGGATGTGGTGTGCAAGATCTTTTTAAGATTCAAGTGGTGTAACGGTTATGGAAGCTAGTTTTTACTAGTGTTGGTTGAGATCTGTTTTAAACTATGTTGACAAAGCCACTCAAAGAACATGTGTATATAGAAGACTGAAAACGCTGATAAACCCCTTCTCTGAGCCTTCTTCAGGCTGAATGTATTTTTCAGCCTCTCCTCATGAGAGATGCTCCAGTTGCTTAATCATCTTCGAGGCCCTTTGCTGAACTCTGTCCCGTAGCTCCATGTCTCTCATGTACTGGGGAGCCCAGAACTGGACATGGTACTGCAGATGTGGCCTCACCGGTGCTGAGCAGAGGGGAAGGATCGCCTCCCTTGACCCACAATGTTCTTCCTGATGCAGTGCTGGGTGCTGTTGGTTGTCTTTGCCAAACTTGTGTTCAGCTTGCAGTCAGCCAGGGCCCCCAAAATGTGGTATACCTCTCTTGGGGACTGGTTTGGGGTGGGATCCCTCCTGCAGCTATGCTGGAGATCTCCCTGCTAAAGAGGAATTGGTGTTGCCTGTGCTCTGTCTGCATCCCCACACTAGAGGCAGCTGCTTACAAAGCCTGGTCAAACCTTGTCCTAGGGGCTGAGCCAAACGGTGGGCAAGTGTCTTGTCTGATGTGCCTGGCCTCACGTCAGCCTACGTATTAATTGATGGTGTGTTTTGACCAGCTAGAATGCTTTTGCTGCAGTTCAGATATTGGCCTTAGCATCTAGTCAGACTGTAAAGCAGTCTTAAGGTGATGTGCAGGTAGAGTTAATGTCCAGAATATTGGGGGTTTATGTCTCACTGAATCCATAGGCCAATAAGAAAAATGTGTTTACACAGTGAATGGCTTTGGAGAGGGCTACAGTTAATGTATTTAATCTTCTTAGAAAGTTGCTTGAGTTTTGGAGGGTTGTTCAGATTTGCTATGATGTTAAAGTAAAATATTTCTAAATGCTTTCTTTCCCTACTCTTCAGAGTCCCTTTTCTTCCTTTCTTCCCTCTTTTCTTCCCTGCTTTCCCCAACCTCATGGAAAAAGTTGTAGTCTGCTCTGCAGAAGAGTTGTCTTCACATGAAAATTTGTATTCTGGTGGATGCTGGAGTTAACTTTTTAGGCTGGGTTGTCACCTCAGTATAGCTACTTTAGTATCTTTAAAGGAAAAAAGATTATTAGGCTGACAGCAGTTAGCAAGTACCTGTAGTAGGGAAACTACCCAGAAATGATGATGCTTTTGCCTCCTGGAGCTACCCAACTGTTTTTAGTCCAAACTGCTGTGCTGCTTTGCTTTGAGCAGAAGGCTGTGGGCACGTGGGGACACTGGGGATGCTAGCCATGGGTTGGGCTGGCTGACCTTCAGATGCTTTGGTACTTGAACCATGCTTGAAGTTTGTTCTTTTCTGTTTTAGAAACCCCAGTTCTTGATGTTGAGAACCTCAATCTCTCAGCTAAGCAGGGTTTAAAGGCTGGTTAAGGCAGAGTATGTGAAGCTTGTTACAAGAACTCCCTTTCCTGAACCAGTACTGTGGTGTGGTGAACGAGTTGGCCTGTAATTTTCATGTTGCTTTTGCCAGGCTACATTTTAACTAAAAATGGAAGCTTGTGCAATGCAGACCTTCTTTTCCTAAGTAGCCTGTCTACTTTTGTTCTTGAATGAGCTGTCTTTAACGTAGAATTGAAAATACCTCAGTTGCCAGGATTGCATTCTGCAGGCATCACAGGATGCTTTCAGCATACCTAACTGAAAACTTAACCTGGTTTAAGAAATAAACTAAACTTTGTGGAAAAGTTTGCTGTTATGCTTCCTTACTCTTCTTGCAGGCTGGTTAAAGTAGCTTTTTTTGTTTTGTTTTTGTTTTTCTTTTTTGCAGAAGGCATATGAAATCTGCAACACCTCTCCTGCATTAATGAGGGTGCAGCACAGGACAATAATGGTGTGTGTTTTGGCCTTTGCTATTGTGTATTCTGTGTGCTGTTAGTGTTCCAGCATAATTTTACTTGTTTACATTTCAGGTAATTCTTTAAGAATTTAATTAGATTTCATTATCTCTGCAGTGTGGGCAATTTTTTTCCTATCTTCTGAAAGTTGAATATAGCTGATCTTTTTTCAGAACTTAAAAATGGTCATGTCATGTGTTTGTGTCTTTGGGGGGGGGGGGGGAGGGTGGAGCTTGGCCTCTAAGTGTGAGTTACTGTTTTATGTCTAAAAGTGTGTTGTTCTGGCAGTAACAAACAAAACTGCTTACACTGTGATGGTTTCATAATCACAGTATTAAACTGTTCATCTGTAAATGAGCTTGGATGAGGATGATCCATATCCTAAGTAGCTTAACCTCCATACCAGACACTGAAGTGGTTTGTAAATTTTCCAGCTTATAGTGAACTGTAAAATCAGAAAGACACATTTACATGTAAGCATTTCAGTTTAAAGTATATGAAGTTGTTGACTGGCTTTCTGATTTAAGATTATTTTGCTTCAGTACATTCTTGCTTTGCACTTAGAATAATCTTCCGCTGTCCTGATGCAGTGGCTCTGACTATGTACGTTCGGGTGTCTATTGACATCACCTATAGCCCTTGTCTTCTTGTCTGTTAGTGACAGACTGCAGGTGTTCTGAAGGTATAAGCGGTTGTCTAATGTTTCAGATCTTGGGGTGAACTATAATTATTACTTTGTGCTGCCAGAGTAAAAAGATTGTTCCAAAATCTCTTACAAGAAGTTTTTTCACCTTGCTACAAAGCCAGTTTGTATGTTAAATAATTACAGTCTTCCAGACTGCAAGTGTGTGAGTTGCTTAATATGACAATTTTTACTTCTTAGTATCTTTAGTGATTTGAAGTCGTAACTCTTCTAGAAGAGTGTTGTGCTCTCACTTGAGCTTCTTAGTAGGAGGTTTATATAACTTCTTTTGATAAAATAGGTAGCTTGATATTAACTGTGCTTGGAAAGCAAGCATATGTCAGGAATGGTATTGAGCAGAAATAATTTCAATGCTTTGTAAATGCAGTTGGGGGGGCACTTTGTAGTGCAGTGAAAATAAGTCTTGTATGAGTGAGACAATGTTTTGTTACAATCCTAAACTCTCTAATAGTATGGACTTCTGTTGTCACTAGGGGAGGAGAATTGGTGATGTGAGGATTGCAGGAGTTTTCTTGGAAAAAGAATGTTAAAAGTTCTTGACATGAGCAAATCTTTTGGTTATGTTAGTATTATTAAAGCAGTGCCCATTTCCTTCATGAAGACAAGCCAGCTGTTTAAGTTAGCTAACAAAAATTAGTCTGTGCTTTGATGGTATTTTGATTTGTTAGGTTGTTTTTTTTTTTAGAAACTGGTATTATTTCTTGATAATTATACTAATTCTGGTTTTGGGTTTTTTTTCCAGAATTTACATGTTTGACAGCAGAAGTTGGCTTTCTACTGTAGTGAGAGAAAATGTAAGTAGAGAAATCAGATAATTTCTTTTTCCTAGTGCTTGAGAAAGTCACACTATTTTTAAAGAGTGTCTAACTTGAGGTTTCTGGCTGTTAATCTGTGCAAGTCTATACTTTGGCATGTATATTCTTATGTCAACAGGAAGAATTTTTAAATGGCCAGGAAACCTGGTAAATAATAGATGTTAGTGCCTGCCTTCTTTCAGAAATGGAACTGACAAAGCAGAGGGAGACCATAGATGTAACTGTTTCATCTCAGTGGGGCAGGGAACTGTAATAAATAAAATTATGAGAACAGTTATTCTCTCATGAATGAAAAATTACTTATCTGCCATGTTTGACAAAAGAAGGCCAAATTTCTTTTGAGCAAAGTGGCTCCTGTCAGAATGTTCTTTTCAGTGTGTCAGTATTATTTAAACAGAACCTGAAAGTTCCAGAGTTTATGTTCTATGTGATCATAATTATTACTAATAGTCTTGGAACAGTGAAATATTCATTACCTTCCAGACTATAATATCAAATGTTTCCCTGTTGTAGAGCCCTTTATTCTGTGAGGAACGTTACTAGTTAGTCATGTATTGTGTAGAAAGGATTTGCTCAGTTAAACATGTTACTATCAATTACTAGTTATTTACATGGTTTTCAAAAAGCAAGCAGCAGGCTAGTCCCTGTCTCTTTCTCTAAATCTGTCTTCTGAGATGTTCTTTAATTGGTTACCTTGGTCAACCCTAGACACCTCCAATGTTCTTTTTTGGAGAAGCAGAAACGGAATACAGTGTTCCCAGTGTAGACAAACCATTGCTTTTACTCAAAGGCATTATGCTGTTTTCAGTATTTTCTGTCCTATTTCCTGTGTAATCTTTTGTTTTAACCAGTGCTGGTTATTAAGCCAATGTCTTTGAGGTATTCAGTGTGTGTTCCACAGGGTTTTTTCCCCCCATTCAAATAAAGTTTGTCTCTCAGAAGCTTGTGTGATTCCGTAGATTTCTTATGTTGTGTTCCTGTATACCTTTTCTATGATTTTTAACTTCTGAAACTATGGACACCTTTTTTGGTGATCACTGTATCTGGAGGTATGTGTACTTTAGGATCAGAAGGCAGCCCCAAATTTTTTCATCTTCTATTTTGGATCATATAAATGGGGGAGAGAACACCTCAAATTTATTCCACAACAATTCTGATCTTACTGTGTTTTCTATTGAATAAAGGTCAAATAGGGATCAATATATACTTCCGATTAAATAGCAAAAAACCTCTCAGCTTTTCAAAGCCAATATGGTGTCAAAACATTGGAACTAATGGTGGATTGTTTATAATTCCTTTGTCATTGTGAAAATGTACAAGCTGCTGTGAATGTTGCTAATAGGATTTATGGTATCTACTAGATTAGCGCAGCTTCATTTAATCAGATGACCTGCTATGCGACTGTCTGGTAGGCATAACATGAGCTCATTATTAAGGTTGTGAAGTTTTGGGTCTGTTTTTGCAAATTATGTGTTTTGCTTTCCTTCTAGCTGTTTTGTATCTATTGGAGTGATGCATATTAGCAGGAAAGATGTTGAGGGAACAAGTATTGGACAGCCTATTCATTTGGGAGAAGGTGATTTGGCTAACCTTCTAATGAAATTATTGTACTTGGGTAATAATACTCTAACAATATAACATTAAACCTTTTGTGTTACCAGAGTTTGCATCAACAGTGGCTTGGTGCGATTACTTTACTTTTTGGTAGTAGCAATGTATAGTTAAGATACCTTGTAGCAAACAAGGTTTGGCCATCAGGGGATAGAAGATCTAAATATTTGATTTAATGATAGCTGTGATTTAAAATTGTGTTCTCTCCTTGAATCTGTAGAGATAATTCACAGGACAGGCTGTTTCGGGGAGGATGGAAGACTCTGTCCTTCTTTACTTTTTTTTTTTTTAAATAGGAATGGTGTGAGAAAATTAAAATACAAAGTGGTTAGTAAGAGTTGCCTCATTGCTATTACCAGGTGGTTTTTCGGAGGAATCATATTTAGTTTTTGGATGAGTTGTATTCAACTCTTCCCATTTCTCTTATAATGTAGGCAAACATCAGTCTACATATAAATGTGATGATATTAATGATACCTTGGTTTCAGTAACTGGACTTAATTGCATAAACAGCTTGAGCTCTGGAAAGGACACTAGAGTTGTAACAATGAAATGAGTGATTTTGAGTTCTTGCTTAGTCTTTTAATTGTTCTGTCACTGTTTTCTGAGTAGTGAGCTTTGCCTTTAAATTAGAATTATTATACTGGGGTCCTAAGTATATCTCTATTTGCAGGAAGTATGTGGAAGTTTTGTAGATTTCATAAGGCTTTCCATTCAGTTCAAAGATTCTGTGTGAAGTTCAACATATACATCCACTGGGCAGACAGTCAATTATATAACTTTACTTTTGCATAGGAATATAGCTCACGTAGCTTAGAGGAAAAACAAACCCCGAAGTTGTTACTTTGAGGTGAGTGACACAAATTGTTTTGACATAGTTGAATTGTGAAGTTTTATCATAAATGGAAAGTAATAAATTAGGTGAAGTCAATATGTGATTTTCCTGTGTGGGGAACAAAGTGACTTTTCTATGGGTAACTTGTAAGAAGAGATTAGAGATTTGGGTCATTTGGAGTAGTGAAGACTAGTAAACTGACTTTGCAAGTATGCATATTGTTGTCCCTAGCAAGAAGAGAATTATCTACAAGGTATACTTGTCAACAAGATTAGGGGGAATTAGGCTTAGAGCAGAGACACTTAAGCACTTCAGCCTCTGGAAAGGTCTTGAATGAGTTCAGCAAAGTGAATGTGTTATTCTTGAGAAGACTGCCTTCAAGAACACAGTAACATATTCAAAAGAAAGTGAGGTAAGCATGGGTTTGGCTGCCATCTATTTCCTTACAGCTATGGTGATTATTTGGAAAAAAAGTGTGTGGAACTTGAGTAGTTATTTTTTGCATGAGGTTTGCTTGATTTGGAAATTTTGTAATGTCTTTCAAACCCCCAGAAATACAAGCATCATCCAGTTCAAGCTTACAGTTTCTCCTAGAAACTGTCCTTTAAAATGGGGGTGAAATGCCTTTTAGAACATGCGAAGAAACAAAAATACATTATTTCCTGATATTCAATTGTGCTAGTTTGTGATGAGCATATATCATATATTGAACAGTCTCTGCTTGGTAGTTCTGCGTATAATACGAATAAATGTGTATAAAAATGTCCCATGTATCAAGAGTGAAAACAGGTAAAAATATTTTGTTTTCCTATACATTTTCCTGACTTTACCTGTTCTTGCTCTTTTAAAGATTTGGGTTTTTTTCAAATGCTAGACACTAGTAAATTCTGCTGATTTACAGTATAGTTGAAAGGTACACGAGAGGATGGAACCCTTTTTCCCCCACGGATCTCATGTTTCTGCCATAAATTTAATTGCCTAAGACTTAGTGTAAAAGAAATAGAGGGATCACCAAGCTGGTTGTCCCATAAATTTTACAGTCTGCTTCAGAGAACTGCTATATTTTAATGCCCTTGGCTTCATTAGGATTTTTGTTTCCTGAGTGTTAGTGAGTTGGCAGGAATTAGAACTTCCTGTTGATGTTGAAGCAACAAAAACTACAAAGGGGATGTGGAAATCTGGTTTAATTAATTCCTATGGATGCTGTCAGAAATGCAGTCCAGAGTTTGGAGTTGCTGGTAATGTGCGGGGGCTAATTTATAACTCTAAAAGTGTATCTAACTTCGAGATAGGGACTTGCTCGCAGATACGATGTTGGAGGTGGGAAAGACATGAAGGGTCCTATGCATTTGGCTACTAATTGTCATGCAGCAAATAATGAAACCTAAGTCATACCTAGCAAGTGGCCGAAGGTCAAGATCCATAAAGCTGCTTCAACAATAGTAGTTAAGTTCCCTGAACAACTTGCTGCCTCGTGATAATGGAGACAGTGTCTTATATGTAGGTGTGAAGGTTTCTGTAGCGATGGTAAACCATTTTGAAGTTGTTCATTAAAAAGAAGCTTTCCTTAAAACGTTAGTGAGCAGCTATCTTGATGTGGAGCTCACAAATAAAGCATTTTAGGAGGTTAGCTGCACAATAGGTAGGGCAGGTTACATATATGCATGTTGGACTTCCCTGTGCGGCAAAGAACATTTATGAAATGACTCCGAAGGTTGAATTCCATCAGTGTGTTTAGTTAATCCTTACAGATTGTGAAGTTTGGGTTGTTCTGCCCCTGCCTAAGTGGGACTTGGAAGAGAATGGAGGCAAAGTGCTGCGGCAGAGTATTGTCTTGAATTTGGTCTGACAGTCTCTTTTGTAACAAAAGTACCCATACAGTTACTGTGCTAGGCCTGTCGGAGTGTAATGGAGGTTTTATTGGTGTGAAGGCACACACGTACATGTTAGTTAAGCTATGATATCCCATCACCCAGAGAATGCGATTTACGTCCCTTCAGCTTCTCATGTGGCTGTATCAGTGTTACTGCTTCTGTGTTACTGCAGAAGACACTCGATATTATTGGGCTGCTTCATCTGGCTTTACGTTTGCAGTAGTACCCTTCAGTGCATGCTATGTTAAGCAATAAGGCACAAGCCATGAAATAAGCTTGTATGATTTGTTTTAAATTAAACTGCAGGTTCAGTTTCTGTGAAGTAAACTTTCTCAGTATGACTTTTTTCCTAGGATTAATGTTTATCTCTGTGGGCCTCTTCCTGTTCGATATGAAGAAGCTTTGTTTCATTTAATTACGGGAGAATTCTGTTGCATAGCGCACACAAAAAATTGGTGCTATTTTAAGTTGCATGTTACTAGAGTATGTATCTGCTTTGACTGACATTAGATTATTCATCCTATTATATTTAAATAAAGCTGCATGTAAATTTTCAGTGTAGTTACCTGTAACTCTGCAGCTGGAATTCTAGTGTCCTAAATCTTTACCTTAATCCTGTCCTTGAGTTGCTGTGACCTTGAGCAAAGCTTAAGTTTTGGGTCGTTACTTCTTTCTCTGAAACAGGAATGATACCATCTCTAAATTCTTTGTATTCTGCCTGGAGAAGTTAGTATTTGCTTAGTGCAAAATGGGCTTATATATTAACTTGGAGAATGGCAGAAAGAGAACTGGATATCAAAAAGCTAAAAGATCTGAAAATGTGCAGTTTATTCTTAAGAACAGCCTTTAGAGTTTGATTTCTTTATGGCAAGAGTAGTGCATACTGTTTCACAATGTGTGTGAATACACAGGAGCTGTGGACAGTGATGACTGCATGTTAAAAGCTGTAGGGACACCCAACCACAGAGTGTTTTGTCTTAAATGTAGAATGAACAAAACGTCTTGAGAAACAGAAGAGCATTTGAAACAAAAGGTGGTTATAGGATAATAAACCACTCTTGATAGGTTTTGTCTTAACTGGATTTTGGACTCTGCTGAACAAGCAGTCTTTAAAGGGACTTACAGATGACCCTGGGACCAGAAGAGAGGGAGACCTAGTTTCACAATACAGTGAAAGGGCTTTGAAGTTGTGTGAATGGAGGTTTTGAGACAAGCTAGCTACAATGACTTTTCTAAAATATGTTGGGTTTCGGAGAGGAGCATAAATTTGTAAATGATGATACAACAAGATGTGACATTTGTTCCTTGAGGTCCTTGCCTTGGAATACAGGCCACTATGAAGAGAACTCTGAGATATGTCTGGTGATGTGGGATAACAACATTTAAGGAATGTTAAACTCTTAATAACTCTTTTGAGGCTTGTCTTTTGACAGTGATGTTTGCTCCGCTGCTTTAGTTTGCCTCCACAGTATATTCTCTGTTACTTTGGTAAAAATTTGGAATTTATCCTCATCTTTCTCCTTGGGAAGGGCTTTAGGGAAAAAAAACACCAAACAACCAACACACGCATGCTTGCAAAGATAAATAAGCTGATTAAATCTTAACAGAATAATATGTAAAGCTGCTAGCAAAGCATTTGCTTTGTTTAATAATAAAGGGTCAGTTCTGGCTAATAAATGTTCAAAAACCATGCTACTAGTGTTTACTTATAAACTCCAGGTGATCTGTGTAGCATTTGAAAACGGAACAGATTATCTTGTTCTGCAATGAAAGATAAAACTTCATCAGCATGTTTCCTCAGTATCTCATATTGGTATCAAGCTGCAGAGATTTTAAAACAAAAAGTTCAAGAATAGCTGAAGTTTAGGTATGGAATGCTAGGGAAAACACCAACACTATCTTTCTGGAACAGTGGCTTTTAAATGTAAGTTCTATGCTTAAAAATCTAGATGGTTATTATTTCGGAAAACAGTCCCATAGTTCAGGGACTGTATAGGTAGTAGTTGAGAGTTTTCAGTGATCATTATGATTTATTGAGCCTCTATCTTGCTGGCTGCGGAGTACAGCAGGCAGAGGGATACGTGTTAGTAATTTGGTGCTTATTGATAATAGAAAATAGAGTCTTAGAGGGGGAAAATGTTTGGCAGCAGTTTCTCAAACTCCTCCCTTCATCCTTACATTCAAAAAATAATAGTTTTATCCTGACAACATGTTAGAATCTATTCTGGATATCTCAGGGAGACAATTTAGCAATTGTCTTTACAAAAAAGTAAAATCATGAACAACATTTGTGAGCAATCTCATTTTATTCCTGTATTGGAACACTTCTCATAACTGCTGTGTTGCAGATAGCATTCATAATAGGTCTTTTCTACAGCATTTTGCAAGTGCTTGTGTCAGTCTGTAAATGCTTAAGGTGCTTATTCTTTGGTAGACGGATTTCTTACTCTATTCTTAAAACCTACAGAGCAGTTCTGATTTTCTTGTCTAACATTAGGGTATCTGCTGGTTCCCTTCTGAGAATTTTGAGTTTATACAAAACCGAATCAGAAAAACACTAATTTAAAAAAAAAGATTTGCAAAAATGAGACCTGGAGGAAAGGAATAAGTCCAAGTAGTATTTTAGTTACTGTGGCTGGAAAAAAGTGAAGTATATTCATGTGTGGTAACACCTTATTCTGAAGAGATTTCAGAGAAGTATTTTCATGTGTGTTCCAATACTTATAAACCAGTCTGCCTTTTTTCAAGTGCTGTTTGAGGTGGCTGGAAGGACTTTTCTACTCCAGTAACTTCAGGCTATGACTGCTACTGATTCTCATTATTATCACCTGTCTTTCAGATTTCTGGTTGTTTCAGAGGTGGCAGTGAAGCACACCTTTAGCACAGGAAAATGAGTGAGCTTGACCAGTTACGCCAGGAGGCTGAGCAACTGAAAAACCAAATCAGAGTACGTATTGTATCCGTGGATCCTGAAGCACCAGTACAGATGAACTGTCATTTGTGTGTCTTGAGGAGAAGAGAGATGGACAGAAACGATGTGTTGAGTTAAATAGTTTCACAACGTCAGAGTTAATGTTGTGGATATTTAGAAAGGGCAAGTGCCTGTAAATGCTTTAGGAAATTATTTTTTGGTCTTAAATATTGCTTAGAAGATAATAGTTATGCAAATAATGCACAGAATGCATTTAATCAAAATAAATGTTTACTGAAGTCTTTCTGAGGCAGACCATAACCAATGTTAAGCAATGATCTGCTTGAAGTGAGGCCAGCTTATTCAGGCCTTTGTCCAGTTAGGTTTTGAAAACCTCCAAGAATGGAGACTGAACAGCCTGTCTGGGCCAGCAGTTCCATTGCTGGACTGTCTTCATGGTGAAAATTGTTACCTTTCTTTCAAAAGAAGAAGAAAATTTCTGAGTTATAAATGATCAATATGCTCAATGTTTTCTGACAGCAGACAGCATATCATGTTTGTGCTGCAGTTAGGCTGGGTCCTCTCTGGTTGACAAGCAGAAATGCTTTCTGAATTTTGTTTTGAGTGTGCTTGATCAATTTGACAAAACAGAGAGAGCATAAAGAAATGTACAGAACTTTCTCCGATTTCTCCAATTTTCTCCCATTGCAGGATGCTAGGAAAGCATGTGCGGATGCCACCCTGGCTCAGGTAAGCATTTAAGAGTTTAACATGAATTATGAAAATTTGTCTCCTTTACCAAAAGAAAATATGGTATAAGAAGGTAAGTGCAAGTGAGTATTTTTTGCCTCCTTTTTATTAGTTTTTTCGTTTTGCCTTCAGGTGGTTTCTTCCAGAAATAAGTACGCTGTTTACATTTGTCCGGTTTTTGAGAGCAGTAGCTTCTTAAAGAAGTGACTCGGGGCACATCTCAATGGAAAATAATGCAGGGGAGCCTCTGTGTTCTGCTGCAGATACGGTGGTAGTGCAGTTGCGTTACCGTGGTAGTCTGAACCGTAAGACCTGCTGAGGTTAACCTACTTATTTCCTCATGATGCTGCACTTATGTCTGAACTGCTTCTGAACTCGGGCTAATACCTTAGCATCTTGCTGCACTATCACATTTCCATCCTATTGGCATGGCTTCAGCCAGCATGAACTTGGGGAAAGGAAAATTTGTACTCTGGAGATACAGCTCTGGAGATGTATCTCATGGAGGTACAGTAGCATTTTTTTCTAGAAATCTGGTAGGAATTTAGACTGAAGCAGCTTATTATGGCACTGGAACAGGTGGCAAGTCTTTGGGTTTTTTCTAGATACATCATGAATCAATTTACTCTTGTCACCTATTTCACTATATTTGCTTGAATGCTGACTATTAATCCTGTGTGTCTGATTTAAGATAGCTGGTACAAAAGTGATTGATGTCAGGTTATTAATTTAAAATGTCACTAAAGTATCAAGTATTAAAGGTATGATCAGTATTTATTTAAGTGTACATACATATCTTGTGATCTCATTTTATATGAGGCATGATGTAGAGTATTTTCCAGGATGAAAGTTTGGAAAAAGAGAAAAGGAAAAAAAAAAAAAGCTTCATTATTAGTTAATATGAAAGATGTCCACCATGAAAGGAGTTTATTTCAGGAAAGCATTCTTAGCTGTTCATCTGACTCCTAAGCTGTGTTGATAGCCTTTGAAGAGAAGCAGAGATCTTTACTCAAATGCACTGGCTAAAGAATTTTGTAACACAGACATGAGAAGTATGCAGACATTATCCATAAAATAAACTCAGAAACGCTTGGATTTGTTGTGGAGTCTACTACTTAAGGAAGTGTTGTACTGTTTTGGGGTTTTTTTTTTTGGGTGGTTGTTGGTTCTTTCCAGACTGGAGAACTTAATTAATTTAACAGCATAATGACAGCTAAACTTCCTCGCTTTGCTATTCACTTATTCTAGAGGCTACTTTTATCTTCAAGAAGTTACATCAGGAGTACTATGAATTTGATAATCATATACTTGGAAGGGAAAGCCATTTGGAGCCGAAAGCAAGTTATTAATTCATTCTTTAAAGGTGGAGACATGTTTAAAGCCTGATATACCTCCCCACACCCATCTTTCTAGAAAAAAAATGTTAGTCTAGTGCTTTTATCTCTACAGGAGTAGAAAACTCAGATCAAAGGTCTGAAATCCTAGAAGTCTGAGAAGATACAACCTAAACAAAGTGATTTCTGAGACTCTATAAATGCAATAGAGAGGCTGTTTTCTTCATTCAATAAAGATACAGCACATAAAATGATGTAACTTTTGATTAGGCAACTTGTAAAAACTCAGTCAGTGTTGAAAATGTTGGACTTTACACTGCATTGAAATGCTCATTTAAATGTAATTGGGTATGATGTGTTACTTCTGGAACTCTGAAGTGAAAAATTCAGTGTGTGACACCATTCCTGTTTCAGATCACAGCCAATATTGACCCAGTGGGGAGAATTCAAATGCGCACTAGAAGAACACTCCGGGGACACCTGGCTAAAATTTATGCAATGCACTGGGGGACTGATTCCAGGTGGGTGCGAGTGATAACAAAATTGCATCACTGGCTTCACTGTTCTTTGGAAAGTTGGATGCCGAGGTTGCTGTTATTTTTCTGTTTCTGACCATTAGGAACTGCTAATTCCAAGAGAACTCAGACAGCCAAGAGAATTCAGAAACAGTTAATACCACTTTTTCACTCCTAATGTCTGTGTTTTTCCAATCTAAATCTAAGTTTGATAGCACAATACCTGTCTTTGTCTGCTTGCCTGAAAAATGTACTTGCAGTAGCACATGAATTTTGAGGAGCTGTGGAGATAGAGTAGGTTTCATTATCAGTTGTCTTTTTTTCCCTAAATGCTTCCTCTTAACTACTGATACTTGGTTAGAGAGAAACTAAATGACAGTAGCGTCAGCTACTTTCATTCTTTTTTCTTTACAAGAATTTTAAGGCACACTAATGGCAGCAAATTTTCAGACTTCAGTTCAAAGAATACGTTGCTGCTTCCTTGCAGGAACAGATTAAAAAAAAATCAGTTTCCCCTTAAGAATTCTGAAGTTGCAGCTAAGGTGTTTGTAAGTTACAGGTAGCCTCTGCTGGAAGCTTGATACTGAACTTACAGTCTTACCACATTTGTGTAAATAAGCTGTGCCTTATGGAAGAACTGCATGAACTCTTGTGTGTATCCATACAGTAAATACACTAAAGCAACAAGCCAAGTGCTTAACAAAGATGACAGTATGCATCATGAAGGTGCATACTTAAACTTTCCGTTTCCGAATTGCTTAGTACTTAAAAATCACAATGATCACAATTGTTACGTTGTTAAACTCAGTGTTTCACACCTCAGTTTTCTATGCCTGTGAAGGAAGCTAATTTCCACTGATAGGTAGAGTTCATTGCTTCAGGCTTCTCTTCAGCATACAGCTTATTTAAAAGATGGGGATTCAATTTGTTTGGCAAAATGTTTCAAGATTGCTCTAAAATATAACCTAGAGAGAAAAAAAAAAATGCAGAGAGACTGGAGTACTCTGATTGCCTGGTATTGTTCAGCTTGAAAATGGTTGGAAGAAGATGCACAGAACAAATTTGAGTACCATATTGGAGTATTTTATCCACAGTGACTTAGAAAATGTGGAGACTATACAGACTTCTCATGTCAGTATATCTGATCTATCAAACGCATTCAAAGCAAGTAAGAGAGCTCTGAACAATGAATTAGGTGCATCACATTTCAAATGTGATCGCTGGGTGGGGGACTGAGATGGTCCCAATTTAGAGTAAAAATCTTCTAATACTACCCTTCCATTAGCAATATCTTTGCTGCGTTTTGTTTCCATTGTATTTCAGTGCTGACATTCATTCAGGGGTTTTGGATGTTTTGTAACTTAAATTCCTGTTGTAAATGTAGGAAAAAGGAAAACATATTGATAGCGTAGATTGCCAAACTCCAAGAATCTGAAGGCTGCATGCAGAACACAGAAACATTGATTCTGTGCAGGATTTCTCCATCAGTTTTCAAGATTGAGATGTTACTTATATGGCTACAGTTTTCCTGAAGTCAGAATGTGTTAACATGCAGGTGTTCTATCACATGGTTCTGTAAAATTTAGCATTGAAATTGGGTACTTGCAAAATTACTTTTATAGTGCTAATACCTGAATTGAGTAATGCCGCAGTGTATTTAAATGGTTTCAAGTACCTTGGCCTTGATAGTTGAGGCAAATGTCTTTACAAAAATGATCCTTCTTTTTTCGTGCAATAATTGTGTTTTCCTCCTGTCTCCTCTCTAGGCTTCTAGTTAGTGCCTCCCAGGATGGCAAACTTATAATTTGGGACAGCTATACTACAAACAAGGTAAGCCTTGATGGGTGTGTTGCGATGTAATTCAATTGCAAATACAAAGGAAGGAAATGTTGCCTGTTGTGATGATGGCCACGTTAGTTCAATGGTCCTAAGACCAAATTTTGAATTGTCTAAAAGAAGAAAGTTTGCATTTAAAGAATATAGCAGTATCTTAAGCACATTGTGTAGAGAAATGTGCACCACAAATGGAAAACAGTGGAATAATTAATTCTAGAGAAGGCTTTGATTTGTTTTGGTACTGCAGAGAAACTGGTCAACAGAGGGCAAGAAGTAATCGGCAGGTTGCACCAGTAAGGTCAGAGAATCAAGCATAGCTGTAGTAATTTGGTGTCTGCAGTTAAGTATTGAACGACTTGGTGTATAGATAATGGGTCATCACTTTCTGGCTGCAGTCACGTGATGCAGTTCAGGATTACTTTTGCTTTCATATGACAGTGATTGGTATTTTCTGATTATGGTTACTGCATCAGGGCTATCAACAATTCACACATTGCCCCTTTAAGTTGGGTTGACAGACCTGTTCAAGTCTGTTGTGCATGTCCAGGAGCATGGAACTGACTTTATTTGAAATAAATTTTCATGGCTCAGCTAGTCATAGCCTTAAAAGCAGTTTTGCCAATGTGCTGGAGCAAATGGCATGCTACAGAGGAGAAAGAAGCAAAACCAAACAATTGCAGCATCAACCTCAATAGCTAGGATTATTGTTGAATCCCAGTTGTGAAATTAATGAATCCATAACTTCTCTAAAGAGTAATAATACTGCTTGTAAAAAAAAAAAAAAAAAAAAAAAGCGCAAAAATAAAAACCTTCTGGTTTTGCCTTCATCCTTCTCCTTTGACCCCAGCCTGCAGGAAAATGTGACCTAATTACTGTAACAGGTGAAAGATAAGCTAGTAAAATAATCACTGTATACCATGATTTCTGTATTAGTACCTTCAGTTCTTACATGAATACCAAGTAATCCCTGGCAGCATCAAGAGGCAGAAGGCAGCTTTCTTAACTGGGGGGAATGGAATCAGAGGTTGTTACTAGACTGGTAAAATTTTTACTAGAATCGGAAATAGAGCTGTTCAGCTGCAAAGAATGTCCTCCCCCCATACCTCTTGGCAGTATTGATTCAGTGAAATAGCGATTGGGATGAAAACAAAAAAACACCCACCCCAGAAGAAGTGAAAAACCCCAAACAAACAACACCCCCACCCCACCCCCCCAAAAAAAAACCAAACCAAAAAAACCCAACCAAACCACCAACCCTCTGGAATGATAGGTAGGCAACAGCTTGGTGTTGAAATGGTATTAAACTTGACCAGGTAGCACCTGGAAGCCACTAATGCAAAAATACTTGAATGATAGTCTGTGGATGTTCTTTTGGCAGTAATGCAGTTGTCAGAAATATCAGCTTTTCCTGATGATAAAATAAAATTATTCAAGTTTATTATTCTGATAGTTCTTTGGTAGAAGGCTTCCAAAAACGAGCTGGTTCTGGTTTTAGTGCAGGGTGGTGGTGGTGGTTTAACTACTGATTGCTGTAGTTTCACTGATTACTGTATATTCCTCTGCTACTACAGTAATCTTTATTGTTTACTTAAATGCCAGAAGATTGTTAATATTGCATGAAATCTCACAATATCTATAAGGATATGATCACTTTCTTAAAGATGTTATGAACAAATTTGAAGGATGAATGCAGTGAGTTTACAAGATAGAACAGGTTTAGCTTCGATAATTTTTTTTAGTAAGTTCTTTGAGCACAGCATGACAAGGAAACATGGGGTAGTTATTTAAATGTGAAGCTTGATTGCTTGCAGTGGGTTTCCAAAGAAGGATTTAAATGGCAGTGAAAGCGATTTCCTTACTTGTTCATTCATAGCATAGCATCTAAGCCTGGAATTTGCAGTTCTGCTGACTGTACTTGGACGTCAATATTTTCCTGAATCTATAATAAACCAATAGTAATCAGAGCACTGAAATGAAATAATTTTGTTTTTACAAAAATTGCTGATTAAACTGAACGCAGGAAAGGCAAATGTGAGGTATTAATTACGTCATTACAAGTAATGATGAGCCTGGTGAGCTATATATGCAAATTACCCTCAAAATAGTTTGATACTCAAACAGCCAAAGACTTTTCACTGTTTTCTTCTTGTCCTTTTGACAAAAAGATGATGTATGTCCTGAGAGAAGTGAAAAACTTCCTGCTAATAAATTACTGAACCAGTTGTTTTGCAGATGAAATACATTAATGTATTGGTTTCAGGTGCATGCTATTCCCCTGCGTTCATCCTGGGTCATGACCTGTGCATATGCTCCTTCTGGAAATTATGTGGCTTGTGGTGGTCTTGATAACATCTGTTCCATTTATAACTTGAAAACTCGTGAAGGGAATGTACGTGTCAGCCGTGAACTAGCTGGTCACACAGGTGAGTGCCTGTTCAGAATGATCTAAGTTACTTAAGCACATGGTGAAGATTTTAAAAAAAACAACAACAAAACAAAACAAAAAAACCCCAACAAACCACAACCTTTTAAACATAATTTCCTAATTAAAGAGAGAAACTTCATTGTTCGCCTCTGTTTCTCAGGTGGGACCGTAGCTGCATGCTACCTGTTTTTAAATGGCTTTTTCTCCCTCCTTTTTAAAAACTTTTTTTTAAGGATGATACTCTTTGAACAAAAGAAGTATAATGAGAATGCGTTTTAACTTTTCATAAGCAAGACAGCTGCCTTCTGGTGGAGCTGTTTTTTAGTTGCAGAGATGTGGTGTTGCTTCCTCTTCTGTTTTTACTTCCCTCCCTTCTTCCCAAAATAAATAGACTAATTTTTGCCTTCAGTTTCTAAGGTGGGCTTCCTTGTTGTTGATGAGAGGGGTAGACTTGTAGGCTTTACTTGGTGAATTAGGTTGTAAACTGTAGCTGCAAAGTTGTCCTAGTGACAGGTGAAGCAACATTTATCTTGTTAGGTAAGAAGGATTGTAGAAACGCAGGTGTTAATTTTTGAAGCAAGAAAATCCCTCAAGGTGCTTAAAAGCTACTGTTTTAAGTATTGGGGATAAGTTGAAAGTTTTTGTTTCTGAAGAGACCCAGTGTCACAAAGTACCTACTAAAGCAAATTCAGTGGCTGAAGAGGTTCTCACTTCCCGAAGAATGTACAGTTAACAGAGATGAGCACCATATAAGCAGCAGTAACATGAAAAATGTGAGCTGCTTTTGTATATTGTCTGACAATGGACAGGTTGTATTTTTATTCTTCTGTGAATGGGCTTGGAAAAATTTTCAGAGGAAAGCTGTGTGGGTTGTTTCTTGAACTCTGCTGAAAATGAAAACACTGGCTATTTATTAGGCACTTTGGCGTCTTGTAAAGTTCTCATGTAGTACTGAGCCTGCCGCATGCATCGGTAGTCTTCTGCATTCTTGTGGAATCAGTAATACCTCCAGCAATCTGAGTGAAGGAATGAACTGTAATTAGGCATTTCTCCTAAAGCTGCAGCTCTGAAGCTGCGTGTCATCTTTATGGTCTTTTTGTTTCCACAAGGACTAATCCAAAACAAAGGTAGGTTGCTCTAAAGGCTTTCAGCTTGGCTCCAGAGAAAGCCTCTAACAGTTCTTCAGACAAAATGTCAGGTGGGCTCTGTGCCTTGCTGGTTTTCTGACTGTTCGGAGTAAAGAAAATGGTATAGACTGCTCACTGAAGCAAATAAGGTTACTCAGAAATAAACAGTTATATGTTAACGAATTTTTATGCAGAAAGTTAAATGTGAATTAAAGTATACTTAATGTTACTTAATTTTCTTTCAGCTGTTTTTCTTGCAAAGCATGTTTTATTGATTTAGAGGAATTCTGTACCCTGTGGATGATGTTAAGGGTGTGAGAATGCAGTGCTGATTTGACCTTCAGATAGTGGCTGTGATATGACCAGTAAAGTGATTTCCAGGAAGGTGCTCTTCTCTTCTCCCCCTGCCTCCTGCCCACCCTTCAGGACACAGGGAAGTTTGGAATGATGTTTGGACACAGGGAGTTTTAGGTTGCAGTGTGTGGCCATGTATATATCAAAATACTGAAAAATATTTTAGCAATAAAAGGGCATTATTTCTATTGATATATAGCTTCTTAATGGTCTTTATGGTTATAAACTATATCACTGGGGAAACAGTTTACTTAACATGAGAAGCGGGATTTTGCTGTAATACAAGGAATGTCAAAGGAGTACATTTGAGGCCTGATCAGTTTGTGTGGAATCTTCTTGAAGAATGAGCTGCATTTCTGTTCCAGAATTGAACAAAGCCTATAGCTGGAAGCTGATGTTTACAGGTTTCATATTTTGCTGTAGTTTGGATTTTCAGAAGATGTTTGTCTGAAACAGAGGCGGCTGGCAGGACAGACATATTTTGTAATCAGTTGTTAGCTTGATAGTTTGGCTTGTGGTACCTCAGTACCAAGATGCTTTAGAGCTTTCAGATGAAATTCTTTGATGCCACTGTTGGGAAACATCCGATGTATAGTCTCTGTTTTCTGTACTGACCAAGAATGTAGTTTATTTTTTCTCAGTAGTTGCATGATACTGTGGAGGTCATAAGCATTTGTTGTTCCTGGATGCAGTGACATTACAGATCCACTTTTAAAGAAAGTTTAGTGTATACGGTGCAGGGTTACCTATACTTCTCGCCAGGTTGGCCAGTGGATTCCATGCTTCTGCCTCGCTACACTCTCTTTCTCTTTTTCCTCCTAATCTCCCCACTCTACCAACAGAAAAATTGGCAAGGTGTCTCCAAAAGTTTCTACCCTCTTTGGGTAAGCTGCTTAAGTTTTTCTTCTGTGTCACAGATATCTTTGTTTAGGCTGACTTGCTGTGATGCCAGTGTATCACTGTGCTAGCGTGGCGGTTGAATTGGGCATGGTCTCTAAACAGCCAAACATTTTTGTTTGTCCAAAACATTGGAAGTTCCTATATAAAGATCGGCTGCGTTTGTATTTTAAGCTTATATAGTAGTTCTTGCTGCATCTTCAGGAGAGGAAGAAGCAACATAAGCAAGCCAGTATGCTATGTGAAGAGTAATCTCTGGTCTTATTCATCAACTTTTTATTTTGTTTTCAGGATACTTGTCATGCTGTCGTTTCTTGGATGATAATCAAATCGTTACCAGCTCTGGTGACACCACTTGGTAAGCAGTAGAATGTTGACGTGATTGTTAGTAATGACTTTTCACAGCTCTACTCTATTATTGAAGGAAACTTTATTCTTCGTAAACCTAATCGTCACCCAGAAACTAAATGTGATTGATTATTGTTCATAGGTCATGTTTTATTAGTAATGGAAAAGCTGGACTTTGAAATTTTGTGAACTTTGGCTGTTTAGTTATGCCCATGTTCCAAAGACTCTGGCCTAATTCTTTGTGTTAAGATGGTATGGGAAGTTTTTTTTTTACTGTAACTGTTTGGCTTTCAGAAATAAGTGTATTAGACTAATCAGTTTTCTCAAACTTGTTTAGTATTCAGTATGTATTATTTGTAAAGTCATTTTTAGCTTTTTCTAACACAGAATTTAGTTTAAGTTGTTATTCAGAAGAGCTCTTAGAAAATATTCTACAGTGACAGTAGTTGGGTTTTTTGAGGAGAATGTAGGTGTATGTCTTAAGTACTAGCTTCTGAACAAAAAAAGACCTCAATCTTCTTTCAGGGAATTTTCTATTATATCTAATTCCTAAAAGCATTACAGTTCTCTGACCCAGCAGTTCTTCTAGCAAAGGTTGTGCAATAAATACCTTTCCTACACAACGTCAGTCTCTTTGAATGCCCACCTATTAGTCCACTGATTCTGAGTAGCTATTGAATATATATGTTTGGTTTTTTACACAAGAATGTTTCTAAATATGTGTTGGTTTTTTTTTTTTTTTTAAAAACAACAAACAAACCAACTGCAAACAGGGTTTGTTAAAATTATGCTCTTTATAAAAAATACAGCTGCTTCAGCTGTAGTAACTGTACAGTTGTCTGGTTGACAGTTGGTCCTTAACATCGGTTCAGCTGGGCTTCAAAGTACAGTATCAAAGTATTTGCCTAGTGCAAATCTGCCACCATTCTGATTACAGAAATTAAAAATCTTCCTTAACCGTTTGGACCTCTTGTTAGGGAGGTGATGGTGTTCTTTCATCCTTTTATACTCTTCAGATTATCACTGTAGTAGTGATCTTGCTGTGATTTTGCTGGGCAAGTGGTGCAGCTTTGAGATGGCAGACATACTGAGGATGTGTAACTTCATGATTTAAGTTTTTAAAAGGAGAAAAGCTGGCTCAGCTTTTGCTATAGCCTTAACACTGCTGCTTTAAATCAGCCTTGTAGTAGTACTGGGCAATAGTCATTGGCATGTCATAAGAACTTTGTGTATAAACAGCCATGAGTATTAGTAGTTAGGTTGTATGCACTGTTTCAATTTAAATCTCTCAATATTTTAAAATTTAAGATAGCTTTTAAAATCTTCTGTGTGCAGTTATCCTGTAACATAACCAAATAGTTCAACAAAGAATGTTTGTTACTGCTACTCATATATTTCTTATACTTCATGGAGTTTTCCTTCTTAGCAGTGATGTAAATGAACAGATTTAGGCAAGAATTGCGGTCTAGACCTTCTAATGGAGTGCAAATATGTTGATTTTTGCCTTTTAAATTATTCCTTCAAGCGCTCTCTGGGACATAGAAACTGGTCAGCAGACAACGACATTTACTGGGCACACTGGAGATGTCATGAGTTTGTCTCTTGCTCCTGATGCCCGGTGTTTTGTTTCTGGTGCCTGTGATGCCTCTGCCAAACTGTGGGATGTTAGAGAAGGAATGTGTCGGCAAACCTTCACTGGCCATGAGTCAGACATCAATGCCATCTGTGTACGTATTAACTTGAACAAAAGACATGGGATTTATAAATTTCTATTTCTCTGGTCTTTGCTTTTGAGCATGTGCTGTATGAGGTAGTATTATGGCATATTTTCTTTAATTAATAGCTTTTGTAGCTGGGGAAAGTACCTGAAGTTTGTACAACTTCAGATCCATTGTGGTAAATGGAAACAGTGGCAGTTCTTTGCATGCTCTTAATCACTTCACTGGTTTTTCCCCTGTCTCAGTAGTGGAGAGGTGTATACTCTTCTTTGCTGCTTTCTCTTTTCACTCGGTCCGTACAAAACGGTATATTCAATGGGACGGAGGAATAGTCTGAAATAATGTGTCTTTTTTTTCTTTCTTCTCCTCCCCTGTTAAAGTTCTTCCCAAATGGCAACGCATTTGCCACAGGCTCGGATGATGCTACATGCAGGCTTTTTGATCTTCGGGCTGATCAAGAACTTATGGTTTATTCACACGATAACATCATCTGTGGCATCACCTCTGTAGCATTTTCCAAGAGTGGACGTCTCCTCCTAGCTGGTTATGATGACTTCAACTGCAATGTCTGGGACACACTGAAAGCCGATAGGGCAGGTAAATGGTTTGAGTTTTAAAAATTATAAACAGTGTGGCGTACTGAATGTGTAAGTTGTCGTATAGATGGACATGGTAGCATTCCCTGTCTCTTTAAAACTCTGTGATAACCTGTTTTAGGATGACGGGTGATGAAAGTAGCTTAATGGTGTTAATAAATAAATTGGAATACTGCTAAAAAATAGAAGGGGATAATAGATGCTTGAGAATAGGAAGACTGCTATTAAAGACAAGGGTTTGGAAGTGGAGGGCTTTTTTTTTTTAGACTTTATGGCATTTTTTATATAGGAACTGTTCAAAAATTAAACCTTAATGTTGCTATTTATTTTTTTATTTGTAGCAGTAGCTGTAGAGAAAGCAGTGAAACAGCAAACACTGGAGATTATCTTTTGAGGAGATGAGTATGAAATTTATGGTTCAAAGATAATTAAACTTCAGTTCTTTAAAGTGAAACCTCGTATTAGAAAAAAGGAGAAAAGGTATAAATTAGGCTGCAAATGTTTTGTTACCTGTATCAGAACAGGGAGGAGAACAAGCACCTACTCTTACCAAATAAAGTAGTCTAGGGCTTTTAAAATTATCATGGGTGGGTTTTAAAAGCAAACAAAAACCACCAGCCAAGCAGAATATTCTTCCACGTGCATTTGTGAAGTACGTTATCTGGTGCAGACTGACTCCTTGCTTTGAGGGGAGCACATACTGCAAGTTGAAAAAAATGTCAACAATCATGTAATCTTGGACTATACCAAGATAGTTTCCACTGGGTTTGTTAATTTCTGTTTCTAGCAACTTTGTTTTACCACTCAGATTTTATTCTTTCTTCCTTCCAGTATTCATGATAGTTTTTATCAGTGCTGAGAAGCTGCAACTGTGGATACTTTGTTCATATATTGTACAATAGCATTTGGTTCTGTTTGCAAGTTGGTGATGCCGAACACAATTATTTTGGTACTGAAATGTATTTTATGAATCAGCCTTGTCTTGTCTGTGTGTTGAGATGTACAACTCGAGTTTCTTGTACTTCTGATTGAGACCATAATTGGGTGTAGAAGCTTGCATGGAGATGAATTGAGATAATTCCCTTGATTTGTGTTTAGGTTAGTTTACAGTTGGCTGTATTTAAGTACTGTGAAAACAATTACATGGTTTTCCCTGGTTTTTTCTCTTTGAAAGACCTTCATTAAGAAAAAGAATAGGAGGTGGTGGTGATACTGCTTACCTGTAGGAATGAGAGACAATTCCTTATACTGATCTGGGTTTATGGCCACGTACCCATGAAGTCTGATTCTTTATTCCCAAGTTCTAGAACTGATTTCAACAAGTACTTTGTCAAATGTTCTGCTTATTTGAGATATTCTGAGACTTAAGATTGCTGAGCAGATTTGACACCTCTATTATGCCTGATTCTACATTAAACACCTTGGTTATTTATTCAATTCAAATGTAGACTGCCTGGCATGCTCTTTTACCAAATTGCAGCGCATAACTAATGTGATAGTAGACCACATCTTGATATACTGATGCTATATCCACAGTACACCCTAGGTAACCCCACAGTATTTCTCTTAGCTCTGGCAGCTGTGTTTGGTATCGCACTGAATTTCTGAACATGGTATTGTCTGCTCCATCACGATTTGGTTTCTGCTGCAGGAGGGCACAATTCTGTGCTGAGGCTTAGACGCTTGTATGGGTTTAATAGGATCTGGAGATTAATGGTGTTACTCGCACAGCGTTACTGCTTTTACAGAGTAGATCAGAAATGTTACTTGTCCAAACATCAGGAATCCTTGTGTATCAAGTAGTCATTGTTACACAGACTTTTAGCAGCTAAAAATACTAATTTTGAAACGTATTAGTTCGTGTAAGAACTAAAACTGACTTAATTAATGTTCTGTATTGGAGAATAATAAATGGAGGGGGAAAGCCCAAAATATGAATGAGGAGAATCCTATGAGCAGTGTAATTGATGCTGGAAGATTAGTTTTAAGACTGTCAAGAATATCTTAGCTCAGTGCTGTGGATGAGAAAGAGCTTGAACATAATTCAGTTTTCTTTTTACCTGCTGCAAACCCTTAAATTAAAGGGGATAGAGGAAAACATTAATTTTTCTGTTTGATGTGCCGATTCTGGGTTTTTTAATACTGTAATTGAATTGTACCAGATACAATCTATTTGTCAATATGGGTTTATAGGAGTTTGTCTTGTAAGTGCTTGTGAATGTAGTAAGATAAAATTAGATTTAAAATGCTTTAGTGTTCATAGCATAATTCAGCCTAACTTCTGATTTTGCACGTAAAAATTTTTGTAAAAATCTAACTGATCTTTATCACTGTGGAGAGGAAATACTATGAGCTGTGCAGTGTGTGGTTATGATTGCTATGACATTGTCAGCAGAATTTTCGGGGTGGTGACTTGACAACTCATGAGAAACCAGTAAAGGTCATAATGTGGGGAATACACAAGGAAAATTTTGGAGTAATGCATTTACTCTATTACCCCCTTGCAAACGCACCCAATTATATCTATGTTTGTGCTTATAAAACCAAAAGCATTTAAAAATTCCAGCTATGTTTGTTCAAGATCTTTGATTGGATATGTTGACTAATCCAAATGTGCGCGTCTCTGTTACTGGAACTGAAATACGAAATCATGAAGGTAATGTGTTTGTTACATGTTCTTATTTATAGGTGTCCTTGCCGGTCATGATAACCGTGTCAGTTGCTTAGGTGTGACTGATGATGGTATGGCAGTGGCAACAGGATCATGGGACAGCTTCCTCAAGATCTGGAACTGAAGCAGGTAGGTAGCCAGTTAATTAAGACTCCTTGTTTGGGATTCAGAATGCTTTTTTCCAGGTCCAAACAGTGCTGTTTTACTCATGCTGCAAGCTTATAGTTCAGATTAGGAAAGTCACTGCAGAAAAAACATGTATGTGTTCTTAAAAGGCTATTTGTTTAATGTATGCAAGGACATTTTTGTGATGAACTATTTTTGGCATATTTTATTTTCCTGGTTGGGATGACCGTATGGTCTTCTGAGTCTGGGTTGGTAAATAAATGGCATTCTTGACAGTGGTGAGGTAATGGCCGAATGTGTCAGTGGGTAGCGAGAGCAAACTTTAAACTTGATTGTGGTTTATCGAAGTGCAACTGTTAACAAATCTTTCTATGTGTCAGAAGAGCAGCGGACTCCATGACTGGAAGAAGTTTCCAACGGTTGAAAATTAAAAATGATAGCATATCCAATCCAACCATACTAACTTGGACCCCCATCCTCCCCAACTTCAAAGGGCAAGATCTTTTCCGTCTCCTGTTGCTGAAATGAAGAGCACAATTACCTTTCCAAGAAGAATTTCTGTGTTGTAAGCAAAATGAAATTGTGCATTCCTTTTGGGACCATTTTTTTTTGTCTTGAGAATTTAAAAATGAAACACTATCATAAAAGCATGACCAGAAAATAAACTTGAGCATAATTGTGAAACAGTTAGCTTTCACTGTAGTTTCCAAGTTGAAGTTAAGGACTTTATCTCACACACTTGCAAATTTTAAAGTCATGTTTGTAGCAGGATTTTTTTCAAGTTTCCTTTTTAAATACATTTCTTTATGTATTTAATTGAGCAAAACAAGGGAGTCCTAGCCCAGAGCATCTGGGGGTTGTTAACGCTGTAAATTTAGTCCCTAATTTTTTTATTTTATTTTTTAGTATCACAGATAATTGTTGCACAAAACTTGGCATATATAGGATAATGTTAAGCAGTAAGGTAACCAAGCACATGCTGTAAAAGGTAATGAATGCTTGTTTAAAGAATCCTTTCACCTTTTATGGATAACAAATGCAATCCTTGGTCCCTCCTGCCCCCCCCCTTTTTCACCACACTGATTTTTTTTAATCTGTTTTGGTTTTGTCCACTTGAAAGGGCAGTTTATATATCCTAACACTATCCTATAAGTCTCAACAACCAGGAATCTCTGTTTTCAAAAGAGACCTATCCTACACTTGGGTATTGAGTCAATTCTTTGTGTATGAAATGATGTACAAATCAATGTTTTGAAAATAATGATCTTGAACTTTCTAAGTTAAACAAAAAAAAAAACCTTTTTTGATTGTTTGCCATATTGGGTGGGTTTACTCTTAGAATCGCATGCTGTAGAAATGCTAAAAAGTGCATATTGGACTAAGTCCTTAGATGTTTTTTCTTTGAAGAAATAACCTGTTTAAAAACTGTAACCATTGTCGCTGTATTCATTTATTGTTGCTACTCTGTGCATAAATCTATGAAGAACTCGAGTACAAAGCTATGCACGTTTTGGAGTAGCGTGATAAGTCACTTTTTTTTTTTTAAAGAAACAGCCTGTTCAAACAATCGCTGTCAAAGATTCTGGGGTGTGGGAGGAGGGAACCTAGACCATCTTCTTTATAAATCAGTTCCTCACAGCCAGTTCCTCTTGTAGGATGAGTCCTTTGCATCTGATCAGAGTCATTTTTGTAATGAGCAGGTTTTCCTGGCTTTCTTTTCAAATAAAATGTTAAAAGCAGCAGTGTTTGGACAGCAGATTGTTCTGTTAAACTTTCCTATCTTCTCACTGTATCCAGAAATGCTCCTTCCTAGCAGCAGTAGTAGCTTTTCTCCATTTTGTTTTTTCTGCAACATTCTGTACAAAAATGTGCTGTAATTGTGCGTTAGGCCTGGATTTGGCATAAAAGATGAATTCCCTCTTACTCTCTCTCATGAAACTACTCTGTAGAGCTTTCTCCACGCCCTGTATCCCTCTTCACCTTTTGTATTTAATTTTAAAGTCAGTGTACTTCAAGAAAGCTGGATGCAAGATAGATACTATATTAAAATGTAATGTTATTTAAGATGTAATAAAGCAGTTTGACATGAGTTTTGACTGATCTGTTTTGCAGCTTATTGTTCAACTCCCAAAACTGTTTCCGGCAGGATTTGAGTTATGAAATAAACATGAGGCACATGTATGCTGCCCCACAACAAATTGTTCAGCATTTTAAAACAGCTTGGATTTTTAATGATTGATTGGGCAGGGTGTGCAGTATGTTATGAGGTGTGTATTGATGTGCAGAGATGTGGGTTTCGTTTTAAAGCAAAACAGAGCTGCGAGATGAACTAAAAGGCTCATGGGTTTTGTTATTGGAAAGTGTCACCGGGATGTGTATGTGTAAATATGCAATATGTGCTAAGGCTGAATGCCAGGGATGTGGAGGAGCTTAGTGGCTGCAGGCGTTTTGCTTCCTCCATTCGGAACAATGCAAGACGGACGTTTCTTGGTTTGACTGCTAGAGCTGCTCAAAAGCTTAATCAAAAACTGCTGGTAGCTCTCTTAGCTCAACCTCCAAATGAAAGTCACTAGTATGATTCGTGTGGTATACATCACAAAAATGCTTTGTGGTATATAAAAGTGTTAACACCTGAAATAGGAAATCTGCAAAATGTTCAGTAACTTCTTTTAAAACTTTTGTGTCCTTGAATAGGAAAAGAATTGAGCGGGACATCTTGTGTTATTGCCATTTGAGGATCTGACCATATAAGCTCTGTTGTCCTTGTTAGCTGTCCTTACTGTAGGGATTGAGAAAGGTAAGTAGTTGTCATTTTAATGCTTGGTAAGAGCAAAGTCTCCACAAGGCGGAACTGTATCTAGAAAAAAAAAAAAAGGATTTCATACCCACAGAAGCAAATTCCTGAGACGAGGTATTGAAAGCATTTGGTTTAACAGCTTGGTATCGGTCCACTTGAGGGTTTTGTTTTGTATTTTTAGTGGGTAAAGTCTCTTCTCTTGTTCTGACCTAAACAAAAGTGGTTTTGCCCTCATTTTGCATCAATCGAGAGGAATTCCAATGCCATGGCTTGGTTTCATACCAAACATGGAAATTCTCAGCCTCAATGGAGAAGTTTTTAAAAGCTGTGAGTATGGAAAATATGATGGTGACATTACTTAGCTAGCAGCCGGTAACTGCAGGCTTTGGGTTTTTGGACTGCAGAGTACTGGTAAGTAGCTCGTGGCTGGAAATGCTTAAATCTGGGAATTCAGATTTAGTCTTTTCCAATTCCAAATGGTATAGCTGTTTTTTCCGCTCGTGTGGTACATTTTTATTCCAACGGGTATTTCATCTCTGACTTTGTCTAGTCTATAATAAAATCAATGCAGACATGATCTGTCTTACCTTCCTTAATCTCTATCCGTATGTTAAATTACTGCTTCTTGCCTGTGCTGAGAATGCCTCTGCTGGCAATAAAATCCCTGCCAAGATAGTAACCTCTTGTGTCAAGAGGCTAATGTGCAGCATGATTTATTTGAAATGCAAACAGTTGCAAATGCCTCTTATTACAGACAGTGCTGTTAAATGTGAAGCTTTAAACTATATTATTTAAATATCTGTCTGTGTGCTTAGTTATTCAGAGAGCTGTAAGTGAAGAAAAACGGGTGTGCAAAGTGAGAAGCTCTGAACTCTTGCGTCTTTGGGCCAAGTCTTTGAGTTTCAAATGCCTTTAGCTTTAGGGTGGGCTTGGATCAGGAGCCAAACCAAAACGGCATATGTGATCTTTCCTATAGCAATCGTAGTGACACAGGAGCTCTTGTAGGCTTTGAAGAGACTCTGACTTACAGATAATTCTGGGATGTGTTTCCAAAAGAGCAGCTTCGCCTAGCTGCTGGCAAATTTCTGGAGCAAGGTTTCATGAACTGAGAACACCAATATGTGAGAATGCTTTGTCTCTGCTTGGTCTTAGTGGCAGCGCTTGCAGTTTCTTACTCATGGGCTCCCGAGTAGATACTAGATACGTGAAGCGTTGAGGAGTGGTGTCTTTGCGAAGGAGGATGGAGTAGAAGTTTGCATGTTTATGAAGCATGTTAGATGGCAAAGGTGGACAAGACCGATGGATCTGAGGTACTTGGATAACGGGTGGGTGTGGAGGTGGGAAAAGCAGTTGTCTGGTCCTGGGTTGGAAGGTGTGTCCCAGTAATAGAGGGACTTCATGGGATTGGAATCTTCTCGTGCAGCTGAGGGGAAGGAGTCAAGTGAAGGAAGAGATAACAGATTTCTCAATTTCGGTATCTGAGTTAAGACTTTTAATTACAATGTTTTCTGTGCCGCTCAAGGCCCTTAATTTTTTAACGAATTTAATGTATTGGAAGGGATCTGAGGTTCTACTAGCCAAGAGTGGAGTTGGCCATTCTGACTGTTGATCATTGTGACCTGGAGTGTATGTTTTAAATCAGCTGGGAAACATACTTGAATTACTGATTGAATCGTGCCTTGTAAGAGCTAAAAATATAATGATCTGGTTTCTGGGAAGTGGCAAAGTAAACAATAAAACCTGCCACCCTTGCTGAGTTCTGTGTAACTTGGTCTGAAACAGATCAGTGTTACGAGTAGCACTGTTTTTAGTGTAGGTGTAACCATGAATTCAGTTTTGGGGAAAAGAATAAAAAAAAAATAATAAATGAACAAGTTATAACAGCAGTTGACTATTTTTGCATAGTCATACACTGTTTTTATTTTTATAAAGTCTTTAGAAATTCTGCTTCTGTTTTAAACACCAGGTAGCTCAATGGATCTGAGTTGAATTGCTCACTATCTGTATTGCATTCCAACGTGTAATAATTCTCCTAAAGCACGTGAGAAGTTGAATTTTTTCTGTTTCAGGGGTTTACTAGAAAGGGAGAAAGAAGTACTGGAGAAAGTTTTGAAGGAATAAACAGTAGATTTCAGTTGCACTGTTGTAGAACAGGGATGCTTAGCCTGTTCCCTTGGGAGCCCTGATGTGGATGGCCCTGTCACAGGAAAATTCCCTGTCTGCTCAGCGATGGGAGCAGACATCTTATGTCTGAATGGCAGCTGCTTGTGTCCTGTCACATGGCTTTTTTTTGTTAGCAGTGTTATCTGCTGATGTAGACATCATTACTTTGGTCTAGTGTACCTGAAGATTTAAAAAGTTCCTCCTCTGTCTCCTTTTCTTACTGTTGTTGTGAAACCTCTGGTAAATCAAAATCCAGGGGTCGGCTCTGTCACCACTTGGGACGGAGAAAATGAAGGTTTTGGTTCTGCTGTGGCTGGTTGTTGTTGCAGGCTGAACTGGTCGTGTTAAACTCTTTCTGCAGGGAATGCTGCTCAGACAAGCTGCGGTTCCTGTTCCCTGGTGTGCGACTGGCAGGTTTCTGGCTGCCTGACCACAGGGCTGCACATCTGGGGCTGGACGCTGCTGCTGCCAGTTTGTCTCCTGTGCGTATTTCAGAGCGTTGAAATGCAGACCAGGGAGACGTTTCCTCATGTAGCACTTGCTTTATGGCTTAAATCAGTTCAGCAGAAGTATGAAAGCTTGAGCTCCTGCTTGCCATGGCCATTCCTCAACTGATGTCCAATACGGACAGCTTGTGGCTCTGCCAGACGAGGAGCCAGCACTGCAGAGCGCTTCCCCGATGATCTGGGCCTGCTCAAAATATGTTCATTAAAGGAAGGCAAAGTTGAATCCTTCTGAAACAGGCTACTCACCTTTTTCTTCAAATGTCAATACTAAGAAGTCTCCAAGGAGTATTTTGAAAAGCATGGATGGGATAGTAACACAGACTGTGTTTGTGAAATTACCCACTATGTCACGTAGAAAACTGAAGCCATAGAAATGTGAATAAAAGCTGGGTGCGCCCCATTGCTCAGGGAGCTGGCTGCTAAAAACTCACCCTTTAGAAACACAGGCCCCGCAAAATACTCATTCAAGTAATTCCAGGCTTAAACCAAGTCAATTTTGTCATAAAATAGAACAAAGAGAATCTTCTTTTCCTTCTTTAATTATTCATAAGCCATTTGCTCTAGATGAGTGTGGTGAGATGGGATTGACCCTGAGAGGTAATCATCTGTGGAGCTGGAAGTAAAAATGAAAAGTTGATTTGACATAACAGATTTTTAAATGGCAAAATAGATAAGCGAGGAAAGAGTCTGGTAAAAAGGATGAACTCTTCAAGATGGTTAAATGCTGAGGTTTCATGAAAGTCACATGTGGAAGTACAAACAGTGCAGCTCCATCTGGTGGTATCAAACATAACAAGATGGGTGGTCAGTATGGAGAAAGCATGTGTGACATAAAAGCCTGTGCTGAATCTGCCTGCAGTATGTGTTCCTAGTATGTGAAACGCCTTCTTTGTGTAGCCTTAGAGTCCATTGAAGAGGCTCGGATTTTTTTTCCCAAAACAAAACGAGCTTTTCCTAACTTTTAGAGGGATTTTCTTTTCTAATTTTTAACGTAAAAACTTCAGATGGCAGAGGTGGAGAGGTTAAAATGAGCCAGTGTTAACTAGAGCAGGGTCTCTTTGCTTTAAATCCAAGTCTTATTTAGAATATACTAAGGCTTGCTTCATGACCTCCATCCATTAATTCTCTGCTCTTCTCTGAGTCTCCCCCACCCCCAGTATATCTGAACTCCTGCTCAACATTTTTAACATGCTGTATCACAGCTCTGATCCCAAGTGCTTGCTCTTTTCAGCTTTCTTCCTCTGCTTTAAGTAGGAATCGGGATCTGGAGTTTATAGTGAAGCTACTTTGATTGACAAGGTATTCACGTTAAGGTCAGACTGCTGTTTGCTTCTATCTAGCAGTGTAGTGAAGCACCTTTGTACAGTTGGAATGAGTATGGCTGTGATAGATACTATTCTTGTATCTGATAGAACCATCACATAAATTCCAAGTCCTTGTTTACAAAAGCAAACTTATTTTAAGATCTGTAAAATTCTAATAATCGGGTTTTGTCTCTTGCAAAATAAGGATCTGTGTTGAGTGAAGAGCAGCAAGTAGGCAGCAGCAGATCCTCTTCTACACTGGCTCATGCTTGACAGAGTGAGTCATGCTGTAATCATATGTAAATGCATATATTTACTTAAACTCTCATTGATATTTTTTCACCATAGTTCCTTGTCTTTTTTTTTTTTAGCGATTTACTTACTGTGCTGCTATAAACAAAAGTGAAACAAGGTCTAATGGGAATAATTGTGTTTGATCCTTGGCTCCCTGAAGCTGATGCTTAATCCAGTGGGAAGAACAAGAATTAGAGTGGTAGACAACATCTGGCACTTAAAGTTACTCAAGCTTTAGAACTGCAAGGTTTTTTGCACTGTGTTCTTTCTCACTGAAGGTGCTCAGAATACTGTGGTAGTAACCAGAGGGCGTTAAATAGTACATGAGATGGTCTAGGTACAGTTTGTAGTTCACTTAATGGAAGGTTATTTCAGTCTCCTCTTCACACCAAGCAAAACTGTTTGGAATTTGCTTTCATGGTTTTTTGAGTCTTTTTCCGTGAACCAGCTTGTGTGCTTTGCTGTAAGATGGTCTGCAGACCTACATGAGTTTTACAAACCCATGATGTGAAATTAGAACTACAACTGAGCTCCCGCGTTTCTAACCCATGTGATGATATGATGGTTAAATTACCTTGAAGTCTGGCTGTTGGAGTCTTACCTAACGTTGCTGCCACGGCTGTCCATCAGTGCGTCGGAAAGCAGATCACTAGAGACCTTTCTAGATTTTCAGAACCACCCACAGGAGTCCCTCTCTTGCAGCCAAGTAGGGGAATACCTTTATTTAATTCTGTGCTTAGTGGCACCGAATTAGTGTTTAAATCAAATAATACAAGAAGCTGTGAGAGTTTCTAAACAATTCTGTTTTGGAAAAGTAGAGAACATCAGCGTCTGTACCACCTGTGACACGGGCTGTGCTTTGCAGGTAACAGAGAAACACGCAGGTTTGTTACATCTCCCTTAGCCTGTAGGTACATATACATACTGCAGACTACCAGAAATGTTTCTAAGAGGTTCTAACTCACAGAGCAATTAAAAATCTTGCTAATCACAAACAAGAAGTGTCTTACATATTGATAAACACCTCTGCTCCTGTGGCATTAATAGTTCTATGCCTGCGTTTGCCAGGGAACTCTTGCCTGTGGACCCGTCTTTGTGAAAGTGTGAATGTCATTGGATACTCCATTTCCATCCCCTATGTCGGGATGTATTACCTCTGCTGCTTCAGCTGCAACAGGAGGGGCAGGATATAGTTTGCTTAGTTTATTTTGTTGTAAGTATGATTTATAGTCTGAGACCATAAATCATGAATGCATTCACAGTTGGCATCATCAAGCAAAGAAAGCCTGGGGATAAAAACCTCTTCAACTAGTATCTTTCACCTCACCTTATTTTCTTCAGGAGGGCTTGGGAAGACACCTTCTGGCAATAGAAAAATAAAAATGACAAGCTGATGGTATTTGCTGGAGCTGAAGTCCATCCATCTTCTCGAGTCAATGAAAACTCAACCTTATTTTTCAGTGTTTAAGCATTTTAACAGTTCCTTTCACCCTGGTTTCTTCTTTCTGAAAGCAACAAAAAAAATAGGTGAAGGGAGGAATCATCGGGATTTCCACTTAGGAGTACCAGTTCCACCTTTCCTTTGGCCCCTCCAGGCCCCTCCCAAGTTTTCTTACAGAGGTAGGAGCTGTTTAACTGTTCAACAGCTGCTGTTCTTTGCCTAGTGGGGATCTGAGCTCTTGAATGAACAATTAAGTATTCGAGGAGTGATAGCTCAGGGCGTGATGGACACCAGTTTGCACTAATGAGGGATCTGGGAGCTTTTCCAACTATGACCGCATCACTTAATTGAACAATTCTGTATTTCATGTGCTACTTGCATCAGATCTGTGTTTAACCCGCTGCATTCTGAAAAGCTTGTCAAATCGTGTCACGAGTTCCCACTGTCAAGCAATGTGAGAGTTGCCTGGGGTATGAGGTATTAACCTGAATTATAAAGGAAGGCTAAAAAGTGAAGAACATTCAGTGTGGAGGAAAATGAGATGCATTGCCCAGGCTGGTGTCAGTGGCAGCTCTAAAAAGTGATGTTGGAATTAAAAAATGATCCTGTCGAGTAGTTTTATCTTTCTCCTCCCATGGCTTATTTCAATCAGGTGATAGCATCAGATGTGGTGGCAGGAAATGGAGCAGTTACAGATAGACTTCCAAGGAACAGCTTATCAGAACTGAAGGTTAAACTTTCATAAGCAAGAGGATCATTCTTGTTCTTTGAAGCTTGTCACAGTTCTCTACGCCAAGAGTAACTTAACCAGAAATACCACATGTGAGCCAGGCTGCCTTCTGACCTCAGCTCTGATCCTGGTAAAAGTGAAAGTTCCTCACCAAATTGTAGAGCTTAAATTAACAGCGCTAGCTTCTGGTTCTCTACTAAAAACATAAATTAAACTTCTTGGACCTGTTTTACAGTGTGGCAGCTGTATTGTACTCACCCTTAGTTTCTAAACTATTCTTGTCAGTTCTTTGTAGTTCAACCAGCGTCATCAATTAAAACTTGTGGTGCGCGCTGGATGGAAAATGTGCAGTTACGGTTAGTAGTGCAGCTGCTAAGAACTTCAAAACCTTTCTGTCCTCATGTTGGGTCTGAAGAGTTTTAACTATTTCTAATGCTTTACTGTTTACATTTTGAATGGCAAGAAGCAGTGCTACAATAGCAGGCTGTTTAGTTTTCTTTCACCAGCTATATTGCAGCAGCAAGATGTTTGCAAAGAAGCCTTTTTATCTGAACCATTTCCAATTTTATTTTTTTTTTTTTACAAAATCTCTTGCCAAACCTGCATGTGCCCTTTTGAACTGCTTTGTCAACTTGGTAACACAATGCCTGCATGTGTCTCCAGCTAAAAAGGCAAAAACCTCCCAGCAGATTTCATTGTACTCCCATGAGGAGGGAGTTTCCTCCATTTTGTATACAGGGAGCCTGTGGCGTGGAGATGCTTGCGATTTACCCTCGTCGTGTAATGGCTGAGTAGGAAAACGGGCTTGCTCCCCGGCCTGCGGTTCTGTGTTTGGCGAGAAGAGTGTTCCTTCAAGTTTGCTTTTCCTGCCTGACATCCGCTTGCTCAGGCTGATGAATCTTGGCAGTTGCCATCATTTTCCGCCATGCAGAATCACTCTAGTGAGCAGCAAAAGATGATGGCAACAGGATCAGGGTGGGATTAGCATGACGTTCTGGTATTGTTGGAGGAAATGTGCTGTAACACATTTGGGTGTAAGCCAGGTAAAGCACGAATAGTCTTAATTTTACAGTTTATTCTAGTAGAGAGAATCTTAGGAGTTGCATTTGGCTGAGTTTTTCACAGGACATCCTCTGCAGTTATATCAAAGGGGATTTATGAACCTGTTCTCCCTACTCGGGTGACAGCCCTGGTTTTGTTGGTAGTGAGAGGCTTTAATGCTTTGCAGTATGGAAATTCAGCTCTGTGGAGGAAGACCAGACCGTAAAATAATTGTCTGGGCTCTTTGAAAAATTACGTAACTGGGCAGCTGCATCACATCTGAAAGTTACTTGGATCTTTCCTTCCCCTCCTTTTCCATGTCACAAAGCCAGCAACTTTCATTCTTAGTCCAGAGCTTCTGAGGATCGTTGGTGAAACAGCCTGCAAGTGATTCTGATGTGTATCCTACCCTTTTCAGAGGGGCTACCTGCACTATTGCTGGCTGAAATAAAAGACTTGCGATCCCGATGGAAAGCGTTAAGAACTAATTCCTAGTAGTGCCATACGTCATTTAGGAGCTTTGCTCGCATGAGTGGTCGGGTATGGACTCTTCACTGCTGGAAAGTGAAGGTTATACCATATGTGAACATCAAATACTGCTTTTCCTAGACTTGCGTGACATTTGGGGTCTGGCTTCTGACCCTGTAGTCATAACCGTATAATGAACTATTATGTTAATTAGATCTAAGTAGTTTTATTTCTGGTCACTTATGTTGAGATTTGAAATTCTGGTTCCAGAGTGATGTTTGACAGAATGTGCATGAATTTCCCAGCGTATTTTATGAAAGGAAACAAATATAAGAGATGTAAGGGAACAAGACCCTAAAGTTCATCAGAAGCTTTTTAGCTGTGGGATTTGATTCCTGTTGCTTCGTAGGCAGAACCCAGTACAAGTAAATCTTGACCCCCGCCTGCAACTTCACACTGCTAATGTAATTGCCAAAGCAAGGAGCATTTATAGATGCTGTCTTGCCATAGGTGAAGGGTAGCGGAGGGTATTTCTTAATTTTGTGGACATGTATTAAAATAGAGCTGAAACTTCAGCCCATCTACAAAAAATATTACGCCTTTGTGACTTAATATCATACAATTGAGCATGTTAGGAGAGTGTGTTTAAAATGTGGAGAAAATAGCAGCTGGGATATGAGTAACATGAGCCTCTCATTTCTGCAAGTCGCTCGGTGAGGTAAGGTATCCCTATAGAGACCTATGGACGGGCTTGCTTCCATGCACACACAGCATAGAGTGGGGCACGACCTTGCAAATTGATAGAACTGATGTCTGCCTCCATATGCTCTCTTGCAAGATACCATCCCACGGTGAGCATGAGACCCTCACCGAGTCCGCTGTGTCTGGGGTGCTGTACCATGAAACAAAATTTGACTTTGCTTTGAACCCAGCGTGCCTCACTGGCTTGGAAGTGCCAGGCTGCAGCTGCCACCTGCTGCTGATGCCCCGTTTAGCCTGGGCACTTGTCCCGGAGTGATCCATAAGGATTTGCAAGAGTAGAGGTCTTTCTCAATGTCAAGGTGTGGCTCAAGGGCAATCGAGGTACCAAAAGCTAGGAATGGCAGCTGCCATGCCCTCTGTATAGCTGGCTGTGCTGCTGCTGCCAGAGTTGCCACGTAGCGGCTCTGGATTATTCTAAATGCCACAGCATGGTCTTCCTTGTTGCATTAACCCTGTGAGAACACTCATCATATCTTCTAATGATATGCAAAGATAAGCCCTTACTATGAGGCAAGCTCATCATGTTTTATATGCCCTAGCCCTGTTGTGGTGGAAATGCACCTAAAATGGAAATGCATCTAATACAGCACTAACGAGCCTGCAGCGTAAGGTAGCTGGGATTTTTTGGTACCTGTTACTGTGGTTCATCCCTGGAGAAAGCCTAACTTTTGTTCTTCTGCTCCACTTTACGGGTTATAAGAATGTTGTTCCAAAGGGGGTATGATATGTTCTCCTCAAAACCTCTCCTTCAGTCTGTTGATGTGAGTGAAGGAAGCTCAACAGGGGGAAGTTCATTGAAATGTGGGGCTTTTTCCATTCTCTGGTCTACTTATCCAGTAGGGCAAAGCTTTTCTAGAGACCACCTATTAATTTCCCAAGCCTTTCACAGGCTCATGAATATTGTTTCAACCTCCTGCATTGCTCTTTCTTATTCTAACCTGGATCCCCTGTCCTTGTCAGCTTTTTTTTCACTCTTATTTTTCCTGCCAGGGTCTGATTTATGTAGACCCATACCTCCCTGGAGAGAGGTGGACCCTCTTCTTACACAACAGGCTCTTCCCATCAATGATAAGCATCAGAGGGGCTGACAGCTTCCAAGAGGATTCCACAAAAATGTTGCAAACGTGACAAAGTACTAACACACAAAAAGGTAAACAGTGTAGTATGTTGTTAAGGGTCTTCATATTGTTGAAGATCATCTATATTTTTATTATATTACTTCAATGGGTTGTGATTACATTCTGAGTAGGGAAATAAAATAAATAACAAAACCCTATGAACAAAGTCTTAAATTTTGTGACAGATTTATACTCCACAATAGGAGTGCCAGCAATTATACAAAACCTATTAGTAATTTACTGGTCGGTAATGACTTTGTGGTGTGTGTAGTAGGTTGAAGTGCGTGTAAGATGCTGCGTTGATGAAAGATGGTAAGCAAATGCTCAGGCCAGCATAATTTTTTCAATACATGATTTATACCAGGAAATATGCCCTACTGCGTGTTTCCAGAGACTCTTGTATTTAGTGGTTTGGGAATATACAACTGCTATTGTTAGGGAATACTGTTAGAAACAATACTCCTTTGTGAAACCTACAATACAAAGTCTTACTGCATCCTTCTGTCCCTCTTAGATGCCATGGCAAAACATGCTGTTTTCCTGAATCTTCTGCATTGATTGATAAATACAAAGTATGATGAGGAGATACTACTTCTTTTCTACTCTCAATCTTTACACAGCCTGTGTGTAAAGGAATAGCAAAGCCAACCTCTTGTGTGTTCCAAACTGGGTGGACTTAAAAGTTGCAGGGAACCATGTGGGAAAGAACAACGAGTTGCATCTGGCTGACGGCCAGTCTGCTGTCACAGAGATGGTGTAAGTGGCATTACTGAGCTTAGTTACAAAGCTAACCTTTTGTGCTTCAACCCATGGACGACTTGCCCCTTCATTAATTAAGCTCAGTTAAGAACTTTGCACCATCTCCTAAACGCCAGAGGGCGCTGCTGCAGTTTTTACAGCAGCTCTTCCCTGGTTTCCAGGATTTCCTGCTCCCTGCCCACCTCTGTGCAGGTTTTGGGAGAAGGTGCAGTGGTGCGATAGGAGCAGCGGCAATTCTGCCGCTCCCTGTGGCACAGACTTGTTTGGGTACCCCTGCCCTGGGGGCACACACTCCTGCTGCTCCTGTCCTGAGGGGACAGCAGTCCCACACCATGAAGAGCAGGGCATACACCTTTGCTTGAGCCTGTGAACTACCTGACAAGCCCTGAGAGGTGATTGTAGGCTGTAGGAATTCCAATTCTGGAAGCTACAGGGAAACTCCAGAACATGTAAAGAATGAGAATTGGTGCCAAGCAAATGTGTGCAGGGTTACATACATGGTTATAGCACTCTGTGTGTGTTCACACATACAAGCTCGGTGTAAGGGGAAGCAGTTACAGCCGTACTCATAAGCTGAGAGAATTGCATTTGCTCTGCCAACATGTATACGTTCTGCTGTGGTCATTGCAACTGCCACAATTTTTGTACCCAAGAAGGTTTTGTGTGACAAGTCAAACTGGCTAAAAGCTGTCACTCCAAGTATCTGAAAAGCCAAGTATTTACTTCAGAATTTCTCATGTATTTCAAGTACTTTCACATTTTAAGTCTTGTAGCAATTAAATGTTTTTTAAAAAAATCAGTTGCTTTAAAAGTAAACTTGCAAAAGATGTGAGGAAAGCCTTTATCATTTACTGTGCTTTGAGTAGATAATGTGAGAATGAATGGGACTACAAATACATTGGAGAACAGTGACCTCTGTGGTGATTAGGTCAGTTAGAGAAGTTGTCCAGAAAAAATAGGTAACAATCAGTAGGAAAAAGTACTGCCTCGTGTAGGAGAAGTAAGAAAATGCAAAAATACAAATGGGAAGGCAAAGATCAGTAGCAGTGCTTTGGACAAGGATCACACAATTTAAATAGATCCCCAGCTAAATGTCAATCAACAACATCATGCCACTGCAGAGAAGGCTAATGTTATCCTAGGTTGTACAAATGGAATTATCCCTGCAAGCCTTGTAAAGTAACTTTTCTGATGCAGTGGTAGTTTCAAGCAGTGTAATGGTTGCAATGTCAGGTCGTGTTCTGTAAGAAAAACATGGATAAGCTGGAAAATGTCCAGAAGACAACAATGAAAATATCAGAGATGTAGATATCATACTGTGTAAGAACTGTTTAAGACAGCAGAGGCATTTCAATCTTAAAAAAAAAAAAAAAAAAGACTGAGAAGAGACAGAAGTTTCTGTGTAAAAGGCTGCTGGAATTAATGGATTATTTTTTTTTCCCTTGTCCCTGATGAATTAATTTGAGTTCTGAATGTATCAAGGATGTACGGAGTATCAGAATGTAGCACTAGAAAAAGCTTAGTAATGCAATGGTTACAACACTGAAATATGTAGCCTTGGGTTGCTATAGTGTTTCTACCATTAGCAAACGTTGAGAACAGTTTTGGTAAATTTTTGCTAGACATGACATGGATAGAATTGATCCCTGCCTTGGGGCAAAGGAATGACCTCTTGAGGTATCACCAAGCCCTATTTCCCTCTGTTTAGGAGTTGTTCAATAATAGACTTATAAACATTACGTTGCTGACCTGGTTACTGAAATGTTTTCTGACTAACTTTGCTGCCATCTCACACCAGGGGAATACTTGGGAGACAAACAGGAAGCGAAAGCATGATTCAGGATCAGCCATGCTTGCTGGAAAGCTTTGAGGGTTAGCAGGGAACACTGCCAGAACTGGAAATGCTCGAAAGTTTGTTCTCCAGCAGCAGAGGAAGAAATCAGCAAATGCAGGAAACTAAAGGTTTTCTGTTAGGTTTAAAAAGAAACGTTGTCTTTAAGGAAGAAATAGTTAACTGGGGGAATGAGGTGGAGACATAGGTCTGATGGGAGATGGCAATATGCATGGATGTTATTGTTGGATGATGTTTTGGTAATTTATTTTTTTTAAATAGCTGCCTGACCACTAATTAGGAAAATCACCTGGAATGAAGAGGAAAGGTAAATTGGTGCCTAACTGTAGCTTATTATGAATCATGGGAACAAGTCAGTCTTACAAGAACAGACCAGTGCTTCTTTCTGGCACTTTTTCTAGCGCAAATGTCTTAGGGAAAAGAGAGGTTTCACTGGGATCCACAGTCACTCAGCCTCCTGTCTAAGGGAGCAGGACCAGTAATTTTACCCAGGCTGTTGTAAATGCAGGTGCAGACCTCTTGTGTGTCATTCTTTTATCTGAAAAAATTACCTTGCTCTTTTCTGTGAAGAAAAGGATCATTTAACTATAGTGCAGGTGGTTCTTTTAGTATAAGCTATTTCGTAGGTATATTTCCTTTTGTGGAAAGGAAAAGGATATCTTCATCACCTTTCTGTGGCTTTCTGAGAACTAGAACAAAGGTTTTGAACGGGAAGGTTTTCAAATGCATCTGTGATCTGAGCATCTGCAAAATACAAGGGAACTGAATACATGAAAAGAAGAATGTTAATAATGCTGGTGTATAGATAATTGTAATGCAAATGCACCAGTAGCTGGCAGAGACTAGTCTCTCCTCAGTTCTGTTTTTGACAGTTAGAAGGGTGTGATTTAAGGCTTCTATTCAGAATTAATCTTATCTTACACTGAAGCTTTTGGATTCCAAATTTGTTTGCTCTGCATTTGTGTTGTACTGATCACATCAACTGTTTTTACATGTTCCTGTTTTCAGAATTATTTTTAAGTTTTCCCTTTGCATAGGTTTTTCCAAGCATTATTTCTGTCTCAAGTCCATGTTGTGTTGGCATTGGCCTTGGTTTGGCTCACCTCTGCGTGAAAAGCAAGCCGACTCCATAAGACTCTCATCAGCAAGTCGCAATCCAGACACTCACTTATGAAGGTCTTTCAGCAAGATTTTAAGTTTATTAAAAATAAATAAATAAAAAATAAGAGTGCCGTGGTAATACCAAGACACTGGTTAGATTTCTTTCATGTGCTATCACGCACATCTAGCTAGTAATTTGGACAGCACAAACCTAAAAGTCAAAGGAACAAAAGAGCCTCAGTTACAAGAAAAAAATAACAGAGGAAGAGTAATTTGGTAATCCAGGGACTGTTGGCTTTTTTAAGTGTTTAATACAAGAGTACAGTCTGTCTGATAAACCAGCCACTGCAAAGGAGTGCTTACTTCCAATGACTTTAGAGCCATATAGTAAGAAGATGTCAATAATTTTGCCAGCTGAGGACAACAAAGCTCTTGGACTTAGAACTGTAGTGTCTTAGGGCTGCAAGGAAATTTTTGTTCGTGACCAAGCTGCAAATGGGCTCGCTACTGACTTTCAAAGCAGAAATTTAAGTGTTAACTCATAACGAGCTAGCAAGCATCAGCCACACTGTAGTAGTGAATGTGCATGTTTGCAGCACATTGTATGACTACTTGGTACAGACTGTAGTCAGCTGGTATGTGTTAAGGTTTTATTGTGGTAACCTAGACATAAGAATGACTCTTCCGTCTACATTCTCTTTGGAACAAGAACATAGTATTTTATACTTGACAGCACTTAGACAAGAAAAGCCTGCAGTGGTAATTCTTTCGCTTGCTAATCCTTGCTAGTAACAACAACAGGGTTTGGCCATTTTACTTTTCATGTCACCTGCTGAGCTTGTGCCTGTTGCTACTTAAAATCATTCCATAGCTGCATAACAGTCTCCAGATGTCAACGTGACTGATAATACATGACAACAAAGAGGAATTGAATGTAAAGGAACCATCTTACTCAGTTTCTTTGGTGCTGCTCGTTAGACTGTTCTCGAAGTTTGGGCAGTTATGAAAGCTTGTGACCCAACTTCCTCCATTATTACACTAGCGTGTTTATCTTACTTGCTTGACTTGAGTGGCTTCTGGCAAGTAAAGAACATAGAACAACCAGCTGCCTGTGCTATCAAGAGCCAGCTGGTAGCTGAAGTTGCAATTTCACTCTTCTAGCTGTTTGTTACAGTGATGGGGTGTGTTCCAATGACAGCCAAGGTGACACAAAGAGGACAGTTTCCTTGAAATATTGAGAAAGTGCTAGAATTCCCTAAGGCTGGATTCTGACATATCTCCTATGTTCCTATCGTAAGTGTTGGAGGCACTGGTGGCTTGGGGTAGATAGCAACTGCAATCACCCAGATCTCCCCAAACAGTCAGGGTGAAGGTATTTAATAGAAAACCAAGAGTTTTTCTCTAGAGTTCCCTTTAGTCTCTCCACTTGGAATTGTGGACAATGTTGGCTTTGTCAACAGAATTAATTCTTCTGGACTGCACATCTAGTTAGTAATTTGGCTTGAAATTCAGTGCTGCAGCAGTGTGCTTGCCTATCAGACACCTTATTCTGTTTTCTCCAGGGAAACTGAAGCAACTAGAAGCTTTTAAATTTTCTAATTAATCAGGCTGCTTTCCTAAAATGAATCAAGATCTCCTGTGAATCAAGGTCTTTCCTAAAAAGAATCACCAGGTTTCCTGTGAACATGGTGTAGTAAGTAAACCTTGGTTTTAATTCTTATTTGTATTAGGGTAGCAACTGGAAATCCATAAAGCATGGACTGTGTGCTTCTCAGGCGCGTGCAAAGAGGCATTTCCTGTATCAATGAGGTTACAGTCTTGACAAATTGATAAAGAGGGAAGTAACTGTCTTTATCTGTTCTGAAGGCAGAAAAACAGACTCCAGTAGTCACGCAGGGAGAGACAGGACCACCTCCCAAAACTCCCCAAGCTGTATCCCAAGCCATTCTCCATAGGTCTCTTCTCCACATCCTGCCACGAGATAGGAGGCAAGTCCTGGGTGCTTGTTTGGTACTGCCCTTGACCTGTTTGATTTCCCCAGAATCTCTCTGCTCCTTACTACCTAGGTTTTCTTTACTGTCTAACAGCTCTCAATCCTATCCTGACGTTATCCAACACGATCTGTATTGTCAGGTGGATTGAGTGTGGGGCTACAAGCCAACATTCCCAATTGCTTATCTCAGCTTTGCCACAGATTTATTAACCCTTGTGCAAGTTGGTTAATCTAGTTCAGTCTTTAAAATTGGGATAATGACATTTACGTAAGGATTGGAGGTGTTTGTAATCAGCCTGAATAACGAATGCAATGCTGTGGCATACATTTCTTTGTCTTTATGTCAGTGGCTTTGTAGTTTGTGACCATTGATAAATACCTTACTTGTCATACTCACATGCCACCATTTTCTTCAGAATTTAAACTTTGTGGTACATTTTTATTTCTCATGATTTCTCAGGAATTTTGAGTCATCAGAGACTGGAATTAAGTTTGGGAGGTAAGAACTATGTTTTTCAACCCTGATAGGTGTTAATAGAGACAATTTGTTAATTGTTTCCTGTTCAGTGGAAGTCCTTTCTACTGCTGAAGGTAGGTTTGGGCTGTAGATGGAGATTGAACAGAGCTTCTCTGTATCAGGCACCAGTCTTCTGTGCGATTAGTCAAACAAGCAATAGCATTTTTGTTAAATTATCTTTTTTGTTAGTTCAAAGCCAAATTATATTTCACAGAACTGAGACCCTTAGTAGAAAAAAGCAGCATGTTTTCATGCTTATTTCTCAATGTTACTGACAACGTTTCCCCTTATTTTTTCCCAGTGTCTTCCCTGGGAGAAAGGAAGGACAATCTGGGTTAGAGTGCTGAGCTACACTGTTCTGATCGTGATGGTAGGGAGGACATGCTCAAAAGGGACATAAGACTCTACTATTTCTCATGGCACTTCAGTTTGTAGAGGAGGGAAGAGGTGTTACCAGTCCGACTGTTATATTCATCCAGACCAGCAAGCAGAGTTTCCAAGGTCGCTGCTGAACCTGGGCAGCTCAGAGCTGCTGTTGTAACTGTAGCTCTTTTATAAATAGGATAGGCTCAGCTGATTAGCAGTCTTATCTCCACCAATTAATGAGGATAAGCGTTCATCGTGTTGTAGAGTTCATGCCTCTTGCGAAATGTTGAGCAACTGCATGAAGTTACTGTGTGGGAAAAAGCCCTGCCGCTTTGAAATGTTTAACAGCCAATATGTGTTCTTGTGGAAAATGGCTCTAGTAGTGATTTAGCACTTTCATCTTAATGAATTTGGAAAAAAACACACAAGAGCCAACTCCAATGTAAATTTACTACTTGGTTAGCTTTTGTAGTCAGTAATTGATATGGACAGGCATGGCTGACAAAGGCACCGTGTCTGAGTGTGGTTCCTCTCTGCTGGAAAGTGTTGTTTTACTGATGAATTCTTTGACTCTGTAAAACTTAGTGCTATATTCCATCCTAGCGTCACGCTGTGTTATCACTTTACAGTTTGAATGGATCTTTCAGCACCTGAAGGACATTTGAGTTACATTAAAGATACCATTAACTTCATACAAGTCTGTTGTTTCCTTAATTCCTTGCAGACTGGGCTCTTAACATTGCCCAGGAGGAGGATCAAAGAGAAACTGGGACTCAAAATACTGCACTTCCTAAAAAGCAATGTAACGTTGCCTGTATTTCTCCAAATGTAGCAATTGCTTCCTCTTTTTCAAGTTTGTCTCATCACTCACTGACTGTCACTTCTTTGCAGCTCCCCCATTTCCTGAAAAAATACATTTCTTCATAAAGGAAGAAGGCAAAAAAAAAAAAAAATCCCAAACTGTTACATTCTCAAGTGGCTTAACTTGTTCTCACTTTGTGGATTTATCCTGATAATACAATCCAATGAGCTACACGGACGAGTCTATGACCTTTTTAAAGTAGAAGTGGTTGAAAATGCTATTTAGAAATTAGAAAACCTGATTGGTTTTGGTAACTGCGAAGGACTGTTTTCTTGTTGTCATTGATATAGGGGCTTGATCCTACCTCGGCTGAAGTTTGTGACAAAATTCCTGATGATTTCAGGATGGCATGGACACTGAAACCAAATGCTTTGTGGTTTTGTTTCACCCTTGCTCAAAATTTGGTTTCCGATCAAGGACAGACTGGAAAATGGTTTCTTGCACTTCAGGAGCTTCTGTTTGTCGTTGAATCTAAGTGCGGGTCTGATATGGGAAGGTGGCACACATTCTCAAACAGGAGTTTTTTATCAGAAAGTGTACTTAACTGATGATCTAAGGGAAAAGTTCTTGATAGTTATTGTAGGAGAGGGGTGTGTGTGAGGTGTGTGCAAACAACTCTAGCCACAGCTAAAGTATTAAAAGGTGTGGCATGAATTAAAGGGTAGAAAGCGGATGAAGCCAACTGAATGTACAAATCAGTGCCTGTCCTTGGATCACACTACAGGTGAGATTATGTGTTACAGGTGAGATTACACACCTGGCACCTTCTAAAATGTGCTGTAATTGAGTGTCATTTGAAGTGTCCAGTCCCTTACTCGCGAGGGGCCACCTGAGCGATGGCGGCCAAAGTGACAGTGTTGTGAACAGACCAACCCCTCGGCAGCGCCAAGGCCTGGGCTCGAGCAGACGGTGACGGTGTGAGGTGCCCATCACCATTTCTCCTCAGCGGGACCCCACTTGCTCCAGGCCCTGCCGCGGGTTACTGCTGCGGGTGTTGAAGGGTTGTGCCCCTTCCTTACTCTTCCCTTTTTTCGCAGCCTTCTGCCGGCTGCTAACTCCAGCTCCAGGTCCTGAGCTGGAAGGAAGAAGCGAGGCGCCTCCTCCGCCCTCCCCTCGGGGCCGCACGCCGGCCCCGCCCGGCCGTGCCGCGTAGGGGCGGGGCGCCCAGCCCGGGGCCGTGCCGCTGCGCCTGCGCGCTGCCCCGCCGCCGGCCCGACGCTCCTGAGGAGGCGGGGAGAGGACGATGGAGGCGCGCAGGGTCCGCCGGCCCCGCTCACTGCCTGGGAGCACCCGCGGCCGCCGCCACCACCACCGTCGGGCTCGACGTGCCGGCCTCTGAAGGAAGGGGCGGGGGGGGGACGCTCCGCCGGGCGGGGCGCGGTGAGTCGGGGGCGCATGGCCGGGCTGAGGGGAGCCCACTGGAGGAGCGCGGCCGGGCTGAGGGGAGCCCCCTCGGGGACGCGCGGCCGGGCTGAGGGGACCCCATTGGAGGAGCGCGGCCGGGTTGAGGGGGGGCCTCAGTCCGGGACGCGCGGCCGGCCTGAGGGGGACCCCAGTCGGAGACGCGCGGCCGGTCTGAGGGGAGCCCTCCGTAGAAGCGCGGCCGGGCCAGGCGGCTTCCAGCGGGGCGGCCGGTGCGCGTCCCCCCGGGGGGCTGCGCGGCGACCCCGCCGTGGAGCCGTGGCTGCTTGGGCTCCCGTCGCTGTCGCCGGCGCGGGGCGGGCGGGAGCCGCGGCGGCCAGTCCCGGGGCCGGCCCGGACCGGAGGCGCTCCTTTCCCGCGGCGGGCGGCGCTGGGGGAGCTGTGGCTGCCGGTGCCGCTGCGGGCTGCCACGGAGCGGCTGCACGGCCGGGAGGACCTCTCTGCGGGAGGCACCGTCAGTGCGCTGCGGGAAGGAGCCCGGAGGGAGGAGAGTTTCCCGAAAGGATAACAAGTAAACCCGCTTAATTTGGCCCGCGATCGCCTGGTCACACATCAACTGTGTGCGATCCCCCTCGTTTGTTTTAACATCTGCGTTTCTGACCGAAGGGATGGCGGTGAGTTTTAGGTTACGAACGCCCGTTCTTTGGTGTTGTAGGTGAGTGTGTTGGTGGTTCCGAAGCGGAAGGGTTAACAAATGGGCTCGTTTTCCCTGGGTATTTAACACGTGATAGTCATACTATCTGGGTTTTAGTAGAAATAGCACTAGAGTACGTAATCAAAAAACATACTACTAATTTTCAGCTGCTGACTGCTAACTTTAATATGGAATATTATTTCGTGGTGGGTTATTTTTTTTTTTTTTACTTCAGCCACACCAGAATGTGAAGTTCTAAAGGAAAACATAAAAAGGAAGTTTTGTCTAACCGATAGGGTTGTTTCTTCTTTTTTGGGTGAGAGGAGGTTTAGTGCCTTAGGGATGGAGTCATATGCATGTAATCTTTATTGGAATGTTTTCTTCAGTAAAATACAATAATAAAACCCAGTTCTCTACGTAATTAAGTGATTAAGCAAACAACGGTCTGTAGCAAGAGGGCAAGTGATAGTTTTTGGATATGACATTGTTCTGTTATGCCCTAATACAGGGTTGATGATAAAAGTACAAAATGAGGAGTTTTGAACAGCTGATGCAATTTTTAAAAAATTAGAAATATTGCAGTCTTGAAGGTGTGTTAAAAGTAGCATGAGTGTTTAGTCAGAATGGACCCTACACTAATCCTCTGATCGGGATGATTTAGGGCGAGGCATTTGGCAGGAAAAGTTTGTTACAAAATAACAGCTTACAAGTATGTTGTTAAAAAAAAATGACTTGATGATTTGCAGCCTTGAGTTCCTTGTGTAGCTGCTTGCATCAAAAGATCATGTGCCTTTGTTCTGTGCAATCGAACAGCAGAGAAGATGGCTTTTTAAGATGTGAGTGTTCGTAACTCTTACTTGGCCACCTGGATGTGGATTTTGTATATATTTATATATGTGAAAGCTTAGTAGAATTCTTTCAGACATCTTTTGTAACTAGGATTGTTACAGTCGACCCAGGGGTATAATTCCTTAATAATAATTGAACAGTGTAGTAAAGCTTTAGGGATGATGCTATGGTGTTGTGTCCTTCTATATAAAGATGGTTTGATGAAACCTTTGTGAAGTTCTGGGTCGTGGGAGCATTTATTTATAATGATAGAGAAGTTGAAGGTGGGAACCTATAGTAAAAGTTTGGATACATGTGAGAGGTGGCTCAACCGGCTATTTTGTCCCCGTCACAGAAACGTGATGTTAAGTGTTTGCACTTTCTCAATTGTCTTGCATTCTGTAGCACTGAATATCTAAACGCCTTTTTTTTTTTTTTTTTTTTTTTTAATAAATTTTGGACATGACTTAGACCAAAGCAACCTTTTTGCTAGGACATGTGCTTAAAGTTTTTAGATCCAATCCTGGAAGCTGTTCAGTGATAGTTTTGTCCTTGTGTCAAGTCTACTTATTTAATAAAGGTCTTGTGAGGGAATGTTAATTAAATAGTACATGGGGTAAGCTGTAGTTAAAACATCCTGAATTGGAAAGTATTACTTGGAAGGAATATCAAGTCTTAGGCTGTATTTAGTAGGTCTGTACACCGTCTTACTTCCAGTTTTATGCTAATCTGATTTTCTTTACTGGCAGCATCTGTCAGATGAAGATACTTCAGACAGAGTCACTTGGAAACACATTTTATTGCTTACTGTGTAAATTAGTTCTCTGCACCTCTTTAGTCAAGGAAGGCGTGGAATAGGATGCATATGTATCAGCTGTTAATTTACTGAGAGCTAGTTCTCCATAAACTGTTTTCACAGATGTTGCATTTCCATATGCTTTGTTAACTGTTACAGTAATTTTATTTTCCTAGGCCCAGAGCAAGTTTGCAGTGTTTGGATAAAAAGGAATGAAGAGCTGGTAATCTGTGTAAGGGGGAAGCAAAGGAAAATGATGTACTGTTAACTGCCTGGGCTTGTCAAATTTTTGTGTGTGCCCATTTTGCAGTACAAATTTTTGAGAAATAATTACTTATAATTCTGACTTGAGACAGGATGCATAGTACAGATATGCGTACATGCATATATGAATTATCTTTGTGAAATAGCTGTTGGGGATAGATAAGAGGAGATGAGAGACTGCTCACTATTGATTTTTACTCTTGATCCTTCTGAAGTAGTTCAGTAGCAGTCCATACTGAGAGCTAATTAATGACATATATAAAAACGACTATTTTGTATAACTTCCTAGGGTAATTTTGTGAGGACAGGGTTTCTTTTGGAAATACCTGGTGTCTAAATTTGATAATAAAACACAGTTGCAGTGTTCGGTGCCTGCTTTTTGTCTTCCACCAGTTCCAATGTGTTTTTTTATCTGTCTCGTTTATTCTTAAGGAGCTGATCTCCATCGATGAATAATTATCTCCAGCATTTTTATTGGCTAATTCTGCAAAGTGGAATGTATTCATGTATGCTAAATATTAAACTTGTCTCACTATAATAATTTTTGTTGCTATTAGCTAAGAGCATGCTAGTCAGTAAAGATACAGTCAGATCTGTAATTCTTTAAAAATCAGAGAGATGCTAAAGTATGTGGAAGTCTAGGTGTATAAAGATGCTAGAGAAGCCTTTTCAGACCCTCTGAAACCAGATACTAGAATGATTTCAGGTTGTAAGGAATAATCCTTAGATTTACAACTAAAAATTAAGGTATTAGATTTTTTTTAACATATGTTGATTGATAGACCTTTAAGTGCATCACAAGTGTGAGTAGCTACAAAGAGATGGTAAATGAGTGTCTAGTTTTCTCACTTCTTCTATGGCTTTTTTAAAAATTATTTTTAAATCTATTGATAAAGTCCTCTGTTAAAAAACAGAACTTCAAATTTTGCATTCTTTCTGTATTTGACAAGAAAGTCTGCTAATTCAGAATCCAGTTTGTGTGAGGGAGGCTGGGGGGGGAATCCATCAGAAATGTTTGTTCAAGTCTTTCTGGAATCTCTGAAGTTAAAACTTCAGAGTGGGCTAGTTTAGATTATAATTTGAAGAACAGACAATGTAAAAACTTTCCTCATGCACACACAGATGCTAAAAGACCCTTTTCAGTCAGATACTGAACATCTCATTTTAAAGTCACTTCTTTTCTGAAACTCAGGTATCTATATGACTTGTTTTCTGTAGCTGGTTCAGAAACAACCAGCCAGACATGCATTCCCAAAGCTTAACAAGGTTGTGATAAAAGGTAATACAAATTATAATCCATTAAAAATAACTTATGTTGTTTCAGTCAGATTTTACAGTCTGTTTACATATGTGCTTGCACAATGAGAGTAATTATGTGCATAAATCAACTAACTGGAACAAAATTTACATTAAGCTTAAAGTTGTCTAAAAATGGAGTTATAAAAAAAATTACAAATATGCTGAAATGACTATTTCCCAAGTCATGGTCACAGGTAATACTAAGTAATGAGTAACCAACAACTAAACACTGATACCTTTATATGTACAGGATCTCGTAAATTATTAAAGGCTGACAGTAATTGTACCTCTTTATAGTGGTATTCTCTTAGGGTAAGCCTTATCTACAGTAGGAGCAAAAGTATTTTCTAATTTGATTAGGTGGTGGTTCTGTCTAAATTAGTAATGAGCCAGTGCTCATTCTAAAATTACAACTTCGTTTTATTGATACTTTTGTTATCTAGAAGTTGGGATGCTGTGGAACACAGTACTTGTCATTGTCTGGTAACTTTGCAGCCACATATTGTTTTGTGCGTATTTGCCAGAGCCATAGTCCATTTTAATGGCTACAGTACTGTTATGGTCCATTCTCTACATCATACATTGGGAAGTTCATCCGAAGTGATGTAACTGCTTTTAAAACATCTGCAGATTTTTGTTGAACAAACTTTTTCCCTGTTGAAATCAACAAATCAGCTCACTTGAGGATGTACTGTTCCTCTGAACAGCATTATCTTAGATACTATTTGGTTACAATTTAGTGTTTATTCATACGCTGAAAGTTGCTTTCTATTTATATTCTGGTAAGGCTTCTTCTATTTGGTTCAGATAATGATGAGAACTTACAGGATTTCTAGTGCTTTTGGGGACAGATGGTTCTTTAAAGTTTGGGGATTGGTTTGGCTGGGTTTTACGTCTGCAAAATTGCTGTCTGCTCAGCTGTTTATCTTTTTTATTTGTGCAGAGTATTTGTGGAAGTTGAAATATGTGACATTTGTCCTTACTGCATCTTGTTTGTTTTGGACCATCTCCCCAGTTTGTCACAAATCATTTAAGAACTTAGGTATCATCCTCCAGCTTGTTTTGGTCTCCTAGCTTGATATGAATCTCATTTTTTGTGAAGAACTAAAGTTTATTTAAGCTTACCTACAGCATTATTTGTTTTGCTTGCTTTGACAGATTTTTTCCTGCTATAGCCTAGAGTATTCTAGTTTTATTTGTTCAGTGTAGCTATCACTTAATAGGAGACTTTATAGTTTTCCTGAGTCTTCATTTGGGAATATTTAAAGCTTTTCTTCCTCTTCAGTATCGAAAATACTGGAGACATGAATCTGTGCTGATCTTGAAACAACGTTGTATTGAGCCTCTTCTAAATCTGGGAACAAGAGTGTTATAATTCTGGCTGGTTTTCCTTCCGGTGTCTTCTGATTACCTTGAAGAACTTGTCAATTGCCCAGATGCTTTTAAGAAGTATTTATCAAAGTGTGTAAACTCAGTATTTAATACTACGTTAATACTTTGCTAATACTGACATTTTTCTTCTCTCTCCTCCCTATCCCCTCTCTCCTGATGTTTTTCCACAGGAATTAAATTTCTCTCTCACTGAGGTTCCTTCACTTCCAGTATGGAGATGAATCGAGAAAAACTGTGTACCAGTAAGGCTGATGTGAGCTCAGATTCTGCTTATCATTGCTCAACATGTCATGATGATGAGGAGTGGAGCAATACTAGCCGGGGACGAGCTAAGTCACGAAGTTTGTCTGCTTCACCAGCCCTAGGAAGCACCAAAGAATTCCGGTATGGTTCTTAGTTCTTGCTACCTTGAAGAAAAATGAAAATAAATAAATAAATAACAAAAAAAAAATGTTCAGATTTAAATTTTTGCTCCTGTGTTTATATAACCATAGCCTTGCAGCTGTGACAAGTGATAATGACTGGAAATAAAAATAGTGGTTTGTGGCACTAAATAGAGAGGGAGAACCACCCTATTGTGGTCCATGCTGTGAAAAGAACTTGATTTTCTCAAGTAGCCACATAGGTGGTCATCTCTAAACTGACATTCATGTAAGCAGCTTCTGGCTGGTTGTGAGGCCTGCCTTCTGTTCCAGTGCTTCTTGGGAGATCTGAAACTGCTTTTCATAGGTATTTCAGCAACGTTCTATATGTGTGTATACAGCTTCAGCAAGACAACACGTTACTCGTTCACTTTGGATATGCCATTTAAATGCTGTCTGAAGTGAGTATGTTGGAGCCTGGATTCAATGACGTGTTTGCGTTTAGAAATGGCTGTGTGAAATGTAATAGATCCTTTTTTTGAAGACAGACTGCACATGAAACTACTATCTGTAGTGTCATGTATTGAAATTACTTCTTAGTAAGGAAGTTTTTTAAGAAAGTATGGGTATATTTCCAGTTAGGAGAAGTTCTTAAAGTGTAAAATTTATGAAGGTTATTGTTTATAAGCAGATAAACACAAAATACTAATTTTCAAATTTGAGGAACTCATTGTGCCCAAGTACTTCTAGGGTTTTGGAGTAGATTTGAGCTTTGGATACTATGATACTTGTCATATTTCAGCCTAGCTTCAGAAGTTTTAAGTACCTTCCAGAAATAAAATAGAAATGCATCTGTACTGGGCTATGTAAATTCACAGCTTGATAGTAGCTCAGGTGACAAGAAAGGAACAATTTTGTGCTTGGTTCCAGATCTTTAATCAGTAGGCAGAACTTCACCTTTTGCTCAACAAGTTACTTTTAAGGGGTTCTTAAAATGTACTTCAAAAGGTGGTTAGCCCAAATGGAAGGCAGGAAGGGGGATGGACTAAGAGCAGACCTGTAATCAAAATGGCGTGGCTGTCAAAACAGGTATCTGCAGAGTTCATAGTCTCAAAAAAGAATCAAAAGTAGAGAAACTTCTGCAAATTTTTGCAAATGCTCAAGCTAGAGCTGTAGTGCTGTGTGTTACAAACCTGTATGAGTACTTAGGTTATACGGTAACGTGAGGCAGCACAAAGTATGCTTGTGCTTGTGGATTGTTTCACAGCAATGAGAAACGCCCATTTTTTTCTTTGAGCCAAATTTCTAATCTAGTTGCAAGGCTCTTGTCATGTGGACAGCTTGGACAGAACTCTTGGTTTTTGTGATCTTTGGACCCATTGTAAATATTGAATGACATGCAGTGGTGGTAGCAGTGTGTCTTGATCTTGTGGGAAGCGTAGCAGAACTTTACCTTACTTACATTGTGACCCTCTATAAAAGCATGGACAGAATCATGGAGGAGTTTCTCAACAGATGACATTTTCGTCTAGAGTTACTGCTTTGCTGGTAGGAATGTTCTTGCAAGGCAGAGCATGTATGGGTGAGGCCGAAGATCGCAGGGGGAAGGTTTATGGTGAAGGGAAGCTTAATAAAAGCCTTTATCTGAAGAGTCTAAAAGGTTAGGAAAATACTTGTTTTTCATATGTAGTTCAGAAAGTCAGTGTACTTTAAGGCTTTTGGAAAATGTTGACAAGTGCCTGTGCTCTGTCTAGTCTAGCTGTACTGTTGTGTGTGTCATAGTTAATTCGTAAGACTTTACGTTGCAAGTGTGCTGTTTAACTGTAAAACTGGTGGTTTTTTCACTTCTCCACTTAAAGAACGTAGGCTTCAGTCAACCTCTGTAAAAGACCATGTGGTCTAAATTTTTCTGTATTATTATTTCCTAGCTAAATAACTACTTTTTTAGACTAGAATTGATCTTTTTAGACCCTACCTGTTGTGGGTTTGATTTAGGGTTATTGTTTACGAGGATTTTTGGTTTGTGTTTTTTTCATGAACAGGTTCTTAATTCATTCACTGGCTGTCTTCAGTTCAGTGCAAAATTGTCACAAGGCATGTTGCAGAATGTCAGAAAGTGATTTCAGGCTTGTTGTGTAGCATTCAGGTTGTAGTAGCTGCCTGTCTGCTTTGAACTGCCAAGTACATTTTTAAGAGATTATGTCTAATTTCCAGTGCATCACTGTTCATTCTTAGCAGACAGTCTTATTACAAACATTTTTAAATTCTGTTCACTGAAATATTTTACCTGCATAGATTGAGTACTAATAAACCCAAATAAAATCTCAATGAAAATGTATACCAATTATTAATTGCAGCTTGCAGAGAAAACTTTGTTTGAATCTCATGAAGGTCAGATGTGGCTATTTAATGCCTGTTGTAGGAACAGAGTTCAGCCAGTTACTGGGAGTTTCATGGAATAATGGCCTGTGTTAAAGAAGGCAAAAAGACAGTTATTTGTGAGAAAATGAGTGGAGCAAAAAGTGGGAAGTGATGTTGTCAGGGTGTTCTTTCACTATCCCAGTTTCAAGTGTAATTGTTCACAAGTAGATACACACTTACCATTCCTTTACCTATACTGGTACACACATTAATCTCTAATTAATCAGTCCTTGCTCATTTTTCTGTTTTAATATAAATAAGGTAAACTTTATAAAAACAGTACTAATCTTATGTGTCTGGATTAGTCGTGCCTGGACTTACAAATAGGAAAAAATACCTGAAAAACAAGTATCACTTCTATATGTTAGATGTAGAAAATTCAATACTCATTTTCATTATTGGAAATCAAATCTTATTCCATGTCTAATAAGATATACATGTATAAATAAGATGTTGCTTTTATTCCTTAACTGTATCTTCTTAACCTGTCATCTGGTTTTGATTTTTACAGATCTCTGAGGAGTTTTTTTAGTGCTAAGAGTGAGTCATCAGGCTGGTCTGAGCTACTTTGATATAGACAATAGAAGGCAGTGCAGTAATGATTTGTTATTGCCAAGCAATAGGTTGGTTAGCAGTTCCTGCCTTAATTGAATTAAGCACAGGAAAAGCATATGTCCCCCTTCTTTTTGATGGAATAATTCTAATAGCATTTACATAATCTTTCAACAGTTTGGTAACTTGTGTAAGTTTTACTCCCCTTTAAAGATTTGCTGAAGGAGGTGGGAAGGAAGTAGTGCAGGACAGTTCTGACTTGCTCCAGATAATCTCATGCTAGAGCCTAGGAGTAATCCTGTGTTTTGGGTGGGATTTAGATTTGAAGATAAATGACATTTCAGAGCTCCCCTTTATTTGAAGAGAAAGATCATATTAGCTCTTATTAGATATATAAATGGAAAAAAATAACTTTTTTTTTCCCTACCTCTTCAAAACTAATGCCAGGTGCTGCAGATATGTATCTCCATATAACTTAGAATTGAATGATTTTCATTTTATTAATTTAAGGACAACGATTTAAACAACAAAAAATTGTGTTTAAATGTTCGTGACACTATTACTGTGACTTTACCATGGCAAAACAATCTGAAAGTGTTGCCTTGGTGTTGGAGATTTCATCGTAAATGCTTGTCCAGACTTACACTGGGAAACCTATTATATATATGTTACCATATGGAGATGAAGAGCACTGATTAAGCTATTTCACGCATGTTTATACCAGATGTAATCATTCTGCATGTCCTGTTCTAAAATTGTGTGCTCTTAGATAAGATGTAGTACTTCAAGAAATACAGAAGAGGAAGTATTGTGGTCGTTGTGTCTGCAGCAGTAAAGCTCATGTCACTTAAGAATTGATGCAGACTAATCCTTTACACACACTAATGACACAAAACTTAACATTGTAGTTTTGGGGTTTTTTTTGCTGAGAACATGGCCTGAAAACAACAGTCTTGGGCGTAATTTTTCATGTGCCTAGTTGTTTGCTTGCTCAGTCAGCAGAAATGAATGCATGCCAAAATATTACAGAAGAGAAAGTGCTTATACTATATAAACCAAAGCTCTGTCTTATGTTTTGTATTTTGATTGATTAGGCCCACTTGTTAAGTGAAGGTTGTGAGACTGCTGAATTACATAACAAAAACTGAATGCTGGTACTCGGCATACTAGTTTGCTCAGCTGGTGTTATTACGGAAGTATTTTGAGTGTCTTTGGAATGTTGCCACAAGCCTCTCATTTGACATTTTCTCAATGTTATTTAATAACTTCCTACAGAATCTGAAATGTTCAGTCAGTTACTACTCAAGTATCTGGTTGAGTGCTCAGTGTTAAATACTTGTTTATGCTATCATGTTGACTATTATTTGGGATTACAACAAACTGAGGAGTTTCAGAATGTGTCAATTCTTTCTTGTTCTAGCTTAAAAAAAACCCACAAAACCAAACCAAAGCTTTTTTTAATATGTAAGAATTACATACCTAATTCTGAAACAGGAATTATCTGTGCTTTGTTTCTTAAACACAGGAATTTTCCTTTTCACAGTAGTGAGACCTTGAAGATGGATCATGTTTTCATAGCTTGGAATTTATCCCCATTTTTTTGGTCTGAGACACACATGGTACTGTTCTGTATTGTAGTGCCCAAAAGAGTTGAGACTAAATAGAATCTTTGAAGACCTTGATATGAATTCACAGAACCAACTTGAGAAAACTTGAGCACATCTTCTTTGTGGCTGTGATGCTTCCTTTGTGCAAAGTGAAGATGAAATGAATACAAGAAGAACGTGTGCATGGTACTAATGTTTAGGCAGTGATTCCTTACTATGTGGAGGGGATAAACTGTGAGTGAGGCTTCAATTAAAATTGCTTTTAAGGAGTAGGGACAGGAGTTAAGTTTTAGATTCGAAATGTAAGAGTTAGTACATATAAAATTATGTTGGCTGGTCAACCACAAATGGCTTTTTTGTTGGTTGGGGAGCTAATTATACCCGGGTTGACTTCACATTTCTTTTCCTTATGAATTAATTTAATTTTTATATATATGTATTTTTTTTTCTTAGGAGAACACGCTCCTTGCATGGACCATGCCCAGTGACCACATTTGGACCAAAGGCCTGTATGCTGCAAAATCCTAAAACGATTATGTAAGTACTTGTCAAATGAATGGTATTATGCTTATTTTATGTGAAAGGAAGTTCACTTTTCCACTATTCAGCCCCTAATCGACATTGTACTTGACCTGATATTTAGAGATTTGCATGTTGCTTGATTGCCAGTTGGGGTCTGCATTTAAAAAGTCAGTCTGAGAGGAGAATGGATAGCACTGCTAAACTGTATTCTCAAGTAAAACCCCACTAGATGTGCATTAGCTTGATCTGCATGTTGAAAACTGTAATATGGGTTTGAATGTCATGGTGGTTTTTTTTCTCCCAAGTGATGATAGGACATAATCAGTATTTCTCTATATGGATATATAGTGGTTTGCCAGTTGGAATACTTCCTGCAGGACAATGGACATAAAAGGAAATTAATTTTACTGGTTTTACATTACTACTACTTGTGGTGTTCTTAGGCCCACTATCTACTACTGATACCGGGAGAATTTTACCAGTGTGCTTAACTATAAATGTTATAACTGATGTATCCATGGCATTGCCAAGCAGTGCAACACTGTATTATGTAGTTTAGCTACTAGTAGAACGCTGCATTGTATAGTATAGTTTAGCTACTAAATAGATAAGAACCAGTCCGAAGCAGAGACATGATCCCAGAGTGCTGAAGCAGGGCCAGGAGAAGAGAAGGTCATGAAAAGGATGAGAAGATGAAAAAGAAGAGGATGAAGAAAGGATGAAGCTGTCCTAAAGGACCACCAGAGGACCCCTGACCCATTAGGCCACACACGTGTAGTAAGAGTGCAGATATGATAAGTAGTTCATGGAACTGTAAGGAATATGCCAATAGTTTCTCAGAAATGTCATTAGTACATATAGATTGGCCATCTAAAGATAAGCAATGAACAAAGTTGGGGTGCGTGTTGCGTGGCACTTATTCCCTGTGCATCCAGCACCAAAACTAAAGAATTTCTGCTTTCTAATGCTCCAAACCGGGTATCAGAGAGTTTTGTCTCTGATTTTTCAGTATCACTACCTAAACTAATCAGAGTTTTTTCACAGCTCAGTAGATGTGTTTTGGAAAAAAAAATAATCAATCATTTCACATAAAAATACAGCAGGACATGTAAACAGTATTAAGTGCTGAAGTTTTGTTTAGACATGTTTTGCATAATCTGCAATCCATAGTTTAATGTCAACAATGACAACTATAATAAACACTTTCCAACATAATTGACAGTAAACTTGCTATGCGTATTAAACAGCCTTTTAGCAATCTAATTATGATATGGAAAAGTTATTGGTAGCATTTCGTTTATCCCATCAACTTGAGATACATAAAGAGTGGTGTTTCTGAATGATAGAGGAACAAAAAGTTTTATGGACAACACAAGGGAAGGAAGAGAAACTGTTCTGTGTACTGTGAAATCTGAGGAAAGCCTTCCCCATCTCGGTATTATGTGTTTGAGCTAGTAGTTTGTGGTTTTGTATTTGATCTATGGCACCTTCAGTGTATGAATATCATTAAGGCACGTTTGCTTTTAGACTTGGCTGATAAATTTAGTGTGAAAATAAGGATTGGTTTCTGCTTGGCAGGCATATAAATGTTTTAATTGTGTAGGTTGCGTGGTAGAAAAGTGTTGCTTTTTACACCGTGTATTATATACTTAATAAACGGTGTCTTGACTTGGTCAAATGAGGAATGTCAGGGTTTTACAGATTAAATAAGTTAGTGGTCCCTATTTTTTTCCTTGAAAAAGTTTTTTTCATTGCTCTTTCATTTAAATGTAAGGTATTTGAGCTAAATATTTATTTCTGTAAATCTCTAGCTATATACTAGTAGTCTTTCTCAAACCAGGGTGGTGGTATCCTAACTTTTTCTACAAAAGTGTGATGATAATCTTGCAGTGTACAGAAACTCTTAGCTTGCTCATTCTTTCTGTCTGTCCCAAAGTTGGTGATTTGATGTGCTGCCTGAAAACCCAGCTTGCTGCTTATATTCACCCACCTGACTGTGGTGAAGGTGCTCCTCCCCCTGGGCTGGGCCAGCATGGTGCAATATAATGAGTGTCCAGGTCGGCAGAGTACAGAGGCTGCAGGCAATACTGAAGGCACATGCTACATGCGAGGGAGAAGACTCTTTATGTCCTGTTCGGAATAGCTGGGGAGTAAGGAGTGCTCTCAGGTCACTGAAGGAAGGGACTATTTGAAGACCAAATTGTAAATGTTTTTGTTGTGGCTTCTGAAAACAAGCAAAAGTGTTTTGTTTGTGTTGTTCTTCTCTATGGTCAGTAATATTGTTAAGCTCTCTTCACTGGAGAGGATTTTTTAACAGAAAATTGTAGCGTTTATATACAGGCATAAGTTAGTGAAGGTATTGATGTCTCTTTAAGTGCTAGTGTTGATGATTGTATTGAAAAACCTGTTTTCTGAAGACTTTTTTTTAAGATGACCAGGTTAATTGAATGACTATTCAGTGAAAAAAGTGCTTGAGTTGTTGAGGAGAGGTCAGGTCAGATACCTCTCGATAAACTCTTGCTTGAAGTGAGATGTTTTCTTATGAAATTTTGCCTCTGAAGATCTGCAATAAATGTTTTATACAGGATTTTTCTGTAAAGCCTGACAACTTTTTGTTGAGGCTGATTGTAATACTTAACTGGGGAAAAATTTTCAGAGGAAAATTTGATTTTGAGGTAGCAGTTTATTAATGAGTGATAAAAGCCTCAGCCTTTTCTCTTTTTTTGGAGCTGTTGCATTTGCCTGATTCTTGGAAAGAAACATGAAGGTCTTAAAGCATGTCATGAATAATCTTTCATTTAGTAGAACTACGTGGAATTGGTGAGTACAGCTGAAATAGACAGACTGTCTTTCATTTGAATGAAGTCTGTAGTAGTTCTAGGTTTGCTAAATGAAAAGCAGTACTGCAATCTTTAGTTCTTCGCCAGCTTTAGGAGAAAGCCTAATCATCTTGAAATGGTTTTGGGGGTGGTTGTATTTTTTACTTTTTAACAGTATCAAGTTTCAGGGAATTTAATTTTGCAAAATGAACTTTTGTATGGGAAACACCCTATAAGACTTCAGCTTCAGTTCCTTTGCAAGTGTTCGGCAGCAACATTAATGCAATTCCTTTTTTTATTATTATTTTATTTTATTTTCAGTTTAGCTATTGGTTGGTTAGTCAAGTCAGAAAAAGCCTTCCAAATTCTTAGTCATCTCAGATTCATGGCGATATATGAGAACCAAGTACGGTATCTACAGGACACCCTTACGCTGAGCCGGGGGATTGGACTAGACTCTCTGCAGAGGTGCCTTCCAACCTCTGCCGTTCTGTGGTTTCTTGACTGAAAAACACAGTGAGATGAAACATAATGTAATGTTGAAACCTGTATGTGATACTGCTTGTAACTGCATATTGTAGTCTTCTGTGTTATGTAATAATTTAGAGAGAGAGGGGGCACTGTTTCTTAGTAAACATTATTGGTATTACACCGCTTCATTAAGCTATAGTTTCTGCTTTATTTATATGCAGAATGTAGGCATTTGGTTATTCCACCACCTGCATCATAATCTGTTTTATTTTAACCCTTGAAGTGCTAAATCTAAATATCTTTGTAAATTTGACTTGTTCAGCATTAATACTAATCTGCTTTGCTTTATGGATTACACCTGCACTGTATGGAGGAGGACGGGATGCTTGTTATATGTGAAATACAACTGTGAAGTCATGTAGCTTAGAAGTAGGTTTAAAAGAAGGGGGAAAATACAGCTGGGTATTTCTAAATCAACTAATTGTATCGTAGAGCAACATGAGGGTTCTGTTACTGAACCCTCTTGAAAGCTGCAAAATTATTTGTGTACATATATTTAGTTCTTGAGGTTCTCAAGGCTTAGAATGCTGTCCTGACAATAGGCAGGAAGTAGTTTAAAAATATTTTTAAAAGATTGTTTGGGGGTTTTAAATTTATTGTTTTTTAAGTAGTAGTTGTGCTGCTTTAAGCAGATAAACTTGCTTTGCGTTCAGCACTAAAGTAAAATCAATATCTAGATTAGAGTTTTAAAGAAATGTTGCACAAAAGTTATGTATGCTTACATATCTGTAATGTTTGCATGGAACAGAAGTGTACAGGCATCTGTTCCTATTTAAGCTCTTTTTATAAGGCTTTATGATAGGAAATATAAGAGTTGCAAGTGTAGACTTCCCAGAATAGAGTGTACGTACTAAAGTTTTTTTATAGTTAAGGCTTATCTTGAGGATTTAGTACAGGTGACCCTGTGCATCGTAATTACTTGCTCTTCTCTTGGGATAGTGTTGTTTTGTGTTAGTAGAAAGACTGTAGATTTTTTGTCTGCATCTACAGGCTTCAAACTGTATTGAGAAATCTGTGACTGTATACTGGTATAAGTGAAAAAATGCTGAAGGAAATACTGCTAAAAAGAAAAAAAAATCTGGGTTGGAACTATTGCACTGTTTTTTAAATTTACGTTGACTTAAGCTGTTTGACTTACAGGATTGGATGGGAATACATTTTATGCCGTTTTTATTTCTGCTTTTCTAATTGGATGTTTTTTCCTTATTTTGAATCAGCTTAAGAGGAGAGAGCACTAAAACAAGATAGAGGAAAGCATTATGGCTGGAAGCATCAGGGAAGACCTCAGTTAGTTCAAGAACTTTATCCAAGAGCTTTTGTAGTGCTTCTGTTAAAGCCCCTGTTTGCACATGTTATGAGCATGGTAACAGTGACAAGAATGGACACCTTACTACTGTGTTACCATCTTAATACAGTAAAGCATTGACTGGTTTCATAGGGGAATAAGCATCATTGCAAAACAAACTATTGCATTCTTCTTTCTGTTGCTCTAGGACTGTGTGCAGTTATACGTAAGGATATATTCTTAACACACCAGAATGTTGTCAAAGCAAAATGTAGTGACATTGTCTTTTTTTCTCTTCTCCAGGCACATTCAGGATCCAGCAAGCCAGCGGCTGACATGGAACAAACCTCCCAAGAGTGTCCTTGTTATTAAAAAGATACGTGATGCCAGTCTGCTACAACCTTTTAAAGAGCTTTGTGTGTATCTTACTGAGGTAATGAAACATAAATTCTCTTTTTTTATCATAATGAAAAATTTTACATCTAAACTGTCTTCAATTACTGGTTCTGCTGAATGTGGAATGTGCAGCATTGTATAGTGCAAACAAATCGCACCCATTGCCACTGGAAGTGGTAAAACTTGTTTCAGAGCTTAAAATCAGTACTTAAGTACTTTAAGTACAGAGCTGCTTTTTTTTTTTTGAAAAAAAAAAAGTTAAAGTAAAAACTTTCCTTTATTTTGCAGTTTTAAATTACAGGGAATGGAATATAAAAAGCTGAACCGTTTAAGCCTTGAACAAACATAGTGATGTTACTGCATCGTGTAGTCTATATTCCAAAGTTTATTTTCATTCATTAGGTGGTCTGTGCATGCTGCAAAATACTCCTTAGAATTAGACCACACATTAAAAATAAATCCCACAACCACCAGATGCAGACCACTTCTGTAATATATTATTTAGATGTTTTAAATGAATGCAAATTATGGGGAGAGTCAAATATTTTGTTATTTTAAGAGGTTATTAACAAGCTTATCTTACCTCTCTTAAGGAGAACAATATGATAGTGTATGTAGAGAAAAAAGTATTGGAAGACCCCGCTATAGCTAATGATGATAATTTTGGACCAGTGAAGAAGAAATTTTGCACCTTCAGAGAAGGTATGGTAGCGACTTCTTGAAAGCAAAGCTGAAGAATATTGCTTATTTGTCTCGGTATTTCCTTAGTCGTTGGGTCAATTGTGTTAAATTAAAGTGTCTTTTGGAAACAGCTGTTGTTACATCTTCATTGTGGTTTTTTTATATTTGTAAGTGAATGTTGCTGCACTTAATTTATGTTAAGAAATTAAGCCTGTTGATAAAACTTAATTCAAAACTTGTATTTCAATGTTGCTTATAGATTATGATGATATCTCCAATCAGATAGACTTTATCATATGCCTAGGAGGAGATGGGACCTTACTTTACGCTTCTTCGCTTTTCCAGGTTGGTCTTTCTGGGAAATAGACTTAAAGACATCTTTTCTTTTTGAAGTAATTGAAGATGGTTGGGTGGTTTTTTTTATCTTTGTTACTGAGTTTGGCATTTGTCCTTTGCTGTTCATGCCTTTTTTTATCAAGCCTGTTTAACCCTATACCTGCTGCAAATAATGTATGTGATGTGTTGTTTTTATTATGCACAGCTGAAGTTACATCAGTAGTCAAAATATTTACAGGCAATTAGTTGAAGTATGAATTGTTTTTATTCAGTAGCTTTTAAATTCTTTTCTTTATTGATAGGGTAGTGTACCTCCAGTTATGGCTTTTCATCTGGGATCCCTTGGATTTCTTACTCCATTTAATTTTGAGAATTTTCAGTCCCAAGTCACTCAGGTTATAGAAGGTAAATTTCAGGGGACAAGGTGTGGTGTTTCTGTTTGTTACATTTTCTGTAGCTTTTTCCAAGACTAGTAAATTTCCTTAACCAACTCCTGTAGGTTGTCCCATAAGATTGAGTCTCAAGAAATGTATGCTAAACTAACAAAAGCATTTTATTGTATTGGCCCATTCAGTGCTGCTTCCCGTACTATTGTGTAAAGGAAAATGGCTAAGAAATAACTTTGTCCTGGGTGGAGTAAACAAGTATAAGATGATGCAGAACTTAAATTAAATAACATTTAAGTGTAGCTCTGAAGTATGTGGTAGTCTCTTTCTCTAAGCAGTGCAGTACCTAAATACTGAGAAATCAGGCAAGTAAAATGTTTGAGGAAAGAAACACTTTGCTGCTTCAATGTGGGGTTATTTGATTTGCATCCAAAGTAGATTCCTGAAAAAAAATGTCTAAAATTCTCAAATTGCTAGAATGTTGTCTTTTAATAGGTGTTTCTAATACACTAATTTTCTTTAAGCTTAGCTATTGTCTTAGTGAAGATCACGTGAGCCTAACAGTGTTTTCCAATCTTGATCACATCCATATAAAACTTAAATTTTCTTTTTACATGATGAGGAAAGGTAGGAAGGACGGGGTTCCAATTTGACTTTAATTTTGCTCATTACTAGTAAAAATTAGTTTTGAGCTTTAACCAAGTGTAGACAATTGTCATATGAATGAAATTGGGAACTTTGAAAGCACGGGCAATAGATGGATGGTATTTCATACAGTTTGCTAGTCATTACAGGATTTTATTTACTGTACTAGCATATCATTTTTGTGTACTTTCTCCTATATTTAAATTCTAGGCAATGCAGCACTTGTTCTACGAAGCAGGCTGAAAGTGAAAGTAGTAAAAGAGCATAGAGAGAAAATGACAGTACAAAACGGTATAGAAGAAAATGGAGTAGTGTCTACAAATATGGAGAAAGAAGTGGGCAAGCAAATTATGCAATATCAGGTCAGAGGTCAACATAAGCATAAGAACAAATATGCTGTTTGTAAATTGCTTTGTACTTCTTTTATTATAACCTTCCCCTTTTCAGTAGTTTACTTACATTAGCCCAATAGTGTGAAACTGATGCATACGTGCACTAAATAATAAGGAAATGGTGTAAATCATTATTTTCTGCAATCGTAAGTGCTAATACTGTACTTTCCTGTAGTAATATTTTCCTTCTATTTTGAAAACAAAGTAGTAGTTCTAAAATGGGATAACCCAAAGATTTTTATAAGTGAATAGAAAACCCTTGCACCTTGTTAGTAACCAGCTTCTGGAAATAATTCTTAACGTCTAAAAACTTCAGCTGGCACTTGATGAAGAAGTGTAAAGAGAGTCTAATGTGGCAGGTACTAAATCAGCATGAATTTTTCAAAGATCTGAAAACCATGTTTGAGCTTGTTATTTATTACATTGCCAAGTCAGCAATAGCAGTGTAATATTTGATGTCCTGACAGGTCCTAAATGAAGTTGTAGTGGATCGTGGTCCTTCCTCTTACCTTTCCAACGTAGATGTCTTTCTAGATGGACACCTGATAACAACAGTGCAAGGAGATGGTGAGTCTGCTTCTTGAGTTAAATTGCTTATCTGTTTGTGTGTAGATTGTTGCTGGTTTACTGGAGGATACTCTCACATGGAAACAAAATCTCAAGCTTCAGTTTACTGGTGACAGAAAATACTAATGTGCGAAGAATAGGTATGTTTATGCGTTGGTAACTAATGTGTTCCACAATGAAGCATTGAAGTGTTGCAAGCTTTGTTTGTGGACTTGTGAAGGCAAGTGGTGTTTTCTTTAGGCATAGTATGTTAGGGCTAAGGGCAAGAAATAGCTCAGAAAAGATTTGCTTGGATATCTGGAATTTGCTGAAGGCCTACAATCTCAACTCATGAAATACAGCAGTTCATCTTCAAAGCTCTTATCCTTAAAATTATGAATGGCACTGTTAGAAAGTTGTGTAACCTCAGATCTAGAAGTTTATGCAACTTACAAGAAGCTGTAGAACAAACGTGCTGTGCCAGGATTAGTAGAGAGTTTCTGACTTTTTGTGTATTAGACCGCAGTTCTGCGAAATACAAGTTGATACATTCTTTGCTTCATTTTCATAACAGTGCTGTTTCTTAGGCTTCCAAAATAACACATTGATTGTAATGCTAATGTAAGTGAAATTTTTGCTCCTTTCACAGGAGTCATTGTCTCCACGCCGACTGGTAGCACTGCATACGCAGCTGCAGCAGGAGCTTCTATGATTCATCCAAATGTTCCTGCAATAATGATCACCCCCATCTGCCCTCACTCATTGTCTTTCAGACCTATTGTTGTTCCTGCTGGAGTGGAACTCAAGGTTAGCTTCTGTTATGTTAGTTCTCTTTCTAAGTTAAAAACTTCTGCAGTAACCTTGTGAACTTGACCAAAGCAGAAGAGGTTAGCAAATGCTATGTATCTCCTGCATTCCTTCAGTTGTGGGAGGGCTGGATCAAGTCTGGTTGAAGAATGCATCTTTGTTTAAAGTAATATACCCACTAGCGGAATACTTTACACTGCTTGTTTTGCAAAATGTGAATACATACATTTGCATTCTGACTAATGAAATTTTATATATTTTTGACTGAAGTGCTTATATATCAGTGGTGTTTAAGGGGATAAAAAATTCTACTTTCATGGCTAAAGCAAACTGCTGATTTTGAATATATTGTAGTTATCTGCAATTCACAAATTATTTTTTGTTAACTCTGTCTTGCAGAAAAAAAGGTAATACCTGAGTATAAAATGGACTTAGTTAATATGTGTTTTTAACAAATACCCACGCGTAAGGATGAACCCCTTTGTGCTTCTTCTGTCTGTTACAAGCCCCTAGTCTGCTCCAGTTGGAAGAGAGCTAGCATGTTTAGAAGGGCTCTTCTAGGGGTGTTAAAAGATTAGCATTAAGAAGTAAGTGTGCACTGGGGTTTCTGTTCCTATTTTCCAACGCAGATCGAATGTTTATTCACAGCACTGTTCTCGGTCTACAACTACTTTCATGTCAGTTGGTCTAACTGGCCAATGGTAGTCAACTCTTTACTAACAGGAGCGCATGTTAAATATGAGCAGAACTTCCTAAATTTGGCAGCTTTAGATTCATTTTGTATTAAAATCTATTTTTCTGGATTAACTGGATTGATTTTCTTGAAAGAGATACTATGTCAGTTCACGTAACTGAATTAAAGTCTGTACTAGCTGTAGCTGGAAAGTCTGTCTGGTTTATGACCTTGTAGTTATTAGGAGGGGGTTTATTGCATGTAGAAAAATATATGTATTTATAGCAGACATGAAGTGAAGGTTTGGAACTTGTGTGCCATGCTACTGCATTGTTGTTATGGACATATTACAAATTTCCATGCAACTGTAAAGTTGAATGAGTCAGTTCTGTACTTGGAGGGAAGATGGAGAAGGTGCTAGTTCCTTGCTCTTGAAAAATAGATTTTGGACCTGAAGTTTAATTCTTTTCTCATTTTCAGATTATGCTTTCCCCAGATGCCAGGAATACAGCATGGGTTTCATTTGATGGAAGGAAGAGGCAGGAAATATGCCATGGAGACAGGTCAAGCCTTTTTTTCATTGTTGCATCTCTCTATAAGTATAGAAAATCTGGTTCTTATTCTCTAATCTGCCAGAATGGTTGCTTGCAGTGAGGAAACAAGCTTTTATAAACGCTCTTAACAGCACAAACTGCGCTAAAACCATTTAATTTCTAAGTTGAGTCTTTTAGATCTTCCTATGAAAGCAAGTGAAATGTTAGGACAAAAGCATGTAAACATTGCATGCTTGGCAAGGAAGATGGACATGTCTTTAGAAAATTCTCTAAATTTAACTTAAAGGTAAACCTTAGGAGTTTGAGAAGATGTAAACCAACAGGAGTTGCATTGGCTCTAAATAATGCCATATGGTTTAAACTATGTTAACTTAGTGAATGGTTGTGGTCACTTGCAATGCTATTGCCTTGAGTGAGCAGAATGCAGCATGTGAAGTTTGCTAAGGTTTTATGTGCAAAATGTGGTGGCTTATCCTCCTGGGAATAGGATAGTGATTTAAAGTAACTGTGTGATACGTGACTGGTAGACTTGCAATTCAGGCTGACTTTGGTGTTTTTTTCTCTTGGTCCATACAAGTTCCCAGAAATGGAAAATGTATAGCTGGCATGACATTCCCATCCTGAACTGTTTGTATTTCCTCTGAGATTGAAAGATCTATAGAATAGATCAGGAGACTAGTAAGGGTTCAAACGGGAGATTTGGCCCTTTGTGAGATTGTAGACTTCTTAGCGCTGTTGCGTATAGTTAAAACTTGAAACTTAAAGGCCAATGTGGTGATTTACGTTTTCTGTTGTCCCTGTGTTGTTGATGTGAAGGCAAGGAGATTCTGCCTGCAGGATGTCATGGAGTGGTTCGGTATTCTCACTGTTTCAGTGTGCTGTCCACAGCACATCCGTTAGCAATTTTAAGCCCTGCGTTCACACTGTTTAGATGAGCCTGCAGACTTGGTTATCGCTTGATTATGGAAACTTGCTGTTTTACCAAATTGTCTGAACAATAGCACTATATTAGGTAGTGAAGAGAAGATATTATTATTTTTTTTTCAATTGCTATTCATTGCCCTTGACTGACTGGGGTATTCCTGTGTTGTTGCAGTATTAGCATCACTACCTCTTGCTATCCCCTTCCTTCGATCTGTTTCCGAGATCCTGTGAGCGACTGGTTTGAAAGCTTGGCTGAGTGTTTACACTGGAATGTTCGGAAGAAGCAAAATAACTTTGCTGTTGAAGAAGAAGAATTTTGAGTGTCTACATCTAACAAGACTCATGGGAATGGAAAGTGGCAGTATCCCTTCTATATGCTTGGATTTTAAAGTTTTTGGCTAACAAGTGTGGTCACCATCTCAGACATGTATAATGATTATAGTTTATATCTGTCTGATCTGCTGATGGCTGGAAATTATTGTGCTACTTCCTGTCCACCAAGGGTAGAAATGGAAGGAATTAGGCTCTGATTGTTGTGATCCAGTGTGAATTTCCTGCAAATGCGCGATCTGAAAATGGTTTATTTCTGATTGGCATTGAGAACCGCATCTGTAGATTTGATTGTAACCTATAACTTGACGATAATATGGTAGACTGAATGTAGATACATAATAGAAAAGTGGCAGTAGAAAAGTGGCATTCAAATATTCTATTTAATTTGGTGTATTTGTAATTCCATTTAAGACTGCTATGCATATAAAGTCTCAAAGAATTTTTCTTTCTTAAAAAAAAAAGAAGCTTCTCTTTGTTAGCTTAAGTCTTGCCCAGAATGGCTCCCCATCAAGACAATGCTTAAAATACTTTCTCCTTACTTGCAAATGTGACACACTGTGAAGAAACGCCCATGAAGAATGTTTTTTATTAATTGGTGGAACTAGTAAAAAAAAGGTTTTTTTATATATCTGTCTTATGCCTGTTAGAGCAGTGTTTGACCTTTGGCTGTCATCACTGTGTAAACATCCATAAATAGCATGGGCGAGCATTAGTGTGGGCTTAGCTGGTTATGACAATGATCTCTGTTTTTGTAGCTGAGCTAGTGCATAGCTCTGCAGCTCCTGTTGGTGGGAATCATCAGTGTGTTAGTTTTTCTTATTATTTCTGTTTGATTCTCTGGAATAAATGGTAGTATTAGAGACTACAAAGTGAAAAAAAAAAAGTGTTCAAGTAGAATCTGGACTTCAATTACTATTACATTGTCTAGTTCCACCGTTGTCTTGAAGAAAAGAATATTCTATACTATGCCCTGAATGCCCTCAACTTCCACAGATACCTTCCAACTCTTGGTGCTGAGTAATACAGAGAGGGATACTGCGTCATAGGTAGGCTGAAAAATGAGAGGACACATTCCCAGTAGAGTAGCAATGGTGCCTTCAGCACACTCAAGATATTCTAAGTCTCATATTTACTTTTTTAAGATGCTTTCAAATGTTTCTAACTTCTTTATGTACATATTTTATTGTATGTGCTTTTATGAAAGAAAAAAAAAAACAACAAAAAAACTAGTTGGGGGGAAAAAAGGGTTTGTACTATACTTTAACTGAAAAGTATCAAACCCAAGTATAATGTTTACATTTATGTTCTCTGTGGTGCAGTCTCATGATCATACTATTCAAACTTTAGCATTTTCAAAGTCTTGCTGCATTGGTCATGAAAGGAATGGACATCATGTGTTAAATTTAAGCCTATGGCATAATATTGTGGAGGAATTAATTTACTGATTAAGATGGGATTTCCTTGAAAGTGGAGTGAGAAGCTTTGTTGAACTTTTCATGATTGTCTTATGTTGTTTATGTGGTCCAAAGTGGTAATGGGAAATGTATAAATTTCTGAACTCTGCCTAACCTGCTGTCCTCTGATGGTTTAAACAATGTCTGTTCCATTTTGGATACAGCCCTAGTCTGTCTAATTTTATTAAATCCAGGTGAGAGCACTTTTCCATGAATTAGTAGTAAACTCTTGGTTAATGATACAAATCACACTGAAAATGTGTTAATATAAATTAATACACAATTTGTAAATTTTGTAAAATAGAGTATTGGTTTGATTTGGTCTAAATAGACAAATTTTGTGATTTCCTGGAGAAAATCCAGATAGCTTTTGGGATTTGTCTTTCACTTGAACCTGCAGTAATTGTTTTATCACTGTTTTGAAGCTACTTACGGGTTTTCTAGGTGGAGTATTCAGTTATTTAATAACTATTTACTTTTTGAACTATAGAAGTGTCAGACTTTTAGCTTTTGAAACTTATTTTATTTAAACATGCAATAATTGAGAAAAGGAACAGGGTATAGTGGCTATATAAATGTTTTGTTAAGTGGAAAACAAGCAGAATACTAGGCATGCTAGGAAGTGGAAATCATTTTGCAGAGGTGAGGTGAAATGGTTAATGAGCCTTATCTAGTATTTTTTTAAAGATAAAACTATATTCAGCACTTTTTATTTATGCTTTTTATAATAGTAAAGCTATTATTGATTAAATTGCTGAACTTTAATTTTCAGAGTGCATAGTTCATGATATCTGTTATCAAAATTTACCTAACTAGTTTCTTCAGATTAGATCTAGATTAGGAGTTGTCTTTGAATTTATCACGCAGTGCAATTGCATTACTGGCTTTGAAGCTTTTGCAGTTTTGCCTGTACAACTGTTGCCGCTTGATAACAATCTTACTTGGATCACTGATCAGCCAAGTAGAGCGCTGCAGTCACTGACTGAAGGAAAGAAAGTCACATGATGACTTTAGTTTTTGCTTTTTCTTCAAAAAGCTGCATTGATTATAATTGCCCTAGCTGCTTTATATCAAAACACAACCCAAATTGTGTTAATACATGACAAATTTATCTAACTGTACAAAGTCCATTTTCAAGGCCTTTAGTCCGCAAACCAGCGATTCACAAGCAGGCTAGTGAGGTTTAAACGGCAGTTAAGTTTTGCATATTTAACTGCTTAAAGTGTGGGCAACTTCTGTTCAAACCACAGCTGAAGCAGAGAAAAGCTGTAATGCACACTTGGTTATATTGGCAATACAAGCTCATTTTGCTGATGTAGCTTACTCAAAGTAACTTGTTTAAACTGTACTAGTAAAATAGGTTTTTGCTGATTAAGAGCAGTGTGTCTAATATAAGGGTTTGTAAATATCACTGCACCCACAAATCCTTTCCAGTCTGCAAAGGGCCAAGATGGAAGCCTGGAAATTAATTTTTTTTTTTTTTTTTTAAGTTATTCTCTAGTAGAGAATTTAAGAAGTTATTAACAACTGATGTAGTATGGCATAAAGCAGTGTACTGAAATTTGAAGAGAGGAAAAATCCTGTTACATATTGTTAATGCTTTGAAAACTTGTTTTAAATATTGTTGAAAACAAATATTTTTCAATCCTTTCAATAAAAGCTTTTTGTAAAGTTGGATTTGTAAAGCAGCACTTTGACTGTTAAGAATATAAAATTAGGTTCACACGATTACTTGCTTGGAAGGCAAATATCCAGTGTGGGGTTTTAATACACTGTCTCATGGGACAGTACCATCTGCTTTCTGGAAACATACCCAAGGCTCTTTTGAATGTATATGTCTGATACCAATCTTTTCTCAAAAGTTTCAAAATAAAAGCAGGATTTGCTGTGCAAGCTGAAACAAATTTTCTATACAACTAGATGTGCTACATGAATTATGCTTTTGAAGGCCCAAGAGGAGAAAAATGAGGAAAGAAATAAGATAAGGGCAATAATCTGAGATAATCTTGATTGCTCACATAGGCATCGGGTGGCAGGATGGATTACAGCGGTCTCAGGAAGTACAAACCCCCCCCCCCCCCTTATCCCGGATGTAAAGATCAACCCAGCTTGTACTTGCTGCTGTTCCCCGTTTAATTTAATCTGGGTCTTCCTTCTTCTGCAGCAGTCCTACCTGTCTTGATGATGGTGTCGTGCTCCTTGTGCAACTGTGAGATGACTTATTGCACTGCTAATGAAAGGAGTGGCAGAGAAGCATATAGCATTTACAGTGGTATTAGGATTTGTTTACGTAAAAATGTGATTATGTTCTAAAGACAATTTGAACTAGCCATACCAATTAATTACCTGTTACCGTGGGGCACTGGATTGCAAGGCCTAAATGTTCTTCCTTACTTTGTCAAATTATTTTGTCTTTCTGTGCTGTGTTCTTTTAACTTTTCTGGAATTCAGGTTAGTTTCGGCTGTTGCACATGTGCACAGCACCCTGAAGCCCTTTTTAAGGGGAGTCTCTTGTATTGTCCTCAAACAGAAAAGCAGGAAACTACACCCAGAGAAATGCAATTAAAGCTACCAGTGCTTTGTATTGATGGGAAGATTAGTGAGTTTATTCATTTTTTCAGTAATGCACAGTGAAAAATGGAGCTCAAAGGCTAAAACACAGAACAGGTAGAAAGAGAATCACGCAAAAATGAAGCATGTGAGTGGTTTGGATTTTTTTCTTCCTGTTGGGTGCTCTTACTTTATTGTATATGAAAAAGTAGCCTCTCTACATGCCAGTTTTGAGATATTTCTCATCTAGGAAAGGAAGATTGATCAAAGAAGGGGAAATGCTTGTGTATTTATCAGGCGTTATGTAAAGAATTAACGCAAACTACCTAAAACTCAAATCTCCTTTTACGTATTGCTCTGGGTAAAGCTTGCTAAATGCTTTTGGCAGGGGAAGTTCTTGATGATGTGCAGAGCAGTAGCGTCTGTCTATTTGGTATAGTGTGATTTGTTCCTGTTGCTTTTCTATTGGCAAAAACCAATAAAAAACGTCATGAGTAATTTTGGATTTATCCAAAGTTAACTTTGGATTTGGCTGGATTAATCTCCTGCTTTTATAATAGAAAATGTGGAGTTGGTTGTCTGAACCAGTTGGTTTAATGGTTGTCTACTTCCAGGATTAGAGTGGCTGGGCAAAAAATGAAGTGGTTGAATTTAGAGTAGGCCAAAGATACCGTCTGTAGATTGTCACAGGATTCTGCACGGGGAAACTTTCACAGATGCAGCCTAGTAGCTCTTATCTACACAAGTATCTACTTCAAGACCTTGTGAAAAAGAACTGGCAGATTTCCACAGGAACTTAGCAAGATCTTAGGAATAAGAACGCTTTCAGTGAAAATATGAAGGTTAATTCTTGAAGGCATAACAATACAGTTCTGGTTTTGGTGAGATAAATGCCTGAATATAATCACAGCTTTTTTCCTTCTAATGATACAATTGTTTCTGCCATCTCCTTGCTAGGAAGATAAAAGGAGCATAGCACAAGCTTGATTTCTTCAGCTAATTTTGACCGAGTACAGGCCTACTGCAAGATCAAAGTCTTCCCTTACTGGTCCTGCTCTAGGCAAGCAAACATGTAGCAGGTCTTGTTTTAGAAAAGGATTGAATATGCTTAATTGTGTTCCTCAGTTTCAGCAACAATTCATAGTCACATTTTGACTTGTGGAATGAAGTCACAGTCATCAGCTGGTTCTCTCGTGCTTTCTCTTGATATTGTCAACTGTATGCAGTCTGACCATAGACATTTAACCTCTTCATGTCTCTGCTGTGCTAGCTATAAAGTAATTTGTTTCGGGTTTAGAAGATGATGGTGAGGAAAATACTTTCTTTTTTTTTTTTTTTTTTTTTTTTTAATATAGAAGTTTTGTGATCATCCTTGTAAATTTCCCTAACAGCTGCAACAAAATATTTTAACTGCTTTTTGCAGTGTATGGGTACCTGCAATTGAAAGATGTATCTGAAGAGGAATGTGGTGGCAGTGTTCACAGCCCATGTGAATTGCAGTTCCAGCCTCTTCCATACTTGGTGTGTGAACAGGCTTCCTGTTGAACTCATGCTGTTGATGTGTGAAATAATTACCCATGCACAAACTGTGTTTACACTTTATTAAAAAATAGGCAGCCAGTAGCTAAAAGGATCCAATCAATATAGTACCAAACTTTTAAATTACAATATTAAAGGCTTATTTTAACAGTCACCCTGGTGTATGAAATGGCACATCGGTTAGATACACTATAGGAAGGCATGAAATTACATCGTGCAGTTTTCATGTGTAGCTGGGATTTAAAAAAAAAAAAAAATATCGAAATATTCTGAAGTCAGAGGAGGACCAAGAGCCCTAGCCATTCTGTTGGGGTTAAGCCATCATACAGCCATAGTGGAGATCAGGCAATACAGCTGTCATCAAAACGTCGGGGCTTGCCCTCTGTTCAGCAACAGATCTCAGTTGAGAAACAATGGTAGAGCAATCCTCTTCTAGACTCAGGTATATCAGATGGGTGTGCAAATTATTGTCATTATGTTTGTGAATATCCAGAAAAACGGTGTTTGTATTAACATTTTCTACTCACATGCATGTTGTGAACCTCCTGCAGTTATAAAGCAACATCAGGAAAACAAGGAGTGAAAGATGTGTTGTCCTGTCAGCAAAACTCACTGAATTGAGAGGATTACTGTTCAGTTCCCGAGCACACTTTGCTTGTTAAACTAAGTTACCAGCTGCACTGCGATCATTCCCTAGCACGATACGAACCAAGAAATGTGTAGACATTTTTCTGAGCAACTTCCTCTACCTTTGCAAAACTGACTCGTGATCTTACATCCTGAATGCAAGTACTTGATCAGAACTTCCCCGGCTATGGTTTCACTCTGTAAGAGCTGCAGATAGAACACAAGGGGGATGCTCAAGAGTCGATCCTTCCATAGGAAGAAAACACTGTGGGAAGAAAGGAAGATCAGTCAACACCAATGCCTAGCAGCATTTATGTTCTTCATGTAAAAGGAAGTTTGGGTAGTTTAAGATTAGTGGGTCTCTAGGTCTCTTTATTCTGTCTTTCTTAGTTATTATATGGCAGTTATACAGCATGATAAAGAAGAAAAATTACATGTATCTTGTATAGAGGAGATCTTTCCACACAGGTCTGTTTTTCTGGATAGCAGCAATTCTTGCATAGGTTAGAAGCAACTTTGACTAATGCCAGTTTTCTTCAGGGAGAAATCACATATGTTCCATCCAAGCTTCTGAACCTTGTCAGGCCAGTAAATTCTGAGGTTGCAGTAGTGCTTGATGTCATTAGGGATCTGCCTTTTATTGTGACTATCCCTAACGATTTTCCTGGCTTGACAAGCTCTCTACTTAATTGTGACTGTGATACAGTAGGCTACAACCTTCGTACTTAAATTCACCTTTTTAAGTACTTACTTCTTTCTCTCAGCCCCTGCCCAAAGCTGCGGTAGACATGAATCAGTGCCCAAAACAAAACAGATTTTATTGCAACAGAAATGCAAGAGCCGGTAATGAAAGCAGCTTCCAGAGTGTAAGAATTCCCTTTGCCCCACTCCCTTATCACCTGCAGGAAAATGGAGACATACAACAATCAACACCTAATGCCACAAAACCCTGAAGCCATAAAATGCAATCAACCACCACATTTCTGAAAGTAGTAGCTAGATGGTAATTGGGGGGATAGGGTGGGGAACTGATCACTTTTAAACCGTCTTACTTCTTTGATTACATGCTTCCTTGGCTACACACTGACTCTAGCTAAATGCATTATACTTTCCAGTCACTGAAGTCATATAAAAACAGTATTGTGTCCAGACTGAAAAAACAGTTAAGCTGGAGATAAGGAAAACAGACTTTATCTTACATGTGTTTCTTTCCACTATATAATACAGAATGAAGTTATGTTCCCTGGATGTCATTGTACTGTTATTGTCACGTGTGTCTAGAGGCCAGCTTCATGACCGCATTTTCATTTCATGGCTAGCCTGATTAAGGTGCTTATGATACTAGTAATTGCCTAACCTGTGCTTTTTTTGAGAGGTCCGGCACAGGAAAAATGGCAACTTTTCATTAAAAGCAACAATATTTATATTCTGCAGCTGTCTTTGAAAGTTTGAGTCACTGCCCCAGCAGGCCTAGCAATTATCAAGATGAGGTTTAAAAAAGCACCATTTTGACTACTTTGATTTAACAAACCCAATGGTGTTGTATGCCAAATCAAGGCAGGTTATGGATGTCCTGGCCAATCTTGGTGCAGTTTGTTTGTTTGTCTATTAAGTTCTGCCACTTTTCCTGTTTACACTGCAGGGGGTTGTTAAGCAGCTGCTTTATAGAGTCAGTGTAGCAGCTTTTTCAGAGCTGAAGTAATTAATGGTAAGTGCAGTTTTGGGGTTTTTTTGCCTTTCCGGTAGTCAGATAAAAGATGGTAAAAAGCATAGGTTTGGAGAAGCAGCTGTATTATAGATCTCTGTAGCACAGAGGAGCATTGCATTGCATGTCCATGCCCTCATATGCTGGTCACCCTTGCGTGTTGGTTGTCACTGTGCAAAAATGGAAGGAGACCTAGCTATTTTCAAGTTGTTACTTGATGTTACTCTTATGTCAGAGGCCACCCTCTGTACTTTTCTTCCTATACTGCAATACGAGTAAAGTATAGCCACCAAAGACAGTGTGTGGTCCTGTGCTTTGCCAGATCAAACAGCCTTGTGAATAATTGGAAGAGCCTGATTTGACTGCATGCTTTAATAAGTAGAACCCCAAGGACTTGGATGGCTGCAGCCACTGGACTTTTATCAGTATCTGGAGACTATTTGTATGAAGTATGAGAAACACTGGCTGCTATCAGCACTTCAGACCCTTCCCATGATGAACAATCTGCTTTGCCCTTGCCCTTCTTCCTTACCTTCCTTCACATGTGTTGCGGGAGGTGCTGGGGTGCCCCAGTGATAAGCGCTTTATCGCTATTATAGTGCCAAAAAAAATGCCTAACACTGGAGTTTGTTGGCTTTGTGCTGTCTTTTGTTTTGGCTACATCAAGATCAACAGCTGGGGGGGCTGCCCAAGAAATCTTTTAAAATGTAATGTGGCCCTGCAGATGGTCAAATGCTTTGGCACCACTTGAGACTTCTTATGAAGGAGGGGAGGCATTTTTGAGGAGCTGCGTATCTTGTACTGAAGGATTTTATTGCATCTTTCCCTAATCATTCTGGACGCTTGGCCAGCTGCAGAGACTTCCAAAGCCTCTCCCTCTAACTAATCAGTTCAAGAGCAATTTGACCCAGTTCCCATCTTGAAAAGTTGCTCCTGAAAAGGTAGGATGTGCGTGCTGCTCTCACTGATTTTAACGAAGGGGTATGCTCAGGAAAGAGGCACCCTGTTTTGGGCCCAAGGATCCAGTAATGAAGAGGGAGGCCTCCAGCCTTGCTCCCCGAGTTTGATGAATTACCGTGTAAAGCAGGTAGATGAGATAAACTACTTCAGGTACATTCTGACTCAGAAAAATCCACACTAGAGGTTTCAGTTCTTTTAAAATCTGTAAAATAAGATAAAACATATACAGCTTTATAAGGTGTTGCTATATACTCTATAAAGGCTATATAAAGTTGATTTTTCAATAGCATTTTTAAGTGTTGGTCTAGCTGAGTTCTCAGTTGTAACTTTGTTCTCCACTTGCCTTCCCTACCTGTGTTTTTCCAGCAGGAAATATGGTCTCTTGTTTTCCATGGAGCTGGGCCAGGAGTGATGTTGGTGAAATCAGAACTGGTTGCTTCATGGGCACATTCTGACAGCTGTGTGTGATTAGAGCCATTTCAGCATCCTCTTGAGCTCTGCCTTCTAATGCTTACAGTACAACTCCCAGCGAGCTTAAATGGAGAAGCACTGACTCTTCTGAGTTGTATCTAACCTGATGCACTTTTTCTTTGGGTATGCTCAAATTTTTCTCTAATAAATTAATGTTTTCATAGCTAACAGATTGAAAGCGCTCTGTGACTTTTTTTCTCCACCTTTGTTTCTACTACAGAGAAGTAAAGTCACTGAGAACTAAAATGGGGGAGAAGCAAGAGGATTTAACTGTCAGAAGAACTGTTTCACAATTAATCTTGGGACTTTGGAAAGAAGAAATGACAGACTGCTTTCCAGCAGGAAGCAACTTTCAGCAGTCCTGAGCTGGAAGGGCAGGTCTGAGCAAAGGAAAGTAAAACAGCTGAGTCACTGGGAATTAAGGCAGTAACTGCATCAATGCTATGATGATTTGATGAATCTGATCAACCAGAGATCCCCCCCCCCCGAGACCAATCCTTCTGCAGTTGTCAATATATGAACCTCTACAAAAGCAGTAAGTCTCTCCCCTAAGGGAGTTTGTCTGTTCCCTGCCACCTCTACTGTTGTCTCCATTTTCTGTGGTACTGCACAGTGCTCATCTTAGGATAAGACCAAAAGGGAAAGGAAAGCAAAGGAAGAGGAGGGGGGAAGAGAGAATTAGTAAGTAATGGGAGAAAGGAGAGAAAATAAACAGTGGACATAAATAAATCCACTAAAGTAAGTGGGAGAGCATGTATATAACCAGAAGAAAAATAATGAATAATCCCCATGTGAAATGACATGTGCATCAAACCAGAAATAAAAGAGCATGAGGTTTAGCTGTGCTTTCAGATACCGCGGTGAACAGAAAGGACTGTGTACGAGGCATTTTCAAGTCTTCCCTTCTATTATACTTTCCGGTGGACTATGTATGCCTCCTGCCTTTCTTACATAACAACCTCATAGCAGGTGCTGTTTCTGGGAGTACCAGACAAGACAATGATAGGTGTTTCTCTACTGCTGCATCATCTGCAAGCAGCTGATTCTGAAAAATTTGTCTGAACAGGGTACAGAAAACGAGTTCCTATTGCCACCCCTTTGTCAAACTCTCTACATGCTCTAGCCTGAGACAGAATCATTTTTACCTTGGATGCAAAGCTGCCAGGCTCCTGAAATATATCTGCCTTTTCTAAGTTGCGGTTACCCTGCCTGCAGTGCTGCCACTTACTGAAATACAGCACTAAATTATTTTTTCACTAATTTTACATTTCCTATTTCTTAGTTAGGCCAGCAGCTGTTAACTTCTTCCAGTAGAGAAGTTAGTAATGTACCTAGACAGGGTAAAAAGTAGCTTTCAAGTAGTTCTAATGCAGACTGTTTTGAGCAAAGGGCAAGGATATGTACTTATGCCTAGGACATTTACTAGTTGAACTATTAAGAAACTCGTTTGCTCTTGATGAAAGCATAAGGAATACCATGTACATTTAGACATAAGACCATCTAACTGAAACTCCTCTTTCTTTCCTTAAAAGAATCAGCGCTGGTTTTAATGCCTAAAGGCAGATCAAGGAGAAGCAGAGAACACATCATCCATGATAAACCACTGGTCAGATCAACTTTGTTTCTGATGGTAGGGGAAAAGTAGCGGAAAGGTTTACACTTTTAATCCTAGCAGGAAAAGACATGGTTCTGATCACTCCCTTCTTTCCACGTCTGATACACTTTAACTAAAAGCAAAGATCCAGTGCCTCACAAAGGTCTATAAGGAGCATTCCTAGGTGTCACACTCAGTCCTGTCTCAGTTTTTCCTTGCTGGAGAGCTGTTAGTGACCGTGACACTCCAAAGTCCAGGAGAAACATGATTCTGTGCAACTATTAACCTGAAGTTACTGAAGTATTTTAAAAGCACAGTGCTTTGTACTACCTCCACTTTCAGCAAGGAAAGTAATAGCACTTGGAAAACTGTATTTCAGCTGTCAGGAACTCATCTCAGTGGCTAAAGCAAACACTCAAAGAGCCTAAAAAACCAAAACCAATAAACCCAAAACCCCCTACGCTCCTTCCTGGTAGTAAAAGACTTAGATATCTGATGTACTTTGGCCCAGATTCTGCAATTGTTCCTGGAACAGAGCTCTCAAAATTTCAGAGGAAGTTGTCTGACGTGAAAAACTACATTTCAAGTTCACAGATCCTTATGTTAACCTGAAAACTGTCACTCACCTTTAAAGAAGCTGCCCCCATAAAGGACCACTCTTCTTTTTGGTGTGGTTTCCTAACAATATAAGGCCTATGCAGTCTCACTCTGTCTGTATATCCATCTTTATAATAATTTGGAGGACTGTTGCCAGCTTCCCCTAACCTTGTCAGAGAAGTAGAAATATTGAAGATACTGTGATCCCCTAGGTTTCGTTAAAGTAGGTGATCAAGGACTGGGAATAGAACAATGGCCCTCAGAAAGGAATACCGATAGTGTGACGTTGTTTCATCCTGTATGCTCAGTTGAGAGGCACAGACTTATAAGAAACCTGACTTCATTATTGTTGGTGCTCTTGTTTTCTGCTGGGATCCTTTCCGGCTCCCTTCCACTTAGCAGTTTTACATGGAATGGGATGGCTGTGATAATTGCCCAGGGTGAGAACTTGTAGTCTCAGAAGCTGACTATCCTTGCTAGTGTCGCTGTTAGCGTAACACTTACTGCGATGATGCTAATGGTCACCTTCAGGCAGGCCCAAAGAACCCCTGTTGCTGAGATGATGTTATGGAGAAGGGTGATCTCGTGCAGGCTTATCAGCAGAACACACAAGCAGAGCTGAAAGAGAAGAGGCAAAGATTTTGGTAAAATTATTAGTTTAAGACCACACAGTCCACCAAAACAAATTTGACAGAAACTCCCAGAAACAGTTAACTTGGGCACAGGTCTAAAGGCTAAAATTTCTCCTCAGAAACTGACAGGCAGTACAAAACAGGACACTAGGACAGACATGCTTCCCTGCATGCCACATTACCAACAACAAAGAACGAGGAAGACAATAAGGTGGGCCCCAGGTAAAACGTAATACAGTGGTAACTCAGAATGAAGGATGGTGTAGAGAAGCAAGAACTCTTTTCTAAACAGATCTTGGGTTCACGTATCTGTAACTCCAGGTTGCTGTCTCACCCCGATTGCCCTGCTAGGTCAGGCTCCCCCCTCCCATCCCAGTATAGTTTTCTCAGATGTAAGGGACGGCTAGGATGGCTGGAAAGCAAGAGACTGCAGGCTGAGATGATGTGCAGTGATAACCTTTCTCATTTGAGGAGGCCATGTGAAGTTGGAGCTTCTGGCTGCAATTGTTTTGAGGGACATACTTCCCCAAAATAAGTCAGTTCTCCTTTTGGGCGGGTTAATGATAAAATACACATTGATACATTTTTATGGATTTTTACTACACTTCCCTCTAGCAAACACCTGGAGAGATGACCACTATTAGCTGATCTTACCTGAAAGGTAAGATACAGGCAGGATTCTTCTAGGAAGTGAATGGTTCAGCTCAGCTAGTCTAAGATACTCTCAACAGGACGGAAAAAAGGGAAAGCCAAGAGGAGAAAGTTCTGTACCTGTGCCTGAAGATCAAAGGTCAACATGGAAAAACAGAGGTTCAGCATGAAGTATTGTGACTGCAGGCTTTCTAGAGCACCACCTACTCGAAAGGCCATCATGCTTTGACTCTGAATGAGGATGATGGCACAGATCACATCAAAGGAGCCAACCAAGAGGATCAGAATGAACCGGGCCTGATGGGAAACAGAAATAAGCATGTGACTGGCCGTGCCGAAACAGGGGCAGTCTTTAACCTTAAATCTTCTAACTGGAAACAAAAGACCAAAGGAGTAAGGAGAACTCCTTTAATAAACAACAATTAAAGATGACAGTTTGCCACACTGTTAAGTGGCCAAGATCAGGCCATGATTTTTGCCATTTGTTGCAACCACTTGGTAAACCGCAGTAAACTCATTTTAGCTGTTTTGGTTTACATTACCCTCAATGTAGTTCTACAACTGTTGAGAGAAACGTAACCTTTGCACTCCCTGTAATATCACAATGACTTTTAACAAGGTTTTGTTCGAGGTTTTATTCATACAGTTTGAAGAAACTGCTTGATAGAGACTGGCTCTAAGCATCCTGTGTGGCACAAACCAACTGGTAAGAACCTTCCTCATTGATTTCAATGGGGCAGTGGGTTATTCTCAATGCTGTACTCATCAAATTTTAGTTTGGGTTGTATCCACAACTTTGCTGGCATCCACACTAAACTTCTGCTGCTTTAATGATGGCTGAAGAGGTAAAATGTCCTTCATAATTACATCCATCTGAGAGTATTTATACTAGTATGCCTTATTCTGGCTCAGAAATTTTGCTCAGGAAGCCAGAGTTACAGTAATTCATGTTACTTTTATAGTAGTAAAAAAAAAAAAAAAAAAAAAAAGTCCTTAGTAGTACATCTATGCCAGGCTTTACTTTGAGGTTCTTGTTTAATATATAAACCAATGACTGGGATGTGTACCTTAAAGGAATTTGCATCTCTCCGATACCTGTTCCTTATTGACCCTAACCACCCAGTTTGCTGTAGATAAGTATGTTTAACTAAATGTACAATTGATAGGTAAATTGAATGGGAAAATTCTGCTTTGCGGCATCTTCCTAGCTTGCTTGCCATCTCTTGTATCAAAGAATAATTTTTGGATGACTTCACAGCAAGGAACCTCCTTCTCACATTTGCGATAAACGTGTGCCCACAAAAGGGAAGAACTTCTGAGAAGCACGGCAAGCAGAAGTTTAACTACTAACCTTAGTAACACACAGAATACAACCCTTGTATTAGGTTTTATTGTTATGAAATGCAAAGATCATCTGGAACCCTAGCACATTGTATCTTTTTTGCAGCAGATTACCATAAAAACACATGGGGCTGATGGCTACATCCCTGCATATAGACTTGAGATTCCAGTTCTGTGTGTAGGTTAGATTTACGTGACCTTAGGCCAGTCATTTCATAGAGGGAAATCTGAAGCAGAGTGGGTGAAGTGGAGGATATCTTCTGTGGTAATCCTGTGTGAGTAAACTTTGATATTTATGTTCCTTTCAGATAGTGCCTTAAAGAAACTCATAGAACAGCTCAGAGAAACAGATTTGCAATCAGAGAGGTGCACATTTTGTTATTCAATGGTAGGAATAATTCAGCCTGTTATCAGTGCCCCCATCACAGACATCTTGCCTTTCTAAGATTTTCAAATCCAAGATGTGGAGAAAAGTTAATTAAAACCAGGAGACTAACCAGGAGTTTTGGCTTTTGTTCAGCAGAGAGAACTGTGAAGTTGACAATGGAACGGAACATCACTAGCAAGATGGAAAGAACAAAGACGATGAGCTCCTGGCGATTCTCCTGCAGGATTCCTCTAGTCACATAGTACACACAGAACACTGGCAAGGAGAAGGAAAGGTCAGTTACCAGGTGAACGCAGATTGCACAGAGTGCAGTTTTTCAGTACGCTCCATCCGGATGACAGAATGGAAGTATCAAAACCGTGTAACAGGCTCCTCGGTCAAGAGCGTATCTTTATTCTTGCCAAGGGGCCTGAATCAGATAAGTAAAATGAGTACCCTCCCCTGTGTTTAGTATACAGAAATGAAGTAAGATTGTTAGATTTTTAAATTACTTCTGAAGTAACACTTTGAAAATGGCAACCTATTAGCTACCCCAATTACTTGGCAGCTGTGGTATGTTATTCTATTAACATATTCTTGATTGAACATTATTTTGAATAGTATATTTGAATTAAACGAAGTGACACCATTCTTATTAAAGAACTGAAATTACATAATCTTACCAGTGAGAGTAATTCAAGTGACTAACAAGCAATTTACTGCTCTTAGGCGCACCTCTACAGTATTGTGTGGTTCTGACCATGACAAATGGCTTGTGTGAACAGAACTCAGGCAGACAGACTGGAATCCTAACAGTTTATTTTTGTTGTGGAAATTTTGAAACACCCCACCCTGCAAACAACAGTCCAGAAAATAACTGGTTCAGGGAAGTTCTGAGTTGTTTTTATAAAATACATCAAATCCCACCACTCTCAACAGCACAGTTAGCTGTCACTGTTCAACTCTACACTGTTTTGACAAAGCTGAAATAAGGAAAAGGCTCTCCTTCCATAAAACCACAATCAGTGCTTTGTTCTTATATAGGATGCTCCTGAAAACACTAGTTAATTCTTATAGAAAAAGTAACAATAGATTTGTTTTCCCAGAGGGCTACTTCCTTGATTCTGTACATCAAATAATCTGGTTTTGCTAGGTTGGGACATGGGGACAAAGTGTCATAGAAGTTTTCAAAGTAACATAATAACTTCAGTCTCTAAACAAACCTTCTAGTGAATGAACTTCCTTTTTCACTTCTATTAACAGCAATTGAGAAAATCGAAAATGTTTGGCAAATTACAAAGTGACTCATGCAAATTTTTGGTGTGATTATGACCTCAGGAAGACCTGAAAGACTCAAGACAGTATCTCATTGTGTTGCAGATTCGACTGCTCAAGCAGTAGTCGTCTGTATAAACTATTTTAAAACAAACTTTTCTGAGCATTGAGATTTTTGCAGAGAGCATATGCACATTACTGAAATAAAGGCCATCCCCATGTTTTTGGTAAGTGACCTTTTTTCAATAAATTAAATCCCAAACCCTCTTTAAAGTAAATATCTCTAGTGGTAAATCCAAGAGATTGTTACAGCCAGGGCATCTATTTTTCCTTAAAGAACTATTACCAGTTCTATCAGTCGTTGTCTACCCTATAGAAAACATGGCATGGTTTTGGCGTGTTTATAGAGGTTAGCTTACACATCTTAAAATCTCAAGGTAAGCCCATCATAGTTTTATTATGTTCCTTGAATGATGTTATCTTTACTGACTCATATGTTGAAACAACAACATTCATTTACATTAAAATTTTGAAATCTGAAGTAATGTGTTAAAAATACATGATTTTTCCTGATTAAAACCACACATTTGTGGGAGGCTTGCACTTCTTCCCGTGTGTGTTGCAGCACAGAATACTAATTAGTATCAACAGAAGGCAGGAGGGGGGAAAATAGATTAGCAAACATGCTTTCAACTTCCCCATTTATAACATCAGGTGATTCATTTGGTTTATTACGAAGGTTCTTCATTTTTCTCTGAAGCACAAAACAGTGGTTGCTAACAAAAACAGTGTGACAGATTGGAGGCACCAATGGTCTGTTCTCACATTGCAATTTTTGTTGGTATGCTGAGTCCTGTGTGAAAAGCTGCTAATCAAACCAGAGTTTTGGAATAAAAGTATTGTTTGTGTGTGTCTAATTATAGAATCTGGAATAAATCTATTATCTTTGTTCCCTGCGGGTGAAAGCATGAAAGCTGGAAAGCAATGACTGCTTATGATGAGCATGTCCTTCTCGTACACAAGGTCTTAAACACCCCCCAGAGTCTATTATTTCCTACACTCTTTTGGCCAGCTAGCCAACAGCCAAGACCTGCTACAGCCAGTGAAGAGGACTCCCCTAAAATACTTACATTTGTATTTATTTTCATGTTAAGTTTCATTTCTACTTAATACAAACAGACCCAGGAATATGAACATAGGTTTCTATTGAAGCTCTAATTGGAAATACCCAAGGAAGTTTGAGTTTTGCTGCCAGCTGGACAAAAATTATTGGACAAAAAAAGAAGAGCTTTAAAAAAAATGAGGTACTTATTTTATTAAAATACTTCAGGTGAAGCAACATCCTTGCAGGAACTTAACACAAAAAGATGACTTAACATTTTCTTGTTTCAGATCAGACTGTGTGTATTTGGTTTCTTGCAGTGTAAGAGGATGCCTTGAAACCAGCTACAACTCAGGCATAAGCATAGTTCATGTCAGAAGATGTACGTTCTGTACAAGCCTTGGAGTGTGGACACCTGAATTCCCCACCCTGTTCCAGCACAGACATTCCAATGGGAAACGGTAAGCTCTTTCTGGGACAGCTGAACATTCAGTATATTTTGCATAAAGCGGCAGCTGTCTGAAAGCAAAATCACTGTCACATCTACCTAATGAAATGCCAGTAAGAAAACCAACCAGAGCAAAACTGCCTAAAACCTGAATATTTTTTCACACTATTCATGCATGAACACATTTTGGATGACACCCATCTATTACTGATCCTTTCCTTGGGAAAAACGACAATGGCAAAAGCATCTAGCTGGTTAGTGCTAACGTAGCAGAAGATTCTGTGTGTAATGTATCAGGCTAAATGGAGCGACATAAGAAACTTCAGTTGCTGCTTCATTACTATCTTGGGAAAAAACATATTTGTTTTGAAATAGAAACAGTATGTTTCTTACCAACTCCAATTAACTGAATAAGAGAAATGGTGAAATCTTCCTCAGTTTGTCGAACAAGTGTCTCTATGGTTAGCCCTATTACACTTAGCAGAGACAAAATAGTGACACAGAAGTAGATCTTCACGGGAAATGATAGCTCTGAACAAGGTTTTATCTGTAAAGGAAGAAAATTTTTAAACACGTAATGCAGAATAAACTAGTTGCTGTCCCTAAGACACATGTTAAAGCACATTGGCTAAATGGTGCAAGCGTGGGGTTTTCCTTGGAAAAAGGAAGAGAAGCTCGCTAAAATTGAACTGCACCGCTGAGGAAGAGAGAAGTCAGACTTTATTTTGTAATTCTCAGCCTAGATTTTCTGGAGTATACCTACAGACTGCCTTCTACTTTGCTCAGTGCCTCACAAGGGCTACGATGTTCCAATTTCATCTCCTGATAGCACGATTGCCAATGCCCATGTACACGCCTAGCAAAACATAGCGACGTTCAGCAAGTAACTTCTTCCCAGCGCCCCGCCTCGAGACTTCAGAACACTGTAAAGAAAGGTTCACTCTTCTGAATAACATACACAGCATTCGTGGGCGGGATGGTGGGGGCTGTTGTTTTTCTTTCCATTCACCCCAGGCAGTCCCAGTTGTGGGGACAGCGACACTGCACCAGGCTAGCTGTAAAAATCACCTTCCTGGGATGTTGGCAGGAGGGAAAAAGCCTTGGGAGGCCGGACTGGAGGGTGGCACAGCTCTGGGCTGCCCTGCTCAGTGGTGGCCTCCGCCGTGATCCCCGTGTGCGGGGGGGGGGGGCTCTGCCTGCGTTACCTGCCCCCCACTGGAAAACACGGGGAGGGTTAAGCAAAACCACCCGTTGGAAGCAACGGGGCGCTGGGGTGGGGGGTGGGCGGCAGAGAGGGCCCCGCTTGGAGGGGAGGCCCGGGGTGCCGAGGGGGGCTCAAAGGGGGTAACCTGGGCTCCGGGGGGCCGAGGGGGAGGCTAAGGGGGGGCACGGGGCTCCGAGGGGGGGAAGGGGGGGCCAGGCGCCGAGGGGAGGCCCGGGGCGCCTCGGCCTGGGCCCAGCTTTGCCTTGGCGCCCCCCCGCGCCTGCGTTCGGGCCTTCACCGGCGCGGGGCGCCCAGCACAAAGCACCCCCGGAGCGGCCCGGTGGTCGGGGCGGGGGGGCGGCGGGTGTACTCACGGGGCCGCAGGGCGTGGGGATGAGCTGCCGGTGCCGGGGGGTGAGGTTCGGCAGCGGGGGGGCCGCGGCGCCACTGCAGGGGGAGAGAAGGGGGCACCATCACCGGCTGGCAGTGACGGCAGCCTGCCCTCCCGCTCGGGCCGTACCACCCCGCGGCGCCCGGGGGGGAGGGGGGGCAGGCCCCTCCCCTCCCTACGCCCCCCTCCCCTCCCACCGGTAACGCGGGGATGGGGGGGGGGGTCACTGAGAACCGCCCCCCCGCCCAGCGCTTGGTTCCGCCCGGCCTCCCTCCGTCCCCGATGGCGCGGAGCGCTGCGGGTCCCCACCGCTACCTGTCGTCGGCACCCTCCATGGCCGCTCGGCGCCGTCCCCCTCCGGTAACGGCCCTACATGGCTCAGCGCCCGCACTTCCGGGGCAGGCGCCCGGCCGGCGCGTCACTTCCCCGTCCCGCGCGGGAAGCGCGGCGGGGCCGCCGTCCGCCCTCCCGCCCGCAGCCCCCCGCGCCTGCGGCCTGCGCCTGCCCGGCCCGGGGCGCCCGCCACGGCCTGCACCGCCTGGGGCCGCCGCTGCGACCAGAGCGTGGCTCCAGCCGGGCTCGATGGCACGGCCGGCCTCGAGTGGCACGCCCGGCGGGGCTGCGCGGGTTGCAGCCGGCCGCCACCCGCAGCCGCGTCCCCTGTAGCCCCTTTTCTTTTCCTTTTCTTTATTTTTTTTTTCCCCCTAAAAGGGCCTCGCCCGCGGTGAGCGGGAGCAGCGCCGCTCCCGGGGCAGGGCTGCGGGCCCGCAGGGGTGGCCCCGGCCCGGGGGGAACCCGCCCTCCCGCTCGGGCCGCGGGGCGGTGCGCGGCGGGGCCCCACCTCCCTGCCCGCGGCGGCGGGGCCGGGCCCAGCCCCGGTGCTCCGCTGCGGCCCGGGCCGGCCGGCCGCGGTGGGCCCGGGAGCGGCTGGGCTGGGGCTGCGCGCTGGGCCCGCCCGGGGCTGGCCGCGGCGGGGCTCTGCCGGCGCTGAGGTAGGGCACGGTGCGGAGCCCGGGGCGTGGAAGCGCTCCTGGCTGGGCGCGGGCGCAGGGCCGCGGGCTGCCGCTGTGGAGAGCCCTGGGCGGGGGGCCGGTGCTGCCCTGCAGGGCCCCGGCTCCGGGGGTGGCGGGGGGCTGTGGGGCCCGGCCGCGCGAACGGGTCTGCGGGGTCTGCTGCGCCGCCCCGGGTGCTGGAGGCGAGGGGGAAAGGTGTTGGGACATGGTGACTAGAAAGAAACGCAGCCGCAGTGCAAGGAAGTACTAAGCTATTTCAATCCTTTAGCATCTCTGTATGGGAGGCGGTAATAGTTTTGTGATTGTATTTATTAAACATCTTGGGTGCTGTCCTCATCGCTTAGCAAAACAGGGGTAATATTCCCGGTTTACCTGGGATGAAGGATGCCATGCTTCCATTGCGTTGGAAGCGAGGTGTGGGTGACCTGTGTTGCCTTATAGTAGATTAAGGGAAAACACACACCAAGGCTTTTTTTTTTTTCCACTTTTAAATTAGCCCTCGTTCCTCTAACACTTGCAACATCTTTTGAGCTTTCCCTTTTTGTCTGTGAGGTGTAAAGATGACTTTATGGAGTTCTTTGCAGATATGGTCAAAAGCACGTGTCTATACATAGGTACTAACAAGTGGTTGGAAAAACTGTAGCACAGGGTCTACACATAGGTACTAACAGGTGGTTGGAAAAACCATAGTATGGGCTTTTCATCCTCGCTGGTACGTGGTGGCCATTCAGAAATCCAAAATGCTTCCAGCCATAGGTGGATGAATGCAGTAAGGAGCTGTCGGTGTCATACATGTAGTGGTTACTGTAAGAACTGACTTAGCTGTTTAAGAAATAATTCTTTTTTTAATGCAGTTTTGAGGTGAACTGCATCACAAAGGAATTTTATGTGAAATTTCTTGACACGCCTGAGAGATGCTTGCTAATGGATATATTCCAATTATAAAAAATATTTAGTATGCTCTGTGGAAGGATCATGAAGGACTCTGCGTAACCAGGGTTGCCATAGATAGGTAAAGAACACAAAATCTCTAGTGCTGGAAATGCTATGCTTTGCTTTCATCATAAATTGTGTCTTGGTATAGTAGATGTAATTTTGAAAAGACACTATATTTCCTTTTTCATGTGACCGCTTTGTCTCTTGTTGCTGTATGTGTTATCTTGAGATAATTTTATTCCTTCAGTTCTAAGGAAGGAATCTAGTTATATTGAATTCTGTTTGTATCATTGGGTATTTTTATTTATTGACAATTTCCTAAAAATTTGGGTTAAACCTGCAGTTTTTAATGTAAAGGAAGTTTAAGTATATACTACTATAAGGATTTTTGACATGTCTGTGATAATCTCATTGAAACGATTACCAGAGTTGGAAATTAAATGGTTTTTGGTTTTTTATCAAGTATGGCTCTGAAAGAACTCAGTTTCCTCATGTCATGCTTGCTTTTACAGATGACTGGGTGCTGTTAGTGTTGGGTGAAGACGGCTCTGATGGCTGCCCTGACCCGACCTGCAGCAGAAAGCCTCAGTGCAGGCCAGGTGTGGGCAATGCCGGTTGCTGAGCACCGGCAACTCGATTTTTCACCAGCTGCCTCACTGTTCACATCTCTCTGGTTTTGGAGGGGGATGTGACGCAGACCTCCCCTTCACCAGAGAAGGAAAACTGACTTTGCTCCCTTTTAAACTGTGTTAGAAAATTTCTTTGGAAGCTGTTTATTTGGAAAACATTTCTTACGAAACGACTAATGCAGAAATGCAGCGTGTGTGTGTTCTTGTTAACCTGCGTTGCTTCTGGTTTTGTGCTCATTTTTTTTTTGCAAAACTTGGCGGTGTTGGTTTTTTTTTTCTTCTGAGACCTGTAGACATGCTGCTTTCACAGTGATGAGATTAAACTGTACCGGTGTGAACTAAGTGTAGGTAATGTGTATGGATTAAGAATAGATGATGTGTACTAGTCCTGATGTGGTTTAAGAGTGACCATTTCCCCGCAGTCTTAAAATTTCGGGGGTTGGGGAGAAGCAGTTGCTCTGGTTTGATCTATCTCATGTCCACAAAAACACTTGCTGTGGTTGGAGTGAGCAAAGGGAGATGCTTTTTGTTTCGGAAGCTATGAGCTGGTGCTAGCTAATTGAGAATGTTTGCTAAGCTGTGACACCATTTCTGCAAAAGCACTGGACGGACAGCTGTCACTTCTATAGAGTCCTGTAGGCTGCCTGGCTGCCAAATAATGTTTATTCCCACGGAGGCCACTTGCACATGATAGAAAACAAGTGTAAGCAATTTAGTAATCAAACCAAGTAGGACTACGCAGATAATGTCTTCATGTATTTTCTTCACTCTTAAAAGTCTCCTGCTAAAAAGGTTTTTCTCTGCTCCTGTTTCAAGTTTGAAATGAATTATTTCTCGTTGAATTTTGAGTTGCTCTGAGTAGAAAGGGAGGAGGAGTTTGAATGCAAGTAGATTTATGAATATGATGCCTTAAAGCTTAAGGAATTAGGGAGCTGTTGAATTGGTGATTAGCTCCTTGTAAGTCAGAATTAGTCTGAGACTCTCAAAACTTACACTCAATATTTTTCCACCTTTAACATAAGATCTTTATTGCTAACGTGGTTAAAAGTTGGAGAAGATAGAAGGAAGAGTGCAAAATGCACCGTGTGCTATTCATTCTTTTGAGCTGGAAGATTGAATGTTTGTGCGTAATCCAAGAGAAACAGTCTACCAACAGTTGCCACGTTTCCATCTATTGGTAAACATCAGCTGCTGGTTGGTCTTAAGGGAGGAAGACTGAATTAGTTCCAGATGAAGAACTCTTTCAGCCCATTTAAGACTTTCCAGTTGATTTAAGACAGCAGGTCAGTAATTTAGGGGAGTACTTTTGTTCTAATTTGCTATTCTGCTTCCTGCCATGTGTGGATTCAGTGATAGCAAATATGATATCGCAGTGCTGCAGAGGGTGGGAGTTTTGTTGTGCTTGATTGCTTTTGGTTTTGAGTAGTATAAACAGAGAAAGTATTCACAAAGTTGTGGTAACTAACCGTTTTGAATGTAGAGGGGTATTTTTTTTTTAAGATCTGAAGAAGGAGGAAGAGTCAAGAATCTGTTTTTCTTAACAAATTCTCTTAAAGAATTCATGCTTTCCTTCAAAGTTTTGGCTTAAACTGGGTTAACCCAGTTTATGTGGTTTAATGCGACTGTGTCGGAGGGTCTTGTTACCTCGGTGTGCTGCTAGCCTCCTTTCCTGGTAAATTGGAAAGAGATAAGGGGATAGGGATGGAAACCTTCTCTCCATGGCTGTAATAACTGAAATAGAGAACATCTGGAATGGAAAATTTTAGTGTAAAGTAGCTGCTCTTCAGGATATTGAAAGTGACATGATATATTTAACTCTTTAGTACCTCTTCATGATTTATGTTGAGATGCCACATTGGACATTAAATAAGCATGAAGAAAATAGTGTAGCCTGTTCACCTGTTCACATGCTAATAAAGTCAGGGTGGGTGCTGTAGGTCTTCTTACAACTCTTGGATTTTTGCTTGCCATCAATTATTTCTTGAGCTGCCACTGTTTGATGCACTGTAGCATTACAATATCATTTCAGACACCTTTTCCAAGATGTCTGGTGATTAAATTCCCCCACAAGGATTAATTTTTGACTGTATAAGCTCCACTGTCTTATCTATCTTGTACATATGCTCCTGGATAAAAGTATTTCAAATGTAATATCCCCTAGTGTGTGTTTGCTGAGGAGCAAGAGGTCCTGTCGTTTCACCCTCACCTGCTTCATGTTGTTTTCTTTTGCTTGTAAGACAGAGACTGCAAAATAGAAAGCAATAAGTCCGGTAGCATGTTTTAATGTTGCAGATAAGCTGCTCGGGTGCAATTTCTTTCTTTCTTAATGCAGACTTTGAACCTGTTAGCATTATGATACTAACTAACATTACATGAGTTGAGAGGAATAAAGGTCACAGGGTGGTGGTTGTTCTCCCTATTCTTCCACTCTAACTTGCCACATTTTGTGTAATTTGTAAAAGGAGAAAGCTCTAGTTGCAAGCAATTTAATACCTTTTCCTGATAGATCTTTTGAAAAGGCTTTAAGGATTATTCCAAGTGCTAATACTGAATTGCAAGCTATAGCAGGACTGCATGGCAAAATAAGTTAACGTTGCATTATTTACAAGTAATTAAACAGAGAACAAGTCTGAAGAGCTCTTGGACATATTTTCCTGCTTTGTTCACTTAGACCTCATATTTACCAGGATAATGGTGTTTATGATCACTTGAAGTTACCAGCCCTTGATTATTGATTGCTCACTTTGATTCGAGTTGATAATTAGTACTAAGAGTGCAGGCTCCTGCCCAGCTTTTCTGGGTTGTGAAGATTTTTCTGTTCAGTGGTTATGAGACTACCTTAGACTGAGATCAAAGAAACTGTAGAATCTTGAAGAGGAGTTAATTATAATTGAAAAGGCTGCTGTGTTGACATGCTTTGGAGGAGAAAGAACTTAAAAACGTGTCAAGTCTTTTGTGTGTACGCATGCTACTTTAGAACTAAAAAAAATCTCCCACTAAGATAAGGACTTAGTGCGTAATCTTGGTATTATATTAGGAGTGCAAACTCCAACCCGAAAGACAAGCTACAGAAGTCTTTCTGTCTTTCATAAACTGCAGGTGAAAGGTGGTATCTTTGCTGCATTAGGGATTTAAAATGTCATTATGTTCAGAGCTACATGCTTTTTTTCCTTCTTTCTCTTTTTTTTCATTCTTAGGCAGAAAAAATGGAATAGAGCACACGAAGAAGCATGTGAAGCTTATTTTTTATGCAAGATGTTCTTTGGAGGACCAAGTACACTTTTTCAGGCCATGGGAGATGAAAGACTGATCACATGATATTTTTGTCTCGTTGGACTGCTGTGCTGTGCTAAGTCAATGTTGGTTTGTATTAAGGACAAATATTAATAACTTAGTGGCAGCATGTCGACTGTGACAAGCGCTCAGACACCGGAGGAACCTAATCCTCTCCCTCCTGAAGAAAAGCCGAAGGGAAAATCACTATTTCATTTGGGTTCGCTCTTTGCTAACAGAAGTGAAAAATTTATAATTGCTAGGAGTGATAGTGTGCCGGAGGAGAACGTGCTGAAAATAACTATCACGGAGACCACAGTCATTGAGTCGGACTTGGGCATCTGGAATTCTCATGCTCTCATCTACCTCACTTTGTGGTTTTTTTTCAGCTTTTGCACTCTTTTTCTTAACAAATACATTCTTTCATTACTGGAAGGAGAGCCCAGCATGCTAGGTAACCCTACCTTTCTTTTACACTTTAATTCCAGTAAGTAATTTGACAATACCAGATCCTCCTGTATTAAGTTGAGGGACAAAATGGTTTCAATTGAAGTGAAAAAGACCTAGTTAGGAGATGTGGGGGTGGATCTTGGGGCTGGGAACTCATGAGTTGTGATCTCAGCCTGTAAAGGGGCTTCTGACACTGTCCTTTCCTCCGCTCGCTGAAAGATGGTACGAAACTTTGCTCACAGAGGAGCTACAAGATGGTGTTTGAGAAGAAAAACGTAAATACTTTTTTCTGTATTGGGAGGGTAGCATGCGTTTTTTTAAAAAAAAGTAAAATCTTGAGTCAGTGGTTGATAGTCTCCAGAGCTGTTAAGATTTTGTTCATCTGTAGAAGTGCAAAAGTTGCCTTTGTGTGATCTCTGTTATCCAATGGACTGCTTATTTCTTTTTTTCTAAGGGGGAAACAGAGGGCACTTCATCTGTGAACCAGATTTTATAGGTGTATGCCACCTCTGTTTTATTCTGTTGCCCTGCTGGTAGATGTAGAAGTAAGGGGCTTTTCTGAGAATTTATGAATTCTAGACAGTAGTTGCCATGTTTCTTAATTGCAAAAATTATTACACATAAGTTTGTCTAAGAAATTTTCTTATGTTGCTTGATGCGTCGTGTTCCCATCATCTTCTGATTTTTTTTTTATTTTTTCCCCCTCTCATCTTTCTTTAGGTGCTGTTCAAATGCTTTCAACCACCTTCATTGGCTGTATAAAAATGTTTGTTCCATGCTGCTTGTATCAACACAAAACACGCATCTCTTATCCACCCAATTTCATCATGATAATGCTGTTTGTTGGATTAATGAGGTAAATGGTTAAATATTTCCTAGAGATCTCTCTGGTTGCTTCATTGCGTTCTGAACAGAAGCTGTGTTTTCATGGCTGTCTTCATTCTTGGTTGGAAATTGTTTGGGGTATTTACCTTTTCCCCCAGAAAATTCACAGGATAATTTTATTTTTAGTTCCTGTTGCTAAATGCTGCGTTCCTTTTTCCAGGTGTCAATTTTTTGGCTAGCTTGGCTTCCCATCACATTTAGCTTCTTTAAGAACACACTTCTCTTTCCATTTACTTTCTTCCTGTTCTCTTTTGAGGCTGATATTTGTGTACTAATATTTATTATGATGCTTTGTTCCCTCACCTTTTCCAGCAATTTGCCTCAAAAGTCATACAGGCTATTAATGTTTGTCTTTTAAAAAGTAAATATTTGCTGTGTGCTGGGACTCTATCAGTTTGTGGTCTAGGAGAGAATGAGAATACATGATTTGGTTTCCTCTGCACTGCAAAAGTGATCAAGGATAACAGGGTCCAGATTAATTCAGAGTAGCTTTATCGTAGTAACTATGCTGCCCTGTTGTTTAATTTCTTTGAAGTATGGTACATATGTAGCATACCTAATTTACACTAAAGATGGATAAACCACAAACGATAAAATGTCCTTGGTGAATTACTGTTTATCGGTAGAATTTTACTTTTTTGTGTTAAAATGTAAACTTTGAAGTTTCCTGGAAGTACATCCATAGAAATTGCACAGTTGCCCAAGGGTGTCATTGTTTATGCTAAATAAATAATAATGTTTAAGCCAAAGTGGGAAGCAGTAAATGTGAGGCATCCCACCTCGCAGGTGCAGAGGGGGGAAGGTGTGCAGCTGGCAGTTGCTGCCGTTCACTTGAGCTGCTGTGATCTGATAGCTGGATTGTTGGCTACACCTGCCCATACTCTTGTTTATTCTGGCTCAAACTCAGACCCGGAGAAATTATAATGCAATTCTTTATGCTAGATGTCTAAGAGTAGCTCTTAAAGCATTGCTTTCTGCTTAATTTTATGTGTTCTTCTACTACAGATTTGCAACCGTAGTCTTGGGTCTTGTCAGCTTGAAAAACGTGGCAGTTTCATTTGCAGAAACTGTTAAAAGCTCGGCACCGATTTTTACTGTTATCATGTCTCGGATGATATTAGGGGAATACACTGGTGAGTATTTCACTGTTGAAATGTGATATTTTTTTTTCCTCTTTTTTTTTTTTTTTTAAATACTGTCACTTAGTTGGCTGTGGACAAGGAAATTCCACTGAAATAGAGTAAATGCAGCTGGAAGAATCATTCTGTTTGAACACAATGAGTAGAGTATATTTAAATAAAAAAGGATTTATTTTAATGCAGCTGTTCAAGGGCGTTGTTGCTCTGAGGTTAATTTTTCTGACAGGAAAATATTATTGCAGCCTTAAGTACCTCAAGCTCAGTGTTTTCCTTCTTTTCCTTCTTCCAAGGTCAGCTGGCTTGCAATTGCATGCTGTTTGCTTGAAGAGCTTTTACTTGTTACTAGCTATAAGTCATAGGAGTAATACAGAAACCACGTATAGATTGCTGCGTGATGCTAAATGTCGAAAGGCTGAAGTAGGCCAGAGGAAGAAGAGTACTTTGATCATGGAGTGAACAGGGAGAGTATAAGTTTCTGCTGTCATCTGGTAGAAGAAGAAATCAAGAGAGTTTTGTGGGGGTTTTTGGGGTTTTTTTTCTCCAAGGGAGATACTTTTGTCAGTGAGTGTATGTCCGTATTGTTTTCGAGATTTCCCTGCTGTTGTCTGACATCTCATTTTAGAACCTCTGTACTTTAAAATCCAGTCACAGAAGCTGCTTTTTCTTTCAACTAAAGAAGTTAAGGTGGAATCCAAGCTTTCACATATAGTATCTGATACATGTAATTGGAAGTACAGTAATGAAACACGGATTTAAATTTTTCTTTTCATTTGCAGGACTGCTGGTTAATCTCTCTCTCATTCCTGTTATGGGTGGGCTAGCTCTGTGTACAGCTACCGAAATCAGTTTCAACATTCTAGGTTTCTCAGCAGCTTTATCAACTAATATCATGGACTGGTAAGGCATAATGATAGTTGCATATGTGGAATAACAGAAATTTATTTATTGGTAGATGGAAGAAAATTGTTGCTTATAGTTGGTTTTGTGCACAACTTTGATATTTAAAATTTATTGTTTGTGGAAGATAGTTTCTTTATCATAACTGCTACGCTAATTAGATTAAAAAATAGCACAACTCTGTCAGTCTAAAGGAGTTAGATCAAACTATTTACTGTAGTTGTATACTGTGTAGAAAACATAGCTACCCATCTAAGGGAAACAAGTGTCTTTCTCACGGATTCATTTTATTTATCCTACTTAAAATACAGATAACTGGTGGTGGTGTTTTGTTTTTTTTTTCTCCCCAGTCTGCAAAATGTCTTTTCCAAAAAACTACTCAGTGGAGATAAATACAGATTTTCGTAAGTATTAAAAATACTTCAGACTTCAGGTTTGATTATAGATGGAATTTGAGTGTCATAAGGAAAACATATATTTAGGATTATATTGCACCAAGGTGTGATTATTTTTTTTTCTTGTACTATTTACAGGCAGCTTTAACCTAAATCATTTTATTGGGGGAAAAAAACCTCCCCTATGCTCAGATCCCACCATGGTAGGTCAGAGTCTCGTAATTGGCTAAAACAAAACAAAAAAAAACCCACCCTACCCAGAATGAGTCCTCTTTTCACAGAAATAAGTCCTTACTCTGCAATCATAAAACATCCCTTAATGTAATTAGGCACACAGAAATGAACTTCAGAACTCGCCGTTTTACCTGTGGAGCGTGAGCCAGGAGCAAAATCTTGTGGTAAAATACACCTATAGCCATATGTATTTATTTTACCACAAGATAAAATGCTAGTTTTGGTCTTGAAAACATGTGCCTCTTATCTCCAGTCCATCTTTGCAAGAGATTGCGGAATTTGTTGTCCCCAAAGCTTGGTAGATGGCTTTTATTATTCTGATATCTGTAAATACAGTAACAATGCGGCTTGGTTCAGCTCTTAGAAAGAAGCATTTTTTAATTGTTTTCATCATTGATTTTTCTCCTTTGTAGAGCCCCGGAGCTTCAGTTTTACACAAGTGCTGCTGCAGTGGTTATGCTTATTCCAGCTTGGATATTTTTCATGGTAATTTGAATTCACTAACACAGATTTATGTTTGCTTATTGACTTATGAACAGAATGTGCAACTAAGGTTAAACTTGATTTTTACTTTTCAGTCGTCTTTTTTTTTTTTTCCAAATCACCCTGAAATACATTTCATCTTATGTTTCCAAGAGGTTGAAAAATTTCTATTTTTTTACACACACTCACCCCCAAAGAAATAATTTAATATAGACGTGAGTTGACAAGTGACCCAGAAAGACTGAGTTTCTCAGGATTTTTGAAACCAAATCATAATATTGTCTAAGTGCATTTAAAGTTTTAGATAAAGACTTGAAAACAAAATCTTAAATATTTATTGTTTTTTGCTAATACTCATGCAGTGTATGGGAGTATCAACCCTCTGAAAGCAAAATTGAGCTAAAGTATGTATACTGTATCAGGTTCAGTGTGTATCCTTCATGTTTTGGCATTTTGTTGCCGTGCATCAGTGTTCAAAAAAGAAAACATCTCACAGGCAGGCTGAACACACTGGAAAGTTCAGTCAGATGAGAGCTGTTTTTCTAGTATATTCTTCGGGGGAGAAAATTTTAGGATCTAAATGTCTTGTATGTTTTAGGATTTGTTTTGCTGAAGTTTAAATATAAACCTATATTTGCTTATAATAACTACTTGGGTGGAAAACCACTTTGAGTTTAGTTCATAAGGAAATCTAAAAGTCTTTTTTTTGTTTTGTTTTTTTGTTTTTTTTGTTATTTAGGATGTCCCTGTGATTGGGAAGAGTGGGAGGAGCTTCAGCTACAACCAAGATGTTGTCATACTACTTTTAATAGATGGAGTTTTGTTCCATCTACAAAGTGTTACAGCCTATGCCTTGATGGGAAAAATTTCTCCTGTGACTTTCAGGTAAAACTGTATTTTTTGCATCAAGAACACTGTTTTCTTTTTTTTGTTGTTGCTTGGTATTTCTGCTTGAGAACTAGGCAGTAAAGGTATTGTGCAAAGAAATAAATAATGTAAATGCATGAATGCATCAAATTAAGAAGAAAACATCATATCCAAATCACCAAAACTTTGTGGTTTGCTCCCTTGCTGTGCGAGGAGAGCAGCATTTGACCTGTGCTGTTGAGCTTCTGGAGCAGGTGCTCACATTTACTAGCAGGGGTGCTGTATTCAGGTGTAACGGTTGTTCCTTAAAGCTGAGTAATGAGACCAGACAGATTCACCGAAACCCTTGATCCAATGTTTAAGCTGCCGTTTGCTTCAGTGATAAGCCAATCCCTACGTACACCTCGGCGCAGGACAGGATATGAGCAATCAGCTCTGTATTTCTTTTTTCCCCGGCTGTCTTTATGGAATTGTGTGTTCTCTAAAGACAGCTTCCACCCACGCTGTCAGCTACCGCCAGCTTTGTTAGGCTGTTACACAGTTCTCAGTAATCGGTTGGTTGTATGAACAGCCCGGTGGCCTTTGGGGTAATCCTGCTCCTAAACTCTGAAGGCTTCTGCTGTCTTAACTCTCAGGTGCCCCTGCAACAGTGTTGTGACAATTCGCTGTTACACACACGCTTATTCTGACATCGTTAGTCTTCTCTACGTAACAGGCTGTAAAAGCCTATATTCATATTAACATGTATGTGAAATTTCATAACTACTGGCTATAATTTTGCTGATGTGATTTGGATATTGATTCTTTTCTGGTTATAATGCTATATTACTTGAATAGTAGCAGCACGCTTGCAAATGATAGTTATGTTGGTAGTGTTCTACTAGCATTTTCTGGATGCCTGTTAGCTAGAAATTGATTGCTAACACTGTACTGCGTACTTGAAAGTAAAGAGACAAAAACCTGAGGTGAATTATTGTACTAGCTCTAACATTAAGATACGAGTGCTGGTATACGAGCAATTTGGTGTTGGTATTAGCTTCAGGAGGAAAAGTGGAATGTGAGTTGGTGTTTAAAAAGCAAGCAAAACAAAGAGGGGTCCCACTACATTAAAGCATGGTGGTGTGTGGGATACGAGAAAGCTATCTTTGGTCTTAATTTTTATATTCCTTTCCAGTGTTGCTAGTACTGTGAAGCATGCCCTGTCAATCTGGCTGAGTATTATTGTGTTTGGTAACAAAATCACAAGCCTCTCAGCCATTGGGACTGTTCTAGTGACAATTGGAGTTCTACTATATAACAAGGCAAAGCAGCATCAGCAAGAGACGATACACAGCCTGGCAGCTGCAGCTCCGCAATCCGCACAAAGTACAGCTGAAGATACCGAGCCACTAATTTCCAAGGATTTGGAACCGTATGATTAATATGGCCGTTTATTCTTCCCACCTAGTGTAACTCAAAGAAGGTCTTCCTGAAAGCGGTTGTTTCGTCAGCTGTTGATGCTGATTTGGTTCCTTTGAGTTCATGGCAGGTCAAGCCTGGGACTTGAAGCAGAGAGAAAACGATGGGAAGAATCCAGTAAGCCTTGATGTACTGAGAAACTGAGGACCTGGTGTCTTAGAATGTGGTAAATGTGGGCTTTATTGTCCTTCCTTGACTGCAAATAATGTACAAGCCTGTATTAGAGACAGAACTTCAGTGTCTTGTGGGAAAAATGATTCCTTTCTCCCTACCCATCAAAATAATGTGAAAACGCGGACCCATCACTGTATTCTGCTTGCTTGCAGTGGACTGACATTGGTGCGTAACTGAAATGCCGAGTTTTTGTTACTCTGTGCTGCCTGCATCCTGCATCGTTTGTGTGCGTCATAGAGCTGGAAGAAGGAACCCCCTTCTCTCCCAACAAGTGACTTACTCTGGTGTATGTTTAGTTGAATCGAACTATGGAAATGGGTCCATACCCCAAAGCAGCAATGAGCAGCTATCTCTGACAACAAAGCTAGGAATGAAAAGTGGTTTTTCTACTGAAATTTAACATGGGAATATTGCATCCTGATTGTGTATTATTGGCAATATAAAAATGCAAGTATACACGCATATACATACGCTGTATAAATGGAGTGTGGCATTAAATACCTGCAGTTGCTTAGAGGTAAAAAAACACTGAAAAAATTTGGTGACAAAGGAAGCAGGATCTCTATTTCTATAAGAAACCATTTTAATTTCTCGCATTTTGTTATGTATTTCTGTTATGAGGAAATAAATCGATTTTGGGGGTATTATTTCTAAGAGCACAAAAAATCTGCCTTTTAGAAACTCAGGGTTATAATTCTGACCTGTGCGCAAAGTATTTCTATCATTTCTGATTATGTAAAGAATCTGAGGTATCTGTGACAGATGGAAGAGAGGTGACTAAAGGGAGGAATGTTAACCATAAACTGAGGCTAATCTTTATTTCTGCTGCTCTTAAAAAGTTTTATTTTTTAAGGAAAATGTCTTCTGGTAGATCAACAATTAAAATTTATTGTTCCTTTCAAAAAAAATTCTGAAGTATTATTTTTGGCAAAAAAGCACATGCAGCTACAAAAACATTCAAATGGGCTTTTTGGTAACAAAATTAAATGAACCATCAAAATGAGCTGATTTTTTAATAATTGCCACTCTTCTGAAAGATTGCAGCGTGGCATTTAAAGCATGGATAAAGCGGTCTTAATGTCCAATTGGAAGTTACCAGTGGAGCTCCTGCCAAATTTAAGCTCACGCTTACCTTTCCACATGTATTCTGGTGGTAGCTTTAGTGAACTACTCCTGCAAAGAGCAAAAAATGTGTCCCAGGACACAGTCCTCCTGAAGAAGCCTGTCTTCTGTTTGAATAGCCTGTGCTTATTGTGGCTTCTGCTTACTTCGGGTGACACTCCCATATGTGACTGCTTCCTGGGGAATATTCCCCTAAAGATTGGAGTGGGAGGGAAATATTTTTTTTTTTTAATCATTGTATATGTGATGTCTGTGGTTTTTTGTTTCTTTGTACTTCTACCACTTTTACAAAAGCTGTGGACTATGGGGTGGAGCTCTGTTTTTGGGTTTCCTTTTTTTTTAAAAAAAAAAAAAAGGTTGGGTGGGGTTTTTTGTAGTTACGCTTTCAAAAATCTTAAGTGTAGTGGTCAGAAGTAGTCTGGTTTGCATTGTGTTTCTATTCTTGCTGGAAGACAGAAACAGAAGTGTCCGTCTGGTTGCCTAGCTCAGTTCTTATGTAAACCCCTTTATCAACTGAGTTTAATTTTAAAAGCTAGCAGGGTTTTGTCTTTCCTATTGCTGGAAAACTTTTTGTGAACCAAACAGGTGCGAGGAATTTGGTACTTGTAATTTCTGACACCTCTGAGCTTATTAGTGGTAGTTTAGCCCCACCAGGTTGGAGGCAGCATGGTCCCTGTGTTTTCCTGGGGGTTTGTCTGCAGGGTGGTGATCTCGCGGACTTTTCCACACAGACTTCTTGGCCCTTGTTAGATTAAACAAACCAAACTCTTTCCTGTCCAGGGCAAGACTTTTCTTCCTCCAGTCATACCAGTAACTCTCCTTTGCCGTGGTTCTTGTTGGGGAAGCGAGGACCGAGGACCGTTTGTTCAGTGTTAAAATTTTATTGCGGTGTCACACCCCAACTGCCCGCCTTTGTGTTGCTTTGTAAGGTGGCAGTGCGCTGGCCAGTTTATTTTGGAAAAGTTTGCTCCTGAAACACTCCGGGGTTCCTTTCAGCGACGTTGCTTCTGGCCGCCCCCCGGGCACTGGCGCGCTGCCCCAAGCCCAGCTCCGTGGGCGATTTGTTTCGACATTGGTCACGCAGGGTCCTACAGGAACGGCACGTCCTCCTTGAAATGCCAAACCCTGAAACACCGTGGGGCCTGGCTGTGGAGCACAGACTTGGGGAGCGAGGGGCTACTTGTGCCGGTCAGTGTCCCTAAAATGGGGGTATTGCCTAGCGGGGGGGGGGATGGGGTATGGGGGGAGATGGGGATGGGGGGATGCACAAAGCCACCGCTCCCCTGCGCTGTTGTGGCCGTGTCACTTCAACCTGCGCCGCGCCGGCTCCGCTTCTGCGGCCGATTCTCCGTCTGGGAGCTGCCCCCCTCACCCCGCATCGCTGTCGGTCCCCCGCGGCGCCGCTGCCGTCACGTGACTGGCTCCGTGCCGGTGTAACGGGCGGGCGGGTCCCAGGGAGCAGCAACAACCCGGGGCTCACCCGCCATCAGGGGCGGCCCTGCGGCTGCCGTGCGGCTGGCGGCTGGGCCGCGGCTCGGCCTCGCTGTTTGCCAGCGGCCAGGCAGAGCGCGGCCGGTAATTCATGGATTAACGCCCGTCCCGCCGGGGATGGGTCCCGGCCCGACCCCGCGCGAGCCGCCCGCTGACGTCATAAACCGGCGCGGCGACGGAAGTGGTGCGTGAGGCCGGCGCTGCTCGTCCCAGGCTCCGGTAGCGGCGGCGGTGAGTGGGCCCGGCCGAGGTGGTGGTGGGGGGGGACCCGGTGGGGGCCGCCCGCCCCCCCCCCCCATGCCCTGCTCCCCGCTCTCCTTCAGCGCGGCGGCTCTCGGGGGCGGCGCGGGGCTGAGGGGAGCGGCGCAGGGGCGGGGCGGAGGCGCGGCCCCGGTGGCAGCGCCTGTGAGGGGAGCGGGGCCCGCAGGGCTGGGCCGGGGCGGGCGAGCGGGCCCGGGGGGGGCCTGCGGGGCTGGGGGGACCGGTCTGCGGGGCCCCTGGCGTGTCCGGCCGCCCTGCCCCCCCCTCGGCGGTGGGCCCCGGCCCCCTGTGCTGCCGGCGGGCGGCCCGTGGGGCTGGAGCGGGGCCCTGGGCCCGCAGCCGGGCTCTGTGCCCCCGGGGCGGGACAGGCCAGGCCAGGCCGCCCTCAGGGGAGTCCCGCTCCACTTTGCCTGGAGATGGTCTGTCAGGTGTTTGTCTGTATGTGAAAACGCATAAAAGATAACGTGGCTGCCATGGAATGTGTGGTTTCATTAATGCCCCGTTCTTTTTCAGAGTTGTTGTTTATTTGTAACTCAAATGGGTGATGAAAAGGATTCTTGGAAAGTGAAAACTTTAGATGAAATTCTTCAAGAAAAAAAACGAAGGAAGGAGCAAGAAGAGAAGGCAGAGATAAAACGCATGAAAAATGTAAGCTACTCTTCGGGAAGCGAGTATTTCTAATGAAACCTGAGGAGCTCCAGTGCTTATAGCCTCTGTTTCTGAGAACGAGACTGCCTGCCCTGCCCACGGCATTCCTCTGCGCTCTCGCACGTGTCTTGTGTGTGGTGTGGTCTGTGATTCCAGAGTTTGACAAAAACACTGTGCTCTGCTGAGATCTCACTGGCCTCACGTTGCAGCCTGTGCTTTGTTTCATAGTTATTGGTTAGAAAAGGTAGAGAAATGGATGTAACCGGAAGCTGCAGTTAAGTAACAGCCTTTCAAAGATTTTATAAAAGAGTGGGCTTAAGTAATTATGCTTGAGTAACTTCTGTGTTACTACTTGGTTTTGTACAGCTGTATACATAGTAATATGCTTTTTGAAAAACAATAGTCAACGGATACTCCTTAATCGTGGTTTAATTTTGCTTAGTTACATTGAATTTACAAAAATTCAGCTTTAGTTGCAATCAAACTGTATTTGGCTGCTTACAGCTGTGAAATCTCTGCATCATAAGTTAGTGTGCCTTCCTGGTGCAACCAGTTGAGGATGGCTTTTGAGCCAGGAATGGAAGAGTTGAGTACTATTTACATTCTTTCGTTTTGTGACATAAAAATTAATTGCGTTTTGATTTCGCCCTTTCTTGTGTTTCCGTCGCAGTCAGATGATAGGGATTCAAAGCGGGATTCTCTTGAAGAGGGGGAGCTGAGAGATCATCGCATGGAAATAACAATCAGAAATTCACCTTACAGGAGGGAAGACTCTATGGAAGACAGGTGAGAATAAGAGAATAACCTTGTTAGCTTAGGAAGAGTTACTGAACTGAACCTTCAGAATTACTGAGAAGAGGGTTTAAAAATACTTGAAAGGGAAAAGTTTAACTTCTTTAGCCTGCAGATGTGTCATCTGCTGGAAGAGCATGTGAGGGTATTGGTTAAGGCTTAACAGTGTTCTGGTTTTGCTCGCTACCTAGGAATAAACCACTTTGCTCAAGATGCAGTTAAAGCAGGCCTGCTAAGTTCTCTTCGATGCTTAATTCATCCTCGGTTTGCTTGTGTATTACAAGTGTTTATAATAATAGCTCTCACCTGCGTGACTGTGATTTTCTGTAATGTGCTGTTACTGGCTTGTTTCAGGGGTAATATGGAAATGAGGTTTAATCTAAATAAAATAGGAAAAAAAGCATTCTTTTCAAAGTGGAGAAAAGAGGAAGTAACATACAGGTTGTTTGACAGTACACGTAACCTTCCTGAGTTTCTTCATTTGTCTTGTATTTTAGAGGAGAAGAAGATGATTCCTTGGCTATAAAACCACCACAGCAAATGTCACGGAAAGAAAAAACCCATCACAGAAAAGATGAGAAGAGGAAAGAGAAACGTAGACATCGTAGTCATTCAGCAGAAGGTGGTTGTTACTACATTTGAGTAACATTTCTGGTAGCTTCTCAAGGTGAAGCCCAATGTAGAGAGTGAAATAATACCTGTGGACTAAAGAAAATGTGTCAGGTGGATCAGACAGAGAAATGGAAACTTTTGTTACTTCTTTGATTATGTTTAATGCCCTTACGGGAGTGACAAGGGTGTATACGTGTTTGAGAGGACAGTGATTACTTTGGGACAGGGACACAGAATCTACTTTTACTCTTTGAAGTCTGTTAAGCGTATGGGCTTCACTGAGTGGGTGGGCTGAGCTATGATCTTTGTACCTGACTGTAAGGGAAAAAATACCCTTTCTAGAAACATTCATGTTGTATTCCTGTTGCTAACAGCCTTTTTCTATTTTAAGGCAAGTATTTGTGTAAGATGTTATGATTCTTTAATTTTCCAACACCCTTTCAGATCAGGATTTTTCCGTTAAGAAAATATTAGAGAACATGAAAATAGGTTACCTTTCTAATTTTGCTTTTTAAAAATAGGAGCACTAAGTATTTTGAAGAGTAACACTCCAAAATTTTTGTTTGTTTAGGGAAACATGCCAGAGTGAAAGAGAAAGAACGGGAACATGAGCGTAGGAAGAGACATAGAGAAGAGCAGGATAAAGCCCGTCGTGAATGGGAAAGACAGAAACGGAGAGAAATGGCAAGGGAGCATTCCAGGAGGGAGAGGTACATCCATGCCTCCCTCCTCTGTGACAAACCAGCAGAGATGAACAGCTTCCTCCTCTAAGTCTCTCTAACCTTTCATTGTTCTGAAATGACAAAAAAATTCAGAGCAGAAGCTTGTAAGGTCTGATGCCAGTGCCACGTTCCTATGAATGTGTTGTCTAACAAAAATTTGTTCTTGACTTTAATTACCTTTGTAAGTGGCTTCATTGCAACAGATAATTCTAGGTGATCTAATTGCCAGTGTTTTACTATTAATGAAGAAAAAAAAAAAAAGGGTGAACCAGATTTGCATAGTATCGGGATTTATTAACTGAATTTGTTTAATTTCTGTTTAAATCCTGATAAATGTGCAGAAGCTTGTGTGTTTTAGAGCTCGTCGTCTTTGTCTTTGAAATGCCGATCAGCTGGAAAGCTGTGTCTGTTTTTGATGTGCAGTCGTGGTATTGTTGCTGATGAAAGGGAATGGCCCTATAGTTTGTTGCAGCAGAACAGTTTTCCTTTACTTCATAAGCTGAATGTGTAGAGAACTGTAATGTAACAAAAACTAATTCTTTCCTAGAGATCGTCTGGAGCAACTTGAACGAGAACGAGAGAGAAAAATCAGAGAGCAGCAAAAAGAACAAAGGGAGCAAAAAGAACGAGAAAGGCGAGCTGAAGAAAGGCGTAAGGAGCGGGAAGCCAGAAGAGAAGGTAAATGTTGTTTGGGCTCGCTATCTGCTGACACAGTGGTGGTATGGAGATACAGAAAGCGTTTGTTACTTGGGTCAGTGCCAGAATGTAAAAAAAATGAAAGGGTGGGATGACGACTTCTATGTCCAGAGGGAAAAAAAACAAATCTGTTAAGTTGTACACAGGGAAATAAAACAATGTCATATGCCTTAAATGTCACGGCATATCAATTAGTCACTAAGTCTTTCTTTGCCTCTCTCCATTAGTCGGGTTTCCTATAGAAACAAGATTCATGTAGTTGACATTGTCTCTATGTGTGCGTGTGTGTGTATCCCTCATGATCCCTGTTGTTTCTGAACTCTTTGGCTGAGTCTAACACAATTTCATAGAGATTGAAGTCTCAAAATAAAATGTTTTAAGGATTTGGGGAAATAAATTGCAAAGGCAGGGAGAGGCATCGTGGAAATGCTCCAGCCATGAAAAAGACTGTAGTGGGAATCAAGCGGGGAAGATCTGCAACTTAAATTTAAACTAACTTCTGCACGTGAACCCTCAGGTTGCATAGCATATCAGATACTTGCAATCTTAAGTTCAGATCACTTTTGGTTAAAGGATCTCTGTCAGAGGTAAAAATCAGGGCCCATTCGTGTGATCAGGCGAGGAAGATTGTTCAAGAGTAGCAGAAGCCACCATATTTATAGCTGTTCTTTCTAGTTCAGCTCATACCAAACAGCTCCTTTTTGTCTATCCTAGCCTTTCATTTTAGTTACTTTTGTTGCTCTAAATGTTCTGTCAGCTCCTTCTAAACCTGATCTGGTTTTATTCTTTTATCTATCTTCCTGGTCTGTCTGCTTCTCTCTCTCTCTCTCTGGCATTGAAGCCTTAGTTTCAGGCTGTTTACTGTGGAATATGTAGGGCATCTTGCTTCTGTTTCCCAAGTATGGCAGCACCTTTCTCAAAGTAGTACAAGCCCGTTTTTTATTATGTACGAGGCAAATTGTAGTCCTTTATTCTCCTAGGTACAGTTAGGTTCCACTTCCACTCTTCCCTACTACCCTCTAGTTTGTAAGGAAAACCGAAAATATGCAAAGCAGATGTTTGTGGCAGGCAGAAGTATTCTAATTAGGGCAGGGAGCTGTAACAATTTCTTCCGATTTTGTTTTCACTAGTTTCTGCACACCATAGAACAGTGAGGGAAGAATATGGAGACAAAGTAAAAATGAGACCCTGGAGTCGCAGCCCATTACGACAGCAGAGGGACAAGCTTGAGCAAGGAGAGAGCAGGAAACCAGGTAGCATTTGCCACTTTACAATGTCTTTGCCTGGGGGCTAGGAGGAGCTGCTCTGGGGTAGTGTCTTAATTTTTAGCGGTAAACATATATCCCTGGTACTCTTGTTGAAAGTGTTATATCTTCAGCCATATGTGTAATAGTATATTCAGCCATAGCGGCATAACCCTGGAATATTCATCAATATGTACATACTTACTGTTTTTCTAAAGCAATGCTGGTTTTTCCGGTAATTGTGCAAGTGACAAATAGAATTAATCTTTCCTTTGCAGTAGGAGGAGTGGTAATTTTAAAAGTTTCTAAGTGAGTTACTTCATTCAGTGATGAAAGAAGCAGCTGACTGAATTTTTAAATTTTGCTAGTTTAATGCCCTCACAGATTAAAAAGGGATTCTTTACACTAGCTCCAGCTGGATTTATTCTTAGGAACTAAGTTAGCTTGAAAGGTTACCTTACAGGGATCAATATAGTTTAAGCATCACTGATACTGTCATCTTGTAGAAGAAAATAAATACTCAAGGCAGTATTGTGGTGAGATGGTGAATTTTGTTTTCTAAGCCTGAAAACGGTCCTTCCCGTGCCTACAAGGTCCTAACCGCGAGCAGAGAATTCACACAATCGATGTAAAAGCGGTTAAAGAAAAGCTCTGGCTGCCTTATTAACGTGTGTGGCTGTAAAAACAAGCATAACTATTTCAAGTAAGCTGATTGCAGAATGTAATCAGCTGAAATTCCAGGGGGAGGCAGGCACTAAGTCCTTCAAAGCGACTGTCTTAACTGATTAACGGTTCTTTGCATGTGCTAGTTCATGGTCATCCAGAGGGACTGCGTTAGAATCGTAAGCGCTGTATGTACACATGATAGTGAGGCTGTGTCGTGGCGATACTTGTTACCATGATACTTTTTTTTTTTTTAAATTAATATTAGAGGGGCTTAGGCATATATCATGCTTAAAAAGAAAAGGTTAATATTCCACCGTTTTGGCTGTTGATCCTGCACCACTGCAGTTCAGAAAAACTGTCTGTCTTTTGAGCAGAGTAAAGTTTTTTTTTTTTTTCAGTAACATGGAAACAGTGTTATATACGGAATGTTCAGCACCAATCTGATGGCCAGGTGAAGTGAAGCGGTTACCTGGGCGTTCAGAGTCATTTATGAGTAGAAGTGATACTCAGTCAGCACCCTGTTTTTAATTTTTGTGGTCTCAACAGTCAAAGAAGAGAAACCAGAAGAGAGAGATCCTCTTTCAGACCTGCAAGACATCAGTGACAGTGAGAGAAAAACCAGCTCGGCAGAGTCCTCATCAGGTGATTAAGTGGAATTTAGTAGATGTAATTAATTGTACGGTTGTCTGTTGAGGAAACACTGTTGTTGGAGCGTGTGCCTACTTAGTTCTGTGTTTGATTGTTCCTGAACAGAATCTGGATCAGGCTCGGAAGAGGAGGAGGAAGAGTCTAGCAGTGAAGGTTCTGAGGAAGAGGGAGAGGAAGAGGAGGAGGAGGAGGAGACGGGGAGCAATTCTGAGGAAGTGTCTGAGCAGTCAGCTGGTGAGTCTGGTCCTAAAGCAGGGCCTAGAACGGTGTGTTGCGATTTTCTTTGTTTCTCATTCTGTATTGTTTTGTTTGAACATTCTCCTTTTCTCTTAGTCTAGGATAGGCTGAGACCTCACAGGTCAAGATAACTAAAAAGAAAAAAAACAAGTACAAGTCATATTCTGTCCTTTTATATAGAGGTAATACCCATTATTCGTCTAAGATGCCAGATTAGAAAACTGAAAGCCATTTTTGTCTTCCTAAATGGTGTAAGGCTAACAGTTTAAGTCATTCCATAACATAACGAATATTCTGCAGAGAACAATTCTGCACTGATTTGGGGGGCGTGTGTGTGAAATACAAATGTATCTGTCATTTTGAATTATTTTCAGTTGCAAATTTCAGATTTTTTTTTTCATGCCAGTACAAGTAAATGTATGTCAGAAAGGGTTAGTAAAAACATCTACTTACAGCTGTTCTAATTAGTTAGTAAAGGAAAGGCGCAAAAGCATGCTTTGATGGCTGGGTGGTGTTTTTTTAAAAAAAATCAATTATAGTTAATAAGCATAACTTCAATTATGAACAGATAGTCATATGTTTCCCGACTTAATTTATTCACCTGCCCCCATCCCCAAATTCCAGATAATTGGTAAGAATTGTGTTCCCTGTTGGAAGCTGAAAGGTGCAGTTTTGAATTAGGGGAAGCATTTGCTTTCTGACCGAAACAAGCTCACTAACTAGATAGTGAAGAAGGTAAAGAAGGCCTGGCAAGTTAGAAAAGCATTTCCGTAGTGATCTGCCTGACAAGGGACTGCAGGAGTGTTGACTTTATACAGCTGAACTTGATTCTGTTTTGCAGAAGAGGTGAGCGAAGAAGAAATGAGTGAAGAGGAGGAACGGGAGAATGGAAACCACATCCCAGTTGGTACAATGCAAATACTGAATATTTAAAGAAGTGTTTGGCTGAATTTTTGCAGCCTAATAAATCTGTTTCTCAAATATTTAAAAATATTTTTAAAGTATTTCTTGTGGCAATTTTGCCATCATTCTAAAATACCCCATATTTGGCATTTTGGGGCCATTCTCATGTCAGAATCAGAAATTCCTTGATGTCTGTTCCAAGGTCTGTGTTTAGAGGAAACCAGATGCTAGTCGAACGAGCTGATGTTTCCTTCTTTTTCATTTTGGGTCTCTTATCCTGTCCTCTCCTCAAAAACTTTGCAATCAGAATGAGATCTTCTGGGTCACTTTCCTCTTTCATTCCGTTAGGGTAAAGATTTATTTTTCTGACATGCGATATTTAATGCTGGAGATCGTATGTACACGACTGTAAACCGGTTCTTGACAGCATCATCTGTGCAAGGAGGAGGAATCGGGCTTCTCGTTGGTCTGTACTGACACAGTACCGTAAGCTGTGTGAGCTGCACACCCGCCTCCTGTAGTGCTCAGGCTTTCCCTACCCTTTGTCTAAAGCTGAACTTCCTTGTTCCAAACGGCTCCCTCTTTCCGTGACTGATTCTGACTTTTAAAGTTACAGAGTCGAGGTTTGACCGAGATTCGGCGGGAAGCGAAGTAGAAGAGGAAGAAGTGGGGGAGGGCACCCCTCATTCCAATGCCATGACGGAAGGGGACTATATTCCTGACTCACCAGCCTCCTCCCCCATTGAACTGAAGCAAGAGCTGCCCAAGTACCTTCCTGCGCTTCAGGTAGAGGATCGCTTAAAGGATCCTTGGGAATACCGTGGGTGCACGGATTTCCTTAGCTGCTTGCTTAACACCGTGAACACGCATTTGAGCATGAGGGAGTATATGGGCAGAATACACTTTGCTGACTCAACGTCACAAAATTACACATTTATGTGTGAAATGCTGCTGTCTTGCATTTGATGAGGCAAAAATGTGCACGGAGCACACATCTTTTAGATACAGAGGATGTTATAATACTTTTGATACTCTGGTATCTTAGTATTGCTGTCTGAAGATACGTACTTGTGAGAGAAAAGTTCTGTTAACGTGCATAGAAACTGGTGGGGGGTTATTCTTTTTGTAGCCAATGGAAAAGTGTAGAAATATGAAGAGAGGAAGCATATTTTTGTTAATTGAACTATGTGAAAGTATCAGTGTAAGGTGCTGAGTTGCCACCTTTGCCGTTGTGGCAGAAATCTCTTTACTCTGTGCAAAAGGGAACGAGTGAAGACTTAACGAAATAATGCAGTTAGGCTACTAAAACACAGACAATGTCCAGGATTCCTTTAGAGATCCAAGTAGGAAAAAAAAAAAACTACCAAAGATACCATTCTCACGTGGCGTAGCCGTATTGTTGAATTTGTTTGGTAAATTTTAATTATCCCGGTGAAGTTGCTGAGGTTTACCATATGTCTTCTCAGAAACAAGCAGCGAAACCCTCCCCCAGATGCTGGAGAAGTAAATGTTGTCCGTCTGTCTGTTTTTTCAGGGGTGTCGTAGCGTGGAGGAATTTCAGTGTCTGAACAGGATTGAAGAAGGAACGTACGGTGTAGTGTACAGAGCAAAAGACAAGAAGACTGGTTAGTATAAGTGGTAGCCGATTATTATCTGCACTCTATTTAAGGCTGCAGTTGTATGCGAATTCTGGGTCTGAGTTTTTCATTGATGAACAAAAATCTGTCTAAAATACTTCCTTCTTTACGAAGAATAATTCTGCTTTTTTGTAGGGGGTGGGCTTTGACACAGGGCTTCACTTGCAGCTCTTGGTGTTCAGCAGTAATCCCTATATTGGCTGTGCTGGTGGAGAACAATTAAAACACTTTCAGTTTTTGGCTCCAAAGGCAGTTACTTCTGGCTCAAGATCTGCTGTAGGTAGTTACCAGGTTGGAAGTTTTCAAAATTTGATATAAACATTCCACCAGGCGTCACTGTAAGCGCAACTCCTGATTAAAGCAGCAGTTGGTGTGCAGTGAGTCTATACTGCAGTGTTTTGTTGTAGAAAGAAATGTCAGTCTTCATTTTTAAAGCTCCTTCTCAACAAACTGCTGCTTTGCATGTACAAGTGTATTTATCTTTTTAAAACTTGGTCTCTTTGCTTATCTGGTTTGTAACGGCAAGCGTCTTGAAGAAATTACTGCATTTTCTACGAGTGGTGCAAGAGCCAACCATAAGGTCGTTTATATGTTCTTCTTCCATGGCGATTCCTCAAGTTAAAGAAATATTTGGTAGTTTAACAAAAATAGTGATATTAGTGCAGCACACTTTTTTTTTTTTTTTCTTTTTTTTTTTTTCCTGGAAAAAGATAAGGTACAGCAAGATACGATCTGCTCTTTTGGCTCTGACCTTGGTTTCCCTGTAGTGTTGCCGTCACTAGTGATGCATTCCTTTTTAGCAAGCTGGTCATTTTCAAAGCGAACTGTAACGCAGTAAATTAAATATCTGCAATTTTAAATTGAGTTGGCAGATGGCGAAGAGAGCTTGTAAAAAGAACTATGCTCCAAAGCAGACCTTGACAGAAAATAGAGTTATTCTCAGGTTCCAACTGACAAGCTGTGATTTTGGTGACAGGTTTAATGTTCTGGATGCCTTGGCTCCTCTCTTTATTTTAGAATAATGTGCCCAGTTGGTCTCCTGTGGCGAGTGGAAGTATACAGCTGGCGTCGTGCTCTCTCTGAGTTCACTTGTTTACTCAACAACTACCATGAGCTCATTTTCCTTTTCCTTCTCTGTCTTGGGGCCCACTCTGAGAATGACATAACCATTATTCTCCACAATATCTTCCAAACCCAGATGTATTTAAATCATTCCCTTCAGTAATGTTTTAAATGGCGTCTTGGTTTCCAGTCGGGTCTTTAAACAGAGGTGAATTGCGTTTGAGGCATTCCTGTCTGCTGTTTTACCTGCCCAGCTGTGGCGAGGGGGTTAGAGTTAAATGCATTTTTCTTTAGTTTCTTTCCAGAGGAGTTATACTGGAATACACTGAAATTCATAGTGCAGCTTTTGGATTGTTGTTTTGGATTTCCTTCTTTAAACTTGGAGATCTTGTGGTGGTGGTGTTTTTTGGCTTTACTTTATTAATGTGAGACTGGCGCTGCTTCTTGGTTCAACATAACATCTTGAATAATGGTGTCCATTCAAATAAATTAGTGACAGAACACCGGGGGACCTCTTCACGTGCATTTTATTAGCTGTGTGATGGGAGATCTGGAGTTAATTCTGTTTTCTTTGCAGATGAAATTGTGGCTCTGAAGCGACTGAAAATGGAAAAGGAAAAGGAAGGCTTTCCCATTACTTCTCTGAGAGAAATAAATACTATTCTGAAAGCACAACATCTAAATATTGTCACTGTCAGAGTAAGGCCACAGTCTTCTATTTCAGACGTATTTTTGTTCTTGAAATATTGCCTCTTGGCTTTTAGAATGCCTTATGAAAATGTTAGCATTTGTAGCAGAGCTTGTTTCTGTAAACAGCTGTATACTACCCATAAAACTATACAGACATTACCTGTCTCCACATAATCTCATATTTTGCAAAAATGAGCTGTTTGTTGGGGGTATTTTATAGAATAAAGATATTTTTCTATGGATTTTGTGACCCATGGCAGGCGCCATTTATCCTTTTGCCAGTAGATTTCTAAAATGCATTTTTGCATGCTTTTTAAATACCGTGTGCTTGTTTTGATCATTTGTTTCTGTGTTTTAGGAGATTGTTGTAGGTAGCAATATGGATAAAATCTATATCGTAATGAACTACGTAGAACATGATCTCAAGAGTCTGATGGAAACAATGAAGCAACCGTTTCTACCAGGTACTGTTTGCCATAGTCTCTTACAGATCTCAGAACTGCAAAGCTGGCCAAGACAGACCTTGGTGTCTTCGGGCTGTAGTGATGTCAGAGAACTGGTTTTGTTCGGTGACATGTATTGCCTTGGGACATCCTTTGCGTGTTCTTTGGAACAGAGACTTCGCTGCTTTTTCTCTGTTCAGTCTGACTTTTTGAGAGGTGTTAATTTCCGAGCATTACTCGGATGCATTCCAGCTATCCAAATTAATTTTGCTTTATTGGCAGCTCTGTGGGTTTAACTGCTCTCGTTTTGTGACATGTTTTTATGGTGCAGTCTGTCCCCTGCTTTTAAGTTGACATCCCTTTCTTCTCCCTGCCCCTTTCTGGATTCTCCAAACAAAAAAAAAAAAATAAAGATTTATTCTCTTAAATGCATTTGGCTTCTTTTTATCGTTTCAGGTGAAGTGAAAACCTTGATGATTCAGTTACTGCGAGGAGTTAAGCATCTTCACGACAACTGGATACTTCACCGAGACTTGAAAACGTCCAACCTGTTGCTCAGTCATTCAGGCATTTTAAAAGTAAGAATTACATGAAATTTACTTATGAAAAAGTTTGGATTGCAGAATTGCACTTGCCTTACAGCTGTGCCAGGAGCTCGATGGAACGTTCTGCTGCAGCTGTAAGGTTTACGCTAGGATGTGATCAGTAAGAGTGGGCTAGTGGATACTGAATTCCTTACAGCGGGACTACACTGAGCAGTGTTCTCTTCTTGGTGGTGCAGCAAACCAGAAGCGTGACAGTGGCATTTACTTTTTCTGTATCAGCCTCACAATGTTTGAACCGGGATTGTTGCTCTTTCAACCTGAGAGATTGTGAGGCTTAATGGAGAATATAAATCTCTGTGGTATCGCTGAACTGTGCAGTTACTGGTGGAGGTGGAGATTTTCTTTACAAAGAAAAAGTCTTTGAAGTTGCACGCTTTAAAAATCTCACCTTTCACTGACAACTGCAAAGTTGAAGTCAGCTTCTGCTGTTGTTGGGCTTTATTTTCCCCCTGCCCTATAAACTTTCTGTCAAGGTGATCAATAATGGGAGCTCGTTACTTGGCCTCAAGAAGTCAAAAAAAAAACATTTTTCCCTTCAGTGGGAAACCAAAGGCAGGCCCACGAGAAACGGCGTGCTCCACGTGGCTGTTGTTGAAGGTGGAAGCCATGCGATAGCCAGCGTGGCCCACGCGTGTCGGCACTGACAGCGAACGCTGTGGTCAACGTTGGGAATATTGCTCGTTGCCAACTTTTCATTTAGGTTGGAGATTTTGGACTCGCCCGAGAATATGGATCCCCGCTGAAGCCTTACACGCCCGTGGTGGTGACGCTTTGGTACAGGGCTCCAGAGCTGTTGCTTGGAGCTAAGGTATGTTTCTCCTTGTTCGTCTGGCTGCTGGAGGAATGACTCTCCACACTAACCTGTATGAGTATGCTTGATTCTCTTGTTTTGATTCAGAGATGGAAATTCTGAACCTTCAGCATGATCTTTTCTAGTAACACAGCTAAAAAGGTCCCGTCTTCCACAGAGGGAAGGTGGGTGGGTGATGGATCAAGTGTTCCTCCTTTGGGATGCTGATGTAGTAGTGCCACTGCACTTCTTACGGATAAGTGCAAACTGTCACTGTCATCTTAGGCAGCTGGATTTTTCTTTTAACCTTAGTCAAAAATTTGTGACATCTGAGAGCAGAACAAGGTACTAGCAACACTCTGGCAACGTTCCCTACTGGTTACTTGTTTCCTAACTGAAATCTGGATGCAATCAGGAGCATTCTGTAGGGCTCCAGTGACAAGAACCATACCAGTAAAAAAATGCTGCGCTACCACCAAAAAAATGGCTGCAAAAGTAAAAGAAGCCCTATGCTATCTTTCAAAGGTGTTCTTGGAGCAGCAGTGGCTACATTTAAGAAAAGAGGTGTACCATGGAGAGCAGGTTTGGTACCCATAACCTGAGATTATTGTTGTAGCAAAAGAAGGGCCAAGGATCTGTGTGAAAGAGAGTGCAAGGTCGAGTGCTTTGCTAGTTTGTGCTGCTCTGTGAGTGAAAAAGAATGGCAGCGTTGTGGAGGCTTCGTTTCATCCTGTAGTATTTGTGTGTATGGGTATTACTCGTCATTCACTGCAATTTTAACTTCTAAATAAATACAGTTGAGACCTTGGGTGTTGGAGTGATCAGATGTGTTCTGTTCAGAATGGTAGAATCCTTAAAAAAAAAAAATTAAACACAAACCAAACCCTCAAATAAAACCCCAGACTGGAAGAACAACACACCCCATGCTCACCTCCCCCAGACAACTCGGTGTGAGTATCTTACTGGTTCTATAAGGTATATTTCTTCTTTTCAGGAATATTCGACGGCGATAGACATGTGGTCCGTAGGGTGTATATTTGGAGAGCTGCTAACGCAGAAACCGCTGTTCCCAGGGAAGTCAGAAATTGACCAGATTAACAAAGTTTTTAAGGTAATATTTTTAACACCTTTGGATTCTGACTGGTTTTAAAGCCAGGTAATTAGAGCAGTAAGAAACTGAAAGCGCTTGTTGCTCTTTGACAGAGATTCAGCCTTAATAAAGGGCTTACTACTCTTGTTTTACAATACTTACAGTAGGCTAAGACCATGATTTGTGTTTTGTCTGTTTTCTCAATGCTTACCAACTCCTGTAGCTACATAATGAGTAAGCAGAAGAGTTACGCTCTAGAATGAGTTTATTAAGGAGATGTTTTAATTTACAGGATCTGGGTACTCCAAGCGAAAAAATCTGGCCTGGTTACAATGAGCTGCCAGCAGTAAAGAAGATGACGTTCACGGAATATCCCTATAACAACCTACGCAAGAGATTTGGAGCCCTCCTCTCTGATCAGGGGTTTGATCTGATGAACAAGTAGGTGCTAGCTGCGCGCCTGTCCCTGGAAAAGCTGTTCACATGCTGTGGTACTGGTGGAAAATGACGTGTAGTGAAGCATGGTATTTCAGTGCATTTAACCTGGTCAAAATATGCCTGATGTCTTGGAAGTTTCTGTGACATTCCTTGCAATACTATTCCTCACTCTCCCAACAGCTTTATTCAGTGTGCCACGCTCTTAACACCTGCTGTTAAACCTCAGTCCAAGGTTGTTCTCGCACACCTATATCCAAGAAGAACAAAAAAGGTTTTAGTAGTAGTTTTAGCTCATTCATGTCATGTGTAATTACGTGGCGAGTCAGCTATCATGTGTTCTGCTGATGGATCTTATTAAAACAATTAAGTTGCAATTGAAAACAGTAGTATATTCTAGAGATCATATTAAAGAATTAGGAAAACAGCAATCTTGGAGGTTTTCCTAGGTTTTCAAAGTTTGCAAGCTCGGTCACATTGGATGTTCTGGCAGTCCTTTTAACGAACTCTGCTGGTGAATTCTGATCGCATTCCGATTAATTTTTCTTTAAAAGGTGGACAGTGGCTTTGAGAGATTTTTGTTCCCCTCCCTCCCCTAATATTTCCTTTAAATTTTGTGACATGAAGTAGTGGAAAGTGAATTTCGGATCTTACTTAGAACTTGTCTCTGTTAAAAAAATCTAAATTTAAAAAAACATACTTTTTTTAAAAAATAAAAAAAATAATATTTCCAGTTTTTCTAATTTTTAACAGTTATGCTGCTCCAGATTTTTGAGTTGTGAATAATTTATTGGAAGTTAGGTCCAAGCATAACTTGTCTTAATAAAGATAGATATCGCATCAGTGTCATCTGCTTAATTGCTTTGGTTATGACAAGGCTATCGGGCCTTCGTTATTTTGGGTAACAACAACAATACTGTAGTATTTGTGTAGGTCTGGAACTTGCAAAAACACATGAGTAAGTGTACGTTGGTCAGTGGAACTCATTACATGCACAAATCTTGGATATACAAATGTTTATGTAGTCAGGGCCCAATACTGTTTGGTAGGATGGACAGTACAGGAAAACATATTTCTGTATTGTGAAAGGTTTAAAATAATGAAATACAGGTTGTGCAGGTAAGTTACACTATATCCCAGTATTTTGCCGTGTATCAATGTAATCTAAGTTGTCTTCTCTAAAAAGCAAAACAGCGTTGTAAAATACTTTAATTGACCCGTCCTGGGCTGCCTTCTGAGCTGTATCTGACTACCCCAGGGTTCTGAGGTACCTAATGATGTGTGCCGCTGAACAGATCCCTACAAAAGCGGCTTTTGAGATGTAGTTCCAGCTGCGGTTCCTTTAATTAATTACAGGTTCATGTAGGAAGCATGCTTTTCAAATCAGCTAGCTGTGTTAGCTTGCCCAGATGTCAGCAGTCGTACCCATTAATAGAAATCTTTGTTAAAAGTCAAAAAATTCTGCATTGCATTTCTGAAGAATGTATAATTCTGGGACTAAAACTTCTCTTCTTTCTGCCCCTCTGCCTCTTTCCTTCCCTACTTCACTGTCTTCCTAAATTCTTCTCAGCTTTCTGACCTACTACCCAGCCAGAAGAATTACTGCCGAAGATGGTTTGAAGCATGAGTATTTCCGAGAGACTCCCCTGCCGATTGACCCCTCCATGTTTCCCACCTGGCCAGCGAAAAGCGAACAACAAAGGGTGAAACGTGGCACCAGCCCGCGACCACCCGAGGGGGGCCTTGGCTACAGTCAGTTGGTGAGCACAGCTCGTGTTCTCGGGCGGGTCCAAAGCCTGGGTTTGGCAAAGCTCATGTAGGTGGCATCTGTTAAGTCTTCTGGGGCTTGGAAAAAAAGACACGTTGGAAGTCCAGCTTTCCCTCTTCCCTTTGCAAAGGGCAGGGCCAGTTACTGGTGCATTCCCAGAATCACCATTTCCGTACATAACCTGAGAAGGAAATGATGCCTGGTTTTACCACAGTGCAGAACACTTTTTCTGTTGGAAGCGTACGTTGTTTTACACTTTCAGCTACGCTTTTCAAAGCTGCATTATTTATTTTTGCAAAAATCCAACGCCGGGTAAAGTTACGCGCATCTTTGGCTAGGAACAGTCTCCTTTTCCCAGGATTTGGAGAGGAATTCCCAGAAAGGCAAGGCTGGTGTTCCTTCTGGCCGTGGGGCTTGTGCTGCCCATTTTGATGAAAAGCCAGCTGCAAAAGATGCCCTTGGAAGTACAGTATGTTACAGTCCCAGGTGCCTTAATTGTATCAGCCTTGTAGCGCTATTTCCGTGTCTCAGCGTAGCCGAAAGGCACTGCGCAGGTACTGTGCCCTATTTAACAGGTGAAGTAGCCTTTAAGGTTTATTTAGCCTTGATTATTCAGGGTATAGAAATTAACACCGAGGGTACACAGAGTGTGTTTCATCAGACACTCACTAGTTGTACCTCACACTTATTTATACAGTGTGTGTCATGTATTTTTTCATTTCACATGTGCAGTCCAGGTATACAAAGGGAGAATACACCTGAGAGACCTTCAGAATAGAGAACTTTTGAAATAGCAATATTTAAAGGTCACTAATAATGCTCTGCATCAGCCTTAGCTAATGATACAATGAAATCAAACGTTTGTTTTTCATCTCCTAGAGATACTTTATTTTCTTGTTGTTGTTTTAATTTTTGTGTTGGAGAAGTAAACGCATCTGCTTTTACTTCTGTCAGACACTTGCTGACAAATGAATTGTGATTGGTTTTCACAGGGTGACGATGATTTGAAAGACACGGGTTTTCATCTGACCACCACAAATCAAGGAGCATCTGCTGCAGGACCTGGTTTCAGCCTCAAGTTTTAAACTCATGAAAGAGGGGGAGGAGGACGAAAAAAAAAAAAAAACAAAGAGAAAAAAAAAAAAAGGAACTGTTCATGTGAGTGGATATCTGAGTGCCCCAGTTCTGTTCTTCACGTCAGGGAGACTAGATGTTTTTCACAGGCAAAAAGTCAAATGTCATCACAGATTCAAAGGCAAGATCTTGCTGGGTGTGGAGGATAACTGCTGCATTCCATTAGAGGACTGGAATTAACCTGAAAAGCCAAGGATCATTACAAAATTCGACAAAGGAAAACTTGAAGTACAATCCTGGAACAGTTCTCCTGTTTTATTTTTTAGGGTTTGTTTTGTTTTGTTTCCTTGTAAATTTGTAGAATTAAAATACATTTTTATTTGTTTAACAGTGTGAAGGATTTCATTTCTTCACATGCAGGAAACTTGGATGTTGGTGGCATTAAGTCTTCTAGAGTGGAAACTTATTCCCCTCCAATCTGTGCTGGCACTATTACAGCATATTGTCAGCCTGGACAAACTTTTTTTAAAAAAAAAAAGTAGTAAATTGTTTGTGTCTGAATATAGTTAGGGCAAAAACTGTAACAGTTCTGATTTTTCTTTCCTGTTGCGTGCCTTGCAGAGAGCTAGGCGGGGTTGGGCTCAATACTCACTGGCAATATTTTCAGGTGCACTACTGAGCTGGATGCTGTTTGATGTGTTGTATACGTGTATTTACAATGGCACTGGTGCAAAAGTCGTCCTCTATTGTTTTCTAAATCAGATTTATATGGAGACTTGAAACTTTATTTTCTGTAGAAAGTTCTTTTCAATACGCCCTTTTTCCATAAAAAGAAGAGCTTAGCTTTGCTGATTGTATAATGCCGTATTCCAGTCCTTTCTCGTAAGATAAAAGACCAGAGGAATCATGTTGGAATATCATGTCCTTTTGAGTCTGATTTACATTGTTATTCTTTTCTGAGAACAGGAAGATTTGGAAAATACTGGGGTATTTATGCTGTCAGGACTGGGCACCAGTCCAGTAAAAAGATTGACTTGAATTGTAAACGTGCTAGCCGTTTCAGTACATTTTTAAGAGGTTTTCTGGATAACGGCTTTGGAACTGGAACGTGGATGTACTAAACTGGTCAGTTTTGTAACCGGCAGGGTTGGTGTTTGCTGTGGAGGAAGGCGGAACTCTTTTCTCTTTAGGCCCGACGGGTGGTTGCCTAGTACTGAAGGAGAACCAGTTCTGTTCCTAGTCTGGGAACGGAAGCGTGTGTGATTTTAGCAAGATTCCACCTAGGCGGAGCGCGATGACCCCCTGGCTGGATGGAGGGCTTCGCAGCAGCCCACAGCCCACGGAGTCCCGGCAAGGAGCGCCGTTTCACCGCAGCCCGCGCTGAGCGCTGAAGGATTCACCCACGACCGCCTGGTGTGTGTTTCACGCTGTAAAATGATTTCCTTCCTTGGCGTTGCAGCCAGCGCGGGCATCACTGGAAGATCCCTGTTCCTGACAAAAAGGATTATGCATCTAAGTGGGGGAAGCTTTACTAAACAAAGAAAACCTAACGCTGGATTGCAATGGAAATTTAATACTGATAGGAGATGTGCAACTCCATTTTGTATTTTATTTTTTTTTTGTAGAAGGGAAGTACCGGCTCTCCGGCATAGTGCAGCATTGTTCGGTTACTGCAGCTGGGCTTTTCTTTTGTCTCAATTGTCTGTTAGTGCGTAGCGTGCTTGCCTTTTGTGATCCTGAACTTAACTGGCTATGCAGAGACGTGTTTTAAAGTTTTATACTATGCTGTACTTTCAGCTGTGGTGGTGAAACTGTCTTGGAACAGAGGGGAATTTTAATGATGCCCTCCTTGGCTGCTGCCCTATACCGCAGCGTGTGAAACGCTCTGCCATGCTGTTGGTGCTTTTAAGTAGGAAGAAACTTGTTTCAAGAGGTTAAGACGACAACTGGAAAAGGATTATTCTGAGCAATGTAGGCTCCTTTAATACCGGATAAGGATCTTGCTAAATGTAACAGCTGTCAGGGATTCATTCCTACCTGTGCAAACGAATGTGCCACTGCTGTAGACATTTGCTAAACTTTGCCTACCCGTGCTCCTGCTGCGTTCCTGGTGGATGTGGCGCGTTTATGTCATCTCTGTTGAAGGAGTAGGGAGGCTTATTGGTGGGACACCTAAAGGGCAAGCTGTGGGGAGCTGCTGATGGAGGTAAATAGCCTGTTGGTGTAAGGGTACATGAGTAATGAATACAAACCACAGGAAAGCAGCTGGGGGGAGGGGGAAGATGTTCTGTGGGTACTTGAACTGAACATGCTGAAATGTGGAATGGAGTAATTAGGGTGTATTGTGACCCTACATCCTCCTCCTGACAAGGGGAAGAAAGTAATGTTAGGTCTTACACTTTTTTTTTGTAAGTTCTTCTATTGCTATGCACCAGGATCAAAAAAAATGACAGCAAAAGACTTACAGAGTATAACTGGTCATTTTCCTTCCACAATACCTCTGCCATCAAGCTGTTCACCCGTTTGATTGATGAAGAGTTATGTTCTTGGTTGTCAGCAGTCCGCCGTGATCCACATAGTTTAACTGCAAAAATCTTTTGACACTTTACTTTTTAGAAAAAGTTGTGTTTTTTTTTTTTTAATTCTCTGTACAGCACATTCTTGATAAATTCTTTATCATTAAAACTAATTTGGAAAAGTTTTGCATTCTGTTATCAAGGCTCAGAGTCTCTTTTGCCTGAAGTGTGGAAGCAGCCGGTTTAGAAGTTCAGTTGCACTACTGGAGATTAAATATAAAATGCCAAAGAAACATTTTGAATTTGAAACAGAACTAGCAGTAATTGAAGTGGCCATTCCAGGTCCTTGTTAGTGCTTCAGTCTGATTCTCCAGGAATAAGTAGTCAAGATTCTTTCTTTTTTCTTTACTATACAAGTGTAAGTTCCTTCATTAATTGCGTTTGCAATGATGCTCATGTGATCTTCATTTAAGGATAAGTAACCTGGATATGAGTATTCCAGAAGCTCCTTATCTTTATACCAGCTGTCATAAAAAAAAAAAAAGAAGAAATTAAACTGTAAAATGTCTAGTACAATGCAATATGTGTTAGTGGTTCTTCTTTCTCCTAGTAAGTTTTGCTGAGTAAGCATACAGCACAGACGGGACTTAACCTTGGTCCGTTACAGTTTTATGGCACATTTTGGGCAGACGATGGCAGTTACACCAGGACAATTCTTTTCATTATTTTGAGGAGCTTGATGGGAATTTGGGTTCTCATCCTAAAGTAGCTCATGGACCTGGGCTTATTTCTCTCCATTTTGGATATGTCCAGAAATAATATGCTTGTACATTAGTAAGCACTAACAAACTGTTAATTGAAAGGGGAAATTTAAGACTAGTTTTTTGCAGAATACGGGCCAGGGGATTTTGATTTGAGGGTAAGTGTTATCTTTTTGCTACATAGATGTGAACTGGAATTTATCCTTTTTCAACTCAGCTTGCTCATTCCCAATAGTTCTGCTTTCAGACCAAATGCTTTGCAAAGTTACAAACGGTATTTGCACACTCCCTTCTCACTGTTAGCCACCCCTCTTTCTACTCTGGGTGCCAAATGAGACAGTGATGTGCTCGAGAAGATAAAGCGCGTTCTTATTTATGCTGTTTTGTCATCCTTCCTCATCCTTTTTGGTTAGGTAAGCTCTCAAGTCTCCTAAAGGATGGGATTAAATGAGAGAGCACTTACTAAACTTTGCCTTTTTTATGAATTATCTTCTGTCCACAGCGGAAGGTGACATTCCTGCCTTCAGAAACAGTCTTGGTTTTTGTCCTTGGCGGAGGCAGAGTAGGGGGGACCGTTGGAAATGGGAATTCTATCCCCCGGAGGTGAGAGAAAGAAACAGCAAAAGTTAGTCTATCTCACAATCAAGCTTTAGTCATGCCAAAACATTTTCACAGAATTATGTTGGCACCTAAGGAACCTTAAAAGTATTAATTTCAAAATGCCTCCTACTGAGCAATTCTTAGACACGTAACATTATGCAAAGATAACAATTTTGTTGCATGTGAACTGACAGAGGTGGATAAAATCCACTTGCCTGTTGCATATATATGGAAGAGCGTATGTTCGATATATGACCAGTCCACCAGAATATATGGGTTTATAATTAATCTGGTGTAAAAAAAATACCTAAGAGGAACTAGTTATATGGTACGCCTTCTTAGGGTCAGTAGGTATTCATCTGAAGCTTAATGCCACAGCTGCAGAAACTGTCCTGATCCTGCATTAGTCCCTTTTCTGGACTCGTAACACTGAGAGACTAGATACGGTGATTAACATACTTCATCTCCTTTTCTGCAGAGCAGCTCACAGTCCAGCTGTGCTTGAGATGTCATTTGTCTTGTTTACGTCTCATCGCTGCATCAGGAACTGTACTGCATCCCTCATCTCTGAATTTAACACTTCAGCATCTCCCCTCCTCAGCTGGGTCCGAAAGGGAAGCAGGCTGAGGCGCACGGAGTAGCTGTGTTTTCAGAAACTGCCTCTCATGGGTTCAGTTAAACTAGAGAAGAGTGGGACAGTTTAACGTTCTAGTCCACAAATGTTTAAACATAAAAGCTGATTCCTATTTCCAAGCCTTGATCTTGGCTCAAATGTTTGAGTGGGCGTCTCTGCTGTGCTTCTCATCAGAGCTGGACGGCGTGAGTCGTTTGCGCCCACTGTGTGGATCTCCAGCACGGAATTAAGATCCTGCGCATTCCCTCTGGCAGACACTGCTCAGCCGTTACCTCCTCCCTCCGTGCAAACCCCACCAAGAACGGCAGAAGAAAAGTCAGATACCGTAGCAGAAGTCACAGGTGGATGGACAGTGCTTTTTCATCAGCTTCCTGCGCTTCTCACAGAAACCCTTCTGTGCCCACAATGGGCACATAAATAATCTGTCTTTGCACCCTGAAACAGAAGGTGACAAGGCATTGGAGGGATTGGGGTAGGCTGTTCCTTCTGAGAAACCAACTGACATTTCACCTCCATCAGATTGTTCAATGGAAATGATAGAAGTGGGACAGGAAAGAATCTAAACCAGGAATACAATAAATAGGGCAGGGTGGCATTGTCGTACGGGCAGTGGGCTGGATACGGAGCTGCTTCCCTGCAGCAGCAGCAGTGATTTGAGAGCGCTGCTCTTTCCCAGTCCTGCACTAGGGAATGGTTGAAGTGTCAGAGCTTGAGAGAATCTTCCCACAGCCTGTTTGGTCTACAGAGAGTTTTGTCACCTCGTATTAATACCTCTGAGTCCAGCCAAAGAGAAACCAACAGCTGTTTGCCCTCCGCCTTCCTGTGCACGTGAGCTTCCTGCTGCGCACCTGATGCTTGCGAATGTATAAGTGCAAGTCAGGGCTCTCCATGGCTAAAATTGGCCTTTTATTCTTGTATACACAAATACAAAAGGCCCCGAGCCAGTTGCCAGGCTGGGGCACAGTGAGCTGGGCCTGTGGGAAGGCACACGGTGCCCCTGTCCCTGCCAGGGCAGCTCAGAGCAGCATTGCGAGTGGACTCACCCCTCTGAAAGCTTCTCCCACACCTGCCATCGCTTAAAAAGGAGTAAAATCCCTGCTGGCTTACAGCCTAGTCCTGCCAGCTGATGAGATCAAACACCACGAAGCTCCGCGGGATCCAGCTGACGCTTCAGGCAGATCTTTGCACGGTGCTGCCTTCCTTACCGTAAAGCCTGTGAATTCCCCAGACTTCGTCTTGAGAGATGGTCTTTTTCCCAGTCAAAGTGGCGTTGATGTGCATGAGGGCGTTGGGGTTCAGGGAGTGCATGAGTCCCAAGGCATGGCCTATTTCATGAGCTGCTACGTGGACCAGATCCGTAAGCCAAACGCCTGGAAGAGAAACGGAAAACCAGCTGGCATTGTGCGGTAAAGTACATTAGCTAATCCTGGTTTAAAACCAGAGGAAATATTTTAGCACTGGGACAGCATGGTCTTATCAAAGGTTGCCCCGGCTTCGCCTTCTCCATAGCTGCTGGGGTGCAAATAGATGAGCCAATTATTTCCACGTGCTTCTAGTTTCAAACAGCAGCACACGGAGCAAGCAAAGCCACACCACAGGAAGGCTGCCCTGAAAGAGCACTGTTGGAAATGAAGGCAAGTGCCCTGCGTAACGCTTTCTTCCTCTTGTCAGCCTTCTGCTCTGTTCCCAGAGCCCTGAGCTGTAACTGGGAAGTGGCTGTTTGGGAAGGAGATTGCTACTGGAATGTTCCAGTCTGAAAGAGCCAACAGACCTCTGCATCGCCCACAGCCTAGAGCTCAAGTTCCTCAGCAGCACCTCGAAGCCTGCTTCCAGCAGAGATGGAGTTTAACTGAAGGGTAACTCACAAGAGGTGTTGTTTTATTTACTGACCCTTATCTTGACACCTTGCGCAATTACAGGCCACGAGGATCTCACACGATTCCTGTGTTAAATGCAGCTGCTTATGGGAAGGAAGCACCTGAGAGGGGCAGCTTGGAGACGTGCTTGGGTTACCAGTACATGAAATAGGGATCCCTAGGGGGTGGAGTGTTTGGGGGGTTTTCTTAAAGATGTCTGCTAAATCTCTCTGGTATGACTCAGAAGAAAAATGGTTTCGTTTTACTTTGTTCCCATCCTTCTTTATGCCAATAAAGGCGACTAATTCAGCGTTGGAAAGAGCAGCAGCCACCGTGGACAAGCAGGAATCGGCTCAGCCTCGCACCGGCTTTCCAAAGGCAGAAGTGATCCATACAACTCAATCACCCCCGCACAACAGTAGCAAACCAACCGCACCAGCAGCTCCGTATACAAGACTGGAGTTACGCTGCCACAATAGAGAGCCAGTGGCAGAACCGGCACTCGGGACTGTGGCTTATTCCATAACTTTTACAAAACTTCACTAAGAATCAAGTTTTGCAAGTGTCTATGCTTGTTTCAACGGCTGCTTGCAGGAAAATACAGGCTGGGAAAATACACTGTTCCCGGATAACTCCGTAACTTCAAGGCACAGGTTTGTTACCAAACTCTCTGATTTCTGTTATCCCAGACAAATGCTGCCACTTGATATAATTAGCAGACTTCAGTAGTTTGATGGAGAAGGGCATCCTTTCAAAGCTGAGTATTTTACAAAACGCCATCTGACCAGTTCTTTTCTTAACGTGTGCTGACATTCTTGCTTTGAAAACCATCTCTCCTGGGTCTCTGCCCCTAGATCTCATCTGTGCTGTGCTTTGGAAAGCAAGGGTAGGAGAAGTCCCTCTGTGTCACCTCAGATCTCATCTCCTCTTTATTTGTGAGAAGCAGAATATCTTACTTCCAGGAAAAGTACTGAGTAGGTCATGTAACGTGAACTGAATTTGCTAGTTAGTCAGGGACCATCTGCTGTTAATTTAAAGTTAGGTTTGATATTGGTTATAAAAAAAAAATCAAGAAGAAAACACCAAGCTGTAAGTAACACTGACATTTTTAGGTGCCCACAAACCCAGAAATGACTACAGACGCAGGAAAACTAGAATCCGTGCTGTTTACTTCCATTTTACTTCCCTATTACTTCCATCACGTGGAAGTAATACAACATGGCCCTTCCCAGATGCACCTACCCGGGCAGAAGCCAGCTGGAATTACGGAGTATAAAGCTGAACTATTACATCCACTGAACGATTCAGAAAGAAACAGCACTGCCACGTGACACGGTCCCTTATAGCCATTCAGTCACACGACAGCCAGACCAACTGCCAAAACCAGCGACGATCACACCCGTTTGTTGTCTCTTTCCCAGACCAGGTAAATCCCAGAACAAGAATGAAAACTCTAAATCCTACAGGCATAAATTAGGTGCTCTCCGAGACGCGTGTTACCTTTTTTCCAGCTAAACCGGGTGTTCCCCAAGATCCAATACTCATGGTCATCAAAGTGGATTTCCCCGTTGGGTGGGAAGAAAGCGTGGGCAAGCTCCCCCGTGGTTCCATCGAAGCAGTGGTGAATGAGGGACTCCAGGCAGTCCGTGTGGTTGATAGAGTAGAAGCCTGTGGAGAAAGCAGCAGATGTAGTGTCTCCAGCAGGGGAAGTCCAGCCAGGACACAGACAGCTGTCAACTTGTGGTTTACTACTAAAATCTCTGATGGTCTCCCACATGTTTTCCAGCCTACAGAGCCACAAAAGGAAAAAAAAATTAAAAAATAAATGCAAAGCAATTGTCAGGACTGATGGCTGCGTGACACAAACTGCTCAGCCCTGTGGTGACCCTGGATTTAGAGCTGTTTCCAGAGGGCAGAAATGAGTATACTCATTTTCAGAAAGGAACGCTGAGCTCTTTTTGCAACATCACATGGAAATATGTATTATTATTTTTCTGGAGAGAAGTTGGACAGTGAGATGATAACCCCAGGATGTAAACGTCCCATTTTAAATGTAAATAAACACATAGCCTTGGTGACATAGCTGCTTGCTATCTGTTTGCTAGCATGATGACAGTGTCGCAGAGCGCCCTGCATCCACCCTGGGCCACTTGGAGCAGGACAGGCCCCTGGGACAGCAGATCATGTGCTTCTGAGTAGCATCATGCAATGTGAGAGTGAAGAGCATGTTGCAAAACAATGGTAAATCTGCCGGTTACCTCAACATTGCTGCCATCTGCACAGGAAATAACTATTTCACACAGACCATAAATCCCAGGAAGAATGTACATCTGGGGTTAAGACCGAGCAGATAATGCTGCAGCACTAAGATTTTCCTAGGCCTGAGAAACTTGGGAAATAAATACTGTGTCGCAATGCAGGGCCAGAAGGATGGGGAGGAGAGAGAGGGCAGAGAAAAGATGGTGCTTCAACATGATCAACAAAAGGGAGCCTAAAACGATGAAAAGCTGGAATCCATCACCTGCCCTTTGGCTTTGTGTGACCTCCGAGATGTCATTTCACCTTTCAGTGTTCAGTTTTCCCATCTGTGGAACAGAGATCATCCTGTCCCAGTGGCTTTTTTTTTTAACCAGAGGGTTACTTTTTGACAAATACCTAAAGCTTCCTGACTGAAAGATTCACAGAAGGCCGTCATTAGGATATAGCATTTTCTTAGCGTAACAAAAAAGTAGTTTCTCTACCTGACTACAGGCAGGCGATGCCCCAGCCCTTACCCAGGAGGTTCTGCTGAGTGCACACAGCAAAGGAGGACTATCCCCTGCCTCCAAACACTGAAACAAGTCCCTCGTGGAGTCACCATACACAACAGTGTCCCGTCAGCGCAGGAGCCCGGGCGCTCTTACCGATTTTCAGGTCACTAGCCACGTGGCGTGGCACTTCTCTGAAGCTGAACGGTGACACTTCACTCCACATTCGGAATGCAGCCGCTAGCCCCTTGCGCGTGTCCCTGGCGTTTATGAGGTTTCTTGGGAAGGACAGGATTCTGTGGGGACACAGAACAACTACAGGAAAATGCTCTTCCCTTCTCGAACGTCAGCTGAAGGCTCTCAGGGCTGCATCAGGCAATCAGGCATTTCTAGTCACTCCAGCAGCTTCAGAACAGGAGTGGCTTCAACTGGATATTAAGAGCATTTAATAAAACTAATATATTGCTGATACTCTTCACAATCACATGTTCCAGACTACAGCTTTTGTCCCTCCTCAAGCACATCATTTTCGACAAGGTTCTCTTGGAAAACTATTTTTATCCTCAAATCTCCCATCTGTTGTGCAGTGTTGCTAGAACAGGAAACACCTGCGTTTCAGCAGCAGGTAACTCCTATACATAAAACACTTGGGCTACAACGTATGGGCACACGCTGAATTAGAATCATGTCAGGCATGATTTTTTGAAAGAGAGTTCCAAAGAATATCAAAGGTTTGACAGTCAACCAAGTTCTTTCCTTTGAAAAAATCTCATCACTTGGGAGAAAGACATGAGAGAGGTTTTTTTGCTTAGGCCTCAGGTATAGACACAGCTGAACTGTAAGAAAACTACTGGTGCAGGATGGCAGAACCCCTGTTTGTACCATGGAAACGTATAGATGGCCCCTAGAAACTTACCTTGTCCCAAAAGAAGGTCTGCATTCAGGAAATTGCCTGAAGTGTAGCAATTGGGAAAAGTTGTGTATATTCTGCTATCCCTTCTGGTTGTTTTTTAGCTATGCTGTTTATGTTCTCCCTCCGTCCCAGCACATCCTAAAGGGAGCAGAAGGTTTTGTATCAAGCCAGGCTGTTAACGAGGGTAAACCTGGACAATTAAGACTATCAGGAGGCTTAGTCTGTTGGGGATGAGCGTAAAGGGAGAGATGTTCTCTGCTCAGTGTGGAGGAGTCAGGTTCACGCTACCCACTCATTCTTTGTCTTACAGGCAGGACTAACCCCCGCCGTCCACCAGAAAGCCAAGACGTACTGATCGGCACTGCGGCATCGCCCACTGACCACCACCACCACCACCGCGCATCGAGCAAGTAAGGCAAGTGACAGGGTGAGACTTCTGTGTAAATGACGGCGTAACAGCTACCTAGAGCATCGCAGTAACCGCAGCATCAGCCACACCTTGCAAATTATCTGCCCGGCCTGCATTTGGTGACCTTGAGAGACTCCTCCTCCTGCTTGTAGGGAGAAGAAAGGGGTTAGGGGAGAGCTCTCAGCCAGATGCCACCGCTGCCATCCTTCTGCCACCCCACAGGCCCTCCTCACTCCTCACCTCGGGCAAATGCACTCAAACCACAGCTCAAAACGCTTTCCTTGGGTGACAGAACACTCTCCCAGCCCTTGCAGTCACAGCTGGGGCAGCTCTCCAGGGCTACGGTGTGGGAGGCACCCTCACAGCTCCACAGCGGTGCCCTCAGCCCAAGGCCCAAAGCAATCTGCCCCGTGCATTGCTGCTGCCACTTCTACAGGCTTCCAGAAACCCAGTGTCATCTGCCACTCAAGCCGCTGCGGTTTAACAGCGAGTGCCGCTCTCTTGAGAGGTCAGGTCTGGGGCTTGCTCGGAACTTTCAAGTCAGGAATGGCTGGACTTAGCGGCCACATGAAAAGGACCTTTGTTATCACCCAAGACATCAAAAGAAAAAAACTGGTTTGGCTGCTGCATCCCCAGGAGGGTGCAGACCCCAGCCAGGAGTGGACAACAGCCCCCTCTTCAGCCAAACCTCCAGGACTCCTGCTAGTCTGAGGTTTCCTGCCACAGTCTGATCTACCCAGCTGTGCTCAGCTTACAGAACCGTTTCCAAGGGGATTGCCTGAACCTCGTTCTGTCCGAACTCCTGTTAGCTCGCCTGAAAAACGTTCAGCAACGCCATTAATATTTCCCCAGAGAGAAAAAACACCTTTTCAGGATGCCACCAGCACAACCCATCGCGCTGGGCAGTTTCAGGGGCTGTTCAGCCACCAGTAAAGCAAGGAAGTGAGGTGCCCCAAGGCTGAACAGCGAACAGGACCGTCACTGCCTTATGCCAGCCACAGTGGTACAGCCAGACGGCACTGAGGAACAGTTCAGTGTCAAAATCCATAGGAGCCCCATCAACTTTGGCTCCGAACAGCCCACTTGATGGAAGTAGCACCAGCACTGCACATTTACATAGCTCCATCGTATCCCAACCAGACCAGTACCAGGATGGTACTGCTGGAATGATTCCCAGCAGTGGCAAACCCAGCTGGAAATGGGTAATCTGGACAGCCACTTGGCCTTGGCAGAAATGTCTGAAAATATCAGGGTTCATATTCGCTCACCCTACAATTACCAAGGGCTTTTTATTGTTTATTTGTTAGTAACCTAAGAGTTGGCATCCTTTCCTGAAAACACCAGTGGAAAAGAGATTCCTAAAACCACTCAGCACTAACAGGGCTCTGTCCTGAAATCACAGAACCTTTCAACAGCAGTTGCCCTCAGCGATGATTTAGGTTCATACAGAAATCTTAAAATTACCAGCGTGACAGAGTCAGTATTCAATTCTCTACCTTCTGAGAGAAGTCCCTACTTTTGGAAAGCCTACCCCTCTCTGAAGCCTGAATCCACCCCTGAACAGTTAGTTTCACTGTAAGCAGCCTCAGCACACAGCCGTATGTGCGCAGCTTCTAGCGCAGTGACGATGCTTCGCACGATCCACAGCTGGCAAGAGGTGTAGCATTTGGAGAAATACTTCCTACTTCAGAGTGGCTTTAGCAGCTGCCTGTTCACTAGCAAATGGATTAGCAATATTCATCATCGGGTTAATATCTATACCCACGGCAGGAAAAACTCAGACCCCAGTGACACTTAGAAAATGCTCTTAGGGCTAACGCCGAGTCCGTACTTGTAAGTCAAGTTGAAGTGGTCCCATTTCAAGTGCCCTGGTGTGATCGTGTATCGTTTTCTCCGTGCTGGAGGCTGAGGTGGGAACGCTGGACTGTGCAAAGCAGACACTCTCACTCCACGAAGACTGGGCGATGTGGCATCTTCCTTAAAAGACAAAACAGGAGGTTGAAAGAGATGGGAGAGTTTGCAGGACTGAACAGCGTAAAAGAAAAACTACCATTTTGTGGGGCATGTGGAGGCTGGGGAGCACAACTGCTCCTCCTTTACGGGTGTCCAGGAGACAAGACTAGTGCATCAGCTGGCCAGTGCTTTGCAAAACATCCCTGTTCCCAGTGGGCTGAATGAAACCAAGCCAGCAAAAGAGGAGATACATGGTAAGGGGTTCTCGGGGCATGTCTTAGATCAGACACACAAGGAAAGGAAGGGAGCAGCACCCCTCGACACCGGATCACAGAGCACCAGTGCTGCAGGCTCCCTTGAGCTGCTGCGTAACTCCAGAATAGGGCACTGCAGCCACTCCGCTCTTCTCCTGGAGTGCGGCACAGATGGAGCAGGAATGAGGCCTCGGTCGGTTTCTGGCCACAGCAAGTGCTGCAGATCATCCTGGAAAGTTTTCATTTCCTTTCCACTTTTGCTATTGCTCTCCAGCCTCGCCACAGAAGAAATTAAATACTGGACAAATGAGTAGAACAGGCAACCCTTTGTGCAGAGAGCTCTTTATAAAGCTGCATTGTGGACCTGAAATGCCTTCAAAGTAAATAAGAGCCCTGGAAACCCTGGAGTGCGCTCCAGTACATCGTACAGTAAAGACATCAAATTTCGTGACACGTCTAACTCAAACTATAAAAGCCTTTTAGTCCTGAGTAGTGGAGGTAAAAGAAGGGGACCTGACACAGTTCTCTGGAAGTGTACCTGCCCTGCCTCCCAGGACTAAGACACTGAGTATCTCTGGGTTGTCATTGCTCCAGGGCAACAAAACACTTACTAAGCGATGTATACAGTGACAATGTCAGAAAAGCTGCACAGTAGGGGTTTGCTCAGCCTCACAGCACGCTCTACAGAAAGCAAGAGCTCTCTTCATTTTTACCCACGAAAGAGCTGAGGCTCTGAGAGTCAAAACGGCATATCCCTGCTCTCACAGCAAGCCCAGGGCAAGGCAAGGCAAGAAGCCCCAAGCTACAGCTGCCAGATACTGCCCAAATCACCAGCACCTCTCGGTGACTCCAGCTTGTCATGGCTGGTAACAGCCAAGGGGCTCTTTTCTAACGGGACACCAGTCTCCCTTGCTCATGCCTGCGAGCCACACTAGCTTCTATCTTGTTCTCATCTCAGGATCTTTCCTTCCTAGCAGGACAGTCATTTAGGCTTTTTCCAGCTCAGCTGCAGGTCTGGCTCCCAACTTGAAACCAGCAGTCTTTGAATGCAAGGAATGCAAGGGCCATAGAGCATCGCCTATGAGACAGAGAGATGTTAACTAGTTAGTACCTTGCCTTCTAAGCAGCGAGCTTTTGGCAGAGTATTTGAGTGCATTTCTGGGAGCCTTCAGATGCCAATTTGCCCTTGAAAGAACACACAGGATCACCTTTCCCTTCTAATCTCTGTCAGTTTGTTTGCTGCATTAAGGGATCTGGCTGAGGAACCCATACTTTTTGGCTCGCTCTGCTCAAGGCTTAGCCCCTTCTTCACCGAGGCACTGTGATGCGAGTACACTGGCTGTTTTCCCTCTCCTTCACCCCCAGCGGTTTTTACCTCTGATTTTACTCTGAGAATGCCATCTTCCCTCGATACAAAAGGAAAATTTTGCATCCTTTGAGCACCACAGATGAGGTGGAGGATCAGCTAGCCTGTCTATCAGTGATCTGTTGGAGCTCTAAGAGAAGCCTGGAGCAGATTAGCTCATAAATTACAGGATAAGATCCTCTCTTTCTTGCAGTTCTTTCAAGAAGAATTAGGCAAATACTTTCTGCCTTTGTTGTTTACTCTACGAACCCTTGCCGGTATTGGGGCTGATTACACATTCATTCTGGCATCAGTCAGAAATAGCCCAGGATTGCTAGCACCGTGAATTCTCAGTTAGTTTACGGGCTCCAACTCAGGAGACCTGATAACTTCTGACGGGATGCGGTAAGGTATTAACACTCTTCAGTAGCTGTCTGTCTTTGTGACAGCTGCTCCTGCTCTTTAGCAAAGCCAGCAGAGCAGGTGGTGTGTTTGCTTTCCAGCCTCTATAATTCACAGCCCAGCTGGTGCCATTTCCAGCTGATGATAACACACCGAGCTGGAAGCTGCATAGGCTGAGTATCAGCCACTGCCCATTCTGTCCCCTCTGCCACTGGGCTACTAAATTACACCAGCACAGGGTGAAATTCTAAGGCTCTTAAAGCCCCCTGGGTATGAACAGAGGAAAATTAGATAGTCAGAAACAGCCTGCCGGCTTCTCCTTCTGCAAGGAAAACCCCTGCAGCCCCAAGAGATTAAAATTACTGTCCTTCCTACAGCCATTGAGCTTAAAAGTCTAAGGCTTAAGTGCAAGGGGGTGGGGGTGGGGGGAAGAGGTGTCCCTAGTGAGTTCATCCTTAAAATGCAGAACAAAGCAAGGGTGACTCAGGCCCAGCAACAATCACTGCAACCTGTATCTGACCCAGCCACTAGCTCAAGAAAGGTGCAGAAGGCTGAGTTCTCTTGCTCAAACATTCTGCTCAGTCTCTGTTCTACTCTAGTCTTTGTTCTACCTACTACTGGTGCAACAGGATGCTTTTAATTAAGAACGCGTTGCAAAATGAATTGGGGATGGGTGGGGTACCACACATACGCTATAGCTCAGATGGAGGATTCTGACAGAAATGGGATGACCTAGCTAAAAACTTCACGGTATAATCTGGATCAAAGGTTCTGTCTGGAGGCCAAAGAACCAAGACTATGGGAATACTCAGAACTGGAGGAGCAGCCAGCCACCCCCAGGAGGAAACCCATCTGACTGTGGTTAAGGGCTCAAATATTCAAAAAATTTCAATGCGCTCTCTCTCAACTACTGCAATAGGCACCAACATATATAAAGGCAGACACTGGCCAACATCCCTGCTTGATGTTATTCACTCTCTGCAGTTGGACCTCCATTAATTTACTCCACTGAGTTGTAGCGAGCACAGTTTGTTCCCCTCTCTCACAGCCCCCCTCTCCTAAGCTAAACAGTAACATAACTCTTGTGACTTAGTACCAATTACCAAGAGCCCTGAGCATGTGATGCAAACAAGGGGGGGTATTGCCAGAATCTTCATAAACACAAACAGCAGGAGAGGATGCAAGCGCTTGGAGAAGATTGTTTTGGGTTTTTTTATAAAATTAAAAAGTAAAATTAAGCCAAAAGCAAAAATTAAAACCAGCTACTGAGTGCCAGAGCCTTGCTACAGTTCCCCCTGAACACCAGTCTGTCCCAGTGTATCTTGCTAATGGATGGACCTTGAGAGTTAATTATCACCTAATAGTTTCTGTAGGTCCAGTGTTAACTCCCAGGTTAGATCTTACGCTGTGAGCCCTGCCTCTGGAGTTCCTAGGAAAGCTCAGCTGCTACAGAGATCAGAATACATGCATGCCACATCACACTAGGCTGGGAAAGCAGAGGTACTCGGCATAGCCAAAGCTCTCAGGGAAAACCACCCAAATCTGTGCATTCACTGTTTGGTTGTTTGCAAGCTGCCCACACAACCCTAATGATCTGATTCATCTTGGGTGCCTAATTACTTTTTAGGGTCCTTTACAAAAAGGGACTCAAACAGCCATAAAACAGACCTTGTTGCCTTAACTGCTATTTATATATTGTTTAGGTTGCTTCCTGTATGCATCTGTCTTCTAAAAAGAATACACATGAACGTACATTTGATATCCCCATTCCCCTTTCAAGCATTTGTGAATTGGATCCTTTCTCCTACCTGACTTTTCTTAACTGCAGCTCCAGCTGGATCTCCCACAACAGCCAGAAAAGCCACCACAGGGAATATGCATAAAAATCCCACAAGGGTTCTGCAAGCATTGCTCTTTTTCTTGTCAACTGAGAGGCAGCTCTTCCTTCTGTTTGCAGAAAGCTGTTCTGTTTGGTCCATGTCGTTCTGTAATACTTTTTAGAGAGAGATGTGGCAGATAACACTAAGACATTCTCTTCACAGAATGCATTGGTAATCCTTTTGCTCACAGTTGCATTTGGAGCGTTTGTGAGTAGCCCTGCCAAAGTTGTGCAGAACCACTAGAGTTTTAAAAAGCTCTAAAAAAAAAAATAATAATAAAAAAAGTAGACTTTACATTAAGCCTCTTTCCAACGTGCCAGAGATTCTCTGCCAAGTGGTATCATGTTACTGCAGCTGAAAGTTGGGCTGGCGGAGGAAAAGCAGCAAAGTGAAACAAGCTGGGATGGACATGAACTCTTTTCTTTAACTGACTGTATAATCAAGAGGACAAATCTGCAGTTGTCAGCTTTATGTAATGAAAAAAATTGGGGGAGGGGGGCAGCAAAAGGAATCCAGAAGCCAGCATCATGCCCTTGGAATGTTTCATGAGGGATGCTTAACGCTAGAAGAGCTGTCGTTTGTCAAGGGCTGTCTTCAGGAGCAGAATGAAAAACGAGATGCTGTGAGAAAGCAGGCAGGCTTCTCGGCTTAGGAAATTCTGGTCAGGGAGTTTACAAACTCAGATAAAAGTAAACAGCAACCCCCTCTTCCATGAAACTTGGCAACTGACCACCAATTTTCTCCTATACTTGGGAGCGACCCAGTAAGGGGTTATCACGCTGAGAAAGACAAGCATGGTCAGAATCACGTGGCTTTTGGGTACCACTGACCTGGAGAAGCGGTTCATTTGTCTGGAGCTGTTAGGTCCTGCAGACACAAAGGCAATTCAGGAATTTTAAGAAAACTTACTCAGAAATTCTGCAATTTTCAGAAACAGTGGCAATTTTCTGTCTGGTCACTAAGCTACTTAGTGCTCTGGAGGTGGGGTGGCCTTAGCTAAACAGTTCTGACCAGAGGAAAAGGAATGGTGCAATCTCCAAGTTTCACAAGCAAACAGCAGAGAGGGGGTAGTTCTGTTGCCAGCCAGCGTAAAACATTCCTAAGGGGGTACCTGAAGCATTTGAAAGGTTTCAGAAAATTCTTGCAATGTTAATCATGAAAAATTTCTTTAATTTTTCTCCCCCTAGTTCACAATCAAGCTTGCAACATTTTATAAGTTTCATGTATTTTCAGACTAGAGCTGGCCCGGAGCTTTTAAACAACTCAGAATAAATATGACCAATGAGTCTGTGTACAATTTCATGAAAATTTTCTTTTTCAATTTTCACCAAGCTCCCCCCTGAAGAAACCCCGTGCTTTCTGCAGAGAGTGGACAAAGTGCAGCAGCTGTTCAGATACCGGGAGAACGACAAAATAAGAATTAATATGGAAGGAAGTTATGGCTAGAATTACAAAGGAAAGCTGGAACTAGGAGGAAGGGAAAGCAGAAAGCAAAGGACCAGAGCTGTTAACTCCTGTGGACCAAAGCAGCCAACCGCAGCAGTCCGAGACAGTGGCTCATCTCAGCTGTGAGCTGCGAGTTTCTAGGGATTGTTACACCTCTTCCCCCGTAGCAGAGCTTGCAGAACGGAACATCCCAGAATGGAACATCCCTGCTTTGTTCTGAGCTCCAGAGTGTGGTGCAAACACACCTCCATTTGTGACTTAAGCTGCAGGCCACAGCATGAAGGGAGAAACTAGTAACAACACGCTCCTAAACTTATCAATGTCTCATGTTCCCCGGAACGAGTTTCTGTCAGTCTGTAGATGAGAACACATCTGCAGAAAGACTGATTGAGAAAGGACTCTTGAAGTAAAAACCTGCCTTGGAATGGGGCTTAAAAACTTCAGCCAAGAGCTCTTCTCCAGTAAAGCAGTACTGGCTTGAAAGGAAAAATACAGCTAGCAAACACCATGCTGGAAGAACACTGAGTTTTAGTTGTGGAACTGTGTAACGGCATTAAGTGCATCCGCCTTTCGTATGGCTAGGAAGAGTCAGCGGTGTCTGAAAAAGATTTTAATTTATGCAGTTATGTATGTCCTGTCCTCTGGCCAGAGTATCTGAGCATCTTTCAGTCTCTCAGAGCATTTAGCGGCCGATCAGTCTCGCAGGCAGGGCAGTGCTATTGCCTGTACCTTACGGGTTAGGGCCCACAGCGTGCCACGCCGGAGAAAAGACCTGCCTCAGGTCAAGCCTGGAATCTTGCAGAGCAGGAACCTGAAATCTTCCAAGCACCCAGTTAGTGCCTTACTGTTTCTGAAGATGACTACATGGACCTGAGTTTTAAAGCACAGATTAAGAACTCACACAACCATGCAGCCGGAGGGAACTAAGACATTTCCTTTGTCCCAGTGTAAAGAACGTGAAAGTTTTTGTAAAACACAACTCAGCTCAGACCCACCTTTCTCCCCAAAGTTAGTATCTAGAGCTTTAGTAAAAGCACATTCTTGAGAACCTCATTGTTTCTGAATACTTATTCACGCAGCTGCTAAAGGTTAGCATACCCAACCCCTTTCCACGAGTTATTCAAGTAGAAGTCTCAAGTATTCTGAATGGGGAAAGAGACCATACTGTGCACTACCTGTTTAACTTGCACCACGTGTGGTGGGTGAATGGGGAATCTTGACCTGCAGAGAAGATTCCTGGCCTCTACGACACTTAGGATCCCACTTCCCTGGCAAGGTAGCAAGCAGGTTAGACCTTGATGGATCAGAAGTGAGAGCAGGGTTTCTTGGAAAGCACGTCGTTCATTGCCCCGCCCCCCCCCGCCCCCCCATATGCTAGGAATGTACTGTGCCCATCCACATAAAAATTCAGTGCCTGTGCATCCAACTGCACCAAACCACCGGCTGCAGAATGCTTTCAAAACTTTAAATTTAAGCCAAACATTTGCTCAGAAACCAGCTCAACAGTAAGGCCAAGACAAACCTCAGTTATTATGGCAATGAGAGGCAGATGAGGAAAGCTGTTATGCTGAGTTATTCAGAACTTACAGATGCAACTTGCAGTGTGAAGGGAGACACACAAACTTAATGCTCTGCACACTAACAATGCTTCTGATAAAGTCACTGTGCATCTAGATTATTTGGTGCACAAGCTCTGGTCAGAATCCTCAGCATTGCTGCTGATAAAAAGTGAAATTTCATGTTTATACTTAGCTCATTAGTACTGTGGTTGTTAATTTTCTAAGCACAACTCTTCTTTTTTTAAGGGTTATTAGGACCAGAGTGCACATCTGTTGACATTTCATCCCTGTTCTCTATCCTGGGTTAAGAATATCGTGGCTTTCCCAAGAGATTCTTGTGCTTAAAGGACTCTCAGATGCAGCCATCAGTGGCCTCAAATCTGCAGCACTTGTCAGAACATAAACCTCTTACAGATGCTTCAGACAACCCCCCAGACTCCCTTCTGGGAGCCAGTGTTGCCCCGTGCCAAGGGCAAAAAGTTAGCCTGGAGTTCCAACAGCTGAAAATATTCTCAATGCTTTAGCAGGCAGCCTGAGCCCCCAAAAGGACTGCTTTTATAGGAGCGCAGGGAACCGCTGCTGTGACTTCAGAGTTCTGATGAATTTTAGAGGTCCTGGGTTCTCAAGTGCAGATATTTGGTTTGGACTATGGGCAAGAACTGTCATCCTGACTATATTTGGACAGAAAAACATTCCTGGCTTTGGTTTCTACAGAGTGTCTAAAAGCAATGGAACACATTACACTTTGAGGGAATCCATATGGTGTCACGTGGAGCGGGAAAGGAAGGCAGGGTACAGAACTGGCTTTGCTTTGTCTTCAAGCCATCAGCAGCAGTGACCAGGACCTGGGTATCCTTTGTAGGGAGCTGGGATTTTCTAAAGGAACACTCCGAGAGGCATACGCTGAGCTCTCTGCATGCAACCACTGTCACATGAAAAAGCAGGCTCTGGACAGCTGTCGGAAGGGAATGAATGTTGCATAACATTGCATAAAGCCTGCAACGGTCAACAAGAGACTATAGAGAACATAAGGCATGGGATCGTTTGCGCAACACAGTGCACTTCACTTGTTAGATCCCCTCGGTCTTGCTTTGCTCTTTCCAATCTTAATTGCTGAAATGTTTCAAGAGGGGCTGCTGTGTAACACACAACATATGGCCACATTCCCAAGGGCGAGTTTTAGCTCAAAAACAAATACCTTCTCACTTCCAAGGATTATTCTTAGCATTTCTCTCCGCCCCTTTATTCAGCATTTGTTAACATTAAATGTTACTTTCAGCACTATTTCTAAATGGTTATCTCCGTGACATTAGCCACATCTAAGAGGAAAGGTAGCCCTGGTGCAGCAAGCCAGGTAGTGCTTCGTTCGAGTCCCCAAAACGATGCAAGAACCATCTACTACTGTAGTAATCTAATATTGTCTATACTCATGCGATGAGGTGCTACACAGAGAACCACCATTCGTGCTAGAACTGCAGCTGTCTGACTATCCAAAACCAACCTCACCGCTGAAGAAACCTCTTCTTTATTCATGGATTGTTTATCATTCAGCATTGGAACAAATCGCTCCCATTAGCTTCCCCTGTTGGGAACTGGGAGCTGTACGTGGAGGTGAGGAAGACAGGGAAAGGAGAAGGACCTAACATCTGATCGTGCCTGACAGCTCAAGGCAAGAGCATCAGTGTTTCATCTCTAGGGCACCAGTCCAAACCCAGGCCACAAGCAGGAGAGGGGGAGTGCACACAGCTGAATGTGATTTACTACACATTGGCTTCTTGGTGGCCCATGTGAAAAGAATTAGCAAATCCTCATATAGCTCTTATTTTTAAAAGCACCTACATATTTATCCCTTCATCTCACAACTTGGGGGGGGGAACCCAACCAACCCAACATTCTTGCATGGTTCCTGTGGGAATGGCTGTTAAAACTTGTACTTTTTCAGTGGGTCACACACTAAAAAGGATTGTGTCTGCTGTAGCAGGGAGCAACATTCCCCAGGGAGGGGGAGAATAAGAATGTTCTTTAGTCCCCAAGTGTTCTCCCACTTTCTATCATGCAGTCCCTCGTGATCAGCATCTGCTGATGTTCCTAGAAAAATCCATGGTCTGCTGAATAGCAAATGAGCTGAAAACAAGGGCTTGCTCCAGCTGGCAAAGAAAATGGAATATTTTGCTTAACTGACAATTTGGAGCTGCAGCTCACAGAAGTGCCTGTACTGGCCTGACCTTGTGTTACCAAAGAGACATGGTCTTGACCCCAGTGAGAAGCTCAGCACTCCAGTCATGGCCACGTAGCGAGCGGAATTTCAGGAATAAGATGAGGGAGAAATTTTTCTCAACACACAGATAATAAAGCGTGTCCATAAGGGAGTAAGAATTGCTTCCCCGGGTGGGGCTATTTTTGTTCTTGCTCTTTGGTGGGCTGTATTAATAACCTGTAGGCCATCTATAGATATACCAATCCTCCTGGTTTGGAAGCAGCATGGACTAGTGGGAACACAGTCCATATAGCAAGATGCATTCTTTTCCCAACTACCTCTCCACATGCAAGCTCCCTCTCTCTACTCCCTCAGACTCATGCCATCTGTAGAACATGGAGTTTTGGGCACACTCCCAAGGGAAGTGCTTCAGAAACCCTGGTTCCAAGTATGAGATGAGCTGCCACCTTGTATTTAGACTTTGACACCAGCCTCAGCGAGGTCTTTCCCTTTCGAAGCCATTGACGTACATTGCTGCAAGGTACTGAGCTGCCTTTCAAGAGATGGCACCCCAAGGGAAACAAGGAGCCCCCCAGCTCATTTCTGGAGACTGCTGTCTCATTTGTGGGAAATCAACTGGTAATAAACACCATGCAGAAAGTTACTCACTATCTACACTGATAAACTAATGACAATGTTTAGGTTTTGTCTTCAAAGAGCATTTGCCTACTGCTCTTTCATTTCCTTGCCTCTCTTCAGCCCGTTGCTACTCGTATAACCAGCAAGAATACCAACTGGTAGCAAAAGGAGAAACGGGAGGAACATCTGCCCCCACCTTGTGCCCTCTTTTCCCCCTCTAATAATCTCCAGCTAAATTTAATGCAGCCCCTAATCTCAGTCCAGGCTCTTGGCTCTTTTCCTGCTTACTACAGATAGCTTTTCGCTTTTCCTTCTTGTGCTTCAGATGCAAGCCTGGAGTGGAGCAGCGAAACTCTTTTTGCAGGCTGAGAGTACAGGCCAGATCACACATGAACTAGACAAACTAGCAAGTACGTAAAACTAACCATTTCACCCAGTGGAGCACTCAACAGCTCCAAGTCACTCTCCGACCTTGGCCCTCCACATAAACGGGCTTATCGGGAAAGATAAACGGCAGAACCTCCCTCACTTCTCCAAAGCCTCAGACTCCCACAGAGCAGAGCCTGCCACGGGGAGCAAAGCTTACCAAAAACATACGTGGCCCATAGGGGCATCTGCTTGCCTTCTACTAGTGAGCTCTTGTTCCTGTGGCTCCACTGACCAGCTTGTCTCTTCTCTGTTGTGGTGCAGGAATTCCCTTCTTCTTACTAGGAAAATGAAAGGGTCAAAATGGCGCTTAACATCTCAACTCTTGCTCCTCAAAAGCAGTCACAGAAGGAACAGCGAAATGAAAGAACAGACTCCCAACCTGATTGCTGCATTTACAAACCATTCCTGTAGTTCTTAACCAGGTACATTATGCTGTGCAAAATTCCATCTCTTATCTTGGCCATACAATGCATTTCAGACATAAAAACAAGATCAGGAGATCTTGAGAAGGAACTTGCATTTTAAAAAGTTAAAACATAAAACTGAGGGAAGCTCTTCTTTCCCTACAAAATCTCTTTTCATTAGCCAGGAAAAAAAAGAAGAAAAATAATCTCCATTTTCTGCAACAGCTGCACAGCTTGGAAGTCAAAGGCTGCAGTCTTCCTACAGTTTTTTTCCTTTAGGGAGAATAATCACTTGGAAGCCTTTCTTCATTTAGTAGCCAAAGAAATTATTTTAAAAATGAAGCAGATGCTCCCTGTTGTTTCTTCCTGAATAAAATGACACCTTAGGCATAAAAGAGGAGAATAACACAACAGATACTGAACAGTTTGCCACCTCTGTCCCCTCTTCCCCAAGTGCCAGCACACACATACATTTAACACACACGACGAAGCATCAATCAGTTTAACCTTTACTAAACTGCTTTTGGATTTGCTGTAGAGGCTTGTAAAAGAACTGTATTTCAAAAAAATGCTTAGAGTGGGGTTGGGGTAATATATAGCCTGGAAAACTATCAACCTGCATCAAATAGTGGTTAAAGCAGCTCTTACATGACAAAGATGGCTCAGTCTTGTACTTCTGGAAAATAGCCTTTGCATGGCACTTTTCTATTGCTGCCCTACCACAATACAGCCAACATTTTGGGGAAATGTCTGGTTTATTCCAAAGGAATTTACACTAATGTGAACTTCTAGGGAATAAGTAAATGAGTACCTGCACCTCTGATTTTTAACAAAGCGGATTCTGAAATTCAGCGTTAGGGTTTTTGGGTGCTGAATCTAACCCAACCAAATAATTTAGGCATTAAATCTGATCCATTTCCATAGCTCAAAAAATCCACTGAAACCGTAAGTGCCTCAAGTGAGTATTTTGACAAAGATTATCTATAGGAGTCACAGGCTGTGATGCAAGACTTCGTCACAACACCAAGTGATTATGAAGCAGCGATAAGGAAGAAGTATTAAGTATTCCTGTAACTACCATATATTCCACAAAGTTAAAAATGTCTTTACAAGATTTGCCACCTCTTTGCTAATGAACAAAGATAGTAGAGGAACACCGTTGTTTGGTTTGGTTTAAATATTGCTTGTAATATCTAACAAACAGTACGCTTGTGTATAATTGTGTCATTAAAGATACACACCACACACGCAAACATGTACGTATATATACTCACACTCATGGCACACAAGCCCTACAGGCTGCCACTTTCACCAACAGTTAATTTACAGGATGGACTCAGTGGATAATATTTCTTCAGTCAGACAGTTGGAAAACACAATACAACTGGATCCGTATTTCAGCTACCATTTGTACATTCATTTTAATGCTCAGGAAAATATATATTTTATTTTATTAAGTTTTGCTGCAAAACAAAGAAACAAAAATGAAATCCCTTTTTCTCATGTCTTAATTATTACTATTTATTTTCTTTACACTTTGATTGGAGTATTTAACACCTGCCTTTGGCATTATGGATAGAAAGCTCAGGAGTCTCTGAACACACAGTTGTGCCAAAAAAAAATAAAATAATGGAAGAGTGTCACTTAGAGGTTAGAAATATTTGTTGTAACAACATATTTTCTCCAATCAGTGTTCACTACTTTATCTCTAAGGCACACACTCTGTCTTTAGGATCTCATTACATCCAGATTTGCCTCTTGCCAGTCCAGGCTGTTGTTGAGCCCACAAGCACTAGTTCAGAGAGCATGCTGTCTTAGGACATTACCTCCCTACCACTGACAGGCAGCTGGGAGAACTGACACCATGACCCATCTCCTCCGGTATCTCCTCACGTCAAGTGTAAGCGTATGCTTTGCCATTGCCTGCCAAGGTGTAAGGTATATCCTACAGCATCTGCTTCCAGAGCAACGCAAGGCTGCAGAGCTGGCACTGCAGGGCACTAGACAGGATGCAGTCACCCGAGTTGGATGCTGTTGAAAACATCTGCATATGGAAGTCTATTCGCATCTGGTCTGAAAGTGTCTTACACCTTCAGCAGACAGCTCGGTGGTCTTTACTTCAGGTTTTCTGATGGATCAGCAGCACAGTGTGAGGGGCTGCCTGCCCTCAAGCACCACTCCTCGGCCTTATGACACTGCAAGTAGAGGGGACTCCCCCCACCTCCACCCAAGTCACATCAGTCATTTGCTTCCCTCTTTCAGGATGGCTTTGCAGTAGCCAAACTCGACAGCCTGACTAGCGCTTCTCATCTATAATGCAAACAAAAAGGAAGTAAAGGAGGGAGGTGGGAACAGGAAGGGAAGCAAGCGGATCCTTAGACAAAGATCTGAATCCTCTCCCGGATAGCCTGCCGGCAGATGGGGCAGACAGTAAGGGCTGTGCTGCAGTCTGGGCAAGAGCCGTGTCCACACTGGAAGACCAGTTTGATTTGGTCATCGATGCAAATAGGGCAGGTGATGCGCTCTTCCATCTGCCGGTAGCGGTTCTGCAGCTCCTCCATGAGCTTCCTCTGATCTGTGGATTCAGAGCCTGGGCTGCACTCCACCTCGGTGCTGTCTGCAGGGGTGGAGAGCAGGAAGACAGTTAGTCACTAGTGTGCTCTGCCTCATGCAGTGTCTTTTTAATTAAGACTTTGCCCCTCAAGAGTAGCAATTCCTTCAGACTAAACTCTCTTCACTGAGCCTTATCCAGGCATTCCTCAAAAAAAAAGCCTGAGATGATGCTTTTTACGGACTGGCCAGCGTTGCTTTCCTCCATGTAGTTGCTCAGCTGGTTAGTGTATGTTTTTGTTTGTTTGGTTGCTTTTTTTAAAGGAAACAAAAACGTTGTCTGAAATGCCCTGCCTTGTTCTGGAATGTGCTGCTGCTACCCTCAAGTTAAAACTTTCAAAGCTGCTTGTAATGCTCTGCCATACCAGTCTGGCAACACTTACAGTGCTATGAGTACTATGTTCTCTCAACCTCCTGTTCACGTCTGGGATTTAAATTTCTGGTTAAGTCTTTCAGGACATACATGGTAGAACAGGAAGAAACCATTTTACATCACTTACATTGACTTTTGCATATAAGAAACTATACAAATAAGAGTAATTTGGTCAACACTAAGAAATGAAAAAACATCAAATCCTGGACAACTGCTAGCTTAAGTAAGTAAGACTCCTCCTTGTTTCAGCTTTCAGCCTACTGTTCATCTTCTGATCCTCAACTTTTGATTAGGTAGAGCTTTACACTTCGATATAGACGTCCCTTCCCCCAGTATTCTGGAATTAGTTACACTTCAGTGGTATAAGAAGTGATTTCAAATCCATAAAGGTGAAGCAAGTTTGGGGATGGGGAGCTTGTTAAAGGCAAACACTGAAGACATCACTGATAAGGACATCCTGCTGAGATTTTCAGAGACCTTGATGTTCCTCTCCTCCAGCAGAAATTTGCATGCAAATAGCTCATTTGGAATTCTCATCATTATTTTGCTGCCAGTCTGTAACAAAGACAAATGCTCCTGTCTACTGTCAAGTAGACTTGCTATTTCTTGCATTACAGAGTTCCAAAGGATTTCTGGTTTTGTCAGCTGTATACGTCCATTGCCATGTGACAGGCTCTTGGCTCCCCTGTGCTTTTTTCAAGGCATCAAGTCTATATAACCTGACTCCAACAAAGCAGTCCATAATACTAAGTGATGAGCAGCAGGACATGCAATCCATTTGCGCGTGCACCTGCCATAAGAGTGATCTCAGCTACAAAGACATCAACTCTCATCACCTCTATGGAAGAAGCTTCAGTGGGAAACCTTAAATCTAAGGCAGGTGCAAACCTGCTTCTAGCTTGCTGACATGCATGATATTGCTCATTCTGGATGCTGAGTAAGGTGAACAGAAGACAATCTTTTAGAACCGGGCTAAAAAGCTTTATCAAAACAACCCAGCTCAGTGATTCCTGGACAGCTGGCTAATGCCAGTCCCGCACAGGCACTGTAATTTCAGCCAAGGGAGAAGCAAGGCTTTCACAAGACGTAATTTTTCCTTTCTCACAGATTTTCACTGTTAAATCACCGCCTGTGAAAATGGTTAGACTGACACATAGATAACCTAGTATTTGCTTTCAAGATGCAAAAGAAGCCACGCACAGGACAAGCTTTGTCAAATGTCCTCTCCTGTCTATGCAGCTTGAGCTTGGCCCACAACACCTGAGAGAATCTACCTCTAAAGGTGGTCAATGGAAAAGGCACAACCCCCTCTCCCCTAAAGAACCCAAAACAAAACGTCATCTCCCTTCCTCTTCCTTATGCTTATTTCACTGAAAATCATTGATGCTGCTCAAACTAATGTGACCCTTCCCGCAGCACTGAACAATAGGAACAGCAAACATACCTTGTTTCAGTTTTTTGGTTATTGTCACTTGACATTTGATGCACTTCTTCATTCTCCTGGAGCATTCTACCATGCATGATACAAGAAGAGATTACAATTAAGCTCACTGATGATAGAATGAAGAGGAAGACGACAGACTCAAGAACATCAGCTTTGAACAACCTGAGACCTCCCTGGATGATTAAGAGATTGTTTCTGCATGGAAATGAGAACGCTACCTTCTTTTTGAGCTACATCCTAGTCTCTTGGTTTTGTCTTTCCTACGCCAGTAGCAAAACCAACGCCTTTAAGTCCTCAACACTCTGTGCTACTGGAACTGCTGCACTGTGGATCAAAACAGCCCTTTGCTCTGAGGGAAAAGGATGCAGCTCTGGCACACAGTCCTTACCAAATTCCCTGTGGTCAGACTGTGAGTGCCTTGTGAGATAACAAACTTGCTGACATGTTTGAGCAGGCTGCCATTAAAACAAATGAAATGCAAACCAGTAACAAAAGCCAGAGAAGGAAATCCTTCTCAGGAGGTTTTTGATGGAAAAAGCAATGCCTGCTAGAACTGAAACATCTGGCTTTCCTTCTGAATTACCCAGGGCATCTATAAGCACAAGCAAAGCTGCCTGGGGTCCCAATCAGCAGATAGTCAGAACACCCCATGCTTTTTATAGATAACTTTAGACATCTTATGCAGCGCTGAAATCATGCTGGGGTTGTTTCAGGACATAAACAGCACAATAGCTTTGTGTCTGAACAGAGTTTGATTTATGATAGTCCAGCTAGGGAAGCTAGGTAGAACAGGAAACTAAAATTTAAAAAAAAGACACACACACACACAGAATGAACTTACCTTCACAGACAATACTGTGCTGGCATGGGAAGAAATGTATGAGCAAGGCCAGCTCTGAGCAGACCAGGCACTCTGTGGGGACTGCCACACTCGAGACACTAAGGTTGGTCATTGTGTTGGGGGTAGTGTGCACACGGCGAAGGCTGCAGGTGATGGCTGAGCTGTCTGAAGAAATCTGCTGTTCCCTGCAACCACAAACGTAATAAAATTTGAGCCACGCACTTCAGGTTCTCCTTCAGCAACCAGGTAACATTGTATAGATCGCTGGAAAACACTCCACATGGAGACAGAGCAGCAGATGCTCAGGTAGCATAAACTTGTAAACCTTCACTGCCCTAGTGGGACCAACTCAGTCTTTAGTAGCTGGGATTCTGACTGGATTTATCTAAAAAGAAAGGGAAAGAGCAGAGATGACTAATATTTACACAGGTTGAAAGTGCTCTTTTGGAGGGCAACAGTAAGGTATTGATGGTACAATCGCCTCCTGGGAGCAGTCAGCTTTTAGGAGCTATTTTAAAAGTGCAGTCCTAAGGATCCTTCATTTTTGCATGCTCCTGAAAAGTGCCTGGGGTGGTTGTCTCCAAGTTTGCCTCTTGCATAATACAGGCTCAGATTCAGATTTCTGTCCTGGCATTACGAGCCCTCAGCACCCAATCCGCCTATTACTTTTCCTGCCAGCCGATCATCTGCTAGCTAGACCTACTACTTAAACTGCAAGAATCATTGATGACTGAACAGAAGGGACAAGGGTGGTCATTTACTAGCAAATGTGTCTTCAATACTGCCAAGAAATCCCTGGCCCACTAGGAGTACTGCGAAGGGGTGCGTGTTGGTTTTTTCATGCAAAGTCAGTAAGTTTCTGGGAAGAAACTACTATCTAGCTTCCTAGCAAAGTGGCAGTAACTTCATTATAAATGCGTATAAACCCCAGACACTCTTCCCCTTCTAGACCTATTAATTTCAGTCAGACTAACCAAGTAGCTGACGAAGGTACAGCTAACTACCTTGTTCTGCTGGCTCCTGTGTAAAATGCTGGGACACACCATAGTGGCTTAGGCCTATGGTCTAGCACGCAGACTCAGTCTGCAGTGGCTGCCTTAACCCTGCAGACACGCCCCGAAATCCTCCAGCTGAACCTCAACACAGAAGCTGAAACCAGTACATTGTACGAGAAACGTCAGTCTGAAGGAACCAGCATTCTTTAAGCAAAAAACCCCTTTATCCAACATATACTTCACTGACAAAAATCCCTACAGAAGATATTTAAGGGAAACATTTCACCTGTTATTTACAGTGGACCAGAAACATGGCCAATTACAGTGGCTGCTGCATGGCTCTTCCTCCAGTGGTAACATGACTGTGGGTCTTGTGCCCTCCAATCAAACAGAACCCTGCTTCCATGTTTGCAAAGTCAAAATCCAAACAAATGCTTCTCAGAACCCAAGTTAAAGCCATCTTGGACTCGCAGCTCTCCCTTTGGCATTTTCTTTGCTATTTCTCTTACTGGCTGAAAAACAGGCATTTATCTAGCTCTGGAATAATTTCTGCAGATTCTGGTGCCCACTCTTTTGTTGCACTTCCTCTCTGTTTAGACTTTAAATACCTGCAACTGAAGAATCCAATGAAAATAAACCACAACCCAGAATTTACTCTGCAAGACAGAAGTTGCTCTTGGCTTCAGTGGCCAGTCTCCTGAGATTGCCTCAGGGCTCTCTGTAAATCAGGAGGCCAAGTTTGCACCAAGCAGTATTAATCTGCTTTTTCCAACTCTTTCAAATGGCAGCATATACCCTTAAATAACCCCTCCAGAAACACAGGGTGAGCAACCAGCTCCAGAGGAAACAGGAGGTGCTCACACTGACATCCAAAGTGTTTCAAAGATGCTTCATCCCTCCTGGAATAAAAGCTGCATGCAGTGACACCACAGTCCTGTGGAAGCACTCTGCATGTTGCAAATAAGTACGCTGTAGGTAGTTTCCAGAGGACATGGCTTACCTGAATTTCTGTGAGAAGTCTTTCACGATCTGGACAATCCTTCCATCTGTAATGAGGTCTAAAGGAGACTTTCCCCGATGGTTTGCATAATTAATATCTGCTCCTTCTTGTGCTAAGTAACATGCAATTGCAGTTCCAACATTCAGCTCTACATTTCCAAGAAAGCCAGAAGCCTGCAGCTAAAAGTTGAGAAACACTCTCTGTTAAGAGAATAAGTTTCTGTTATGTGGCTTTGATCTGTATCAAATTCTAAACAAAGTCTTAATCTGAAAGTGCAATTTAGCATTCTTTTTTGAAAACACAAAAATCCTTCAGCACGTAAATAGCAGATTCAAATCTCACATTCCAGGAACAACAGTGCATAAGACTGGACCTAACTCATGCTAATTATTACTAATCATAGTAATAGGCATTCACTTCTTCAGGTAGTGAAAAGGAAGTACACTGAAGCCACCACAGCACATACCAGTTCATGAACAACTGGTGTATGGAGACCTAAGTGACAGGTATTTAAAAAGCCAAGTTTCTGTGTACATTATCCCAACTAATTGAAAGTCAACAAACATTTTCCACTGACTTAGAAGACCAGGGCAGGTAGATCAGAGCAAGTAAAATTAGACATGAAGGACTCTAACATGTCCAGACCTTGTAATGTAAACGGTATTGGGAATGACGTGCACCGATCTGTCATGTTGCTTTAAAACTTTCTGTGTCCAGGACTATTGGCTGTCCCTAGCACAAGCGAAGACCCAACAGCTAGCAAAGCTGTTAGGCAGGCTGAGTGAGATAAAACCCACCCTTGCAGCTGACCCCTTTGCTCATATTTCCAGGCAAAGAAATTCAGAAGAAAGAAGCGTTTGCTGAGCTGGTGTGGGGTGTCTCTGGAATGTCAGTGGCTGACCGAGCCCGAGTACCTGAGGCTGGAGCATCTTCAGAAGAGCCTTGAGCCATCAACTCATCCTATCAACACTAGTAGCTTGGTGATGAGCAGAATGGAAGAAGAGCAACGCGCTAGGGTTTTTTCAACTAGAAAGGAGGAATGGGTGGTTTGGCACACAGCATGCAGCCCTTTAGAATGTTGGTTTAATTGATTCTGTTCGTTTCAAATTACAATTTTAAAAAAATTTATGCTAGATTCTCCAGTATACTAAATTATCCCTACAACAGAATCATTCTCACTCCACCCATAAAGTATAACCAACATATGCACTGCAAATTGGGTGTGTGCATGTGTTGGTATTTAAGTGGATGGCAGAACACTTTGAAGGGCTAATTTAATCTTTGCCAAAACCAGACTAAGCTTCCAGTCTTTGACATATCATGCGCTGATTTCTAGTTCTAAGGCATTTCCTGAAAGGCCTTATATATCCCTGAATACAGAGCCACACAGTGAAACCCAGTTCAGGCTTTGTGACAACATAATCTTTATCCTTCAGCCTGATACATCTCACCTCTCACATTCTGTTCTACACTGCAGATAACTGCAGCGTATGTGGTTAGCTATCCTCATATTTTCCATGCCATAAGACAGAAATGAATTGCTGTGGTTCTGGGGCATGAATTAAACCCAAGAGTCTTGGCTCTACAACTGGATTCATGACCTTTCCCATGTCAAGAAAGAAGCACACAATGCTAATAAAAATATCAGGGAGACAGTATGAATTGTTGTCTGACTATGTGAAGTTTCGTGCTATAAATTCAAGCGTACCCTCAGAGGATCTATTCTTGCTTTCCCACAAGCAAGAAGGCTTGTTTCCACGCTCCTCATCTGGAGTGGCTTTACACAATTTCCGTGCCTTCCTCTGTCCCCTCAGACCCCACTACCTGCTCTCATTTTAACATCATGCATTTTCCTGCCATTGGCGCTAGAGTTTCTCCTGCTCCCAGCTCACCTTGGAAAGAAGGGACAATCCCATCTCTCCTTCACGCTTCTCCATCATGAGTGACATTAACTGCTGCCGTTCCAAGGCAATGTGCATGGCTGTGTCCCCATCCTCATCTTCAGCATTGACATCACTGCCTTCGCTGACCAGCAGTTGCACCATCCCTACATGTCCCTGGATGACAGCCAGGTGCAACGGTGTCTGGTTGCGGTTGTTCTTGAGGTTGACATCACAACGACCCTTGAAGAGAAGAATTGCATGAGGGTGAGTTTGGCTGAAGAAAAGTGCTGCAGCTGTGGGGCTTGTTGAGGCCCCAGGTCTCAAGTCCCTCTTCGTCAGGACAGCAGTACAGAGATCTCCAAGACAGCTATATGACCCAGCACTCCGTAACTTAGTCATATGCCCCCCACACCTCAGACATCAAGAAAGAGAGGATCAGAAGCCAAGTGCCCAACTGACACACAGATAACATAATCCTGGTGATGACTTCGGTATGACAACTCATCACTTCCCTGACACAAACAAATCTTGAAACCACTCCAAGCAAACGGGCATGGACTAGTTCCTCTTAAGCAATACTGATTCCTTGCTGCCTGTGGTGCTTTGGTTTCCCCTCTTCAAAGCAAAGAGGTGAAAAAACTTCAAATTTGAATCACTCTGCCCCTCTGCCAAGTCTGCAGAGGAAGACAGCAGCAAGGGTTAGAGAACAGAGAGCCTTTAAAGATACGGCTATGCTAATGCAGCAATTATGCCAGAAATAAAGCATAGTACTAAGTAGTTAGTGCTCACAGACACTCCTCTACAGCATTCATTTGTAAATCCATTAAAGCCTTGTTGTAGTGGTTTGGATTCCCTGGTAAAGATGGAGGAACTCAGCCAACAAATGACTGAGAAGAAACAAACCAGGAGTGCTGACACGTAGTTGTCACGTTCATGGCCAATTATCATCTGAGAGCAGAGACAGAGGCTAGCTTTGACTCCACAAAAATCAACAGCAAAATGCCAGTCAAATTGTCATCCTTCAGTTTGCCATTTTCATTGCTAAACAACAATGGTCATCAGGGGCACGTCTAGCACTAACTTAAGACTGAAGAAAGATAAATAACCTGGAGCAAACATGTCAAAATAACTTGTTCTGCATTCAAATGGAATACATGCCTTCAGATATTCTTTCGTGAAAATGAAGAGTGAGAAACCCACCACAGAACAACCAGTAGCTGGGGAGCTTCAGCATATACCTGGAGCGAGAGAAACTGGGCTCTGACATGGACCTATGTGGTAGGGAAGGTTCTGAATGCAGATTTACACACTCCTTAATGAGCTATTCCGATGTCTCTTCCCTTCACACCCACCACTTCACTGAACATTTTCCAGCAAGCTCCAGTTCCAAGCCACGTTGTTCTAGCCTGCAAGATACCCTTCTCCTCTACTGCCAGTGCCAAAGGAAAATACCCCCAGGAATGCCAACCTCTTTTCTTCAAAGTCTGAAAAGCAATGCCAGCTCCTCAAAGAGACACAGACATTCTTGTGAGTCCCAGCATTAACTCAACACTGCTTAGGAAATGTAGACGTTTGGCAGCAGCACAGATGGGAGTTTTTGTTGGTGATGGTTTTGTTTTCTTTCTTACCTCTTTGATGAGAATTTCTGCCACTTCTTTGTGATTATTAAGAGCAGCAAGGTGCAGGGCAGTGAAGCCATCTTCCTTTTTGGAATCAACCAGCTGCCGAGCTCTTGCTAGTATCTTCTTTATGGCTCTAGAGTGTTGGAGGTTAACAGAGATGGAAGAGTTACTTTACCAGGAAGGAAAACAATACAGAAGACACAGGCCTGCCTCTATTGCGCAGCAGATATGGATGTTCATGTTTCTATAGGCAGCATCAGGAGCTGGCACCTGTGATGCAGAGCACTCCCCTCCACCTGACAGATTAAATTAAAAGAATAAAACAGAAACCCTCAATTGTCATTTAATAAAGTAAGATAAACTCACACTGCTATGAAAATAACAAGAAGATTTATCCCTCTGGAAGAATTCCGGAGGCTGTCAGTTAGACACGGTCTTTTCAAATACTGTTTACTACAGACCTCCTCCTGTCCTTCCATGCGTGAACCCAAACATCTAAGGAGACTATCCAGAAGCAGACAGATTATCTAGTCAAGCTAAAGAGGTATGAGGAAGATGGGATGGGGAAAGCAGGCAGCAGTTTCCTGTAAATACATGAAGCAGAGGAGGGCAACAGCTATACCTAGCCTTATCTACACCCAAGAAATGTATAACCACCCACCTCCTTCCTAGCTATCTAGAACTACATCTGCTACCTTCTTACTGTTTAAGACAGCAAGCATGAGCAAACATCTGTGAAAGCAGTAGAAATGAAAAGAAGTCACTTACAGCTTGTTGCCTTTTAGAGCAGAATAGTGGAGCAGGTTGAAGCCTTGACAATTCTGGACAGTGAAGTCTATGTTGGGTACTTCAGTGAGAATCTCAATAACGACTTTGCAATCTGCAGTGATAGCATAATGCAGGGGAGTGTCTCCCTGGGAATCCTATACAAGGATACCAAAGCACAATTACCTACATCAGAGTGTCAAATGAAATAGCTCACCCTGAGGGACAGTTCAAGATAAGAAGTTATAGTGTCACCAGGTCACATCAACTCCAGGCCAAACATCCCTAGCACCCATAGCAGCTTCATAGCCTTTGAGAAACCTTTTCTTTAGGGCTTGAAACCAGCTCCTGAGTAGACAGGTGCTAACATTCCTAACTAGCTTTGAGGGACTGACCCAGCACCATCCAGTCCCACCATCATACAAGCACATCTTAAAAACGGGTTGGGTCCAATTCACCATCACTGCCCTTCAAGTTCCTAAATGCCAGTCTTAAAAAAATCTCACCAAGCCTTATTGCTGGGAACAGGAGTGTTTCAACGACACATTAATTAGCAGCAGGTCAGCTCTCACTGGAAGCCCAAGTCCAGCACAGCAGAGTGCGCACTACTGGACTGAGCTGAGCAAACTCACGATGGTGAACGGGCAGACTCAAACCTGGAATTTCACAGTACTGAAGGTAGAGGAATACTTCCTCTGTGCAAATGCACAGTAGTGGATTTGAAGAGAATGACCTTCAAATTTTACAAAGCAACAAATGGTGTAAGACATAAAGAAGCACTTCACTGCCTCAAAAAAAAACCCAACAAAAAAAAAAAGCCCAAACACTCTCCCAAAATCCCACAAAACCCCAAAACTTACTGGAAGGTTGACATCACAGTTGAACTCACAGAGGGTCCGCACCACCTCTGTGAATCCTTGACTGACAGCAACAAACAATGCTGTGCACTTCGCATTGTTTAACAGGTCTGCACTGGCTCCTTTACCAAGAAGAACACGGGCAACCTCAGCTTGGTTTCTGATTTAAAAGCAAGGAGTAAGACAGATTAGATTCAGTCCTGTGCAGGCAGTGAATTCTTCTTGCAAGGCAACAGAACCTTTTTGGGTTTTGTATCCTCTTAACCTCACCCCACCTCCTCTTAGTATTTAAAAAACCCAAAAGCAAAATAACACATTAAAAAAAATCCCCACATAACAAAACCTTCCTAATTTGCACTCTAGAATCTGCTCTCTCTTTACCTTAAATCAACAAGAATCTCCCAGTCTTAGTGAGTAATTCTTCCCTGGTAACTGACAAGACAATTCAACCCTTCATCTTGCTCTGGAAAACCATGCACTTACAGAAATCAACCAACCAAATTAATCCCAACTAAACAAACCACTCCTCCATCCCCCTGTAAAAAATGCAATCACTAAAACCCCCTTATCACTTCTGATTCCTCCTCAAGATCTCTGGCATGGAAACTGACCTAGCAGAGGAGGTTAAATCAGGGCACTAAGAAATGCATCTGTGGCCCTGAAGCTCAAAGGCCGATTTCTAACAGAAGATAAAATCAAAGAAAAGCCTCCATCAGCCACGCATCCTCCACACAGACTGCCCATTTATATCTGGAAATGTCCTTCTGCAGCACTTTAGGTCTTGTAATCGGGGATCACAAGAAGAAAGATCTCCTACCCGAAAGCTGCGTAGTGCAGTGCTGTATCGCCCTCTTCATCCCTCAGGTTGACAGCGGCATGTGCCTGCAGCAAAATCCTCACAATATCCAGATGCCCCTGATAAGAGGCGATCTGCAGGGCAGTTCTGCCCTGGTTCTTTGCGTCGACCTACAGGAAGGGCAGAGACACAGCAAACGGCTTGGTTAGGAAAGACCTTGCCTTGTGTTCAGGCCTTAGCTCTGTTCTAGAGCAGGCCGAGCAGGATGGGAGTCACTAGCTGCATAACAGTAGCATTTCTGAGGCTGCAAAAGAGAATCCGTGCCCCGTCGGCTTCACTTTATGTACAGGAACAACAAGGCTGACCTTGTTCTGGATTATTTCTAAAGGGGAAGGGAACTGCACATTCAGTCAAGAAGGGAGAGGCGAGTGAACTGAGCTAGAAGCCAGGGCTCTAATTGCAGCCCTGATGCCAAAATCCCTCCATGCCTGCGAGCAGAATACTTCTCAGCATCTCTGCCAACAATTCCTTTCCCAATAGGAAAATATGTGAGGAGATCAAATTAGCTTTGCATAAGGCTTTGAAGATGCCAAGTCCCCATTGTTCCATGTTACTCCAGGTACTTTATTGGGCACAATGGCTGGAGGGTATACCACAGTGTTGAAGTGCTTAATTCTTGAGAATTAAAGGGACTGAAAAACAAAGAGAGGCTGTATGAAAGGCAAGGGAAAAAAAAAAAAAAAAAACAACAACAAAAGAGAAGCTACTGAAATCAGTGGGAGGCTAAGGAGAAGAGATGAAGGAGCTAACAAACCTTCAGCAGACAACTAAGTACCACGCAGCTGCTTGCTCACTCCCCTCACACCCTGGCAGTGGGATGGGGGGGAAGGACTGGGAAAAGGTAAAACTCGTAGATTGAGACAAGAACAGTTTAATAAATATAATGATGATAATAACAATAATCAAAAGGAAAAAGAGAGGAATAAAACCCAAGAAACAAGTGATGCACAATACAGTTGCTCACCACCCACTGACCGATGCCCAGCCAGTCCCTCAGCAGCGATCGGCGCCTCCCAGCTGACTCCCCCCAGTTTCTATACTGGGCATGACGTTCTATGGTATGGAATATCCCTTTGGCTAGTTTGGGTCAGCTGTCCGGCTACGCTCCCTCCCAGCTTCTTGTGCACCTCCTTACTGGCAGAGCTTGGGACACTGAAAAGTCCTTGACTTAGAGTAAGCACTACTTTGCAACAACTAAAACATCAGTGCATTATCAATGTTATTTTCATACTAAATCAAAAACACAGCACTGTACCAGCAACTAGGAAGAAAATGAACTGTATCCAAACCAAAACCAGGACACAAAAGAGAACAAAGTTGTTTTTTTGCTGCAGCTCGTTCTATGCAGCAGTCAGGAGAGCAGGACAGGCAAGACTTGCTTTGATTCACTCAAAATGATGGGTGATTCCTTTAGGCCAGGAGGCATTAAAGGTCGATGTGTTATTCTGCCATTTACACAACACGGACAATGCCGATAAGCTGGAAAAGCCTTGGCAAGCAATTCCAACGTTCACTAAGTTAGCCTCAAATCCAGTCTCCTCTTGCTGTATGTAAACTTTTACAGAAATAACTAATTTATTAATATAAATATTAAAGGTAGAAATAGAAATGTAATTAAAATAACTAATAACATAATGGATTCCTGACTCCTGGCACTCTATCTAGGATAAATTCAACAATTGCAGGTATTTGTCTACTCCTCCCATCTCCAGAGGTCCCAATAACTTTGTAAATAAAGATCCATAATAAATACCAGACAACTAACCACTAAATCAGCATCACAGAGGTTCCTCCAGAATTTATCCTAGTTTTCCTGGTTCACATATCTGGCTTCTCCTACCAGCCATGCAGACATAGCCTCAACAAGACTTATGTTTTATTACCAATGGTTTCTGAGGTCACTGCTGAAATACTTTCTTCTCTGGGTCTCCTTTTTTAACTTGTTTATAAATCCTGTACCCCTCACTGGCGGGGCTTGAACCTTCAAACAGGCAGCTTGAAAGAGCAGTGATTTCAGCAGATGTAACCCTAACAGTCTGGCACTCTGCAAGCACACCAACAAGTCAAGCCCAGTTCCCTGCTCCAGTCAGACATGAGATAAGACACTACGCAGACACGCACAGCATCAGGATCTGGGCAGCTTTGCTCTTTCCTGATTCCAACAATACCATTTTGCAAGGTCGTCTAAGGACAGACACATTCAGCCAGGCACAACCTGAGGCTTTCTTTTCAAACCAAGGCTAAACTCAGACATCTTGCTACTATTTTCATACAGATAATTACCTCTCCTGCTAATTCTACAGGTGCAGTGTCCATACAGGAAATCGAGGAAAAGTCAGCTTTGGAAATGTGCCGTAAGGACTTAACTCTAGTTCAGATTTAATGCTGCAAATACACACATTTGATATACAAATTTAATCCTTAATTGCAGCAAAATAATTTTCCAGCTGTTGGGAGCTACTATTAGGTCTGGAAAATCTATTATTTTTCTCCTATCTTTTTCCACGCTTGACTACAAAACTTTATGACAGTATTTTTGAAGAAGAGCAACACAAAGTAACCATTCAGGATTTCTTCAAAACTTGCCTTGTCCGGGTACTTCTGAAGGAGCTCCGAAACTTTAGCTGCATTGTTCAGTGCTGCACAAATGACCAGACAGCCTGCATGCTCTGACTCTGTCTTCTGGGACAGCAGTTTCTCCAATACAGTAATCAAAGTACCTGGTAGGAACGAGAAACAGCCACAGGTTAAGAGGGCTGAGGAGCATGTGTATAAAGGCATACAGTTGGCACAGTGCAGCTGTATAACCCCACTACGGACCTGCTGCACCTGTAGCACTTAGCACCCACAAAAAGCTTTACAAACTTGCAGCTTACACAGAACTTTTGCTTTCCAAGTCTGATGTTTTGAGAACCCAAAAGACATGAGACCATGCTACAGAAGACCAATACAGAAAAATCACTACTAAAAGGCAAATAATCTGAAGAGGAATGCATGGATTTGGAAAGGATGCTGTATAGGGAAGAAATAGAGGTCCTTTCAGATAGGCCCTCTAATTACAGACTTTTGAGCGTTTGAGAGGACGGAGGTGTTACAGTTCTCCAGACAGAGCAAAGTTAAAAAGCTTGGGCTCGTGTGCAAGTTCTCCCTGAAGTCCAAGTTGAGCAAACAGTTTAAGACCTATCTACATAGCAAAACAAAAAAAAAAGGCAGGTCTGTCCTCTCTCCGACAAGATCCTGACTTCTAAAGGAAACAAGTATGGTGAGGCTACAAAAATTTTTACGAGCAGATGTGCGAAGTGAAGTCCCCTTTACACACCATATGATCCCAATTTCCCAAATTCAGTTTCAGGGTGGACTAGACAAAATAATTGTTGACAATGCTTCCACACAAGGACCTAGGAATATTTCACAAGCATTCAAGAATTAGTAACCTCCTACAGGAAATAGAGCAGGACGGAACAAAAAATTGAGACAGATCAAGGCAGAAGCAAACACTGAACCTAGGGCAGTGCCATGATTAGCATTCCTGAGTCCTAAATTCTATTTCCCTGCTAAGGCCAGCTTTGCTTCTCCCAGCAAGGCACAGCCTGGTTTTGGAGCTCTGTCTGGGGAAGAACAGGCCGCTGAGATTAACACTGTCCAAAGAGCGTTGCTGCTGTTACACCAGAGCAATCATTTCACAGGCCCTGACAGATCAGACACGTCTGTTCTCACTATCTCACTTTTTGATTCCTTTGCATTCTCCGTTGTCATGAGGTTTGCTTCCTCATCTCTCTGATAAGCTGTCAGGCAAGCTGGGTTAAACGTCCAGGACTGCCCTCCAACCGACACTCGCAAATCTCCATCCCCATAGACTTTGATTACTTTGCCGATGTGCCCTAGGGTCTGCAATGGAAAAAGAGAAATGATTTTTAACATGTAAGACACGGTACGCTTTGCATCTCAGAACCAATGCAATGCTTTAAGAGTAGTTTCGCAGGCGGCACTCCTGCTGTGTGAAAAGAAGCACTGAACAGCGACACACTCGCAGACAGCTCCCACTTCAAGGACACCAGAGGGTTCTCAGCAGTTTCTCTATTGCTGGTTTTACATAAGAAGGGCTTCCCAGACACGTCACAAATGTCTGGAGAAGAAGGTGGTGAAACAACAAAACACGGTCTGAAGAACCCTGAGACAATTGATAAAATTTGGACTAGGAAAGGTTTCCTCTGTGCATTTAATTGCTCCTGGAGGATACCTGTATTCTGCTTTTTAGGCATACTGGTCTGATCAGGCTGTTTCTCTACTTGGACACTTCCCTGCCTTGTTCCAGGGAATTAGGGATGGCGTAAGAGGACTTGTTTACTGTGGTTAGTGAAACCTCTTATCTGACTTACTGGTAGCCAAATCCTTTGTCAGATTCCCCCTTTACCCACTTTTGTTTGGGTGCTGCACTGGGATTGTACTACTGATAGCCAACAGCACCAGGCAACATTTATTCTGCAAGGCCTTAGCAGTCCCAGAAAGGTCTGTGTGCTCACTGACCAGCAGCGATACTAGAGGGCAATGCAAGCCCAGCCACTAGTACTAATTGCTTGGGAAAACTCAGGAAGTTACTGGACTGTCCTGGAACTGGCGCACACTCACAGGTGCCATTTCATCTGTCCACTCCCCATGACCAGGTTGGAATCGCTTCACTGTTTCCATATCATCTATCACCCGGACAACATCACCAACCCAAAAGGTGTTGAGCTACAAGAAAAAGAAAGTCATAAGCTTTTGGGGGACGAAGCCAGGAAAAAAAAGTGATCAGCCCCTCCACCCCACCCCCACCCTCAGGAAACAGAACCAAACAAGAAGCCCATCGACTCAAAAAACAACAAGGCATTACACAACGTAAGTAAGGCTAACAAGAAATCTGTAATCACTCCACTGCAAAATAAACATGGTCCAAGGGCTGGGGTATTTCTGTTTTAAGCCAAGTGCACATGTAAGTAGGGAAATAATTTGGGACAGAACGTGTTTTTTATTTTTCTTTCTTCTTCTTCAAACCATTTATAATTAATACCAGTATAAAGTACATATGGAACTTTCCTTGGTCTGTCTCCTCACTATACCTGACTCGGCACTGGAGATTTTAATTCGCTTTAATAAGGAAGTTGAATCTCTTTGTTACTTGAAACAGAAAAGGGAAACCAGAGCTTATCTGTACCGGTAATTTGCCAGATGCTCCCTCTGCTCACTGAGCTAAGAAAGGAGCACTGTCAAAACACACTTTTCAAAGCAGACTAATTCTGCACAAAGCAGTAAGACACTGCATTTTCCATTGGTATTAGAGTTTTTAGCATTGTGACCTTGTTCAGATCTTTCAGAATTTTGTAGTCTGCCAGCAGCTCCTCCTATACCTATTAGCCCTGTTTCTAATCATCCACCTCAGATTTCCAGACCTCAAACCTCCAGGGAAGGCCAGAGCTATGAGCTTTAGAAATATAGACACAAAATTAAAAGAGCTGGATTAAAGACTCAGGTCATTCAGAATAATCAGAGAGAAGCAAGACAAAGAAAGGTGTGAGACAGAGAGTAACATCAAGACACAAGAACAAGGAAGAAAACAAAATCAAATGGAAATTACGTGGAAGAACGTTCATTACAGATGAAAGGCAGCTGCAGAAGGATGAGCTACTGTAGGTCTGTTACCACTCTTATCAAAGAAGCTGAAATTAAGAACTGGAATTTACCTTAAGAACTTACAACTTTTGAAATGCAAAGTTTCATAAAACTGGACAGCCTAGTAGCCCAGCTCCCACCGCCTGCAACCATCTGTCTCAGCGCTGATGACTTGCAGGAAATTCTGCTGAGAACTACTGCTTTTAGAACAGCAGTGTATTCCTTCAGCACTTACTGGAGACACATTGTGTCCTAACACAGCAGGCTAAATGGCAGATATTCCCTGCAGCATTTCTAGTTCTGACCAAGCTCGCTTATCAGCACCTACCTTAGTCAGAGCTCCAGGATGGAAAGTCCAGCGGGTTTCACTGTTGAACTGGACCCTCACGTCCCCTCTGTCCGTGATTCTGTGCACAGTCCCTGTCTGGCCAATGAACTTTTGATAGGGAAAAAAAAAAAAGAAAAAAAGAGTAGGGGAAACCCCCTGAATAAATCACATTGCCTAATAGGAGGAAAGCAGGCATCCAAGGCATAGATGGCTAAAATACCCAACATTTCCAATTCACAGACTAACACTGCTTCCAAACCTCCTTTAAATGAGATGCAGTCATTTTTCTGCAAAAGGAGAAAGGCTGCTTAGAAGCTCCTCTAAAGTGGCAACATTTTGAGGGAGAACGATGATAGGGACACAAAGTGTGAAAATTCTTGAAAATGCAGAACAAATTGTCCTCCTCTTTCCAAATGACAAAGGTGGGCAGATTACAACATTGCTCTGCAGTACAATACCAGCAAGGCATGCTCGGAGAGAACAAGAAGGGAGCATGGCAGAGGAGACTACAGAACACAAAGTATAGCTGTGTAGGGTGGTATTCAATATCTGTTGATTCTGGCAGGTCCCGAGCAGCTGATAGTTTTGAAGGAGACAAAAAGTCCTGATTTCTGAGACGACACGAAATTACTGTTTCTCTGTTTACTATCCCTCTCTACACCTGCATTCACCAACAGGAATTCAGAAGTACAGAGGTTTAACAACCTAGCAGACTATGTTAGCTACTCAGCACCATTCAAGACCTACAGCTTTGGGGATGAAGACTTCAGCTAAAATAAAAAAATTGTGGCTCCACTGACAGCCTTCTTAAACTTCTTGCCAGAAGATGGTAAGTTTCTGCCTGCCATGCTTAAAAAAAACCCCAACAAACCCAAAGACCAATGCTCAGTTAATAATTTCCACATTGAAACTGCAATGACATTGTTTATCTTGACATTTCAAAGCATGATTTCAAAAAGACCACTCTTCTACAGGGCACGTTGGGCTAGGATACATATGTAAGACATCCATATAATTTTATAGCACTGTTTCATATACCAAAGTTTCAGACAGCTCTGTCTGAATCAGACCTGCAGGTTATTCAGCTTACTGACTCAAGTGTAGTGGGCATTTGGGTCACTTGTGGCTATACACTTCCCTTCCTCTGCAAAAAAAAAACTTTTATACAAGTTATTAATACAGGCTCAGAGACAGGTCTTATTACTGTAACTGTGGGTACCAAAATGTGATGCTGTCTCACAGTAAATCTACTGCTCAACAGGAGTACTGCTTTCTTCAATATGTGAGGGTAATTTAATCTATTTTGGGCAATTTCTGTAGAATATTAAAATCCAAGAAAGTTGACTTTTAAGGAGAAACAAACCAAAGACCTTTTAATCTAAATGGCAAATTTATTAATTTAGCTGTTACCATTTCATCTGAGTGTAAGCCCACACCGAATGTTCACAACCCCTTGCAGACTTACTTTCATGATGGCCCCCTGAGATGCTATACCACAGTAATAGGTGTCATTTCTGTCTTTACTTCCTCTACTGAGTTGGGGTTTTTTAAGACAACAGGTAACAACAAACTGATAGCTCTTCAAACTATAGACAAGACAACAGGCTAAGCTCCAAGAACATCATATAGGCCGAGAAATTTTAGCCCTGGCCAGGGACAGAGCCCACTGTTGACAAAACACATAGCTTTCATTAGTAGTAATGCACAGTAAAAAAAGAAGCCAAACGAGGAATGGATCCAGAACTCATTTAAAAACAAACCAGACGTTAGTTTTTTTTCTCTGGCTTAAGTGACTCTTAAGACACACTCTTTTGATCCATTGTAGACTCTTAGAAATTATGCAGGGCTCCACAAGACAATTCTCATACAACACAAACTTATCTGAACCTAAAAATAAATCTGACTCCAGTGTCCTATCAGGAAGAATCTGTATTTGTGATTCAGTCAACACAATATAAATGTAGAAGCTAACACGTTACATAAAGATGTTCCGGGAACTTCCTAGCCAGTGCCTACTTATGTAGTCTGAGACAGTGACTGATAGATACATTCTCGAGAGAACAGGAGCAAGCAGAAGCATACCTCAGCCATTTTAGGGTTCCAGCCACCATGGCCCTCCTGCATCTCCCGCAAGATGTCGATGTCCAGCAAGCATTTCACTTTGTCCCCATGCTGGAACGGATGCCTGTCCGTGCTTTCTTTCCTCTGCAGCTCAGCTGGTTTTCCTAAAGGGGAGAATGACACCACCCACATACACAAGGGATGCAATAACACGCATTGTGTCTCACTTGGCTTTGTAACAAGGGTTGCAAATTAGCATAGGCTTAACTGGGGCAGAACGGTGTAAAACTGGTTTTCTGTTGTGGAGCATGCCCTACACACTCTGTGGGGCAGCACTATGTAGATCAAGAGGATTTAGCTCTAACTGGATATTGACCTAACATGAGGGAGTTCTAACACAACACAATTTTGTTCCTTGCCAGAGAGGGGAATGCCTTTGAACAATGGCTCTCACGTCACATCAGGTATCAGTAGCTGTTCTTAGCAGTTCAGTCACCCACAACTGTTGTTCAGCAGACACACCCTCACAGAACTCAAGTAAGTTCTCTTCCACGGGCAGCCACATAGCTTGCTTTGTGAAGTGCTCTACCCTCCTAGCTTTCCCATGCACCAAGAGGCCATACCCCTGGAAATAAGCTCCTCATCCAACCCTTCCCTTCCCTCATGCCCTTGCCAAGCTGCATAGGGAAAGCAAAGAATGAGAAAGGCCTGATTCTGCTCCTGCAGACTCAAGAACAGACCATTCTGTTTTCCTTCAGGGGAGCAAAAGATGGCCCGGGCACCTCATTAAAAAAAGTACAACTAAATTGCACCTTAGTAAAAAATGCTGCGAGTTCAAAAATATGAGTAGTTTCCTTGGTTTCGTTAAGAGTTAAGAGGAAAGGTGGATTGCAGCAAGTTGTCAATGTAGACAACACTTTTTCCCATTGCTTTTTCTTATCTCCCTGCTAGGCAAGTATTTGGAAGCTTCATTCTCAGAAATCTCCCTTTTGTCACATTCCCCTTCAACACACTTTTTTGGTCCACCAGAACAATAATATTTGCTCTCTAAAAGCACAGTGAACATGAGCTGGACCACTGCTTGCCTGAAGAATGGAAAACTTTAGATTACCAAAACTGACACTGGGTTCAATTCTCTGCTGCCAGATGCAGGTGCATCCAAGGGCATTTCATGCATTTGCAGCAGCAAGAAGTTGCCTTGGCAGAAGATGCCTCCTTGGGAAACAGCTGTGGGCATCTGATGAGTTTATCTTACCACTGAAAAGGCCAAAGTACTAACTAACCAGCTGGAAATAAAGCAGTATGTTCACACACAGACCACTTCTTTAAATGGTACATATTTACGTGGGAACTTTGTAAAACCACCTGCTGATTTTCTGTCTTCCATGCAAAATGGCTTCAATGTCACAAAATAGTAGCGTGAATTAGAGTTTCTCAGCAGAAGACTTGGGTTTTTTTGTTGGGTTTTTGTTTTGGTTTTTTTTGTTTTGGTTTTTTTGGGGGTTGTTTTTTTTTTTTTTTGCACACCTAATTTTGGGAGATGCTCTTTGTAGTAAAAGCCACCGGATGCCTCCACAGTACATTTCAGGTCCACTTTTCCCTTGTGTCCAACTCTGTAGACATTCGTAGTACCATCAGACCACGTGACGCTGGCCACACTGCGTCCCGTCTCTACATCCCAGCCACGGATATCAACAACACGTCCAGTTTTACCTTCACCACCTGATGGAAAAAGAGGGGAAATAGTGTCCAGCTTGCATTTTCACTGAGACAAATACACAGGAATCCACCCGACACTGGAATGTTTACTGAGATATGACTTAATGACTTTTTAATCTTAACTAAGGAAAAAAACAAGGAAAAAACTTGTCAGTTCTCCAGCTATTCACAACAGAGGAGCAGGCACAGAGCCCAAAGTCAACAGCTTGGGGCAGATGCAATTCTGACAGAGAAGCTGCCACCAGGAAGGATCTCTGTGGCCAGCTTTATATGTTGAACAGAAGCACACAGGTCTGCTTCACTGATGGCATACTGCTGCTGCCGGAAGCAATGCCCTCCAGTCAAGCATTCTTTATATACATCAAAGAAGGAAATCACAACAACAACATATTCAGCAGCTCATAGAGCTTCCTCACAGCTTGCATGATTCACCTTGATCTGCAGAAGAGATCTCTGTCACCTTTTTAATCAGGGAAATTAAACCCCAAGACAACTCAGCTTGACCAACTGCAAGAGTATCCCTACATTAAACTCACCAAAAGCCAGCCAGCCACACATTTACTTTGGAATACAAATATGGAAAAGCTGAATTCTGTGAAAAGCAGCCATCCCTCCTGATGTACAGAAACCCTGCCTAGCTGGGCCACGCACAGTGTCACGGCACCACACTGTGGCAAGATAAAAACACAGCACTGTTGTAAAATCCACCCAAAATCTTTAATCTCTCCCCAGTGCCAGTCAAGTGGGGAATATCAAGTAAAGTTTGCTCTGGTACTTCTCTTCCCCTGCCCAAGCAAGGAGGAGGGCTACTGAAACAATCCAGAACAGGAGGATGTGGTCTGTGAGAAGGTAGATCTGGCTGGGCTCAAGGGACATACTCTCATCCGAGAGACAACAGGCTTTCCCAAACTGGGACAGCAGTATCTGTCTGTCTCACTGAGTGGACAGTGAGCTTCTAATTGCCTGCAAAGTCTTGGAATTTCATACCTTAAAGGAATTAACTTCCTCATCTAACTGCCTATTCATCTAAAAAGCATAATACAGACAAACTAGCAGGCTTTCAGTTCTGTCAATGACAGGAACACACCTTTAGAGGGCTGGTCTGAGAATCAGAATGTCCCAATAGCTCTTGATTTCTACTGGAGGGAAAATATTTTTTAAATCCTATCTGCCTTTAAAATCTCTCCCTAAAAATAGCAGGTGGATCCTAGTTCTGTACACTGCAGCCAGTTACAAGATCAGCACTTCAAATATCCATCCACCCACAGGAATATTATCTAGGAAAACACAATTTAAATTAGCAAAAGCATTTCTATGACGTAACCTTCCTAGCTATGGCTAAAAAAAGCCTTCCAGGTTAGAATCCAGATCCTAGCAATAGGGCAGCTAACAGTAATTTTCATCTCCCCTTCTGCAGATAACCATAAACAACTGTCCAGTCCAAAATGAGCCAGGGTGACAGCTCTTAGAAAAGGAGGCTACGTCCAAGATGCAGTCACTGGCCACGGGAAGGGAGAGCCTCTGGACCGTACCAGCATTCAACTATGGGAACAGAGGGATCTTGCATCAACACCGTGTTCTTTTGACTACACTGTTCATGCAGACAGGTTGCAGCAGATTGCTGTCCTCTCCCCACTCTTTCAGTCTGTAAGAAACCTGGTAGGTACCCCTGGCCTCAAATTAGTGCTGATGGAAACTTAGCACCAGTGACAAAAGAACTTGATGTTTGTCTGTTGCAGCGGGGGATTCAGATTGAACAACAACAACAAAAAGTAATCTCCCCCCTTGCCCTGTTCAGATGCTTTTCTCCGAGGAGGGCATGAAAAACAGGTATTCAATGAAAAGGTTGAAGTGACTGAAGAGCTGCCAGGGCCCACCCTGACCACAGCAGAGAAAAAAAGTTTGGTCAATTGACAAATTTTGCAGTCAGTGCTAATATTTGCAAAGGGCATCAGGCGTACTAAAAAGACACCGGCAAATAAAAGTAAGACATTCCATCAGATTTCTCAACTAGCTGCTATTGCCCTTACCTGACACACCAGACTACATGATCAATACAAAAACTGAGCAGGAACCTATCACAGAGTTTGCAAGGTTATTTATTCTCACTTACACATGTTACCTCCTTAAACAGAAATAGAGTTGATGTGTCAGAAAGCTAAGGTCAGAAGAGCAAATGGCTATGGATGGGGGCAGCTCCATCAAAGACAGGGCAGTATTAGAGAGCAGCTAAGTGGCTGGCCTTATGTTTCTTCTCACTTGTCTTGCACGTGTAACTGCCTTCAGGTCACAATCATTGTAAGCAACACAAGACTCAGACATGTAAATGTTGATCTGCTCTCAAAAGGATGGATAAGCTCTACTGAACATAAGCTTCTTTTGCTCTCAGACCCTGCAAGTATCCATGTCCTCCACTGAACTCAGAGCTGCAATAAATGGTGGAGTCAGCACTGGAAACCTTTGGACTTACAGCTTGATTATTAAGGTAAAAAAGAAGCTGTAAACATTACCGTGTGTACAAGGTTCTGAACTAGAGACAGACAGTAAAGTTTCCTTAACCCTGTAGCACTACATTGAAATTGGTATCAGTGAATTGGACACAGTCAATACACCCCAAGAGCAGCTCCAGAAAAGGCACGTTTGTCCCTTTGCATTTCCAGCCTGAAGTTACAATTCATACAGAAAGCAGCATTCTCCAGCAACCACAGCAAACAGTTCTTCATTAATGCTCCATGTGAAACACTCCCTACAGATCATTTCTCTTTAAGTGTCCAAATAAGAATATTCTGAAGAACTCCAAAGGAAAAAGGAATACTGGTCACAAAGTCAAACAAACCTTATTCCTACTATGAATGGAAGCTTCTTCATGAAAAGACAGATATTTATTTTCTTAGAACATGGTGTACAACTATAGATCTATACAAGATCTTCCAGGATAGTTCCCATGAGTCTTCACATCTATGAAACAGAAGCAGCAAAATTTCCCTCCCACACCCTGAACGAATGAGTTTATGTCACAGGTATGCTTTTAAACAAATATTATTGAACACTCTAAAGAACAGCAACCTGCATCACCTGAACAGCTCCTCTAGAAGCTACTGCTCAGCATATGTGTTTTCAAGTAGCAATTTGGCAAAAAAAAAAATTTAAAAAAAATCTAATGGTGTTTTACAGGACGTCTTGAAAGAAGCTTACCATCCTGGTTACCCCACTCCCAGTCAGGGCCACGGACAACTTTAGCCCCCTGGAAAGTCCCTTTTAATGTGATGCGAGTCAAATTCTGTCGAGGACTCACTAGGACTCTGGAAAAACAAAATAAGAGAAAACAAATTAATTTAATGCTACATTCACGCTTTATAAAGCTCTGTTCCAACCAAGGTCTGTTACATGAGGACCAAGTATACCACACTTACATATGGAAAAACATGGCCTGAGTTCTGAAGGGCATGTAAGAAGTGAGAGAAAACAATAAAACAGCTGAACAGGGTCTTTGATCCTAAAAGCTGGTCTCCACAGGAAGGTCAGGGTACTTGGGCACTGTTCCACTGATGGCAGAGAGACAACAAGCGAATAATACACTGGGCTAAAAGATGACCCAGGTTTATCTTTCAGTATTATCAACTATTGTGTGATCCATGACGAGCTTTAAAAAAGTACTGTGTTTCTCTCCTCTGTGGGATGCAAATAACTGGGAACAGAGGCTGCTATGTGAGCATGAGGAACAGGCACACTTCAGTGACAGTCTGTGGAGACAAGCACAGATCTACACACAAGCAGCAGGACTGCAGCGGGATCTCTCTCTCGTGTTGTTAGACACCAGAACGTCATGTTGCTGAATCAGGAAGCTGAACATACATAAACACAAAGACTCAAAATGATAACATTCACTCACACACAGCATGCTTAGCCATGGAGAAAAAGGTTCATGCTTCTTTCAGAACTTCAAGAGCCTTGAGGGGGCCTGTGTAGAGCAAGATTCAAATCTAGTAGCTCCAAAGAAGAAAAACTTCCCCACATGCTCTAGGAGATGCACAGGCCACAAATTACATTAGGGCAAGGCAGCTCACCGAGGGCAAAGTACAATTATTGTGTATGCATGCAAATTAATACTCTTTAACTATTCACCAGCATTCTACAGCATAATGTGCATTTACAAAATCTGGATTTAGCAACTTCACCTCATTGCCTACACAGAGCAGGGGAGACCTGCTACAAATATCATCACACAATCCTAAACATCACAGCAGGAAGACATGATAGTTTTCATTGCCAGCTATGCCACTTATAATCCACATGCTTCCCAAAGAACACCATCCAAGTCAACATCTCACACAATTAAAACATATCTTTATAACACAGCCTCTGATAACTGGGGGGGGGGGGGTATAGAAGAGAGAGGAGTAAGGAGAAAGTAACTTCTACAGAAAGTCTGACATCACTTCAGAGGGAGAGTGAAATTGAATTTCAGCTGCCCTTGTACCCCATCGTTCCACTGAAGGCAATGCTTGGGGACATTACTAGGGTGTGCACTGCCCAAAAGCACATGTTAATGGCTCGGGCAGTCTCCTAGCTCAAAGCCATAAGGAGTTCAGCACATTTCATAACCTAAGCTGCAGACTGCACAGCCTAGGTCACTTACTGAAAAGCAGAGCAGATTAGACCAGCAGTGCTGTGGCTAGACTGTTTCCAGGATAACACAGACCTTTCTATCTGCCCTGCAATCCACACCACAGGCATACACACCGCTCCATCTTAAGAAAAAAGAAAGAAAAAAAAATACCTACGTGATAGTAAACAGGGGGTCTGATGTCCTGTTAAAGCAGCTTCCAATTCCCATAATCTTACAGCAGCTTCACTGCTGGTTTTGTGTGTGCTGTTCCTAGTTTCTGTTCCCTAGCAGAAAGCTTTCTCATGAGATACCAAGCCACTGAAGTCCTTAAGGACCTGTTTGCGTTGCTCGCTCAGGATACAATCCACTTCTCTAGGTGACCGCAAAGATGCCACAATCCATACCCACAACTGCGCACCTCCTCCTGACAGGCTCTTGGCAACTCCCAGACCAGACAGAGCAAAACCAAGTTCAGCAGCTGTTCCGCAGGGGAAGGGGAGGGGAAGCCTACCCAGGGCAGTGCTGACCTCAGAATGCTGTATTTATTTTCCATCTAATACCTAGAGAGAGAAGGTGGAGACTCAGAAGGATAAAAAGCTTATGCCTGAACTTACTGTTTACTTATCCATCAAAAGCCTAAGTCTTTTTACCTTTCTTGCTTTACAACCTAACGTGTTTAAAAAGAGGAAGAGATTATTTACACTGTTCTTATAATTGTTGAATGTATCCAGATTGTAGTTTGACAGGAGGAAGATGGAAGACTTTTTTGAATGGTTGAGATTTTGTCTGTTTTAAACACCATCAAGGCTAGCAGTTGTTACGAAAGAGAAGACAATGAAAAAGATGGCTAGAAAAAAGCTGAGCTAAAGAGAAACACTGACCAGCATTCATTTTATTGCACTGTGCTATGCACTACAGACTTGCCTCAAAAACCAGCATGGATTTGTGCACTACATCTGAAACAGCCCAGCTACAACGTGTTATTTTCAGTGTATTTTGTTGAATGTTTTTATAACAATATATCAAAGATGCCTTAGTCAAGCCCTGAGACAAAAACTCACAAAAATGTATTTCTCTAGCTCAAACCCTGCTCTTGCAGGGGAAGGGTTTCAATGCAAACATTCTAGGTGACAGCAAAACAAAGCACCAAGCTAAGCTTAAGCAAGGTATTTAAACAGCAAAATAACCACCACTCATTAAATACCTTTCATAATTTCCCTTTTTGTATAATCATGTAACAGCAGTTGCTTCCTCTCTCTCACATTAATCTGTCACTTTCAGTGAATTTTTTGGCTAGAGAATACAAAACCAAAGCTGACCAGTTCAGAAAGCTGAGCTTCCTTAAAGAAGAGAGAAGTGTAAGAAACTCCATCTCCCATTCTATTTAAACGCTGGAGGCAACCCACCACTACTGCCTTCTTTCCCTGGCCTCGCAAAAATTTTGACCTTGTCTTGAACCACACTGCTTACCAGCAACACCAAAAAATGATGCGAGAACCAGATGTACTGAGCCAATACATCTTAGGTTTTAATCTAATTCAACATGTTTTGTTTCTAATACTGGATAACAACCAAAGTTATTAGTGTGTTGCAAAAATTCCCTAGGGATAAATTTAATCACTGCAATATTGCCTTTAATACAATTTTAATTATGACAGCCAAAGTCTGCAGCCATTTCTGCCCTACAAATTCCAATGATATTAAATTACTAGAGTCCAGAAAAGACTTGGGAGCATGTACTGTACAGAATGAAGCTATGTCTCTCTTCAGCATGCTGGGAACCACCCCACTGTGGATATTCTGCCTGTGCTCAAATTTCACCAAGGTGCTTGCAGAGCCTTTCAGATCACCCAGAGCTATGCTCCAGACGGCTACAAAAAAGCATCACCCATGCTTTACAGACAGAGATTTGAGACCCAAAACAAATGACCTGGAGAAGCTTAAGCAGAGACTGCTTTTAATCTGCAGCAGAGATCTGAAGCCCTGCATTAGTCAGAGCCCCTGCATACCAGGCACAGCTAATGTATCTTGCAAGACAAAGCCTTCTCTGCTGCAGAAAATTCTTATTTGAAGAAACAAGCACAACATAAGGAACTGGAAAGCAGAAGGGATGGTCACCCTGCAAGGTAGCAGGCCATAAATATTGTGTTCATCTGTTCAGAAAGACAGAGCTGTAAACTAGAATCTCAGCTCATGGTGGGTATAAACACACACTCCTTCTAGGATGTAAAGATCACACAGGTTACCCCAGGAAAAGCCAACACAAAGATCTCACAGAAACTACAATAAAAACAACCTCAACGATGAAATTCTAGATTCTCTAATCCTCCCTAGCAAAGCTTTTACTGAAGCACTTCCAGTAAAGGATAAAGGAAATTCTGACAGATGGCAAGCGGATGCCGATTGCTCAAGCATGAACAGACTAAGACAAGGACGCTAGCGAGGGATCAGGATCACAGAAACCTATTTCAGGAACTGCCTTTAGCAACACTTTCCATTGTCAAGCCTATCCTTCCTTGCCAAGGCACAGTTCTTCACAAAACTACCTGTATGTTTGTAACTTGGACTAAATGCTTGCTGGTTTTTTTGCTAACCTCCGAAGCTAACACGTATCAAAGTCAGCTTTGGAAAGCCACAGTGGGCAAGATTTCAGACCAAGTCTACCAAATGTGAACTAAAACGTGGGGGCACGCACCTAAGACTCAACACTGTACTGCTGCCAGAAGGTTTTCTTAACTATGCTCTTAAGAGATATACACAGCCTTTAACACCAGCATATCGTACTGAGAATGATACAGAAGCACTTAGTGAGCGTACAAAGTCAAATGGCTTGTTATCATCCTTTCAACATGACTCTCAGTTCAAAACACAGGCTAAGGATGTTTTAGTGGCTATTTCTCTTGCTTACAGTTTTGGTCATGTAATTCCAGAAAAGACAAAGATAAAATATGTCACTGAAATTTAATCCCTATTGCAGAAATCAAACAGAACATTCCAAAGTAAATAAGGGAAGCCCTAGTGTGGGGCTATGCCCTAGTGTTCTTTTTTTACGTGTTTTTTTAAGGAAGCACAGTTAGACATTTTATCTGGTAAATCGCAATGGGTTTTTTAAAAGTATAATTATACTCATTCATTACTAGAATTAATTCATAAATAATGTGAATAAATTAATACTGAATGAGCCTTTTTTTAAAAGTTAGAAACAAGCATACACACAAGAGTCAGATTTTATTTAAAATGTTGCTCACCAAAATTTCTTAGCCTAGCAGCTTAAACTGACATCGTATAAATAACACATGTTGAAGAGGTTAATAAATAAACCCGCATTCTCCTTATTGCCTAGTAATCAAATGCCCAGCAGTTGTCACTCAGCTGCTGTATTAGTTCATGCCTACAGTATAAGCAGGCACAGATGGAAGGCTGGATTATTAAAGCTGCCTTGAATGGGTCTGTATTGCACACGCATACCTAAATGATAGCATGCACTTGTTCTTGTAATGTATCTGATTTAGAAATCCAACTGGTTAACTGGACTAGACTGAGCTGGTTTAAGAATTATGGCTGAAAAGAACTGCAAGCTCTGTTCTGACTACAGTACAAAACACAATGTGAGAAAATACTTGTTTTTCTAGTGCTTGATTACACAAAACGTTTCCCTGTGTAGTTTGCTGGCTCCTCCAACTCCATTGTTCTCCAGGAAAAAAATAGGGCTTCTGAAAGATTGTTACGGTTCTGATTTATTAGTAAGTCTAGAAAATAGCCTGGGTAAAATACACTACAACCCTGACACCAGGGAATTTTACCAGTGCGCTTAACCATAAATGTTGCAACTGATGTATCCATGGCATTGCCGAGCCATACAACGCCGCATTATGTAGTTTAGCTACTAGTAGAACGCTGCATTGTATAGTTTAGCTACTATAGTAGCTAGTAGTAGATAAGAACCTGTCCAAAACCAAGACGTAAGCCCAGAGTGCTGAAACAGGGCCAGGAGAAAAGGTCATGAAAAGGACGCAAAGAAGAGGAGGAAGATGACGAGAAAGAGGATGAAGAAAGGGATGAAGGTGTCCCAAAGGACCACCAGAGGACCCCTGACCCATTAGGCCACACATGCGTAGTAAGAGTGCAGATATGATAAGTAGTTCATGGAACTGTAAGGAATATGCCAGTAGTTTCTCAGAAATGTCATTAATACATATAGATCGGCCATCTAAAGATAAACAGTGAACAAAGTCGAGATGCGTGTTGGGTAGAACTTATCCCCCGTGCATCCGGTGCTGAAAATAAAGCCTGCCTGCTTTCCAGCCCTCCAAACCGGGTATTAGAGAGTTTTGTCCCCGATTATGTGGTGTCATCCCCTACTGAAATTCAGCTTAGCATCATCCCCCAGAAGGTGACGCATGCAAAATGCCACTGCTGCTTTTGCACTTGAATATAATAATACAAATATTTCGTATGAGCAGAGGATTATCTCAGATTTGATAATATGCAAAAATCACCAGTGTGCCTGACTATTCCAGCCCTAACATCAACCTGGTGAGTTTTGCTTTGCTATCCTGCTTACAGACACTCATTTATCTTCCAATTACTAAGCATATATTGAGCAAACGGGTACACAATTGCAAAAAAAAGGTCTTCAGTGAAACTGAGCTGCCCTCTCTTTTAAAGTAAGGATGATAGCCTCTCCTAAAACAGCCATAAAATTCAAAATAAACAAGACCAATAAAAAATACCTGCAATTGGCAGATGTCAGGAAGGGATTACTCCAAATGGAAAAATACAAACAAAAGAAAAATACCAGTGCTTGCTTCCACCAGCAGTTCAAACTCAGGTCATTTAAGACCTGAAATAGCCTTCAGGTAAAGTGTCTTCAAAGCCTCTTTAGAAAACTGATTGGGAACCCTCTGCAGTGTCTGTCTGGGCTTAAGGCCTCCTAAATCCTAGGATTAGTGAGCTGCTACAAACAGTTATGTGTTGGCCTTGCCTAGGTTTAGCTGCACAGCTGCCAGACGGTGGGTCTGGCAACAGCAGTGCAGGTGGTAGCAATTCACTGCGTCTGGACATCACGCTGCGATCTCCAAAACTGTCCCGCTAGAGGCCTTACCTTCCTCTGTCAAAGGATCAGTAATGGCAGCAGCTGCAAGACTGGATGCATGGCGATGCTCTCCCACAATGGACTAAGAATGGAGACCAGGGAGGACCTGGAAACTCCCAGATCTTGATCCTTGTTTCAAGAGACAGCTGGTGTGACAGCTCCGTAATACAGCTGCATTCCATGGTTCTGCATTTGATCTCACTCATGGTAAGCCAAGGACTACAATCATGATATATTAGTAGCCCCTCCACCGCAATGCAAAACCAAGATTATGGGATGCTGAAAAATTTTGTGGGCTGTGTCTCCATCCACTTGCCTTAGAAGCTTTCTGACTAATTCACACTCCAGTGAGTGGGCTGATCACAGCCCTTTGCCTGGGTCTTGAAAGCAACACACTGCTGCACTTGAAGCTCATTGTAAAGAACTGAAAGATACCCATTCCCTGCCAGAGAAAGGAGGCGAGGGAATCTTGATCTCTAAAGGAGACTCATTCTGTGTTTCACAGCCATCCAAACAACAGTGGGCAGCAACAAAACCAAGAAAACCCAAATCCACACAGCAGTTACCACGTCTTTTTAAATACACAGCTTTTTTTTGGTCCTTGGGGAGCTGCCAAAGGTTTTCTCTTCCGTTTTATTAAGCAAAAAAAATTGAGATGAATGATCTAAGCAATAGTCCTAGTGAGTCACAAGTATGCAATTTTTGTTCCTCGAAAAGGATGCTGCATTGCCTAAGGCAACACGTCCTTACAGCTCAGACCTCAGTTATTGCAAAGAAACCGTCTCTATGGCAGTATTCAAAGGTGATCTCACTCCATGACCCTCACTTCACTTTTTTTTTTAGTATCAGAACATTCCACTCAATGCAGAGCAAGCTATGGAACACTAGACCAACAAATCATAGGATTAGATTTGCACTGAAGCAAAGGTGTTCCTACTTCTTCCTGCTCCTGCCCTGCAAGACATTTCCGAGTAAAATCGTTTCATTTTGCCAGCCCCCTGTATGAAAGTTCTTGCATAAAACACATATGCATTGCAGTTATAGCAACTCAAGTCAAATGACTGAAACAAAAAGCATTTCTGACAGCTTGTTTTCTCCAAAAGCTCAGTGACTTCTAAGAATCACAGTATGTACCTTTCATTCATCTTTAAAATTGTAGCTTTCCACAACTGGAAGCTTCTTCACTGAGGATTTCTGATTTCTCTCCATCCCTCAGCACGGCTACATTCAACACCTGCCACACAGGAACAGCATGAAAAATGTTGTATTATCCAATTACAAGCACTGCTGCTTTTCCTTTACCCCTTACTGAGGCTCCCAGAAACCACTGCCACATCTGACAGGCTCACGCTGTGTCCCTGATGTCACAAGCACACATGCATCCCTTTTATTTTTGAGTTTGTTTTGTTGGGTTTTTTTTCTGCTTGGTAGTAGGAAGATCACTGCTCCTGCTAACACACAGTAACATAAATCAGAATACTGCTTCTTTAACAAAAGACTTGGTATCATAGACTGTGGCCCACGTCTAGACTCCTTTTTATCCACTCAGAAAAAGTTAATTCATGTCTCATCATCCTTAACCCCTGAATGAACCACAATTGCAGGGGAAAAAAAGCAAAAGGAGTTTAGGAAAACCACAAACCAAACAAACCAAAAAAGCCACCAAGAGGCAAGATCACCAAACTTCAAGTTCTGCTCTCATGGACATCTACCTCCAAAGAGTCCTCCAGTGCTTCCGTGACATTCCAGAGCAGTGCCGCAGTGTTTTGTGAAAGTCAGACAACCCACATAGGACAGTACCAGGTCCAGCAACTTCACTGGCAGTCTTCCAAGCTCTCTTTTCACACTGATAGCAAGCACTCCACTGCCCAATTCAAACAGCAGCCTGGACACAGGTCAGATACAAGCCTTGAAAAGAAATACTGCTCTGTTTACATCTTTCACCATTCAGATTCCTCAGAAAAGGACACAAGTTCTGCAAAGGATGAGAGCCCTGGGGAGAAACTGCCTAGCAATCTGCCTTTTGATAAATGACAGTATTCTGGGGTGTTCCTGATGCGGGTCGGGAAAGGCAACAGAGCTGGCCTGCTGCCCAAGAGAATGCAGCACTGCACAGTGCCATGGAGAACCCACACAAAGGCCAGAAAATTTGGACTGCTCTGCAACACTACAGCCTCTTAAAGTAATAGTTGCCTATTTCTTTTTCTTTTTTCTTTAAATGTGAGGAAGATTATGTACCTTAACAGCAAAGTATACCTAGAGCTCAAATAAAAGACACAAGCAGGCACCTCTGGGTGACTATTTGGAGCTAACTATAATATTCATAGAAAGAGAGATTTAAAAAGCTATGTCTAGTTTATATATATATATATATATACACATATATATGAAATCACTAAGCTCATTTCACAATAGGATCTGGCTGGCTTGTCATATTAACACAAGCTCAAGAAACATCCTAATCTGGTGGATAAACACAAGCCTCAAAGCTCAGAGGGGACATATTTGGACAGCAACATCTCTTTCTTTGCTAGCACTCAGAATTCTGGCTCAACCACACTTGCAAAACTATGGTAATCAACTCCAGAGAGAGCTTCCCATATGGAAAGAAAAAAAAAAAACCCAGCTGCAAATCTGACACCACTGTCTTTAGCGACGTAATTACACTTTTCATTCCACAGACGGATGCAATGCATACTGATATTTTCAAGGGGAAAAAAAGAAAAAAAAAAAAGAAAATCAATGACAGAGACAAGCTGATTTCCTATTACTTTTCTAAAGGCAAGAGGATTACAAGATTCATCTTCACGCCCACCTTACAAGACACAAATGAAACTACTGTTGAGACTATTTTTCAGTTTTTCCTCAGGACGCAAAAACAGACCTGCATGTTTTGGCACATTGTGAATGAGCAAAAAATTATAGATACTGTTCCACAGGCAGTGTAGCAGCCACTTCCAATAATGCTAATGTGCAGAGGAGTTAAATGAGAAGGTGGTGTTCTTCAGTGAACAGTAGAGACCCTGAGAAGAAATCAACAATTTGGGAGTGCAAGATTCCTGTCAGCCTTCTCTGTGGCCACTCAGTTATCTGGGAACAGCAAACAGCAAAGCATGTCTAAGAAATTATTTAAGCACACAAACATTTTGAATTTTCACCATAATTTTTCAGAAAAATTCTACTGATTGCTGTCTTTTTCAAGCAGCTCCATAAAAGTGTCAGATCCAGCCTTAGACTATTCTGTAGAACAGTGGTCCCGAAACTTTTTTGATCACACAAAACTACAAGCAAAAAAATTGAGTGCTCACCAATATACGTGCATTTCTTTCTTTATAAATTAAACAGACATGTTCTAGTGAAGTTCTGTAACGTTATTCCTGCACCCCACTAGATCATCTTGCACACCCCCTGGGGCATACACGCCCCATTTTGGAGACCACTATTATAGAACAGTGACCTATAAATCTCAACATGGTTAACTGGACGGACTTCCCCTATAGCACCACTTACGGTTGTGAGTGCGCTGTCTCATAGCGCTCGAAGGAGTGAGACAGGTCATGCTTGTTGTTCATGTAACACTGTGTGCACAAGTCATAGTCAAAACACATTTTGCATTTCCACCGCATTCCCCGTATACCATGCTTCTTGCAACAGTCACAGATGATGTTTGGGTGGCGAACACCTAGGAGAACAAAAGCAAAGGAATATAAGATCCACACAAAATCCAGAGAAACCAGGCTGACCAGGCTCTCAGAACTACATCAGCGTGTTTTAAAGAAAAAAGTCATTACTGTGCATCTACTTAAGATGATGCAGTAATAAAATATGAAGTGATAAGCGTAACATGAAGTGTCCATTTCTTGGCTTAAGGGACTCTCATCCTAGAAGTCATGCCAGAATGTAACAATGACCAAGTCAGCAAAACCGTTAGACTCATGGATAAAAAAGAAAAAAAAAAGCCTTTGCACAGAGGCAAACAGGAATTTCACTGCCATTCGCAGCATACACTGCTGCTCAGCATTGGTTCACAGGCAGTTGAAAAAGGCTTAACATTCCATCTAGCACATAAGGCAGGTGTTACATACGCTAAAGGAGGTGGGTTTACAGCACTAGGGTTTGTGTTTCTTGTCCATGCTATACTTACCTATTTGTGCATTATCATACAGAAGAAGGTCATAAGCCCCTTGGAATCCAGTCCGATAATTGGTTCTGTTGCCTTGATCCCACTGCACGACCACAGTCTTATCTGGAGTGGTTGGGCTGCCTGTCCGACCAATCTCAACCACAGTCCCAACATTCCCTTCACCGCTGTCCTGGTTGCCCCACTTCCAGTCCACTCCACGAACTACCCGCATCCCAACCTGCATGCTGGCATAGGGGTCCATGTCCACTGATCTGCACAGCAACCCCTAAAATTCTTCCACGTAAGGGGTCTTGCAGACAGGCAGTATCATCAGCAATACATTCAGTCTCAGCAGCAGCATGGTCAGCACACCTAATAGAACAACATACAGTTAAGTGATGCCACTCAACACATCACATTTTCCCCAGAATGACCTGGCTACAGAAGAAGCCTGACCGGCTGAGTAGATAAATCTGTACTTTATTTAAAACAGGGATCCTGAGAGCTTTAGCACAGATGGGAAGGATATGCAAACTAGCCAGACTTCCAAGGCACAGAAACATCTGCAAAATATCCAGAAGACTTACTCCAGAACACTGGGTATAAGGAAAGAGAACTGGGCAAGAAGTCCGTACAAAACTCAACCACCATCCCCTTGATTTCAAATTCAGGAATACGTGCAACAGCTACCAGAGACACAATGGCAACAGAAACAAAAAAAGCACAGTAAACACAGCTGAAAGAAATGACCAGGAAAACACAAGCAGCATGATTTTAGCAAGAAAAAGTCAATACCAGTCTATTTTTCAGGAAGAGTCTTAATAAGCATCTTACCATGTCATACTGCAGTGTTGAGTTTCACTTGCCCAGAAAGTTAGTTTTGGTTTTGATTTTGACATACAGGAAGCATTAAGAATGCATATGAAAGAAATGTCTGTCTGTTTCTCAAAAGTAACAGCAGTTTAAAAAAAAAATTGCCAACATCAGAGAAATGTCAATCTTATGCTGCTATTTATCAATGCTAGCTATGGCAGGAACAGGAAAGAGTTATTGCTTACCTGGAATAAGCACCAAGATTTTGTGCTGGGATCAGTAAAAGCTTGGGATAGTGTTTCCAACTGTTGCCATAACAAATGGTAAAAAAGGTGGATACCATACAGATGCAACACATCCACAGCTTTGAAGTAAATCAAAGAGACTGTCAAAGCCTGGTTTACCTCTTTACCAGAACAAGACAGAGGAATGTGGCTTTCAATATTTAGGGCCAAGCTGCTGCTTTGACTTCTGGAAATATCACCTGTAGCATCCTTTTGTCTTTGGGCATCCCTGGGTCTCCCTCTTCCTCTCAAGCTATCCACAACATTCAAAATTTGAAAAAAAACAACCAAACCACCCAACAAAAAAACCCAAACAGAATGCCAAGGGCCTACGAGTGCAGATGCCAAAAGTACAGCAAATCTTACCAACTGCTATGACACAAAGCCAGTTCAAACGAGGCTGACAAACCTGGTTTAGCTGACGAGCTAATACGATGTGTACTCAGACATGGAATAGGAGCAGTTCTGCACCATGTGACATGTTGTTCACACTACCACCTACCAATAAAGCAACTGAAACCACTGAGGCCTAAAAATAAACTCTTCTTCCAGCCAAACACCCCCTTTTAAAACATACATGGAGGAGTAGTTTGATGCAAAATCAAGTTTCTAGCGTGCAGAAAGAGCCTGATTTCTGTTCAGCTTTAGCATCTCTCCAGCTTCAGACTCTTCCTGCTACGCATCGCTGTGACATCCAAACAGCTGTCACATGAGAGCAACATCAAAACCAAATGTCCTTGTGAACTTAATGTCACCTTTTGTTCTTGTCATCACTAAAAGACACCTTGGGCGACACTTTCATTTAGACTTCCTTTGTGGAGGTGGATGTAACATTTCTGAGTTTAAAACGCACCAATGTCTATGGTCTTTACATAAGCAGAAATTAATAAAAAGAAAGAATATCCTTTTTAGAAACCATTGCAGGGCCTAACGAGATTTGGATGATCCCCTCTTCCACCAGATCAGAGATTAATAAAACGGACAATTTATTGCTTTAACCAAGAGGCAAAAGTGCTTTTTTAAAAGGCTGCTATCAGTCAGTCAAGTCTGTCAAACCCACTGCAGAGAAAACAAATGGAAACATCCAACACCACAAGTGAACTGGTGGAAGGCGCGGGGAGGTAGTAACAGTGGGAAAAGGAATTGCACACTTAGGAGATAAGGACAGAGTGCCACTCCCCAACCTTAGGAGTTCTATGTTATATCAGTGAACCTCTTCCCTCTCCCCAGGAACGAATGAAACATCCCAGGCTTCAGAACTCTCAGCATTTCAAGGAAGGCAATGCCAGTTCCAAAAGTTATTCATCATAAAAGAATATTCCAGGCTGTGCCACAAACCCCTAAAATTTAAGGCACTGCAATATAGGATGACCCCTTGCTACCTGAAAACAGCAGAGCAGGCTGACACACTATATATTGTGACACATGCTCAACAGAGCACTCCAACAGCACAGTACCAAACCCAGGTCAGAACTGCCTTGGTCCTAGAAACGTGTGACCTACATACAGGCAAACCCACACTTTCTCTGTGCACCTTCCCACTGCTTTTCTGACATGGATGCTACAGAGAAACCTTCTTCAACTGACAATGAAATACAAAAGCTACACGAAGACACTTTGTAGAGAGTCCTGGAGAAATGCATCATGTCACTGCACTGTGAATTTACTTATGGATGAAGTATGACATGCCAACATCAGGTGTCTTGTCACAGAACTGCCAACAGACAGCAATCTCTTGTCAGTACCACAGGTACCAAATTGCTAGGACAAAAATACATCTAATCAGTAGCCCATAATAAGCTGGATACAGATGGGAACATACTTTTACTGCTGCCACAGGCATCAAGCTTCCCTTGGTTCTGCAGGTACCTCTGACTCACAGAGGAGCTGCACATGTACTCATCCTCCAGCTCGGGGAAGCTATTGTAGTTCAACTGTACACACTTGTGATGCTGAATACTAGTTAACAGAGTTGTCTGTGCTTCAGTGACCTTAATCCCTTGCTCGCTGATCTGAAGGCTGCTTCTTAACGCAAATACTCCATTTTCCGCACAAGAAGGCACCGAATGCATTCTACATTCCCATCTAATCCACCAGGGTGATGCATAACAAGAGTAAAGAACCGTTCAAAATCTTTTAAGAGATTAATGACAATGCTCACACAGTCTGAACCTTGCCAGGTCAGCATTGTTTACCTCTTAAATGGAAATGTTTCACTCATTGAAGCAAATACTCCCTCCCTTGATGCTGTCTCAGTAATAATTATTCCAGGGAAGGATAGGTATAGCTGCCAGAAATGATTCACAGAGAAAACATCAGCTTCCCATGGGAGTTTAAAGTAACTATGAACAAATAATCCATTATAAGGCACAAGCATATTTCTGAATCCTGACCTAGCATTCTGACCTCATCTACTGTAACAGAGAAAAGAACAGCCCAGGTGCAATCTAAGAGTCCATTCTTTGGAAAGCCCAGTAATACTTAACTGGAACAAAGGGAGAATACTTTAACACCTTCAGTCCACAGCATTTTAGTTACAATAATTATTGCAACTTTCTGCCAATATTTAAACCGCGCTGTTGGTAGGAGGCACTCCAGAGGCAACCTAATACCCGTCTCTTAAGAGGCAAAGGTTGCTGCTGTGCTGGATACACAGTAAACAGAACCAAACAGTGGTGTAAGCAGATTGACAAAATCAGTGCGTCTAACTTGGTTATCAAGTTATTTGAGCAGGATGGTAAACAGAGGAAGATGAGGTGATTTTTTTTTTTTTAAAGCAGCTTATTTTTCCTTTATACATATTTTGGCAGTCTGAATTGTCTTCTTGGGTGAATTATTCCTTCTTAGAGAGCTTTGTCTATCCCACAGATGATTCCTTAAGTGCTATGGCAAACGCAAATCATGCACTTTTCAAGAGCAGCACAAGGCTTCGATATCCCTCTAGTTTCTGAACATCCTTTGAAAATCCACATGGAGATGACCGCAGCAGAACTTTTATTTTGGGGTCTTGTCCACAGCAGCTCATGTGAACCTGAAATGCCCAGCTTTCCCAACTGTTAATTCATAAGCTCCAAAAGAAGTCATTATTATGCTAAGCATCTTGGAAAATAACATTATCCCCCATTTCTTACTATTTTCATTCTCTTTGACTATTCCTTCTCCTTGGGTACAGTCTGTTATTGTATCTCTAATAACTAGAGATCTGCACCATCCAACATCTACCAAGAGCTCACACCACCTACTTACTTTCATGCTCTTAGGTGGTTTTCCAAGGAATACAAAGCACACATGGGCTACAACCCCCTGAAACTGATAAAACCACCCAACCCTTCAGACCCAGCCCAGGAGCTCCCACCAGAGATCAGGCAGGAGGGCTGCTGGGACAGCTGTCACTGCGCCAACCCAGCTGGAGCAACGGGCCATCGCTCTTTGGCAGCACCCGACGCTGCTGGGTCTGTTGCCACCGCGGCGGCAGCCAGAGCCTGAGCCCCATCCAAGCTCCACTAGCCTGGGCCCACAATGCGCGGCCACCACATGAGCAGAGATGAGGGTCCCCCGCACTCCCACCCCATGTTACCTGGGACAGGAATGGGTGCTGCCCGGCACCCAGAGGGGTCCTGTCCTCCACCCATGTCCCAGCGCTGGGGGCTTCCTTGGGCCCCCAAGGCCTGCTGTGAGGCGCCAGCAGCAGTTTCACTTCCCAGCAGGCACCCTTGGCCCTCTTGCTCTGCGGTCACAACAGGGCAGCCCAGACATACAGGGCAGCTCCCAGGCGGATCCAGCCTCTGCCAGCCCTGTCCCCACTTTGGGGGGCCCAGGCACCGCCACTGTGGCCCCACTGCCCAGGAGAGCCCCTTCCCATCCAGAACAGGGGACACTCAGGTCACCCCGACAACTGACACCTCCCTGGCAGAGTTACAGCAACCCAGCCCCACGGCTGCAGGATTGCACGGGCAGAGGCTGCTGGCGGAGGCAGGAGGAAGATCCACCTCAGATGAGGGCAAGCCTCCCTCCTCCTTACTCGCCCTTAAAGCAGCAGCTCAGGCCAGCCTGGCTCACTCTAAGGTGCCTGCCCAACCTGTTTCCACAGCCCTGAACTGAGATAAAAGCCATGCTTCCTTCAAGAGCTGAGGCAGTTACCCAGGAGCAGAACCTGCTCCCTTGCAGTCATCTGCATTAGGCAAGAGCGAGCGAGGATCCACCTTGTTCCCTCCAGACAGCACTCAAGAGACTCCCAGCTCTACTCTCCAGCCAGCTGGAGACAGACACATCTAGGTCAGATTCCCTGGAGAATGGCCACAGCAAGCATCGCTATTTTTACGTTTTAAAAGCCATGAATCCTGCCCAGACATCCATGGCCACAGCACCAGACCACGTGCAATTTCCTCACAGCAACATTTTGCAATCTCCTGAAGGCTCTCATTCACCTGCATGCTCTGAATACAAGTGCTGGGCCCCTGGCACAAGCATGACTTTGCCAACGGGGCACACTGGAACAGGGCTAGAGACTGCCAGCTGAGGGCAAAATCTTCACCTTGGTGAATCCTGGGTGATCTGGGCAGTTGTCAGAGGAATCAAGATTTCCTCCATGGACTCCCATTCAGGGACAGAAAATACATTAACACTACGAAGAGAAGAAAATACTACTCTGCCTGACAAAAAAACAAGCAGACCAACACTTCTTGAAACTCACTGTTTGTTTATTCAACACCTATTGTGTTCAAGCTGCCCCCATGACACTACTAGGGACCTATAAACCCATTTTTTCCACATGACTTTGTGCACATGGTATACAATGCAATGAGTAAGAAAATTAAGTTTTGGCATCCTCAGCACATAAAGTAAAAGCAGCTTATTTTAATTAGAAGAGGACCTAAAGAATTTTACAGCCTGTCTTCTGAGACCACCCCTCCACCTCCTGCCCCAAGTTCCCCTCTCATACAAATGGTGAATAAGCAGCACAAGAGTAACTACACACAGGCTTGAGTTTATTAAATTAACTTGCAGCAGACTGGGAGTAAGCTTACATCTCAGCTACCTCTAGTCTTTCATTCTCCGTGAAACATGGAAGGCAGAAAAAGTAATAGCAGCACAGTAAATTAATGTTGAGGAGATTCTTCCATTGAAGAGCAACAGAAAGCATTGAAAGAATTAGGAAAACAAAGAGTGTAACTAACAGAGCCATAACAATCAACAGCTGCAATTGGGAGTAACCAGATGAAATTAATGCAAACATTTACAGGGATCACTGGAATGGACAACGATTCTTTCAGATCTGTGCTGGTTAAATCACTACTCACAAGCACTTAACAAGCAGAACAAAGGAATGCCAGGGCCATTCCAGCTGTGAATTTTACCAGCAAATGAGTGAAACTGTGCTTCATTAGTTGATCCTCAACTCATCTCTCTTGAGGAAGAGGTGAACATATCAAGCAGAGCTAGGGCACTGTGCATAAAGACACCATCCACTTGATAGCAGCAAAATAACTGCAAGCCCATGAGCTCGGTCAAGACAAACATCACTTGCTTTATCCTTCCTTAATCCCAGCACAGACTGGGTAAACTCATAAAATGTTTACAGACATCCAGCACAGATAGCCTGGGACGCAGCACATTGCAAACTCTGTCTGCAACAGCAGAAATCCAGAGCAATTTCACTGCAGCGCAAGCAAGCAAGCAGAATGATGGTCATTCTTCACGAGACAAGTCAGCAACAAGATGCCAAAGGACACTGGTGGTGGCCCTGCTGGCCTCCTTCATTGCTGTGGGATTCTACACAAGAACAAAGGTCTGCAGTTCAAGTCAGGGGTCAAAAGGATCTGTTCCCAACTAAAACAGGCAGCAGAGAGGCACCTGACTCAGTCAGGAGCAGTTTCTTCAACTATTCAGTATTATTAAGCTGCCAAAGTGGTTCCTAGTTATTTCAAGTATTTTATTTTAAGCCCTCACCATACACCCCCCTACACACACATATTTTAACTGCTTCCTTCCAAAGGAACTTCAGGGACACAGTGCCATTAAAAACAGACATATCAAGGCATTCAAAATTTCAATTGATCAACTACCACTACTGTGAAGTTTCAAGATTTATTTTTGCATATCCTCACACTAGGAACATCAACAGAGATCCAAACAAGTTAGGTGTAATGGCTAAATTAAGGCAGCACATACTGGCTTAAAAGCAGTACTGCTTCCTACATTACTCCTATAGGCATTCACCCTGTAGAAATAAGGCTTACAGGGGTTTTCCCCCTTTCCTGACAGAAGCAGTGTTTTTTAAAACCAACCAGTTGAATAGTTAAATGCCTGGCCAGTGCTTATCTACACAATTAAATATTGTTCCCTACCTGCAAAACAGAGGGGTTATACTTTTGTATTCTTTAATAACAGACAACAACTAGGATCAAATACCTCTGAACAAGTCTCAAAGCTGCTAAGTTAATTGCCAAAGCTAGTATTCTCGCCAATAAACTCAAATTCAGACCTACCCTTCACTTTCCTTTCTCCTCAGCAAACAGTAGAACCCCAGGACAGCACCATGACAGACACATGCATGTGCTCTCCCTAACACGATGCAGTGTCATTTCTCTCAAGACTACACAATTTCCACAAATACATTCATTATTAAATGAAAGAAAACCAGCAAAACACAGTAAATAATCCTTTCTGACTTACCACCACATGAAGACCACCTTGTAGCTTTTGTCCCCTCCTGGCTCCCAGGTGAGGCGAGGAGCCATTAGCCCTCACTGCTGCCCTGTGTAATCAGAAACCCCAAGGAGGGTCTCCCTGGCTCCCACCACACCTGAGCTCACTCTGGGCACTCAGTCTCCAGTTTCTAGTAGACACCCTGTTTGAAGACTTTTGCCCATCCCACGGCACTTTATTATAATCTCAACTCCAGTTCACACCAGTTCAATATCCAGCTCTACCACGTGCAAATCTCTCTCCTTGCCTACTCTGAACTTCAGCGTTCTATGCAGTCCATTTGTATCAGGCCCAAGAGTCCTCCCATGGAAACACATACTCCAATTCTCTCCCATTTCTTCAGAACCAAGTTTATCAGCTGCTCCTCAACGCAAGCAATCTGTTACTTTCAGCTAGCTTCCCCACTGCCCAAACAAAACCCTCTGCCTTCATAGCAGGCCTCTTCTAAGCAGCTCCCTGGTAAAGTGCCTTCTATTATTTACACATAAAACCCTACTAAATGAGAAAAATAACTCTAGTGTAAGGGTTCATATTGAATTCTAACACAATAAAGGTATTTTGCTTTCAGAACAGTTGTTTCAGTAAATTATTCATTCACATACTACCTTCTAATACAGCACTAGTGCAAATCCCATTTCTTGATGTGGAAAAACATGCAGTCAGGCACATTTAGTTGTTTATTGTTTTCCAGATCTCATTCCACAGCTGTTGCTCATACAAATAGCAGCACTGTCAGATCAGGTCTGGTTTAGCCACTGAGACTAAAAGTCTAGTAAGGCCCCACACACTCCATTTTGTAGTAGGCAGTTTCCAAGGCTTGATCTTTCGTATACAAAGATGGCTAGAGAGCTCAGTCACACTGCAAAATAGCAGAGAAGATACAAACGCTTAGTTCCCAGCACCAGCAGATCTTCTAAGGTAGAAGAGTGACACCATCTCAGCCACTATGTGACTAGTTTAACCACTCTAAATTAGACTAAACCCATCAAATTCCCTCCATCAGCCCGCCAAGAGAATTCGCAGAATTGGCTGAAGCGAATAGTTTAATATTCCACTGCAAAGCCACAAGGTCTCAATGATACCTCGCTTTTCCCTGTGTGACCAGGATTTCTGTTTAGTCTGAATTTTGCAAAATGGCATCACTGGCACAGAGGGGGAGAGAACAGCAGATGATGTTTCTGTGGCTTAAATATCAATAGCAGATAAATGAAGCCATTCCACTGACAAATTGCTGTCAGCAGAAAAAGAAAGAAGAGAAATGGGGCAGCTGCCGCTGCTAAAAACAATCAATCAAGAAAAAGCCTGTGTGAAGTTAAACCATTTCCATGCACCATACCTCACCTGCTCTCAAAGTATATTTAACTGTATTACATAAACAGAATAAAGCAGGGAATTAATATTCCTTTGCTCAGGATTAACATTTGTCATTTCGGCTCTACTGTGGAAGAACAGGCACACATCTTGAAATACTGGGGCACAGGGTGAGGAAATGCTAAAAATAGCTAGCCAGGCTATGCTTAAAGATAGTCCCATTGAACACTTTTATCTGTACAATCAACACTTGTCCTTTACAAACGCCAGCCCATTGATCTGTTTTGCCTAAAGTGAATTTTACATTCAATTTACACTGACTGTATTCTAGTTGTTACAGTGAGGGGAATGTTGCCTTTCCTTTTAAGTCGTAGGAGCCATACTTTCAGTGGTTGTCATGCTGGCTTACTAGCTATTCTCTCACCTTGTTAAAGGATGCAGGCCTAAAAGAAGCACCAGCATATTTATTAATATTCAGCAACAGTAGTTTTGTGCAAACCCTCCTGAGAAGTTTGACCCCAAAATTCTGGTTTCCTAAAAAATTGGCAATCTCAGAACAGATCCTAAAGATAGAAGAAATTGTAGAGAAGTTACACATCTGATGTTTTCAGGTTCATTTTGTGTGAGTATGGCAGTACCTAATAGCTTTAGTGGATACAAAAGCCTCTGGGCCAGCTGCTGCATGAAACAGTCAAAGGTGGGCTCTTGCTTAGCTGAGGAAGAGCCCAAGAGATAACTGGACAAAAGCCAAGATCCTCACTCAGAACTGTGACAGAAGAACACCTAGTGATCCTTCTGAGACTGTCCATGGCAGTGGAGTGACTCAGTCTCAAGGCCATGCCGTCTTCATGCTATAAAAGACATCACCAGTAGGAGAAATGCATCATAGCAAACAAGAAAATGAAATGCACAGGCACCACCACTTCTCCCTTAGGGGGAAAGGCAGTACCTCTACGATTAGCAGTTTGCATATACTGGACTATCATCTGGACTGCAAGGAGGATGCGCTAGGAAAACACTGGCTCCACAGCCAAGATGATCAGCAAGATGATCAGCATCCCATATGCTTCCAAAGGGGGAGATGCTATTTAAAAAACCCTGCAGGGTTTTATTCTCTTTTCTTTGTTACAAAATCTAAATGTTTTGGGTTTAAGTACAAACACTGGGACTGAATGCCCTTTGTTGTTACACCTGAACGCTGTGAAGTCCTCTGTAGTTTTGAGGCTAAACAGACAAAAAGTACCGCCTACTTACAGATCCAGGACACCGTAATGCAATCTCAGACAGAAGGCAACTCTCCTTAATTTTAATCATAGATGGGATTCAAAAAATCCACAGCTTCAACATGGCTGAAGTCTCAAGAAATATACTAATCAGAGAACTTCTTTCAGTTGGGCACGAAGGCATGCACGAAAAGCTTGTCATCTTCTAAAGCTACCAAATCAGAACTGAGTTGGCCTTGAACCTTCATTTCTCACTTCACTCAGCTTCAACCCACCTGTGATGACAACAGACATAGAAAAGTGAACCTCCTTCCAACACCAAGCACTCATCTGCATAGCCTCAATCCAAACTGGTTTTGTCGCCAAGTGCCATGGACCAAAAGGGGATTTTTGTCAGTGATAAGTAACAAAATTAGTGTTAACAGAAAGTGACAGTATCAGCCACACAATCTACCCAGAGCATAGATAAAGCACTGTATTTTTAATGAATCAGCTCTGCGCTAACTAATGGACTAGACCCATGAAATAAACTGGATTGCACAGTAGGTCAATATTTGCTTTAAACCATACAAATGCAAACACAACCTTTGGGAAACACCACCAGGAAGCCAAAAATAAACAGCTGTCACAGGCTTCCAGTAAGGGAAGTTAAGGTATACCACAGCGTACTGTTTGGGCTGGGAAAGACTTAATTTTATTCATAGTAGCTCATATGGTGCTGATTTGGATTTGTGACCAAAACTGTTGATAACACACTGATGTTTTAGCTATTACTGAAGAATGCTTACACAGTATCAAAGCATTTTCTGTTTCTCACACTGCCCTGCCAGTGAGTAGGCTGGGGGTGCGCAAGAATTTGAGAAGTAACACAGCCACGGTAGCTGATCCCAGAGACAGCAAATATGACATTGTGCTCAGCAATAAAAGCTGGGGGAAAGAAATAGGAAGGGGCGACATCTGGAGTAATGGTGTTTGCCTTTCCAAGCAACCGCTACACCTGATGAAGTCCTGCTTTCTCAATTTTACCCTTCCAGTTCTCTTCCCTATCCCACTGGAGCAGAAGCGAGGAAGCAGCTGTGTTGTGCTTAGCTACCTACACCAGGGTTAACCCATAACACACAGAAAGGTGGAACATCCTTTGCTAGGTCAGGGGTGTTCAAAATTCAGATTTACAAGTCAACATCAGTCAAAGCCTACAAAAGAATAAGCTCCCTCTACCAGCTTCTACTGAACACAAAACCTCCAGGCTTTAAATTGGTGAGATCAGTGCTCATCACTGGGGAATTAAGAGTGATTAGAAGTTAAAGTTCAGACTGGGCATCTAGTGGATCTCTCTTATTACATCCCACAAGATAATTGCTCATGAGCCCAATGAAATTTCCTTCTGGCATCTGATGAACTGTATTCTCTCCAGGAGGTAGAAAAACAGCTCCAGCCATTTGCTTTAATTGGACCTGACAGTTTGCAGATTGCTGCCTCAAGCCTTGAAAAGCTCAGTAGCTGGGGCTGGTGAGAATCCATTTTTTCCTAAATAGCAGATTTCAGCGTTAAATTTACACTGCACTACAGCAACACACACACACACACCCTGCCCAAAAACACACACATCCCAGGTGATGCTGGTTTTGGTTTTTTTTAAAAAAGGTGATTATTTGCTAAGTTTTAATTAACGTAATTTTCACTTTACATAGACAAAAAATGGGAGAATCATATTTTAACTTTCCCATACCCTCTGTGGAAGATCCCTGTAGCATAAGAAAAATAAACAAAAACTCTATAGCATTGCATTGAGTGACTCTCCTTCCCTCTCCGGTCAAGAATCACCATCACTCTTCTGGCTATTGGCATCTAGGGGTCAACAATCAACCACCTGGCATCCCTTGCAGCGGCTAGCAGGTCTTTTTGTGCCCATTCAGAACACTGACAAAAGTCACAATGTAAAAGAGAAAACAGTTTAATGAAGTCAAATGCAACCCATCCAGGGAAGCTAGAAAACCTCCATTACTTGAAGAACAAGTTCAACACACCTATCAGGAATGGTTTCAGTGTAGTTTATCATGCCTTGTAGAAAAGAATGGACAAGGTGGCCTCATCAAAATCCCTTCCATACCTATTTTCAGTCACCTAGAAATGGAAGACCGCACAGAAACATATTCCAACAACAAGAAATCTGTCTTGGCAGGAGATTTCAACTCTGCTCTAACTTAGACATTGCTCTAATACATTTCTCAGAGCCATGACCACCTGGCCCAGAGCTGACAGTGTTGAGCCCTAGGCAAAGCTCAGGTCCACAACTCTCTCACACCAGCTATCAACTCCTATTTACCATGGAAATCTGAGTTAAATCACTTAAAAGTTCATAATCTTCCAACCCATTTAGGCAATTGCCTTGCCTGAATGCAAAGACAGTAAGCTTCCCCACACATCATTCAAAATCAGAAGACTAACATTACTGCAGGAGTAAAAAAATCACAAGCAATTAACACTGACGTCCTGGTAGACATGTGTTTGCATAGTGTGTTGGATAAAACACAGTACCGTGGTTCTGTGATATGGCTCTTTGTAGGTATTTAGACTCTGGCTCCCTCAGCAGAGGTGATACAATAGGATTACAAATCATCCCAGTTAGAAACAGAACTTTCTCCAAATTTTCAAAGTGAGAAGTAGCTACTCCAGACTCTAGCACAGAGCAAGTATAAAACCTGCTGAATCTCTGCTGAGCCTTGATAGCTCATCCTACCAACTTTCAGATTCCCCTTCAGGCTTTCAGAAGGGTAAACATTGCACTCCTGTCAGTTTTCAGCCTGGAACTTGCCCTTTCTGTGCTCTGAACGCAGATCAAAAGGTTTAAGTCTAATCTACCCTGACATGCCTTTGGCTAGAGACATCAGCTGTGTAGGAGCAGAATGAATCGAGTAGTTAGCTGTTGCTTTCCTCCCCAGTACTAAATGAAGGTTAGAGGGTCAGCACATACACCAATTCACTTAGAAGTTTGTACAGTTTAGAAGTACAGATGTTATCTTTCAGCTTTGGATAGCAGAGTACTTTAAAGAATGCAAGAACACTTCACAGATGGGAAGTGGAGCCATAGTTATATATGGAATTGGTGGCAGAGCCAGGAACAAAGCTCACATATCCTAGCTCCAAGTTCTGTTCTCCACAGCCTGGCCCACACTAGTACCAGAGGGAGGACAAAAAAGAAAAAAGTATCAAGCCATGATCCAGCATGCATCCTTGCATTCCTTGGGGTCACCTCAAGGAATGAGGATTGAGATCTAAGATCAAGCCATTTACCGTCCTGCTAGTACACACCTAACTTCATTTTCCATGTACAGCCAGTCCAAATGCTAGAAGACTTGTTCTGTACTGTGGCAGTGTGATCACCCTGCCCCATCCTGACCTTTATTTCTGTAACAATGCACCACCAATGGTGGCGACCATGAACGCGTCTGGTCCACGATGGCAGTATTCCACTCAAATTAGCTTTGGGTGTTTGACCTGAGATCTCACAAAACAGGTAACTGATGTCTTCTAACAATCAACCTGACTGAGTGACACCTGGGGTGAGGTGGGTGGCCCTCGCAGCCCAGTGTTCCTCCAGTAAGAGCTAGGAAGACTCCTGTACACCTGTACCAAATCCCCCACCCCATGCTGAACCATCAGGCCCCACTGACCTCTAAGGGTCAATTGGCACTTAGTAATTGACTTAGTCCCACCTTGTCATGCCTATAAATCTGGCATTTAGAATCTCTATTGTGAAGATGAGAACTCCAACCACTGGATGGGTCTGGACCTCTTTCCTCCACAAGCAGTGATGCCCCTTTGGTAAGATTTGCACCTCTGACTACATCAGATGTTACCCAGGAAAGTATTAATTAAAGCACTGAATTAACTCTAGCTCAATTGTTGCAGTAAGTGTATTTATCAATGGCAATTCCAAATTTGTTGTATCTGTCGCCTTAATAAATCAACTATTTTTTTCAACTTTGAAAAACTGTTCCAGTGAAAGTCCTTAAACTGGAGTCTGACAGGCAAACGTTGACTCTGAGCAGCTGTACATACAATCCTTTAGATTTAAACCTGTTGACCAAGCTCGAGACAAGGATTGGATCGAGTTGTCTCTGAGAAGTTTAGACGGCAAGGGGATCCTTTTCCATTGTGACTCAACGGGAAGGTTGTCTTCCCCTGGCCACTCATCAGACTCTTACGCCTTAATACACAACATATTCTTGGAAATTTCAAATACATTTCTCATTACAGAGGGAGCAGAAATATGTAAATTATTTAAGTCTCCCAAGAAACAACAGATTCTACTCTCTCTCTTTGCTCAAGGAGAGAAGAGCATCCAACTGTATTTCTCTAAGCAAAGCTTCTAGTGAGAGTGTACTGAAAGTTGCACTGCTCTCCTCCGAGTGCACTGTATTACAACACCCTGGCACCTCTATAAATGCCCTTGATAAGCCATGAATCAGAATCCTTGAAAAACAACTAGGACTCAAATTGTCTGTTCACAGAACTTCGCATTCTATTCCTGGATCCCTGGAAAACAGCAACTCAAAATGAAAGGGCATGATCAGTACGGTCGCACGTTCAGCACGACCCTGAAATCTGTCAGGGCCCTGGAGCAGTTCCGTATCAGAAATTATGAGCAAGGCAAACATTTGATGGGAACAGGCAGGCAGGGGCAGCATGACCTAGTAGAGCTTAATTATCAAGTTGGAGAAAGTCTTCAACTTCAGCAAAACCACAGGCAATCAAGATCAGTCTCTGCAAGCAACCTACACTAATGCCACACCAATACAAGGCAGGAGATGAGCCTGTTTCAGAGATAACTGCCACAGCTCTGAACAGCCCATGGTGGTCATATAGCCACACACTTGTTGATCAAGGTAGCTTAGAAAGCTGTGAACATACCCCTTTCCAAGTCAAAATAGAAGGAGACAATTGCAACCACATATTTGTACACACTTCCATAGTTTATGCAACTTCCAAGGCATTTGTCAAAGTTTTAGCAGAAAGAGGCTATGCATGGCCTCCCAATTCTTCCAAACAATCCCAGCAGTGGATTAGCAGCCACCGCAATCCAAAGCAGGAAAATAATAGATTCTTTATATGCTAATTTGGCATGGGATTTTCACAGTCACAGAGCTTCAAACATGCATTCAAAATAAATGTCAAAACATGAAGCTATACAGCAATATCATAATAAGCACAGAATTAAGCCAACCCAAATATCATACAATTATGAACATTCTTCTCATGTCAGTGACTCTTGAGACGTATGCTGTGCAGAGAGAAAGGGATGGGAAACACATTTACCTTTTTGAAGTCTAAAAATTACACAAGAAAACAGAACCAGTGGTGACTTTGCTAAATGACAACTAGGTTAACTGTTAATATGTTGCAGGCACACTTGCCAGTCCGAAATAAATTCATGTCCTTCCACCACAGAAAAAGACAAGATTAGAAAACAGGCATAAGACACCAAAGATACATCAGTGACAGAGCTGGGACAACACAAGTTACCTGACACCCAATCTACTGCCCTGTTAGCTGGCTGCCTTAAGGAAGAACTTCTTGAAGGGAACCATCATCCACCCAATGGAACTTAGCTGCTCCAGACACAAACCTAGATGCCCATAACTCAGAGCAGAAAGCAAAGCTCAAAATAGGGCAAGAAATTCTCTAGCTCTACCAAGGTTATCGATGCTTTCTCTTTCTGACTTTCTGCTATCAACATGACACACAACATCATTCCAATCACAACAACATGAGTAATGGCAGTTATTCACAGTAATGGCATCCCTTGACAATTCACTCATCTAGATCCCGAAACAGTGGACAAAAAATTCAACAGGTAATCAGCTAGGAGGAAGGTCTTAGAAGGATAACAACTGCATTGTTCTTCATAGGAAGTAGTTTTAGGAAACCAAGGAGCTGTTAAACAGGGAAGAAACAGGAACGGTACCCCATTTGAGCCCAATAAATTCCTCCTAAGGCAACAAAGAAGTGCAGTGGATGTAATGAGGTTCTTAGCCAAAAAGAAAGAAGGTTAAGTAGTAAAGCCAAGCTCAAACGACCTCCATGAAGGTGAGCCAGAGCTCCCCTGTTTCTAAGTGAGGTAGAAATTAGAGTTTGTTACAACCAGAAAGTTAAGTTCGGGCATTGTCTGCAGGGAAATCAGAACAAACATATGTAATGCTTCCAGTGCACCTGTACCATCTTTTCTGTAGGTTTAAGTCTGACCCGTGTTTTCATGACTCTTTCTCAGTTCAGGAAGAACGCAAATATCACAGAAACACAGGAGACAAAAAGCCACGTGTGCCTCAGTTCCGAGTTATATTCAGCATATGACACAGTGATACAAAATGCCCGGTAGGAATCACTGCCAACGTTTCAGTGCTCGGCTCTCACCTTAGCAATGACTTACCTGCAGTACCAGTTTCCGAACAGGAAAACAGAATGCATGTTCACATCCTGCAGGGCAGCCAGCACTCACCGCCCAGGAGAAAAGAAATGAAAAAGGAGCAGGAGCAAGCAGAGGTGCCCCACTACAGACTGAACTGTGGCTAAACGTGGCAGAAAGAAAACTGGGAGCTCAGAGCAGACTTATTCCAGGCTTAGCCCAGGGAAGAAAAAGAGGAAAAAACAGGCACGTACCTGAGAGAGCTGAGAAAGAAGAAAATTCAGACGACCCCTCAGAAAGCCGCTGTCCTTAGCCAAGGGCTGGGCTTGCTTCCTTCCCTCATTCATTCTCGGCACAGCAGTCCCAGCAGCCGACCTGCCACAGTGGCCTGGGGAGCGGGGAGAAAGCACGAGAAGCAGCTCCGGTGGGCGCCACGGCCCACGGCCCCCTGCCGCCCCCCCCAGACTTCCGCCGCCCCCCCAGACCCCCCCCGCACCAGACACGGGCCCGGCGCCGGCTCCCGCAATCCCGGCGACACGGGCGGCCTCAAGCCCGGCCGCAGCCGCCCCCCCGCCAGCAGCGGCACCGCGGGGCCGCACCCCCCCCGCCCCAGGATCCCGGCCGCCCCCGCCCAGCCCTGACCGGCAGCCGCCCGCCCCCGCCAGCCCCCCGCCGCGCGCCCCCCCCCCCCACCCCGCCCCGAACCACCCAGGCCGTGAGGCGGCCTCGCACCCCCCGCCCCCGAGGCGCCGCCGCCCCGGCCACCTCAGAGCCCTACCGAGGCTCCCCCTCTCACCCCCGGGGAGGCAGCCGAGGAGCCGGGCCGCGGCCGGCAGCCCCGCGGGTGCTGCAGCGGCGCCGCTCGATCCCGCTCCCCCGGGGCCGCCCGCGCGCCCCGCCCGGCCCCTCACGGCCGGCTGACAGCCGCCGGGGCATGCTGGGAGAGGTAGTTTCCCGCCCTGCCCGCGCGCCGCCCGCCGCCGCCTACAAGTCCCGGGAGGCCGCGAAAGGCCCTGCGGCCCCGGCCCCGGCGCGGCCGCCCTGACTCCGGGGCAAGGCCCCGGGTTGGGCCCTGGAGACTCCTGCGTTCCGCCGGGGCACGACCCCTGCTCTCCGGGCGCGGCCCGCCTGCCCGCGCTGCCTGAGGCGGGCCGGGGCTGCCTGAGGCGGGCCGGGGCGGCCTCGGCGCCGTGCTGCCGGCTCGCCTGGCGCCTTCCTGGTGTCGGGGTGGTAAATTGCGTTTTGGGATTGCTACCGAAAACCCAGAGGCAAAACTCTCCGATACCTGGTTTGGAGCGTTAGAAAGCAGGAATTCTCTGGTTTCAGCACTGGACGCATGGGGGATAAGTTCTGCCCAACACACATCCCAACTTTGTTCACTGTTTATCTAGATGACCGATCTATACGTATTAATGACATTTCTGAGAAACTACCGGCATATTCCTTCCATTCCATGAACTACTTATCATATCTGCACTCTTACTACACATGTGTGACCTAATGGGTCAGGGGTCCTCTGGTGGTCCTTTGGGACACCTTCATCCCTTTCTTCATCCTCCTTCTTGTCATCTTCCTCTTCGTCTTTGCATCCTTTTCATGACCTTTTCTCCTGGCCCTGTTTCAGCACTCTGGGCTCATGTCTTGGTTTTGGACAGGTTCTTATCTACTACTAGCTACTATAGTAGCTAAACTATACAATGCAGCGTTCTACTGGTAGCTAAACTACATAATGCAGTATTGTAGGGCTTGGCAATGCCATGGATACGTAGTTCCAACATCTACAATTAAGCACACCGGTAAAATTCCTTCAGTATCGGGATTGTTTCCTATTTGCGCAGCCAAAATGGCCATCGAAACCCATGGGAGCAGCTGACCATGAAAGCATGCAGGATCCACGCCGGGACACTTTTTTTAAAATGTTTGAGTGTTTGATTTTTGGGGTGATTTTAGGATAACCTAGTCCAAGGGAGTCTTGGGGGTTCAGCAGAGCTCATTGCCAGGCACCGTGGCTCTGAAGGCTGCTACCCTCCACCTGCCAGCCAGCCTTCCGCTGGGGATGTCTGATTTGCAATATCACAGCTCAGATATTGTCTGCCTGGGATCATTGGTGGCTTCGGTGTGTGAATCAGAATACGTGAGTCTAAAAGCATAGGGTATTACTGCTTTTATAATGACTTGCTCTTCAAAGCAGTTCAGTAAGAAGCAGAGGCCACATGAGTTTGTATCATCTCTCTGCTGGTGATACCAATGACTCTGAGTGAATCTCTTGTGTCTGGGGTGGAACTTGCTCTACTGACTTTACCCTTCTGAGGTCAGAGACACCTTGTCAACACTGTTCAAGCTTACCCGTCCCGTTCTCTTGCTCGGTGGCATGTCAAGCATGGCTCTGTTGAAGCTAGCAGACTGGAATTTTGTTTTACATTTAGTCATCTGCTAATGTGTACTGCCATAGTAGAAGAAGGGTTAAAAGAGTGGCCTGCACTGACAGCGAGGAACAGCGTTCACAGCAGTAAAACTGAGTAATATGTTTGTGCCAAACCCAGAAGGCCTGCAGTGTGATAAGAGCACAGAACAGAATTTACCAGTGTAAGACCCTACACTCAAAACAGCAATATGGCAGCAAGGTCATGAAAATATCACATGCCATTCCCATCAGGAATACTGTCTAGAGCCCTAAAACTCAAAAGGAGGAAACAAAACCACCAGGCAGCAGAGTTGCCTGGGGCTTATGAAGAGAGCAAAACTCTGAGACAAAGTGTGTCACAGCATAGTAGCAGTTACTGTAACTTTTACGCCTACGGGTACAAAGGACCTGTCCAAAACCAATCTTGTCATTGCCATTTGATAAAAGCCAAATAGGAGCAGTCAGTGTCCCTTGTCCTCTGTGTTACGTAAAGGTGATGTTGCCCAGGCCACTTAAACACACACGTTGGGGTGACTGTGAAAACATGAACGTGAAAATGAGTGAATGGAATTCACTTGGTTTTGCCCAGAATTGCAGTGCGCTTTACCCTTTGGCCAGAAGATGGAGAGTAAGTGCTGTTAAGTATTTGGGAATGTGGTAAGTGGTTCTAAGTGTGCACTGTGCTCCCTCCCTCAGCTTGCTTTTTTACCAGGCAGAATTATATGTTAATATAAACGTACGAATACATTAGAGACAGGTGAGCACAGCCAACATCCATTTCTGAAAAGATCCCTTCACATGTAGAGCAGCTCCTTTTGTGCTCACTCAACAAATATCAAGATTACTTAGGCTTTACTTTTGCCTGTGCTTGTAAACTCGAGCTTACATGCCCAGACTCTAAGATATGTGAGGATTTTTTTTCCTGCTAATCTTTCTTTAAAAAAAAAAATTGGAAAACTGTGTTAGATTGCCTGTGAAGTCATCTCAGGCAGACACGAAGTCATACAGCATCTGCAGTTTAGACCATGGCCAAGACAGAAACTTTATGGTGATTATTGTGGTAAGATTTTGCCCTTGTTTGTATATAAGCACTTTGGAGAAGTGGTATTTTGGTTGTGCTTAACACCAAAGATACTGCAAATGGCAAACCTCTGGTGTGTAAAAAAGCTTGAACTCCAATGAATCTTTTCAAGTGGGGCAACATTTGTGGAAAGGAATGAACCAACCTGAGATGTATAACCCAGAGGCAGTCTGCAGGACCTCAAGAGTTCTCCTTTTGAGGTTTCCAACCACAAGACATAGGAAGTGCTTTGTCTAAGGGAAGAAAGGTCTTGAGAGAACAAGACAACTCTCCTCATGCACAAGGCTGATACTGAGAGGAAAGAAAGACTTTGTTTTGCGTGCTTAGGGAGTAGGCCAAAAAGTAATGGGTCAAAATGCAGCGATGGAAACTCAGGTTAGATGTTGGGGAAAACTCTAGGGATACTGAAATGCTGCAGGAGACTGGCAAGGGGCTATGAAATCTCTGCCTGAACAGGCATTAGGAACTGGATAGGCAAACACTGCTGAAATGAGAGGGCAGAACTGATACTGCTTGGTACAGGGCATGGTTTGGAGGGCTTCTTGAGACCTCTTCTAATCCTGTATTGCTATAATCCTTTGATCCTACATTTCTACACACGCATCCTCTGGCATCTAGTAAACTGGAGTTCATCTCAGTCTCCTGGTCAGCGAGGACATTATAGCACTTACTGCGACGGGCTGGAGTTGCATAGCTCCAGATATGGGAGAGAAACCTCTGCTCTTACATGGCCTCATCCTGGTTTTCCAAACCTACTAGGAATCCTTCTCAGCCCACTGGATGCCGCTGTTTCACAGAAATATTCATGGACTATTTCTGCAGGCTTCTGCTCTAGGCACCTTCCCTGTCAGCTGTGGAAGGCCAGCCACTTCAGGGTCAGCCGAGCTATATGGATTTAGCCCTATTAACCAGCTTTTCTTTTTTTACAAAGCAAGTATCCTTAACATTTTGTAGCTTACTGACACAACACATGTGAACCTTGGGCCATGAGAGTAGACGCTGATGTGATGGCAATATCATCAGCAGAAATCTAGTGGTGTTCTTTTGAAGGTGATTGAACAGTACGTGGAAAAAAATGTATCAGTTGCTGAGGGGAAAACAGGTTGTCCAACATGGGTCTTCAGGTCATATATAGAAGTGCATTTTCCCCAACAGCTATGTCCTGCAGGGCCTATTTTGCATGCTTATTACGGGAATTTGTATGTAGAAATACTGGTTCAGAGAATCCTCTCCTTAAAAGCAAAGCCTGGAAATGGCAGCTTTCCCTGGCTCACACGTTGCAAATGTGCATTGATGTTACAATCATACCTTGTGGCACTGCCTTCAGAGGCAATGACCTGGATAGAAGAGAAAGGATATGTGTGGCTTTCACTTTTGAAAGAAAATTCAATATTTCTAGCTCAGCTGAGTATCAGAACAAGCCAGAAAGTGACCTACATCCAATACTCAGCTTTGGGAATTAACTTTGAGAAAGTTCAGTTCCATATCTAGGTCCCTTCTCTGAAACAAATGGAACTGCAGCCTAATAGAATCCAAACCCAAGGGGAGTCCCTCTTTTTTCCTTTCCAACAATTTTTAGTGCTGAATAACAACTATCCTGATTTTTTAATCCACATTTCTTATTGGAAAAAAAATATGACTCTCAGTTAATGCAATCCTTAGGGTTTGAATTGTTCAGATTCTAACAACTGAACTGTCTTCCTGATGTCTTGAGCCATTCATTGGCCTTTCAGGAGGTGGTCTAAACAACAGGAGAGTTAAAATAAGCAAGGAGTTGTGGCAAAGCTACTGTGATTGTGATATGACAGATATATATGTTAAAAGGCCTGTGTCCATCTGGGGACACCATCCGAATCCAACAAACATAAGGTAACTGATAAATAATAGGCAAAGCGTGGGTTCAGCTTTGAGTAACCTACAGCAGTGTGAATCTGACACTTTTGAATTTGGTGATTTTTTCCCCTGAGCCATCTTACGTGTGTTTGCACAGTCTCCTGAGTCACTCAGCTGATAATCCTTTGCCCTCTTGCTTTTAGCAGCCCAGTCAGTCAGTGTGATAAAAAGTACTAGAGACAGCTTGGATCATCATACATCAATTTGAAATCTCAGGGGAAACTTTAAAACACTTGCTAACAAATATCTGCAAAGCATATGTCGAATGGAGCCTGCCATCAATAAGGCAAATGGCAAATAAATATAATGGTGTCATGTATTCAGCGTGGGGGCTGCAGCTGTGCAATGGTGCTGGCAGTGGTGTCCAGAGAAGCACTGTTCTCTGCTTCTGAATTTCATCCAGTTCCCTGGAGACCTAGAAGAAGCAGCCTCTGTCTCGGTTTCATCTGCAGAATGAGATGAAGGGCATTTACCCTCTTATCCCATCCACTTCACTGCACAAACTTTGTTTGCATCAGGATCTGATCCCGCCACACTGCTGTGAATGACTGAGTACTGCGCTCCCCCTGGAAATGTGCCAGCAATGCCAGTAAACAAGCCAGAAGGCTGTGTAGCCCTCCAGAAATCCTGGGTAGACATGTGTAGCTTATGGTAGACATGGTCAGATAAATTCTTAACATTTTTGTCATGTACTCCTGAGACCTGTTACCATATGGATTCATAAAGGGAGTGCACGGCAGCAATGAGAAAGCACACTGTCCTTGGAAGCTGCAGAAAATAGCAGCGCTGAGCTGTGCCAAGCTGTAGTCTTCCTGCATTTGTGTCCCAAGTGTGGTGTTAATGAGCAACAAAGAGTAGAGACCAGGTAGTCATAGATGTGTATAAGGAAAACTGAATTTGGCGGTGGAGAATAGCCGTTTAGTGACAAGCGCTGAGGTCGGCTTGTACAAATCCAGCCTGGCTGTGTGGAGGATTAGCTATTTTAGGGAAAGGTTAAGTCATTTTTACCCAGGTCACCTCCATCTATTCCCATCTAATGAAATATAGTGAAAGATTCAAACCAGAATCTCATTACTAGTTACTGCTCCTTTTAAGTCTTTTAATCCACTGTGGCTTCCTAAGAGAAGCAGAGATCCTGCTACTGCTTGCTGTCTTGGAAGTTCCTCAGCCTGCTTCACCACCTTAAATTAATCTGGGTTTGGTTCTTAGTTTGCAGTATTTCAACTACAAGTATTTCAACTACTTGTTTGGCTGCTCATGGATTCATACAATTACTAGAGGGATGGCTAACTAACTCTGTTGTGAACTGAAACCTTCCCAACTCTTGCCAATCCACATACAGTCTGCATTTCTAGGTCTCCTTGATTCATGAATCTGTCTCTTGAGAGAGCCATCTCTTGGTCCCACAGAAATCCTGGTAGGAGAGGGGGAGTTGTGGAGGTACTGCGCATCACACCCTGGGCTGCATGCTCTGCTGCTTCTGGACACGGGCATCGGAAAAGCCAGCCGTGCTGGTGTGCGTCCGTGGCATAGCGCGGCAGACTTGATATTCCTTCAGTGTCACTCCGAAGAAGAAGCAAGCCAGCCGATCTACATCGTGCACCAGCTGGTTTATATCCCAAAGCTGGGATCCAGTCTCCTTTCCCATTTCTATGCAGGGATAAACCATGCAACAGTTTTAATAATTGAACGTCTCTTGTCTGATGGTGTTATCACACATACAAGTTCTTTCCTTTTCCCCTTCTTTTCTCCTTCAATGTAGTCTAGCCTTATTTCCATTTTCAACTATTACAGAGACACACATTTTAATGCAATGACTATTTGCACAGGCAACATTTGAACAAGTACTTTACTGCCCTGTGTGACTCAAATAGCTAACGGGTCAGGAAAATATTGGCAAGCATTTACTTTTTTTTTTTTTTTCTGAGCAGCCAGGGCTGTGATCAGCAGAGAGATATATGACACTGCACAGTGCGGTGTTGGTTGAGCTTTAGAAATCACATCTGGAGACCTGATGCCAAAGCACCCTGTAAAGGGTCTGCAAATGCTGGTGCTGACTAAGGGCAAGCAATTTTATCCAGTATGTGAGGCACAAGTCAAGGGCCTTATTGTTTGCAACATTTGCCTCCTATAATTCATTGAGTGGTGGAGGCACTTATTAATCCTTGCATGGTTTATTATAGGAGGCTTTAGGGGGATTTAGTATATTGGAGGGCCAGGGCAGACTAATCCCCAAATCTACAGCAGGTCTTAGGCTGTTACCTGCACTTGTTTTTTATTCAAAACTAATGGAGCATTAGTTCTTGAACCTGAAATAACACTGAGGCCTTACTGCAGCGGGTACTAACCAGAGCTGGTACCCCAAGAAGCTCAGTGTGGACAAAAAAAAGAGCGTGAAAAGAGGGGAAGCGACTCTTTGAGAACTGCTGAGTAAGTCAGCCACCCAGAACGATCACATCGTGACAAAGCGTGTCCTCTCTGTGCCCCACGTTAAGGCAGCAATGTTGTTTTGGCAGCTGCAGAGTTAACGTTTGGTGGTGTTGCCTGTTCAAGCAGCAGCAAAACAGGCTTGCTGGATAAACGAGGACTAATTTCACACTGTCCTAAAAAAGGTGCAATGTACCAAGAAGAATAATTAAAGAGTATTTATACCAGACAGGTGAGAGACCAGAGACATCTCCCTGTGTGAGGGGTCAGTATCAGCCCCTGCGGTGCCCTCGTTGCAAAATTCCAGTACCTACACTCCTCAGGAGAGGACACAGGCTGGGTGGCCTCATTGCTTTCATGGAAACAGCTGTAGTTAGTCTCAACCCTGCTCCAGCTTCTGGCTAGCAAACAAAAACCTGTCTGCCATCTGTGCTGCAGTGATGCCATCTGGAGACACGTGACCTGAAGCTGGCCCTACAGAAGTCATGTGCAAGTGTTTGAGAACGCCAGTGCTGCCTTCATGGAAACTTCCCACCCCTTGTTGGATGGGGGTTCTCCAGAGCACCTGGCAGCTGTGGATTCTGTAGGGCAGTGATACAAGTTCCCATGAGCCAGGTGCTGGATGCTCACCCTCAGCAGTGGCTGGTTCCCTGCTCTGTAGGACTGATTCTTTACCTGCAAGCGCTAATTGCCTGTGCCAGCGGTTCTGCTGTTTCAAGTCTATACGAAGTCCCCTCTCCCAACCATGGCTGCTCTAGACAATATCTAAGGCTCCCTCCAATGCTGAGCATCACAAAAAATAAGGAAGACTGGATCAATCTGTTTCATCCTGGCCTTTGCTAAGTGTCCAAGTAGTGCCAGATGGAAGGCTGGTGGAGTTCTGGGATGGCTGTGCCTAAAGCCCAGCATTGAGTGGAGGAGTCTTATAGGGAAACTCTTAATGAATGGCCAAATAGTGAGTTCTTCCCCCTGCCCTCTGTCCCCCCCACTTCCGCAGCAGCACATCTAAAGGAATGAGAAAAACCTAATTAAAAAATAATAATAATAAAAAAAGGCAAATTGCCGTTCAATTATTTAATCTGTTTCTAACTGTAGGGTTAGAGGACTTCAAAATCAGAAATGTCTTCTCAGCCTCCCCTCTTTAATATGTTTATTTATTGTGCCGGATTAATACAGCATATGGAATTCTGCAAGGGAAGTCTGTCCGTGCTGCTATAATTAGCTAGCAATGGTGACAGCAGGCATCTTTGCTTCTTTATTATTTTAAAAATCTCAGCACTGTATTATGGGATGAATTTCTACCACATCAGAATGCTAATGCTTGGGAAAGCCTATGAATGCAGCATCCTGCTGCATTAATGTAGCCTTCAAAATCCCAAAGTGATCCCAAGTGTGACTGCAGTGAAATCAGTGGGATTACACCAGCAATGAATCTGGTCCCAGCCACAGAGTAGGCGAGGAAACTAATCCTCCTTTTTTCTGCTGCTGCAATTATTACAGGAACTTACACATGTACCTGAGGTCAAGTTCTTTGTGGCTGTAAATGAATGTTTGGCATTGTACCTCCCTGCACTGATGGGGAATTAGGTCTTTATGCCTCCCTGGCTGTACTGTATGCACAGCCACCTTGTGGAATAGTTCTCTTGCTGTAAAGGTTGCCAGATCCTTTCTTAGAACTGTGATAATTTTTAAAAGTAAACATGTACAAAACAACCCCATCCTTTCAGTCCTTAACAAAGGCTGGGAGCCCCTTCCAAGACCAGGTTTGCAAACACCGGCTCATGCAGCAGCTGAGAATCCAGACCATGAAATCCTAGAGCTAGAGCAGAGAGTGGGACATTCGTCGGAAGGGACATTACATCTCTGCTATAGGACTGTCTTGAGTTTTCTGGGCTGTTGAGGAAAGAGACATTGTAATGCTCAACACTTGGCACTTCCCTCTTTCCCCTACAAGAAGAGTCCATTCTCCGTTCCCGACTCTCCTTGTGGGGCAGCTGGTGCCCAGGGAAGGTGATTCGGTGGGCTGCCGGTCACTTACAGGTATCATTTTTTTCCTATCCGTGTGCCAGATATGAAGTCTGGTGGGAGCAAATTGCAACAAGGAGTGTGAGATAACGGCAGCATACCTTCGTGCTGAGTTGGAGATAGGGAGGACGTGCCAATGGTATCTGAAGAGCAGGCAAATAAACAAGAAGCAAGGAAAGAGGAGAGTAACTGGGAAGAGTTTCAGAGATAAAAAGCTTGAGTATCAGCGTAACTGTCCCGTGCTATGTTCCTTGGGGTATTTGACAGTGCACTGTAGAACTAAGTCTAACAGGCAGCGGGCTCACCATCAACAGTCCTTCATCATCTGTAGAAGAGGGGCTTGAATGAGTTTGCCCTAAAGGGGCTTTTTTCTTTTCTAAATCATATGAAGAGGGCCGGGAGAGTCACTTTCCATGAGGCTTGTTATTTAGTGTTATGTAAGAAACAGAGTTTATGTGGCTGTAATTGCTCCTTGAGGTTGAGTTTGCAGGCAGGGCTGGCTAGAACATGCATTTTTCGTGCAAGAGCTGAGTGCCTGCATGCCAAATTGGCTGTTTGTATGTACAGCCACAGGATCTATGAGAGTAACAGGCACTTCTGCAGATTTTATCTCTAAATACGGCCTCTGGTGTGTGTGGAGGGGGGCAAACGAGCCCTAGTACTTCAAGACTTCTGGGGTGGTCAGACATGGAGAGCTGGAAATACAGGCAGGTAACAATTTTTTGTATTTAGGGGTCTTTCTGTAATTAGATTAGTGTCAACTTGATTGCTTGCCATGGACAGAATTTTTGACAGGTTAGTATAGAACAGGAGCTGATTTCCATTTTCATAGCTCCATGTTGTTTTCCCTGTTGAATTCTTACTATGAAATATATCCGTTCTGTGCCAGCTGGAGGTGTATACCTGGAAGAAGGCAGCTGAAGACAGCCACCTTAGAAGAGTTCCCAGATCGTCAGTTTGAGTGGTCAATGAGATCCTCTTGTCACTGTTCTGCAAACAGATGTGGGCCTCAGAAGCAACGAAGCATCTCTCTGGCAAAAACTTTTAGACTATATTCCCATTATCTCTGGGCAGGAAAAATGGGACACTGAATGACATTTGCAAAAACAAATATATGATTCAGGAAAGTCTATTCTATTTAAAATCAGCAATGATTAAGCAATTTAGAAAATCTCACCCTAAATCTGTATCCTACCTACTGGTGGCCACAGTTAAAAGACAGCGGCAAAGCAGAGATGACTTAAGCTCTTGGCTTATGGGGGTATTAAAAAACAGATTGAAGTGTCTCTGGCTGACACCCAGCGTGCAGGGGTGCCAGCTTAAGTTGCTCGTAAATTATCTTTCCAGCTTGATGCTCAAAATGTATCACAGACATCTGGATAGCATAAAAACAAACCTAAAGTAAAACCAAAAAGCCCTGTGTCCAACTGACGAGGCTGGGTGATTCCAAGAGCATGCTTGTGCAGGCATGAAGCTTCCCCTGGAAAAACATATCAGAGTGTGCTCATGAAGTAGAAAAATTCACATCTGTGTGTCATCCCAAGATGCTGCACGATGCAGTGGAAAATCCTTCAGGAGGAACTGGAGGTCTACGTATAGATCTGCTGCTGCACGTGCTGTTAGCTCCACGCTGCTGGCTTCTCCTCTCACCCTTGTCTGGCTACCTGAGAAGTGGACTGCCTTGTTAGGCTCTGGTCTTGGCTAAGCCAATCCATCATATGGAATACAAGTAAAATGTCCTCTTTTATTTTTCCCAGCATTTCCCCCCCGAGAGTACAGTGACAAATGGCATATCACACGCAGCAAAGAAAACATCTGTGCCTACAGAATCCAGAATTCTGCCTCCCGATGGTGCGAGAAACTATTGAACAATCCAAAATGGTGTGGCTGATGCAGACTTTCTGAAATATATACTACAAGTCCAAGGAGCAGTGTTTTGTTGTAGCGTGTAGAACAGTGTCTTGCTGGGTTACTTTATGAAAAAGAAGAAATAAACCCCAGCATCGCAGAGATGCTGTAAAGAGCTGCAAAACGCTGTGCTCTCTTGGTCGTACTGATACTGTGATACAGCATGCGAATATGAACGCAGTGAGCTGGAAACTCTGCTCTACAGATGCTGTTCGCCAATGGTTAACACTGGACTTCATAAAACTCAGTGGCCATGTAGGAAGAAAAATGTTTGTGCTAGTGCCAGTATTCTCTCTACATACGGCACTATTTCTCTCTAGCTAGAGCACAGCCCATGTGGAATGGAAGGGAACCGAAATCCTGGAGACAAATGCCTTCCCTCTTCAAATGAGGAAGGCTCGTATTAGTGACTGAGCCCAGCAGGCTGGGATGAGTCCTGCCAAGCTCTTCTCCTGTCGCTCCGGAGTGCTCCCTCCTTTCCCCACCGCCTGTCCCTTCCCACTGCCGCCTGTCTCACGGGTGGGCAGGGCTTCACTCGCTGGCTTTACTCCAGTTCAACCAGCTTTTTCCACTAATGCTTCCTTGGAACGGACAGTTAAGGCTTTATCCATGTTAGCCATGTGCAAAGACTTCTCCTGGCATCTCTGCTTGTGAGACAAAAGAATACAGTGAGAGAAGAAGAGCCTGTAGCACCACGGACTTGGCCGCCTGAGGCTTTGGGGCTGAGCAGAGCGCAGAGCTGGGATGTCCATGTCCTTCGGTGCGTGAGCCTGGGGGACAGGCCGCTTACACCCTCGCCTGGGTCCCAAAGGCATGAAGCTGTGGAGGCTTGGGCAGCAGCCCTGGGAGAATTTAGGAACACAAGATGTCTTTGTCCTAGAAAGGGGCTGATGCTGGCACCCCACTGCGAGAGGCAGCAGCAGCAAGTTTAGCAACACCTAAACAAACAAAAATAAATCCCTTTGCTAGTTTGCTATTGTTTTCTGGCAAACTGCATTTTTATTACTTTTGGAGGCTGGAATGTTCCCTGGTTCTAATAAAAATGGCTGTACCTTGGTAAGGCAGTAAAGACTTTGTGCATATTTAAAGGGCACTAGGTTCCTTTTAAACGGCTTCATGTGTGTTGCAGTCACTGAAAACAAACAGACAGAGGAGTCACGGGGCTCTAATTGTACTGAGATGCATTTTCTGTGGAGAATATGCTCTTGTTTTGTTTTGTCCCTTTGAAACCAGTTCTTCCTGCTTCTGACTAAAAAAGAACCTAAAAGACAGACTACTTCAGCACAGCTTCTTCTCCCTCAAGGCAAGGTATCCTCTTTGCAGGAAGATTATCGGTCCAAACTGTGAAAGACGATGTGGAATTAAAAAGTAAACACGCTTCCTTTTCCCAGAGGAATTAAGATGCAGTAGTTCACATCGGGGAGCTTTTTTGTCAGTGTAAGTGCTTGGAATATGGATTGGTTTTTGACAGAATAATGAGCTTCTCTCATAATGCTTTGGCTCTGGGAGCTGGCCTTTTAAGGAAAGTACCAAGTAACATGCCAAAATATCCAGACATCAACCGCTTTGTGCTGGAATTGGGATGGGTGCTTCTCGGTATAGGAGTAGCTGGATATGGGTTGTCTTGGAATGGTCTTATGAGAAGTTGTCGAGGGGTGTCTGCCATTATCAAACACGGTTAGTCTTGCATATGTGTCATCGAGTTGAGATCTCAGCGTGGAGGGCAGGTTCCTTCCAGCCTGGATCCCTGTACTAAAGTCAAAATCATCAGGGTAGATTTCACTGAGATGGGTTCAAAATTACCTGAGCTCCCTGGATACGTTTGGAGCATCTGTGACAGCTCTGGTGCAAGATGCACCTCTGGCCTTTCTCCTGGCCAGCTGTGCTCTTACAGGGGGGCTGGGAATGATACTGTACACTAAACTGGGGTAAGGTATGATTCTTCAGGGTCTCAAAGAGGTAGCTCAGCTGCTCTGTACCTTGATTGCCATATACTTAAAATACATTCTGTGAACTTGAAGTTACCAGCAGTCTTTATAGATGGATAGTGGCTTTCTACTGCAGTCAGCCTGCTGGCTGTGTTGACATCTTCTAGCAGTTGTGGATGTAAGCATAGATCTCCTTGAGCTCCAGATTCTATGGAATACTCTTCTAAGCGATGAGTTTGACCCTAGAACCTTGTACCTCCAAAAGTCAGGCTTTATGCTCATTCTTTTCCCCGCCCCCATTCAGATTCTTTTATATTATGGCCATGCCCACAGTTTGCTCAGCACTTGTCTCCAAGGTCTAACAAGGCTGTGAAAGCATCAGGACTTCTTGAGATCTCATATGCTTACTTGTTGGAAGAAGGGTTCGCCGGAGTCAAGAAGACGCTCAATATGAGTTACGCATCTTGCTCAACTTTATTAGTTTCTAACACTACTTATATAGAACCGATACACATGCGTATTCGTAAAGCAGAAATATAATTGGTTAGTAGTCTCTAAACACGCGCGGTTCTCACACCCCTAATTATCATGACTAAAATAAGCATTCTATCCATGTAGCCAATTGTGTTGCTGTGCTTCAGCCTTGTAGTTTGTTACTCCCTATTTTCCCATACCGGTCCCTATCTTTCTTGGCCCTGCACCTGCTTTCCCAGCAGCTGTAGCTTGTTACAGCCACGGCCTGTTGGCACAACATAATTACTCAGTCTCAGGATTCAAGAACAGCTCAAGGCTACCTTTCTTGTTAACTTCAGCACAGCAACTTCAGTACAATTCTGATTACAGGCCTATTCTAATACCAGGCCTGGATTGTGCAGATCTTCAGAGATTTTAAGGCCATGCTTCTGCAGCCATTCTTCTACACTTACTTTTAGGCATGGCACAGCAGTGAGATGACTCAAAGTACGTACGTAGGCTCGGGGAAGATAACCGAGATAGCTAAGCCAACATGCCCTTCTAAGACAAAAAATAATTTCAACAATGCATTCTGAAAAATGGTCCCATTGGTTCCCTGGGGCACCCTCTAATGGATCCTAATTAGAAGCTGTCACTTCTTGTTATGGGAAGGAAAGAATGGTTCAGCTTTGCCACCCCTTAACCTTGGAGAGACTGAGATGAGAGCTACCCCTAGGAGTTGTTTAATGTAGGGCACTTTCACTCCTGCAAGAAATTAACTGGGAATTTCTGTGTGTAGTAGGACAGGCACCTCTAGGAGGTACATGACGTGCAGACACTGCTAACGCCGTAAATTCATGCACATACATACACAGATGCCCACTTGAGAAAACTTTATTTTTTAAACACTTGTGCCTGTCATTTCTCATACACTAGACTCCTGCCTCAAGCTCCTCTCCTGCTCAGCCTATACCCTCCAACATTTATCACTGGATTCCTAGAGTGGGTTTCCCTGGAAGGCACTTGCAAGATGCATAAAGGCCATAGGGCTACAGTGTCCTGCTTAGCCAATTTCAATGGGTTGTGGATGTTACCAATTTGATCGGTAGGTTTTCAAAAAACAGTTGTGAAACTGCAAACCCTAAACAGCAAAGCCTCCTCCCCTCTGTCTCTAACACATTCCTTACTGCATCTTTTTCAGACACTTGGTTTCTTGACAGCATTTACATAACCTGGCTGAAAACACTCCCACAGCCGATTAAATGCCTGCTATGAAATCCAAAGCTCTGATTAAAAGGATGGAGCTTTCCAGGACTGCAGTATTTGTGCAGATGGTTAATACTCATGGCTTGCTCTATACAGGAGAAAGTGGCATTTTCTTTACAAGTACATACAGACTGAGCTTTCCCATGGGAATTGCTTGTTTTGTTCAGATTATTATTTTAAAGCTATCATCAGATGTGATCACCCATTGGATTAGAGGATGCAAAAGGAGATGATCAGATAATCCCTGAGGCACAAAGCATTTTGAGTTGGATTTGAAGAGAGCGGTCACCTATGGTCAATTTGTTTAGCTCTGGGTGCTTCTCTCCTCTGTATCTTCTGGAAAATACTCATGTCTAGTGGGTGTAGACCTTCAGAAATGTGGGATGTTGTAGTAATTTGCTCAATGAGGTAGCCTCTGAGCTGGCTGATGGGACAACCCCTTGTCAAAAAAAAATACATGGTTAAAAGAGAAAGGTGCAAAAGTGAAGAGCAGGGAAATATCCAAATAGGCCTTCCAAAATCGTCAAGGTGTCCCCTTTTCAGCTGGTGCATAGAAATCTTTGGAAAAGAGAACTTCTGATCTGTGCCAGTCAGATGAGCCTAAAGATCTAGTCAGACTAAAATATTAAAAACAAATGAGGCACAATAACAATGAACTCTCTGAAGATGGGGGTTTGTGCCATGGATCTTAGAACACAGACTTCAATTATGGGGGAGCGTTCCCTAGAATAGGGAAATCCAATCTCATTCCTGTTATTTTCCCATCTTAGTGAACAAGCTTGCTCTGATTTTGGCTATTATGAGTGCTCTGCTGAGATACCCTGATCTCTTTGGGGTCCTGCAGTTGTTTAGCTTTTCCTGAAAACTGGAAAACATTAACAGTAGCTAAAGCCGTGGGCCTTTATATTTTTTTGATATGGAAGAAGAGGACCAAAGTGGAGGATTTTATTGCTGGCTGGAGGGGAAGTGGGATCAGCTCTCACTTTACTGGGATTTCACTGGCAGGCCACATAACATAAATAATGGCTAAGCACGAGCAAGAAGCAAAACCTTTGGCTTGTTGCTGGGGTTGTACTATTCATCTGGCCCTAGATCCGGTGCAGAAATATGGAGCTAAATCTATAACTGAGTTTATTGCAGTGTAGAAAAGTGCTAGATTGCAGAAACTTTGTCAATCAAATCTTTCTCAGCTAGACATTGCCTAATTCAGGATTTTAACCTTTTTCCAGAGTTTCTCTGTCAAAACCTCAGAAATTCCCAGGAACCAGCACATGAGGAAGTAATTAATGAGAGCATGAGGGAAAAAAAAAAAAGAAGAATGTGCTGAATAGAGGTAAAACTGAGACTAAAAACCCTCATCCCACAGGCTGCTTCCTCAGCCCTCAAGATGCAGACAAAAGACATTCCAGCTCCTGAAAGGATGCTGAAACACTCAGCAACCCCCCAGGACATTTATGTAAAGAAGCAGTAGGACAGTAAGGCTGTCTGATGCACAGCATCTACGTATTGGAGGTGGAGCATCTCTTGAACTGAGGATATGTGAATCAGCAACAAGATTATCCCTGGTCCTACGTGCAAATGATCCACAGCAGACATAGGCTGCATGAAGCATCACATCAGCGCTAGTCTGGCTTTCAGAAAGAGCTGAGCAGTAAGTCTGGTATAATCAGTTAATTCATTAAGTATATAATGTTTTCTAGAAGCTGTACGCAGAGCCAGGACTGTTAGCCAAAGCATCTGATTTCCAGTAGGCTGAGTCTCACCCTTGTTCTGGCAGACACCTCAAACAACATACCAAATCCGCTTAGAACGCTTGAAAATAACCCCCACCATAAAAATCTTAGTTACTTTGGATAAATCAAAACCTTACAGGAATGCTGTGCCTCAGTTTTCCCATCTGCAAATTAGGGAGACAGGAATGCCATTCAACTGTTTCCCAGCAGTACTGTAAAGCTCATTTGATTAACATTTATAAAAGCATGCATGATTCTTGGAGCGGAATTGCTGGTGAAGAATTAATTGTTATGATTGTTGCTTATTCCCCAGATGCCTGAAATATGGAAGTTGGCAGCACTGCAGAGGAAGTATCCTTGTGAACTCAGATAAGAGATGAACCAACCTGACAGTCAGGCTGCTAGCACAGGCAGGATTCATTATCAAACCTGGGGGTCTTATGTAGTTGATTTAATCTTGGAACGCAGGCAAGGCTCCGGAAAGCTTCGTCTGTCCCATGAAGCACAGAACCATAGCATAGCTTGGGGCGGAAGGGACATTTAAAGGCCATCTAGTCCCCCTGCAATGAGCAGGGGCATCTTCAACCACATCAGGCTGCTCCAAGCCCCGTCCAACCTGGCCTTGGCTGTCCCCCAGGATGGGGAAGCAGGGCTCTTCCCTCCTGTCCCTGTCTGTGGACGATGCAGCTGTGCATCCCACACCCAGATAAAACAAGCTGGGCTCTGCCAGAAGAGAACAGCCCACCTCAGAGCAGCTGCTTTAGAGAGGCCAAGCTGCCTACAACACCTTAGAAAAGCCAAACTCATCTTACACCCTTCTCCTTGTACCAGCCTCATACCAGTACCAGCTCACATTTTCCCGAGGAGAAACCACTGCTCTGAAGAACTGTGAGATTTTAAAGAAATTCCTTGAAGATGCTCTCGTTAATTGATACAGGTGCCCCTCATCTGTCTTAGCAACAGGTGGGAGCAGCGAGTTTGGGTTGCGTTGGGGAAGGGAGGGGAAAACAAACACGTGGGAGAGGTTGGTGGCTCCAGCCTGCCGGGGAGGGGGGGGTCGCACGGCCGGTGGTGCGGGCTCGGCTTGGCCCTCGGGAGCGCCCAGCCCCCCCGGGGTAGCGGGTATCCGGGCTGGGGGAGCCGGGGCACCCCGGGGCTCCGGTAGCGCGGCTCGGCCCTGCACCACCCCCGCCCGGATGCCGCCGCCGGTTTCCTGGCCCGTCTCCCGGCCCCGGGGCCGCTGCTTCCTCCCGGGAAAGCCGCGGGGAGGGGGCAGAAGGGCTTCTCCTCCCGACTGGTTATTTTTTCCGGTCGGTGCTCCAGAAGGGGGAGGTGGGAAGAGCCAAGCGCGGCGGTACCCCCTTCCCGCCCCCCCTGCGCTGCAGCACATGGGAAGCAAAAGTTTTCCTCCTCCTTCTCCACCTCCTCCACCTCCTTCTCGCTCCTCTCCGCCGGTTCCCCGCTTCCAGGCAGCCCCGAGCGAGCCGGCCCCGGGCCGGTGCCCCGCAGCGGGGGAAGGATGCTCCTGCCGGCCCCTCGGCTGCGGCTCCCGGGCACCGGCGCTGCGCCGAGCCGCTCGCCGGCGGGCGATGAGGAATAAACCGCTGCTGGAGCTGATTCTGCTTCTCTGAAGGCTGGGAAGGAGCGGAGCCCAGACTTTGATCGCGTCTTGCCGAGGGATCTGCGAATTTGCGGAGGAAAGGGGCTGTTGGGCAGAAATAATCAGATGCTTTAGCAACGGCGGCGAGGCAGCGCTGCATCGCTTTGCTCTGGCCCCACCATGGGCACCGGCATGTGTTCGAGGAGGCAGAAGGGGCTTCTGCAGACCGGCTTTTGCCTGGTGACTGTGGCATGTTTGGGCTCGGGAGTTTTCATGTACAACCACTTGCAGCAAAAGGTGCGGAACGCTGAAGCCCTGGCCCAGAAATACAAACAGCAGCAGGAGGCTCTGTCCGCCCAGCTCCAAGGTGAGTGACCTGCCCTGGGGGTGTCCACACACCCCCAACTCCCCTCTCGCCCAGGGGTACCCACTGAGGGCTTTGCCGCACGGCCCAGCAATGAGCAGGGTGCCTTTGTGGAGCAGCGTTCAGCTTTTGGCTTTCTAGAGCTCGAAGGAGCCGTCTTTGCCTCTTTCCTTCCCCCCCCCTTTGCTGTCTAGAATTAAATAACCTTGAATCGGAATCGCTGCTCCCACAGCAGGGGGAACGGGGTGTGCTGGATTGGTGAGTTCAGCTGTGTCACATCTATTCTTTTTCTTCTCCCTGTAGTTCCCTTTGGCCAAAAAGGCCAGTCCTGTGTCATTCTAAATGTGAAGCAGTAAAAATGCAAAGAGGACTCGGGCTGGTTGGGCAGGCTCGGAGATGTGGCTCTGCTCTCGAGCCTGTGGGAGCGGCTGTCTGGGAGTGAACAGAGAGGCGAGGGGTCCTTTAGTAAAGTTTGTTGTTATACCATCTCCTGCCCATTGCCTTTGCAAGGAAACAAGTCAAGCATCTTCTCGAGAGATTGATCTGTGACTAGAAAAGGCTTGCCAGCTGGTTTGGGGCTGATGGATGCTGCAGTACATAGCTCCCTAAAAACGGGGAGGAGGAGGAAGAATTGGCTATTCTGAGTCCACTGAGCAGCACTTTTCCTCTGGCAAGAGGTGCCAGAAGACTGGAAAGCAAGCATAGTATGTGTATCCCCCTCGTTTGTCCTCCTTACATAAACATCAAGTGCACAAAAAATGACGTTTTAGCTCATGGGGAGATCTCAGTAGGGAAGGCTGAGGACACATTACTCAATTGCTGAACTCTTATCTTTGTCTAGTCTGTCGTTCCAGACTTACCGTGCCTGCCAAAGCCATGTTTCCAGCACCTGCCACCAGACTTGGAGCCTCTAGAGGGATCTGCTGAGCTCCCTGTAGGGAGTTTTGGTGGGAATCCACTCTGGTAGCCAGCCGTTGTGTGTGCAGTGCTGGAGGATGTGCTGGTTCTGGAGCGCCCGCAGAATGAGTTCGGTGTCGACAAAATATTGTTTGCCAATGGTTCTAGTGACTCAAGGTCAAGGGATGGATTTAACTTTTTTTTTTTTCTCTTTTAACAAGTGGGTTTAGATTATAGTGTTTACATTGAGAGCTCTTCCCCAGGCTAAAATCGAATGCGGGGTATCCGTGATGATCTCAGTTGACACATCCAGTGACATTGTTTCTGTAGCCTGTATTGCTGGGGAATTCTGCAGATCTGTGACTCAACATAAGTGCCCTCTGGCATTAAATCTTTCCTGGTGCCTTTGTGTGCAGTGTTGTGAAGCAAATAGAACATTGTACATATGCTTCTTGTGCCCAGGGCTGTGTGTTTCTACCTGTAAGCTGGGAAAGCGGAGCGTGGTATATGTGTTTTGTTTCTCAAGGAAACATGCTTTAAAAAAAGCAAACTTGTAAATTGATCTAGTGGATGGGTTCGCTGCTTTTCTCTTAACGTTTTGTTTCCATTTCTTCTTACTCTGTCACAAGGCAGGCAAACAGTTCCAGCTGCTGATGTGTTGCACAGTCCCAGCCACAGTGATTTCCACCTGCATCCTGTGTTTCTGAGATGCGAAGATCAGCAGGGCAGAAGTTAGCCCACATTCCTGTCCCATGTGTCACCATCTTTTGCTTCTCTTGGAGAGGGGCTGGTTCTTCAGAGAATAAGATGACAGTGGTAGCCTCGGGGAACCCCAGTTTTGGGAATAGGAGGCTCAAAGCAAACAACTGAGACAGGCTCCTATTTTTTCCACCCAAATATGTTTGAATGGCAGAGCTGCAGCCTGTTGCTGGGGTTTCTAACCCTCTGTCAGTCCTCCCATTCCTAAATACAGTTGTTACCATGGCTACCCTTTTTATTTTGAGAAGACACTTACATGTCCAACAATTTTAACAAAGGCAAAGCTGCTTTTTGGATTTGGCTGGTGAGAGAAGCCTAGCAATTGGCAGACAGGAGCTGTGTTCATGGAAGTCGTAAAGTGCAGTGGTGTCTTGCACATACGGCTGTGAGCCTTGTGCGTTGTCGCCCTGTGGTGCTTTGGTGCTGAACCAAAAGGGTTCCAAAGTTGGGGCTTGGGGCTCTCTCCCTGCCCCTTTGCTGACCTGTTGCATGGATTTAATTGCCGTGTCTTCTGCATCTGATTTCTGTCTTCTCAGCTCTACAAAATGAGGACATGTTACTCTGAGGTGGAATTTGGTCCTGTTTAACTAGCACTTCAGGTGTTTCCTTTCAGCTACCAAGAATTTCCTACCCTTCTTGCATCCCAGTACAATAGATCGTTGATGCTTCTGGTAGCCTCTGTAAATAAAGCTTGAAAGTGTCGGGCTGGGCCAAGAGTTGAGTAAAAGGGAAAAGGAAAGCAAGTGGAGGAGGGAGTGAAACTCTTGAAACCAGCACTGCCTGTCCCATGTGCCGTCTTCTGCTGGCTGCACATGGGGAAATGGATCTCATCTATTTCGGTGCCGGCTTAATGGTTGGGCTTAATTATCCTAAAGGTCTTTTCCAACCTAAAAAATTCTATGATTCTGCTCTCTTAAAATAAGAGCAAGGCAGCTGTGGATTTTGCTGTAGGGTAGGTAAAACACGGGTGAGAAGAAGAAAGGGGGAGGCAGTGTTGTGTGTGTGACCCTGTCCAACCTCTTGCCTGGTGGTTAATACCCCTTGTTCCACCCAGCACCTGCTGCTCCTGTGACCCACTAGATCCTCCTTTTACATTGTGGTTCAGCTGGAGACCAGGAGGAAAATCTGCTGGGCTTTTTCATCCCTCCATCTCTTCGGTTTCTGCTGGGTGGGAAGTATGTCTAAAAGTACATGGAGACACCTTGCCAAATCCTGGGCTTTCCCTGTGAGCTGTGATTTGGAGGACACTGGTGCAGTGTCACGAGGCTCAGAGGGGATTAGAGACATGGTCTGGCAAGCTGTGACCTGGTGTGCCCCTCGGATGGATCTGTTCCACCCCAGCCCCCACCCCGACCTCGTGCCATGCCAAGGTAGGTAGCAGGTGGCTTTCAGCACAGCGTTGTTTTGCAGCCTCCCACTTCCCGTAGGTGTGTGCTGCGTACGTAGGAGCACGCTGCTGCCTGCAGGCTCGGAGCCAAGCTGGGGAGATCTTCCAGTCAGTTCACTAACAAACGGCACTCTCTGAACAGATGGGAAGGAAGGGTGCATTTACAGTACCATCCGCTTCTGCCTGACATTCCTGATGTGGCCAGACATCAAACCGGTGTCTGGGATGGAGAAATTTTCTCTGTCACAACTGCTGGTGCACAGTGGCTGAGGATGAGGACGCAGCATCCTGCCCTCACCGTTGGGTATCTTTTACCCTCTCTGTCTTTCCTTTGCCACCTCTCTGGGTCAGAGAGGGAGGTATGAGGAGTCTGGCTTTCGTTCTGCTCCCCTTGTCCCTTGCTCTGGATGATTCTTGAGCCTGAGTGACTGGTGCCATCAGTGATTAGTTGTGATGTGACGGGATGGAGACTGGTGGGAGTATCTGATGCCTCTAACAAGGAGAGCCACAGAGAAGAGAGCTTTTCAGTTAGTGTTGACTTCTGTGTGCCAAGAGCTGCTCGGAGCTGAGCGCCGTGGGCAGTATGATGACTGTCTCCACAATATGTGCTGCTGGCATAGAAATGGTCTAACAAACCGTGCACCGTGTGTCGTTTTAGCAGAACCAGAGCAGCAGATCAGATGCCTCTGGTGCCCTGCCCCATGAAAGCAGGGAGCTAGCCCGCACTCGTGGCTTTCCCAGGCAGGGGCAAAATGAAACCGCTTGAACAGCAGGAGAGTAAAACCTGGGACCACTGGCGCAACCAGAATCACTCTGCCTTTATGGATCTCTTAAACTGTCCCTGGCAGATGTTTAATCTTGGTACTCTGGGGTATATGAGGCAACCCCTTCACACAATCCACCCTGTTTTCTGTCATCTCTTCAAATGAGAATGAGTCAGTGGAAGGCCTGGGCTGTTCTTCTTTCCCAAAGGCAAAGCACTGTGAGGGATTCCATTGTTTCAGCAGGTCAAATTCTGCGTTTTAGCTCCTTTGGCAGCAGGTGACAGTGCATTAGTGCTGAGTTCTGGCTGAATTCCAGCCTGGATTTAGACGCTGACCACCCTCCATTCTCTCTTGTAATTGCAAATAGTTAAAGACTTCCTGGCTTCCCGTCCTCTGAAGCTTTTTGCTCTGCCAAGTTGTTACTTTATTCCACCACAAAGATGAGTAGAGAGACTGCTTTATGCAACACTTACTTGCTGCTTTGTGTAAAGCTGAGCCCACCTTTTCTGGGCTCTGGAGACCTGGGGGAACAGCAGGAGAGATTACAACTTTTTTTTTTTTTTTTTTTTTTTCTAGTCACTGGAGGTTACTTCAGCTTAACTTTCTTATAAAAAAAAAGTGTCAGGAGAGCCAGATTTTGTGTCCTAAATTTCTGAATAATGAGCCTATGATATAGAGCCATTCTTAAAGACTCATCTGCTTTGTGGTGCTTGGATTAGGATTTGTGGTTATGGGTGTCAGCACAAGCCTATTGCTCCAGATGCTTTCCTGTGCTGTAGTTTCCCATTTACTATGTGAGATCAAGGGCACCCAGTAGCTTGGGGTCATCTAAGCAGACCTTTTCTACATAAAAAAAACAAACAAACAAAAAAAAAAAAAACCAACCAAAAAAACCCCAGTTATTTACTTGCCTAGTCCTGTGCTGAGAGTGCTTGGCTTTTTGGGGGGTGAGGCTGTAGCTGTTCAGCTTGCCCCCTGTGGTACACCGTGCTCTTTGCCGTGCTGGGTGATGGAGCACAACCGTGCTGTCAGTGAGGCTGCTGGTCGCTGCCTCAGTTGCCCCAAGTTCTTCAGCTGCAGGGACCTGGAGAGGTGGGTAACCTGCTCATCTGGGGTGAGTTTCTAACCCTGGTCGTAGCCTCTGTTTTCTCTCAGTATACTTGGGTTACTAGAAAATGAAAGCCCTGCAGGAGGAACTCCAACATGGGGAATTCCTCCAAGCCCAGAGCCACTGAGGCAAACGCCTGGATGCTCAGAGTACAGGAAAGTGCATGGTAAAGCCTGGAATTGCTGGGCACCCCGAACAGCCCCAGCAGCCGTGACTTTTCATTGCTGGCGTGAAGCTCTCATCACATCAAAGACTTGTCCTCAGGAGCTCTGTTAGAGAAGACTGCAAGAAAGTGAGATGCTTGTGGCAGAAACTCGAGTGCCCAGAGCTCGCAAATCTTTTGGGAAGTGGCTGATGTTCTTCAGATGACAATTTCATTGAACGAGGCTTTTTAGCATGTAGTGAAGAAGCACTCAGTCTCTTGTGTGCTTAGCTGGGCTGGGGAAGCCATCAGGGTGACATCTGAGGAGTCTGTTGGGAAAAGTGTTTCTAAAAATAAAGCTTTCATGAAGTAGATGCTTGGACAGCTGCAGTGATGGGCTTGCTGCTTACTGACATGCTCAGCAGGGAAAAAATCCTTCCAGATTAAAACCAAATATTTCTGCTGTAATGGTTTGGCAAATACAGCAGTTTCCTCACTTCAGAGGAAAATATTAATGAAGTGGCCCAGCCCAGGGGAAGCATCTTCACCACTGGGATGTCTGTCTTTTCTAACTAGGGAAGGTAACAAGGAGAAGGAAGGAGATAGCATGGCCAGTGACAATAGGAATTCTTGACCTAGGACCACCGGCCCTTCCTGCTCCCTGAGGGAGGTCAAAAGTGACAGAGGGAATTAGGTGAGTGAGGGGACACAGCTTGGATGTGAATGTGTGCCTGGGGAAGGGCTGCTCAGCCTGTGGTGGGACTCAGCTTGACACAGGATAAACCCAGCCTAAAACATAGTCCTTGTACCTGCGGTGTCTAAAACCAGCATACTCTGGGAGAAGCCAGCTTGTCTGTCTTGTCCTGCTGAAGCCTTGATTTCATACAGGAAGGGTCACTGTCTGTAGGCACTGAAGCTGCTCCACAGGGGACAATGGGATACTGGGGTGTTTGGATTCGGTTTGTGTCTTGAAGCCAGAACCTCAGCTCCAGCTGCCCTCAGTACCTAGGCTGCTTGCCTACCTAGCTAGCTGGGGTAATGCCCCTGAAAGGCTCAGGAAGCGCTTGTGCTACAGTTGGCACTCTCAGGATTCAACAGTTTACCATGCCTGGCTTCGTTTATCACCTCTTCTTTCCCCCCGATTCGCTCAGGCACTTGGCTGTTGCTGGAGATCACTGAATATTAACAGATCCACTGTGGCAAACCAAAGCATTGCAAAAATCCCAAGCTTGGACCTAGCCAATGTCATGAGCTTGGCTTAAAAATCATGGGGTTAAACCATGTGGACATTCTTCTGTGTGGAAAAGGCATTTCCAGGTGGTAAGAAAACCACCAGTCATTGTGAGGGTCCTGAGACTCGCATTTGTTGTGATCCAACAGAAAGGAAATATGCAACAGTGAAGCAGGCTTTTAAAGAAGCTGGATAAAATTAGACTGTCCTCTCAGATCTGCCCTGCACGAAGTTGCAGGGGGCTGCGGCTCATGAAGGTGAGGAATGCTTCCCTTGAATGCCCAGCTTTGATGAAAAAGCTCTTGCAGAATGGTCATGGCAGCAGTGCTTTGCCGCCTGGTGAAATTACAGTCTTCTGTGCATTTAGTGTAATTAGGGGACCTGCCGTGAGGAAGACGCCGTCGAAAAATGCAAGGAATAGTTGCCAGTTTGCAATGCAGAAGGAAGAGGTGAGGCCCAGGGAGGCGGTGGGTGCTGTGGAGTTCTGAAGAACCAGGTGGCTTGAATTCCCTGCCTGGAGAAAGAGGTGGGGCAGCAGGGAAGTGCTTTTCTTTGGGAGGGTTTTTGTTTGTTTTCCTTCAGGGGCTACAGAGGTGTCAGACTTGCAGAGGGTAGAGCAAGAAAGGACTCTTCTGATCAAAAGGTTGATCCTTGTATAGTCCCTACCTCAGCCTTGCAGTTCCTGGATGATCCTTAGTATCGTTTAGAAAAATGTCCTAGCCTGGTTTTTAGGATGCCAGACCTGCCTGTGAGTTCTTCTCTTCATACCTATTGAGAGCGACGCCTGCACTACCACAGATTTGGTGCCACTGATGGTCAACACGGTAAAACATTAGCTATACGTATGGACGGTTTGTGTCTCTTAAGTCCCCAGATTGGGGTGCCTGCTCCCTGCTAACGTGGGATACGTGCTGCCTTTGCCACTCCCGTACGAGCTGAGCAGGGCTGGAGTCCCTATAGATTCACTTGCAGTGAGAGCACAAGTCACTTGGAGTTCTTGGCTTGGCAAGATTTCCCCAAGGAATGGGTTAGCACTTGTTTTATGTGTGCAAATATCATCCCGCCTGGTTTTCCTGGAAACTGTGCATCGTAGCATGACTTGCCCCCAAAGATTTTTGGCTCTGGAGGCAAGTTTCTCTTCTTGCCCCTCCCCTTGGAATTGCCACCCAGCACCATTCTGGATGTGCAGAGGGGATGGAGGAACTTGTTGTGGCTGGATGCTGTGACTCAGGGAAAGCTTTTTGTTAGCATTCAGACATCAGTGTGGATTAAAATCACCATCCATCAGGAAGCTTCTCTGGCACTTCCATTTGTCATGTGGCTGCTGTACAAAGCAGCCTCATCCCTCTCTCCTGTCTCAGCTCCCGTGCAGAGTACTGATGCTCTTTCTTGTGTAATGGGAGCGGCAGCTGCTTTTCCTTAGTGGCCTGAAGACCAGTTAATAGTTGGGTTGTGGAAGGGGAGAGAATGTCTCCCCTGCACGCTGCTGCCGCCTTTGCAGAATGGATGACCTGGAGGGCTCTGGTTCTCTTGAGCCTGGTAATGTATTTGGCCCACAAATACACGGCTTAGCCCCTAAAGCTGGTTCTTGGGCTTCACAGCTGACTCCAAAGCAAAACCCAAGCGCGAATACGCGGGGGATGAGAGACTGCTGTGTTATATCAGGAATATCCGTTGTCTTTAGTCCAGCTGTCCCCACCCAGCTCCAGACCTTACCTGTTCAGAGCAGACAAAAGTGCTAACAGCTGGTAGCTGGAACCCTTTTGCAGGTGAGGACACCAGGTATCTGCATGTATTTCAGGACTGTTGGTTTGTTTGGTCTGGATTTTACATGTAAGCTGCTGTGGGCTTAAGCCTAGAAACCCAGAGGTGCAGGTCATTCGAAGCAGGAACGGCTTTCTTGTCTACGTTGGCTCTCTCAGGCACTTGCTGGCCCAGTCCACGGCAGGATTTGAGGTCCGCATGTCCCTGGCTGTGTGACCTGCAAGAGGCTTGTTCTGGGGAGAAGAATACATATGAAGAAATTTCAGGAGTTATCTCATGCTCTCCTTCTTTGTTTCCCCAGTTGTGTATGAGCACAGATCCCGGCTAGAAAGATCCTTGCAGAAGGAGCGAGGGGAGCACAAGAAGACGAAGGAAGGTGAGTCTCTTGCACAGGTGACGTAGCAGTGGCCAGCCAACCCTCCAGCTGTCTTGTGGGGAGATGTGTGTCTTGTACCCAAAGCATTTGCTGCCTTCAGGGCCACGTGTGGATGTTGCTGAATGCCCCCAGCTGAGATTCACCCCTGGTTTGTACCTGGAGAATAGTTTAACTGACTTGTCCATTGCCCATGGGCAAAAGGTGCTGGGAGGTGGGTTCTGTTATCTCATATTCCTGTCCATGTCCTCAGTGTAATCTGTGAGTAACAGCGCCCATGATGTGGTGTTTGAGCACTGTGAGTAGTAGTTAAACCTGGCACTAGACTGTGCTTTATTCTTGGGAAGATCTAAACTTTCTGAGAAAAGTGATCTGAAGATGCTGAGCTCTGTAAGTGCTTAATAACATTGGCATCACTGCGCTCCATGATACACGGACAATACAGACTGTCAGATCCTTTAAAGCTGATGTACAAAAGTAGATATACACATGCAGGATATCTTAAGACCGTGAAATACAACGGGAAGTAGAAAGCTGAACAGAGTAGCTCACATACCTTGCAGTGGAGTAGTGTGCTTGGATGTCAGGGCCCTTTGCACCTCATTGTTGTTGACAACTTAATTGCTTGGGTTTTATCTTCAAAACTGGTATGTGGAGTACCATAACTACTCCTTACTCCTACCTGGACTGTGTTTCTGGGAATGCTGACATACAGCATCCAGGTTTGGCTGTAGCTCTGTGGCTACATAGCTAAGGGGGAAGCTGCCTTTCTGCCACCTCTTTCATTTATTTGGTGGGACCAAGTGCAAAAATAAAGCATCCTAATAAACATTATTTTGTCATGGGACCTTCCCGTTTTTAAGGAGGTGGTGCAGATGAGATCAGCAGATGAGTTCCTTTTAGTCTCGCAGAAGCTTTGACTTCTCTTTTCCAGAGTCATCTATTTCAGAGCACCCCAGATCCTCACACTGCTTCAGCATCATCAAAATGTAGCCGTTTGCGTGCTGAAGTAGGAAGTCACCAATGCAGTTGCCTATGGAATGGGAAAGGAAGGACATTTGGGCCCGTCTAGATGGGTGGACAGCTCTCACAGAAAATAGTACCATTCTGGGGGCGCTGAGTGGAGTCTTCCAGCAGCATCTACATTCCAGCTCGTTGGGTTGCAGCCTTTTGCTCAGCAAGGGGCTGATTTCCTTCCTCCCTCCCCCCACTGAAATGCAAACAGATCCGTGTTAAATTCTAGCTCATTAAATTGTCTTCTCTTCTTCCATTTCTAGATTTTTTAGTGTATAAGTTAGAAGCTCAGGAAGCTCTCAACAAGGAGAAGGTATGTCTGGTTTATTCCTCAGCATGTGTGTGTGTAATCCTGGCAAAGATTTTTCTGGTACCACAGCAGTCCTGAGGCCAGTGCTGCTGTCTGGAAGGCATGAAAGACTCCGAGTGTGCATGGTACAAGATGAACTTTGGCTGACTCCACCTTGCAAGGCTGTTGGTGTGTGAGAATTTACTTCATTTTAGGGAAAGACACAGCACTAGACCCATTGTGCCTCCTCTCCCATGTGTGATAACGGAGTAGATGACTTGATAGAGCTTCTGGTGTAGCAGGGAGTCCCGTGCTGCAGCCTGAAAAGAGAATTGCTGTTTCACGGGACAGAAGAGTCCTGGAGAAACTGAAGGCACGCCAGGGAGCATAGAGAAGAAAAGCCATGGGGGTGTTGGGGAAAGCATATCCATTGTTTTCTGTCTCCAGGGATTGGCAAATGATTTCCACTTGCCTGTGGACTTCTTGTTTGGCAGGGAAAAGGGCTCTTAGTGAGGGTTAGGGAGAAACGCATCCCTGGGTTACAGCCTGTCCCGTTCACCTGAGGGTCTAAGGCTGGCTTTATTCCTGCCTCAAAGCATCTGCTGATGAGATGCTGGAGAAGAAGAATTGCTTTTAGCCTGCTCTTCTGCGGATGATGTCATCCTGGTACAGAAAGAAACTCAGGGATAGATATGTTAATAGTCTAATGGCTGGGCAACTCTCTTGTCGTTTGTGCTCATTTTCTGGTAGTATTTCATGCCATATTGAGTATTTAGTGTGTAAGTTAAGTTGTAGGTGGTAGTGGAAATCTCTGTATGGTGGCTAGTTTGCACTTCCACAGTGCTGCTTAGTGTCTCAGCCATGTTGCTTTAAGCTACCCAAACCCACATCCCAGCAGATGTTTGTAAAACTGGAATGGGAAAAGCTGCAGCATGTCCCCTCTCAGGTGCTGCCGCTGCTGCTGGGGGGACTTGGCCTTTGAGCAGAGGTGGCTGGTGGCTTTCACACCTGCGGTGTGGGGACGCTGGCGCCACAGTGAAAAGTGGTACCCTGGGGACAATGGGGAAACCATCACCCTTAGCGAGGCAGGAGCAGATCTGCTAAACTGGTACAGACCCCTCTGCGGGCACGTGTAAACAGCTCTCTGCTGCCGGTTCGTGTAGGTTGAGCTTAGTTTGGGAGTTGCACCGTTACAGGAGTTTGCTTTAGGCTTAGTCAAATGCTTAGCGATCATTTTTTTGTTAAATGGTGAGATTTTTGTGTGTAGGCGAAAGCCTTAGCTCTGGTGCTGTCTGCCTCCCCCTCAGCTGCTGCAAAGAGTGCTCAGCCTGCTTGGGGGGGGGGGGGGGGGGGGGGGCGGGGGGTTGCTGTGCAAAGCTATTTCACCACTGGGCCTGTCCTAGATAAAGAACTGGAGACTGGGGTGAAATACTCTGCATGCGAGTCAAGAGAGGGCAATTAATTAGCTGGTGGCTGGGGGGCAATTAATTAGCTGGTGGCTGGGTGGTTTAGCGAGCGTTCTCCAGCCGTGTCAGGCTGCACGTTCTGCTGGTCACCTTGCTGGGCTTGTCCCCAGTCACCGTGTGCGAAGGGGCAGCAGGAACTTGCTGGTGGTGCAGTGGCCGGACAGGTGCTGGCATGTGTGTCTCCCTGCCTTAGGGTTTTTTGGGTTCTAATGGCACTGTTGAATTTTTTTATTATTTTTTCTTTTCCTTTCCAGCAAGATTCTATGAACAGATACGGGGCCCTCAGTTCCCAGCACAAGATACTGAAGGTAAGAGAGGAGTCTGCTTTCACGTACTCACCGTCTGCTGCGTGTTAAAGAACGCTCCCTGGAAGGAGAGTCGGTGCTTTCGCTTCCCAGAGATGCCTAGGAGAGACCAAGGGTTGCCAGCAGCTAGTGCCAGCAGAGAGGAAGGAGACCACACAGGGGTGTTGATCTACATCCCTTCCCAACTATTCAGGTTCATGGGAGTTTCCTATTTATTCTGTTGGGCTTTGTATCAGATTACAGCCTTCACCTATATCTCATGTCAACGGCAGTCTTTGTGCAGTTAATTGCACAGGAGTTCTGTTGTTCAGCGTGTTCTTTTCTGGGTCTCTTAGTTGTGAAAATGGGTCTATTCATTGTAGCTTGCTCTTTGGGCTGATACAAGGGATTCCAGTCCATGTGAGAGGCTGGGGGGGGGGGGGGGGGGGGGAGCTGCTTATAGCATTTTGTAGTTTATCACACGCTGCACCTGAAGCATATCTCGATGTTAAAGTTCCGTTAGAGCACTGCAACTACGGCTGGTGATGGTGTGGGGATTTTTAAATGTTTTTAGTTAGAGCATTGGCAGTGAAATGGTAATTAAATTCTGGGATGCAGAAAGAGGGCTAGGTTCCAGCAGCCCTTAGCACCGCTGGGTTGTGTTTCCTGAGCAGAGCTGGACCTCCAGCTGCCTGGCTTTTGGATTCAAAGTTTGGGAAAAGGGAAGTACAGTTCTGTCTCTTGGGTATTATCCAGCACTGTGGATTCTGGGAACACTTTGCAATAGTAACGTTCCTCTTCATAGCAACTGCAGGCTGAGCAGAATGCTCCGGCTTGCTTGTCTCAAGGGGACAGTGAGAGCATTTCGTCCTGGCTCACTTTCTCTTGCTTCCTTTTACTGGAGGGGGGGGCATCATCTATTTTTTTAACTAAATTTACAGCTGCTGAAAGACAGGCCAGCCCTTAGGACTGCAGTGTGGTAATTTTAGCTTTCCCCCACCCCAAACCAGTATTCAGCTCAACTTCTAGCTAATATGAGACTATGAGTAATGCTTCTGTTACTAAAGCACAGGTGACAAATGCTTCCCACCAGTACTATCTTCCTCAGGAGGAAGATTTCTGCCAGCAATACCATTACCTAGGACGTGGACATGTAATTCTGAACAGAAGCAACTAACTCCGTTAAGCTGGAGGGACCAAACATGACCAAAGACTTCCATGAAGCCACATCAGCATAGCTGGCGTTGGTGGTTCTGGCCACTGCTGTCATTCTGATCGGTACTGAAGTCGTCTATGACTAACATCTGCAGCTGGCACGCCAGCCTCAAAGGGGCGAGGGGCTTGACTTCGTGCAAAAACAGCAGCTGCAGTAGTTGCCTGTGTCTGGATTCCTGCTGGGGCCAGACTTTGTCTTAACAATTCCTTTCATCCTCTCGAGTGGAGATTAAAATCTTTTTGTTAACATCATTCTGCAGAATGCATCCTAGCATTCACTGCAGTAAGCAGGCAAGGAGGCCGGCAGCTTTAAACAAAAGATTTTTGACTTGGCTTCCTGAAACTGCTGGAACCTGGAAACTTGCACTGAGGTGTGCCCTTCCTTTGCTCATGGGCCAAGCACCCAGTGGCTGATTCCATTTGGTTCGATGCTCTCTACAAAGCTGCTTTCTAAATTGTGGCAGAAATACAGGCGTTTGGGGCACTCTTAATTTCTTCTTTCTCTTTTCCTACCCATTTCCCGAGAGACCTCAGTGAGACAGAGCTGCTGCATCTGAGGCACCGCATGTTGTCTGGACAGCAAAGGGAAGGTGGGATGGCAGGACTTGCTGGCCCAAATTCATACAGCTGAGTTGAAGGACTCCTGATTTTTGAAAGATTAGCTGATGTCCTGAATGACATGATTTCCCCATACTGCAGCTTTGGGCAAGACGGGCAGGGGCACAGTGAAATGCTGTGGCAGCGTGGTCTGTTTCCCTCGCCCCCAGCTGCACTGGTACATGATTTGCACAACACTCATGCGCTGCATCTTGCAGTTTCTGCTTGACAGAGTGAAGCAGCGTATCTGTGAGGTGGAGAAGAGAACTGACATCCAGCCGGATGGGCAGCTCTGGGCATGAGAGGTTCCTGGCTTCCTCAGGACTGCCAGCATATACCCAGCTTTGGCAGAACTGGGGGGATGAAGAATGCTCTGCTTACAGTTAAGTTGCTCCTCTGAAAAATAATCACAAGTAGCATGTTCCAGACCTCCTGTCCTCCAAGTGCAATAAAACAGCATCTTTAGATTCCTCCTAAAGTTTGTGTACGTTGGTCACTGCCATCCTTAGAAACCAGCTGAGAGTGAGGATGCTCTGGGTGCTTAATGAGCTGGACTGGGCCGCAGGTGCTTTGTGTGACCTTGGTCAAGGCACTTATCTCTCTCGTCAGCTTCCTGCTGCCATCAAAGGATGGATATTCCCTTCCTTCTTCCTGACCGAGCAGTCTGGGGACAGGCATTATGCACATCACCTGCCAGACAGAATATGGGCTAGAAATTAATTGACCTGAGCTAACGAGGGCTTAAAATTCCTTGAATTGCTTGGAGTTCCTTGTTAAAATCAATTCTTCCTTGCTAATGGTGGTGGCTTCTGAGGTGTTTAACATCAAAATGATTTTAGGGATGTGGTTCCTCTGCAGTGCTTTCTGCCCGTGGCTCTGATGAGGACTGCAAGTACCTGATGTCATTGAAAGCCAAAGCAGGAATCTTTTATTCTTTTCATTTTGTGATCTAATTAACCTGACATAGTGGTGTCTCTTCTTTCTTCTGTCTCTGGGACCCCTCCATACCGATAGCTTTTTCCTCTGCATCGGATGTATTTTTAGAGCACAGTTATTTCTCTCCTTTTAGCGGAGGATAATTGCTTCAGGGAAGAATGCCTGGGCCACCGATGCTTTGTTTTACTGGGGACAGATGCAATGACAGATAGCATTTAGAGGTTTGGGTTTTTTAAAACAGATGATGGTTGGGTTTTTTTTACAGGAAGGGTGATTGAAATTGCTGCCCGAGTCCTGAAGAGCTATTGTGTGGAAGGGCCAGGGTTCACCTGTGAGCCTATCAATCTGCATACATAATTGGTGTTGACAAACTGAATGTGGAAGGACTCTCTAGGTTACCATGGGAACAAAAAAGGAGGTGAATTCTGGTTCAGTGGGTCTGAGCAAAAGGATGTCTCAGCACGTTTTGTTCTTGTGGCCTGCGAGAGGGGAGGGGAGAAGAGAACAGTTCTTCAACCCACTTCTGTCTGGTGGATTCTCGGCCTGCTTGAAATAGTCTGTGGCCTTGTGAGAGCCTTGTTATACCACCGTCTTATCCCACGTCACTCTGGGGAATGCAGGCTCTCTCTAGTTTCACTACGTGAGAGGCTGTGGTATCCTCATGCAGGGGTCTCCCTCCTGTTCTGGCAGCTTGGCGCGGTGGGTGGGGGAGCAGCCAGGCTGTTGGGAAGCAAACCAAGCAGAGAGAACAACCTGCGTGTTCAGGTGTCTGTGCATCCTAAGGGACTAGCAATACCTGCACACGGAAAGGCAGCGGGACTCAGACCTTAGCCCTACTTCAAGGTGAATTACTGCCGTACTGCAACGCACAGACCAATGCCCCGTGGAAGCTATCCCTGCAGGTAACGTCCTGCAGCATGTCTGGGGCTCTGGAAATGACCTTGGATTTGTGCAGCATACCACAGGCATTTGGTTGGATATCAGCAAATATTATAGTTTGAATTGCTCTCAGAGCATGGTGTGCAGGGAAGTTGGGAAGGCATAGGAGTATTTCTTGGCTGTGTCTCAGAGTCTCCATCTCTTTTGCAGGCAGGAATGGCCTTGTCACCGTGTTCTGCTTCCATTTTAGTGGCTTCCAAGGAGACCTCCAAAACTTCTTCACAAGGCAGAGTCCTTTCTGTCATTTTGCATCCTTCTTGAACCACTGAACACAAAGAATATTTTATTGTATCTGGGATTTCTAGCTACCTTACTGGAGGAATGAACATCTTTTCTGCTTCCCCAAGCAACTTATTAAAAAAGAGGCACTTGAGCAGCACTTGGCAATAGCTAAATTACTCTTCTTTTCCTTGTATCGACTCTTTGTCACTTCTTTTCATATTCAGAACCAGCATGAAGATGTCAAGAAGCAGCTGCTTGACCTGCAGCTGCAGCACAACAGCTTGAAACTGGAACATCGTAAGACACTGGAGACCCATAGTCAGAAATATGCCCAGCTGCAGCAGGAGAAGGACAATGAAGTCGCAAATTTACAGGGTGAGTGTGATGGAGAGCTGAGAAAGCACCAGGCAGAGCAAGGACTACTGAAGAACAGAGTTCAGGAGAGGACAGTGTTTCTTCTACAGGTCCCCAAAAGGTCTGCAAATGCTGTAGGAACTGTACGACAGTGAGTGTGCTGCACCCGAGCCCTTCTGTACCTCAGCTGGAGCGTTGTCCTACCTCAGGGTGGTGGTGCAGGAACAAGGGCAGTGTTAAAGATGATTCCTGAGGCTGCGTTGAGGGGAGGCGAGGGGCGCAGAGCAGGCTATCAAGCAGCTTCCCCATGCGAGGGAAGCCCTTGCGGTTCACAGGTGGTGTTTTTGTGTTGGAATACACACCACAAAAGCCCCTGGCTGCTTGGGCCGGCAAGTGCATTGGTCAGTGTAGGGTCAGAGAGGAGAGGAGCTTCCTTTTTTTTATATAGCCCCATGGGAGACTGCATGACCTTGGGTTTAACCAGACTTTGAGTTCTCTGGCATTCAGAGACCCCTGCACCGTTACACTGTACGAGGCATCCTTGGTTTCTGCCAACACCAGCACTTCCATGGTGTTATTTTGAAAGTCTAATTGACTTCTGTTGGCTGCTTACTTGTACAAGCACTTGCTTTATTTGTGTACAATTTGTGCAGAGCCAGGTAAGATAACAAATTACTGTGCCAGATGCTAATCATATTTAGATTAAAACAGTCTGTGTCCCAAGGAGGTCACCCTCAAAGTGGGTAAGATAAGCCAAAAGTAAAAGGCAGGAGGCTATGCAGAGGCACGTGCCTGTGGCTCCCCAGGAGGCTGGGGCAGAAACAACAGGGTCATCCACCAGATAACGCTGCCTTACCCTCTCCTTCCTCTGGTGGGTGAGCCTAACTGACTTGGCAGAGATGCTTTTTGTGGTAGAGATAAAACATTGTGACATTTAGGTATCCCATCTGTTTCAATACACATTTTCCACTATTCTGTACGCTTTTTGACAATGGAAATCGGTTTCTATACTACTACAATACTGTAAATTCTAACATTTCAGCTCGGGAGCAAATTAAACACACTTTTTGTAATTAATGGTGTAGGTCTATAAAATGCATTTAATGGTGCAAGTATTGCAGAGAATGCCGATCCCTTTCATTCCCAGAGAGTAGTTTCTATTTAGTCTGCTGTTTAATTAGATTGTGGGCTTTTTAAGGTTCACATCTGTTCTTACTTAGATTAGGTCTGGGAGAGCAAAATCTGTTGATGTTTTGTTTGGTTTTTTTCTCTGATCAACAAAGCCCTACTATCTGATGAGCAATCCTGGCTTAGAAGGGGGGGATTTAGCACAAGCAAGCAAAACCTAAATATTTGATTGTCTTTCCTTGAAATATGCAGCCCTCCGTGAAGTAAGAAAACAAATTCTGCCAGAGAAAGGAGAATAATGACCAGAAAAACAAGTGGAAGAAGGAAGCTGGTCGGGAAGGTCGGCTTAAGGCTGAGATAGTAATATTCTCTGCCCATCTTCCTAGGCTACTGTTGGTACCACCTCTCTCCTGTGCTTTGAGCTCAAAACTGGCTAGTAAATCTTCCCTTAAGTATTGGTAACCATGCCATGCAAAAGAGCAAGACAGTCTCCTGAGAGGTGGCAAAGACAAGGAGCTAGCAGCACTGCTAATGCCTCGTTTTCTTCCGTTATGCTCCACCAGTACTATATATCTCTCTCCCTATAACGTGCCCTCAGGAGGCAGGTGTTGGAAGATGTGCCTCTGCCAGCGGGTATAACAGACTAGAAGAGGTATCTGAGCAGTGGGCATCGCTCAGGGCTGTTAAAATGGAACTGAGGGATGTGTGCTAGATTCAATTGCAGAAATAAAACCCTTGCCCCAAGGATACTGGGGGAACACAGAAGCCCACTGGGAAGTATGAAGGATTGCTTTCACAGGTGGAACTGGGTCTGGTAGCTCTTCTTGGTGGTCCTGGTTGCTTTGCAGCTTTGGGGCAGCTCTCAGGTGGGTGACTTGGCTACCTATGTGCAGAAGGTGCTGGGATCTGGGGGTGATGTAGCTGTGCCATGGGACCCAATGGTTGTGGTGCTGTTGGGGTATCTGTGCCCCGTTCCTGAAAATCCCTGCTTCTGGAAGTGGTTTTTGGATGCTGGTTAATGGGTTATAAGGATGTGGTCGGATAGCTGAAGCTCCCTGGTCTGGTTAGCTGGGCCCTGTTTAATCCTGTTTGCCTCTTCCCTCTACTCCAGGTCCTCTCCTGCTGCGTTATGAACTATTTTCTCCGCTGCTTTACAGGCACTGCAGTCTGTTCCGCATTTTGCCACCCCCAGCACAGCCTGTCTGCTGTGCTCCCCTCCACTAATTCTGTAATCTCCTCTTTAACTCACCACACGTTGGCACAGCCTGCTCTGAAGGCAGAGGGTAGTTTTGATCTTTGAGCTTCTGTTGGAGATAAGGACTGTGTAGTTACTGAAACAGAGCTGAAATTTTCTTCACGTTGACACCAGCGATAACTCCTGATGAGGTCACTGGGACCAGGATTTCATGTCTGCCGTGCTGGTGGCAGAGGAAGGACCTATAATGGCATGAAGGTTTTGATTTCCAGTTTCTGGATATGCTTTGAGGACCTAGATAGTACTGAGATGCTGGCTCAGGGAAACTGCAGGATTCTTTTGGACATCTTTCCCATGCTTGAGATGCTTTGAGTTCTCTTGAAGGCCGGGGGAACATCTGTACTGTAGTTGGAGGTCTTAGCAGTAGCAGTCTTGTGCTAGCTGTCACCTAGCCTCGACTAGCTGTCTAAAAACATATGCCTTATTCAGTGCTCTAGGCCAGCACCCACAGCTGTGCGTGCTTTCAGCACTGTGTGCAAGGTAACTCAGTTAAAGCTGCTCTAAATATAGTCCCATAGGACACGATTCCGTATTTCCTTTTGGCTGCAGGAAAAACAGAGCCTTCTTTTCTTAGTTTGATGTTAACCTTCACCGCAAGGCAAGAACACAGCACCCAACCTCAATGGCAAAATGCCCTGTCCCAGAGATGAATGTTTTATAAAAAAAGATCTATCAGTGTATTCAGAAATATCAATAATCTTGAGCTGAAATCTTGCATGAAATTCAGCCTACAGCAAAGTGACCACTCTGTTAGGGGAAAAATTCCATCCTTGTCCTGGCAGGTGCCACTGTGTTTGCAGAGAAATCCCAGTGCCTGCAGCTCTAGCGATGTTTTGAGAGCTTCAAGATCCAAAATAAGGCTGACCTTTTTTGACGCAGCCTGTCTTTTTATTGAAGGATACACAATTACACTCAAGGCAGTGAAATACAAGTGCTTTGTGTGTCTTGTTACTGAAGTACTTAGGAGTGTGCAAAGAGCTTGTAAGGAGCCCAACCTGGGGGCTGCAAGGCACAAGGTTGCTACTTAACAGCACGGAAATAAATGTCCCTCAGGACTAAGTTGTGCTGTGATCGCTTTCTTTAAGCACGTTGTGGGAGTTTTTGTTTGTACCATCCTTTCAAGAGGCAGCTTCTCTGTGCGGTAGGAGGGAACCTCCTTGCTGGCTCTGCTGTGGGTTCAGGAGACAGGACGGACCCCTCTGGTAGTTGTTTCTCAACCTTCCAGTTACTGCAGGTAGGGGCAGTGGCTGCTGCTCGCTGCTCTCTCTGCTATTCGGCTGCAATGGATAAGGGAAATTAAACAAATACCCAGTTCCGAGAGCAAGCACAGCAAGAGCCTGACCCGATAGCAATCGTTAGCAGAGAGACTCCGGAGAGGAGGAAGCTCCTTCGATGGCAGGACTCCCGAGGGCTGGAATGATGATTCACATTTGTCAGTGTGGCTAGTCCCTAGCTAGTGCTTCGCTGTAATTCCTGGGCTTGGAGAGATCTGTGAGGTCAAGAGGAATTTATGGTAAGGAAGAGAGATACTACACCTCCAGAAATAGCTCTCATAGGCAAATGTTGTCTTCTTTTGCAGATACAGTCTTTAAACTCAGAGAAGAGAGCAAGCTGCTTCGGAAAGCGCACCAGGAAGTTCACTCTCAGCTCCTTAATGCGCAGGTAACCAACAAGGGGGTGTTTGTGGCCACATGGGACGATCTTTTACGGGTTCTGGGTGCATCATCAGGTATTTAGATAATAAATCTAGTTATCAGCTGTATTCCAGTGTGGTGAGTTGCCTAAAACAGTGCTGGTTGGTGCTGGTAGTATAGATGCATTCTGTGCAAGTAAAATTCTCCAGCCTGGAATCTGTCCCAGTGGCTGAAAATACAGGTACGCTACACAAGTCTCTGTGGTTCAAGTGAGCATGAACCAGCATAATTCCAACCCTGGAATGCCTCCTGTCACTTCCCGGTGTCTCAAATACTTCCACCCTAAATGATGATTAATTGCCTCTATTTATGCCTATAAAATTAATTGCAGAGAGAAAAAGCAACACAGAGGTGCCTTCCCTAGCTTGCTGGGACTGCAAGTAAATATGCAACAACCCTGGCAAAAAGGTCCCTGTTTGCATCTCCCTGTGAAGCCTTAGAGAGGGGGGACCTATAAAAAATTTAAAGAGCTATGTTAAAAAGTTAAGTTTGGTAATATGTATTTGAGCGATGCTTTGAGAGGCCAGAGCAGACATGCAAGTGGTCTTGGGCAGGGGAAAAAACCAAAGTCTTTGTGGAGACGTGTGGTGCTCGTGCTATGGAGGTGGCGTGGTGCTCGTGCTACAAAGACGGTGTGAGCCTTTTCAGCACACTGGGAGTCCTGACCTCGCAGAACTCTGCTCATGCCAGCTGAAGCCGGGAGCCCCCAGATGACTTGGGAGAAGGGAGAAAGCAAGCAGGGTGTGCTGGGAAAAGTGGGAGGACTTCGTGTTTCTACAGTGTCTGTCTGAGGCTCTTGTACTGAGCCGAGACACGAGCAGCTTTGTAAATACACTGTAAAAGTCACGTCACAGTATGAATTAGCCTTTTCTGTTGTTAATTAGCAGCCTTCTGTCAAGCAGTCCCTTGGATTATAGGATAAGCCCAGAAGCAAGGAGCTAGTTGTGGTTACATGCTGTTGACAACTGATTCTTTCCCTGAACTAGATGCTGAGCTTGAACTAGAGGTGCAGGGGGGAGTGGGTTTTGATTTCTAAAAGATTGCTTTGGAGTCCTGGCCTGATCTGCCCTACAAAATAGCAGGGGCGAAGTGGCTCTAGCGCAAACTGCACAGAAAACTGGTCACTCCAGGCAGGAAGGCCAGGTTACTGGCATTGCAAGCAGCTGTCTGACAGCTCTTTGGCTTGTGTCAGGTGTGGTTTGAGGGGTTTCGGGTGGACCATCAGTGTATTTGACTTGCCTGCCTTCATTACTGTGACTTACCCCTGAGCTGCTGTCCCACCCTGCTCCTCCATCTGGCTCAGGCAGACCGGCAGGATTCTCCGCAGGGATGCGCCTGCAGCATGCTTGTCGGAAACTAAGCAAAGGCTTTCAGTCTCCACGGGGGTCAGTCCAGGAAGCCCATATCAGGCACTGAAACAGCATGTGATTATGAGCTGCTCCAGTGCCCTGGCAAGCCTACATTCACGCCTCCTGCTACGAAATCGCATCTCAGCCTCTATTTTCAGGCCTCCTGACCAAATTTTCAAAGTAGCTGCCAACGTCACTCCTCTGCAGTTTGTTCTCAAGCAACACTGAGAACATCGTCTCCAATTGTATGGGCCTCTGCCATTGACAGCTTGGGTCAATATCAGTTGATCAAAGGTCCTCTGTCTGTCGTGATGTATTCCTACTGTCTTGCTGGGTCGCTGCTGAGTGCATTTGCACCTTGTAGGACCAGTCCTGAGTTACTCTTCAGCAGAGTGCCCTTAAAATGCTGTTCAACTAACCGTGCTGCATTAGAGAATGCAATCAGCAGTTCAAGTGTGCAAACTAGGACGTACTCTGAACACTTTTAAAAAAAAAAAAACAACCAAACCAACAAACCTGGGCTAGATACAGTTGAGGCTCCAAAGTCAAGTGCTTGCAGACTGGAAAACATGGTGGCAGCTTTGTGCTGCCAGTTTTAACTTTTGGCCCTTTCAGTCTTGTGACCCATGGGAAAAGTAGTTTGCAAGAAAGCTCGCTGTCATTTCATGCCAAAATTAAGAGTGAGCAAGAGTGAAAGGATCTGCCCTGCATGTGGGAGACACGACGCAGCTCCCTGCTCTGAAGGTACCAGACAGTCGTGTAACGAAGTTGTGCTCCAGCCATCTGTCTGACTGCTATTTCTGGCTCACAGAAGTGGCAGTGGTTGGTCCCAATGATTTCAGAAAATACTTTGGATCTTTTTAACAATGAGGCTAGTATTAAATCTTCAAGCTTTCTGTTTGGTTTTCTGATCAGTCCTTTGTGGTGTCTGGTCAGTGTTTCATAATACAAAGGCGAATGGAATTGCATTTGCCTTCAGTGGGGTGAGATGCTGTACATTGGAGCAGACACCACAAAGACTCCCAGCTGTTTTATCCCCACTGCAGTTCTTCATCGCAGTGTCGATTTGCACCAAGTACCCTGTTCTTGATCTTGCTTCCTTCTGGCAGGTGAAAGTTTAGAGGAGCAATTTGCATTCTAGACATGTTCATTTTCCAAGGATTCTAACGTGTTTCACAGCCCAGCCTGCAGTAGCTGTCATATCAGTTAGTCTGCCAGGTAAAACAAGGCACGGAGGCATCAGGTGGTGTACGCGCAGCTTGCTGTGACGGGGTGCAAACAGCATGTGGGAGTCTGTGCGTTAAGGCTGGTCTAAAGCTTCTTTCCCTCTAGGCTGACCACCTTAACAGGCTTCTGAGGGGTGCAAATCTTGCTTCCATCTGGCTCGTTCTGACTGCAAGCAGCCTCCTGCTAGCTAGAGCTCTAGCGCGTGAACTGTTCTTGGCTTCCTTTGCCTTTCCTCATTCCTTTTGTGTTAGCTTTGCTGAGTGGTTTTGTTGGGTTTTGTTTTGGTTTTCTTAATGTTAATTTTAAGGTCAAATTTCAGGGGGAAGAACTGAAATCAACAGAGCCTACTCAGGAATTAATTTCCTGCTAAAACTTTCCTTGCTGCTTGGAAGCTTTCCTACTCTGCCCAGTCCCTAATTTGGTCCATTTCCAGGCACCCTGGCAAGTATACAAAAAGCTCTCCCCCCTCACTTTCCAATAAATAACCGGGTTAGGAGTGGGGAGCTTTTCCTGAGTAGCTTTTTCAAGCCCTACTTTTCAGGGTTGGAGATGGAAGAAGTAAGCTGCAGTAGAGAGAAAAGTGTTGCATTTGCTTAACAGTCCAGGAGAATCAATTTTCATTTGTCTTGCAAATTAAATTGAATTGTCAAATAGGATTATGCCAATTACTGTCAGCCCTGCTGAGATGAGCGTGTCCATGGAGAAATAGCCCCACAGGAAGAAAAAAAAATAAGCTGACCTGAAAGTATGTGCATGTGAGGCAAAGGAGGACCTAACAAGACCCAGGACACAGTTCTCATGCAAAGGCAGGAGTTATGTCAATGGCTCATGCGCTAAATAGCAGTGAGCAAAGAATCGGTGTCCTGGGTTGGCACTTCCAGGGTAAAAGTATGCAATAAAATAAGATGCAAGATGGCAAAGGGGGAATACAGAATATCCATGAAGTCTGGAGGGAAAGCTGAAGACTAACTAGCTTGGGCTTGTCATTAATGGTGATGGATTATCTCCAGCCTTTCATATATATAAAAATATATATCATCTTTAGTAGCATATCTGTGCTGAACAAGTGGCCATAAAAGAGTGACTGTTCTCAGCAAGGAGTAGCTTAACCCTGTTTATTGTGTGAGGTTTCTCTGTCCCCTTCTCATCCCTTCAGGCCCAGATGGAAGAGTTCAGGCAGCTCAAGGAAGCGCTACAGAAGATGCCAAGTTTCAAAGGAGGAGGAGCTGGGAAGGGGCAGCAGCAGTTTCAGGTGCTGAAGGAGCAGCCCGTGGTGCCAGCCAACAGCCCATTGCAGCTCGTGAGGCAGAAGGTAAGGGGAGGAAGCCCAGGGGAGGAAAGTTCTCCAGGGCTTCTGTGGGATTTCAGCAGGGGCTTTGAACTGGAGAGAGCTGAGTTTGTGCCTTTAGAGTTTGCTCTTGTCCCTTCTTCCTTGCAGGCTTTTCCAGTCAATCAGGAGAATCGCCCAGTTGGGAACCCGCTGGCATCGCAAGTCTCTGGGGTTCAGAAGCAGGCAGATCGCCCTCCGCTGCAGGGCCAGAACTCGTACGGTAACGACAGCCCAAGGCCACAGGCTAACGTGCTCTTTACCCATCCAGCCCCACTGCAAGATGCCAATTCACTGCCAGATGCCGTGCCAGCCTGGCCAGCAAGACTTGGGGATGGCCGTGTGATCCGATTCACCCGGACCATGAACAGCCTACCAAATGGGAACCCAGTAAGTTCTGCACACTTGCTGCTTGTTTTGCGTAGCCCTTGCTTTTGAAGCTCAAAACTATGATATTTGCAACGACACTCGTATGTGCATCCTGCTTCCCTGATGTGGAAATTGTCCTGGCCTCAGGTTTCAGACTCCTGTGCCTTTAGACTTTGCTTTTGAACTCCTTCCTTGCAGGCTTTTCCAGGCTTTAAGACTTTGTGGTTTAATGGCTGGGCTCAGATGAATGGGCTAGAGTTCTTGTTCTGGATCCTGCTGGACCTGCAAAGAGTAAATTGTAAAGGCAGCTCCCCTGTCTCCTGGAGTGTTTGAGAGTGAGCTTATGGAAAGCAGATCTCTCAAAAAAAAATGACAATAATTGCAGTGTGGTTAGACTATAATTACAGTAACTCTTACAATAGCAACATGTGGGGGAGTTTTTTTAGAGGTGGTTTTGTTGTTCCTCTTCTCTTGGAGATTTCACCTACCCAAGACAAGCTTAGGTCACATAAGATCCAAATTATTTCCTCTTAGCTGTGTGGAAGAAGGACCTCTTTTACTGCAGGCTGGCTGGATAGGACTGTGGATTTGCTCTGGAGCACTTCTGGATCTGTTGTTCCTTGATAAAGGGTTTTCTGGCCCATAGGCTTGCCCAAGTGCACAGGAGATCTGTCAGTATCTGGTAGGATTAGGAGCCTGTGTATATCCCAAGCATATGCATCTTCTCTGCAGGACCTAAAGATGGTGATGCGCATTCAGGTGAAAAGCAACGCGGAAAGCCAGGCTCCTGGATTGTCACTGCCTGATGTGAAACAACCCTCTGCAGCAGAAAAACCTCAGATGCCAGAGAACCACCAGCCTACAGGGAACAAACAGGTGCAAATGCAAAGGTTGGTGGAACAAAACTCTCTTCTACTCTCAGTGTTCAGGCTGACAGGTACCATACAGGCTTGTCCCTGGTCTGTCTTTTCCTGTGTTTATTGTGGTTTCTACTTGAAAGATGGTTGAAGAAAGTGTTAGTTAGTGGTTTCACTGTCATCTAATTCTTGTAGCTGAATGTTGCTGCCAGATCTTTTTCTCTGCTGAAGCAGAAGACTATCATGTTGCAGGCAATGTTGTGTGATTGAATGCACAGAATGCTGTGGGTGCTGTGCTGGTAAAAACAAAACAAAAGGCTCTTGCGTTACTGGTGCACGCTCTGCAGGCTGCCTTTGTATTTTCAGCTGTTTGATAAAGTGTTTGTGTGGGGAGGAGGGAGAAAGAGGAATTTACTGCTGAGGGAGCTCAGGTCAGCGTGGATTTCCTCCTACTAGCTAGAGGAGAGGGTGGGATGGGAGTCTGAACTGACTTAAAGAAATCTCCTCCCTTTCAGTGACAGTGACTTAAATATCCTGTTTTGCTTAGCAAACTGCAGAAATTCTGCATGATGGAAGCGACCCATCTGCAGCAGCAAGGGTGGCTAAAAATTCCTTCGGTTTCTATAAATAAGAGGCATTAAGTTGTATATTAAAGCTGCAACTTGCTCATTTTTTCCACTCATCAGTAAGCTGCCAAGCTCTGCAGGAACAACCAGACCTTGAAGATCTGAAAGCTTCTCATCTCCAAGGTTATATGGTAATCCAGAAGCAGCAGGCAACCAGTTCCAATTAGGTACTAAGAGTTTTTCTGGTTTTGCTTCTAGGGCAAAGACAAATTCCCAGACTCTGTATTCTCTCTTCTGTGTTCTCTTTCCTCCCAGGGAATGGAGCTTGGGTTCCTGTTGCCAGTGCACTTCTGAGGTATGCTAGGGATTTTCCTTTACAGAGCCTGATTAGGACATGAAAAGTCAGAGAGGTCTGAGACCTGTGATCCCCAAACAGTGGGGTTTATCCAGAATGGGTAGAACAGTTTACAGCAATAGTTTATGCCAGAAATGAGGACATAACCAGAATCCATCAGACAGCCCAGGCTTTTGTCTTGCCTATGTTCCTGCCTGCCTGCACTCGATGTAGTTGGTAACAACTTCAGCTCCATCTAGAGAAGTCAAACCAATTCGACCGTATTAATACAAAGATCAGGGTTTACAATAAAGACATGGAACTGGTATGATCTTCCGAGCTTAGTTGAAACCTTGGTGTTAAAATTCCCTGCAACTTGGACTGTTTTCTGCAGACCTGTTCTTGGGGTAAACGGGAGAGGAGAGCTCTGGGGAGAGGAGTCCCTTGGAAAGGGCAGAGGTTCAGAGAACGGCATGGACCTACCCATTCCATGCAGGTAACAGAACGGATAATTCCTACAGCATGCTACTTGTATTGCTGTAGTACCTGGGAGTCTAGTCAGGGACCAGGATCCTGTTGTACTGGGTGTGGTACAGGCAAAACTGTTTACTGTCTCGGCAGCACTCACAGAAGACCAGTTTGTTTTGCAAAAGGAAGAAAACGTCTTTCTGAGGCTGTAATTCATCAAAGTCTGGCCATAATCCAAAAACTGACTCTGAAAATAGTGCCTTCCTCATTTAATTTATTTATTCCCTGTGTGCGTTCGGGTCATATCTGCTCAGTTTACTGGAGCAAACAAGATTTAAGTTCTGTTTTATCTGTAGAGGAGACCTCTGGATTTCATTCTAAATTCAGCCTGATCCTACCCATTCTTCTCTGCCATTTTTGTTTGTTCACGTAACCCTTAATCTTCCCAGGTCAGAGATTATGCTTTTCGCCTTTCTTTAAAGGGAAATGTCCTCTCCATACTGCTTTGATAGGTAATATCTGCGTGGACACAGAGTTAACAGCACAGAGGATATTCTGCCTCTCTACAGGGAGGGACTTGTGTGGGTGTAACTGAAGATGAGGGCTGAAGTTTTGATGGCAGAATGGCCTTTCCTCGGTCATGTAGAGTCTGGAGAGGGTACCATCACTCCTCTGTGAACCAGAAAATGCAAACGTTGGATTTGTTTGGCAAATGATTTGTGCAAGGACAGAGATCATGGTATGTTTGGTGTGCTTTTCTTTTCCTGGATCTAGCATCAAGAAATTACTGAGCAGCTGGAGGCTCTTATTTACACTGTGTGAGATTTGTGATAAGGAGTGTATAAACCAACTTTCTCCAGAAGGTGTCAATGCCAAGAACAATATCAAACCGCAGTAGAGCACAAAAGAGGCCATGCATCCAATGCCAAGAACTCTTGCACTGGGTGGCTGAGACCAGCAGATTCTAGATGAGCTCTGGATGGCCGGTTTCCATTTTGATGGCTTTATAATGGGGAAATCTGAGCTGAAGGCTGGGTTCTGATTTTTCTTACTGCAAGTTTCATGTGGTGGTAGTATGCTGGCTTTAAAAAGCTGCTAAAGTTAAGCCAGTGTCCTTTCCCCAGCAGTTAAAAACTTAGAAGTTTTAAGCAGCTTTTAAGCCTCAGCTGGCTGGTGTAGCACGACCGGCTAGACCAAGCAGTAATCCTGCTTGACACGGGTGGTAACTTAGGTTAAAAGTTCTTGTTTTGGTCTCTTTGAGAGTCCCTATTACTGAGATTTCATCCCTTCCTTTACCCTTCTATGTTCCTGAAGGTGTCCCTGAGTAAGGATATTTGGGAAGAAAACATTCCTTGTGAGACAGCCCTGCCTTCTGAGCTTTTCAGGGGTTCACTCACACTAACGTGAAGACAGCCCGTTTCTCCTCTGACCTCCAATTCCTTCCCGTGCGGTGGAATAGTGTAATGCTACCAAGTACTCTACTGCTGAGCCTCTGGCTGGGTATCCACGTGAGCTGTGCTATTGCTGCAGGCAGAGAATCATTAAAGAAAACAGTGTTGCATTTGTCATATACCTTGATATATATACTTGTCATGTACCTTGACAAGTACTTGTCCCTCTCAGGCACTTCTGTTAAGGAGGCAGCTGACATAGGTATTGATGTAGACATCAGGAGAAGTGTATTTGAGGTGGAACCATTACAGAGGAAGGAATTCTTGACTACGGCTGCCTGAAAGGGGTTGCCTGAAGTCTCACAGATAAAGCTATCTATAAATAATTGATTTTTCAGTCAGTAGATGGATGAAAACATTTGAGGGGTGGTGGTAGGAAAAGCAGTAAATCCTGTTGGAATGTGGTTTCCCCACTGAATGAAGAAATGAAACACTTTTTCCCATGTCCACCTAAAAAAAATAATGATCAAAACAATATGTGAACGTTTTCTTTCAGCTAGTTCCATTTTCACTGTTTGGGTTTGTGCTGGGGCCAGATGCGTGCTATGTAAGAGTTTTATAAACAGATGCTGTGTATAAACATACCAGTATCCGTCCCAGTTGCAAAGCTTCATAAAGAACTTATAGCTTTAAACAAATTTATCAGACAACAGAAACTGTAAATTTTGTATTGCAGCTTTCTTGTTTGTTTTGAAAGGGTTTTTTTTCTCCTTTATAGGCCAAAATCCTTCAGTTTCTTTAGTAGCATCTTCATTTTAAATACAGTTGGGAAAATAAAGAGGACTTATGGTTTTGATATTTTTTTTCAAAACTTAGATTTGTGTACTTGGGTATGTGTGGCTTGAGTAAGTATCTAATTAGAATTGGAGTGTATTGCTATGTGGGTATGTTATTGTATCATATGAATAATATTAAAGCAGTTCTACAATAAATTGTGTTTATAAAACATAACTGATTTTGTACTTATGTGGCATATTAAATGTTCTGTTTCAAGTAGATATCACAGTAACTAATGCAATCTGCTAGTTTTGCCAAAAAGTAAAATCAGCAGAACACTTCTGCATGTGTTGAGGTTTGGTGGTTTTTTTCTCTGCTTGCCATTATGAAATATTATGAAATATCTCTTGATATACTGAGGCAGGGGGGGTTGTTTTGTTTCTTACCCTTGTTGCAGCTGGAAAGACATAGTTAACAAAGTGAATGCCCAGATGGACGAAGAACAAGCGCACAGTTACCCAAAAAGCCTTCATTTTGACCCCAAGCCTGGGCAAGAGATGCAGAAAGGCAGCCCACAGCCACCCAGTCAGAGGAGAGGGGAAGAGCATCAGACAGCTGATCAGGAAGGCGAGAAGGAAAGGACAGATGATGAGGAACTCGAAATGGGTATGGTTTCTCTAACCTTGTGCTGTACAGTACTAATTTATTGCTAATCAAGGTGGGGAGTGAGAAAAGCTTTCTGCTTGTGTTAAAGGAAAACCTTACAACTCTTGAAAAATTCTGGTGCTTTTATTGTCCTTGGTGAAAGGAAAAGCCTGGACGGTTTTCTGGTTTTGTTTCCTGCTGTCCCATATCCTCCCACGTTTCCAAGGTAGCGGACTCAAAATCTGTGTAAGTTCAGTCAGTTCTTCTTTCTTTCCTATGGGAGTGATGGGGAAAATGTCACTGCTTTTTGCAAGACTTGATCTCAGTCTCCCATAGGAATTGATTTAAGTTTTTTTAGAAGTGGGTTTTCTAACTTAAGGTAGAAAATTTCCCAACTCTCCTTAAGGGGAATAAAAGCAAATTCAAGAGCAGCTAGCTGTACTTGTCGGTCGGCCAACAGAGCACCTACAGTATGTAAAGTCTAGTAACTACGTTTGGGCAGTGGGAGGCCAGCTCTTGGAACAGGGCGTTACAATTCCTCAGTTTTCTGGTCTGGATCCATTCAGACCCCTGTGCATTGACTCACTTGGCTAATAACTGGTTGGGAGAAACATTTGACTTGGTGTAAAGTTCATCATCACACCTTGAAACATGCATGTGAGGGCAGAATCTTTTCTTTGCCTCCTTTTCCAGGTGAGGTTTATCAGTTGGCCTGTAATGGTAGTCATGTGTGAGTCGCAAAATGAGGGAACAATTAAACAACTCTTTGTGTTGTGTGAAACGGAAAACAGCTGTAAAATGACTAGACCTTTCAGAAAATTACAGTGCGTGGGCGAGGGCTTGGAGCACTTCCATAGGTCCAGTTACAAAGGGAAGGTTAACTTGATTGCAGCTGTATGTCTGAGTGTAAGTGGGAAGCTACAAACTTCCTTTGGAAGCAGATAAAGACAGCATCAAAAATGTATTACAGTAAGCCGGAGAGCTAAAATGGGCTTTTGAGGAGAGCCGTCCAGTCTGCGAATCTGTGCAGAGATGTTCCGCTGTGCTCAAGGGGCCAGGATATACCGTGTGAACACTCTGTAAACAGATTTCTTTGCTGCGAACAGACTCTGCCATCAATTTCTCTTGCACGTGTGGAAATAACCTGTAAGATCTGGAAGCTAGCTAGTTACCTGTTGTCAAAAAGAGACACTGAAATGTAGCTATGACTGATGCTAATTCTGTATGTTGCTAGGCTGAGGTAAAATGCCTAAGTAGGTGGCTTTTCATGTAGCTTTTGCTGTGGTCTTGAACGCAGTAAGGCAGGGAAGCTGGGAACTGAGGCTGCTGTGAGGATCTCATTTGAAATGCTGACTTGCATCCTATTAAACATTATAAAGATAGTCTCAGCCTGGTTTCTTGACAGTAGATTTTGGCTCTGGATTTGGAACAGAGGCAGGATGTCATGGGGCAGAAATGAAGGTCAGTGGTTTTAAGTGAATCTTGGATCAAAGGGCTGAAATCACCCAAGATGGGTGGTTTCCTCCCAGGCTATGGGCTCAGATCGCTCTGTGCAGATGAAGTGCCCCTCTGGAACAACAGTTACGTATCCGCTAATGTGCGTACAGATGCCCATTTGGAGAGGAGGTTCGGTATTCCTGTGCTTTCCCACAGCTATGTTTAGCTGCTGTTTCATGTTTTGCTGACCTGATTTTCAGCAAGTCCCCCTAGAGGGACTGAACTAATTGGTTCACATCAAAGTGAATTCTACCCTGCAAAGAAAAGGCCTCATGGCAGGTATAAGGGAGTGTGGAGACCAATAGCCCTTGACCTCTGTGTCCTAATTGGAATTAACAACTGAAGTAATGACTCGACAGCCCTGGCTGTGCTGCTGGCCAGTGGGGAATGTTCCGAGGAGAAGCACTCATCCCCCAGTGATGAGAAACAGAGCGATAAGTGCCAGAGCCACATCCAATTTGGGGTGAGGATTAGGCCCTTAGCTGAAAGCAAAAGCTGTATTTTTCTCTCATTAGTACTCTCCTCTTGCCCTGACCGTCCCCCTGCCTGGCACAGGCCGCTTGCCTTTTGTTCTTGTCAGAGCAGTGTCCCAATGAAGGCGGAGGTGGCACTGCCACACTGACCTGCCGGGGTCTAGTTTTGCTCCCGGTGACGCTCTGGCTGGTGGCATGGCTGGGTTGCTGCTATAGATGCTGCCCAGACTTAGCTGTGGCATGAGGGAAAGATGCATCTTAATATAGATTAGGGGCTGAATTCAGAGCTGCTTTTTGTCTTTATCCTATGTGTATCATTCAGAAATTAGGGGCATGCTCCAACACGTGCTTGTGCCCTGGCTGTGGGGACAAGGAAACAGTTTTAGCAGCTGTAGGAGCACGGTGCTAGTTTGCCCTGAACCCTTGCAAGTGGCACTGAAGCAGCATTCTTCTTCTGAAAACACACACAAAGCGTTGCCTGCCTCGCGGCGTAGTCGGGACAGATTCCTACTTGGCATACAGTTAATACAGCTGCTCCCCAAGGTTGGGAATCTTAACTGGCAACACTGACTTTTGAGAGAGTACGGTGATAACTGTCCCTTTTCCTTGCAGATGCGGGAGTGATTGAGAGAGAGGAGAACCTGAATTCTCAGAAAGAGACTGTTGTTCAGGAACCAATGGTAAGTAGTGCTGTCATCTGGATGCAACCCTAGCTCTGAAGTAAGAATCCAGCTGTTTCATTTACATTGATGCTTTCCCAGAGGCTTCTATATAACATGCAGCTCCTAACTCCTTGGTTCTGGGGGGATTCAGAGGGATAAGGAAGACTGGGGGTTTTGGTTTTAGAACTGTTAATGTGCCTGGAGAGGTGTGACTGAAGTGCTACAAGCCAGTGTTTCCTGCTTGCTGGTGAAGGCAGCAAGCCTTCTGTCTCCAAGGGGATGTCCTGCTGGTATTCACAAGAGGCTTTCCTTGTCCAGATGCCAGATGATGCTGCAGATCCGGCCCAGGATCCCAATAACCAAGGTGAGGATGAGTTTGAGGAAGCTGAGCTGGAGAGACCCGACTTTGAAGAGAAGGTGGGAGGTTTGGAGAAGTTCAAGGAGCCCAGCGTGAAAGAAGAGTCCAAGGAGAAGCCGCTGAAGGTGACTGACATGAGGGCAACCAGCAGGGGCCAGGGAGGGATCCCCAGCTATGAACGTGGGGAGGCAGAGAGCTAAAGGACTCAAAGGAAAACATCATGTTCCTGGATGGATCCCTAACCCACTGCAAGGATATAGCAGGCAGGAGAAAGCTCTTCCTGAGTGAGAATCGGTGGGTTGGTTGGTACCAGAACTTGTTCTGGCCCTGTCCTCTCTGCTTATTGAAGTCAGCCCCAGCGTCTGCGGTACCTATGTGGCTGGAGAGACATTGGAGAGGAGACGGCTCACACCACAGCTGTTACTGCAGAGGGGCTGTATCTTTCCAAGCACTTAAGAGACCAAAACCAGAGACAATAATATGGGCCTGTGCTCAGGGTCTGGTTGTTGCGGCTATTACTGTCCCTGGGATGGGTATGCAGCAGGCTCTTGGCACCAATGACAACACGTGAGAACTCTGCCTCCTTGTTTGCCTGCTTGCAGATGGAATCAATTTATTTTGCAAAGTGCTTCTTGCTGTCTGAAGCCAGACTCTGCATCAGGGAAATGTTAGCTTGTTTTGACAAGCAGCTGAGTGTTGCTTGTTTTAAAAAGGAGTGTTTTATCTGTCAGGCTTTAAAATCATGATTAATAGTGAGGTTTAAAAAAAAAAAAATATCCAGGCCCATGAAATCAAACAAGAAAGAGATATTGGCACCAGCACAGCAACACCTCCTTAATATTAGTGAAAATGTGGAAAGAATTAGTAACATACCTGACTCTCAGATAGGGCTGTGCTGTGCTCATTAAAGCTCTTCCCTAAATAACTTGTAGGTTGCCTGCAGTCCTGGGACTTGATACAAAAGCAGCATGTGCAAGGGCCCTAGCCCTGGGACCTTCCTGCTGCCGGAGAGACTCTCACCATGGTGGAAGGAGCTGGGTGGTTGCTGCCAGCAGGTGGGAAGAGAGACTGGGTGGGGAAAGTACAAATGGCATTTGGGTTGCCTCGTTGTCTCTCTGCTGTCCCCTGATTCCTGAGCTGTAGCCCAGTCTTCCAGACCTGGGCTCTAACACAAGAAAGCTGTATCCCTGGCAGGGGCTGGAAGTAGGCTGGGGCACTCTAAACAGTGTCTGACTTTCTGTATTTTTCAGGATTCTGACAGACCTGCCAAGCCCAGGGAAGACCCAATGGATGACTATCAAGAAGATCAGGAGCAAGAAATTGTACGACACCAAGGTTCTTTCTCTTTCCCTCTCTGGTGTGATTGTTACCTGGGTATGTTGGTAGCCAGGAGCTGAGTATTACTCAGCTGTTAGGAAACCAGATGTGAGCACTGACTTCAGTTTTGTCTCTGCCTGCTCAGTGAGGTGGGTCTCCAGAGTAAACCTGGAGCCCATTTACCTCTGTTCCCTTTTCTTTTTCAGGTGTTCAGAGTGCCCTTTGGGCTCTGTCTCCCCTCCTCATTTCTTTCTGCATCAATCTGCAGCAGTTGAGCTGTAAGATGCTTACCAAGCAGCAGCTGGGGTAAATTACAAACTCTGCTGGTGCAGCTAGGCAAGACCGATATGTGTTTCTCCAAGCATCACCCTGGGTTTATTCCTGTGGTGAGAAATCCACTGGGAGCCCTGTAGTCTGTTGCACAGGTCCTACTGGGTCTAGGCTGTGTCTGTGGAAGAGCTGGGGAGAACTACACCTGTGCTTTGAGAAGGGTCATTGCGTTAACAGCCAGCAAGTCAAACAGAAGTGCGAGTAGCAGAAGAATGTGACATCCCACTCGTGAGGCAAATGTGGGAGGTGGTGTGTTGGTTGGGCCACAGTTGCCAGGAAGCAACTGCCGCCTCTGGCTGAAAACAGCTATTATCGCTGTGTCTCAGAGCCCCAGCACTACTGTAGTCAGTGACAGGTTGGCAATTCCTCTAGGAGAAAGACTGGAAGCCACCAAGGATTGAGAGCATGAGTACTAGAGAGGATTGCTTTGGTGCCTTCTGACTCACGTAGGTAGAAATGAAGGATCCTCTTCCAGTCTTGTTCATCTTCTCCTTGCCCTTTGTGTTGGCTGCTGCTGGCTTTTTCTGCAGTTTCAACATGATTGCTGAGGAATTAAGGATTTGGGCTGCCTGCTGGGAATGAAGGGAGTGGGGAAATAAGGGGTGGGCAGAGCAAAGTTGATTCCAGGAGCTATCCTGGCCCTGTTTGTAGAACCTGGCTTGTACACTGGATAGTCGGACCTAAAAGTGCCAATAGAGTCTGTGCTGGCTGCTGCGCATCACGGGTGGGATTCGTTACACAGTTTGAAATTGGTGGATGTAGGATATCTTTTACTCGTATGGCAGTTGCAACAAGCTGAGATGTTGAAATTGCATTGTAATGCCAAGATATTAACTTTGCTTAAAATGAACAGGCTGATCATAGCACCGCACGTTTCTTACCTCTGTGTCTTGGCTAAGTGGCTTGCCAATGACACCTAAAGATCACTGGCAGAGATGGATTTTTCCCTGTTTTCCTGAGTTTCCCCAGCTGGGCTGGTATGGTAGAACAGCTGTAGTCAGAAGCAGCATGGTGTGCTGCTAGTTAGGGTCTCCTTTTCCAGGCCTTGCTGACTTTTCCTTCTTGGCTGTTCCCTCTGCACCCAGGAGGATCATGGAGGTGAGGTGGATGACAATGATGACCTGGAACTTGTCCAAGACCAGAAGGACCGTGCAGATATACAGAGAGCTGATGGCAAGAAGAATGACTACTACTGAAAGATGCTGAAGGAAAATGAAATACGTTAAGAATGAGGGGATGGGAACTCCTCCTGGGAACTGGCTCCTGTATTAAACACTGCCCAGAACAGACAAAGGCAGGAGGAGTTAACTGTCTTTGCAGGCACTGAGCAGGGTGCTTGCAGATGTGCATTACATCTACGTGTGTGGGGCCATTGCTGCCTCTCTGGTCAATAGCGTGGAAGTGCTCTCAGACTGTAGGAATGATTTTACCCTGCTGCTTTTCTTAGAAGCACTTTTTGATTTATTGTGTCTTGTTTTCCCTATCCCGTCCCAAGCTGGAGAGTTTTTCTGGTTGGTTTTTTTTTTAATCTCTCGGCAGTGGAAAGGTGCCTGAACTGGTCCCTGGACTTACTCGACTGATTGCTAATACAAAGGAGTCTGCCTTCATAAAATATTTTGCTCAGTAGTGTTTCTTTAAAATATCCTTCGCACCCATCAGAATAAGGTGGAGAGGAAGTCAGCCTGCTTTTTGTCTGGAGTAATGCAAGGGTGATACTTATCCATGAGCAGCAACAGAAATGACCCCGTGTGCCAGCCTCTGTGTGTGCATGTGTGTATATGGATGACTGGATCCTCCTCCTGGTGCAGAGACCCTTCCCAGTGACTCAGAGTAGAACCCTGTAGAGTTCTCCTTTCCTTGCCTTTGAGCTGTGACTGTCTTGCTGGGCTTGGAGCCTCCCCGTCTAATGCTGTGCATTTTGTGTTGATGTTGTTATTGCACCCTGGGTTCCTGGAGATGTGGGCTGGCCTCAGCTAAGACAGGCTCTTCTGCAACGGTGGCAGGGACTGCCACACAAAGAAACAACTGCAACCCTGCTGTAACCTCTGCAGGTTGCCAGCTGTGGTGAATGAAGCACTTCATGGCGCAGCTGCCAGTCCCTCTGATGGGATATTCTTTTTACTTTGTGTAGCATTTTGGTGGCGTGGATGGTCCCCAGTGGGACATGAAGACAATATGGCAATGGCCAAACTATCCACTGCTTAAAGTTCTCAAATGCAAGCAGCAGGATGGGAGCAAACATCCATTTCAGTGATGGGTGTGTTTGCTCAAACCTTACTATGATTCGTGATGCAGCTGCAGCATCCCAGCAGAGCTGTCCCTCTCTGCCCTCCTCAGGCTAACGGCAGAATATATCGGAGCGTATCCCAGCCTGCATTTGCCTCCCAGACCCCCTCCCTACCTTCCTGACCTACACTTAGCTTTTGGCACCTCCCTAGGTGCCCTAGATTGTTCAGGATCCCCAAGCAAGCATGAAAGGCTTGCTGAGGATGAGATTTGGCGCACAGGAGCGGGGGGGAAGTAAGGAAGAGCAGTCGTGATGGTAGATGAAGGAATATGTGGAGCCTGACTAATGCAATTCCATCCTTTTCAGCCTCTTTCCAGTCTCCTAATATTTGACAGAGAGCTAAGATAAATTTTGCTCCATCTAGACAGGTCTGGTTTTTAATCAGTGAGTTGGGTACTTCTAGTGTTCTGTTGATTCAATAGATTGAAATCTGTGGTGCTTTGCTTAGTCTCTAAAACACATGCTGCCTGACCTCAGATAGAAGGAATGAGTCAGCTGGAGTCCCTGGAAGTTTTAAATGGAGGCAGCTGAAAGGAGAATGGGCTTAATCATGAAATCTCAAAGCCTGGGACCTGGTTTAGGCATATGAACAGGGCAGAGCTGTCACATCTCCTACCTTGCGTAAGACCCATGCATCTGAGCTGTCTCTTACTTCCTTATCACCATGTCAGAAGTCCTGGACTCTGGAACCTCACTCATTGAACACAGGTTGTGGTTGAATGTCGTGACCTGATAAAAGATCAGAGAAGAGATCTTTGATCCCTATTTGAATTAGTTAAGCTTTTTTTAATCCCTTGTTTTGGGGCACATTTTGTTAGACGCTTGGAAAAACAATATTTATCTCCCAATAAGCTTGGTCTTTTTCATTCAGGCAGTATTGATTATTTTTTCCCCTCTTCCACTGATTCTAATGGAGCTTGAAATTAACATGTCATAGGACTTTTTGGTTGCTTTTATTCTCCTGGTGTTTCTTACCAGCACAATCAGCTGTGCAAGTCTAACTCTGTGGTAGACTGGAACAGTTTATGTGGTTGGCTCTCTGCTTGTGTTGTGTGGAAGCAACAAGAAATCTTGCTTTTCCAGATTCTGCCCTTTCTAGATTTACAGCAGGATGGTACTGCTGGTTATTATGGAGCCCAATAGAAGAATCACGTAGTTAGGACCTCACAGACCTGACCTGCTGCTTGCTGAAATTGGAGGGGGATGCATGTGTACACAGAGACCATGAAAAGCCTCACTGCAAGAGTTTTGAACAATACCAAACTCCTTACAGGTGAATGCTGATGATACAAGCTTTTGGGAGGACAGGAGTCAAGAAAGCTCCTGGCTACAGAGTTCTACCTGCAGCCATGCCTAGCCACCTTATCTCGGCTAAGCTAAGGAAGTCAAAGGCAGAGCACCCCAGCCGTGGTCGCTGTGGAGCTGTCAGCAGCAGTTCAGCTGCAACCCACCACTTCTGATGAGAAGAGCTTTCTCGGGTCTGGAAAGGAGCATTCGATCTGCAGAGCATTCACTGTATACTGCTTTTCTTCTCCTTCTCCCAGCTTTCTTCTGGGTCCGAAATCTGAGAGTGGTCCAACTCCTATATAAATTATTTCATTTGACAGCTTCAGCAAACCCCCAGTTTTATAAATAGTTTTCTGATCTTCCCACTTTATGTTGCTCCCTAGTATAGCCTGTTTTAAGAGCAGAGGTATCCAGGCCTCAGCGCAGATCTCCAGAGAAGACAAATGCTGTTCTAGGGGCTCTATACTCACACTACTCAGTGTCTTTGTGGACAGAATAAGCAAAGGTGCCGGAGGCAGAACAGCAGCCAGAGGCTGTTCTAGGTATTCTAGGAAAAGGTTTGTTAACCAAGTGCCACAGCTGCTCATGTACCCCACTAAGGAGCTCACTGCAAAACTGTAACAGGGTTTAAGATATCCAAAATGACTTGAAATGGTTAATGCTGCATGAGTGCTTTATATTGCTAACCTTGCTGTATGATGCAATACTTCTCGGCCTCCACTGTCTGCTATAAATAGCATGTTCAGAATAGATTAGCTGGAGTTGCAGTTATCGGTTCAGATGCATCTTGATCAAAAATGCATCCAATTCTCAGCTGGGCTGGTAAGATGTCATGGTTTCACAGTTCAATGCAGGATCAATGACCAACACTGTCTGTGGCATGAGCTTCAAACCTGCATGCCCAAGCTGCCCCAGTGAGATGTGTAGTACAGGTATCTGCCGAATTTCATTCACTCCTCTTCCATGCTTCGCTTAGTCTGTGACTGTCAGAGTACGTAAGTTCAGACCTTACTGGAAGTGAATCAAGAGCTGGAAATAGAACCCCGGTGGGGGTGAGGCTGCATGCTGATTCAGAGAGACTGCAGGAGCTATCTAAATTAGGAGGCAAATTCTCTGCTTTTGCTTGTCTAGGATGAGTAATCCTCAGAGTTATGACTTGGAGGGAACTGTAGCAACTCAGCCCTAATGTAAAGCTCCCTGCTAGGAGAATGCTTTAGCAGCCATATGTCGCTTGCTGCCCTTAGCTGAGAGCTAAGCATCTCTGCTCTAGGGATTGTCTGCCCTGGCTGTATCTGAGACTAAAATTAGTAGAGTGTTGCATAAATTGTTAGCTGTGGGCGGTTAGTCCTTCCTTGTCTGGCCTGTAGCAAATTGCCTCCATTTCAATACTAGTTCACTGTTTCCTCTGACGGGAGGTGGAACAGGAGAGCATAAACCCAGTGGAGAACCAGAAAAACAGAAAACATGTGGTGGTGGGCCTGTCTGAAGGCCAGTAAAGCAATATGGGATGTTACAGATTTTGATATGCTGCCTGGGGGTTCACAGCTTAAAGCAAATGACAGTGTTTTGCCCGAGTGGCAAACTGTTGAAGTGATAAACACGGGAAGTCCAGGCTGAGCTTTACTGCAGGCTGGCACAGAAGAAAGTCTTAAGAAACAGCTGGATTACTAAGTGAGCAAACAATGAGACAAAGTATTCATATGAAGCCAGCGCTGGCAGACTGACCATGCCAAAGCATGTGGTTTTGCTTGTCTCTTGCGTAAATCATTGTCTTTTGCCTAGAGATGTAGTGCAAGGCCAAAGGACGCAGGGCAGGATAAGGTGTAGTTAACCTGTAGCGTTGTTACTAATTTTTTGATGGATTGCTCTTTATTTTCCTTTGGGCTCCAGCAAGATGATGTAGATTAGATTTCTGCAAACAAATATGTTTCCAGGGTTCACGTGGTGTCAAAGTATTAAGTGGTTTGGCCACATCTTTTAGCCGGATGATGAGAATTAACAGTACATTCTGTGCCCTTACAAATAAAGGCATGGATGAGGAAAACATATGCCTATTGATCAGTTAAATGAAGTCTCTGTTTGATGAAGCCTACTTTTCTGTAATCTATTTCTTACTTGGAAACCTGTTCAGGATTATTAGGCTCATTCATTTACATGGCATTTCTAGAGGTTAAAATGTGACAGTCTAATAGGAGTTTAATGAGGCGTTTTCTCTAAGAAATTTGAAGGAGTCGGAGGAGAAAATGCCCTAAACCCTTGCATACTGCAGGGGTGAACTGTCTGCACATCCCTAAACCAAGAATGTCCTCATTTCTAGTTACATATGACTTGCTTAATAACAGTTGTTCCTAAGGATGACTGCTGTTCCAATTCTATACAGTCTGGGTGAGACTGGCAGTTGTAGAATTTGGGGATTAAACATAAGTCTAACCTAGACCAATGGAGTATAGGCCTGCCAGGGAATGAAGACCCTTCAGTGCTCATTCCTTCTTCACACCTTGCAATAATGCATGCCTTTTCACCGCAACCCACATCTCTCTCAGTGCGGTTTTACACTTGACCACCTCTGGAGTGAAGCCTGCCAATTTTGCTGAACTCCCTGCTGCTTTAGCGTTAGAGACTGTCAATACACATGGGAGAGATGAGGTAGGTGTGAGTATCACTGACAGGGGTTGGGATGTTCTGTATCCTTACGTTCATGTGTCTGAAGAAAAGCTGGAAATTAAAGGAATGTGTGTTTATCCAGATGTCTTGTTACAAAGAAGACCAGGGTTTTCCAGTACAAGGGTATGCCTAGCAACCAAAAGGTCTGAGGATGACAGTGGTGGCACAAGGATATACTCAATGGCTTTTGTGATCATTTAGGTCAGTTCACTGTTCTGTTCAACAACAACAGCCTATAACTGCAGAACCAGTTATTCTGATCATAATATGTAAATGGCTAAATGGAAGTCAGTGTGCAGGTATACTTCTGCCTCGCATGAGTCGGAGGTTCAAGACTTGAAACCAAAGGGAAGAATATGATTGTCTACTCAGATTCCTGGTAATTTTGGCAGTCATTCTGGGAAAGACATTTGAGAAGGCTTCCACAGCTTTCCATGAGGCAAGGTATCTCTGGTTAGCTTGTTTTTTCCCCTCTTCTACAACTTCAAGTATGGAATTCAAGTCCAGAACAAAGTGATGTTGGCACATGCAACCAGGTGTCTTCACTCCTGTGCCAACCATTTTCCTTTCCTATACCAAATGCCAGACCCTTCTGTTGGATCTCTCAACAGAAGAACTCAAAGTGCGTTGCAGACCATAAACAACATCAGAGGCTGGTGCCAGATCTCATCCCTGATCACTGAAACAATGACAGCTCTGGAGTGCAATCTGCTCTTAATAGTAGTTAGGAGAACTGCATGAAGTTTAAGGAGGCAAAACTTGCTTGGTTTGGTTTCAGCCATCTCCTGAACACCCACACATTTCTCAGGAAGGGCTGTCAGATTTTCAGTTTTGCATCCTAGCTGGAACTTCCACAGGTAGATTTGCCTCAGCCACCAAGAAGTGCCTTCAGCAGCACAGCACCTCCTATTTTCTGTGATAACCAAGTGTTTCCCAAGGAGAGCAGCCATTACTGAAGCTTTAGCATCCTTTTCTATGCTGATGCTATTTTTTCATTGATTCCTACTGATAATTCTTGTTACCAAGAGATTTCTAGCAACTTTCTATAGGCTAGCAGACACCCTCTCCCCCAGTGATAAATGTGGTTTAAAACTAGACGTGGAAATAATTATAGGATACTACTTGGCACTGTTAAATTATGTTTAAAGACTTCCTTAAGAAACCATATACTTGAAAAAGGCACGTCTTTCAAACAGGAAAAAATCTCCTGATACAAGACCATTTGCTCATGTTGACCTTCAGTGCATTGGAAAACTATTTAAACAAGTTCCACGCTGCTGCAAATTACACTTTATATATATATATATATTCAAGTAACATCTTCAATGAAATCCAAGGTGTACGATTTGGGTTTGTTTTTTGTTTAGGCTATGAAATAAAAATAGGATTCAAAATCTTATTTTTCTTTTATTTTAAAGTTATGTAAGTCAATAAACACTTTTAAGGAAAACTTACATAGTAATCTGTAGATCTTGTATTCCCAAAGAGGTAATATAATGAAGAAAAACTACACCAACGTGTTAAGGCACATTTCTGGGGGTTTTAACGATGTAATGTAATTGTTCTACTCTGCAAGTTAAATGTAGACAAATGCTTATGTTCTGCTAAAAAAACTAGAATAGGACACACTGTAAAACCTGATCAAAATACAAACAAACAAAAAAAAAAGACCCACACCATTTTTTGTGTAGAATGAAATCTGCAACTCAGAAGATGGGACTTAAAGCAGCTTTTACAGATTTAACTGTTCAAAAAACCTCCCGGTAGTGCTTTGGTTAAGTATGTATTTTTATAATTGTTTCATTAGAGATCTTTTGTTTCCGAATTTGACAAGTCTGTAGTGTAAACCTTTCAAGGTCGTTCAGAAGAAAGCATTCTGGTGTAATGCAAGGATGGAGCCCTGCTCTGTCCCCTTCAGCCCTCTTCTGTGCTGCAAGATGAGCAGCTGGCTCGAGATCAGATGGATGGATTGGGGGCTGGTCCTGCCGCAGAGAGGAGAAAATGGCATTTTTTGGAAGACAGGAGCAAGTGGAGTACCTTTGGTGAGTACCTTTGATCTCCCAGCCGAGTGCACACTGAAGACCCACAGCTTTATTGCTGCTGTCTGCTGGCCTGCTGGGGGATTCATGTCGTTCTCCCTCTATGTTACATCCTTGTCGAGTTTCTCCGAGTTTCTGGTCCCAGGGGGTTAAAGCAGCCGAGGTCTGCAGGCATAACCCTTTAAAAAAAATAAAATAAAAATCTACATAACCTTTAAAAAAAAAATCCACCTGCCCCCTATTTCTTTGAAGGAGGTGTGCTTCAGCTGGAGGGGCGCTTCTAACTTTGCACAGCCCTGCCCCGGCCCCCATCGCTGCGGGCTACGAGACCCCGCTGGCGGGGCAGCGCCCGGACCCCGCGTCCCGCAACCCCCGGGGTGGGGGGGCTGAGCCCGGCGGCCCCCCCGCCCCCCCCCCCCCCGTCCGCAGCGCGGGCACGGCGGGGCCGGGGCCGGTGCGCTCTGCGTGCGCTGCCCAGCAGCCCAGCGAGAGTTAACGGCGGAGCCGCCTCTCCATTGGCGGCCGGCGGAGCGGCTGCGGAGCCCGCGTTTATAACCGGCGCACGGGGCGCCGCCGCCCTCCGCCGGTACCGCGGCTCGGCTCCATGCCGCGGCGGCCGGCATGCCCAGCCTGCTGCCGCCCCTCCTCGCCCTGCTCTGCCTCGGCGCGTCGGCGGCCGCCCTGAGGGCGCCGCCCGCCGCCGGGCCGGCGCCGGCCGCCTCGCCGCGGCGGGCCGGGCCCGAGGAGCCGTGGTGCCCCTACAAGGTGGGCGCCGAGGGCTCGGCGGACGGGCGGCTCTGCTTCCGCACGCCGGCCCGCGGCTTCCAGTGCGCGGCGCGGGCCTGCCGCGCCCACCGCTCGCCGGGCGGCGCCTTGGTGGCCAACGTGCTGCGCAACGGCAGCGTGCTGCTGCAGTGGGGGCCGCCGCGCCCCGCCGCCGGCCTCCGCGGCTTCGCGCTCAACTGCTCCTGGGACGGCACCTACACGCGCTTCCCCTGCGACAGCGTGGAGCTGGGCGCCGCCTGCCGCGACTACCTGCTGCCCGAGGCGCACGGCAGCGTGCGCTACCGCCTCTGCCTGCAGCCGCGCTACGCGCCGCCGCGCCCCGCGCCGCCCGCCCAGTGCGTGGAGTTCCGCGTGGAGCCGGCCGCCATGCGGGATATCGTCGTCGCCATGACGGCCGTGGGGGGCTCCATCTGCGTCATGCTCGTCTTCATCTGCCTCCTGGTGGCCTACATCACCGAGAACCTCATGAGCCCGGCCCTCGGCCCGGCCGCCGCCGCCCCGCGCCGTGCCTAACCCGCAGCGCGGCCGGGGGCGGGAGCTGCGGCCGCTCGCCCGGGGGCCCCCGCCGGCAGCGTGCCCCACGCCGCCCGGCCGGCTCTGGCAGCGAGGGGGAGAGGCTTTGCCCAGGGCCGCGGTGGAAGCGTTGGGTGGCTGGGGTTTGCCTTTCCCCGGGTGCCAGGATTTGGGGGTTCCTCAGTGTTCGGAGCTCTTCTTCCTCCTAGGGTGGCTTTCCAGCCTGAGCCAGACTCGTGGGAACTCCGTGGATTCAAAGTAAATACTGGCAGAGGTCCACAGGTGCCAGAAAAATGCCTGGTTTTAAAAGCAAGCGACAGACCTTACGGAGGGCCTGTTTGAGAAGTCTCTCCAGAACACCCTTGTTCTAAGCCGAGGCCTCAACCCCCCTGCTCTTGAGACACGTGCTTGATTTTTTTTCCTGGGGGGGGGGGGGGGGGGGGGGGGGGCGGGCGGGGTGTTGTTTAGGGTCCGGGGGCAAGCAGGCCGTTGGAACCACAAAACCAATAGCTGAGTGTGTGTTTGATCCAAAGCCCACCTAAATCCTGTGATTTGAGTGGGGTTTGTATCGTGCCTTACGCTGTTCGCAAGTTCTGGGACCCAGGCTGGCCCCTGTGCAAACCCACAGGGGTTTTCGGGCAGCTGGAGCGGCTGTCAGCATCCCACCACGCCTAAACCAGCTTTCCTCCACCCTGCAGAACTGTCACATCGGTAGTTTCCACAATGAACAATGCTAAAGGGACAAACTTGGTGTGAAAACTTGCGTTTTGTTGTGCACGTAATGAACCGATCCTTAATCATGAAATAAGTACGATGTAAATGAGCACCATCACTGCCCTCTGAAATCCCACCTTTTAGGAATGCCGCGCACAGCTACACTTAAGGTAAAAGCATCTTAAACACAGAACTCACTCATGTTGTAGCCGAGCGTTTTGAGCACAGGAGCACTCCTTGTTAACCGCTCACCCGATGCTGTAGTAAGTAAGGTTTTAGCCATATTCTAGTATTAATTCTATTGTGCCTTAGTGCTGAGAGTTTGTCCCATTTATATTGGTATATCTGTTCCTGTAGTCTTCATAGACAGCTGTGTCTCCCCTAGTGTTCTTGTCTCTGAAACTAGTGGCTGTTGGTTTGTTTGTTCGGTTGTTTGTTTTTTTAAAAAACAACACTTAGGCTGATCATTACTTGAACTTTAATATATACACAAAATAGAGTCAGTTACCACCTGAGAGGTATTTATTTAGTGAGCTAGTTCTCCTTTAGTGTTGTCTGTATGTAGTTGACTGCTGTAACAGAAAATGACTTCATATCACTTCATCTGAGCACCTAAAGCAAAAGTAGGGGAACAGCTCTCCTGTAAAAGGGTATTGCTATTAAAATACGTTCTTATGTGATCTGTTTGTGTAAATGTTTATCACCGGTGAATGACCCTTGTGCTTTTATTTGTGAAAGTAGGTTGTGAAGTATAAACTTGCTAGAAGGTAAACATAGAAAGTATATGGAATCCGTAAGAAAATGCAGTATTTGTACTAATCATAATCCCTTCGATAATTTGAGAGTGGCTGAGAAACTGAAGGTCTATATTTCATCAGGCAGAAATACCTTTTGTTTGTTACTCTTGCTTTGTTTTCTTTCTCATATGCAGCTGACTAAATTCTAAACAGTGTTTTCTTTTTATTAACTTACCTATGTACTTGATTTAAGCAGCCTGACAGTACCCAGCATCACATGGTGTCATTCATTGACATAGAAGGACAATGTCATAATTATTTCTTTTTTATCCCTAAGGAGATTGACTGCTCGAAGAAAAGGCAATCGGTTTTAAGAACATTAAGATAAATTGTACCTCGTGGTTTAGTTCAGTGAATTTAAACACAGTAAATTTGGGTCAAAGGTTTTTTAAAGGTTTCAAGTCAGTCTTTCCTGTAGCCAGTTCTGCACAGGACTGTTACAGTGGCACCAATTTTGTATATTTCTTGTCAGCTTCTGTCACCAGCGTTACTGTTTTGTTCTTCATCTTGTTGTGAATTGCCAGATGTAAAAATTAAATGTATAAATAATAGGCCTTGTACCACCTTGGCATTGACCTTAATAAATTAAGAGAATAATGAAAAGAAATTAAAACCTCACAAACACTTACTGGTTCCAGATCTTGTCTGACTCAAAGCGAGCAGATCTGCCCAAAGACTGGTCATAATGATATTCCATTGCCTCCCATAAAATTCTGACAATATTAATGGGAAAATGAAAAGAGATGTATTTTCTGAATACTTGATTTTGGTTCACTGGAGGTTTAGACTATAGGATCACAGCGTAATTCAAGTTGGAAGGGACCTCTTGGAAGGTCATCTAGTTCAGCCTCCTGTTCAAAGCAGGGTCAGCTGTGAGATCACACCGGGTTGCTCAGGGCTGTATCCAGTGTTGCCTTGAAAACCTCGGGACAGAGACTGCAAGCCCTTCTGCTGCCTGAACTTGATCATGGAACTGTCTGTAATTAAAAAAAAAAATTAAAAAAATAAAAGGCTTGAGCTGGAGAGATCATCTGGTCCAGTGTAAAATATTATTATCAAGCAGGAGGTCACAACACCTGGTGCGAGGAGCTCATGATCCGCGTGTCCAACAGCACGGGGAAAACAGGTGCAATACTCAAGATGATTGCTTCAGTCATTCAGATCTAGGAAGCCAGATGTGAAATTTCGTATGAAGACTCACCCATTCAAAACCATTAATTACAGTAGTCAGGTGTCTTTGGGTTTTTATATAAATGATCCCTATTTTTGACCTTTGAATGAGCTGCGTTTAGCTCCCAAATCCATCTCTGTTTACCAATTCAAGCTACTTCATTTTGTGTGCAGACCGCTGTTCATTGCAGTAACACTGATGTAAGTCTGAGGAAACAGCACCAAATTTAATTTACTGTTTTGTACGTCACTATCTTCAATATGACACCTCTACAGGTTATCAATAGGCTACAGTTACTTGCTAAGCCAGCTCTTAGTAGATACTACAGAGATGTTACTTTGTAGTCATCTCACATCTTCATGCATCTGTCTCTGTGGATTGCATTGCAAAGCGTGCTGGGCAGAGGGTAGACAAGCAAGAGCAACATGTGTAAAACAAGAATGTAAATCTTGGTGGAGCAAATTCTGTAATTCTCTAAAGGATTATTTTTGTCAGGTTTTTTCCTTTCCGTGTTTTATAAGTGGGACATGGGAAACAATACCTTACAGTTCCTCATTAATTTTCAGTGGATTAAGTTTTGATTGGATGCATCTTGGTGTCTGGAAAAGAAAGTCGGAGTATTCTGTATTTCATTTTATGTGACATCAAGCAAAACATATGCCAACCCACTGATAACAGTGGGTTTTTTCCTCCATCATGAGTATAGACATTTCTTTCTGGCAGTAATGGGGAAAATTACATGTACATAAATTTGATATTAATTTGTCTCCCACAAACCTTTGTGAGACTGCACAGTTAAAGAAAGCTTTATCCAGTATTTGTAGCAATTCCCAAAACAGGCAGAGTACCTTGCAGAGTTGCAATCAATCTGGTCTGTCCAGGCATCAATAAAGAAGTGGCAGTGTGCTGATTTATAACTGCTAGGAAGCTGGCTGTTATGCACCTAATGCTGTGGGGAAAAGTGGAAACAGCTTCTAAGGATGCTACACATTCTCTGTATTGCTACTACTATACAGGTACCTATGTATTAAAAATCCATATGGTACAGTCAGGTAATATGTGGTCCTGTGTTTATCTGGTAATTTCCAGTTCAAATGAAGTTAAAATGGAGAGTGATATGCTCGTTAACTGGCTTTTTTTTTTCCCTGCCTTGTGCTAAATGTGAGGCAAAGAAGTGCTTAAATGTAAGCAGCTCAAGCTCAGCCTGACCCCAGCTTTGAGTCTTCTGGAGGAAACGGTCTGTGCCTCAGGCAAAGAATCTCTCTTAATTCCATTATGATATTTTTGTGGCGCATAAAAGGAAAGGCTTCTTGGCTTTATTTGGAGGTGCAAGTGAAAGCTGGTATTTTGCTTCCATGGAGACCTGGAGTTGTAGTCTTACAAGACTGTGAACTGCTGCTCTGTTTCACCCGTGTTCCAAAAGACTAGAAAGAGTGGGCTGAAAGGAGAAAAAAGTGGCAGATAACAGTTGACTCTGTCACATTCCTGTTAAAGGTTTAGGAATTATAGCAGTGATGCTTGGATTGGGCCTTTTGCAGTTTTAGCCCGAGCAAATATACCCTGACTGGTACTGCTTCATCACAGATCTGCTCACCGCATCTCCTGGCTTTACACGTTGTCTCACCTCATCTGGGAAAAAAAATGCCCAAACCACCTGCTTGTTTTCACCTGAAAGAATGTTTTTTGATGCAGAAGTTTTTGTATCGCAATGTTTGGCTTGTCATTTAAAATTCACTGGCAGTATTTTCAGCCTGCTTTGCCAGGATGTAAATGATGGCAAAGGGAAGTGCAGTATTTATACAGTGCGCCAAGTAAAGCCCTCCAAAAGTGATTTTTGTGGAAGACGTTTCCAGACATCTCCGGGCATTGACTTGTAGACCCTTCGTAAAAGTAGATGTGGACATTCAGATAATTCATTCACTAACCAAACATCCCAGAACTACCTGATGATTTCACCAGACGTCCCAGAACTACCAGCTGATTTCAAGAGTGCCTTTGCAGAATAAGAAGTAAGAAAAGAGCAGGCATTGCCGCCAGCGGGGCAGGTTTAGCAAGAATGGCTGAGGAGACCGAAGGCAAGATTTTTTTGCGGAAAGGGCTGAGCAGCTATAGAAAGCTGAGAGGGACAGGTTTGAGCGGGGAGTGCAGAGGGGAGAGCCGTGGTGAAGTGCGGTGAAGGAAAAAGGAGGAAAAGACGTGTTGCTGTGAGGGAGGCAGGCGCTGAGGGAGGGAAGGGGGAAACGCCGCTCTCGGGGGGGCGCTGAGGAGAGGGACCCATTTGGGCGGGAAACGCTGGCGGCGGGAAGGCACGGCCCACAGGGTCTGGGCAGGCTGTGAGGCGGAGGGTAGGCGCTGGGAGAAAGCGCTGGAGGGAAAAGGCTTCGTGCAAGGCACAAGGGGAGGGAGGAGAGAATTAGCTGGGCAGCACTGAAGGGGAAGAGGTGAAAGACGTTAGTGGGAAGTGCTCAGGGGAAGGAAGGGAAAAGCTTTTCTCAGGAAGTGCTGAGGTGATAGTGGGGAAAGACTTTCTCAGAAAGCACAGAGGGAGAAAAGTATTAAAGAGATGGCAGAAAATATTTTTAAGAAACACAGTGGAGAGAGAAAGCACCCCCTCCTGGCAGGGAGAGTCCCACCCCCACTAGGTGAAGTTCAGCTGGTCCAGGGAATAGACTTGTTTCTTCCATGTCCTGATCTTATCTCCTGTATTTCTCTTGCTCCTAGTTCCCCGCTGCTGCCATGCACAAGTGAGCAGGATGAGGAAGGCTTTGGAGAAACTGCAAGCAACGAGCCAGAAGAATCTGCAGGCTGGTTACGAGGCCAGTGATGCAAGTCCTAGAAGATGGAGGAGAAGGATCCCAGACTGGCAGTTCTCTGAAGTGAACCCCGTGGCTTGGGATGCAGATCCACATTCCCTGGTGCTCTCAAGCCCTTTTGGTGCCCGGAGTAGTGAGGCAGTAGACTGAATGCAGTTTTGTACCTCTCTCTGTCTGGGAGAACGGGAGGCATTACTATTTGAAATCGGATGGAGCTGGCAGTGCAATGAGGTCTTTTTTCTCTTCTGGGAAGATAGTTGGTTTTTATTGTTGTGTTTAATGTCTCTTTTCATATATTTATTCCCCAACTTCTTCTATAGATTATATTTATGCTCTTCAGACATCAAAAATAATAGAATACTTTTCCACAAAGAATAAAATTTATTTCCTGGGCTCTGCACCACTTCGGGTTTTTTTAAGATGCTGTTCTCCTTTTTGTTCCTTTTGTGTTCCATTTTTGGTGTGATTTTATATGTCATTGTTGTTTGTCTTATTTTCTGTATTTCCTTTTATTCTATAATGTAGCTGTAAGATCTTTGTGAAAACATGCCTTTTAGACAGTTTATCTTTTGTAGCTCTAGTTATTGTATGAGAAAACATCCTGAGATATATTCAGCTGGTTATTTTGTCTTATGGCCTGTTATCTTCTCCTTCCTTTAGTCACTGTATTCCTGCTGTCTCTGAATTTTCAGATTATGAATTTTGTAATTTTTTCATTTCCCCACCTAAGTGTGGAGGTACTTTTCTCACATATCCTTCGATGAACCTTGCTTCTCTAGGGGTACTTTTGAAGAGCAAGCAAAGTCATGTGAGTACTGGGACCAACATGTAATTATCTTGGGGTTTTGTGTCCCAGATTTCTGCTCTATTGCAATAAATAAAATTTTTCCTGGGATAAACGCAGCAAGAGATGGTTATTTTGGTTTTTGCTTTTGGAATATATATGTCCTATATTCTTCTGCCCTCAATAATCTCACATATTCAGTCGTTGTGGTTTGAGTTGTTAATTCCAGCATACAATAACAGAGATATACCTGGAGCTTTTGTCTTTGAAACAAGGTTTCTGGAAATGTTTTTATAAAATAATTGTGGGCATCTTAAGGGAAAGCTCATTTGTAAATGTCTTATTAGGTAGTCTTTTTTTATAAAGATTCTTCATTTTTGCAGAAAAAGCAGGCATTTTTCCAATTTAATTTTTACTCTTTATTCTTAATCACTCAGATAGTATTGTTTAGGAATTTGGGGATTTTTTTGCGGCAGTATTGATCTGTATGATCCTCTCCATCTCACAAAAATTCTTCATTGTCATTTGCTCTGGGTGCCTAAGTCCTACCTCGTTACTTCCGCTCTCACTCTTCTGTTGCCTTCTGAAATGGAACTGGAGTCATATTTGGTCAAGCTTCCCAAATACTTTCAGAGTTTTGGCTTTCTACCACCTACTTTCCAATGATGTATTTTACTTAATAAAGCTTACAAGGGTAGGAGTCTCAGTTCTGTCTTAGACCAAATAAATGGTAAACTAATAAATACTGAAAAGGATCCGAATGAAAATTAAGTTAGCTGTACTATCTTCTTTTATAGTCCTTGTCTATATTACTATATAAATATAGTATTATAGTATATATAAAATACTATATAAATAATACATATTACAAATCTATTGTCACAGGAATACATGGCAAATATCTTGACTTGCTGTGTGCAGTCTTGATGGCAATTTGTTTGGCCTGCTAGAACGGTAACATGCATTGGTGGAGTGTAACTAGATTTGTTTCGCTTGTCAGCAGCTCCATTGTAATGGCTCCAGGCAGGTCTGAGATGGCACTTTTAAGCTCAAAGGGTATGTCTGATGCAGGAGAGGAAGAAGAGGGCTATATTATTACTATTAATATATTACTATTAATATATTATATTATATAATACTGTATAATATATAATACTATATAATATAATATATTATATATATTACTATATAAATATAGTATTATAGTATATATAAAAGTATATATATATATATATATATATAGTATATATAAAAGTATATATATATACCAAAGGGTATGTCTGATGCAGGAGAGGAAGAAGAGGGCTAGTGGGTGTGGTGCTCTGCCCCTAGGCAGCCGTAGCAGTAGATGTACCACCTGTCTTAAGCTGCTTTTGGAATCTAATTTGGGTGATGATTCAGAAGATCGCAGTTAGATGCAAAAGTTCCATACAACATGGTGGTCAGAGGAAATTTTTTGTGAGAGGAGAATTCAGAATACCTGAAGTTAAGCACTTAAAATGAGCATCCCCCTGAAGAGCGAAGCTTCCTTACAGAATAATAAAATCTTTCCCTTCCTGATATTGTGCAGTGACACAAAAAGGGGAACCCCAGAGGCCACGCCAGCTGCAACCTGGTATTGATGAAGCTAAGCCTTTAATGCCTTCCCCACCCGTGAGCTGTGCATGTCTGATAGGATCCATCCCAGAGCTAGGGGGAAACTGATCCAACTTCGTGGCCAGAGCTCTTGGAGTTTCTGTGTGGAGTGATGACATAAGCAACTATCTTAAGAACAGACTGGGGACCTAGACAGCTGTTCCCATATGATAATCAAAAAGTCTTTAATTATACCACTGGTTGTTGTAGAAGAATGGCGGCAGAAGCATGGCCTTAGAATCTCTGAAGATCTGCACAGTCCAGGCCTGGTATTAGAATAGGCCTGTAATCAGAATTGTACTGAAGTTGCTGTGCTGAAGTTAACAAGAAAGGTAGCCTTGAGCTGTTCTTGAATCCTGAGACTGAGTAATTATGTTGTGCCAACAGGCCGTGGCTGTAACAAGCTACAGCTGCTGGGAAAGCAGGTGCAGGGCCAAGAAAGATAGGGACCGGTATGGGAAAATAGGGAGTAACAAACTACAAGGCTGAAGCACAGCAACACAATTGGCTACATGGATAGAATGCTTATTTTAGTCATGATAATTAGGGGTGTGAGAACCGCGCGTGTTTAGAGACTACTAACCAATTATATTTCTGCTTTATGAATACGCATGTGTATTGGTTCTATATAAGTAGTGTTAGAAACTAATAAAGTTGAGCAAGATGCGTAACTCATATTGAGCGTCTTCTTGACTCCGGCGAACCCTTCTTCCAACAGTTGTTTCATCTTGTATTCCGTGCGATGTAGAAAGAAGATGAGGCCCAGTCACCATTTTAATGTAGTTCCAGGTTTCCTAAATATGTTTTAAGACCCCATCCTGTAAAATACACACTGTCCAACGGCAATGCTGAATTCAGCAAGAAAGTAAGATGCTTGTTCCCTTGGCAGGGAACGCTTAGCATCTTGATGGATCCATTTAACTTGCACCCATTTTCATATCAAATTGATTTTGTCAGAGTTGCTCTCAGATCACAGTTCATAGTAGGCAGTTGATAAGAAATTCATTCTAGCTGTCTGCGAGCAGACAAGTAGAGCTGGAGGGCTATGACAAAAAGTAATTTCCAAGCATTTAACCTGGCTGTGGTGCAACTCGGGGCCTACGCAACCACATCCAGCAGGAAGTAGCATCAGTGGGAGATTTTTAGTAAGGAGTGTTCTTTCACTTTCAGCAATCTAGAATTGTCAGGAGCTGGGAAGCAGATGTCTGCTTAACACAATCCCTCTTGTTACCACTATTCACTTCCCTCTAATTATGTTAATCATAATGGCACCGAACAGCTTCTCAGCTCTGCTTTCAGCCCTGGAACTGCTAGGGTAGGATCTGTGATGAGCTGGACCAGACTTATGCTTAGAGCATGTGGCCATTGTCATGGTGTTGAATTTTAACAGACAACTTTTGTTCTTGGCATCTGTGCACATTCAAATTGGACATGGTTTCCTTTGTATTCTGCTCTGACAGCAAAAACGTCCTCCAAGAGAGAAGCTTCCACCTCACCAGTCTGCTAATGTCCTCTCACTGCTCCGAAAGGACCTGTTCTGGAAGGAAGCAGGAAACCTCTACATCCTGCTGAAGCCTTGGTTTCTCATCTCTCCTGGCTGTCTCATTTCTCAAGAACTGAAGAGCACTGGAGTCAGCTGAAATAGTGCAATTAAACCAAGGTGGGAAAGCACAATCGTATGGAAAGGGGAAAGTATGACAAAAGCCTCAGTGAAAAATGGAATTGGTCTGGGCTGAACAAGGAGTTCTGTGATCATTTTGGCCTGCATGCAAGCAAAACGATTTTGAAATCAGTCAGCATTTTACCAGTCAGTGGGTACATCAGTATCTCCTCGTTTGGGTCATTCTTACTTGAACAGTTTTCAGAAAAAGCGTGAGAGCTTACTCTGGAAATGCAGAATCCGTGATTAGGTGTAGCAGCAAGCATGTATCTGCCTCATCTTCACTGGAGAGTCCTCAGCACAGCGTGTTCTGGGCACGGGCGAGGAGATGGGGTTGATCCGGGGTGTGGGACCCAACGTACTTCTTGGGGTGGTTCAGCCCTCCGGCCACACGTGCTCCTCCGGCCTTGCGGCCCTGCCGCGCTCAGCGGCCCCACTGCGGCGTTTGGCTGCCACCTGGTGCCGGGAGGGGAAGCGAGCCAGAGGACTCTGCCTCCCAGGGGAGAAGCGACCGCTTGCGTCGCGTTCTCCTGGAAACAAAGTCATGGAGTGTGCTGGCTTACATTGCCAGGCAAATGGGAGTTGTATGGATGTGAAATATGGAAACAGGGCATATTTGGGAAGAAGATGGGAAGACCCAAGACCTGACATTGTAAATTTGGAGTAGTTTCTTTCTGGCTGTTGGAAAAATGCCTGTATATTAAATGAGACAGGGTTGTCTGGCAGCTAAGTTAGGGGACACGGAGCTGGAGGCTGTCAGAATGTATCACTTGTTGTGGTCACCGCAAATTGTTACATTTCTCTCTCTCTGTTTAGCACATGTAGATGAAACCTAATAGCACACGCATACGTGTGCATGAGAGACTTCAGAGCTGCGGAGGTACTAAGTAGAGAAGCTGCTGTTGTCTCTGCCAGGATCTTTTAGCTGTTTTATTCGACCCTGAAAGAGCCCCTTGCTGATGCAGTAACGGTGCAAGGCCAAGGTTAGTTGTGAAAGTGCTAGCCCAGATAGGTATGTCATCAGACATTTTCTACACCCCTATGTTTAATTTACATGAGCGGCATGAATGTTTCCCTAGTAAAATATTGCACACCTGTCCTTGTTTACTGTAGAGTAATACAAATCCAGAGCATTTAATGTGATTAACAGCAACACTTGGACCTTTTCTCACACCTACTCCCTATTTTGCACTAACCCTCAGGCAGTTTCATTTAAGCACCTTTCCCGGCCTCACAGTTGCCCCCCACATTGGAACCACACCCGGGGCTGAACGGCCCATCAGGACACAGTTTTGTCCTTCAGGAATAGGATGTTGCGTGCTAAGAGCAGGCTGTCCTGTAGGAAATCAGAAGCTGGGTCAGAGACAGACCATTTGCACAGTGCTGTTTCCAGCCACTCGCTTTAGAAAACTGGGTAACGCTGTTGGGTGGGAGGAAACAAACGGTGCCGAGCTGGGCTCCCCATGGCCGGGGAGCCCCTGCGACCCGTTCCGCGGCGATTCTCTCCCCGTAAACGCCTGGCAAGTTAGTTTTTAGTTTAACAGCCCAAGCGATCCGCCGGGGTCACGGGTCCCTGCTAAACGACCCGTTTCCTTCTGTAAGCGCTGGAGCGCCTGCGGGTCGCGGCCGCCGCCGGTTGGACGGCGCTGCCCGCGGGAAGCGGCGTTTGCCGGGAGTAAGCCGGGGCCTGGCGGCGGCTGGGCTGCGACCCCGAGGCCCCGGGAGGGCCCCGCCCAGCCGGTTCCGCGGGGCGGCAGCGGGCCGGGGCCCGGCCTCTCCCCAGCCGCCGCCGCCGCCCCGCCTCTCCGCCGATGGTAGGCGGCGGCCCCCGCCCCCTGACGGCCGCTCCGCGGTTGGCCGCGGCGGGGCGGCGCGGCCCTGGTGACACGTCCCGGCACCGCCCGCCGCCGGGCTCCCGCCGCCATTTTGTGCGAGCCGCGGCCGGGGCCGAGAGGGTTTGGGAGCCGCGGGGAGGGAGCTGGGCTCTTCCCTGCGCCGCCATGCCTTCCTCGCCGCTCCGCGTGGCCGTGGTGTGCTCCAGCAACCAGAACCGCAGCATGGAGGCGCACAACATCCTCAGGTAACCAGGGCCTGCCCGACCCTTTCCCTTCCTCCAGCCGCCGGCGGCGCGGCCTGGCCCGACGCTGCCGGGCCCGCGGAAGGGCCCTGGGCCCTGGCGGGGCCGCTTCCCTGGGCGCTGCAGCGCGGCCGCTGGCTGCCCTGCCTGCCCTGGGGCTGGCCTCGGCTGGGCTGCCGGGGCGCGGCTGCGGGCCGGGACCGTGCTCGGGGCCGGCGCCTGGCCCTGCGGGGCCCACGGGCGTGGGGGCTCCGTCCTGCTCGTAGCCGGTCTGCCTCGGGCCCTGCTCCATGCGGGCTCCGCCGGAGGGGCCGGTGCAGCGGGGTCTGCAGCACCGTCGCTGGCGGGCCGCCGGATCCAGTGCTGCAAAACACGAGCTGGTGAATTCGACAGGCACAGAAGGGGTGCCGTGTGTCGGCATCTGGAAGCCTAAATGCTCCTTCCCACCCACCCCCAACCCCCCTCCCCGCACCCCCGTTTGGTGTGTTTGTTGTTTTTTTTTATTCTTCCCCTTAAATGCATCTGAAGACTGGAACTGCTTTATGCACTGAAGGGAGCCTTTTCCTATTGCTGGGAAACTGGACGAAGTGTTTGATTCAGAATGTTAAACGTCTTTGAGATTATCAGGGTTCATCTGTTTAGCACTGCAAGTATTTTCAGCCTGGCAGAGTTCAGAAGGGGAGATGGGAGACTGGGGACAGACTGATGGACAGGAGAGACCTGATCTGCCTGAAATCATGTTCCTAAATCTTCCCTGTCTGCTGCAAGAACATGATAAATGTTTCCTCCTGTTTGGTTTTTTTTTTTTGTTAATGTTATGCAAAGTAACATTGACATTAAAAGACACATATTGCTAGCATAGTAAGCCAAACAACTACGTGTAGATTGTGTGCTACAGTTAAATAAAACCAGCAGCCTTGAAAGGAATAAATAATAGAAGCATCTGGGGTCCGGCAGCCATCTTACTGCAAGCAGCATATGATGCTGTTAATGCTTAAACTTGGCATTAGATCTTACCTGTGGCAGTTCCGTGTAAACACGATTTACCAATGGCTGCTTGGGGGCCAAGGATGCTATTCTGTTATTTTTCTGTTGGTACCTGAGTTTGAATCGAAACCTGAGTTCCGAGGACAAAGTAAAATTTACTTCTAATGTCTAGCCTTTTTTCTTCCTCTCTGTTTTTGCAGAAGTAAATCACTTCCGGTGTGACTGATGTTCTGGCAAATGTGACAGGGAAACGTTTTTTTGAAAGTCTGTTCTCCCTTAAGTTTTTAATTAAAAATTAACAAAAAGTATGTATTTGGAAAGTGTTTATTTTCAGCGACATCAGCAATGATAGAAACTAATCTCTATTTTGCCATTTATGCTGATGCTGTTCTAAAGAAATAACTAGCCCTTGCAATGAGAATTGTCATTTGCCAGTAAACTTCAGGAAAATGCCTGTGTTGGCTTAAAGCTAGTCTGCTTTACCAATTCTGGGTAGTGACTTGCTGTGTGTTGCACTGCAGTTTGAAAGAACGCCTGATTAAAAGAGGAAGATGAGTTAGGAAGAAATTGAGGTATTATGAAACTTTAAGGTATCATGTTAAACAGATTACAAGACTTTGAAGATATAGAATCTATAGAACTGCAGGTTACTGTTTGAAAACAAAATCTGGAGCCCAGCCTTCAATGTTGAGCATCTTACTGAACATTCATAAACAGTGCTTTGTGATGTGTAGCCTAAGATCTTGCATAAGTATTTTATACAGGCTTTTTTTGAAGGTATTTATGCTGGGAAATGTATACAAATTTTTTTTGTTCAAGCCTTTGTCTTGATGAGTCTTTCAGATTTTTGTAATGCTGTAAGTCAGGTTTCAGAATTAACTTCTCTAGTCTATTCAGTATTTTAATGAATTACAGGTTTTAATTAAGCCAAATTATTCACGTAGCATTTCTGTCAGTAACTGTGCTTATTCCATTATTAAATTTATAGAGAGAAATACCTATCAGTTAGACAGGCTTATTTTACTGTCCAAATGTTAGGCCTCCCTAGTGCCTACTAAAACTTAATTGTATGCTACTTCTTTTCAAAGCAGAAACAATCTTGCAGAAATGTCTGAATTCTAACTTCTGATGCATTTATAAAACATAGAGCCCTCTACATACAACATGTAGGTGAAATGTTCAATTTACCTGGTAGGCTTTGGTTGGAAGTACCTGCAGTCCATCACTTCTTGCTTTTATGTTTCTTCTTAGTACTTTCTCCTTTTTAATGCATGGAATTATCAAGTGGTTTAAACAGACTTGATTTAACGTCTTAATGTACTTACATTTTATAACATCCTGGTGTTATCTTTCTTTTGGATTCAGAAAAGCAAAACTAATACATACTACTTCACACACTTCAGCAGTTTGGGGGGTGACGTGTGTTTGCTTGAGTTTATTTTTCATTCTTTATTTCTTTAAACTTAACATGCCAGACAATAAGAGTTAACCTTTTCTTGGACACTTTAAACTTTTTGTCCTTTTAAGTTGCAGTGGTTCATTCCAGCAGGGTTTGCAATGAGTGTCGCTTGCCAACCTGAATTTTTCATTCATCCTTACTGTACTTGGTATCTCTGTGGTGCCTGCCACTTTTGCCTCTGGAAAACAAATATATACATTATATCTTTTTCATAATTTGAATAATCAGTCTACCAGTTTCTGGTGTTAGTTCAGCACAGTGTCTGTTTGTTTTGCAGTGTTTACACATATTTTCTAATTAACCAGATTTTAAATATTTTGTTCTAATCTTCCAACAGAATTCAGATTGAAGCTCTCTTGAAATTTGTTGGTAGAATAGTTTACCATGAACAGGGGACTATGTTGAAACATTGAAGCAAAGGGAAAAGAGGAAAAGCATTTAGGACTATGCAGGAAGACATAATGTTTCCTTAAAAGCTGTCAAGCTGGATGTCTGTAACCAGTCCTTAAGTCAGATCTTACTCATCCTATGTTTCTTGCTTTTACAAATACAATGTGTATAGGATATGCAGACTTGGGCTGTGGTTCTCCTTCAAAGGTAGAAGAGGAAGGGTAACGGTTCGTGTTAGCAAACTTGATTATAGAGCAACTTCAACATTTCCAGTTGTGTATACTTATTTGGTAGAATGCTGGTGGCCTTTCAAAGAAAGTTAGTTTCAAACTCTCCCAGTGTATATAGGCGGTGCTCTGGTAACCTTGTATTTTCAGGCTCTTAAGGTATAGATATCCTGTGTCAGCCTCCTAAGTTCAAGGTCTGTGTTACTACTGGTAATGAAAATTTGTAGGATACTGATACACACTTCTGCTACATATATGTTTCTTTGCTTTAGGAAGCTACCTACCTGTGCTAAGACATTAGGAGTGTGAATATGAGATACCCTAGTGGCAGTAAACAGATTTGAATATTGAAACTCTAGTAGCTGAAACTTAAGTTTCTTCTTGATGCAATGATTTGTCGTTCAATGTTGACCATGTAAGAGAACTTAGTTGCATCCTTGCAGTTTACGTAAGTTGCTAGTGACAGCTTCTCTGCTGGTGTTATCTGTCAGCAGCTAAATGCAGTGAGGTATTGAAATTCATATTGCTTAATTTAAGAAATTTTAAATTGTATTAATAAGCCCTTAAGAAGGAGGAGATGTTTTAACATTTTTATGTGAAAGTACTTTCATTTGACAGCTTATCAATGATAATGCAAATTGCAACAAGATGTTAATGTTTTGAAGATTTCCTAATCAAAATTACTTAAGAATGCTTGTGTTCCTGCTGTTTAATACTGGGAGTTTTTTGTGGGGCTGTGTTGTTTTTAGTGGTTTATGGTTTTTTTTTAATATTGGTTGAATGGCATAAGATATTTTTGAAGTAGTCTACAAGGAGGGCACTGTTGCTAGTTGTTTTTCTGCTACATGTTGTGGAAGGGGTGCATTAAAATCAGTGATTTAACCCCTGAAAATCTTTACCAGCTGCAGTGGACTGCAGGATTTATTGCGTTTGCTTTAATGCTTAGTAATACTTATTATTGGCCATTGTAAGAAGAGAAGCTGTACTGTTATGACCTTACAGTAAACTGAAAAATACCTTAATGTAATAAGCATGTAATGTATGAGATCCTAAAATAATAAGATAGAAGAAACATGTGGATGGAAGTTCATGTCTCAGTCTGTAGGGATTAATGTTATTTCTCCTCTCGGTGCCTAAAACTGAGTGGTAACAACTTTGTCATGTGTTAGTGCTTTGCTAGTGTAGTCACATGTTGATCTTGGCTTTCAGCAGCAGTTGTGTCCCAGATGAGGAGTGATGTAAGCAAAGAGCTCTGAGATTCTTTGGAAGAAAATACAACAGCTGTTTTCAGGTTCTTCAGTGAAGTCTGTACACTCATGAGCACCTGAGTAGTGCATGTGATCTCATTGTAATGAGCTTTGAAATTGAGGTGGGCATACTGGCTAAAATTTGTACTTAGTATATTGGTAATTTACATATATTGGTCCTAATAGTATTAACAGAAACAGCTTCCTGAAATTTCACAGCATTTACAAGTCTGTTAATGTTTAAGCTTCACGTTTTCAAAAGTCAGCACTAGGGTAGCACACTAGTGTATCTTATCCTTCACTGTTCGTGGTGAAGTTGAAGCTCGTTATTTTCCACCTTCTGGGTAGTTTTATTAGGCCAAGAATAAATATTAGATATGCATTGTCTTGTAGAAGATGTTAATTTTTAAAAGGCTGTGCCATATTACAACTGATACTTGGTGACTCACTAAACTAGATCTGTCCAGCTACTTAATAAAAACAGGCTCTGTTGATTAATGGCTCTCTGCAAGCATTCTTCCCTCTCCCCCACCCCCCAACTGTTGCAAGAAACGTGTTAAAACATTTTCAGACTATTCCATAACAGTACACCCGGTGCATGAATAGTGTAAGAGCTGTACCCTGGCAACTGCTGGTGTCAGAGCATGAAATTCCTCGTGAGAAATGCATATTCTGGCTATTCAAGGAAGTAATTTTCAGTGGGTCAGATGCACCAGAGGCAGAAATTTTTTGATGTGTGGAACTTCATTTGAAGATTTCTGTTTTGCTTTATATGAGATCATGCAGTCTTCAAGGACACTTATGACAGCTGGAGATGGGCTTCTTAATGTGTGTGACCGAGTTGACCTATTTCAAAGAATAATATTAAAGGAAAAATTAAATAGGAGGAAAGCATAGAAGAAAATAATTTTCCATCATAATGTTACTGTGGTAATGTGGGAGAAAAGGAAAGAAGACAGAAAGTGCAAGGTGCCAAAGTCTGCTATTTTTCAGTTGCTATTAAAATTCTTATAAAAAATAGCTTCAAGTGGTAGATATAGAAAGAAAAGAAGAAAGATGAGACACCTGGAAGAAGATCAGTTTGAAACATGAATATTTTTAGCACTGCAATTTCTTCTACATGTGTTATGACTCTCTTCGTGTCCAGTAGAAGCAGTAGAATAAAGACTTGGGTCTGGAAGTATTGCAGGGAAAATAAACTACATGTAACTGGTGCAGTTATGAGTCACTGTTAGTGTGATGGAGGGCTGGGAGGGGGGAAGAATTGCACTTTTTTCCACTTGTATCCATTTTCAGTCGTTAGTCCTGCAGAAAGAAGCAAAAAATCATCATGTATCCTGTCTGTTTACAGAAATAGGAACCTATAAATAGTTGCTGAAAGAAAAAGTGTAATGAAGCAAGAAGAAGAGGAAGGAGGGGCTATGTTCCGATAGGATGAATTAAAGGAAATGACACTATTGATAGCTGCATAGCAGTTTTTGAGCTTGGGGCAAAGTTTGATCACAGTTAGTGTCTTTGTAGAAGCTTTTTGGATCACTTAAAAGATACCATTTGAAGGCAAACATGCAGTTTGAATTGGTGTCTTCACTCAATTTCCTTGCTGTCTTGTATGTGAAGACCATGCAGTCAAGATGTAACTCTTGCGCTGGTTCCCAGTCTCAGAAGCAGGCTCTACAGCTTTTATTTTTGGGGCAGGAGGTAGCAGGCATTGGGTTGTTTGCTTGCTTTTTGTTTTAGCACTGTTTATTCAGTCTGCTAAATCATTGGAGCTGAAAGTAAGTTCTTAAAAAAAAAAAAAAAAAAAGAGAGAGAGATTAAGCCATCCATGGTCTTGACCCATTTCAGAAATCAGATTGTCACTTTAAAGCCAAAAGTTTCAACATTCTGGACAACAACGACAATATTTTACCATGTAACTTTGTCCATTACACTATGAGAAAACAAACTCCTTTTGGCCCTGTTATTCAACAAATATTTTGTAATGTTTATTAATGAAGAATTTGCTGTAGTTCAAGTAGGTGTATTTAGGTTAATCGGAATGTTTTGGCATTACCCCGAAAGACAAGCAGGTTCCTGCTTTTTTTTTTTTTTGTAATTACTATTATTAAACAAGTAGTTGTTCATGAGAATGGAATGAAGCTAACCTTAGCTTACCCAAGAGTCTTAGGGTAAGAAGTAAGGCAGAATTATCTGCCCCACTTCTGTAAAGGTAATTGCACAATATGTTTTTCAGTCCATTTGAGAAGTGCCAGGCACACAAATGTTTGTACTAGGCTAATTAAACTACACTAGAGGTAGTTCTGGCAATACAGCGAGGGGAGTAGTGTAGCTAGCTGAGCAACTTTAGCAGAACACATAAGAATTGATTAGTTGGTGTTATTTACTTATCTCAAGACAAAACCATCTTTGCCTATACTGTATTGTCTAAGAGTAAATACAGAACGTGTGAGTGTTGCAAATCCAAGATGTCTGAAAGCCCAAAAGAAATATCCAAAATACTGTGTACCATAATTCTAAGAAAAATTCATATAGAATATAGGTGCTTCTTTAGAAATGGTGTGTGTTTTGATTGTAACTGCAAGGAAGTATGTATGCTTGGCAGTTTAGTTGGTAAGAGTTGCCCAACTGTGATTGCGATTCGGCTGATTGCTAAGAGTTGTTTTCAAAATTCAGTATGTGTTCTTCAGCATTTTGGTGTTTAAAGTCCATCAATCTAATTGCTTTCCCCCTCCCCCCTTCCCCTCTGTCTTTCAGCAAACGAGGATTCAGTGTCCGATCCTTTGGAACAGGGACTCATGTGAAACTGCCAGGACCAGCACCGGACAAGCCGAATGTTTATGATTTCAAAACAACATATGATCAGATGTACAATGACCTGCTTAGGAAAGACAAAGAACTGTATCCCTGTGGCATGGCCTTTTTAAAAAATCCAATATGGTTCATCCTTGAAAGGTGTAATTCATGATTTGGCATTATGCATTAGGAATATATAGTTGCTTGACTGGCGAACTTAGAGTGTTTTAAGTCTATAGGAGTTTTTTTTTACAACAGGCCTCTAATGCTCCCTTGTAAATTGCTATTGAGTTACAATGCACGCATTCAAAATGCTCTCTTGTAGTGTGTTAACATGTTTAGCTCTTGAATGAAAGCACATTAATACTATCGCAGATTGTCCATTACCTCCACTGCACTGTGGATCGTATTTTCTCAGTGCAAAGACTGTCCCAATAACGGATATGTGAAGAGCGACTACATCGACATTAATGTTGTATTTAGCTCAGACAAACTGACAGGTAAGGTTTACAGTATACTTTCTGTGGGAGAGAGGCTACCTTTCATTAAAGAGCTCACCCTTCTCACTGAGAGTTTCTCGATACGTGTTTTGCAAAATCTGTGCACGGAAAAAAAAATAAAAATCCAATAGTATAACGAATGAACATAGGAGAGCCCAGTAACATACTTCAGCCTGAAGAGCAGAGGTGATGAAGGTTATGCACACTACTTAAAACCATGACTAATGTCGAATGGCATGATTTTAGAACATCTATATTTAAAGCGAAATTTTCATTTATTTTTTTTAAGAAAACCCACAATCCTACAAAATTGGGGCACTCAGCCTAGATATTCTTTTTTCAGCAAGGCACCTGCTATTTTTTTAAAAAAATTAATGTTAAATATGAGCGAGGGAACTTACCCTAAATAAGGGATTCAGTGTGTGCTGAATTTCTGCTTAAAGGATGGAGAGCCCTTTAGAATGAAGTACTGCAGAAATTAATCTTGGTGATGTAATAGAGCAGTCTCTGCACTTTCTAGTGCAGGTTTTTCCTAAAATCTTGGGAGTGGCCATCTGAAGATCCAACAGGAATGTTAACATGGTTTAAATGTCTTAATTGTACTCAAACAGCCCAGTTTTCTTGCATCTGTTTGAAAAAAATGCAGTAAGACTAAACAGGTTGTCAAAGACTAGAAAACAGAACATGGTAGAAACTAGCTTAAGCTCGTACCCAAGGAGTTGGTGAACTCTTAACTTCTTGAAAGATGGCACTACAGTTGTTTGGTAGCACAGATTTTACTATGGCTTACTAGTACTCAGCAAATTCTTTGTTTGCTGACCACACATAGTAAATTTGGGCTCCCCAAGACCCCAAGTGTGGCAGCTGCTTTTGCACTGGATATTGAAAGGCTTGTATTAAAAAGGGCTGGGCTGTTTGATTGAAGCTATATAGCACAGTGAGAAAACTGATTAAACACTGGAATACCTTTCTGCATGGTATAGCACACAAATGGTATCCCTTGCAAGGGTGTCGGCTTCCTAAGATCTAATTAGAGGTCCTTTTTGAAAAGAATTCAAAATGTAGGTAATGAATCACATGTGTGATGTACTGGGTGGTTTGGGGTTTTTTTGTCCTTCTGCCTGTAGAGAAAAGGAAAATCTTGCAAACCCATCTCAATGAGGTATGCCATCTCTTGATTAAAAAAGAATTGCTTCAAAAGAAAATTACTTTAATTGAGAAATAATTTTGACAAGCACTAATGACTTGTGATTTCCTTGTTGCATTCTTCATTGCTGCTCTACTGAATAGGGCAGATACAGTAAGATAAAACCAACAGAAAGCCTACCTAGTCCTGTCCCCCCCTTCAGCATATTTTGGGGTTACCATTTTAGTTCTGCTCCACACTGGAGGTGGTTGCTGTGTTCCCCAAATGTATTTGCAGTGTTAGTTAAACCTTTTCTCACAATAAAAGAAAGCAAGTTTAAACAACAGCTGTTGCAGGGGAAATAGAGCAAGAACAAGTGCCTGTACATCTTTGCAGTTTTGATTCTCAGATAATGTAAGTTAAGCTTTTCAGGGCAAAGATTGTCAGCACAGAAAGCAACTCCCTTTCCAGGAATGGGTTTTGAGGGTAAAGACTTTTGCAGTAACCAAAACCAGACCTACTCTTGTCAGAGCTGTGGAGTAGTGGTTTTGTGAACCAGGGTTATGGGGGCTGAGATTTTTTTGGGTGAGCATTACTTCATAGAGGTGGTGATCATGCAAATGTTACCTGCTCAAGGGTGGGAGGGCCTGATCTTCTGATGGCTTTGGAGTGTAATTGGTATGGGGAAACAATAGTGTAGTTCTTCATACGATTTAGCTGCTTGTTCTGTTCTCCAGGAGAGCCTTGCTTCCATCAGTTAAGCGGATATGACTCTCATCTGTAGCCTTTCCATGTGGTTTGAAATGGTGATTCTTGGGGACAACTGTCTGCTTGTTCCCATGTTGTGGGGGTGGGACACGTGAAATCGGAGTGCTCAGCGTTCAGTACTTCCTCGCTTAGTGGTGATGTCCTTCTGCCAGTTCTGTATGCCAACAGGGATCCCGAGCACTACGGACACTGGATACTCAGTGGAATTGTGGCTGTAAGGGACTTAAAATGTTCTCTGGCCAGCCAAGTAAATGACCCCTGTTCAGAAAGTAGGAGTTTCAAACAGAAATGAGCTGCTGCAGTGCTGGACATCGGTCAGAGCAAGGTTAAAAATGTGTTGGAGTGAAAAGATCCATTGAAACTCTTTTTCACTTGTGGAAAGGGGGGGAGCTATCAAAACCTCACTATGCAGAGACTAAGAGCACCTTCATTGCAGTTAATTACTGAAATAGAGAGCACAAGCTCACATACCTTGAAGGTATATGTTGGAATTTCAGAAGCACAGGAATAAGGCATTAACGGAGCCAGGCATACAGATTTACTTGAGTAGGTGGTTACAGTATATCTAAAATGGAAGTTCTTCAAAGTGCGTTTAAGATGTGGTAGTTAAACCTTATAGTTAAACTAAGTACCCAAATCTACCATAGCACTTTTAGACTATAGCATTTAAATTCCCCGAGTCCTAATAGAGGGCTATGACAAAACCATTTAAGGTTGTTCTGAATGTGGCTTTTGGTTGCTTTTTAAAATGTTACTGTATTGTTTCTAGGACAAAAGTAGAGGGTTCTGCCAATAATTATAGGAGATGTGACCATGGTCTTCGGTACTTCTGTGGGGCTATGTGTGCGTAGTATAGATACACGTTGTTGTGTTTGCATTTGTAACCAGACTTGCCCCTTACAGCTGTCTGAAGGGGTTTAAGGTCTTAGTTCTAATTATATAGTGGTGACTTTAAAGATGAAACAAAAAGGAAAACTGAAGAGCCTTGCCTTCAAGTGAACACAAAAACTAGTCAAGGATGAAACTTTCTAAATGCCAGTTTAAATCTGCAACAGCAGTTGCTTTTATGCCCAGAGGTAGGAACTGTTCAAATGGAAATTTGACCAAAATTCTGCAGCAGTATCTCCTGGGTTCTTTATCAGTATTGGTTAACTCCATGACTTTTTCTTTCCCTTTCTCAACACTGATGTATCCGTAACCCTCAGATGGACGATACCTGATGATTTCAATATATAGGGTTTTTAATCACGATTTCTAGGCTGCCTGTATCTACTCTGCAAGCTTGGCCTCCTGCTCGGTTTCCTACTACTTTGACCTCCTCTTTTAATTTGACCTGCTGCCTAACTGTAGACAGGATTCCAGTTTTAGCTCCATCGGTACGTGATGATACAAAATTGGAGGGAGGGGGAGCAGAATATGTCTCAAGAAGTTACTAAAGTTGTGCTTCAGTTAGACAGGAAAATGTTTCAGCAAAAACTGGCTTGGTATGTCTCACTCAGACATCAGGATTCTTTCTGTCAAAAAAGAAAAGTTATCTAGGTGATTGAGATGCAGGTTTTTTCTCTGTGAATTCCATTATTTAAGCTGGATGGCCATGTGATACTACTTATGCTATTGCTGATGAGTGGTGGGGGTTGGTTGGTTGGTGTTTGCTTTTTTTTAATAGTACCTTTCACATTCAGAGCAAGCGGAACCAGTTTCTTCTGCCGTATACAAACCACTTTGCCGGTAGATATTCGTAACGTTATGGTCTCCCCAAAGCTGACACTTATCCCTGGTTTATCCCCTAGTCTTCCATCTGCCTAAGAAGATGTGCTCTATGAACTGGTAAGATGCATTACGGTGGGACATCAGTAGAGGGAAATGTGGCTTTGGAGCAGGCATAGGCTTGGGGGACAATGTAGCTGTTCAGAATTGAAGAGGGAAAATGATTCTGAAGCAGGTTCTGTCATGCAGAAGATCTTCACAGGGTCTAGATGAACAAAACTAAAATCTTTTTTTCCCTACAGAAGATGAGGAAGGCCAGAAGAGGTATATTGTTGAACTGAATTGGCTTTGCTGTAAAACTGTGTAGGAGAAAGATTCTGTGCCTTTCCCAAAACTTTCCAGTCCCACTTGAGACAGCATCTCCTGTGCCCATGAAGAAGAATAAGCACAAAGAGAATTGGGAATAGCTGAGAAGAGAGGGCATCCAGAAACAGTGAGGCTGTTTCATAGTTTTATATCCAGAAACATATGAGGCTATGAGGAATAATTTCTCTGTAGGGTGGTGGTGAATTCTTTTGGTGCTAAAATTTTAGTCAGGCATCACTGCAGTTAAGTTTTTCTTGCAGGAAAAACTGAATTTCCTGTCTTGCAGTCAAGCTGAGCTTTTCACGGGGCAGTACAATTTGAGTATTAATAGTCATCTCTTCCAGAAGGTTTCCTCTGTTCTCCCTTAACACCAGTACTGGAAGAAAGGAATCAGTTTCTTGTGCAGTGTCTCTCAGCTGTAGTACAAATTTCCTTGGCATCAGCTACGGAACTGATGAACTGCCTGCTGGAATCCTGCATAGTCATCATAGTGGGAGTGTGTTGCTGGGTTCTTCTCAAGGCAAGAAGTGGAATTGCTTGTTGGACCATGGTCAGACTGTCTCGGGGCAATAGGAAGTAATTCTCTATTCAGTCCAAAGTGTGGAGTCAGTAAGAGACTAATATTTTTAAATCTGGGGCTAAAACTGGAAAAGAATTATCCTAATGCACCTCCTGATAAACTAAAATTCTGTAAGTATGCAGCTAGTCCAGGATTACATCTGCCACCTTTTCCCGGTTAGGAGTAGCATATATTATGAGGATAGTAGTATCTGTTTGTTACAGCCTTGGTCTTAGTTGTTCAGAATTCCTGGATTCACATAGTTGGGTTCTGAGAATTTTTGCTCTTAAACAAATCAGTTTGCTCTAACATATCTTAACATTGGAGTAAACTGATGTGAAGAAGCCAGTTATTAAGTAGTGGCTTTATTCCATTTTCTTAGTGTGGTAGGTTGGGGAACAGAATGATTTCGACTTCTGATATAGTTCATCTGGGGCATAAAGCGGAATTTTTTTCTCTACTTCACGTGGCTTAAATTGTGTGATTAATAAGACTTCCCTTCTGTCTGGCTTAGACTTTTGTTTTCTTGGGGGGTGCGTTATCGAATAGTATCTTGGATCTTGCTGCATAGTTGTGTTTTTCAACTTCCAGAAAGTGGCATGTGATAACTGATACCCAGATGATTCACGGCCTGAGCTGATTAGCATGCAGGCATTGACGGGGAAAAGCTGTTGGGAAGAAAAGGTTGGTGGTGACAGGAATATCTTGCTCTAAACCACTTTCCCAGTTTCTTTTGAATGTTGTTCGTTTGCTGCAGAAACTTCTGCCACCTGTGACAAGGCTCTAGGATCCATAATACTTGAGTAGTAATTCCTGACACTTCTGGGTCAATGAACTCCCCTAACACATGGAGCATTTATGTTGGACCACTTTGCTGCAGGCTGTACGAAGCAACCTTGAGTTGCTTGATGGGGAAAGTTACCACTGCATGGGGACACAGGAGGACTAGTGAGAGCTGCAGAGCATCTGCACCCCGCTTTTCGGGGCCATATAGCTCAGTCTTGGGGAGTAACTCAGTCAGTTCCACTTCAGGTAAGCTCTTTGTGCATGTATTTATCTTTTCATTTGGTTTTCTTCATGGATTCTGAACTGATAAATAGTTGTCAGCTTCTGTTCTGAGCTTCTAGTGGCCAGTGGGACAGTTTCTGTATCTCTGTAAACCACTTTGGAATGTTATGGTTTAGGTGTGTTTGGGGGTTTGGGTTTTTTCTTCTTTTTTTTTTTTTTTTCTTTTTTTGAAGACTGACATTGCAAAAGCTAAAAAAGCTATAAAGAAATCATGGCCTGCTGCATGTCAGTGGCAAAACTTCTTTTGAAGGCAGTGCAGCACAAGTCTAGTTTTCTTTCTTAACGTCTTTCAAAGTACTTTAATACTCCTAGAAATAGAGGGAAGGGATGAGGATGGAAAGCAGTGCTTGAACTGGATTTGAACAGTCACACTTCTGTGAATCTGTATGCTTCCAGCCATAAGCTGAATTCCAATCCATTTTTTCCATGAAGGATCTTAAGACCAAAACACTTCACAAAATCTCATTATTTTTTTTTTTTTTTTAGAAGATTTAAAAATCTTCTAAAGGCAGCAGTTTTCGGTACTTTTTAGTTTGGCTCATTAATCTTAGTTTTGTTCACACTAAAAAGGAAATATTTGTAATTATTCTTTTTTAAAAAAGTTAATAATTTCCTTTGTATTTGAACTTCTGGGACATGGTATAAAGATTTAGACAGACTCCAGTCTAAATGTTTTTCAGCATGTAAAAATCCTCTGCCATCCTGCCTGTCTTCTAGGTAGTCTGTGGAAGGTTTATTTCCTTCACTGGGGTGGGTCCTGAACAGATGCTCTAAAGAATTCTGACTAAAGGATCCTGTCGGAGGCTGATAACTCTTGTAAAATCCATGTAGAATTTGAGTGATTCATCAACTGGGTTTTAGTCCTAATGTATGAACTCTGTGAATGATCACGTACGTTGGAATCTTTAAGTGTCTTTAAAAGGGCGTTCTTGGAAGTAAAGGTGATGCTTGGATCTAAGACTTCACATATTTGAATGGATGTTAAAAATAGGCTATTTGACTGTCTAGCCAAAATATGTCCCTGCCATCTGCTGGCCTCCTGGGTGCACCGTGTACAGTTAGTGTTGCTTAAATATGTTTTGCTGCGTAAGCAGATCCCAGGGCATTGCCTTTGTTGCTTGTGATACCACCAAAGGAGCTTTCGGAAGCAGCATTGGCAGTAAATGCAGCAAGACGTTCATATTGTTTGCTCTTTGGACAGCTGACTTCTTGGCATGGGTTTTCTTTGTTTGTAGATTGTCATCTTTGTAAGGGGCTTTATATAAGGGTAAGTAAAAAATGTGGCTGCTTCTGCTCTCAGGCGTTGGCTTAAATGCTGCTTGGTCCTCTTCTAATCTGTAGTTGATAAAACTTAAAAGCAGTCCACAGCATAAAAATGAGCTAGCTCTGTTTGATCCCAATTTGGAAACTTCATCCTGGACTTAAATGAGGGGAGGGAAGTGACAGTGAACTGCTGTTTCTTGCCTTGAAGAGGTTACTTCAGTTTAACACAAAACAACTTCTGTGCCAATGTAAGCGATGTTTATACTTTTTTTTTTCCCTCCCTTATATTGCTTCTAAAACAATTTCCATCATCAGGATAGTGATTGAAGGCATATTTCCATGCAAAGTTTGCAAATACACATTCATTACTCCTTGTCCTTTGCTCTTTTTTTTTTTTTTTTTTTTTTTTTTTTCCCCAGAGCATTTTATCTTGAAGCATTTTCTACTTAAACTCTACATATGGAGTATTAGTGTCATGTCTGTCACCTTTTAAAATGGTAGAGCTTTTGGGTATAAATCACATCTATTTCCATTTAGGCAAAGTTAGCAGTCTCTTGTTGCCACATTAGTTCTTACTAAAGTTCCAAGTATCTCTGTCTAATTGTATCTTGTGAAATCATAGCTTCTTTACTAAGCTTTTACTAAAACATCCTTTACTTTATTTACTACCTTCACTAAAGCATCTAGAAACTTGCAGCAAAGCCAACAGCTTAAGTTACAGAACATAGTTTAGAAAAAAAACTACTGTGAAGAAAGACATTTCATTACTGGGAAGAAATAAATCTTCATAGTTTCAGCAACTAATTTTGATGCTTTTAACTTTAGAGTGAACAAGTTATGTTCATGTAAGACCTTGTAACACTTCTAGGTGTGGAAGAGCAAGTGGAAGTTTGATGCTTCATCATTTTTGTTTAATGATTCTGATCTTAAAAATGTCTCAATACTGCCAAAGGTACAAATCATAGAAACTGAGTGCACTGTGCCACGTTTTTCTGATAATCTACATCTGAGATAGCTTATATGTCACCCACTTCCATGAAGCCTTTTGGAAACTCACATGTGTGTAGCTTGCCCCATGTCCATATAGCATGGCATAAACCATCTTTCAGCTACTTACAGGAGCGTTCTGAAAACTTCTAGCAGATAGAAATGAAAGATTGTTCGGAAACTTTGGATGCATTTGGAAACGTCATCAATAACCCACATCTTAATAGAAGGAAGATCAGAAAAATGTGAAAGGTAAGAGAAATCTGAGTAAGATGGCCGTTGTTACCATTTGATACTGGTTGTACTCCTTGTACTCTTAGAGTTCACAAGAGCGTGTGCAAGCATGTGCTTCAAGCATTGGCAGGATTATTTAGATGACTGTTTTGTGAAGAACAGCGTATATTCTTCTATGCATTTCAGGTATTAATTGTTCTGGTGCTTGGGGATCCAGGTGCCAGATTTATTCAACAAGTAAATATAGCAAGGTTTCAGCAATGGACCAACATATAAAGGAGTATTTAGCAGTGCAAATTGGAAGTCTAGCAGGGGAACGGCAGGAGAGGCGTGTGCCAGTTTCTCACTTGCCATCAGTGGAAGCAAGTTGGCTGACAGAACTGTATTTATAAAATCCCACTCGATACAGAGAATAATTGCTGGCACGGAATTCTTGATGGAAGATCTTGCTCACGTATGCTGCTGGTGTACATGCAAGAAGTGTCTGAAGGGCTTCATGTCCCAGATACAGCTCCGTCAGCCCTGAAAAATTCATATACATGAGAGCTCTTTTAAAGAAAAAAAAAAATCTGCAATAAACTTCTAAGAGAAAGTCAGCAAAAGAGGGAATTAAATGCATATTTCTATTTGGTTTAGATGATTACCTTTCCCAAACGTGATGCTGCTACTTAAAGGGGTACTTATTTTTGACTGATTTGATGCAAGGTAGTGAAAGTAGCATTAAAATCAGAAGTAGTATTAATTACTGAAGTCTCTTTTGAGGATGTAGGGAGGAAATTCAGGCTGTCTTGCTGCTGTATACTTCTAATTGGCACAGCATAGCTATCATTTCAGGAAAAAGCCCAAAGTCATGAAAGGACTGCATTTTCAGAAGATGGGGTGGGGCTAAGGGGAAGATGTTCTAGCTTTGTTGGTGCCCAGTGACAGAACTGGCAGCCTTCAGCATCTTTAGGATTTAATGCAAGAACAGAGACATACTAATGACCAGTGTGAGAAGGTCTTGTGAGAAGCTTTTACCCAAGGCACATGAGTTTCATGTATTATGCTTTGCAAAATGAGTTGTTACTCAGGCTGTGGATTACCCACATCCCTCTATTCTTCAGTATCCTGTTTGTAGCGTTGCACTAAGGAATGTTGACTGCAGACCTCATCCAGCACGCTTCTTGCTCTGCTTGCTGCCGTTTAAAAGTGCTCCTGCTGTCTTTATGAATGTGTTCTCAGGTTTCCCAAATGTGTTAAATGAAATGGCTTAATTGATTTAAGTTCTTTAATGCTTGTGTTTTGCTTTATCCGAGTTACTCTATCCAGCTGTAATTCCATTTAGCAGAAAATTACCTGTGAGTTTTAGAGTACAAAGCAATGACAACAGCGGAAACCAATTTGAAAATGGTTGTTGCAAACCCTGTTTGTCTGAGACGTTAAATGGAATGACTAATGTGTTTTCTCAGACCTCTCTCCTCACAGCTACCTCAAAGTACTTCCCCCTGCCCAGCCCTGTGATATTTGTTGCTCATCTGAAATCTGCCACTTGTTGCTAAACCTGAGAAGAGCATCCAAAAGTAATGTGTGATACTTACACCCCCCTGAAGTAATGTATGATACTTACAACCCCCCTTGAAGTAATGTGTAGTACTTACAAACCCTCTTGCTTGCCTGCTACTCCTGATAATGATTTCTATATTCCTTTATTACACATCCATGTCACGTACTGGACTTACCAGTGGGTTTGAGCTGTCTTGCCAAGTGGCCAAGACGCTGTAGATTCCAGCAATCAAAATCAAACTCCTCTTGAAGTACACACTTGGATGAAGTGCGTAGTCAGCTGTTTGGTGGCAGGGTCAAACATGCCACATCATTGAAGTCATCTTGTTGTATTCTGCCTCTGGTATCCTTGTCTTCCTGGTAGACCCTTTGGTATGCCTGTGGCAGCCCTTCTCCTGCTCTTTGGCAGTGGACTTCACTATTGCTCCTGTTCTTTTCCCCTTTGACAGCTTGTATCTGTCCAGTTTCATCCTCAAATATAGTTTTAGCTGTTCAACACCAACAAGTCATTCTGGCACTTGAGCTCTAGGCTAACCTAAAGATTTTTCCTTATTTTGGTCATGGGTGGGTATGTCGCCCTCGGCTTTAGGGCTCAGCCAGGCTTGGGGAACGAGCATGGCTAGCTTGTGTTTGGGCCAACTGCTGTCAGCATGCTCGGGTGGATTTTATCTGTGCAGCTTAGAAATGCTGCGTGTAGTTGGCCTTAGCAATGAAAACCAAGCGACACTTCAATTCTTTGCAAGTCTTTAATGCAGACACAAATGTTACCAGCAATGTTATTTAACCCAAATTAGTATTTTTGTGATATTTTGGGGTGGCATATTGTCAGTGTTGAGATTATAACTAAGTTACACAGTGTCACAAAAAACTTGTGAACAAGCTCTGGTTTGTACTAAAAACACACAATTTCAATTCCAAACGAAAGGCAGTTTGCACTCTGGATGTGGAATGTAGGCAGTTCTTACTTTCCAAGCAACTGCAATTACAACTGCAAATTTGTAGTGTTGGTGCCCATTTATAGTCTTTTATTCCCTGTAAAGGGAACCGATTCTGAAGGTGGAAGAAGGTTCGGGCAGTCTCGCCCCCCCACACACAATTCCTTTATAGAAATGTCTAGTTCCTAGGCATTTTGCCAGGCAGGGTTTAATACAACGCATCTTCTGTTTATAATGCAGATACTAACAAATAAATTAAGATGATACGGAAAAGAGACCTGCAGATGCCATTCATACTAGCGTGAGAAGTGTTCTGCTCTGCTGCTGTGTTTTCACAGAAGAATTGCAGTATTCGAATATGGTAACAGCTGCACCAAAATGAATAATCAGCATGTCAGATTTGTTGGAAGATGTCGAAGCTCTGGGTGCCAGTTATTGCTTTAAAGATTATTTTTTCCCCTTCAAAAGCGTATACATATTAGCAAATGTAGTTTGCCCAATTATGTATAATAAATTGGTCTCTAGTTAATTCTAGATGACTATAATGTATATACCCCAAAACTTTCCACTCCACCCACATGTGAGTTTGTTTCACCTGGGAGTTAAAATGAAACATACTGAATGCTTTGATTGGTGAGAGATCATTTTCCTTTTATCGTACAGGATTTTAACTTAAGTAGGTCAATATACTGCTATATAAATTGTATAAGGCAACACTTAGGTAAGTGTTGTCATCTGCAGACTTGTCATCTTGATGGGACCTGGTTGGATCCCCTTATGCCAAGAGGAGAGAAAAGAGTGTTTTAGATGATGGGTTTTTGTGGGGGGGGTGGAAGAATTAAAACAGAGTAGCTATACTACAGATGTACCAGATTCATTTTCACCGACTGTGAAGCAAGACTTTCTGCCTTGGTGACCTTAGATGTAGAAGTTTACGTACAGCCTTCTAAACCTGCATGATTGAATGCATCTAAATTTCTTCTCAAGGTATGAAAAATACTTCTGAAAGTAGATTGTCTAGGTGCAACGATGCCACCGCTAAAACGCAGCTCTGTAAGCAGTAGTGGTAAGAAACAAAACCAAAGAAGCCTTTGTCTTAAAATGCAGCATCGTATACTAAAGCATCTTGGTGTAAAGAAGTAGGCATTAAATGAAGTTTCATTTCTTACCTGGTGCTTGGTATCTGGGTGGTGGTTTACAAATTTTGAGATACCCGGTCTTTTATAAATAGGCAGTTTAGATGGCCGAAGGTGATGAGCGTTCCTGTCCGTCTGTTTCTGAATATCAAGCTCTGAGGTTGAACTACTGTTACAATCTCCCTGCTGAATTAACGGAGCGTTCTGACTGCAGTTGGGCGCTGAGCTCTGCGGAACCGTAATTGAGTAGGAAACAGAACTCATCTGGTGATGTCCAACTCTGATTTTAGCCCGTCCCGTTTTCCCAAATTTCTCACTCAGAATTCTGCAATCTTGTTTTATCTCCAAACTGAGAGGGCAGGTGGAAGCCCCATCATCCTAGTTACTGGGGGGAAAAACCTCACCATTAACAGGATTTGTTCCCAAAGAAGTTAATAGCTGTTCTTGATCCCTACTGCTGTGGGAGAGGAGCAGTGATCCTGTACTGTAGACACATTCAAATCTGTCAACTGTTGTGCAGTGTTGTACCTCTTTCAACTTTTAACTGTTTGATCTTGGGATTTATCAAAGCCTCCTGGTTTTTTTTTTCTTTACTGATCTGTTGCTTTTTGTCAACCTCAAGTACAGGTTCTCTAGACATATTCCATAATAATTTCTGTGTGGACTAGTTGCTTTCTGTACCCTGTATCTTGCTATATGCTTTGTGCCCTAACAAGAGTATCTGTTTTTATTTAATGCCAATAAAACTTGGTTTTCTTAAGTAATTTTCTATAAGCCTGTTTGGTGATAAACGCTCAAGTTGCAGCCAGTACATTATTTTGTAAGCTTCTTTTCTCTTTCTAAGCTTTCTTCTTGCTGTCCTCTTGCACTTCTATTTGAGAAGTGTATTTGACAAAAAAACCATTGAGGTCTGAAAGGGATGGAAGGTCTAAAATGGCATTTGGTGTGACACATAGATAGCACTGCATATTGGAGGGGAGGGGGACTTGTTAGTGGGAAGTCAAATCTGATGCTGCTATTTTAATGCAGATTTAGTACTCTTTCAGGTGCTGGCAGTCCACTTTAATATTGATGTATTGGGGAAATTAGTCTCAGTGGGGAGGTCTTTGGGGAATATGCTGCATTTTATCCAGGAGCTATTTAAAAAAAAAAAAGTGTACTCTATCCCTGCAGAGAAACTCCATGTTGCTTTCCTACTAGATTCCCTTTAATTCTTTGTAGACAATTTATTCTAAAGACAGTCTTTAATTTCCTAAAAAGCTGGCTTATGAAGTAGAACTTGGAATAACCGCAGTTCTCAAACATGGTGAAACAGGAGAATAAGTGTGGTGGTAACAGGCGTAGATGGGGAGATAGCGCTAACATTGAAGCCATTAAAAAAAATAATTACACCATGAGTGATTTTTTGTATAACTGTATGAGCGTATTCAGTACAACTTTAATAGTTACAAAAAGACAGACGGGACCCAGGAAAACCTAGTTAGGCGAGAGTGTAAATGTGCAAGAGCGGGTTGGGGTTTGTTTTTTTTATTTTGTTAATTTTCATTGGAATAACACGTAGCATCCATAGGAGAAGCTTCTGTTGTTGTCATCCAAAGTCTGCCTATTGCTTTTTTAGAATATGTTTTACTCAGCTGACCTCTGACAGAGATAATCATCACACAGTGTTAAGGGGCTAACTGATGTTAGAAAAAGCCACGTGCATTTTTATTTCCACCCCCCTAGATCATTTTTTTCTCAATGAATCTCCCATAATAGTTTTCACAAAATGTTAGCCAGAAATATCTTTCAGGTTTATAAGGATGCGGTTTCCTAACAAAACCAGTCTACATTTCATTGAATTTCATAGCCTGGCTACCACCAAACCTTCGCAACTCTGTTCAGCTGCACAAGAAACATTATCGGCAAAACAGTAAGTTGGACATTTTGAAAGCAAAGCAGTTGTTACGGTTATCTTTTGACATGGGAGTGGTGTATATGGACATTGAAAAATAGTATTCTGGGGTAGGGAATTTTTTTTTCTTTTAATTTTGACCTTATTTTAGGCTTTCTGACATATAGTGCGGGTTTGGGAGATGAGAGCAAGGAATTCTAATCATAACGTGTGAAGATAATTATGAGGATATACTGAACAAGAAAACACTTCTGCTTCTGAGGATTATCTGCATTAATCTGGGGCTGTTCTCCCATATGCCAGTTTCACTTTACCAAAAACTCCTCTTCGCAGTTTCTACCCAGGCTTACTCGTGCTTTGCAAAGTGGATCTGTTAAACAGTTACTTTAGGGCAGCAGTGGAAGGTGGGTAAAACCAGCAAACAGGCTCAGTTCTGTAAAGCTTCTGGAAATTACTAGTGTTTGGGGAGACTAGTTTATGCAGTATCTTGAATTGAAATTGCTTTCAATAGAGGCTTTCGGAGAGGACTTGCCAAACACAGAAACATCTGGGGATTTTAGAACTTCTGAGCTGCCTGGGAGGACGGCAGAGGCATTTAGAGAGGATGTTGTGGACCACCGGTATCTTCTTTGTTATAGTTGCCACAGAGTGGCTCCCTGTGCCTGTCCTTTTGCCATGTAACATTGGCCAGAGGTTTTGAAGCAAACACTCGCACAGAAGGACATTTGCAAAAGCAAATGCTAAATGAGAGGGAGAGAGAAGAGAGAATGCATCGGTATCGCTGGCTGGTGTTCAGGCAGGTGGTAGAATCTGCTTGGTCTTGCTTTGTCCGCGAGCTGGGTTTGTGAACGAAACCGGACTGGTGGCTGTGTTGGCTGCTCGTAACGGTTGCTGCTGGCTGTGCTGTGCTGGAGAAGCGGGGAAGAGGCTGCTGTCTCACTATAGGCGTCGTTCAGCGAGTGCTCATCGCTCAAATACCCTCTGGTCCTGTCGGTGAGCAAATTGCTGATAAAGGGATTAGAGGGGTAAAGGATGGTTAGCTGTGCGTGTCGGGCAGCGACCGATGGAGTGGGTGGTGAAAGGTGTTTCTGGTGTCTGTGACGGCAGTTGGAGGCTTGGGTAGGAGAAGCTATGAAACTTCAGGGTTTTAATATAAACACACAGAGGGATAACTTTTTAAAAATATGTCCTTATCTTCATCGATACCTTGTTACAGGATATCCCTGAGTAAATGGAGGGAATGCAGAACCAGGAAGGAGAAATAGCTTGGTATAGCTGTCACCGTAAGAATGAGCAACAATGCTGTGTCTTGGAAAAACTCAACTTGTATCGCAACATCTCCTTTTTATATCAAGCCTTTCCATTACTGCGTTGTCGTGCATAAACTTTATTATATTGTGGATCTGTTTAGTGTAGTTATTCTAATAAAGGTGTTATCCAAATTGGACTCGCTGTAAAAATGGGATGGATTTACTATACCAAGAGCTTGCAGTAGATGAAGGCCTCTTAGATAAATGTATACGTTTTGTTGACTTCTCGAGCATGGTATAGTGTTGAGAAGGCTGCTATGGCCAGATGACATGACAGCACTGAAAGCCAGGTGCAAATTTTGTGAGTGCCCTCTGAAGAAGTGACTGCTGAAAAGAAAGAGTAGAGATGCACAGGGTAGAGAGCATGGAGGTGGGATCTGTTGGAAGGAAAGCGGAGTCTCAATTTACATGATTCAACATCTGGCAGTATAGTGGAAACCATTAATAAGTCAGATTATCTTTGCATTTGCCTGCGCTCACAAAGAGAAGGAAGCTGGGTTATGATTATGCCCTGAAAGCAATCATGCCGATCACATCCCCCTGCTTGCTGAAAAGATGGTATGCGGGGTTTTTTTCAGGTGAAAAAGACTTCAGACAACCAAATATGAGTGTGTCATGAATCTTAACTGCTTATTTCAGTCTCCTTTTATAGGCAGATGGACCCTTGGAGAAAAAAAAATAGCAGTAAGTTGGCAGCAGAAAGCTTGACTGTGTGAAGCAGAAAGCTTGACTGTGTGGGTTTTTGGAATATGCGTAATTCTGTCTCCAAGCTCAGTCAGGAAAGCTAGGGGACAGATGCCAGCAACATTTTATCCTAGAAAGGGGGAAAAAAAACCCCAAACCCACAACCGAAAAAGTGTGTGGGATGTTGTGGATTTTTTTTTTCTCCCCCCCCTTGAACTGCATGATGTAGAAACAAGGGCTACAGAGCCCAGAAAGGACTCACCTTCAAACCGAACAAAGCAACACACCCAGATGTTTACAAGTGTTTGGGAAATGGCTGGTGCAGTCATTTTCCTGCTTTGCAAATAATGAGCGGTCTGAAATGGCTACACTGAAGTGGATTTATCTTTTTTTTTCCATGTATGACAAACCCAAGGGGAGTTTACAGGGGTGCTGTGAGGAAGTGGTGGGTGCTGGAGCACGAGAGCTGCTTGTGAGAGAGCTTTGTGCTATGAAAGGCAATTCTTTAATTATAGAAGGAGAAATCTTTGGGGAAAGAGGAGTGGTGAAAGGCTTAGGGGGTGTGGAGTGAGGGTGACCTGAAGAAAAGAAATGCAGTATAAGTTGGCGGAGAGAGAATTGACAACACACATGTGTGATAAACAACGTATCATCCCATTTGTGATTCAAAATTGAAATTTTCTTTAGTCAAGTAAAGTGCAGTGATGCAGACACAGAAGAGAACTGAACATATTTCCCATATAAAGTAGAGTCTTACAGGTGGAAAGATGGGTTTAATTTTTAATAAGCTTAAACATCTGGAAGTCTTAAAAGCTTTGGAGGCTGTTTGCTTGAAAAATGTTTGAGAGCACTTTGAAGCATATAGATTAGCAGGTGGAGCTGGGGCTACGCACAGCAGCAGAACTTGAGATACCAGAGGGCAACTGCGAAAAGGTAGCCAGAAAATTGCTGGTCTTTTGGTACGAAAGATTAGGACCGTTCTCTGAAAAGAATTAAAATAGCTGCTAGGTATGTATACGTACATGACCTTTTCAACAAGCAAATAAGCCAAGGCAACCTCTTACGTACTTGCTACTAATGATGGATTTTTTTTAATTTTTTTTTTTTTGCGCTCGGGATCCTGCTGTTATCTCAAGGACTGTTATCCTTACTGCTATTTTACTTTAAAAATATATACTTAGATGGCTAAAAATACTGCTGCTTCAACGCAAAGGAGAGATGCATCAGTTTGCAGGCTTTCTTGATGAAAACCTTTCCTGGTATTCCTAACCTACCCATAAAACTTTGCCTTCCAACAGAGTTTGGGTTTAGTCGGGCGAGCAGGTTTGTGTGACAGTCAACCCTGGCGTGCCCCTAGTGAAACTGCACGTCCCAGAAGGCTGAGAAGACGGTGGGATTAGTGAATCCTGAAAGGGGGGATGCAGGATGTAAATTTGAGCCTCGGGGTTACAGTTACCAGCATTAAATATAGCTGCCGAGCAGCATAACGCGTCCCTTTCACACAGCCACCGAAGCTGTGACAGGCATAAAGTCAGTGTTTTTCTTCATTCCCCTTTATATATCTTGGGATATTTTTAAGGGATTATGCTTCTGTGATTTACTTTAGAAGCTCAGTTGCATAAACGTGAGGCTGGAGGAGGACTTTGTGCAGATGTGCATCTGACACCAGGCACACCATAGAACTGCGAGCCCCTGGAGCCGGGGGCAGTGACTTCGGGGAATGTAGGACACCCTGCTCAACCAAAGGGCTAAGTCTGTATCTTCTAAGCGTTATGGATATAAAAATAGTTGCCCAAGAAAAGTTGTCCTTCTGAAGAACCCTGCTCTTGAGGGCCTTTAAAGCTGTCTCTGCCATTGTACTAATGACAACACCAGGTCTCTGAAAACCACAAGCTGCACGAATTACCCTGATGGGGGTCGTGCTGCCACGTTAGGAGTCTATTTAGTGGTCACTGATCTTTATATTTGCAAGCAGAAAGAGTCTTATTTTGAAGGTACAGTAATAATTTAACTTGTACTGGTCATTTGCTCAAAAACATGACTTTTCTTAAAGTAAAGGTACTTAACTCAAGCAACTTCAGATACACACAGAATGGGATTTTACACATGTTGGACAGAAATAAGAGAATCAAGCCACGACCAGAAAGATTCCAGAACTGCAAAGATGTTTTTGATTTGATCCTAACGTGTGAAGAAAGAGTCTATGATCAAGTAGTAGAAGGTAAGGACCTTGACCAAGTTAACTTAAGTGCTGCTTCCCTCCCCCCACCCCTGCACCCCCCCTCCTTTCTGGAGTCCTTCACAAACCTGGGAACATCTCTGTCCCCTCTGACTCCTGCCGCTGGCACACCAGCAGGGCCCAGAACTCATGGTCCGTGGACGTGGACCTTATTCAGCCATCACTTTTCTGGTGCATACTTCTGAAAGATGCTGGTGTTGGCAGCTACACAGAATGTGTACGTAGAGCAGTTTTAAGGGCTGACAAAAGGAGATAGCAAGCATTTGGAGAAACTCACATCCATGCTGGGTTTGGAAATGCTTACGGATCTAGAAAACCAGCAAGTGGCATGTGATAAGCGTTTTGTCACCCTGGGTTGATGGAGCAGCTAAGCTGTCTTCCTATACAGTTTCCCTTCCCAAGATGTCCCGTGACCTACCAAGCAGTTTATCCACAATAAATACCTCCTGTACAGGTGGAGAAACTGTTCTTGAGCGTGGTTAACACTCTGCAAACGTGCTACAGCTTTGCCCTTAAATGAGTCAAAGTGGGATGTGCCAGAAGAATCTCAATTGGGGACCGGGTTGTGCACGAGCACCGTGCAGCAACGCTTGGTGTGAGCTCCCTGCCAGTCATGGGGTTTCAGCAGTGACTCAGCTCCTGGGCTGAGAACCCACAGGCTTATGTGGGGTTTAAAGTGTTTCCTTTCCTTTCAAAGACCAGCCAACTGTCTTAGTGTCATACTCATTCTTTAAAAGGCTGGTGCCTTGCCTTTTTTGATCCTCGGTGGTCATGTCACGAACAATACAGAACACGATACGTTGGGGCTTCTGTGAGCTGAGCAATTAGTGTTCTGAACGTTTGAGTGAAGCGTTTGGAAACGTGTTGGTAAGTTCTAAGAGCAGCTGCGCTGGTACTTGAATGGAGCGTCAAGTTCAGCATGTCTCCCATAGAAAGCAGCTTGCACGCTGATGCCGTAGGTGGGTATCCTGAGGAAGGGAGGTGAAGAGCAACCACTTGCTAATTTTCCAGTTGTGCATCTCTAGCATCATGGTAATGCCCTTCATAACTGACCAGTGAAAGGAAGAAGGCTGGAGTGCTCCCACGTGGCTCTAGATGTGAAAGATTTTAAAACGGAGGCCTCAACAAATTTGCCAAAACGAAGTTGCTGAACGGTGTTAGGAGAGAACAACTTGTAGCTTAAGAAGCTTAGAGAGGCGTAACAATAATACATGGATAGATTAGTAGGAGAATTACATTTTATTTTTCCCCTTTCACCCCCTGTTAATAAGCAGAACATATGAAAGCTAAAATTTTCTAATGTGACTGTCAGTGCTCAACTTGTAGGAGGTCACCGTGCAGTTTGATTGTCAGTGTTGGATGGACAGTCCTTTTTTCTAAAGAATGGGCAATTAAAATTCTCCAGGTGAGGAAGCCCAAAATCATTCTTGACTTTCAAGAATCTTGATCTCTATCTTTAAAGACTGTCAGAGGAAAGGTGAGCAGTAACTTCTCTTGATCAAGATAAACTGTCATTACCCTTCTACAAAACTGGATTCTTTTGTTCTGAAAATCCATCTCTTCATTTTGAAATAAGAGGGACTCTTGTTAAAGACAATATGAAATAAACTATTTTGCAAAAACAAGTTTGGAGAAAGCAGAGGCGGACAGTGCTCATGTATTTTTAAAATCTTATGAATACTCTGTATAAAACATGATACCATTCCACCCAAAGTGTTGCTGTTACGTGTGTTTTGTTTTCAAATAGATTTAAATTCCAGAGAGCAGGAGACATGTCAACCAGTACATGTGATCAATGTGGACATTCAGGATAACCATGAGGAGGCAACCCTGGGTGCTTTCCTTATCTGTGAGCTCTGCCAGTGTGTAAGTAGCGAGGGCTCCTCACCTGTGGGTACCTTGCACCCAGTGACTGCACAGGGGTTGGGGGTTGCTTAGTCCTTCTTAAAGGTGCTGCCTATTGCAAAAATTGTTCCGGTAAAATCCGTGTCGAGAGACGAAAATTTCCAAAATCTTTCGGTTACCTGTGGAGCTGTTGTGCAAGTGGGTGACTTGCTACTGAGTTTGTGGTTTGCGAAGCGGACTCTGCATTTGCATTCAAAACCAGCGCGTTGATAGCTTGCATAGAAATCAGTATTGCAAAGCACTGCACGTAACCGTTACCCGCGTGGAGCCCACACTCCAAACACTTGGGTTTTGGCAAAGCCCTCTATTTCCAAAGCAGTTGTAATAACGTGGGTTTTAAACATCAGGGTTGCATTCTGAATCACGATATACTGGCAAAACATCCCATGTAGGTGTGTTTTGTAGGACCACCCTGTTGCGTGTATGATGGGGAAGAAAAAAAAATACGTTTCTGTCATCCGTTAACTGGGGACCTAGCTTGTGAGGCTGAAATTGGTGCACTCCAACCAGTCGCTGTAACTGTCGAGACAACAGGGAAAGGGTCCCTGGCCTTTACAGTGCACAGGTTGATGAGTTTATAGAACCATTTACGTTGGAAAAGACCTTAAAGAGCCTCAAGTCTGACTGTTAACCCAGCACTGCCAAGCCCACCAGTTCAGCTATTCCAGCGTGGCGATGGGCTGGTTTTTCACTCCAGACCGTGTCATCTATTCTGGTCTTAACTCCTTTCCAGATTCAAAAAGCCTAAGAGGGTTCAAGGACTTGAACTTGTAGCCATCTGCTCAGTGTGCTTGTATCTGAAGCTTCCATTTGCTACCCAGTGAGGATGGATGTTACCTACTCAACAAAGTACTAGTTAACTGCCGGTTCAGTGGGTTGGAGAAGGAAGGCTGTGCAGATAAATGTGATGCTGAATGTTTGGGAATACTGGGAACCTCAGTAAAGCACCCAGCGCTGCACTGCTTGGTGCAGCCTGCTGGTTTAGATGGCACAGGGAGCCAAAAGCATGGAATTATTACAGTTTTCTAAACTACATCATGTCTTTGGAGTCCGGTTGCTTAGTATTTTTTCTCTTCTAGATACAGCACACAGAAGACATGGAAAATGAAATAGATGAGCTGTTACAGGAATTTGAAGAGAAAAGTGGAAGGACTTTTCTTCATACTGTCTGCTTTTATTAAAGCACTTCTGTCTCCTAGGCCTTAATACAGATGAGGGAAGCATGTGTTTAAAACTGATTATACTGTATTTTCCTGGAAAATGAATATTGATCATTTTTTGTTTGTTTGTTTAAAACCTCCTTTTCAATGTCTTTTTTTTGTTTTGTTTCAGGTATTCTGTCACAGGTAGGCAGAGATACTGGTTGGGGTTGTACATATGAGATGATAAAAAGTATACACAAAGGCCACCTATTTAAAAATGAAAACCAAGGGTTTTTTTTAAATCCTACTTTAATTATTGCAAGTAGGTTTTTAATTATAAAGAGAATGTTTCTTGAATTTAAGTTTATAATGTATTTTTCCAGCTTACAAATTTATTTTATTTCCGTTGTGCTTTTTTTTTATTATTATTTTGATGTGACAGAATGGCTGAACTATGTGAGGATGTGAATGGAACAATGAAAAAACGAGTATCTGTATATTGTTAGATATAAAGTTGGAAGCATCCAATAAAAATTAAAAACCTGTAAGTTTGTCTTGTCTTCAAGATAGAAGCCAAGTAGGTGTGACTGTCCTCTGCGAGGTAAAGCACAAAGTATCTGCAGTAGCACAAGAATGCTTGTTCCTCCAGCACGGCTCGGAGAGGATGGTAACAGCAAGAAGACCTTGATAGGAATTAAAAGGCCTGGTCCGTGCCCCTTGTTCGGGGAGACGATATAATGCTGTGTGTTTGGGCAGCTTGTAATGATTTTTGATCGCTAAAGTGAACTGCTTCTCTGTGTCAGGGCATCTGCTGGGAAATCTTTTGGGATCTTCATGGCTTTTTGAGTTGTCATGTGTGAGATTAGTACGACTGCGAGGCTGTAACTAGCAGTCGGGGCCAGTTGTATGTTCACTTTCTATAAGGAAAATGGGGAGAAAGAGCAAACACTGCTGGCAACAGAAATGGTTTCAAGTTTGGTGTGGTTTTTTTTCAACTGAAGTATCTTTTGGATAGAAGCATTTTCCTCCCATACAGAAATAGTGAACGTGCTTGAGTGGCTCAGAATCCAGAAACGGAGTATCTGTATACAAACAAAGCAAAACCTCAGACTTCTATTTGTTCAAACTGATAAAAGTGAAAACTAAATTATTAGACGTTCAAAATGTGAATGTTAAATGTCTTGCTGCTTGCGGGCAAGAGAAGATCTTAAGTTGTGATGTTAAAGGAACCTGTAAGTGATTTGGAGCAAATGAGGTCTTTGCGCTCTTTAATACTTGGATATGGGAAAACATCATCATGCTAAAGGTGGAGTAGCATGAAATGGGTTTGAGCTCTTGGCTTCTCTCTCGTTCTGTCACTGACCTCTGACAGCACACATGAATCACCTAATTTTCCTTAACTTTGTTTTGCACATGCAGAAAGTTAGTGTTAAGTGCTTTCTCTCAATTCAGGGTGATGTTACCCATCTATGCTGTGTATGTGGTCAGTCACGGGGCGATGCTACTTAACCTCTTCCCCTGAACACGCTCATGTATGTTAAGACATCTGCTTCACACCTGAAAACTGCAAGTCCTTCTCGGAAACTGCTTCTTTGTAGTTGCAGATCTTGAAGTCTTGTTGAGTCAGGCCCCCAAAGAAATCCTGTACCTCTCTACTCTTGGGATCTGGGGGTTGGCTTCAACTGCCTTGTGGGAGAACTTAGACCTCTGCCAGCTCAGCCCATGTCCTGGACAGTGTCCAACTGGGTCACTGCATCAGACTCGGGTCCCAGGGATGTTTAATATCCCTGGATTACCTGTGCTGGGTTTTTTTTCTTGTTAAAAATGTTTAAAGCAAAAATTTTGCGGATAAATGAATGAATGGATCAGGACAGTTAGGGGATGGGGAGGTCAGCAGTGAGGTTTGCAGGGTGTCTGTTTTCCAGTTGGCTTGTCCTGTCCCATTTTGTTTCTGGAGACTCTGTATTTGAAGGATTTCATTCAGCCTCTGCTGCTTCTGCTCATTTGTCTGCCTGATACCATTGCTTGTTACCATGGGGATATTTACAGCCAAAGGAAGATGATGATTCTATAAGGGCTGAACTGCTTTAGTTGATGTCTTTAAAAAGACATTTCAAGCAAGCACAGTGCTGAGTATTTTGAGCAGAGTTTTCCTTTCCTGTGCTGTGTCGGTACTGAAGTCTACTCTCTGGCAAGGTGAAACTTGGACAGTGTTTGAAAATGTTTTCTGCTTTCAACTTAATTCATGCTGTACAGAGCGCTCTGTGGTTATTTTATATTAAGGCAGTAAAAACCCAAGCAGGATGTTTTAACCCGTGTTTTGTGTGTGCGTGGACATTTACAGCCATGTCCTTTTTATTGCATAAAGATTATACTTTTCAGGTGTGTAATTGGCATTGTGGCTGCCGCAGTTCTAAGTATGGATTAATTAGTAGAACTTCGGTTCACTGCCTCTCTTCAACTGGAATGAGAAGCCTTGGTCTAAAACCACGATGGAGCACGCCAGGTGTTACAGAATCGTTCTTTCATTCCTAAGTGTTCTGTTCGTAAGCAAAAGCAACTCTGGGAGCTTGCCGTTTGTTTATTTACCAGCGTGCAGAAAGACGTTTGACCAGATGGATGGATGAGTGACCCCGATGGACAGGCAAGTATTGTGAGTGGTCCACGGTCTAGATCCAAGTATTTCAAATTTCTGTGAGCAAAACTTGTTCTTTAGCTAAAGTTGTTCTTTTACTCTGGTATGTTATTTCTCATTGAACTTACAGGTCAGTGAAAAATGTATGCATTTATATAGTTACTTTGTCTCTGTACGCTTCATTTGCATTGAAATCCACAATGAAGCTCAGTTTATACAGGAATTTTATGAGATCCTCATCTTGTTTGAGAGATGTCTGTATTAATACACACGCCAAAATATAGGTAGGTATAAAATAAACTGGCTAAACACAAAGCAAAAGTTACTTTCTGTGTCAAGAAGCAACTTCAAAAGAAACTTGGTTTAAAGGAAATGGGGAAAATAATGTATTTTTCCTTTTAAGAGTGGGGTGGCGTATACATGATGATGGCGTGCTCTTCCCTGCCTGGCAGGCGCATTGGTACTCGTGTTGGTGAGGATCGGCATTGAAAGGTGGCCCCTCTCTTTTGCAGTGCTGTACTTGACAGTCTTTGTGTTGGATGGAGGGAAGCAATGAAGGGTTAACGCCTTGCGAGCACAGGCTGCAGGTGGGGGGGGATTTCTGCTGAGAGTTTTCAGCTCTCCAGGCTGTTCTCCCCTTCCCATGAGGCCAGCAGAGGTGGCTTTAAAATGCAGATTCCTCCCAGAGGTTCCCTCTGCCCTTCCTAAACGTAGTGATGATGTTTTGTCAGTGCATTTTTCACTTTTTTTTGACTTTCTATGAAAGGCCATGTTGATGACAGAGTAGTACCTATTGAGGTCCGCTTATGAGACTTTGCTCTCTTGCTGCCATGAAGTCGATGCTACTTTCTGTGTGGGCAGATCTTTGCCAAGACCTTTCCATCTCATCCCAGCCCTCTGTGGATCCTATCCATATGGCACGGAGCAGTAGAGCCCTGTTCACTTCTGGTTTGCAGACTGTTTTTCTTTCACCCGAGTCACTCCTCATTGTGTGTCTGTTTTCTGTGTTCCTTGTCTTGAGATGTTCATCCTGTTCCTTAACGTTCTCCTTTCTGTCAGAGACATCGGCGCGTCTTTTGTATAAGTTTCTGTAAATAAAAGCTGTTGATTAAAGAGCAATGTCTTCTCACCTCTCTGCACTCCTGGTGTCTTTATCCATGAAGCTCTCCGCTTCTTGGCATCCTTCGCTTGCCTGTAAGGCTCCGTGAATAAAGCAATGCAGATAATGCAACCAGGCTGCGCTGGGTGGAAAAGAGCGTTCTTCCCTAGGTTTCGATATCGCTGGATCCGACTGTGCAAAGATCAACCATCCGAGCTGGATTTCCCCACTGCAGCACCCTAATGAATTTGTTGCCAGGCAGATTATCCAGTTTCAACTTACCTTTCTCCTAAGCTCCTACATTTATAAGAAAGAGATCAGTAAAGACAACTGCAAATCTTGTACCAGCACAGGAACTGGGAAGAGAAGAGGGGAATAAAAAACAATCGGTAGGACAGCTGAGTGGGCTCTTACGGAGGAGGGGGGAAGGGAAAAAGGAGAGAAATGCTTGCTGTAGTTGTTAGACTCGTGTGAGCACTGTGGAATGCCGGCTGAGGTCTGTGCATCCCTCAAGGAGAGCGGAGGGAGACTGTTCCTGAGAACAGGGCTTGGGATAATATTCTGACCTGGGGCTGCATACTCACAGGGAAAAAAAAAACCACCAACCAATCTGAGGTCGTTCCCATGTGGATCTTTCTGGTCCATTTTATCATCTTTGCCAGTGTTGCTGGGGTTTAAAAGGTATTTTGCAAGGAGGGAAGGATGCCCTCAAGCACTGAGAACAGGAGGGGGCTGGGTGGTGGGGCCGGGGCTGGGTTACAGCAGAGGTGGGCACGAGAGGAGGTTGGGTGATGGCACCAGGTCGTGTGGCAGGGCTGGGTTGAAGCAGAGGAAAAGGCAGCGGCCGCTTGATGGGGAATTGGTCTGATGCTGCTGAGATCTGGTTGTGCAGACCCCGGTCTGGTCTGTGTGAGGGCAGTGGGGACGGCACAACCTGAGGCTTGAAGCTGAACGGGAGCCCCAGGTAGTGTTGGTGCTTGTTTTCAACAAGTAGCAGCTTTCCTCTAGCCATAGTAAAGGTCAACAAACCCATTGCAAACTCTCGCGGTGGCAACCCAGAGCTGAGTCTTTGGACGGTCTTTGGCCATGCAAGTCTGATGCCACTTTTGCCTGAGTACAGTCAGTCCCTGCTGCCTCTCCTCAGTAGGTGGGAGTCACTGGGGACACCTCTTGGCCTTCTGTCCCTTAGGCATTAGATGAAAGGCCAGACTGGTTGGACGCCACGTGTGGCCTGGGGTGGTTCTTGGGTCTCCAAGCCCGTGGCTGCTCACAGCCTGATGTGCACTAGCGCTGGGTGGGACGGGGATGCTGCTGGTGGCTTGTTTCTGCACGAGCAGGTGGCCTCCTTGCTTGCCCAGGTTGCTTTGCAGTGGGATCCCTGCCACGGCTGTGCAGATCCCATCGCTTCCACCCCGGCTTGCCGGGAAGAGCTTCTGCTTGAGAAACTCGGGGAAGAGTTTGTAGCAAGGCGAAGGAGCAAATCTGGATGTGGTGGGGTCAGGAGGGTGGGATGGGACAACCTTTACAGGGTCCAGCCAAGTCTGGACACGTTGAAAACGGGGTGGTAAGAGCAAGGAGGGCAAGCGTTTGACTGACACGCTGCGGTGAAGCCAGCGTGAGGTGTCCCTGGCTGCGGAGTGGCAGGTGTCACCGGCCCCCTGCCAATGGAGGGAGGCTGAAGGAGAAGGAATTTCGGGTAGGATTCAGTGCCACTGGAGATCGTTGACTCTGCGAGGCAACTGGATTTGATAAAGACTGGTGATCTCGTGGCCAGTCTCCATGTTTGTGGCCCAGTGAGCCTGTTGGATGAGTAAACCCTGTACTGTGGGCAGCGCCAGCGTGTGAGGGGGGACCCTTGCCCTCTCCCAGCCCTTAGCCCCCCTTTTGCCCAGGACTGAGCCACCGGCTGGCTGCAGGCAGCTATACTATATATATACTATATATATACAGCTATACTATATATATATAGGCGGGAGGTCAAGGGCACTAGGTGCAGCGGGGCCTGCAGTGTACACAGCACGAAATGATCGGAGCGGCGGTGTTTGGGGTGCCTGTCAGCCAGGGCTTTTGCTCCAAAAGGACAACAAGGGCAGACGTGCCGAGGAACCCGGCTTATGCCGGCGTCAGTGACAGAACCTTTCCGCAATGAGAGCCGACCCCGCCTCATCCGCGGGGATGGCTGGGCCACCAGAGCCCCTGGCTGGTGGCCAGGCAAAACTTCGGTTGCACAAAATTCCTTGAGGCTTGTCTACAAATTGTCTGTTCTGCGATTTTATTTTTTTTTATTTGGCTGTTGCTTTAAAAATCCCTGTTTTTCTACAACTAAGCAGAGTAACTAGCTGCATTATCCCTGCATTACTTTTACTGAGGGCTGTGTAGGGATGGTGGAAACCGCCTCCTAGCTCAAGGAGAAGTGGAAGCAGCTCAGGACAGAGGGGTGTTAGAGGAAGGAACCTGGTGGGCTGGGCAGGATTGGGGCGAGAGGTGCCTTCCCAGCCTCGCTGCTCTTTTGCATGAAGAGCCTGGCTTCTCAAATGTTTCATGTGTGTGGTTTAATATAAAAAAAAAAAAAAAAAATCTGCAGTGCAATCTGTGCTCTAATTTGAGGACACCATTTAGTGATTTTAATTGTGTGGCAGTATTTTGGTATTTTCAATACCCAATAGTAGGTTAATGACTGTTCCTTGAAGAATGGAGTTTATATAACACAAGTCATTACATAAGGAGGCTGATTGTGGCCTGAGGAACAGGAGGAAAACAAATATGCGAGAATGCAAAACCCAGAACATGCAAACTCTACCTGGGCCCGAAGAAGCCTAAAAAATGAGCGATACTTGAGTGTCAGCAAGGTGAGTGTAACCTTGAGGAAGGCTGAGGACTTGGAGGCGAAGGCACGACAGCACGTAACCATCAAGCTATGTGCTACCACGCATTTCCCACGTGGTGGCTGTGATCTGTTCATCCAGATTGCACCGTCTACATTCAAGAGAGCAACAAACAAGCCAGCAAAAAGTTATTGCCTGGTCACTTATTTTCTTGTATTTTTTTTTTCCCAGAAGCTCCTAAACCTTGGCCTGAATTGGACTGACCATGGTGAAATAAAACCGTGGCAGAACCTGAAGCACGACCTTTTGCTCGGACCTTAGGTCTCAGGTTTGAGAGATGGGATGAATTTTTAGATGGGGTAATTTTATTTCTGTCGCAGAAGTGAGGGGGTCCCCGGTGTCTGCAGCCCCCTCGCTTTTCTTAGTGGGGGGGCAAGATGCTTGGCAGAGGTGGGGGTTGCTCCCTGCTGGTGTGGACCTTAGGTCTCAGGTTTGAGAGATGGGATGAATTTTTAGATGGGGTAATTTTATTCCTGTCGCAGAAGTGAGGGGGTCTCCGGTGTCTGCAGCCCCCTCGCTTTTCTTGGGGGGGGGGGGAGGGAGGCAAGATGCTTGGCAGAGGTGGGGGTTGCACCCTTCTGGCGTGCTGGAAGAAGGGCTGGCACCCAGCGCCTCCCCTGGGTGCCCCTCCAGGCATCTTCCCGAGGTGGGGGGGCTCAGACCCAGGCCAGCTTGGGGGTGCAGGGCTGCGAGCCTCCCCCGCCTCCCTGCTAGCCCGCGGGATGCGGAGTGATGCGCGGTGGAGTGCGGGGCTCGGACCGCACCCGCAGCCCTTGGGGGTGAGGGGCTGGTCCCCTGGCCCCTCCGGGGTGCGAGGAGGACGGGGCCGACCCCGGGCGGGAGGAAGGGCGGGGTGAGGATGGCGTATGGGACTCCGAATGCGGCCAAGCGCCGCTGCCGGGGCTCCGCTCGGGGAAAGCCCCGCAAGGGCAGGTCCGCAGAGCTGCCGCCGCGGCTGCCGCTCGCCATGAGCCGCTCCCGGAGCAGCGCCCTCCCCACGTAGGTAAATGCCCGGGGTGGGGAGGGGGCGGCCGGCTCCGCCTGGGCGCTTCTCCCCGCTGCAGCCCGCAGCCCCCCCCCCCGCAGCCGGCGGCGCGGAGGCACCCGGGCCCGGAGGGGCTGGGCCGGGGGCTTCCAGCGCGGAGCCAGCAGCGGGGACACGCAGCCCCGGGGTGGGGGGGGGTGGGGGGGTGGTTGATTTTTCAGGGGGGCGGGTTGTGTGTTGGGGTATTTTATTTTTTTATTTTATTTTTTTTTCACCCATCGCGAGGGGGGTGATATTGGGGAGGGTCGAGGAAGAGGATGCAATGAGGCTCCGCCGGACTGGGCGATTTTTGTAGCCTGCCTCCTCCTCCCCCCAGCCTCCCCCCCCCCCGCCCCCCCACTACCCCCCCCCCCCCCCGGTTTTGGCTGGCTCGCTTTCCAGTTGCTGCATGAAGGGCTGTGCTTGTGGCGGTGTGTGCCCGCTCCCGGAGACGTGGCGCACCTCCCTCGGCTGAGGCCGGGGGGGAGGCCGGGGGAAGGGGGGGGTAATATTTTTTTTAAATTATTTATTTATTTTGCTTTTTTATTTTTTAATTTTTTTTATTTTTTTTTTTATTTTTTACCTGTCACGTTTGTCCTAGAAAAATAATTATTAAAAAAATATAAAACGGGCAGGGCGAGGGAGCCCGAGGCATCCCCGGCACGGGGGAGTGCGTGTGTGTGCGCGGGGGGCGCCCCGCCGCCCCCCGCACCGCAGCGTGCGGGCGCTGAGCGCGATGCGCCCCGGGCTCGGCTCTGCGGAATAGCGCGGCCGCCGCTCGCTGTCGGCGGGCTGGGGGCGGACGGACCCGACCGCCGGCAATTCCCTCTTGATGTCCATGAATGCAAACACCATGATTTTCATGATCCTGGGCGCCTCTATCGTTATGGTAAGAGATTTTGCTTATTTCCCTACCCCCCCCCTTTCCCCCCGCTCCCTGCACTGTCCCTTAGCCTGTGCACCTCCGTGTGTGTGCGTGTGTGTGCATGTGTGTGTGCCCCGTCAGCCACCAAAGATTATTTTCTTTACGACTGCTTCAGTCTTTGGCAATCAAACTAGAGTCAATGTTTTATTCCATCATCCAGAGTTGACCAGATGCCTTGGTTATGGGCTCTTACAGGCAATAGCTTGCTTGATGGACATGAATGCGTTGTTGGACAGATTTCACAATTACATCTTACCGCATCTGCGAGGGGAAGACCGAGTTTGTCACTGCAACTGTGGAAGGTAAGTTACCTGCACATCTCTCTCACCTGGGCCCCCCCCAGCCCCTTCCCACCTCCTCTCATCGGGAAGGCACCGCGACGTGCTGGCCAGGCTACCATTTTTGCATTCCGGCTGTGTCTCACCTTCCTCAGCAGCTCCTGCATGAACACAGGGGTGGCTTTTTTTTTTTTTTTTTCTTTTCGGTTCGTTGGGGTTTGTTTTTTGTGTGTGTGTGTTTTCCTTTTTTTTTTTTTTCTTTTCTTTTTTTTTTCCCCCGGAAGAAGAGTTTTCTGTGGCCCTGGAAGTCAATTTTCCTTTGTGTGGATGCTTGTGTATATGCATCTGCGAACCTTGGGAAAGTGAGTAACTTTCGTTTAATCACTTGTCATTTTGCCTTTGGTGCCGCTGGGCTGGCATTTGTCAGTCGGGTTGCGGTCTGGGTGTTGCGGTTGGTGGTTGTGTGGCTTAAATGAGGTTTGGAGAACTGTGGCTTAAAGGGAATGAGGTTTGGAGAACCGAGAGGCTCTGTGCCCAGGAAGGAGCGTTGCTGTCTAGGACAGCATCACTTGGAGGCTTCGTAATCTTTGATCAGCTTTTAATTCCCTGGAGCTTTTCTCCCAAGAGTAGTAACGATGCTGGACAGAGCACGCTGAGGTGGCCGGTCTGGGCTTTTGCGGAGCGTTTAGTAAGCTAAGAGCATCAAAGCGGATTCTATGGCAGGAGTAAGTAATGCCTTTGCTGTGTGCAAGTTTACAACTGGACAGATACCTGCCCCTCTCCGTGGCTGTGTGGCGATGCTGAATTCTCCTGACCAACGCAGCGCTTCTTGTGTCGTGTGTGATCGCAGGGGTGCTCAGCCTGGAACTGCGTTCGGCTGCTCTCTGTCACAGCCCGGGGACTGAGTAGTGGGGAGGTGAATGTCTCTGTCCTCAACGTGGCTGTTGTGCTCCTCACCCTGTGCTCCTGGAGGCCTCGTTCCCCTCCTGTGCTTGGTTACTCACTGCCTGCTGGAGTTTCTTGTCTGTGGGGGAGTAGAGCAGCACGAGGCTGTGCCAGCTAAAGGACAGGCTGGGGGAGCCCTCCCCTGCCACAGCCAACGTTCAGGTTGAGCTTTGCTCCTCTCCGAGCTGCCTCTGGAACCAGCTGCATCCTGTCTCCCAGGCGTCACGTCCCTCTGGTGTCCCTGGCGCGGGAGCTAAGCTGGAACTGGGATGTGCGTAGCTTAACAAAGGGAAACTGCTTTGCCCTTCCATTCTGCTTCGCCGTAGCCTTTCTCCCCACGGTTCCTCCTCGCACTCCTGGGGCAGGGCAGCAAAGAAGGTACAAGCAGCACCCCTGGGGCCAAATACAGCCAGGGCGATCTAGTGAGCACGCCCTAAATACCTGGCTCCTTGAGCACCGCTGCGTTCAGGTCCATTGGGAAGACTGGACAAGAAACATCCACAGTGTCTTTGACTTTTTTTTTTGGCAGGGATTGGCTTTTTCTAAGGTAATTTTTTGGACACTCCTTGATGTTTTTCAGCAGTTTAAGAGTTTCCCCTGCCTCTTCAGCCAATCTTTCTTTTTACTTGTCACAGCTGTGTTCAGTGGTGGTGAAAATTGGCTGCTGGTAATAGGCTTTAACATCCTCTGGAGTTGCTGGGGAGTGTCAGGTCTCACTGGTGTTGTGGCAGTGTCCCTTCTGGCCAAGTCTGAGAAGGTGGCAGGGGCACTCCTCTCTCTTCTTAACTGTATGTCTGCAGAGATGCTGTTGAGGCAGATAAATTGGCCATGGCACTCTCCCCAGACATAGTTAGGTCATTTCTTAGAAAGTGCACAAAACAGCTTCCAAATTGTCCAGCGTGGATCTGAGATGAGGCAAGACGTGGAAGTTTTAGGTACGTGCCTTAGGTATGTCGAAGCGATGCTCTTGCATATCACACCGGCCTCAGCTCCTGGGCACGGGCTCTTGCCGTGCACAAGCATTTGTTTCAACCTGCTCATCCGCTGGCGTAGAGGACGCTGGCACAAAGCATCCTCATACTGCGGGACTTCGCGTGGCCTCGTGCTAAGGTTTCGCCTGCGAACCTCACCTGCTCTCTGAGCTCTGACCTGCTGCCCAAACGCCGGTGTTTCGAGTTCTCTGATGCATCAGGTGATGCTGAACGTGCCCTGTCCTCTTTGCCAGCTGTCCATGTGCTCCAAGCACTGGCCTTCAGTGTGAGCCCTAGGCAGTTCTGCCTTGCGCTAGGCAGGGATGCGTCCTGGCGCAGCGGTACCAGGGGCTGATACCCGGGTCTTAATTTGCCCATAACCAAAGGGAGCCCTTGGAGGAGGGAACTGGCTGCAGTTCAGGCTGTGGCAGGGAGGGAGGGGGAAAATGAGTACGTGTTGCAGAAATGGAAGGAGGAATTGGAATAAATGAAGACTGATGTCAATAGGCTGAGCTGCTGTGATGCCTGGTTTTCCCCCCTGCCTTAGCCTAGGTTGTGGTACCGGTCACCCCAACTAATTCATTCAGGAATGTTTTCCCTCCACTCTCCTGTTCTGGTTGTATCGTTTGTCAGGGTAACGGGGTGGCCCCCTTCCCCAGAGATGCTCTACCATGTCCAAGCACCCCAGGTTGGACTGGGAGTACCTGGCCGTGGGCATCCAGCGTGCAGCAGGATGTGCTCTCCAGCAGGAACTGGAATCTGTGCCGAGCTTGTGTTGGCACGAGGGGCTGGGAGCTGTGGTGGTACTGGTGGTGGCCCTGGGCAGCGAGGGCTGACTCTGCCGGTGCCTCAGGTGCCCGCTGAAGCCAGCTGTGCCAGGGAATTTGGGGCTCCATGCTCTGCCCCTCCCAGGCCTCTATGTCCCACCTCATCCCTGCAAGGCTCCCAGGAAAAAGCCCAGACGTCAGCCCTTGGCTGTCCCTCCTGCTCTGGGATGCTGGAGTGCCCTTCCCAGCCAGGAGACTGGGAAGACTGGAGGCAGCCTGGGGCCTTTGGCTCAGATCACAGCAGGCAGGGGGGAGCAAAGTGTGTCTGCAGCCCACGTCCCCGCTCCCTCAGCAGCGGGATGGGCCCTGGCTGTTTCCAGCTCCCTCTCCTCACTTGTTTCTGTCCACACGTTCTGTTCCCTGGGGAGCGGTGGCTGGGATGCGCTGGCTCTCCCCCCGGCGCTGGTCCATGGTGGGATGCTGGCAGGCAGCAGGACGAGCCGTACTGCAGGGTGCCCCGGTCCCTGCCCCCATTTTGGTGGCTCTAGGCTCACTGGAGCCACCCGGGTGCATGGCCAGCAGGACAGGCTGTTCTGGCTGTCTCCTCAAAGCGCTCTTCAGGTTGCATGGAGGCTGTGGCTGGGGTCTCTAATCATGGGCAGCGATGTGTCTGTGTCTGGACTCTGCCTCTTCTCCTCTCCGGGTCGGAGGGGCTGTGTCCAGCAGGAAGGTCCCAGGACAAAAGAAAGGGAGAGCTGGCTTGTGGCACCCTGTCCACTCCTTCCTGAACCCCTGCCTCCTGGGATCCTGCAGCGGGGGACCGTACTCTGGTTTTTCCCCCACGTTCCTAAGTGCTCGGTGTGTTAGCAGTGACTGGGGACAGCCACCAGGGTCAAGACATTTGGGGAAGAAAACCAGCCTCATCCTCAGGCGCTGCTGGATGCAGGACACTTGGTGCCACCAGGGCTGGTCCCACCCTCGCTGTGCACATCCCTCTGGGGTCGTGGGGGCTGCGTGAGGCTGAAGCTGTTGCTTGTCACCTTATGCCAGGGGAAGGTAGCAGTTTGTTGAGGCAAGTGGGACCTTGCGATGCTGGGCCCTGGGAGGGGCTTTTTCAGGTCTGTGATATCAGGATTTGTGGCCTCTGGCTGGGCACAGGAGAGCTGAGGGTGCTTGGGAGGGTGGTGCTGTGCCAAGGGGTCAGCGCCAGCCCGTGGCTGCAGGGACGGACCCCGTGGCAGGCTGTGTGGTGCTGGGAGGTGATGCTTTCTGCAACTGCAAGCTGCCCTGCTCCCCCGCCCAGTGCAAAGAAACAGATGGTCAAGGCTGCTGCATCTTTGCGGTCTGTTAAGTGGCAACGTCCAGCAAACCGCCGTTTTGGCTTTGGGTGAGCCTGGGCTGGCCAGCGCCTTTGCCGTAGGAGCAATCCTGCTCTGGGAGTGGAGATGGATAGTCCTCTGGGCTGAGAGTGGTACCCGGCTGTGCAGGTGGGGTGCTGCTGCTGGGCTGAACTGGTGCTCTCCCAGTCAGCTTGCCCTGCTGGCAGCACTCGAGCCGAGGAGGACAAATCTGCCAGAGCCTCTGAGGCTGGTCAAAACGTGTCTGCAGCTGTTCCAGGGGAGAACAGTTGCTGGGGAAGCAAAGCTGGTGTAGTGATGGTGCATGGAGTAAGAACATCAGCAGGGAGACAGGGCTGGAGCCGATACTGAGCCTGCACAGCCGTGCCTGGTACGACAGGGACTGTTCCTCTCCTAACATCTGCCTCCTCGCTGGAGGAAGAAGGGGTGACAGCCACATTTACACTCCTGCTGGCTCCTGTCGATGCCATGTAGGAATGTGCCTGCTGGAGCAGATCCTTCAGGGAGCTTGGCACTCTGTCCTCAGCATGTGGAGATAGTCAGGCTGTCCAAATGACTGTGCTGGGGCCTGCTGGCGTGCAGGCTCTGGTCCTGCCTCCCTGGGATGTACCCCTTCCCCGAGGGAGCAGGGCTGGGGAGGACCGCAGAAGCACGGCGCTGCCCCAGTCCAAATGTTTCTGTCCCAGCCAGTAAAGGGTCCTCTCTGGAAGCAGAGAGCTGGCAGCAGATCAGGAGCTGGGTGATGTCATGCAAAGGAAAAACACCAAAGGGCGTCAGTGGAGGCAGGGTGAGTTGGAGAGAACAGATGACACCTGCATGGAGCAAGGACCCGTCAGAACAGCCTGGGGGGCTTGGAAGATCCCTGTCTGCGAAAGGACAGGGACCTCAGGAGCTCTGGCATGTGTTCTCCTTGCCACTGACCTTCTGAGTGACCTTGGGTGAGTCTTTCCCTCCCAGGCAAAGTCTCTCCCAGTGAGCAGGGTTAACGAGGGCCAAGGGGAGCATCAGCCTTCCCTGGATGCTGAAGCCCTGCGGCAGGGCTGGGGGCCTGGCCAGCCCTTGGTCAACCCTTCCTCTCTGGGGGATGCTTCAGCCCTGCTATCTCTAGGCTCTGACCCAGGAGGGAAAGTCTCAGGGCAAGGCAGTGATGGAGCGACCGGTGCGGATGGAGACCCTGCAGCACAACGGGCGGCTTCCCAGGAGAGCAGCCGGGCACAGGGTGGGAATGCGGGAGGTGGCTGCTGGCTGGGGCTCTGCCCTGATGCTGGGGACACTGGCAGCACCAGTGACCAGGGGAGGATGGCTGGTGGTGCCGGGGTGGTGCTGTCCTGGGGAAGCATGGGTTTGAGTAACGCTGCTCGCTGGGCTGTGCCCGTGAGGGGCCAAACGCTGCCCTCCACACTCAGAGGAGGGACAGGCAAGGCTTGTCCCAGGCCACCAGCCCTGCTGGGGGGAGGGATGCTGCAGGCACAGTTTTGCTCTGGTTCCTCCTTTCCCAGACACTCTGGAAGTCAATAAACCTCTTTGTCCCCAGATCCTCTGTGGATGCGCTGGGAGGGCTCATTGCCTTTGGAGGCCACCAAGCCTTTCCAGGGCTTCTGGTGGCCGCTACAGTGTGAAGGGTCCCAGGGAGATGTTGTCATCAGTGTGATGGTGCCACCCACCATCACTGGCTTTGCTGGCGGTGGCTGGGAGAGGCGCCGGGCTGTTTGGTGTGTGTGGGGAGAGGCTGCAAGGTCAGGCAGGGATGCAGGACAGGACAAGGGAGGCTCTTCACCTCCCTCCGGCTCTGTGGGGCATGGCCGGGGGCCACGTTCCCCCCAGTCCTGCTGCAGCTGGAGGTGGGGAATGGGTCAGTCCAGCCAGGTTGTGACAGCTGGGACAGGAGCCTGGGCAATGTGACTTGTCTGCTACTGACCGAGACGGCCACCTGCCCAGGAGGGAGCCCAGCCGAGGGGGGACCTGGAAAACGTTAGAGGCAGCGACCAGCTCTTTGCATTTAAAATGACAGATCAGTGGTGCTTTTTTAAAGGCTCCCGTGCTGTGGCTGCAGCAGCCAGCACACGCACAAGGTCACTGGAAGGGACAATAGCGCTTTGGGCAGCTCTGTAGTGACACTTCCCAGCCGCGCTGGCCAAGGCTCTGCCCCAGCCTGCTGCACTGCTTGCCCCGAGGGGGAGGACAGGAGATCTAACCCCCCTTAGTCACACCGACAGGGAAAGGGGACAGGGATGCTACAGACACACACGTGTGCACGGACACAACCACGGCTCTCTTTGTCCAGCAGCTTCAGGTTCTCACCCAAGCCAGGTGCTGTCTAACTGGGGACAGACCAGCAAACCCAGTCTCCCACTTGCTTCAGGAGAGCAGCTGACCCTCCTGCTTTCAGGGGTGTTTCTGGCCCAAAGTGTGCTTACATTTCTTTCCCTACAATTACATCTGCTTCCTGTGGATGTTCCACCACAGCAAGGATGGGCATGGCTGTTCGGTGTGGCTGAAGGTGCGTGGCACGTGGGGGGAGGTGGCGCGTGATCAATCCCATAAGAATAATTTGGCCTGGATCTGTTGTGACAACTGGTACCAGCTTGAACTGCCCAGGAATTGGCCCTCAGGCTATTTGGTACGTCTTCTTGTAAAGAAACGTGGTCTGGACATGGGTTTACTTTTTGAGGACCATGTGTGCTTTGTGGCAGCTCTGTCACGGCCGAGGGTGCTGTGAATCCCATGGTCCTCACACCCACAGCAGTTGTCTGTGATGCAAAGCCAAAGGAGATTTTTAATCTCTTCTCCAAGGTCTTTGGTTGGTGAAGCAGGCGCTGCCGGGAGGGTTATCCCAGCCCCTGGACATCCACATTTCTGAAAACAAGGTTTGGCCAAAATCACTTGCTGTGAGGAGCTGCCCCGGGTTCCAGGGCTGCCCTCCCCAGGAGGGTGCTGGCCGTGGCTCCCACCACCCGCGTGGTGCTCAGCTCGATGGCGACAGCTAAACTTAGAGCTTAGTGTCCAGAGGACAGGGCCGGGCTCTTCTCAGGGGTGCCCAGCGCCAGGACAAGGAGCAATTCTAACAGGAGAAATTTCTTCTGAATACGAGGAAGAACTTCCCTCCATTGAGGGTGACGGAGCAGGGGGGCAGGCTGCCCAGGGAGGCTGTGGGGTCTCCTTCTCCGGAGACATCCAAACCCGCCTGGATGGATCCTGTGCAGCCTGCTCGGGGGGAACCTGCTCCAGCAGGGGCTGGACACGGTGATCCCATGATCCCAGAGGTGCCTTCCAGCCCCACCGTGCCGAGATTCTGTGCGATTCCGTGATACGTTCCCCCGGTGGATCCAGCCCCCAGAGCCCCCAGAGGTCATGTTCCAGTTTCCAGCTCCTTTGGTACGTGGTGGGGACCCTGCACCTTTGTGCACTATTAATAACGCTCTGTGCTGATGTGCCGGTGTCTCTGAATCACTCCTGTGACATCCCTGGGGACTTGAGTGGCCACAGAAAACTTCTGGGGGTCTGTCCCTGTTCTCTTCCCCCTCTCAGTGGCACCACTCCATCCTGTTAAGCCAAAACAAAGTGTAAAGATCCCTGCAGCCCAGGTCTCCCAACTGTTGCGCTAGCAGGAAAAATGTGTCTTCCCTGAGCCTTGCCCAACCTTTTCCAGAAAACTCTGCAGAGTGGAAACCCGGCACTGCACAGAACTACGCTGGGAACTGGGGCTCCCCCAAAACGGCCTGGGGGGTGGCAGTGCAGGACCCCGAGTGGTGGTGCTTTCCTGGGGTGCTTTAGTGACAGGAGGCTTTTATTTTAAGGAAATTTGCACCTGTGATCCAACTTTGATTTCTGATACTTGGAAAATGAAGTTGCCAGATCCAGAGTGGTCGAAGTTTTTGCTCTCTGCTGAATTTTGCCTCTCCTGGATCGGCTTTGGATTTGTCAGTGGCTCCACCATCCAACAGGACTGACCCCCGGCTGTCCCACAGCACCTCAGGCTGGTACAGGGATGCTGTGAGGACTGAATCCTTCCCTACGGAGTGCTGGAAGCCAATGGTCACTTTGTGTGCCCAGCCCACACGTAAGAAAGGGTTAGCCAGGCATCCTTCGATGGAGCTTCTTCCCTTGAGACGTGCCTTCTGGCTCGTGGGCGCGCAGAGGTGTCGGGGCAGTCACACCGGAGATGTGTTGGAAATAGTTGTTGCCAACTTCAGTTGCATCCCAAAGCTGGTGGTGATGTCTTTCTGTCTGCCCCGCTCCATCGGCAGCCTCTAGATCTAAGTGACCTACAGACTCCTTGTGCTGGGGAGCCGGGAGGGGAGAAGGTTCGGGGGGATCTTGTCCGGGTACACAGATACCTGCAGGGAGGGTGTCCTGGCAGCAGAGCCGGGCTCTTTGCAGTGGTGCCCAGTGACAGGACCAGAGGCAATGGGCACAAACTGGAACACAGGAGGTTCTGCGTGAGCATCAGGGAACACTTTTCCACTGGGAGGGTGACTGAGCACTGGGAGAGGTGGCCGAGAGGTTGTGGTCTCCCTCCTCGGCGGTATTTAAATGCTGTCTGAACGTGGTCCTGGGCAGCTGGCGCTGGGTGGCCCTGCTTGAGCAGGGGGTTGGAGCAGATGACCTCCAGAGGTCCTTGCCAACCTCAGCCATGCTGTGATTCGGTGATGTTTATGGAAGCTACAGGGCAGGAGCAGAGACTTGGCCTCTGAGTCTGGACTGGGAAATCACTGGGCTTTGGGGACAGTCCCCCCCACATGGAGAGGGAGCTGCAAACCCCAAGGAGCATCAGGCCCTTCCTGCTGCCCCCGAGGTGCTGTTCAGCCCAGTGATGACTGGAGGAAGCCAGGAGAGCTGGAGGACATCCCACTGCAGTGTGCAGAGTCAGCCTGCTGGGGAGAGGGACGAGGCAGGGAAGAGGTGACTGTGTCCCTTCCCTCGATGCCCTGCAAGCAGAGAACAAGAGCTGTGAAGAAAGCTGGGCTGTGTGGGAGGAAAAAACCTCTCGTGAAACACACGAGGGGAGTGCTGTGTCCCACCTTACTGCAATGCTGCACATGCGTGTGTGTGTGCACGTGCACAAGTGCTACAGGCACGTTCCTGCCCCTGGGGGACGTTTGGCAGTGAGAGGAGCATATGCACTCCAGGACTTTCTTCTGGTCCAGGGCTGAGAGCCTCCGTGAAAAGCACCTCTCGTGGAGGTCGGTCGGCACTGGCTTCCTAGGAATGGGTCTGTCCTCCTGGTGTCTGGGAAGTTTTGCTTCTCTCAGCCCCAGCGATGGCTGCATGTTAGTGACGCTCTGCACGGGGAGGCTTTAGGTAGCCCCGTGGGTTGTGACACGAGGTTGCAGAGGAGCTACATGCCAGCTCCAGCTGAGGCCCTCAAGTTCTTGACCATCTCAAGGAGGCTAGGTTTCTGGAGGTGTTTGTGGACATAGCCCTTGAGCTGTTTCTGTGCAGCAGGCGAAGGGGGAAGCACGGCACGTGGGAGGCACATGCAAGGCTTGTCCTTTCGCCTTCTGCAAAGCCTCTGGGCTGTGCTCCTGGCGCTGACGGGAGCCCTCCCCTTCATGGAGAAGAGCTCCCTTTTTGGGAGCCCTCCCTCACACACCCTCTCTGCCCCCCTGGACTTTCCATGGCCAAACGAGGGAGCAAACCCTCCGTTTACAAACCAAGTGGCTCCAGAAGGCACGAGCAGCACCTGCCTGTCACCTCCGAGGTCACGTCGCGCTGCCACCAGAGCTGGCTGGGATGCAAATGATTCTGCCTGCTCCCTGGTGCTGGGGCCACCACTGAAAGCCGAAGGGGAGCGATGCCAGGCAGCGGGAGCATGGCCGAGCATCCCGTCCGCACAGCCTTTTCCACCCCTCCACGCGCCGTGGCACCGGGTTGTGCACCAGCCCACCGTGCCTTGATCTCCATTAAGTCGTTGCTGAGATTAGGGCTGTTTTCAGTAGGTTCCTTTGAGTGGAGGTTTGTTTGTGTAAATATTTGGACGTTTCTCAGGCATGATTATTGAGCAACCTGCACCTCATGCATATTCAGAGGCCTCCAGCGATTGCCTCCTCTCCTGCATGTGGGAGCAGGGCTGGGTCCGTGGCCGTGGGAGAGACGTGGGAGCGTGGGTGCTGCTGGTGGGGGTGGCGGTGGGCAATGCTGGGGAGAGCCCGTGCCACCGCGCCCCAGCCCGGAGCTGGAAGCGCTGCTGATGCGTCTGTGCTGCAGTGCCAGCGCTGTTGTGGTGGTCTGATGCAGGCAACGTTAGCGGTGCTGGCAGGCACGTGGGGCTGCTGAGCACACCTCACCCTGGCTGGCCATTGCTGGGCTCCCCGGCAGCAGCCACAGCACCTGCCCGGGCACTGCCTGCCTCCAACCCAGGCTACGCACCCAGCCTCACGGCTCCCGGCTGCTCTTGGGGGAGGTTAAGAGCTATTTAAAGCAGATGCAGAGGCTCCAGAGCAGCTTGCTTCCAGTTTTGCTTTGCATCCTGCATCCCCTGTCATCTGGGATCCTCCACGTGCTCGGCTCCCCTGTCACGGCTGGTCCCCTCCCGTTCAGCCCCCACAGACCTGCCTTCTTTTTGCTACCGTACAACTCCCTCGCTCCGTCTCTGACGTTGTCCTGCTTTTCCCAAATTAACCAGGGTCTTTCAAGCAGTTCAGCATCGTCTCAGGCTTGGTGTCCATCATTTCATTGCACAAACAAACCCGTTCGCCCTGCTGGCGTACAGCTCAGGGCCAGCATCTCCAGAACCCCCGAGAGAGCCGTGAGTCCCTGGAAGCTCCAGGGTTGATGCTTCCCCTCCAAGCATCGTGGCAGCCTGTGGCACCGCATCCCTCCCTGCTGCACGCCGCTGGCAGGCTTGGCAGCCAGGGCATCTGCTGCCCTTCTGTGCTCTGCTCTTTGGGGACAGCACGAAGCTGATGGCTTTGTTTTCTTTTGTTTTTGGGTTGGCTTTTTTTTTTGAGACTGGCTACAAGGCAAGGTCGGGCCTCTGTGTCCTCAGTGGTGGCGTGAGATGGGCTGGGAGGCTGCAGGGTGCCGGCAGAGCTTGCAGCCAGCAGGGTCAGGCTGGGAGACCTTCCTGAGCCGGTGCTGCAGTGGGGAACGGTGGGATTCAGCTCCACGTACCCCCGGCGGCATTTGGGGCGCTGCAGGGAGGCTCGCGGGCTGCTCCGGTGCAGAGAGATTTTTCTGGCTACCTGCTGCAGGCAGTAATTGCTGCCTGGTCCTTGAGCTGGAGACCCTGCATCCCAAACCACCCCAGGTCATGCAGCGAGAGAACCTGAGACAGTCTTAGAGCTTGCTTAGACTTTTCCAGGAGCGACAGGCAGCAGGATCTCTCCATCTGTGCCTGGGGACGAACACAAGGCACACTTACGAGTACCTCCTCCCTGGCTGTAAACACGCTCTGCTCTAATGTGTGGAAGATATGGCTCTCGTGTGACTCTGAGGTGGGACATAAGCAAAGCGGCACGCCTCTGGCGAGGTGCCAGGAAGGGGCTCGCGCCGGCGGTGCTGCATCCCGGCAGACCTTCGTCACTCGGTAGAAAAGCAGTACAGCTGCTCTAGTTGCACTTGTGGGGCGACACAGCTGCACGCTCGGGCTGCGTGTGTTCGCCAGAGCAGCGTGTTATGGCCCGTGAATGCAGCACTGCCCTTTACGCCTCTGGGGGGGTGACCCCGCCGACCTCCCGCTGTCCTTAATATGATCTTCCATTTTACAGATGACGAACTTAGGCACAGAGAGCCTGTATCAGGGATGCGACACAAGTTCCAGGCGTGGGTTCAGGTTTCTGTGCTTTTCTACCTCGCCCTCGGCCAATTCCTCTGCTGACATAAGCACAAAAAGCCAGTACGGCACTTCTGCTCCCGGAGAAGTTGGTGGAAACTTGAATGAATGGTGTTAAACCAGCCCCTGGCCACAAGAGCAGGCGCTGGCTGGAAAAAAAACGTCCTCTGCTCTTCTTCACTGATGCTTTTCCCTGTTTCTGTTCTCTGCAACAGGCATCATGTCCATTATGTTATTCCATATGATGGGGATCAGTCAGTGGTGGACTCCTCGGAGAATTACTTTGTGACTGACAATGTAACCAAGCAAGAGATTGATCTGATGCTGGGACTTTTGCTGGGCTTTTGTATAAGCTGGTTTCTGGTGTGGATGGATGGGGTTCTCCATTACGCGGTGCGAGCCTGGAGAACTAGCCGCCGGTATGGTAAGTGCAGCCTCCTGGGCTCCCTTCTCCTTCGTCCCTCAACCCCTTGCCCTGTCCTCTGAGACTGGTAGAGAGGGAGGAGGTCATCATCTGGCCCATCTGTGGGTTTGGCACAGGCCACATCCCAGCCCGCTTTATACAAGCAGGAATGTTTACGTGGAAAATAGCCAGCCGAGGATCCCAGCCTTGAGGGCTCTGCTTTGGAAAGTCTAAAGGATGTGTTGGTGCAAAGGGGTGGTTGATGGAAAGCAACATGTTTGCCCGTAGGCAGGCTGGCAGATGGTGGTTGTATGTCTGCACATGTGGGCAGAATATTTTCAGGCCAGACAAAACTTCCCTGAAATCTGGATTTTTCTGTGCATATAATTTGCAGCCAGGCACATGCCTATGGAACGCAGCCTCTTGTTGTTTGTACAAACTTGTGGTGATGGGATGACAAGGACAGGCATTTCTGTGTTGCGTCAGGGACGCGCCAGCTGAGGCTTCCCCATCCTCATTGCTGTTCCAGATGTGCCGATTTTTTTTTCAGTAGTGACATCAGCCCCACAGGGAAAAGTGTTAGCCACACTAGTTGGCCTTTGGACTGGTTAACTTAGCCTTCGGAGCGAGCAGCCTGAGAATGACCTCCTTCCGAGCCCCCCCTGCCCCTCTTTGCTCTCTCAGCATGGACATCCCATGGACTTTAATTGTTGGAGGGGAAAAAAGACAGAAAAACTTATAGTAAATGATGTGAAACTCCATAACAGTGTGCCTACAAACCTCAGTCTCTCTGATGGGTGGTGTCTGTTATATGACAACTCGGAGTTAAAAAAAAAAAAGTGAGCGAGAAAGATTTATCGGCAAGCCTGTAAGAAACTCTAATTACAAAAGTGGACTATCTCTTTCTAAAAACTCAGATCAAAATGGTATTAATTTCTCATTAGTCTTCCCAAATCCCCAGCAGCCTGCTTGAGCAGTTTCTGAATCAGGACTCTCCTGAGGCTGTGTTGCGGTCGTTTCCCAAGCAGAAAGCTAACTGTCAGAGTTTCCAGTGAGATCCATGGTACCCGGCTGAGGTACCAGGTACTTGAGGCTGTGACGCCTGTTTCTGGTCGCACCACCTGTGGCTGTGGTCTCACGAGTGCTGGTGAAGGTGGTGGCCCGGTCAGAGCTCTCCCTGGGGGGATGCTAGTGGGTACAGCAATGCTGCTCCTCTGAGCTACTCCTCCTCTGATGAAGCAGGGAGCTACCGACGCGGCATTGCCAGCTAACCTGCCTTCTTAGGAACGTAGATGTTTTATTTTTAGTAATTAAGGGTAACGCTAGTAATTAATTTAGTATTGAGGCTGAACGATTGCTTTCCTTTCATTTTTTTCCCCTGTGTATGCATCTGCAAAGGCTTTACTAAGGGGTTGGCCAATGGTGCTGTGTATGGTGCAGCTACATCTTTTTGGACGGTGCATGCAGCATCGCTGTGCACCCAGCTTTTTCTTCCCTTAGCAACCCCAGTGCCCCTTGCATGATGAAGTCTGACACCCTCTCTGGCCCGAGACGTCACCTCTTAGTGCTGTTGCAGCAGCCACACGGCCCAGCCTGCTCTTAAACCGGGCTGGTTGTTCCCCAGCTGGGTGCTTGCACTGTCCCCGACTCACTGCACATCCCTCTCCCCTCCCAAACGTGTGGTGGAAGAGCCCCGGGAAGCCCCCTCGTCTCGTTTGTAGGTGAGGTTTCCAGTGTCGTGGGGCAGGGGGTCTCTTTCCAGTCAAGGTTTTTATGTGCCTTGAACCGTTCTGGGCAAAGAGAAAACAGGGCGCCTGTGCACCGTGTGAGTGCGTTTCGTTAAAGACAGGCTGAAAAATCACTGGGGGTTTTGGAGCAAAATAATGAATGTTGCGATTTTTAGGTATTTCCTATTCATTCAAATCAACTATGCAAATCTAGTCGTTTTAAAGGCAATAAACAGAAAGGATACCTATTTCTTGAATGAGTGCCTAAGCTAAAATTTCCTTCCCAAGAAAGAAATGGTGCTTGTGACTGTGAGAGATGGGGTAATCCAAAATACTGTACTGGTACGGAGTGTAGAGCCCTCCCTGAAATACACAAGTGCCACTTAGCAATGACTCAATGTCACGTTGTGGTCTGATCAGCTTGAATTTTGGTCTGTTAGAATAACCTATAGCTCCTTCCCGATGGGAGAGATCGCTTAAAATAGAAAATATTCTATAGAAACTCAGACATCAGATTGTGCTTCATGGTAGCTGCAGTGCTAGTCAGAGCGGTCACGTACCACCTCAGGCTAGTTGCAATAGTTCAACTTTGTACAGTCTATTGTCCTCTGGAACTTTAAAATTCCTCTTTGTGGGGTTGCGCTGTGTGTGTTTCTGGGTGCAATGACCCAAAGCTCTCATGCAACTGAATGGCAGCTGGAACATTGCTATGGGGAAAGGGTCATGGGCTGAAACACCCAATTAAAAACATGCCCCGGTCCATGCACCGGCTGTGGGGCTGGGAGGGGGCTGTGCTGCTGTGGTGTGCCATGGGCCACTGTTGCAGAGGCCAGAAAAGCCAGGATTGAACTGGGATGCTGTTCCCCTGGCGCCGTGGTCCCCGGAGCACCCGGGGGGGGTAAGGTTCCTGCCTTTGCTGGATCGTGCCCGTGCCATCAGCCTGGCGTTCAGTGAGCAGGGCTGGAGGATGGGGCTCAGCACCAGGGGTTGGTCCCTACCAAGAGCAGAAAGCTGGAGTTTGCCTTTTCTAACTTCCTAACTCCCACCCGCGCTGGCACGCCGGGGCCGCGCAGCCGGTCCGTGCCTCTCTGGAAACAAACCGTTCCCATCCGTGTCATCCCTGGGGGGTGGGCAGCCGCTGCCTGTGCTCGGGGCACATGGGGCAAGCTGGGGAGAGGAGGGGGCAGTGCTGCGGCTACAGCCAAGGCGTGAAGTCTGGCCGTGGAACAAGCGTGGTCCCAGGGGAAGCCTCAAGGGTGGCCTCGCCACGCCTGTAACTGGTGCCTGCTTTCCGTGGGGCAGGCCAGGAACAGGGCAGGAGGCCATGGGTCTCACCATTCCTGTCATATCTCATCTCCCTTCTCCTTTCTGCCTTCCAGACAATTCCTGGTCTTGGATTCCAAAATTTTGTAACTTAAAGGAGTTCAGAAAACGTCATCACAGGCAGTACGAGGAGGCGACTGGGAACATGGTGCACATCAAACAGAAGCTGTACCATAACGGGCACCCTAGCCCGCGGCACCTCTGAGGAATGCCTTCCCCTCCAAGGACTGCAGTGAGGTTTTAAAAAAGGACTTTGCTCTTCTTCCAGGGGAACAGCTACTCGTTTGCCCCGCTATGGAAGCCAGACGAGGACACGATTTTACTTATCCATCCTGTGTGTCCCTGTGGCACACCATGATGCACAACTAAGCCAGTCCTGGATGCTACGCAGCCAAGACATTGCACTGTGTTCTACGTTTTATTGTCAGACTTGTGTATATATGTAAAAAGCAGACAAACAAAAACAAAGAAAAAAAGAGAAAAGAGATTTGCATTATACTTTCAACCCCCTTTTCCTGGCATTCACGGCTGTCCTGCACGTCCAGCTACCCTCCGGGGAACGTTGGCCAAGGGGATGGAGGTGGGACAACACGAAGAAGATGCAGAGTTTCTCATCCAAGAGCTCGAGTCCCCTGTTTCTTTGGTCCTTTGGCTTGGTTTTGCTCTGCTCTGTTCCTTCCGTTGCTAGAATGGCTTGGCTGGTCACAGGTTTGGATGGGGACTGCTGCCAGCTAGTTGTGAAGGCACAGTGTCCCTTTTGCTTCGGTTCCTGGTTTGGGGAGTTGCTGGGGGGGAAGGAAGCCCTGGGAATATATAACTGATCTGTTGTTTGCATTGCTGTACACTGAAACCTGCCTTAAGCAATCCAAGAAATCTTAGTACCAGGGGAACAGTACTATGAGGTATCGGCCCGTTTCGCAGGGCTGGTGCTGCCTGGTTTACATCACTTCTGTATCGGTGGTACCTTGCTGATGTCAGTGCTGTTATTCCTCACTCGTGGTAGAGAGGAGTTACTCCTGATAGGCGAGGAGAAGCGTAGTGAATGGTGTTAGATCCGACTTGCACCCTGATCGTCCCCCTCTGCTGCAAAACCACCACCCGCCCCGTGCCTGGGAGGGAAGGAGATGCTCTGCACCCTCTTTTTGGGGGGGGAGCCGGAGGTCCTGGTTAATGCCACCCCAGAAACACCGGCAGTGCAGCGAGAGGATCCTGGTAACAGCATCCCTCTTCTCGCACATGAAGAGCCACCCCTGCTCTGGTGTTGCTGCTCCCAGCTGAAGCAGCCCTTCAGCAGCAGGCTGGGCTTGGCTTGAGGGGCACAGTGCGATGTGAGCCTGAAGCCAAACTTGCCTACAGAGCCCAGCGCCCCAGCAAGGGGTTGAATCAAAGCACCAGGATGCTCTAACGTGGGTTTTGCCTTTGCTTCCCCTGGTCGCAGCTTAGGTGTGGGTTTCAAGGTAGCTATCAAGTATCTGAAACCAACCTCCACCTCCAGAGCCCTCCTTCACTTCCAGAGTTGCCTGAAGGAGCCGAGAAAGCCTGCGTGCACCTAGACAGCAGATTCCTGGAGCAGTCACGTTCTGCTGGGGGAGGGATGCGGATGCAGCCAGGCTGCGTTGCTCTCGCACATGCTGGGCAGCAGGCAGCAGTAGCCCTGCTCGCTGCAGTGGAAAGAGGGATTTTTATGGAGAGGGAGGGAGATGCTAGCCCCAAGAATTTTAAAGGTGGTAGCCCTAAATCCCAATCATTTCTCCTTCATTCATCACTTTGTGTTGAGTGGGCTTGTGCTTCAATGGGGAAAACACCCAGAACAAAAGGATGATGATTATTATCAGAAACTGCTGTTTTCTTCTCTGGATTCCTTGACACTGTCAGTGGCCTCCTAGTTGATTGCAATGTCAGTGAAGGGAAAAGGACACCATGACTCCCTGCTCTTTTCCTCCCTGCTTCAGCTTCTGTGTCTTGGGGTGGGTTTTGGGTTTTTTTTCCCCATTGTTTTCTATGCCCAGGACCAGTTCAGTTACTTACAAGCCCCAAAGCTGACCAAGAGCCTGTTTCTCTTCCATTCCTACCTTTGCCATTCCCTAGTGCCTCTTATCTTGGAGCCCCAGTTTCTGTCTGAGCCTAAATAATTGCCCAGCCTATACTTAGGTCTGTCTGCTCGACTGTCTGCCGTCCAGGACTTCCTAGGGTTGTCATGTCTGCAGCCACCTGTTAGGATCTAAAAAAATGACTTTTCCTTAAGCAGCTCTTTTCCAAGACACAGGGCTTTGCAGCCTCCCTCACCGTATGAGCTCTGTGCGTTTGGCCATCTGGACTCACCCTCCAGTGGTGTCGCCGCAGCCCAGTGTCCCTCGTAGGGTGCCCGATGAGACCTGCTGCTCGCTTTGCCCGGGGGTGGTGGCACATGCTGAAGTGGCAGCGAGGAATAGGTACTGTGTTATAAAGCAGGGACGTGTCACGGGCACGTCTTCAGATGGGACAACATTTTGCCAGGGAGAAAATTCCATCGTGCTAGAGATAAATACCAAGCCTCTGGAACTAGTTATGAGGGAAAAAAGCACTTAAAAATCTCTTTCCACTTGGAGCCTCTCACCAGGGAGAGTGGAGGCAGTGACCTAAACTCAGACTGAAGCAAAAGTCTGGTTCTGCCCTGCTCTAGCAACTGACCTTAGTTAAAATATCATTAAATATGAAACTTACAGCTGGAAAGAGTGGAGGACGGCTCACACTGATTAACTCTGACCCACACCAGAATTTCAGAAGAATATGAGGTTCTGGAAGAGGGGGGAGAAAACCAAAATCCTACATGGTACATATTCCCATGGTTTAAGAACAGACTTTTTTTTTTTTTTAATTTGCTGTGTCTGCAGCTATTACCTTGCGAGCCTATCTCTTGTTTACACCTAGTCAAAAAATAAAACAAAAAAAATACTCTGAGCACAATTAAATTTACTGGGAGTTACTTCACCAGTCTTAAATCTAAGGAAACCAGGAAGACCTTCATGGAGTGAGGTTTGTCCCAGCACAGGCTGATTCTGGGGAACTGGAGAACTTTCATTCTCATCCTTAATTAATTGGGCCAAGCTGCTTCCTGGTCCCCCTCCTGCCCCAGGAGATGGGGTGCTCCCGGGCAGGGGTGCCTCAAACAAACAAAAAACCAAACGGTGGTGAGAAGTCCCCGCAGAGGAGCAGCCCAGGTGCCACCTGGCATTTACCCACGTGAAGGATGGCTGTTGTCCCCGCAGCCGAGTGGCTGCCCCAGCTCCTCTTTGGGGAACAAGCCCAGAGCCCCCCAGGGTGGCAGAAGGCAGCCGAGGCAGGACCAGCGTTAGGGCTGAACCCCAGGACCAGCGCTGCATCGCCCCCAGCAGCGCCTGCTCTCTCTGCTCGACATCAGCACTCTTGTCCCTACCCCATCCCCTCAGCCGATCCCGCTGGAGGTGCGAGCCTTACCAACAGCGTCCGACGTCGTGCTCTCTTGTCCCTCTGTCCAAGTGCATTGCTACCGTTGCTCGCAGCTCCGTTGTCTGTAAAGTCTGCCGTCGCACCGTTGTCTTCTCCTGTGCGTGTGTTCATTTTGCTTTTGTCTGGTCGTGGGGGTGTTTTCTCCTCGTTTAATTGTCTGAGATGTACTAGTGTTGACTTGGTTGTTGTTCTCTTGCCTCTGATCCAGTCTTCACATGCACACACCAAAAAAAAAAAGAAACAACAACAACAACAAAAAGCCCCACAGATCAACCCCCCCCAACCCCAGCAACAGCCCCAAACAGAAAGCTGAAGGTGACTTTGGCATCGGGGGGGTTGCTGCAACAAGGTCAGGGTGGGCAAGATACTGGTCAGAACATGTGGAAGAGGGAACAGGGGGTTGCAAAGCATCCAGCTGGCAGCTGCGCCTGCAGTGGCAGCTCTTGGGGACAAAGGAGTGGGAAGCGGGTACCGTGTCTCAGCGCGCATCCGCCAGATGCTTCGAGGGAGGCTTCTGCAGGCTTCGAGGGGGGGGGGGGATTTTGTGCCGCCTCAGGAAGGACTATTTTTAGAGCAGAAACAGAGCTTCAAACTGTCCGTGCCGGTTTTCCAGAGCTGGGATGGGCACTGGAAATGTTCTCCTGCATTTTTGGTGTGAGGAGCGCAGGCTGGGCTGGCTGCACGCTGGTGGCCGGGCTCTAGTGCAAAGGAGAGGGGTGGGAAGAGGTGGAGAAAAGCAAAGGGCTTGTGAAATCCATTGCAGCAACCAGTAGCATTTTTTTCCATTCGAGCCCCCCCACCCCCACCCCAGTGCCACTGAATAACCCCCTTGCCCCTCAGGGAGCTCCCTCAAGGCAGCGTAAAGCTAAAGCCACGCTATGGCAACCTTCTTTCTGGTCCCACCGCTCGTTAAAGAGCAGGCTGTCAAGCTGGTGGGCTCCTCCACTTTGCTTCCTACCTGGCATCTGTCCTTCCACCGCGTTCAGAGGCTCCCAGCAGGCTGGCTGGGGGGAAGGAGGAAGCGACAGGAGGCCAAATTCACCGTAGGTGTAAGAAGCACTGTGCCAGAGCGGGGCTGGCGGAGCTGCACGTTGCAGGAGAGGAAAGAAGGAGCCCAAAGCCATGGCCCGGGGGATGCCAGGGGTAGCACGTGTGTCGATCCCAGCCACCCCGTCCTCCTGCTGCTCAGTCCCTGAGCCAGCCAGGGACACATCAGCTCTGGCAGCACCTACCACTAAACACTGAAGGACCAGCAAGGAACCCAGAGTGCATCCCAGGTGTTCACAGCAGCGGGGCCTGCTTTGAGTTACTCCCACTGCTCCTCTCCACCTCTTTTCCAGTTGCGCTCAGCTGGGAGAAGAGAATCCCTGATAGAAAGGCATGCTAAAAAGGTGGCCGAGGGACTGGAGCATTGCTCTGAGGAAAGGCTGAGAGAGCTGGGACTATTCAGAGAAGAAAAAGCTCAGGGGAATCAAGGTGTATCAATACCTGCAGGGAGGGTGTAAAGGAGGCAGAGCCGGGCTCTTTGCGGTGGTGTCCAGCGACAGGACCAGAGGCAACGGGCACAAAGTGGAATGCAGGAGGTTCTGCTTGAACATCAGGCAACATTTTTTTACTGTGAGGGTGACCGAGCACTGGGACAAGTTGCCAGAGAGGTTGTGGAGTCTCCATCCTTGGAGATAGCCAGAAGCCAACTGGACGTGTCCTTGGGCAGCCTGACCAAGGCGTTTGACCAGATGAGCTCCAGAGGCCCTTTCCAGTCTCAAGCATTCTGTGAAAAAAACAAACAAAAAAAAAAGCCATGCAGATAGGTGAGCTGAAACCCACTGGTTTTGCAAGAGACCAAGCGTTGATACCCAGAGTTGAGGTTGCAGCAGGCAGCACACACGCAAACGTCAATAGCCTTTGCTTACCTGGGGTAGGGTCTAGGTGAGCCAGCGAGGGAAGTCCTGATCCAAGGTCATTCCCAGCTCAGGAGAAAGCACATCGTGAAGGAAACATTTCATGTGTACTGGCTGTGCTGGAAAAGGGAGGGCAATGCTCATCCTTCCCCCGCCGCGTACAAGGCTGGAGGCTTGCAGGCAATAAATGTCACGGGAAGCTTCAGTCTCATTTCAGGTTTTGCTTTGCAGCAGCAGTTCCACCTTCAGCGTGGCATCGATGAAGAGTGTGTGTGTGGGTGGACACGGAGGTAACGAAGGCTTCTTCTGCGTGTGGGGGGCTTTGAAAGGTAGAAAGGGCCAACAGAAGCTTCCAGAGCACCTCTGAATGTGAAAGAATAAAAGTTCTTCTCTTACCAGGGCAGACAGGACAGCGAGAAGGACATTTGGATCAAATGCTTTGCAACCTGGGCATGCTGGTGGGACAGATGTATGTTGCAGGGACAGGCAATGGGGCGTACAGCAGGGGACAGCCAGGGCATTGTGTGTCACACATGAGGCAGGGACACAGGACTGCTGGTTCTACCTCAGGAGGGAGCGATGAGATGATGTCCTCAGGCCAGCCCAGCTCCCTGTGGTGCCCTGGAGAGCATGAAGCAGCAAGAGAACTTACTGAAGGGGAAAAGAAAGGAAAAATAAAAAAAAGAAAAAAAAAAAAAGAGCGAGAAAAATAATAAAACCCCCCCAGACCTGCAAACTCCATGCGTGCAGGCTGTTGGGGCAGAAGGAAAGGGAGCAGGGCAGAACACGTGGGCAGGTGTCAGAAGCTCTACAGTGAGCCTGGGCTACCAGTTTGCTGCATCCTGACTGGGCTCTCAGGATACTGGTCCAGTTTTGTGTGTGCGTGTCCGTGCGCATCTGTGTGTTTCTGTCCGTGTGTGTCATCCTGTGGTCACTGCATGAAGTCCATTCCTCTTCTGTGGTACCTCCCATTCATTCGCACTCGTTTCTTTCCCAAGGGGGCTGCTAGTTTTAGTCTCCTCTTCAAGCCGAGCCCTGGGATTTCCACAGAGGGGTGACACCAGGAGGACGGTTCAATCCTTCCAGGAGCTGAGCGCCCTCAGCAAACAACAACTGAGGCAGTGGAAACCCTTGCAGGACAGAGCACACAGCTTAGGAAGATTTTATTTTTTTTTTTCAATAGTGCTCTGCAGTAAGAATACAAGAGCAAAACTTGGAATGCTGTTTTCCCTGATTGTTAATCCTTCTTTTCTTTTTTTCCGCACTCAAACCAATTTTGCATGCACCAGACAGGAAAGAGGTACAACATGTTGATACTAACAGAGAGAGAGATTATACTCCGCTCCGAGTCTAATCATAGAATAATCTCTACTGTGGTTGAAAAGCAATAATGGCTAATTTTTTTATTAAATACACTTGCACAGGCAAACGTCACCTAGAGTTTGCATTCTGGGAGCGGTGACAACGCCGTGCTAAAGCTAAGGGGAGCAGCTGAAAGCCGCAGAGAGCTTGGGGGTGGGGGAGGCAATAGAAAAAGCACACTGTGATTTTATTTGGGTCAACGAGTGAGTGTATTTCAGCCATTCCTTCCCTTTCAATAATATGTTTGTATAATAGATAACCAGTTCAGCTCCTGAAACTAAGCCCGTCCTTTGCTGTTTGTCAGTAAAATAGTTTTTTGCATGTTTTGCATCTGAGTGTTTTTTCCAACCCTTTGAAGCGAACGATACTCTCGGGGGTCAGAGGCTGGAGGTCTGCGAGGGGCACTGCAGACGAGCAGGTCACCAGCTTACGGGCCGGGGGGGAGAGGAGGAGGCACAAGAGTGGCTTGAACGGCGTGGGGCAAGCCGTGCCTAGCCTTGATCTGCAAAGGAGGGCTCTGCGATTTCCCCCAGGTGACGTGACATCATAGGATGCTGCCCCAGATTTTAGCCTGCTCGTCTCCTACTCACTGGGAACACGGGGAAGAGCTCCAAGGTCCAAAACTGATTTAAAAAAGATAAATATTTTACCGTTAAAACCAAATTCTGGGTGCAAGCTACTTCCAGAGAGGAGCGTGGGGGTCTCTTGCCTATTGCAGGGCAAGCAAGAAAGGCAGGGTGCGGCAACCTAGGGCTTTGGCACGGACAAGGAGAGGGATGCTCATTACCCATTCTAGCCCTTCCGAAATCTGCCAGCACGAACCAGTTCTTTAACATTCCTCGTTCTGCTCTTTTCTCTCCTGGAACAGGACCACACATACACAAACAGAGCAAGTCTGACACTGAGTGGGACTTCAGTCCTTACGCGCAACGATGCCGATGCACGAGTTGTTCTACAAGTCTGGGCAAATCTGGGCACATCTTACTCAGGCTTGGTGGAGACTCTACGTGAAAGCAGAGCAGCAATAAAAAAACGCCAACACCCAAGCAAAGCAGCCCCCACAAGAAGAATAAAACCCACAGCCCATGGCAGCAGAAGACAGAGGGGAAAAAAAAACCACCCCACCCAGGCAGGGAGCTGTTGTCATGGAGCCGGCTGATGGCTGCAGGCACTGGCATCTCAAAGCATGTCTTCTGGGGGTAAAAAATGGCCAGCAGAGACAGATGATCTGACTTCTGTCGAGGTGAGAACAACTGGAGGTAGGGCAAGAGCTGGAGGGGGACTGCCCGGGGACTTCTCTGAACCACCCATATACTGCTCCCATTTACGCATCTTATAAAAATAACAGCGTCATGTAGGCTGGTAACACTGCTAGAGCTTCATTCCAGGAGATTCCATGTATCAGAAGATACCAGCAAGATCTGGCAAGGCTTTACTGCCTCAAGGAATCAGGGGAAAAAGAAGGAAGACCAGCCAGCAAGAATACACTGTCCCAGGTCATTCAAAGCAAGCTCTGACCCATACCTGTCCTTCACCAGACACCCAACCCGTGCTGGTGGCGCTTGGTGGGAAGAGATGGGGAGTAAAGCAGCCTGGTGGCACTTATGGAGCATCCAGTTGATTGAAGTCCTTTGGTTCCTCTTGTACTGCAGCTCAGATGGCCAAACTTTGCCTTATCCCAGTGTCCGAGCGGTTGCTGCCCATGGGAGAGATGCTGGCTGAACCACGAGGTCCAGCAGAGTAGCAGGAGCCTGTGAAAGCACTGACACAGGGGTGCACGTCACGAGCGGAGGTTGCAAGAGAAGCAGGGTGGAGAGGCAACCGTTGCAGAAAGGCTTTCCTATTGTCATTTTTTGGCTTGGGAAATGCTTGTGGGACAGCTGATGTACCACGAGCCCTCAAAGGGATCCTAGCTCCTTGCCACCCCAGCAATGCAGTTAGTTGTGCTGCCTCTCAGGGTACCCCAGGACCTGCACTACCTGCCACATCTGACACGCAGCAGCTGGACTGCCCCCACTTGCTGCTCCAGCACCCCCTTTGTGCAGGGGCGACAGGGAACCCCTGCTCTCCTAGGGGATCATGCCAGCTTCCAGCTCTTCGCCTGCAGATGGGTTTGCGACGTGCCACCTCCTGTGTTTGCTTTGCTTTCTTCTGCAGTGTTTGTGCATCCCTTGCAGCTGTGCTTGCACCGACGTGCACGACTGTAAGACAGACCCAAGAGAGGAGAAACCCCTGGCAGGCTGAACACGAGGTGAACACAGAGACAAGCCCCCAACAGAAAGCTGCAAACCCCGCCACGTTTTTTGTCAGGATCCCTCCGATACAGCCCTGTTACTGACATCCCCGTGCCAGCAGCACTCGATCACTGGCTGCAGAAGATGGGCTGCCTTCCAGGAGCAAGGAAGCTCTCTGAGCAGCAAGGTTCCCCAGAGCAGGCCAGGGACTTACATTGCAGGCTGGACAAATTAATCAGATTTGCCACTTTTTTTTTTAAAAAAAACAAACAACACACCAACAAAAACAAACCGTAAGGAGAATAACACCGCAATAAAATGGAAACAGCCACCAACAATGGTTTATAAAAGAATCTGAGTGTTTCTTCTCCATTCAGAACACAAGCAGAGGTTGGCAGAGAAGTACGTTCTGGGGAGACTCCCACCGCCCGTCAGTCCTACGGCACGGGACGTGCCCTGGTGAGAAGGCGTGCGGCACTCGCATCCTTGTACTTGCACAATGGAACTTGCCTCCCAGTGTTACCACATTCAAAAGAGAATAACTGATGGCAACGGAGAGTAGACAGATGACTACGTTATAAATCTGTCTCCCAGCTGCGATGCTGAAGGACAGAGAACACATTTCAGCTGGCAGTGGCAAAGATGGGGAGTGATGGATTGCCTGCTAATCCATTTGCTCTTAGGTTTGCACTCCAATACAAAATACTATTTTAATAAAGTGCTATTAGCTCATAACTCACTCCGCGTCACGGAGGATATCACCTCAGCCTGGGGTTGCCATCCTATAGCCCTGTATGGCGCATTAACAAATAGCTAGCTGGGTGCCACCTCCCCAGGGACATCACTCCCCCTGTGAGGTGACAGCAAACCAAACGCAGCGACGAGGCTGGCAGAGGTGACGGAGGCCCTGCGTTTAAATCCTTGATGAGGCAGGAGCTGAGCAGTGACAGGTGGCCTTTTTTCCCCCTTTCCCATTGCATTCCACATGAACAGCAGCAGTGACAGCGATGGGCACAGCTATTCAGCAGGCAGCAGGGCATGAAATCACCTAGCTGGTGGCTAGGAGTGACGTGCATAGCAAGAGGGACAAGGACTCTCTTTTCAAAGGCAGGATTTAAAGAGCTGGTAGCGATAGTGCCTGGGATGCATCAAAGCAACTGGCTTCATCAGTCCAACAGCTCGTGGCATGTGATGTGAAGGAAGAGTAGCGTGCAAGTGTGACTAGTGTGCAAGCGTGAGAGAATGGATGGAGAACTTCTCCTGTGGAAATGAAAAATGAAGCATCAACACTGAAAGAAGCCTGAGAGCAACAGTTGCTCCAGGTTGTACGAAGACTGACCAGGTGCAGAACCACAGACTGCATCAGCTACCCGCGTTCTCCACGTTCCCCATGCCGCTAACCAGAACACAAGGATGCTGAGCTCAAACAATGGGATTATTTGACTGGAACCTACCTCCCCCAGCTGCCAAAACAGCGTCAGGGAAGAACAAATGGCATCAGCTTGTACAAGTGGAAGCCCATGCCACTCTCAATGCGGTGGGAAGAGATGAAAAAAACTGGGTGGGAAGACTGGACCCAAGCAAAACAAGCTGTCCACACCACCTTGGTGCCACTCCTGACCCACCTTACCTGGCAGATGTAGCACCCCCAAGCCTCCTCAACCCTCTTGAACCAGGTTCATCTCTGGCTTTTCTGTTCCACCTCCTCAGTTTTTCCCAGCCTAGGTGCCACCTCCCTCTCTTCTTCACCGGTGGGAAGCAAGACATCCGTCATTCAGCAAGAGTTTGATAAACGACGTATCCATATAACTGGGCTAGGTGCAAACAAGTCCTGCTGTGGCCAGGGTAGGTGTGATTGTGGACTTTCAGGCATTGCATTAATAGGGATGTCTCAGCAGGGCCTGGGGGACATGCCTGCTCTGCCCAGGGCCACAAGCTTCTCTGGAAAGGAGGATGAGAGCTCACTGCGACTATCAGAGGCAGAGATGCTGTCACAGCCTACCAGGCAGGGGCTGGGGAGGGAGGCTGGGCACAGACAGATGAAAACAAGGGAGCCCTGAAGCGCTGCACTCCTGGGATTTCAACTACCACCAGGGCTGCCCAAGAAAGAGCCTGCAGCACAAAGCATGAAGAGCGCAGACGTGCAAAACTCTGACCAGCTGACAATTTGAGGATTTTTGAGGGTGAAGAGAAGTTGAGACACACAGGACAAGTTCTGTATGTACTAAAGAGCCCTTCATATTACTGACTCCCTTCCTAGGAGCAAGCTCCTAGTACAAAGTACAGAAGTGCCTCTACTTACCCTTCCACACCTTTTAAAGGAAAATAAAGAAAACACACTTCATTTAGCAGAGAGCGCATCATCTTCTGGGCTGCCCAAGAAGGGAAAGAACTTTGGCACTTGGGCTACAAGCGGCACCAGCCAGCGAGTCACACCAGAGCCATAAATTCACACCAGAAACGCTACGGCATCCACGTGTTCTCAAACGCACCCACAAGTCTGTCTTCAAGACAGTCCCTTCCATCCAAACGAAGCCCCTGCAGCAGAGCTCAGGAGAGGGTTAGTGGCATCCATCATTAAGAGTGGTCATTAAAAGCCCTTAAAAACCTCCCTGAGAAGTACTGTTCTCAGGCAAACCTGAGAACCCTGCGGTCAGCCTGGCTTCTTACAGTCTTCTCTGCCACAGCCCAGGGCCACCTCTAGTGTCCCACACCACCAGGGCCACCTCTAGTGTCCCACACCTGCAGCTCATCGCTGTGGCACAGCGCAGATGCGCGGATCATCGCCACGTTACTGGAGCTGCGCTCCCTTCTGCTTCCACGCAGGGACCGACGCAATCTGAAGGAGGAATCACATGAAACAGCCGAGCCACCAACTGCTGTCTTTCCCCCAGCTTTACAGGAGGTTCTCTTCCCAGCTATCGGCAAAAGCGCCATCAGACAGCAGAAGGACAACACGAAGCACCTTTCCCTTCCCCCTAGCTCCTTTTGGGCTTCATGGAGATGATTATCGAAGTACTGAAGGTCTATGTCACAATTACAGCTTTGAATCGCACAGAATCAGACTGCTCTCTCACGTAATTCATTAGCAAGTTTTTTTTTAGCAGAGAACAGCTCTGCTTAGCTCCCTGCCATCTCTCGGGGCTTAACAGAAATATAAATCTAGTAAAATCGAAACAGGAAGGGGAAAGCCTAGAACAGCTAATCCTCCAGTAAATTAATCAGCGGACTAAAGGACAATTACACCTAGGGCTGAAGGGGTGTATGTAAAAAAAAAAAAAGGTATTCAAGTTTCAGTCGTTCAGAACATAAAGCATGCAGTTGCAGTTTGTGCAGCGATTCCTCCCTTTCCTGCGCAGGATGATTCCCACAGTGACGTACCTTGCAACCAGTGTTAGCGGGGTACGCGGGGCTGGGCACACGTTACTGCTGCGGACCACTGTCCTGACCAAAGGAGCAGCTTCTAAAATGCATCTTTGAATTCTCCCTTGGCATCCAGGGGAACGGTTCAGAGAACTCTTTTGAGAGAAGGCAGCAGCCCAAGCCAGCGAAGGTTTGCAGACTCAAGAATTCTTTCTTACCTGGTGTCCCGCCAGGCTGCCCGTTCTGGGGACCCTGGGGACCAGCCCTGTTCCACTCCCATGCCCACCAGCTCTTGTCAGGGTGCATCTCTCAAAGCCCAGTAACAACCACCAGTGAAATGGACAAAGCAGAGAGTCCTGTCAGTTCCTGTTGGAGAAGAACATCTCAGCAAGGTACTCAAGGGCACAGATCTAGGTCAGGCAAATGTGTTTGCTCAGTGTAGTTACAGAAGGCGACTTGGAGCACAGTGCAGAGTTCAAATCCAGTTCAAACTCAGAAAAAAATAATAAAAAAAAAAATCAAGACTTTCTGACCTCTTACAGGCCCACAGACAGAATAAATGTCACCTGATGAAGACACAGGCTTGCGTTCAGCGCTTAGCAATGGCACACGTCTCAGCCGTTCCAGAAATGCAGCAGAAGACCCAGGTAACAAGAGGGGCTCGACAGCAGCAGTAAATATGCCCGCCTCATCCCTCCCTCTCTCTTCTCAGACCATGCTGCCACCCGTATGCCAGAGACTGAGCCTTGCCTACTCGCCTCCTTAAAGGGAGGGAGGATTTACCTGGGGAAAAAATACCTAGGGCTGCTCAAGACTAGCAGCAGCACTGAGCACCTGCCCGAGGAACACAAACGGGGCATTATGGGCTGTACAGTCAGAAGAGACACGCTGGAACCTGGGAAGCAGCGGTTCCTGCTGCAGTTGAGCAGTGTCTGAAGGTCTGCCCAGCATCCTGAGCGGGGCTTTCAAGGCTGTGCTATAGGCAATGCCAGCTGCTCCACTGTTCTGATAACCTGCTGTGATCCAGGGCGTGTGTGCAGTTACTCTACAACGCTGCACTGCAGGGGCATAAGAGCTCCCAAGCTTGGAACAATTAGGAGTCGTGCTCCAGAGCTTTCAGTCCCTTCCAGGGTACCAGTGCAAGCTGGCTCCCCAGCCATCTTCCAACAAGACTCAAGCACAGGGAAGATAAAAGGCAGCAGCCAGATACCAGCAGGTGTAGCCACATCCCGAGGAAAGTCCCAACACTTACCAGGCAACCTATTGCACAGCTGTTGCTTCACCTAAGTGTTGACTGCAAGCTAACTAGGTGCAGCTGCGAACCACACCAAACACACCTCTGTAACACAAATCCCACCCTAAGGCTGTGAAAAGGAAACAACAAGGGAGCAAGGAGCGATGCCACAGCGATGTGACCAAGGAGGTATGTCACAGGCAGGATCTGTGGAAAATAAGGTGACAAATCTCTGCTGGAACATAAACCCTACAAAGTTAAATATACAGGAGTAGTAGGCTCAGACAGGTCAGCCCACGTCACTGAGGCACTCCAGAACAGTGTCAAGTGGCTGAAAAGGATTTGGAGTTGCGGCCTCCAGCAAGACAGGCCATACAGACCAACACAGTCGAGGGTATTTCAGCAAGGGGGTCCTTTAATGCAGTTGCTTCTGCCTCACTTAAACCATTTTGGGTTTTGGTGCACTTTAAAAACACGAAATCAAAGGCAGACTGAGGCAGCACCCCCTCCCTTGCACCAATGGACATATTTCTCTCAACACAATTCCACCAAGCATTTGCCCAAAAGACTCTCCCAGCTTTCTCCCAGGCCTGCCTCCCCACACATGCTGGTCCGAAGCCTGCAGGCTTCTCACACCGGGCTTCCTTTGGGGAAAGGCAAGAGTGGGTTTCTGTCAGTCCCTTTGCTTGCTTCAACATCCTCTGTTTTCAGCCACTCCATCTTCTGTTTGTGTTGCTGCACAGCATCAGCTACCCGGGCATCGATCATGGCCTCTGTAAGAACACCATCCTCCGATGCATAAGCTGCAGCCTGGAGAGGCAAAGGCAGAAGTGACATAAGTTAGTGATGGCAACTCCTAGGATCAGTGAAGTGGTACCCAGAGCAATCTGGCCTATCGCCATCAGAAAGTTTTTTCCTTGATGCAGTTGTACCAGGGACTGAAACACACCAACTGCCCAAGCACAGAGAAGCGTTCACAGCTATGCTAAAGCCTTTGTCTCTGAGCTAGTAACAAGCACCTTTGCCTACCTGCCTCTGACTTCCTGGGAGGAGAATCTTTGCGTTTGGAAGAGACAGGGCCACAGGTTCCTAATGCTGAACACTGCCGGTATGGTTAGGCTGAAGTCACACTTCGCTTGTTTAAATTTCCTCTCCTGCTTTAAAAGTGCTGCACGCACGAAGGCAATAAGGTAAAGAGTAATAGGTGCATACGGTGATTGAATGACTCCATCCAAGACAACAGAAAATGTTTTCAACACTTACACAGGAGAACTGACATCAGTGCTAGAGTGAATATGGGCAATGTGGCATCTCTACAGTGATGTCCAATGCGTACTAACCTTGCTTTTACGTGTTCTGCTAGGAATCTCCCCTGCGTCACTTCTGTGCCAGCTCAGCTCCCACCCCATACCCACCTTCCCGTGGGACATTCCCTTTTCTCCCTCCTCCATTCATACCCCAACTCCTGACTCTTCACCTCTGCTTGGTAAATTAACACTTGGTCCTGCGGCTACTTGGATAGGCAGTTACAAATTTGATTACAGTTCCTTGCAGAAAGGGCTGGAAACTACTGACATCCTTACCAAACATCCCACAATATTTCTGGTGGCAGCTTAGGACCACCCTTAGACCGGGTGCCATGTCTCTTCAGCTGCAGCGAAAGGATTGTTACTTTTGTCCTAGGACAGCTAGGACTCCACTGCTGGACATTTTGCAGATGACAACACGAGCAGCCGTACCCTCCAAGGAAGGGAAGGATGCTTACACTGTTAGCTGTACCCATCTCCAAGGTAACAAACCAACTCTAAGCTACAGATTTCTAAATCTGGTTACTCCCTATGCAAGCGCTCCTGTATGCGGCTCAGCACCGTGGCTCCCTGTACAGCTACGCTAGCGAGGGAGCTTGACACTGATCGGGGTGGGATGCCCTCCAGCTTCTCACACCCATGTCACCTGCCCCAAAGAGTCCCAAACTTCAGCTCACACAATGCTCTCCTTCCACTGAGCCATCACATCATGGATTGTCACATGCCAGCCCTTCTGTCTGCAGGGTGTTCCCCAAGGTCCCAGTTTGGAATACAAACGTTGGCTTTCATGACAGGCTGAAGTGTGCTTCTAAGGTATTACATACAGGCTCCATAAATCATCAGCGGCGCAAAACATCAATTATACCGCGTGCAACAAGGTTTACCGCAAAAGCGCCACAGAAAGAAGTTATGGTGCGATCATTTTCTGCACCCACTGTCCAACGATGCCTGGGGTTTGTCTTCTGTCCCACCAAGTAAGCTGCTGCACCGCACAGTATCATCACAGCGCTGACTAGCCCACTACAGCAGATCATACCTGCCTGTGAGATTGGTGCTACCTCACTGCAGGAAGGATAATTATTTCAAGAAATGAGCAATAGGTTACCCAAGTTGGTGTCCAGCCTCATCTAGCCTGCTTTCCAGCCCTTACTTGGTAGCCCTTTTTGGAGGACCTGTCAGATCACAAGAGGTCTCGCTGCACAAACCACATGTAACCACAGAGCTGGCAGGCGCCGATTTTTGCTGCAAGAAGCGCCAAATCAAATCCTTCCCTGTGCAAAGCCTTTGTAATCCTACCTTAAGGCAGGAGTGACAAGTGAGGCTAACACTCATACTTCAAGTTAGGAGTAAACACTGGCTGCAGGCAAGGACTGCAGAGGGATAGATGGTCTGCAAATAGAGAATTCACTTTGCATAAAGGCACCCGTGCTCTGTAGTCGACACCCGAGCAGGAGGCACCCTGAACACAGCGAGGCAGCTACTGCCCACAACCACCAGCAGAGCCCTGCACCCATAAACTGCCCGCTGCCACAACTATTCATACAACATGTATCACGACATGACCCGTCTTCTCTCACTGCTCTAAGACAGGCAGAGTGGAAAGGTTCTGTTCAGTTGAAGTCTCCTCTCTGTATATCTCTCTCACTCCCATAACCCACCCATTCCCCCCTCTTTTTTTTTTCATTTTTTTTTAGTATTTTTTTTGCAGGATATGATTGGGGACTTAAAGCTCAAACAAGCCAGCATCCTTTTGTCAATAAAGCCCTCCAGCCAGGAGGATTTCGTGGTTTAAAATGGAGTAAGTGCTTTCCTGGGATGTGCGTTATGTGCCTCCACAGAATAGAGAGGATGTTTTCCCTTCCTCCCTGCTACTGCATAGACCATAAATTCAACTGTGGAAACTCCTGCAAAGCTGTGCAGTTCACGCTCTGTTGATTTTCTCAATGACTTTCTATTTATAGAAAGCCTCAGGCCCTAGCTGTCAAGAAAGCAAATGGGAGAAGCAGCTGTCCCTTCTGGGAGTAGCTTGCACACACACAAAAGTGGTACTGAGCTTCATTTATATGCATACCTCTGCCTTCCTTCTGCATGGTCAAATTTTAACCCATTTTTTCCAGTGCAACTATTCCTGTTTTATAACTCAAATCCAATTATGAAATAATCTGAACACAAAATATTCAGGGGGCAAGTAGAGGAATGGAGCACAGATGACCAGTCCAGCCCAGATGACCTAATATTTCATTTCAGCCAAGAACCATGGTTTATTTTAACTTGACCAAACTAATCTGTATCTTTTGAATCACATTTACAATGAAAACAGCCTGCTCAAAACCCCAAAACACAAGCACCCCCCACCCCCCACTTACTTATAATGTCCTTCAGCACAACCACTACAGAAATGTTAAATTCTTCCCATAACCTGGTCAGGCAGATGATACTTTTAAAATATAAAAAGGGTTCAGGGAGCAAAAAGGTATTTATGTCAGTGGCACAAAAGGCAAAGAAATGATAGGAAGCTCACCTCTGTCATTAACACTGGGACATAAAACTCCTGGGAATTCTCTTGAAGTGTTGCCAGAACCATTTTCTAGAGACTACAGCTTGGAATAGCGAAAGGTTGCTTTTTTGACATTTTATTCAAAGCGTATCAATAGGTTTAAGTACAGCACGCAGAACTAGAAAGTCTGCATGTTACTATAAACAGATCTGAAGGGAATTTTGAAGTGTACAAACGCATCTAATCCATGCTGTACTCATGAAGGATTAGATATGAGGAATGGAAAAGCACAAGGACAAAAAGGAATGCTCAGCCTTCTGCAGAACAGATTAGAGTGCATTTCTAGCATGCAGACTATTAGCTGTGCCAGACAGCACAATTTTTCCCAGTGCTAGAGGTTACACCCTCTGCTTTCCTGCGCCTTATTTTTGCTGTTTGGTAAATTCAGGACAAACTCAGCCAGACTGGAACAACAGTGAACTAGAACTCCATGTAGATGACAGCCAAGCAATTTCAAGACCAGCTTTATAGGGGAATTCATTCTATGAAAGCTGCAGCTATCGCTCAGGCTTAACAGAGATGTTTTTGTTAAAAGCAATATTGGCAAAACTGGCAAGGGAGACACCTTGGTTTTCCCTTTTCTCAGCTCTTCCTGCCCTTCATCTTCTCAACTTGTACATCATCTCAAACTCTTCCTGCCTATGTTGTTAACCTGACATAATGCTTTGTGTGGAGAGAGGCGGGGGGGCGGGGAACCAACTGCAAGTAGGAAACTGAGTAGGAAGTCCAGATGTTCACCTTAACTAGTGTCACAAGAGGCTCCCTAAACCCTCAGGTTAAGTCCTTTTATAGCTTCCTTATAGCTCCGCACATCCAAGGGAGACAAAATTGTACCTTGCAAACTGATTAAAATTCAGGTGGGTGTTCACAAAGGTGCTGCTCACATCAGGTCACTTCCCAGATCAGCCATCTTTGGCAAGCAGCACCCTGAAGCATAAGTTCAGTCATACAGGAGTTTAAAAGATGACCAGATCAAGAGTTAACAGCCCTGTCCATAGTATACAACCACCTTACAGCTGTTGCATCCAGCTGAGGAATGCGTGACAAGCATTTTCTTGAGCCAGTTACCTGGGTTTGCATAGCCCTGACACACCCCAGATTGCCCAGACACCAGTGCAGCTATGCAGTTAACTTGTCTTGCCAAGCTATTTTTAATTCTGATCAGCTCCCTGACCCAGTTCATAGTACAGCCATAGACAGAGGTGTACCAGCACAGTGGAAATGCCTGATAGGAGAGCGCATTGTATCAGCTGCAGAGCTACCTATAACGAGCAGTTAGCGCCGACCCAGGCCCCAAAACACCAATACCATTCAAGATCAACTTGGGTTAAGAGTCCTTAAAACATCTGCTGGCAGAAAGGCCTTTAACCACAGCTACTGAAGCGCTAGGAAAAAACAAAGGCAGGTGTTAATACATCTTGCCACAGACAAAAGTCAGTGAGCCAAACCCAGCAGACACGCAGCCTTCTGTAAAGCTCTAGCCAAGCGCCAGCCAGTTACAGCTCCAACCTCCGTGACCCAAGGACTGAAAAAGGATCCTGCAGCAGCACTTCGGATCAGCAGCTCTGGCAGGCAGCTCCCAGGGCAGCGTCCCATACAGAAATCTTACCCCTGTTCAGACGCCCTCACAAACCTGCTAGTGAACTGTATCCACCCAGACATCTCCCGAGGAAAGAAGTCCCTTGCCTGGCCACTAGCTGCAAAAAAACTGTGCTATTTTAACACTGACCATGACACATCACGCTTCCTTTCCTGATCAAAAAGGGTAAAATATGAAGTCCCCTGTTCCAGAACACCAACAACTTTGATTTTGACACAGATGAAGCTTCTTGCAGCTTCAAGCAATTCATAGCGTTTTGCCCATCCTCTCCTGCATTTTTTTTTAAAGCCCTTTGACTGTTTTATGACAGCAGAAAGGAACATAACCTCCTGCTGCAATTTTACGTAGAACCTTGTTAATAGTTCTGGTGCTATAAGGTACATTTTAAAATAAGCAATCAGAGCAACAACACTAAGGAATTAGTCACCCCCACCTTTCCCTTCCTTCAAGATCACTTAAAGGATAAATGATAAAAACTGAGGTCATTCCCAGGGAGTAATGACAAGCTAGGAGATAAAGGGTGATAAAAAGCAAAGCTGATAAAAAGCAAAGGGTCATTTATCTTTTTTTTTTTTTTTGTTACAGGAAATGCCTGGCAGCAAAGCCTTCCACATACATGGGTAGCGAGGTTCTCTTCTAAACGAAGAGAAACAAAGAAGTTAGATGACAGTTAGTGGTCTGCTTTCTCTCCCACGTCACCATCACTGAGTTTAGGTCTTTATCCTGGGTTTCAGAATCAGAAGCCCACAAAAAGTATTGGAAGACGTGAAGCCATGATCTGCTGGCTCTGTGAAAGGCAGAATGGCCCAGATTCTGGTCCTTCCTTCAACCTGTCAGCTCTCCAGCATGGTGTCTGACCACGTGCTAACCGGTCACCCTGGCAGGCCACCTAACACCCATCAACACGGGCCACATCTCGCAGTCTCAAATACTTGTCAAGCATCTTGCTAAGCTTCTTGACTGAACTGGTAACAGTACTAATCCGGTATGTTTTCAGGCAGTTAGAGAACAGAAGCAAGTTAAAAATAAAGCTTTATATACATCTTCAGATGACAGCACATGTTTTGAAATATCTTTCGAGAACACAAAATTCACATACTAAAATTAACCAGCTGTGTGCTAACATACAGAGAATAAAATAAGGACTAACAGCACTCAAACGGCTGCTCTGGACCTCAACTCATGAATCCTCCAGTTCAATAGGTTAGAAAGGATAAATACCTTCTCTACCTTAAAAAGGCAAAAAAATAGGAGGAGGAATGAAATGCCCAAACTTTATAAAATGTTTGTGAACGGCTAAACTAAATTACAAAACCCAAACAACAAACAACTTTGGTTTGGTAACTTACTAATGTAAGTTACACGACATACAATTTGGAGCACATTCCTTAAATTGATATTACTAGGTTAGTTTATATATACACAATCTAGTAAGAAACCAGCAGCTGTGACAAAACAAGGTGAAACCTGATTAAAAAAAGTGCTTAAGGTTGCTGAGCATGTGAACAATTGTACTCAAAGTGACTGCATTTCTTACTTCTATACAGGTGCCATGCACATAGAAGTACCTAGGCTTTTCAGCTCCATTTTCCAGTTAGTTTAGTTCCTTCCATTACTTAAGTTGTGTTAAAAGAGTGTTTAGAACAAAGCAGGTCAGAAGGATGTTTTAGTGCCCTAAAGCTGTCATACCTATGGCCAACGACGTCAGGCACCTCTTCTGTTGAGCTTCTTGAGCTGGAACACGAGCAATGGCCAGCATAATTTACCTAAACCCATTCCTAATTCACCTGCTGTACTTAAATTCAGTAAGGACTTTCCCATTAGTGATTATAAAAAACTGTTCCTACTTACGAGACAAGGAATTACACCGATATTGACACCTGCCCCAGAGCTAGCAGCATTCTTAGTACCACCACATGGACATAATGAAACTTCCACAGTGAGACTAAGATCTGAGACTCCAAGACCAAAGACAAAAACCTTCCAGAAAGGGAAAATGAACCAAGAAGCCCAGTGATCAAAGCCTTAATTACCTGCCACGCCACAGCAAGCTGAGAGATCTCTCTGCCAGACATACCCTCTGTCAACCTCGCAATCTCCGAGCATTTTTTCCCATAGTCAAACTGGGCCAGCTTCAAACGTCTAAAAAGCAGAAGAACAAGGATTAGTTTACAGGTAGCCACATGACAGGGCAGGAGGGTGAGGGAGTCAGAGACAGGCTTTGTAAAGAGCAACACTTACAATGAAATCAAAGATCAGATCGGATCAATCTCTGTAGAAAGATCCAGTCTGAATACAGAAGTTGTTCTCCCGGGCCCAGAAGCCTGATTTTGTGGCACAAAGAAACGTACGTACCTGGATTAAGACCAAAAAAGTGCAAGACTGCACAGCTCACAAGGAAGCAAGTCACTTGGTCTGATTTGTCTCTGTTAAGCCAAGCAAAGACAAGTGCTTGGACATGAGGAGTTCCAACAGTGTTCCTACTTGCATTACTGCCTCCAGTGCAGTAACTGGTCTCCTAAATTTTAAGGGCACAACAAACCACGGCACGAAATTCTAGGATGGCATCTCATCCCATAACAGGACAGCAAGAGGCACCTCTCCAAGTCTTATCTGTACTACTTGTTTAAAGTGAGTTTATAGATGGCGTGACAGAACACACAGAAAAGGAGGTGAAGGAAAAACAATAAAAGAAAGAGAATCCTGTGCGGTGGGAGAGTTCTGCAGGGATACTCACTGTTTACCCTCTGTGGCTGGCTTCAAGACGTGCCTATCAAAATACATTCTCACAAGCCGCTCCCGTTCTTCTAGCTGAGGAAGATCAAAGTTCACCATTTCATCTATTCGGTCATTGATAGCCCAATCAAACTGCTCAGGCTGGTTGCTTGCTAAAACAAGCATGAACCTGGAAGTACGAAACAACAGAGGAAAGACTGAAAACCCCATAAAAATAACATTAAAAATCAATGAACCAGTCTGAACATTGGGAACTGCCATGGCCAGTATCAAAGGCATTTCATCACCTGCCATGTCTAAAGATTCCTTAGAAACAGCTTTGTAACAGCATTTCCAGCGACATACTAAAATGCAGTGCAGTTTAAGCTACTGTGAACTGAAACGCATTTGGCTCAGTACTTCGGCTTCCAACATCAGCCTTCCCCAGCTTACCCTTGCAATGGAAGCCTCATTTATCACTTTATCCACAATTTCCCTCAAGTCAGGAATGTCACAAACATTTAGCAAGAGTAGAACCTCCCAGAGACCTCTAAATCTGAAACTTCACGACAAGGCTGGACAACATGGAGAGACGTTCTCTGGCACGTACATATCTCCAGTTTAAATCCCAGTTTGGGGAACTGACTTCAAGCTGCTGACTGCACCAGCACCCTAGAATCATGAGGGGCAGTCTTAGTCCTGCTCTGAAGGTAGGAATGGCTGTCGAAGCGAAAGCCAACAGCAATACTGAAGCCTCAGCCTGCTCAACGAGCTGCAGAGCATTGAATGGACTCATCCTGCCCCGAGAACAAGGGGAGCGTACCACTGCAGGGTCCGCGTACACAACGGTCATTCTGCAGCCGGAAAAAGCTGACTGGTTTCCTTCAAGGAAGTCTGACAACACATTCCTGCTACCAACTAAATGTGTGCAGAAGGAGATGCATTCACAATTGGTACCATAAAACAAAGCTGGTTTGTTGTTACCAAGTTTTGCTCCATGGACAGATGTGCCAGCTTCCAGGTCCTGCTCTCTCCTGCAGCATTCTGAAGCCAGAAGCCTTTTCTTTTGCTTTTTAACGGTGCTTCCTCCCCTTGCCAGTTCTACTTTAATGGTTTAATTGATGATACTAGCTTAACAGTGCATTATAATTTGAAATGGGCTTTTAACCACAGCTATTGGAATATTGACATTCTTGCAGTCTATTTAAATCCTAGTCTACAGGGTGCCGTGTTCTCGGCTGTCATATCTGACAGTAACTTTGCCAACCCAAGAGCCACACAGGCATGAAACTGTTCCTTTTCGACCAACAAGGAGTTCCCCCAAAACCCTGCAGAAACACAGCTTGGATAAAGGACTGACACAACCTGATATTCAGGCCTTTTCTACCATGAAAGCGATATAAATGAGCAAGAGATGCAGGCACAGTCAGTTACCCAGCAAGAAGATTCAGAAAGTTCTTTGGGGGGAAAGTTTAAGGCACCAGTTCACAATACTTGGCTATGTTGATGACAATTCACTGGTAAAGTAACAGTACTCCTCAGGGTCTCACCAAAACAGCTACATTTACACGCACTATTAGACATTCAAGTAAACTCCAGCTCACGGATACAGGGCTCCTTATTGCCCCAAGCAGCAATAAGGCTATTCAGAAGTAAAAAGCAGTGTGTGAATCACACGGACGTGTTCAGTCTCCTAGCACAGCTCACAGCTTAAATTAGGGTTGAATTCAACATCTGACAAAACGACAGCCCGATTGTTTTGAGCAGAGGCACAGCACCCACCAGCACCCACCAAGCAAGCCCAGAGCTCTGCTACGGCGATTTAACATCAGGGGGAAGAACTGTCCCCTCACCACCCCCCACCAGTCACTCCCTTGCAGTGCAATTTTAAATCCGGTTGAAAACATAACTTAGCCACATCCACGGAGATGAAGACATTACAAGTCTGGAAAAAAAAGACTACTTCCCAGAAAAAGGGGAACCATCTAAAGCTGAAACATACACACTATTATTCTTAATAAAGGTCTACAGTTCCACCTAAACATCTTCAGCATCTTTGCAGGTACAGGGCAAGAGACATTTTTAGACATCATCTAGGAGCTCAGGATATCTACATTTTTCACCTTGGAAAACTATTTTTATCTTAAGCACCGTTTGCTCTGGGTCCCGCAGAACATATGTATTTACCCAATATATATTTCTTCTCCTAAACAGTAGTACAACATTGTTTAACAATACTCAACTTGGCATTTATAGTGCAATTCTGTGTATCATTTCAGAAGACACTTGCTATGATCCCAAAGAGAAAACCAAGGATCTTGCAGGCTCAGAAGCAAGCTACTAAATTCAGAAGGGCACACCTTTCAAGGCACCTCCCCGTGACAAATAAAGGTACATACAAGCAACTAACAGTTACTGCATTGGTTTTAAAGAGTTCAAGAGAGACCCCAAGGACAGAAAATGCCCCGCTGTTGTCCTGTGAACAATGACCTTCTAGAATATTTATTTCAATGTCACGAGGTTACTCTAACAGGTGTTTCATTACAACCTTACTAAGGGAGCAGTTCATCACTGAGAAACTCACCTTCCCACAGACAGAGACAGCTTTTCTTGGCTCAATTTCTTTGTAAAAGAATTTTAACAACTAAGTAAAGTTCACACGCAAAAAAAACCCAACAAAACAAATTAAAGACTATTTGAAAAAAGTCAAGGAAAGGTCACCTCTCTTATGAGAGCCAGGAAATGGCTCGTGTTAAACTGAGCAGTGCTCTACAGAAAGTTCACATTAGCGTGATGAAATAAACATGGATGGATTGGCCATGAAATTCACACACATGCACACATCTGTCAGGCCAGCCCTGCCATCAGCTATGCTTAGTAAATCTATTAGCAGCCACGAAGGAAACAGCTCAGGGATTCCTACACTGGCGCACAACGTTGCGCGCAGCCGTACTGAGCAGACAGCTCATGCCAAAGAAATGGAGTTGGATTTACGCTCGTTTGCCTGAAGTTTCAAACCCACCCCCACCACACACACACGCACAACACGGGAAAGGCCACCAAAGCACTGGAGAAAAAGAGCAGCTCAAAGCAGCAGCTGAAGCAGTTTTAAAGAGATCATGAAACATCAAGCCAATATCAACCCCGCATTCTCTTTTGCGGTCCTGATTTTCACGGGCCCAATACTATCCTTGTATAAATAACAGTAACTTACCAAGAAAGAAAACATACTCATTAAAACAATCAAGACGACCAAGTACATCCCTGTTTCAGGAAACAATCTCCCTACAGTGCTGGAAGGGAGCCTCACACCGTATGGAGGACATATAAAGGGAACTGCTCGCCACCACGTATCATATGTAAGGGAATTGTAGTCCTGAAGGGCAGTTCAGTTTTGCACATCTGTTCATGTGGGCCAAACGAACACCCTTTTTACCAGCACTGATCTCTACCCTGCGTACAGCCCTTCTGAGTTCTAATTCCCAGGAAAAGATAAAGCACAAGCAAGCTACATTCAGTATATGAATCAAAAAGGGGATATTCTACACAGATTTTTTCAGCTCCTTAGTAGCACAATTTCCAACTTCAATTTGCACACCACAGACTCTTTACAGACTTTCCTCAATTCAGCAAAATACCAACTGCTGTAAAGGCTGAAACTGAATACTTACTTGTTGCTGTGCTGCCCTGTTCTGTGCAGAAATGCATTTAGAGTTGCTCTGAGATCCTCACTGATTTTCTCCTGCAAAGATGAAATCCAAAAGAAGATCAGCTGCTTAAGACAGGTCACAGCTTTAAGCAGCATTATTGATGAAGCCAGTTCTGTTATTGTCAAGCATTATAGTAGAATCCAAAGCACTGTAATACCTTGGAAAAAAAGGATCAATTTATATACTGAGGAAAAAGGTTAAGAATTAAAGCTTCCAGCAGAGATTAAGTATTTACCCGCAGACATTCAATGGATCCTTGTGGTTTCAAACCCAAGGTTCTAACCTTTGACCTACGTGGCTTTCCCTGCTCAACACTATTTTAGCTGTGAAGTCCAATAAGATACGTACAGGAAAATAAGTCACAGCAGAGGCTTCACTCCACATATTCAAAATAATCTGCTAGGGACAGCTCTCTAAATAGACCATTGGGATTCAAGTAGCAGGTCCAGGTTCAAAATACAGTATAGTGACTTCAAAAACATAAATCATTCGTATGGGGGAAGATGCTAGTGTAGCTTTGTTAATATAGTGAAAAGCAGTTCTGTTATGAAAACTCCCAAGATAAGTATCTGTCGGGACAAAAAACCAAACCCTGCAGCAGGATACCAGCTCTGCAGCGTGAACAATCTTCTCCTGTTTTCAAAATATGCCTCTTTCTTTCCTACTGCCCAGTCACCTGCAAAACCTCCAAAAAGATTGTCAACCATCTTTTGCAAGGAGGAATTCTCAAGTCAGTCTTGAGATGCTCATTCCATTTGGCTGCAAGATGCTAATTTCTTGTCTCTGCATCACTTATTTAATTAGGTGAGTATAAGGCACCTGCCAGTTTTAATCTTTTGCTGGTTGAAGCTACTTAATCAGGTTAAACAAGAAGGCTGTTGGCTGACTAACTCGGCAGCATGCAGAGGTAACACACACAGAGGAAGCACTTACCGTTGCCCTCTTCCGCAAAAACGCATCCGCTTCATCCACGAATAGCAAGAGCCTGTGAAAGGAAAGCACTACACAGTAACAGGTAAGTGAGGCTCAAATGGCTCAAGGATTCTCTTGTCCCACTGCCAGGCACCCATTAACTATGACCAGTTGTAAACCCAAAGGATTACACAAGCGAATTCCTTTCTCAAGGCAACGCTTCTCAGCTGAGCCACAGCAACTTTTCTGTTGCACACACTTGGCCCACCCCAACAGTTAAAACGAGGTATTAGCTTAAGACACCTTATGCCTTAAATCTGACTCCACGCCCCTGGAGTTTTGTTTTCTGCTATTCAGAAGCGATTCCAGGGCACACAACCTTAGCCTCCTCCAGAATTTTTTTAAATAAAGATGGGAGTTTTCACAGGCATGGTATGGCAAGGGGCTTGTATCTAGCCATGTTAGCATGCTGCTGCCAAGCTGGAAGAGATCTTTTAGATTGTAGAGCTGAAACTTAGACCTGCTCCCTATGTTTCTGAGAGTGCTTACTTTATACTTCGAGAAATGTGCGCAAGGGCACAAGACAGCTACACAAACATACAAGAAACCTTGGTGACAATGGCATTTTCCTGCCATTTTTTTTTCTCCTTATACCATTCTGAAACCTCAAACCAGAGTCCTCCCCTGCAACTTGCTTTGTTATTTTGTGGGGTTTTTCCTTTCCAAACCACACTAGCAGTAATGTAATGGTTTTACTACCTGTGGAGAAGTGAATTAATAAAGTCAATGAATAATTCACAAAAATAAGTTCACTTATAACCCAAGGGTAGTGCTCTTCCCAAGAGACAGAGTGCATAAAGATGCTTATCAATAACAGAACCAAGTTGCTCATAAAGCTGTCACAACTTATATTACCTTCTTGCCTAGCTTCAAAACCAGCTTTCTTTCAAGGGATCTCAGGGCCTATTAACATCTTTTACTCAACTCCAGCTTTTCTGAAAATATTCTCAGCTACAGTTTCTGCAGAGAAGAGTCTTCTATCACAACAGCTTTCAGCTAATAAAGGCAACACAGTACGAACAGCTAACATTGTTGGATATCCAGAATAAACCCTTCAATGTTACTGGAGGTTAAAATATTGACGTATATGGACACATGTAACTTTTGATCATGACTTTTGTAAGATGTCTATCTGAAGTGTATGAAGTTCAAACGCACCAAAGTTTTTGGGGACGGAGAATAAATTCAGACCCAAGCAGCGCTGTGGAAGAGAAACCTTTAGTGGAAGCATCCAGCAGTCTTCATCCATCTCTCTTCCAGCTTTTTCTAATCTCACTTAAATTTTTACACATTTCCTTCTCTATCTCCTCAGGGTAGGAGAAGCTTAAAGAGTTCAAATCCTTAGGACATTGACTCTGCATATTTTTGGTTGGTTTTTTTTAAAGGGGAAATAGAAACATTAAGAAGATGAATGCATCAAGGATCAAAACAGACACTGCGAGACGATGTCCTATCTAAAGTAATCAAAGAACACATAAATCACTAGTTAGCCACATTTACGGAAGACCTGCAATCAAAACCGCACAAAACCCAAACTGACACCCATTGCTAGTTCTGTATTGAGTTTTAATATTCTGGCTGGACAAGCAACTTCTTAGCTACCTCTGCACTGCAAAAATCCATTTATACTAGTACAAAAAAATTATCTAGACACTTTTACAAATCAGGGAGTCAAGGTTTAGCCTCAACACAAATGCTTTTCTGCAGATAAAAGTTTGCTTTTAAAGGTGACTGAAAAAGCACAGTAGTGACTTCTACACTTATCTAATGTCAATGCTTTGAGCACCTGCCTCCCCTTACTCTTTTATTTCTTACTATTCACTGCTTCTGCTTGAGACTCAAAAGTAAACAAGAAGCTGAATCAAAACATTATCAGAGTCTAAAATCTGAGCAATCACAACAGGGAACATAATATCCAGAGAGCGTAACACCTGGTTGCATCTCCATTCGTACTAAGTCTTCTAATTACTGCCAGAAAACTAATCACTCTGAAAGAAACGTGTCCCCGCCTTCGAGTGGCCAGTACCTCTCTACCTGCCTGGTGAGATCTGCAGAGAGTCAAGCTATGACTGATCTGAAGTAAACAAGAAGAGTTTGAGGGAGCAAAAGCTTTCAGCCCTTTAAATATTACCGAGCAGCAAGAATTCACCCTTTCTAGGAAAACTTCAGGAGATGTTATACCTGGTCAGTGCCACCTCATCAGTGCGAGAGTATCACTCCATAACAACCAGAGATGAGGGGTCCGAACTACATCGTTGCAGCGACTTTGAGCAAGAAACAAAATTCAGGATTCAGAGGAACCTCTACTTACCCTCTCCTACTGGTGTTTGCCCAGTCGAAGAGTTTATGCATGGCAGTAACTCCTTCCCGCCCCATAGGGGCAACATCACCACCTGTCATGATGGCATAATCCATGCCCGAGTGCACAGCTAATTTCTGGAAGGAAACCAAACCAGTCAGTTAAACACTCCTTCACTGCAATACCAGGGAAGGTGAGAAGGGAAATACAAGTAGTTTAGTCCTATCAGCACATTTATTTGCAGAGGGCGAGTATGCTCTTTGAGAAGAGAATATTTCTTTAGGCACTTCAGGACAGTTTTTAGCATTGCTCGGAATGGGAAGGAAAAGAGGAAGTTTAGCCTTGAAGCAACGCATGAAATTTTAATGCTAGAAGGCACTGCTGAGAGTGCTTAGACCTTCACCTTTAACTTGTGTGTTGTTTATTTCTTCCACTGTTTCCTTCGTGGTCTAGTTTATTAACAGGGTTCTATTCTCTATTAGACACTTAACTGATAGGACTCAAAATTTTATTTGTTTACAAAAAGATAAAAGCCTGGAATTAAATGGTCAGTGAACCCAATGAGTATTCAGACAAAATAACAGAATATGCCCCTTTTGTGTTTTAACACCCGCCACAACTCATTGGTCTGGTGGCTACTAAGCAAAGGGTTTTAATAAAGCTCCTAGGGCATGCTGGAAATATCTCCCTTAAGCCTGCAGGTAAAAAAAAACCTAACAAAGCAAAACAAAACCCTCTGTGATTTTTCGCTAGGCCAGAAAACGCAAGTCTATCCATAAAGCAAGTTTGACAGGACATAGCCAACATCAGCCAAGCTTGCACTGACCAGTTTCCTTAGGCTGGCATGTCCCTGCAGGGCAGAATTACAGCACTGGCAAAGCCTCCCCCTACTTCAGCCCAAACAGGCCTACCAAGAGCTATGCGACATTGTAATTAAGCTCCCAGCTTAAACCTGCTCTCCATCTCACCGCAACATCTTAGCACTGAATTAGCCCACAAATGCCTGGATCTGCAATGACTTCGCTAGGATTTGAAGCCAGGAAGAGGGAAGATCTTTTTCTCCCCCGCCTCCGTTTCACAAAGCAGTTCACAAAGCAGCCACCAATTAAGCCCTGCCGTGGTGACAGACAGCAGGCTGTGTTAACATGCCATGAGCTGACCCAGACCTGACTATTCAGTTCTGCCAAGTAAAGTCATCTGAAGGTTAAAATGAACAAATCAGCCCAAGCAGATCAGCAACAGCCCCAGCAAAACATGCTCAGCTGAATCCAACCAATTATCTGCTGTGCAGCAGGAGGCTGGAAAAAAAGCTTTGCTCCATCCATCAAAACCACCGAGTTCCTGCTACTAACGTTTAGTGGTTTTTTATCAGTCCAACAAAGCTGGAAGCTTTGACAGTCACATCCAAATGTGTTTACATCTGTCAAGAATCCTGTCATGCTGCATTACTACCATCACAGGCTCACCCGTCTTTGCCCTGCAGGAGTCAGTGCGGTGGTCTTCCCTCTGACATGCCACCTTTTTGGAACAGCAGTAACAGCAATCTGTACTGTCACTGCCATTAACCCAAGCGCAAAAGTCACAGCTCAGAAAACCTGCTTTTTCTCAGCAAAAGCCAGCTTCCCTGCATAATATTCTCTCCTCTCTAGAGCATAAAGGTGTCTCTCTTACATCCATCTTCCTTCTGACCCACTCCAAATCTTTTACAGCTACCACCAGCATCCCCTTGGAGTTTCTATGCTAATGGGGAAAAGCATTAAGAGGTAACTTCTGGACTGTTTAATAAACTTCTTCATCCATTGCCAATCACCTCACTCAGCTCTTACGTTTCTCCCTTCTTATGCTGTTGTTGCCATTTCCTCGACCTGTCCCCCTCTGCTGGCTTTAGAAATCCAGACTAGGTGGCATACTGTCAGAGCAGGCAGCAAAAAACTACGGGGACATGGGTTTAATGTTTGGAGAGAGAAAAAACAAAAATTCAACTTGCATCAGCACGTCAAGTCTGCCACTGTTAAACAAGTATTTGAAACCTCAGATCTAGTGGACAAGCACTGAAAAGCAAGTCAAAAATCAAATCGACTCAAAAAAACTCCAGATCCTGGTAGCGCACATGCCCAGCGAAGCCATACCTACCTCTTCTCTGCTCTGGGATTAGTAAGCAAGAGCAGGAAGACCCTATTCAGAAAAGTGCACGAAACTAACAGAGGTGGAAATGAGACAGCAGGCCGGCATTGCGATTTCACAGCTCACAGTTGCCAAGTGCCTCTTCCAGATGGAAGGGCTCTTCTGCCTACACTTAGTACCAGAACCCAAGCAACTGTAGTAATTTAGAGTTGAAGCAGGCTGCATGCCCTTTCCTCCCTTTCCAACAGACACATAAGCACACCATGTTTATGCAATACTACAGCAACAGATTTCAGATTAGGTTGGGTGCTTAGAGCCTGAAGTTTTCAGAGCACCCTGCAACATATAGGTTATTGGAATCTTGGCATGGCTTTACCTTGGCAAAGAGCGTCTTTCCAGTGCCAGGGGGACCGTACATAAGAATATTCCTGTATAGGCTTTTATTCTTTTTTGTATTTCTTGTTGCTATGGCAATGTCTCTCACACGTGCTTCTAACTGTGGCTGCAAGAAAAGGGTTAAACTTAAGGAACAGAAAGTACCACACGACCTGCATCTATCAGCTTCATAGGTGAGTACCAGGAAGAAGCAGGCAGCACTCCTAATGTGTCGAGCTTTTACACCTTAACTTCAGCTGCTTGTTACTTTAGACCAGGGTCATTTCCCTTTCTAGGTCAGAATTTACTGACTTTGAAGTTCTGTCCACTTGGCTACTCATTTATAAGAAAAAGCAGCAGTGCGGGAAGCAGCGCAGTAACTATGATAAAAACCAGTAACACCTGAAGATTCACTTCCTATTGGATGCCCTGGGAGGGATATGTCAAAAATAAGCAACTCTTTGCAATACTTCTTTCGTAAGTCATAAATGTTCCTGTTCTTACTTATTACTGCATTTGTTGGGATACTGAGAGAAAGCTATTCCTGCAGGAGCCCTTTCTCCCAGCATCTTCAAGCAGCACTTCAGTTTGCCTGATATCCAGGAATCAAATTCAGAAGCAAATATAGAGTAGCAGCCCTAATTACCAAGTTAAGAACCATTCACAAAACAGGCAGATGCATATGCTGCTGCTTTTTTTTTTGGCCTACAAGCAGATCTAGGTTCAGTAATGTTTAACAGATTAGATGAGACAAGTGGAGCTCTGTATATTAACATGCTGACTGAAGAAAAAATGCAGCAGGGCAAGGAATGCACTAAGACTTCCAACTGCCTTGCACACAGGGGAAAAAAGGTTAGTGTGCTTAATGCGTGTCACACTGAACACAGGAGCTTATTTACAGCCCCAAGGCTGCTGTCTCTCCAGAATTACTGGAATTACAGCTTTTGAAGCCAGCGTAAGGAAACGGCTGTATTATTTAGATTCCAAAGTCATCCCTTCACAGTCCAAGATCACAAAATAAGAGTACTCACACTGAGCACAACTCCTTCAAGGGCATCCTGAGCCTTGCTGGTAAGACGCTTACCAACCTAAAGAGGACAAATTCCATTACTGACACATAGAAATCAACCACAGTTTTGACAACTTACCTGGACAAAAAGGTCACACAAAATGACAACGAGCTCAGCCCACCTATGCTATCTCTAATAGTAGGTTTATTCACAGACCCATCTCTCTGCCTGACAGAAAGAGCTGCAAAAGGAGTTCTGCATCCTCATGGCAGTGCAACACAGAAACAAAGCTAAACCTTACCTTGATAGGATGCTTCAGTGCCTCCAGCACAGTAATGCGTGAGGTTTCTCTCACCAGGGAAGGTTTGCCCAAACGCGCTTCTATGTATCGCCCTGCTACTGCCGTGGCATTCTTGGCAGAGTAAACACCCACGGCCAGCAGGGTTAGACCTGCCACCTGCAAAGAGATGGGGGAAGGATTAGGAAAACACACTTGGCAAGGCAACACTAATGTATGTAGCATGCCCGGTGGAGGGGAATTAAGATTCAGGACAAATGCTGACCAAAAGGAAGTTATTTTTGTTAAGATGTTTTATCCCTGTTCAGACAGCCAAGGTCTTACACTCCCTATTCATAAGGCATTTAGTACTCTTGCATCTTGCAGTGTGAAATGCACAGAGGAAGCAGAAGCGACACATATAGGCATGCATCCGAAGTATGTATTCCCTGCCCAAAATGTGTGTGGCTTTTCAGACTTCTAACTCCATAGAGTACGTATTAAGACAAATAGGCACCAGGCTTTGCTACAAACCAGAGGTATAAGCCTCCTATGAGAAACTAGGATCTCCCATAACACTGAAGCTTTAGCTTCCAGTGTTGTGAACAGAAGTGGTGTGGTTTGGTGGTAGTTTTTGGGGTTTTATTCCAGGTATTCTGTGAAGGCACTGAAGAATAAGCCCACATCAAGCAGGTGCTATCTGCCACACTACTCCTCACCATACAAGAAACTATGCAGAATTAAAGATGCCAAGATAAACATCTGTGTTGTGGCTGTCACCAAGGTAGTACGCAGTAGGGAACAAAAAGGACCAGCCAGGGTACACCTGCTAAAGGTCTTGGGTCTGGCTTGACTATTCACAACAGGAAAACAGGTACTCAAAGAGGACCTTCAAAGCCAAAACCACCACCGGAATTATTGCTACTGCATTACAGACTGTTCTTTCAGAAACCCCAGAACATCAGTCATCCCCATCAATTTCCCAGTGAAGCAGAAAGACTCCAGACTTCTCTGTGGTTTATAGTTGCCGCTCGGTTCAGCACTATGTTGGCTCATATTAAACCAAGAGCCCTGCAGGCAGCTTTTCCCACCATAGCTAGCTGGCAGAATAGACATGGAGCTGCGCTGACAACCCTAAAGACGCTCCAGGAAGTTGCTAAGAACAACATTTCAAGACAGGAGTTTAAAGCAGGACTTTACAGAAATCTTTAGCATGGATAGGACTGTTTCCTTAATTCTCAGGGACTGATAGCACTGACCACTTTTATAAAACTTAAGGTACACAAACATAAACCTCCAGGTTCCGGCTGTTTGTACTTATGGAGGCAAGTCAGTTGATTTACCAAAAGTCCTATTCACCTGAAAATACAAGGGAGCAAGGGGTATTAAAGTGAGAGGTGTCTGGGAAGAGGCCAACTGTTCCACACAGTTCTGCGTGCAAATAATCAGTTGTGTTCAGCTTACAGCTAGATGCCAATAATGCATGTCAGAGCAAGCCCAGATAGATAGAAGAACAAGCTGCAGCAATTGCTTTCGAAGTAAGCAGCCTTTTACTACAAGTACAAAACAAGGTCAAAGGCCTCAAGGGCATCAAGGATGGCACTGTTCAATAAACCATGAGACACCATCTGTTCACTTTCACTCTGCTTAGACATGTGACATCACCTTTGCTTTGCATAGAAACATGCACGGTTCAGAACTGCAAGTTCCAAGATGCAAAGGGTAAGAGACAACTTCCACATCCAATTCAGTTCCGTTTACAGGGACTTTCGAACACAAAAAAAGAGGCTCCACCTTTTTGCAGCCTCCCTCTAAAAACAAGGTACCACGACAAATGATCTCATGCACTCTTACACCATCGGCTTCAGCAACATCCAGTACCAAGCAAAGTTACAGGTTGCTTGATACACGAGATCCACCCAGGCAGAGATAAATATTTCAGACTTTTGGATTTCACTGATGTTCATACCACAAGGCACAGAGAAATACACAGCGTCAGTCTTACAGCTGTATCAAACCAGGAAAATTACTTGACTTGCACATTCACAAAAGAAATCCAATTACTATGCCAACTTCACAAATCAGTCTGATTACAGTGCCTGTCTGTTTATCATGAAATAGCTAGGAAAGGAATGAATCTCTGACTGATAAGCAAAGTGAATTCCACTAAAAAAACCCCAATAAACCCAAAAACTTGGAGCAGAACCTTTGGGGTCCTGCTGGTACGGGAAGAGCTAGGAAAAGAACAGCCATTACAGTAGGCAGGAAGAGCTGAAAATACAGGGCTTATTTAGAGGAACCCTAATCTTACCTTACAGTCACTTTTCAAAGCAGCAAAATATGAGTTCCAGCTGTGTTACCTCCTTTCCAAAAATATGCGCGTTTTTTTTTTTAAACCTAAATGTCCCAAATTCACAAGACAAGCACTTGTCAGAAGCAAAAATGACCATAATGCAGGAAACTGGTATCTGGGTCAAGAGAATATGCAGGTAGAAACACCAACCACTACTCTGCAAAAGGCTCCAAATACTGCAGGCATTCCAGGTACAGCCTACAGATTACAAAAGGATCCACTAAAAGCATGTCTTAATTCTTCCCAGAGCACTGAGGCAGCGCCTTTTTATCAGCCTGTGTGTATAAAACCACAGGGTGGAGCAGATGGTGGCAGCTAACTGAAAGGAAAATGTCCACTTTAACAAGCCAAGCTACTAAAAATAAATTTTCACTGTAAAGTTTTATTGTAAAAAGTACAGTAAGAAGTAACTTTATGTCCGTAAGAAGCCACTGCCATGCTCTTTTGTACTCTTTCCAGCTTTCAATCAACTTATTTAGCACAACATAACAGCCCTAAGGGCTCTCTAGGCTACATCAAAATTAGATAAAAAGTTGTGAGATAAGCAGCAAAAAAAATTTTAGATAATGTCTTGCAATATCTTGATGTTCCAGTGACTAAAGGTGCTCCTTTATAGATGAAAGCGGTACCCTCATACTCTCAGAGAGCTGACACTATCCACCTGGAATGAGACTAGCAAATTCTTGGTAGCTAACTTGTGGGAAGAAATTGCAGCTCAAGAGACAGAATGCATGCAAAAAGGGAATACCAAACAATTTCTCTCTGGCCTTAAAATTGTGCACCTTAATTTAAAAACAAAAACTTTCACGATGCGTCTCTTACTATTTGCTGAGGAGTGTTCTCAGAGTTTTACTGTAAAGGATAAGTGAACAAAAAATTTGAGACCACTGGTTTAGAGTAAAAAAAAAACCCAAAAACTTTTGTGCCCACCAGATCAGCTATTACACATCTCCAATATACTTCCCCTAATATTCCTAAAAAGGCATTTCCAGTTTGTAGTTTAACTGCAAACACACAAAAGAAATCAGGGGTGGAGGAGAAATGGATCCCTGTTCCCAAAACCCACCACTGGCGAAGTCTAACAGCAGCGTTAAACATTTCATAATGCTTTGTTCACCTATAAACATTCACAGATGTTCATGCATGAAAATACAACGAACACCAATCATTAAAAAGCTCAATGAAAACTTAGCAGCTCAGAGCCTAGTCAAATACGAAAGTGACACTCAAGTTCTCCAAAAAAATCTGCAGTTATCTCTAATTGCCTATTAGATAAAACCCCTACTCTCCTACATACATAAGAGACTGCAATCTGCAGAACAACCTGTGGAAAAAAAGCCATCTGTGAAAAAGACTCAGCTATTTTTTTCACAGAACCTGCATATATTACTTGTAATAGCTGGCAAACTTTCAAGAAACATGTTTGTAAAGGTGATGGAGTCTCCAAAAGCAAGAGAATTCCACACTGTTGATCAATCAAAGCCAGAACTTTTGTGACCGATGAGGAACAAATTATCCATACAGGGAAGACTAGAATTAATCTGAATAAAAATCTGAAGCACTCTCCTTAAACAAGGACTGCAGAGAGCACTAAGTGAGCAGCAAATCCCCATCACAGTTTACAGTTTATAAACATATCAGAGATAGGAGTTTAACACACATTTACAGACAGACTTTTCTGGCAGTTATCGATACATGTCACAATCTTACCGTGGCTGTAACTTTATCCCAGTCTGTTACAAAAGCACGGAATCCTTCCCCAAAGAGCATCCCAGCTGTCCTACAATAAGCAAACAGCAAGACAAGCAGGAGAAGAAAAAAGGGATTTCAAAAGACTGAACTGCAACAATTTACAAAACAACTTTACAGTGGTCTTCTTCAGAACCAGTCACAGCTAACCGAGGGCTCACCTGGGAACTGACAAATGAATAAGCATGGCAAATACATTTATAATCATCTGATGTCTACACCTGGTCTGGGATTAAATCCAGAAAAGCATTTGGCATTCAGATGATAGCAATTTCTTTAACAAATTAAGATTATTAGTGCTGAACTGTAACAAAAGGTATTTAATTCTAAAGCTTTTTTAATTCAAAAATTAACAAATTACAAATCTAGATGTCCACCCCTTTGGAGACACCCCTTTGGCTGCTTTATACCTTTATGGCATATGTTCAGAAACTGAAAGAACTCAAAAAATTTTCAGAGTAACTGAATCTCAATTTTAGCAAATAAGGCTTGGAGTCATCTGTTGGTAAAATTATGTAAAATCCACAGTCTCTCCAGTTCACATTCAGATGACCATGTAGCAAGACAAGTGAAAGAGAGGGTTCCCTTTAACATAATTCCTATCATTCAGAGCACAAGTGTGTACAAACTAACTCTTTGTATTCCTCAGAGCCTAAGGGGAATAAACACAGCAAGGTTTCCTACATGACAGGAGAAATCTGCAAAAGCAGCAAGACAACCCATGCCCTTCTCCTGGCTTGCACGTACTTGAGGGACTCCAACACTGTTTGGCGATGTTCAGCAGCTTTTAGGCGAATCTGCTCCCGAATGATGTCTGCGTTCTCCCGCTCAGCCTTGGCACGGGCTCTTGCCTCTGCCTCCACACGCAGCATTTCATTCTTATGACGCAGCTCCATCTCTCGCTCTACAGTAGCTTTTTTTTAAAAAAGAAAAAAAAAAAACAACACAGAAGAAGACAATCTTTGGGGCTGGCTTAATCCCAATTAGCAAGCAGGTGAAAGAGATGCATTGCTTCATCCTGGCTTCACAATAGCTATGTGTGATCCCATGGCAGCAGACTTCAAGATCTTAATTCCTCCCACCCTACCCCAAAAGGCAGCCAACCAGTACAGTATTATTACAAAAGACAGACAAGGAATTTTCTCTCTGTGCTTCAAAAGGATCACACACCAAATAGGTGGCCTCTTCAAGATGGCACGTTGCAAGACAACAATCATATTTCAGTTCTGGAAGTTCATTACCAGAAAAAATGCTGAGGGCCAACTTTAGTCAGAGATGAGCTAGACAGTAAGAGGTAAAGCAACAGAGAGGGAAAACCCACAGTGCCTGGCACTGCTGCTGCTCATCAACGTCATTTCAGAGAGGAAGAGTGACATGCTACAGACAAGGAAGGACAACCCTATGCAAGTAACTACACACAGTGCAATAGACATTGCTTATGAAGGGAAGCAAAATGGAGTTGCCTGTAAAATGCTGTCCCAAACAGGATTTTGGAAGCTCCGTTCTGTGTGTCTGAAGTAACAGTGACTGACACATTAAGATTGACGTGAACGCAGAATGAACGAGAAACCTAAGAACAACCCAGGAACTGAGATGACGACCTCGCAACCCTCTGTCTTCAGCGTTACTGCAAGAAATCCTGACTGGACCACCCTGCTACTCGATACCCCTCTTGATACCAGAACGCTGGACAGGCTACCTTGACATTCACACCTTGGTGCTATGAGTAGGTGGAAACTGCAAGAGTAAAATCACCCTCTCCTACAGAGTTTCACCACTGAGCTTCGTTACATGGTTGCTACAATACCTCCCTCAAAGATACCGACAAACCCCAAGTACACCAGATGGCAGCAAGGAGTGGACAACAGAGCAGCTGGCAGCTGTGGAAGGAGCCAGCCAGCCTTCCCATCCCCTCTGGTCCTACACAAATTGCTTTATACATTTCTAACACTTGTGCCCTAGTGGAGTCCCACTGGAGTTCTGCAAAGCCAGTCATGCTGGCAATTCCCCAACAACAAAAAGAAACAAAGCACGTTTCAGACTAAACCTTCCGTTACTCAGCTTTTATTTTCTACAGGAAACAATGAACGGAGACTAAGTGATGTAGATCGAACTGTTCCTCCCAAGAGGTATTTTGTTTCCCTTCCCTCCTCAAAACTGGTTCTATTTTACATTGCCCCAGCATAAAAATCAGCATTTCAGTTGCTACACCATGAGATGCTGACAGACAGTTCACTGGGAAATCCAAGTACTACAGGAAAGACATTTTTTCTAAGCTACTCTCAGAAGCAACTGGTATTTTGAGTACTACTGGGATTTGCACGTTACTTGCCAGTATGACATTAACACGTGACCTAATGGAGCATCAATGAATACGGACAAGGAGTCAAAGATCAGTACAGAGAACTCATGCCCCTCACCACTGTCACCAGCTCAAGAAAAATTACTAGCTTACCACGTCTCATGGCTTCCTGCTTCTGTACAGATTCTTCCTGCTTCCTCAGATTCTCTTCATTAGCAAGTTGCTACAGGCAGAGATGACAGCAGAAGATGCATTGAAGTTCTAAGAACTCAGTCAAGTAGGTATTTGTGTAAGCTTAAGTACTACAAATATTTTCAAGAAGCTAGTGCTCAGGCTGAAGTACGTTCTCCCTCTCCCCATCTCCCAGATTCATACTCTCAATCCCATGCTCCTAGCCACTTTGTCCTGGCCTTTGATGTGCCTGGCCACCACTGTCGATGCCAAGCAAACAGTACAGATGGCAGCAACTGTGCCTGGCATCAGCCATCTGGCCAGCATGATAGGGCTGCTCCAGATCACCACTTTGACTTAAGGAAGCTACTATACAGTTCCCAGCTGGGTTAGAGAAGGAAGCGATCATACCTGCTGTCGCATCTGTTCGTCATAGCGCTGCCTTGCCAATTTGTCCTGGTATTGGGCTCGCTTGAAAAAAGTAGTAAAAATAAAAAAAAGAAAAAAATAATTCAGAATATAAAGATCAGGCATTTAACAGAGAACCCAGTCCTAAGGGCAACATCGTTTGGAACATGCAGGGGAAGAAAAACCAACGCAACCCCCCCACACACAAAACAAAAAAAATAAACCCAGATTTAAATACAAAGTTTTAAATATAAAGGGCAAAGTTTCGGGCAAACATCCTCAGCCAGCACCAAAAACTCCTCTATGCTGAAAAATCTATTTAGTCTGACTTCATTTTAAGGTATCACAGATATAAAAACAAAGAACTTGGCCTAGAAAAGGAAAATTTTACTGGGAAAACCACTTATTTTTCATGTCCTAAAGCACATTACCTGGCCTGGCAATTGCAAGCAATAGGACTGTCAAGATACGCTGCCAGTCAGATGAGCTCTGTTTCTGATTGACTTTCTTGTTCCTCATTAATTTCTCTCATTGATTTTCTACTGCAACTGGCAAATAAACCCCTATCATCTACACTCAACCGGAAGCTGCCTGAGGGCCCTATCCACCAGCAAGCAGGACCCTGTACAAAGGATATTATTCTCTATTCCAAATACAACACAGCTGAACAGCTTGAAAATTATCTCCTCAACAGTTGCAAAGCACGGTACTTCAGAAGTAAATCACAATCAAGCTTGCTTTGACTTCAAATGATGCCCTGTGAACTTTCAAGAGTTGAAGAGCTAACTCATGAACAGAGCAGATGACTGCGAAGCCTGCTTCCTGAGCCAGCCTGTCCAAAGTCCAAACTCTGACGGGATAAAAAGCAACGTGTGCCAAGTAAGCAGTTTTAGCTATCTTCCCAAGCTAAATAATCAATTAGAATTAATCAACCCCCTCGCTTCCTGTGCTCTCAAAGTAAAGAGTCACCACATGTGAGCTATGAGCGTAAAAGCTAGCTTACACTTCCCTGATTTCAGTGTTACTGCCACTTCACGTGACTTACGCTAAAACATACCAGAAAGCACCACTATTGCTCACAACACAGCTCTTAACTCTCAGATTTGCATCACTTCTCCTCCTAAGGTATTCTTTCCTGTCTAAAGTATCCTGGAATAAACAGGGTTGCAGGCTACTTCAGACTGAAATCCAAATAATTTAAGAGACATTAACTGTCCAGGCTAACACATAGACTCAATAAGCCAGTAGTCTTTGATCTCTTAACACCATCAGCTGTTAGATACAAACAAATGTATCTCAGCACCTTCAAGAGCACTTCCCTGAAAATTCCTTCAGGAAAGTTTCAAAGGGCACACAATGAGAGTAACTGCTACTACTGGTTCCTTTGGATGTTCAAGAATTTGGTAACAAAAGTTCAAGACAACAAAGCTGCATATAACTACAAATCAAATTCGACATTACAAAGCCAGTGTAGAAGACAGGCTCAGTCTGCAAATTGCCTCACATCTATGGCAGCCCACAATCCCCTTTCTCCCACTCCCCAAAAGGCAGAATTAATGCACTGTTGCCTTTTCCACACAGGAGACCACAAACAAGGTCTCCCATCACATGGCTTCCCCCTCATTCCCTTACTGCTTGATGCTGTTTTGTTTCTTCACTGAGTGTTTTTCGCCTCTCTTCTGCTTGTACCCGTATCTGCTCATTCTTCAGTTGTTCTATGGCAGCTTCATACTCCTATTAAAATAAAGGGAAAATCATCACAAATAAGCTCAGTACAGCATCCTATAGAGGAACGCTAGTGACAACTGCGCTCCAAGAAACCCATCTGTAATCAGTGGTACCCTGCAAAGCTGAGCAATGACACAAGAAAGCTAAAATACGATCACAAAACATGACTGTAAGAAATTTCATAATTAGCCATTTCACGATTAAATAATTTTACAAAAAAAACACAAAAGAACAAGCAAATCAACACTCCAACAACCCCCAAATTCCTTTAGAAAGGAAAGAGAAGTCTGTTCTCCACCCAGCTACTTTACAGTTCCCTGCAGGAAACCCCTGTCATTCCCTAAAAATGGTGGTGATATTACAAGGGTTACAAAACCACTTGGACATGCAAATTATAAAGAAAGCCATAAAATATGCCTGAGAATAGGCCAAATGAGCTTACAATTCACCTTCCAGAATTTTTTTTTTTTAAATGGTAGATAACTATTACTTGCTGAAGATGAACAGCAACCAGCAAAACTAAGCACCCTCTGCAGCCCGTTAAAGACAGCGAGACTTTGACTGATGCCCCCCACAAGCCTGGCTGTTGCCTGAGAGGCACAACACAACAAACGATGAGGTTCAACATACCTTAAGTTTCGTTTGCTGTTCCAGCTGCAAAGTCTGCTCCTGCATCTGGGCAAGACTGAGGGCATCTTTTGCGTGGCCTGAAATTGACAGCGGGAAGTGGTTACCGACACCACAGAGGCCTTCTCTCAAGGGAGAAAACGCTCAATTCAGGACAATTCCGTCCACTGGGGTCAATTCAGTCCCACCCGGCGCTGGCTGCGCGGGCTTTATGGAACCGCAGCACACGCGCGGTCTGAAGCCAACAGGTCTACCCTGCTGAGAGGGTGCTGCGGTACCCCGCCCGCCCCAGACCCCGCTCAGGGGAAGCAGCGGCCCGCAGCGACCGACCGCAGGCCGCTGCAGGCCGCGGGGCTCCCGGCGAGGAGCAGCAGCCCTCCGAGAGCCCGGGGCTGCCCCGGCCCCGCCCGAGGAAGGCGGCAGGACCCGACGGAACGCCAAGCACCGCCGCCAGCCGGCGAGCAGCACCGGCAGCGCGGCGCCCCCAGCCCCGACCCCTCACGCACGGGACGCGTCCAGCTCCCGCGCCGCCTTGGCCGCCCGCTCCAGGCCCGTGGGGTCGAAGTTGCTCCATTTGTCCTTGGGCGCCTGGCGGTCCCCGGGGGCGGCGGCACCCCCCGGGGCCCCCCCGGCACCACCGCCCGGGCCCGGCGGGAGGGAGAGGCCAGCCCCGCCCGACGCCGCCTCTCCGCCACCCGCAGGCCCCGCACCGCGGTTCAGCCCGAACAGCCAAGACATGACGCCGCCGGCGGCACGCGCGCACGCGGAGGACGCCCCACTTCCCCGCCCCCCCCTCCGCGCCTGCGCCAGCGGGGCGGGGCCGGCCTCCCATTGGGCAAGGAGCGGGATTGACGGAATGACGCAAGAGGGTCGGGCCAGCCGGTGGGAAGCGATTGGCTGGGGAGCAGGCGAGCGGGCGGGACCGCTGGGCTGGGGACGGCGAGCGGAGAAGGACAAACTAGGGCGGGCGGCGCGGCGCCATAGCAACGGCGGTGCGGCGGGGCTGCGAGGGCAGCGGGCCGGCGCGGCGGGGCTGCGCTTGGCCCCGGGGCTTGTGCCACCCGCACACCGGTCCTGGCCACGGCGGGGGAGCGGGCGGGGAAGGGGAACGGGGAAGGTGGCAGCGGAGAGGTCAGGATCAGCCCCGCAGGTGTGGGCCGCCAGCCGGCCCTGCTTGCAGCCCGGGCCCGCCCCAGCAGCCCCTTGTCTTTTTTATCTTTAAATATACACGTTTTCCCAAAGGCACACTTGAGCACATCTCTGAAGAACCTCCCGCAGAACGCTTGAGTTTTCTCTCGGTCACGGGGGCTTTTCGGTGGGGGACTGGGTTCCTTTTTTTGGTTTTTCCTTCGTTTTGTTCTTCTTTGTGGTGGTGTTTTTTTGTTATTGCTTTGGTTTCCTCCTAGTGACCCCCCACATTCATCACTTGTGCTTAAAATTCACAATGGCTCTGCTGTGGGGTGTCACACACACGTTTTTGGAAAACCAATACAGCAGCAGAACAGTTAATGCCTATTACAAGGTACTGTCACAAGCACTCCAGCCCTAGTCCTCAAAATAATCACATTTTACCTGTAGCTTTCTAATTCATGGTTTTAGTTGTTCAGCTTGGGTCAAAGAATATCTACCGAATGTTTAATGGAGATTTGATTGCAGAACTGCTTAGTACAAAAGGAAAAAGACAAGCCCTAAACAAACGTCATTGCACTTGTAAGCTATTTTCTGAGCACGTTTCAGCCTAGAACAGAGATCCCCCACCCAGCTTGTACAACGAGCAGCAGGTTTTGATCGGGTGGAATTTTTCCTTCATTTTGGCAGTGGTAAAAACATTCCCTGAAGCTTCAGGTATGTGCTGGCTCATGCTTCTTGGTGAAGTTGGCAAAGGTAAGCCTGTTGGTACCAGGTACTCATCCACTACAGTAAATTCAGTGCCCCTTCTGGCTGACAGTAGCCAAGTGCTCATATAACCTCCACATCACTCTGAGAAATTAGCTACCTCATCCTAATTATAGTTGTACTCTGACATCTCGTTGAGCCTGGGATTATACATGGGAAGGCTGCAAGTAGTATGCACTTAAGAGCAAGTTTCCTCCAACTGAACACAAACACCCCAGCAAAATTCTGGAATTGGGCAAGTATGCTGGTTTCGATCACAAAACCACTGAGTGTCTAGATAACAGATCAGCTGAGTGGGATAACTGCTCTGCTTACTGACAGATCAGCACCTTCCTGGGAGGTTGTGTTCGGAAAACCCGTGGTGTCTTGATACAGGATAGTCTTCATATTACTGAGGAACATGGGAACTCTCTCAGCAGATCACACTAGCGACTCCACGTTAAATCTTTAATAATAGCCAACACCACGTGCATCAGATGGTGCAAGGACCCTAAAGAAAACCTGGGAACAACTTACCTACAAATGAAGCTGTTTGTAGTCCCCACACACAGAACTTAGCTCCTACTGGTAGCCCTGATGGTTTATGCTCTCATCCTACATAGGTGTTTGGGTGTTATACCCATTATATCAGTACAGATGAGATGCTTAAATAGCCTGGAAATCATTAGGCTTACGTTTTTCTAAATAAATTAAAAAAAAATTAGTTTAACTTACCTGTCTGACTGGAATTTTCGTGTTCATGAGTACTACCAGTTCTGCCAGGATTTAAGGGACATTCACTTCTTGGCTCCTTGTAAAATGATTCTTACTGAAGCTGAGACATTACTGAGACTGATGTATTTCTACTTTTTTCTTTTTTTGGGGGGATGTGTGTGTATGGAGAGAAAGTTCTATGTAAACCAGACCATGAAGTTATGAATGGAAATGTTACATTTCAGTCATTTAAAATTGAGATGAATACTAGCTTTTCATTAGAACAAAAGCTACACTTAATAGATTTGGCCTTAGTGCCATCAAGAACAAAGTAATCATTCAATAGCTCTTGTATTGTATTTTTAATTGTCTTCAAAAGGATGCATTACAATTGGGGGGGGTGACATGTTAATGTATTAGTAAATTATGCAAGGAGTTGTGCAAAATTAATTTCTGTCCTACAGCAAGAATGAAAAAGATTATCTTATTGCACGAGAGATCACTCATGGTATCTTTATCTTGGATTGACCAGATGTTGCCTGGGCTGGGAGCTGGACTCTTACAATCCTTATGGGTCCCTTCCAACTTGAGATATTCTATGATACTATGATTCCAGAGACTTTTTCTTCCCTTCAGCACAGTCTCCACGAAGATTAATCAGTCACAAGAGCACATTCCAAAGGAGAACACAAAGTGTATGAAATCTTATCAGGTTCATGAGTGACTCAGCCCTCTCCTGTCCCTTCCTCCTGTACAAGACGACAGCCCAAGGCAAACGCTCCATAAATCCAGGTATGATGAATTCAGCACTCAGGAGACAAGGTCAGTGACAAAGTTCATCTCAGCTCTGAAAGGAACTCTTTTTAAGAAGTCCATAAGCAGAGCTAACAGAGGGTTTGCAGAATAGAGCGACACTAATGGGGACTCTCCAAAATACAGTACAGCTTTAAAAACAGTTCCACCCATAGGACAAATAAGCAATACATTTAAAATAGAGCAGGCATTACTGAGGGAAGGTGTTCCCACTGATGCTGGGTTTTGTTACTAGAAAAGTGTATACATTTCTTCACAGCCCTAAGCCTGAATTTTGGAACGATGCTGCTCCAATGGCTTTGTCACTAGGTATTAAAATTAGTGACAGCAAATTCAAGCCTGGGGCCAAAGGGAAAGAATTAGTTCTACTCTCCTCCCCTAGAAACCTGATTTTTAAGTGTACCTCAAGCTTAGGGCTGGGTGGAAGCCCAGGACAAGACACTAAAGATGTGCTAGGTGTTTTCAGAGTGCAGAGGATAAAGCCTGGAATGATAGTGCTGGAGACTTACTGTCCCTAATTAGCCACAGAACTGGCTAATTAATCTCTATATGGCTGCTCCAATAGCAGGACTCACATCCAATTTGGTGAAACTGACTGCAGGTATGCCAAAGTAAATCAGTGGTCATGATCCAGGCAGTATTGCACTGTTGTTTGGAGGCATGTATTTGAATAAGAAACAAAAATAACTGGGTTAGGTGGTCTTGCTGTCTGGCTTTTCTTGACTCACTGCTGCTCCTTGAGCTCAGCTGAGGGTTGAGAGCTCTGGAGTAACCTGCTGGAGAAGCAAATTCCCAGGTTTTTGAGTTTTCTGCTCTCTCAGATTGATATCAAATCCCAAGGCAAATTACTTGGGGGAACTGAGCCCTTCAAATTCCATCTGGGATCTGTATGTCATTGCAGCAGATTAATTTAATACCAGTGCCATAGGGAGAGTGGAACAGTGTTAATGAGACTCAAGAATTCAGCAGGCAGACAGTGAGCAGACTTCTGCTGGAGCACTCTTGACAGCGCTCGTCAGCCCTGGCCTGGCACAGCCCTGTCGTTCTGTTTCTCAGAGTTCATCCACCAAGCTCTGCCATAAACCAAAGACCATCTGGGAACACTAAACTGTCCTTGTGCTTTATAAAAGGCAGGATGTTTTTTATAGCGTCTTCATAACCCACCTGACCTTTGACGAGGACAACCACCTCTTTTCTTCCTCTTCTCAGAAGTCCTGTTGGCTTTGACCTGATCTCTGCATACTGTACATTTTTGCATTCTGTTGTTCTTTTCTCTCCTAATGCTTTTCCCTTCCATCCCTGAGATGCTATACTTTTGGGTTGCCTAATTTGAGCTATCTGTTGAGTACACTGGGTGAATTGGGAGAAAGCTGCTCTTTCTCAGGTGTGTCACGTGTAATCTTTGTCTGAGTGCAGATGCCCACAATGAAAGGCCAGGGGAGTAAACAGCCAAGCCTTGAACATGCTCATAAGCTGCAAAACCAGAACTGTATCAACATTTAATAAATAGAGGACAGGCAGTAAGTAAGCAAGCAATAGTGAGGATTCATCCCTTTGCCTTTTGTTTGTTATTTGTCAGGTGTATTTATATGAAAAGAGGGTACAGATTTGGGATCTATTAGTCAGATTGATTGTTCCACTCAGCGAAGCCAAACCTTTAAGCTTTAGCAGAACTGGGCTGAGGACAGCCTTTAGGCTTGACAACCAGGACACCTTAACGGACAGTGCAGGCTGGGAGATGATCTGTGAGCTTTCCGGCTTCCTCCCCTGACGACTCCTTTTTGTCCAAGTCTTTGTCCAAGCAAGATTCCTTGCTCTGCCGGGAATCAGTTCACTCCAGAGTCTGTCATGCTGTCTGTCTGTGCTTATATCCTTGGGCTTCTGTAGCTGGGAAGAACACAAGAATTATAATGTCAGCTTTATCCACCCGTTCTCCAAATTTGACTGAGTCAGAGATCTTATCCCTGTGGTCACTTTCCCTATCCCTCTGGCCTCTTGCTGGGAAAAAGGCTGTGCTTCTGCACTGTTGCACAGCTTCTTTTTAGCTCTTACTTCACTTCAGCCTATCAAGAATCCCTTTGTGTTTCACGACAGTAAGTGGCTTCTGAGTAGTGGAAGAAGGAAAGCAGATGTGTTGTGCCTTAGTAGCTGTGTTTCATAGTTAGCTCGTCCCTGCCACGTTGAAAAGTGAAGGGTAGCCAAGAGTTCAAATGACTTTTAAACAGTGCTTCCAATGCCCATGCCAGCTTTTAGCAGTCCTCCCGCCCTTCTTATCCCAAAGCAGTTGCAGGACTGCCTCCACTGTACGCTTTTTTCTCCTGCCTGCAAACATAATGCCACTAGGAGGAGGACTGCTCTTAAAAATGAGGGAAAGAACCCAAGAGGGCAGTACCTCTTGGGCTGATAGCTGTGATGAAGCCCTACTGGCAAGCGAGCTGAGCAGCACAGAGCATTTCAGCCATGAGGGCTCCCCTGCCTTGGATCTCCACCCCCTCAATGCCCTTCAGAACATTTCCCCTTGGCTCAAGTGCCCCAGGATTGTGCCTTGCACCCCAGCTTACCCGGCTGCACGTGTGCCATGCGGCACAGCCCTTTGCCTGGCTGGTTCTTGTACACAGGCTTCACGCAGACTTTGTTGGTGGTGCCTGCAGCCAGGTCCGTGAGGAGCACGCTGTGAATCTGCGGCGAAACGCTGATGACGGATGAAGGGCCACTCTGCCGCCGGCATCGGACCCTGTAACCAAGGACTTTCCCATCGGCAGAGTCCCAGGAGGCTTTCAGGGTGTTGGGGCCCATGTCTTCAAAGCGGAGGTGCCTCACTTTGGAGCCCTCTGGAGAAAGAAGATTCATGTTACTTCAGGCCGTTTGTATGGAGCCGTCCTTACTGCCTATCTCCTTGCTCCTCCCGAGGGGACTGGCGAGAAGGGGTGGCCAGCCAGCCTGCTCTTTGTTGTAGAGATGCAATAGCCCATCCCTCTGCATCTCCACACTGGAGGAGCACGGCCTCCTTAGTCCTTAACTTTGTCCTGGTACCAGCACGTAATACTTGTGTTGGCACTGTTAGGCACTGGCTGGCTGCCTCCTGCACCCTCAGCTGCTGTCATTCTGAGCTCCTCATTCCCGAGTCCTGACAAAAGCTACATTTTGCCTCCTGCAGTGTCTTCACAGGTACCTCAAAAGCTACATTTTGCCTCCTGCAATATCTTCACAGGTACCTCTTCAGAGCTGAAGGTTCTGCTGATGAGGTTTCCACCCCTCTGGTGCTAAATCACAAAGAACAGACACTGAGGAGATAGGAGGGAAAGGTGCTTTTCTTTCTGCTTCAGGGAGATTCAGGGATCTCCAAGTCTGTTCTGCTTGTGCCTGCACCAGCAGCTTGGCCGTACGCACCCTGTAATAGCAGGTGTGTGGCGTGCGTCTGATTCTCTTCCAGTCCCATACCTTATACATCTGCTACACCCTAACGGCATATATCATGTGCTGTTCATCAGAAGCTGCAACTTTCCCCTTCTCTCACCCCCGGCTCAGTAACTGGGCTGACCCAGTTCCCTGGCTTCACCTAGAGGCAGATGCTTTGTGCAAAAAAACAGACACGCTTCAGATACTCTGTGTGGCCGTGGGGTTTCCTACCAGCAGGGTGCTGCTCACCTTCCTGAGTGCATGCTTTAGCGGACAGGGATTTCTCCTTTCCCGATTTGTAGATTGCAGTCACTGTCACTAGATAGGTTGTATTGGGTGCCAGGTTCTCCACCACAGTGCTGTTTTGCTTGCCGTCCACTTCCAGCAGCTTCACCGAGTTCCCAGGAAGGGGTCCGTACAGGATCTGATAGCCCATCACGCTGTCCGGGGTAGGACCCCAACTAACATGGAAGCTGCGTGGCCCAGACTCTGAGATGAGAACCTGAGCTGGACTTACTTCCTCTGAAAGAAATGTAAAGAAACATGTGAATAAGTATATCATTCAAGGCATAAGAATGCTGTCAGGGAAGCATAATTGACCTGAACCATATTTGGCTTCCAGGAGGTGGAAGAAAATCCATCCAGCAAGTGGAGGTGGATAGTCACCAAGTCAGCACAACCCAGCTCAGCCCTAAGAAAATGTTTTCTTCACCTGTGCAGCATAGAGTGGGTAAAACTACTCAGCCAAAACTGGTTTTGCATGAAGAACATTAATATTGGATGCAAGTTCATCTTGATTTTGTTACCCCTGCTCAGCTTTTCAGCGTGCCACTTTTTTTGCACGTTGCTACCCAGCATAAATCTGAGTTAGTCTTCTGGCCAAATGACTAATCTGCACAGAGGGGCTGGCTTCTGCCCCGAGTGCTCCCCCTCTCTCTTTCCCTCTCACACAGGGATTCCCCATCAGTGGGTACACTGCCTGGAGAAGCAGCATGCACCCACTTCAGAAGCATTACTCTCCCCAGGCTATACCTGCAGCCTCAGGTAGGAGACAGGAATCTCCTTGTTCCATAGCAGCTGCTCAAGCGATGAAGGTCAAGATTCCCCTTTGGCAGTAACCCACACAAGACAGCACTGCTTCTCCCTGACCATCCTACTGGGAGAGTGAGTAAGTACGTGCAGCAGCCTGTGCTTTATCCCCAGTGGGCTCTATACCTCAGCCCTGTTAAGGTATAATATAAGTTATAATACATAAGCCCCGCAAGCTGCAGCTCCTGCCACCTTCTCCCAGGGCAGTGGGCTCTGCTTTCCCCCAGATTCACAGACTTTTAAGGTTGGAAGGGCTATGACCATCAGACCTGATCCCCTGTTCCGAACAGTCCAGAACACCTCTCTAAGCAAACAGCTGGCAGCTGAGTGCCAGCATAAAGCAGCTTATTATGTTCTGTCCTGATCATAATCATCTGCCTCCTCCAGCCAGACCACGAGATGGTGGGATGCAGACCAAGGGCTGTCCCATTTGCTTGATACATACAGGAGGCTCAGCACAGTGGAGACTTCCCCCTTGGTCAGGATTGTGCACATTTACCTGCCAGTGTAGTAACCCTTGTTGTCTGGGGAGGGAAGTAGTGGATGTTGGATTCAGGAATGAGTGCCACCTCGTAAGTAGTTTCTGATGCAAGGTTGCTTAGCACGAGGCTAGTGTGAGCCCCAGACATTTGCTTTGTCCTCTTCCTTGCGAGGTCATCTATCGGGGCATACTGTAGGGTGTAGTAGCCGGTTTCTTCGGAGAGGAGTTTGGGCCACATCAGACGGAAGCTGCTTGAGGTGATATCTACTGCATGGAGCCGATTTGCTTGGATAACATCTGGAAGAGAAACAGGAGCAAGAAATCACTGCTGATGTCAATATACAGAACATGGCATATCTAAAATACAGGCCCTTCTGGACGGGAGCTGTAGGCTACAGAAACACTGGGTCACAACTGAAGTCATTGAGGTGTAGCCAAGCCCCTTCATAGGAATTCAGTGAACTAGACCCTCTTTGAAAGGTTCAGGACTATAAAACAAAATCCTCGAAACCAAAGATAAAGCTAAATAAATAAATAAATAATCAAACATATCAACTTAGGCAGAAATCTTTGGGTTTTCACACCACTTCTACCTCTCAGACAAGAGCCTTTCACTGAACAGAGCTTGCAGGGGAAATGCATATGTCCCAGCCATCACCAGGTGGCATTTTGGCTAAAGCAATTGCTCAAGTGTGCCTGCACAACAGGCTTCAGCTCAGGAATGCTACTGCGCCTTGCCTCATGGGCATCTCCAGTCTCAAACCGATTTGCCACAAGCCTCTAAGCTGCTCTTTAAAGCCCCAGCTACCCCTCTCTGTTCTCTCTGCCTTGTCCTCTGTGCTAAGGGCAAATGGTGCTGGTGATCTGCTGTGACACAGGCCTGGCACAGCAGGACCCACGCCCCTGAGCATCCAAGCCTGTCTTGCACCACTGAGAACGAATCTGGAGTGGTCCAGCAGATTCCGGGCAGCTGCTACTACCTGACAGATGTGTGGGAGTTACTGTGCCTGGCCAAACAGGCAGCTTCCCACACTTGGCAAGACATTACCACCTACCCAACACAGCAAGCAGCACTGGCACTGCCTGCGAGAAAGCTGGAGACAGAAATGAGGCATCCAGGTTCCGAAACTCCTGTGGTCAGTTCACCCCGAGCTCCCAGCAGAAATCACCTCTTTGTGAAACCAAACAACTAAATTGTGTCACTTAGGTGAAGCAGCCCAGAATATGAAAAAATACATTTCTCTTTGCTCTCTGCTTGTACCCAGTGGCCAAGAAGGGGCAGCAACTGGGGAGGGCCCAGCATTTGCTAAGCCAGCTGCATTCATCCCAGCTGAAATCACTCCCTGCAGCCTTTCACAGAGCTCCATTGTTCTGTGACATTCAACGTTCAGAGCCACGCTTGTGCTATCTCGCCCCTCTCCCCCTGCACAGAGGCTTCTCTTCACAGCTCGTGCTACCTTTTGAGTTCTAGACCCCAAATGCCAGACACTGATACCTCTTCTGATGCTCAGCAGTTCCCCCAGCTTCCTCCACTACTTGACCCTTCCGACACGCGTGGCCTTCTGAGCCCACCCTGGGCAGAATTCCACTGTTTGGCCTTCCAGAGGAGCAGAAACACACAGGACTTTGTTTCTAGCTCCAGGGAAGTGGCATACAAAGACATAAGGATTATTTAAAAAAAAAAAAAAAAAAAAAAAAGACTTTTAAAAGCACTCTGAGCCTTAAAGATGCACTTGCTCTGCACAGCATCCCTCCTGAAACCTTATGATAGACTACTCTGAAGTATTTATGAGCTGGAGGGTACTGAGTAGCTCTCACTGGCTGCCCAGTACACAGAGGTAAGGGGAGGCACAAAGGTCTTCCCAGCCCTGCAGGAGATTAGGGGGTGGCTTTGCGCTCCCAGACCTGCCGTTTAACTGGGAGAAGATCAGCTCTTCTCCTCCAAGCTGCTCCGAGTCCCTGCCAACTTCCCCATACCAAATAAAGCAGCCTCAGTTTTTCCTCTGAGCTGTTCTTTGGCTCTCCCAGGCAGGCAGGACCACCTCCCTTCCCCGTGCTCTGCCTGCCACCGTCCACGCGCGCTGCCAGCCAGCAGCATTGCACCCACTCTGAGCCCGGAGGGGGCAGAGGGTGGGAGGCAGCACCACGGAACGGGGGGCACTGCACCCTTCCGCCAGCCCTGCAACCGCCAGCGGCCAAGCCACCAAGGGACAGGGAACAGAGAGGCCTTGGTGCTACAAGTCGTCTGCCCAAAGCTCAGGGAATGGAAATGGGTGAGCTTGGAGACCCTGAGTAAATTGGGCAGGTTGAAGTGACGGGGTGCAACACCCGGGGGGCACGCTGCGGGAAGCCCACAGCAAATAGCTCTGCCCCTTGCTGCCAGGTTACGGATGCCTTGAGCGAATAAAGCGGGCAACAAGCCCCAGAAAATAGATAGCCCTGGTATGCTTCACAGAACCTCCTTGTTCCCGAAGGAAAGCAGCAAATCTCTCGTATTAGACACAGGCAGTGCCTTCCTAGCAACACCCAAAAGACAATTTGCCTTCCACCTCCTGCCTCTTAGTGACTCGAAACACCATTTTGCAGCCAGGAATTTGCTGGTATCCTGGGAATTCTGCTGGGGTCAATATTAGACTAGCAGGAACACTGCTGCTTTCATGATGTGTGTAAGAAATGCAGCCAGGCAGCAGGTGAACCTGTTCTAGCCCTGGGTACATGGTCCCCTCTCTGCAGATGCTTCAGCTTGGACTTGGGGCAAATCACTTTTGCTTTGTGGCTCTGTTTCCCTACTTTGATATGGATAGGGAGACGGTTCCGATGCTGGGAGGGAGGAACAATTCTCCATTACCATGGTGGACACTCAGGATCTGAGATCACTCCCTCTGGTCACCTGCTTATATCCAGTGCTAAGCAGGAACGTCAGAGGACTCTAGGCTCAAAGCCTTCACTGCAGCAGAAGTTATCCAGGACCTTGTTTCAGATCAGAAATGTGCCACCCTGAACATGCAAGGGAAGCGGCTGGTGTTTTGCGATGGGCAGGTAGGCTCCGGCAGCGCTTGGCTGAGGAGATGGTGCCTAAGGATGAAACAAGTCATCAGTTGTCAGTTCAACTGCCTGAGTGGAGAGCAAGTGCACGCTAGCACAGAACCTGATGTCAACTCAAAGGAATGCCTTGGCTTTGTGATATTTGAAGGTCCTTCCCCAGAAGGAAAGCACCAAATGCCATATGTTGGGTACAGAATATATAAGATTCAATGGAAGAAGACTGAGCTAGAGTCCCCTTTCCTTCACACTAGGAAAGGCAGAGGTATTTGCCAGGACCAAGCTGTGGCTGTGGCCATAACCAGGCTGGCTGGGACCTGCTGCGTCCTGCAGACTCATGTCAGGAACACATGCCAAGGAAAAAGAGGGGGAGCAGGCACACATCCATCCATGGTCCCTGCCTTACACCCCTCTGCGTAGCAGCATTACTAGAACTATTGCAGGCCCACCATGTCTGAGCAGCAGCCCATCTTCTCCGCTCTCTGACATAGCCAGGTTTTTCAAAAAGGGAACTGAGGCAGAAATATCAGATCCCTGGGCCTCAGCAGAGCCTGTGGCGGGACAGAAATGCAGTTCAGAAGAGTAAGGCATCTTCCTTTCATCTCCCTGTCCAAGTAGTGGCCGTCTTGCTGTCTAGGACTGAGACCCACTGCTGTGAATGCCAGACTCAGCCCGACAGCTCCTTATTTGCCTGCTCAGATCTCTGATCACATTTCTGAAGGCAAAGAAAGTGCATCTAAGCAACTCCTACATAAAAGCGTCTACCTTTGTATAGCGAGGTACAGCTGCGGAGATTGGACTGTCCCATGGAGCATTCCCAGCCTGCCTGAGACAACAGCAACCTGGCAGCCAGGGGCCACTGTGTTGGAATCTCTACAGAGCAGGCGTGAAACACCCACTCCTGGATAGGTGGTGGAGGGAGGAGAGCAATTCCTGACAAAGCTTCTTTGTGCATCTACAAAAAGCTTTTAAGAAACAGTAGCAAGCGTTGAAGATAAGATAGCAGTGATAATAAAACTAGTCTGAGCCGTTCCAGAGTTGGAAAAACTTAATTTCTGCCTGCCAAGGATCCTGTCTGTCCCTGCTACTCCAGGGGCAGGGGCCAGAAGCAGGAAGGGTGGTGATGACGGCTGCCTCCTCCAGGCAGGGAAGAGTGAACAGATGTGGCTTTATTAAGGCTAACTCAGGTGAATTTACCAGTGTCTGGTATTTTGCTTAAAACACCAGCCCCTGAGTTCATGTGGGAATCTCACCTTCCATTAAAATCATGGACTAGTGATTTTTAGACTTGGTGGATGCACAGAACACTGCCCTCGGGCACAGCAGAGTATTTATTACCTTTGCAGGTCTTACCATCTTCAAGAGTCTTGCGCTGCAAGGATATGCAGGTGATTTCTCGCTGGGATGCTATTTTATAGCATCGGGATTCAGGATGCACTAGGAGCTGAAACAGCCACTTGAAACAAAACATCTGGGGTCTGGTACAGTAGAAGGACGGCTGGTACTGCCCCATACTCATACAGGAGAGATGTGGTGGGAATGACTGGAGGAGAACATAGTCCCTTCATGTCATTTGTTAAATGATCATGGTTAGAAATAGAAAGAAATTGCTGCGTACAGAGGATTCTGTGGAAAGGGTTACTTGGACACTCCAAAGCCAGCTCTAACCAGCTCACATAGCAGAAGCCAAATGAGGAATTAAAACAGGATTTCCAATGGAGAGAGAGCCTCCAGAAAAATCCATGGAAAGTCTGCAAAGTCATAGTAACTCACTCAGCTTCCCAAACAAATCCAGAGGCATCTGGGAGGCTGAAGCAAAACCCCTGCTCCGCAATCCCAGGCACTCCCAGCACGACAGCATCCAAGAGCTGCAAAAAGAACGTGCATTGTGCAGCGCAGCATGCAGATTCGCGTGAGATATTCCTCTTGGCTCCCAAACACCTGCCTTCTGGCCCAGATGATGCCTTTGGGTCTCCTCAGACCCTTTCCTGGATGCTTTAGAAGACAGGACTGGTGAAAAATCAAACTTATTCCTGCTCTCTGCACAGCAACCGCCACAACCACACCAGCAACAAAGAGGTGGCAGCTGGCTGGCTAAGCCTGACAAGTCAGGGCTGGGATTTTCTTCCAAGGGTTGTGCTGGCCAAGTCAGGCTGTAGATCTGACGGATGTGGAACACGTTACAACAGGGGATGTATGGAACAAAAACATTCCTCTCCTTACAGTCTTAATGCTGATAGCAAGCACCATCCTTAATTGTTCTTTGTAAGACAGCAACAACTGCCGGCCACTTGTAGGCAGGAGTTTGATGTCTCGGGGTGTGCCAGGCACTCTGCCTGCACGTAATGGTATCTACAGAAAGTCAGATCTACCCTAGACAAGATTTTGAGGGAGCTGACAGGACCAAATCCTTCCCAGATTACACACACATCCCGTTTTGTGTAAGCAATGTGTTCAACATGTGCCCTCCACCTCCATCAGGTGGAACATAGCCAGACAACGTTTTAGAGGAAACTATTCACCCTGAATATAAAAATCAAGTTCAAGGGGCTCAGGCACCTTGTTCCCACAGTCAGACATCTTTTACTGTAGTTTAATCATTGCCTGTTTGGGAAGGCTTTGGTTAACAATTAACCTGTGCAGGTGGGGGAATTTTCGTGATACACTTGAATTGTATGGATATCTGTGACCTGCATGATTAATTTCAAAGTCTTGCGAGTTTTCAAGAAATCCAGATAATATGCTTCCTGAGCCTTCTTCCTTAATTAACAACTGCACAAGTTACAAGCAAGTTCACCTCACTTACAGGTCTGCAGAAGGGAGTTTGTTCCAATCAGTCGAGGGACTTTCCAGGGGAAATAGAGATATTTGTGCCAGACTTAAAAGCCTTGGTTTGTACTTGGACTTATAGCATTATGGACAAAGCACCTCCGTTTGCAAGGGCAGCAGCTGTGGGCCAGCAGGACCATTGGTTTTAGGGGATTCTCACACTGCCTGCCTTGCAAAGCCAGAGATTAACTCACGCTCAGCCCTGTTGCAAGCTCCCAGTGCCCACAACCCAAGCCCACCGTACCTAGGATAGCATCTCTAAGCTCCTTGGTGATGATGGGTAGGTCATCAACATCCACAAAGTGCAGGTGCTTCTCGGGTGGCTGGCTCGCAGCAGCAGAGAGTTCCAGGTAGTTCCCCCGTCCAGTGCTGACAATGAAGACTGTCACTCCCATGTCCTTCAGGAGCTGCATGGGTTCGGAGATGTCATCGGTGGAGAAACCATCCGTCACCCAAACCAGTACCTTGGGCACATCTGGGCGGGCACCAGCTTCGTCACTGAATAATTTCTCCTTGGCAAAGGAGAGTGCTTTGCCTGTGTTAGTGTCACCCATGAGCTGCCGAGTGTCCCGGATGGCTTGTTGCAGACTCTTGCTAGACAGGTACCGGTCAAAAGGGAACTCCATGGTGGGTGTCGTGCTGATGTGGATGATGCTGGTCTGGACATCTTTGGGGCCAAAGGTGAAAGGTTGCACAAGGTCCCACATGAATTCCTTGACCCTGGAAAACTCATAGTAGGAGACGCTGCCAGAGCTGTCCAGCAAGAAGAGGAGGTCCCCCTCTGAATTGGAAATAGACGGCTGGGGACCTAGCAGGGGAGGAGAGAGGGAGGTATGTTAGTGGAACGATGTGAACACATACCTGCACAGGCATCTGCTAGGAAGGCTTGATTATCCAGTGCCAAATCTCAGAATCCAGTGAGAATTTTGCTGGGTAGAAACCTCAGGATTTGCCTTTTTATTCTGATCATTAATTGCACCTAGTGCGAGGGCTCCTGGGCTTTATTCTCAGTCCTGCTGTCAGCTGTCTGGGAAGTTCTCACCCCATCATCATAGCACCCTGTCTTCCCTCATCGAACAGCTTTGCTCAGACTCATCTGTTTGATCACAACCATTGTTGGCGAACACTTTAAGATGCCAAGACTGAAGCACCAGCCAGAGATCTGCCTGTAATTGTTCACAAAGTTCTCTCAGCACCTTTTATTTTCAAGTACTCTGCCAAAAAAGCTGTTTCTCTTACGAACAGAAAACCGGTTCCTAAGTCCTCTGAGCTCCAAGAACCTGAACTCGTTACAGAATCACAAAAAGCAAGAGCAAGAAATTTCATGAGACCCCACCACCCACCCAGTGACTAGCAGGATTGAGACCTATATTTGTCTCCCACTGCTTCTTTTGGGTTCAGTCTTGCTCTGGGACATGTAGCCTAATCTCAGCCCTGCCCGAGGGGGACACTGCAAGGGGAGAAGCCAAAGCTCTGCAGTGGAGCTGGAAGGAGCTCTTGGAGGCACTGTAGGACGGCAGCCTCGCGCTGATCCGCCCAGCCACGGGACCCTCTCACCACCTACCCCCCAGGGTTTCACGTTGGCCAGGAGGGTAAGGGACATGCAAAGGAACAGTTGGAGCATCTCAGCGAGACAGCAGCAGCCGCCCTGGTGGTGTGCTCCACCACTGTGAACAATGGCACAACATCCAAGCACACAGGCGTTGCAGCTGCCATATTATTCCACGTACTTCGGTCGGCCAAGATGGACAACAGAGACTCCCAGCAAACAGGAGCAGCACATCCCAGCCCTGCTGCGCTCAGCTTGCCCCCTGGCTCTTGGCAAAGGGCAGCGCTGCAGACCAGTTTGGCTTTTTGGAGCTCACTCTTTCACGTGTTCTGCACCTCACCCAGGTCAACCACCATTCAACAGAGGTAAGGCTGACGATGCATCGCACCCAGCTGCTGTGGTGACTTCCCAGAAGCAGGGAGAGGAGCTCCTGCTGCCTGCGTTGGCTTCCTGCTCTCTGAGCTTTGTTGCCAAGTTTGTTTTAAAGGCATGTTTTACATTTGCAAAGATGAAGACCGCAAAGAGAAGCAATAGTTACTTTTTGTCCTCCCTTTCCCTTCACACGCATGATCCCTGCTGTTCAAGGAGCTACATGGATGGCCAGCACAAACCCCGCGTCTCAGAGGGAAAAGACCAGTCATGGGAGAGGAGAGGCAAGCCAAAAGACTGGAAAATTGGGATGAAATATGCCTGAATTCAGCCCGGTGACTGACTCCTGAGAAAATACAGCTCCTCATGGAATGAGGACAAGATGAAAGCCTGATGTTCCTCTGGTCCAAATTCAGTCAAGATGCATAACAGGCAGAAGCAGAAAATGCCATCACAGCAGTGAGGGGAAGTAATGTCCCAGGACACTAATCTCACCTCCTCATCTTAGATGCTGCGCAAGGACAGGGGGCTGGAATGGAGCAGAGAGCCAACGCCGGCAGGGGAAAAGAGATTCCCTGGACCTGACGCTGCAGGAGCAACAGGAGCTCTGGCTCCTGAGCACACCCAACACTTCTACGCTACGCTCCTGCAGGATCTGCAAGCACTGCACAGATGTGCAAAACCTCATGACAGTCTTTCCAGGCACATGTTATTAACCCCTTGCAGATCAACTGAAAGGCCAGTGCAGCAGAAAGAGGCAGGAACCAGGGTAGAGCTGAAGGTACAGCCTGCACCTCCTGGATCCTGCTCTTGCTGCTACAAAAAAAAAATAAAATGCCTCTGAGTTACATCAGCTTGCACTGACACCTCTTGTTACACAACACCAGGCTGATCCCAAGTACTTTCTGCTCCAGGCTGGAGGTGGACACGGTCCAGGAGCTGGGAACATTCCTCACCAGCCTGAGCCAGCAGGTCAATCATGCCCGGTGCCAGGGAGTAGCCTCTGCCACCCAGAGCTGCTGCTCTGGGATAACGCACAGCAGTTCCAGAGAAAAGCAAACTGCTGATGGCAAGAGCAAGAGCAACTGCCAAGGTCAGGAGCAACTCCAGGGTCTAAAACAACTTAGAAGTTTATCCCATCTTACGACAATGGCAGTGCCTGGAATTAAAATAAGCTGTATTTGGAAAAGAATGAAATGATAAAGGAACTTGATGAGAAAAACTGCTGGCTCTGCTCTCCCAGGAGAGGTGGCTGATTCTCAGAACTGGCTGCCTCTCGGTTCAAAGGCTACGGTCCATGCAAGACTGGCAGAAAGCTCCCTGAATTCTACAAATCTGTGATTTATACCGCTGCTGGCAGGCAAGTCTGGAGCGGAGGGATTCCTCCCTAGACAACTTTTAAAAAGCTAGGCTGATTTGATGTTTTCTTGCTCTTCTGAATACATGTCGACCTCCTTTCCCAGATAGTCTTAGGAGCAGCACGTCAAAGGGGTTGTGGGACAAGATGTCTGGGGAAGGGCTGCACAGACCATTTGTGCAGAAGAATGTGATATGTCAGGAAGAACATGCTTCTGAGGGTGTGCCCTGGAGTCCCACTCCATTTGACTCATTTTTTCATTTTTTTAATCAAACCCCTGTGTGGGAAGCGCAAACACATAGGGGACACCTCCTACTGCTTTTAGAGTTTGGGAGACATACAATAGCTGGAATACCAATAATGAATCTGGAATTCTTTTAACCACCACCCTGCTTCCTGACAGCTTTTGAGGTGCAAGAAGGGATAAAAAGCCTTGGACCAGAGATTCCTGCCTGCCCACTAGGGCTCCCCTATCAGTGAAGGGATCAGGAGTGTGGGGTGGCCAAGCAACATGGGCTCTGGAGCAGATGGAGATGGTGCAGCACACAGCGGTTGAGTGCTGGAGCCATGCGTGGGAGCCAAAACCACAAGGCAGCAGACAGCTGAATGGAAAAGCTCCTGTAAAATTAATTGCTCCAAGGAGACAGCTCATGCAAACAGGTCTCCCCCTGCAGAAAGCCGTGTCAAGGCAGGCCCGGAGAGAGCAACGAGCCTGGCAGAGATGAGCAGGGGGGTGCTAAGCCCCCACTGGGGCACTGCTCCAAGAGGCAGGTATAAGACAGCAAAATCAAGAGGAGGGAAAGGACCCAGACAGGGGAACAGTGAGTGGGTACAAGGGCCATGTCACACGTCCTGACAGTGAAACCTAATGACCTGAGCATAGAAAAGAACATTAACCAACAAGCCATTTGGGGCACAACACTAGGGGTCAAGGTGAAAAACAGAAGGCAGGGCTAGTGGTTCAGGCTTGAGCTGCAGAGGACTTGATCCTCTTTGCTCAGTCTTCACTTGGCCAGTTTTGACCCAGCTGCTTATTTCCCTTCGGATGCTTGCCTGTGCAGCTCGAGCATGAGTGCCTGGGGGAGCGTTCACATCTGTGCGCTCGGGAATTATAGCCACGGTATACTGGGAGGTATACTGGAGAAAGGGCCAGGTGTGCTGGGAATCCCGCAGGACGGAAGACAGAAGTGACATGCGTGAGTCAGAACCACACTTATTGCATGTGCTATATATATATGTGCATATATATCTATACATACAATAGATGTGCATTGGAAGAAAGCCAGAGTGTGCTTGCACACATGGTCTATAAACATGCAAATAAACACGTTGCCTAAAGCCACTGTGCTGTTACAGAGACCAGGTCAGCACAGGAGCCACTCTCCTGTAGTAGGTGCTGGCTGAGATGGCAAAGGCGCACCAGATATCCAAACAACAAGAGAAATCAGATGGAGCCTTCAAAAAGAGAACATTAGAGTTACTTGGAGGTGACTAAGCAAGAGATGCTTGGAGGAGGCAGGAGTGGGACCTGCAGCCTATGTGGATCACAGCCAGTTCTGCATGACCCAGCACAACTCAGCCCGGCGTGGCAGACACCCCCGCCCCCAGCAACTTGGCCTTAGAGCTGAGCAGAAAATAAAAGCGAAGTCCAGTAAGCTGGCCTGCTTGCCCGTGGCAACATGGAACTTCATCACCGCATCGCACAGCGGAGCTGGACCCGTGACCTGCCACTGCTTCCTACGGCTCCCTACCCCCAACGGCATTCCAGAGGGAGAGCTGCGAGGGCTGCGTGAAGCAAAACACACGTAGCCATAGCTCTGTGCTTTCCTCTCCCCTGGAAAAAGTACAAGCCACAGTGAGAGACCTTGGCAATGTGGTTGCCGCCTCCCAGGAGGAAATCGCCGTTTCTCCCCTCTGCTCCTCACCAGTTTGTTTGAGGAATGTCAACTCGTTTCCCAAATGTTGCAACAAACAGCTGTGAAAGCTTCCGATCCTGGCAGGGCCGGGATCAATGGCCAAAGGATGTTGCTCACAAGTGCTAAACAAGGTCATACGCACTGGTGCTCTGGGAGGGGAACTGGGAATCCACCACGAGGGAGCTGATGCAAGCAAAATCCCACTACTGCCAGAACTACCTGGAAAACCAGCATGGAACATCTGCGCAGAAGAGAAGAACAAAGGAGAGTCAAGAGCCATGCCCCTGGCAAATCACACCTCTTGGCTGTGCCCTGCAGCTCTGGGGCACCGAGAGGGCTGGGTGTAACGTTAAAGTCCTTTAAACACTGGTTTGACTCATCACCCATTACTGGAAATAGCTGTGTTAATTAAGAGGCTCTGCAGGAGAAGCTACAGCTGGACACCACAGTGTTCTGCCTGGAAGGTAGAAAGCATAGGTTGATAACAACTGGTTAACAACCGGTTGGTTAACAGTCAGTTAACAACAGCAACAGTTACACTGATGGGCAGCTATATATTTTGGAGCTAAAGGGATTGTCTGTGGGTGGAACAGAAGCCTAATCCTTCATGCAGGCAAATACCATCACAGTTACCTCTACCTCTACTCAGCCCTGCATATGAACCAATTCCTCCCACCTAGATTCCGTCAGCAGAAAGGATCCATTAAAAAAAAAAAAAAAAGAAAAAAAGAAAAAAATCTAGACAAAGGCTCTCACTGCATCAGGAGCATGGCAACGCTTAGGAAGTGACTGGACAATCCATCATCCTTCCCTTCAGGTTTAGGTTTTCAATTCCCTCATCTTTCTTCCTGTTCCTTGTCCTTCATCCAACGTAAACATGCCAGCCATGCCAGAGGTGGGGCCATGGAGATTTATTACCAGTAAATCCCTGCATTACGCAAGCAGCTGCTGTTTTCAAGCAGTTCCCTTGCTTTACAGCAAAAGAAGACGGAGCATTTGGCAGGATGTCAGATGAAGATTTCTCACTTTCAGTGGGGTTCGGGAAGAAGGGGCATCCATTAGCACCTCCCTGCCTCCTGAACTGCCAGGGCTTTGCTTCTGAAGAGCTGAGGAATAACTGCAGAGCTCCCAGCACTGCTGATCCTCTGCCCTACTTAAGCCTAGGGACCAAGAGAGCCGATGGCAGCATCCTGTCCTCACCCTCCAGCCGACGTGTCGTCAGCAGGCACAGATCACACAAAGAAGTGTTTTGCAGGGATCGATATGGGGGGAAAATATCACCATGGAGTCACAGTGCTGCCTATTGAAACTCCTGGCTTTTCCAGGAAAAAAACAAACACAAACCAAAAACTGGCCAGACTTCCCTGTCTTACACTGAGATGCTGACAGGAGACACTCGCTTCACGAGTTCCCTGTGCTCTCAGCTGGGACCTGAACACACGCCACACGCCTGTTTTACATGGGACTTGGAACTGGTAGAGCATAAAGGATCTAACAGCCAAAAAAGATCACATCCTGTCTTGGTTAACTCTGAAATCCCATGTTTGTCTTCCCTTCTCGTTGTTTGGCCACGCAAGGAAAAAAGTTCTACGAGTGGAGCCAGGTCTGGAGGCTGAGGAACACAGGCTGCGCTTCCCTGTGGCCCCTTGGGATCACAGTGAGAGGCAGGAGGAGAAAGCACCGCCTCTCCCAAAAAGAGAGGTATCCCACCAAGCCAGCCAGGAGGTATTTTGCACTTAAAACCATGTCGGAGAGGGGCCTGGGCCATGGGAGACTGCTAGATCCCCTGCCTATTTAAGGAGCTGAGCCCCACCAAGCAAAATATACTTGTGTGACTGAAAGCCCAAACTGCCTCTGCAGGTTCCAGCTTGTCCACACCACAGATTATAGGCTGTAGGTTGAGAAACGGCCCTTCAGACAAATTCCTCTGGCAGGAAGGAAGCTGGATCACCATCTCTTACGATCTTTTCAGGAGTTTCAGTATCTCTGCTGTTTTATTTAGAGCATCAAGTGTCCTGGAATCATGGAATTATGCCAGGTAGTGAGCTGTGCTTCAGAGATCAGCAAGTGCAGGGACCTCTACAAAGGGTGTACAGATGGGCTGCATCTTTATTTTTCACTTGCTGCACCCACAGGGATATCCCCATCATTTTCTGCTGATGCTAGTCCAGAGTAACCAGGTAACGACAACTTAAGTCCCATTTATCAAAGCCCAAACCATCAAATAGTTGAGATCTGAATCTGGACTCAAAGAGGAAAGTGATGGAACTGGTTATATGATGCTCTGCCTTGGTGCACTAAGTAGCCATTGTCCAGAAAAAGCTGATCATTCCTGCACATGTAGCAGCACCACTGGCCACCCAGTGGCTTCCTTGCATTGTCCACTGCAGCTCAGAATAAAGCCACAATCACTCACGTTCAGTCATGTCCCTAGGAAACAGAGTTGTGGGCGTGCATCCCTACCCCTCAGACAGCTCCTTTCATGTGCCATCATGGCACACCACCACGGCACCTCCAGGCAGGAGCTAGCCCGTGCCCAGGAGCTCTAGCAGACAGGCTGTTTGCTCAAGGTCACTCCAGGGAGCACTTGGGACGAACCTGGAGCCCTCCCCCCCATCAAAGGCGCTGGGGAACGGGCACCTTGCCACCAGCAGGTTCATCTCCTCTAAGGGTGCTTGGCAGCGTGCAAGCCAGAGTCGGCGCGTCAACAACACAACACGCACAATTTTGCCTCTGGAGCAAGGCACAACCCTGCTGGGAAGGCACGGCTTGCTTTTTCATGTACTCTGAAGGTTTGAGCGTTGTTTTGAGCCTGGGCTGGGGAGCTGCCACATACACTCCCACGGCAGCAGAACTGTATGACAATAGGAATAACCCCTGTCTGTGAGAACAGGAGCGCGGTGACAAAGCCCGAGGCAGCAGTACCGTTCCCGAACCGCCCTGTGTCACTGAGGGATAGAATCCAACACCCTGTAAGGGGATCCGAGCAATACACACAGTCTGCTGTGCATACCAGGAGCAGAATTAGACCCCAGAAGTCTGGGCTACTGCCTGAGGACCTCCTGTCCAGATAGACAAGAGGTTCCTTTTGCATTGGATTACATTTCCCAGGTGCAGCAAAAACCAGATGCAGCCAGCAGTAGCCCTGCGGCCACGGAACAGAACCTTTTTCCACTTGTGAACACAAGGCAGAACAAAAGCAATTGCATCAGCTTAGCCATCATGATGCGATGCGGGCAAAGCCGCCTGCCCGGCACTGCGGTGCAGGCACCAGAAATGAGACCTTCATCTCTTCCACATCCCTTTCCCCGCTGTCAGTTCTGCGTGACTGACCCGTAATCATTTTCCCTGAACAGCATCCAAGAGAAAGCGTTTTAAAGAGGAAATGCAAGGATTGAATTACAGAGATTAGCAAGAGAACAAGGCAGGTATAGGATCAACGACTTTTTGCTTCTCTTTTTCCATGTGCCTCAGTACGTCGGTAACAGTCAGGACTTTTTCCATATAATTACACTAAACTCTGCAACTTTTTGAAACAGTTTCCTTTCCACGACTGGAAGCAAGCAAGATTAAATTTCTTTCTAATACGGTAATTTTAGAAAGGTTTTTTTGTTTGTTTTGTCCTTGTGCCAGCAAAGTAACATAGAAGTATAACTCTACACCTAACGCAGAAATACAGCTTCAGCTTTTATTCTGAAAAGGTTTTACGAGAAGCAAGAAGGACCAGGAGGTATTAAATGGGGGAAAATAGTAAGGGAAAGCATCACCTTTGCAGGCACTCACCTCTCTCAGGTGTGTTCTGTCCCGCAGCGAACTGCAGCCACAGACCAAGGGAAAGCACTGCCTTGGCCAACATAGCAAAGTCTGGTCCCGGGCAAACTACCTTAAATCCAAAAGCTTGGCTCTGTGAAGGCAGATGAAAGGCTTAAGATCAGTCATATTACGTGCAAGGATCCACCAGATCCCAGGGTGCCACCTCTATGCTGCTCATGCCTTGAGATCCGCCTGCTTCTTTAGCTATGTTTTGCTGGGCTGTGGTGTAAACTCTGGCTCCTGTAGGCAATTTTCCTTCCCCCCCCCCGCTGCCCCTCACTCCTTTGAAAGCCATAAATCCATCCTGACAGCAATAGCTGGAGGAGAGGCACAAGCAGCACCCCTGCTGCTGATCCTCTCCCCAGTCAAACTTGCCCCAGGAGCGTGGGTTCAGTTGCAGGCAGCCTGCGTGCAGCTGGGCTGGGCTGAAAAAATATATCCCTATAGATAAAACTTTGGCCCTGCCAGACCCTGGCAGCTATCCAGCTACCAGGGGAGGGGGGCGGAGGAAGCGCGGAGAAATCCAAAGCTGCTCCGCTCTGGAATGAACTAGAAGAAGGAAAAACAGTATCTAGAGGAAAGAGAACGGAGTAAGGCTGGGGAGCAGTGCCCTGCCCTGGGAATATTGGCTAATCTGCTGGGAGGAGGCAGGCAGAGCGTTCCCCAGGTCCTAGCGCTACCCAGCGTGTCCCTTGTGCTGCCCAGCATGTCTCTTGTGTCCCTTGCGCTGCCCAGCATGCCCCTTACTCGGCCCAGCATGTCCCTTGTGCTGCCCAGCGTGTCCCTTGCTCTGCCCAGCATGTCCCTTGTGCTGCCCAGCATGTCCCTTGTGTCCCTTGCTCTGCCCAGCGTGTCCCCTGTGCTGCCCAGCGTGTCCTTTCACTGCCCAGCACGTCCCTTGCACTGCCCAGCATGTCCCTTATGTCCCTGGTGCTGCCCAGCATGTCCCTTGTGCTACCCAGTGCGTCCCTTGTGTCCCTTGTGCTGCCCAGCATGTCCCTTGTGTCCCTTACTCTGCCCAGCATGTCCCTTGTGACCCTTACTCTGCCCAGCATGTCCCTTGTGCTGCCTAGCATGTCCCTTGCTCTGGCCAGCATGTCCCTTGTGCTACCCAGCATGTCCCTTGAGTCCCTTGCACTGCCCAGCATGTCCCTTGTGCTGTTCAGCATGTCCCTTGCTCTGCCCAGCATGTCCCTTGCTCAGCCCAGCCTGTCCCTTGCACTACTCAGCATGTCCCTTGTGTCCCTTGCTCAGCCCAGCCCTCACCAGCACACAGTCATGCCGCTTCCCCGTGCGCAGGGACTGCTGCCAGGACACAAACGGGCCAGACCTGGTGTCCCTCCTCAGGGATGTCCTGCCGTCCACGTACCTGCTTTTGGCTCCTGCTCTTCAGGTAGAGGTGGCAACAGCCCCTTTCACTTTTTCACTTAAGGTTTTAACGTGTGCTACTTCTGGACGGATCCGAGATGTTGCTGGTGGGGAAGAGCTGGAGAGTTACACCCAGTTATGAAGAGATCAATCAACCCTCATCTCCCTTAACATGGGGAGAGGCCAACAAGACAGGCTAGTAAGTAGCAAAGGAAGAATGTTTAGAAGGATTTCTGAAACTGGTGAACAGTATTTCCTCCAATTTGATTTTCTCTCTCCTGGGAACTGTAAGAGGAAAAAAAAAAAAGAGCAGGAATTAAGAGCCAAGGAGCTGTGCAGGGCGGAAAAAAGTTGTATCCAAACTCATCAACCCAATGGAAAGTCAGAATAGGCCCAAGAAATGAGATCCAGTTGAGACACCATTAATTCAGTCGCTAGTTAATTGTCCCGGACTCTGGTGTTTCTCCTGCCAGTGTGGTACCCAACGTATCACGAAGATGCTCTGCAGTGTCAGGTTGGACCATTCCTCAGTCCCACGTAGCACAGCCCTGTACGAGCCACAGCCTCACCCACCAATTCACACAGGCTGGAATAAGCCTTATCCCAGGTACTCAACGGAGTTAGATACCCTGCTCATACCAAGAACATGTAACTTGTGACATCCCCTCAAAGGTGGCATCTGGATCCTGGTGTGATCCTATGGTGACCAAATACTTTTGCGAGCTGGTTTCCCTGACACACTGAAGTAAGTCTGGGTGTTAGCTGCTGGATTTGGTCTGACCAGAGGCGCAGTGGGCTTGCTCATCGCCCCTCCAAATCCAGAGCAAGCTTTTTCCTCCACCTTGGCGTGGTTTGGCCTGCCCCAGTCCGAGTTGAGCTTATTTAGCACTCAGTACTCCATTTAGTACTTATTTAGCACCCAGATACTCCAGCAGTGAGGCTGTCAGTCCGTAGCATCGTTCAGCAGGCAGGCTTCCAGTGGCAAATTACACAGCAAAGCAAACCACACCATGAGCAATCACCCCAGCCGGAGCAAATTCATCGATTCTCATTGCGCACGTTCACCCCCAGTTCAGTTGCTGATGTATTGACCATGATGGCAGCCAAGGCTCTCCAAACCACTGTTGAGTGAAGGGCTTTTCAGTCACATCCTTGTTCCCTGCCGGTAATTATATCCTACTGGCTGCTCTCATATATCCTATGAGTATATCCTACCGGTTGTACTCTGGGACATAGAAGGCACAGCCTGAGGCAGCAAGGGTTGCCCCATTGCAAGCCATCTGCTTCTGACCACCTCAGCTCAACGTCCACCTGCTCCTGTCCTCCTTCTGCCCCAGTGACCCCTTCAGAGAAGATGACCGCAGAGACAGCGGGCTAGAAATGCAACAGGTCTGGTCCCCAGGGCTCGCAGGTGCGTGTTGAGAGCCCTTCGCTAGGGCTCAGCGGTGCCTGGAGATTATTTCCTTCTATTACTCACTTCCCAAGGAAGTCTTTCCACAGAAGGGTTGCTCATCTTAGAATAATTCCCTTTTTTATCAGTTTATCAATGTGAATGCCATTCAGCCTCACACCCTGCAGTCTGGAGAGATTTCAGCCTTTATCTCCCTGCAAATCCTGCTGGGATAAGTGGAAGCAGGAAAACACAGCCTGGAAAATAATTAGATCTTACACAGTTTGGGTTTATTTTTAAACTTCAATGAAATCGACAGATCCTGTTTCCAGTAAGACTGGTTTATGTGGATGCTGATTCTGTCCTGGTTGCATCCTGCACTGGGAAGCCAGCAGTACCACTCCAGATTTGCTCCTGTTTACACAGGACCAAAATGCAGCTGCAGATCTCAGCTTAGGCTCAGCTCCCTGTCGATGCTAAGCTCACGTTCTCTCCTTGTCATAGACCTGACCAAAATTCACTGAGGATGACCATCTTCTTACCATGCCAAGTTACAGAACAGCTCAGGAACAGTTAACGATTGTAAAAAGAAAAAAAAAAAACAACAAAAACCGCACAAACAAACAAACAAACAACAACAACAACAAAACAAAAACAGCCAAACAAAACAAAACAAAAAACCCCTGAACAAATTAAACCCAGCAATCTACCATATTTTGATTCTGGTATTACCAAGATTCAGACACATACACATCTATGTTGTAGAGCACAAACCCTCGGTGCTACGCCTGGGTGTTCTGTGGATGGGGAGGCTTTGGTGGCATGCCGCTGCTGCCCTGACATTTTGGGGATGTAAACAACACCCAGTTTCTGAAAAGATGCAATATCCTCCGAGACAAATTACTGCAGCTGGAACAAACAGGCTTTTGGGAACACAGGCTTTTTTTCAGCCTTACATAAAAGTTATTGTTTGGCAGAGCCATCTATATATACGGCATTTTGGAAATTCCTGATTTGGAAAGGAAGCAAAGCAGCACTGGAAGAGCGGTGTGGGTAGAAGGTCCCCCTGGAATTCTAAGGAAAGCTTGTGCATCCCGGCACAGATGGGTAGTTCCCCAAGGTGCCAGAATCCAACGTGACTGTGTGCACCAGGGTCTGGGCTGGAAGGCGAGACTGCTGCCAGCTCCTGCTGGGACATCAGCTCCGTTCTGACCCGGAGGATGTGGATAGCAACTACAGCACCAACAACATTCCCAGCTGACTCCCGGTTTCCCCCCAGACACTAACCACGCATAGCTCACCTGAGTGCTTTGCTGCGGCACGCTCGGCTTTTAAACAGCTACAGGCTGCGCGGCTGGAGGGAGTGAACTTGAACTCCGCTGACTCCAGAAATGCCCTTCTGGCTTACAGGGGAGAGGATCAGGCCCCGCGCTGCCAGTTCTCAGTTAACAGTGTGTCATGCAGTCTCCAGCCTCAAGTCAGCTCTTATTTTTGTTTGACTTGGAAGACAAACTACAAAAATAGACATGTCTACTCCCAGCATTCACCAGCTTTATTTTTCTCAAAAGTCACCCAGTGACTAGGAATGACTCCGTAGTGAGGTAAGGTCTAGCTTATAGATGGTCTCTTTCATCCCAAAGCATCCTAAAAAGTCACCCAGTGCAAAAATACGGCCACTGCTGGGGTGAAGCACAGTAGCTTTTCAACTACTTGCAGCAGTATTACACTAAAGCTTAGGATATGTCCAAAAATTTTGCAGGACAGATCTACTCTGGAAGAATGCAGCCACCCAAATTAGTGTCAGGATACTGGGACACTAAAGCTTAGGATATGTCCAAAATTTTTGCAGGACAGATCTACTCTGGAAGAATGCAGCCGCTCAAATTAGTCTCAGGATAGGAATGGCTGCTTCCCATTTGAGTATTAAAGGACTGGCTGCAGAGTTATCAGGACCCTCCTAAAATATAGCTGGGAAACATCCAGCAATAAGAAAATAATTCTTCAGAAACAGTGCCATGGGTGGGCACTCCTGCCATTTCCCCTCCAGCATGGTGTCGCACCAGGACACAGCATCCTAATTTTCCCTTGTATACATTTGCAACAGCCTAAAATGAAGGAATTTATGGAAATAACACGCAGGTAGACACAAGCATGTCAGATGCCTAATGCACCGAGAGGGATGAGGTTCCCTGAGCCGTTGCCTGCTCCTGCTAGGGGCTTCAGTTCCCCTTGGCTCCCAGGCAGCATACAACTTGCTCCTCAGGTTTCATGAGATCTGGACGACGTGCTCTTGGGTGAGCTCTGAAGGAGGCAGCTTGTCACAAAGCATCAGCTCTCGGACACCAAAGTGACTTACAGCCCCCAGGATCCTTCTGAGCTGGGATGGGATGGACCAACAGCCTTAGTTCCTCTCCAGCTCCACATCCTGGGCATCTCCTGGTCTCTCCACACAAGTCTGCCTTGAGGAATTCCAGGCAGCATCAGAAGGGGCAGTGAAGCATCTGCTTAGAAAGGAAGAGAACCTAGTCCTGCTGACAACCCACGAGACAGCCTTCAGCTCCTTGGAACTCCAGCTGCCCAAAGATGCTCCTAGAGCAACTCAAACTCAGCACATGATGCTTCCATACCTGCCACCCCTTGCCATTTCAAACCTGCTTTGAACCTGTGGGTGCTTTTGTTGCAGAGAAATAACATCAGAGCAAAAGGAAATGGTAATCAATGCTGTTGCCAATTTATCCTGCCAATTAGCATCAGCTAGATAAACTAAGTGGGGAGGGAGCTGTTTGCTGAGCAGGATGCCAAAGGACAGATCGGGGGTAAGTCATGTCTCCTCACCGCAGCTTATTACTGCCAGGTTGCACTGGCTGTACGCTTGGCATTTCTCTTGGGACTGAATCCAATTGCCTGGTCCCTTTCTACTTGTCTCGTGCACATTTCCATCTACGGTTTTGTTCTGCTAATATCCTAGACAACCGTAGCAGCCCGCTAGTTCTGGTCAAAGGCATTTAGAGAGAGCATCGCAGCTTGGCTGAAAAGGCACACCGAGTCATACCATGGCATTTCAGGAGTGGAGCAGCATTTATAAGTGAAACGCCTTTTCACTTAAAGGGCGTTTTTTTCCACTTTTCAGTGAGATGATGTAGTGGCTGTCAGTGCTGGAAGATGTGAGCAAGCTGCTGAAGAACATCTTGATGAAGAGAATCTTGACTGCACCCAAGTGTTATAGCTAGGTGCCGGGGGCTGACCCCAGCCAGCAGCTAAGCATCCACCAGCAGCAAGAAACTCATGGGGCAAAGCAGGGGCAGTTTAATAAGGGAAGCAAAGCCACATGCACAAGGAAACCAAAATAAGGAACTTATTCACTACTTCCCACAGCAAACATATATTTAGCCACCTCCTGGAAAACAGCATCTCACTACATGTCAAAGTTACTTGGGAAGATAAATGCTATAACCCCAGAAGTCCCCACTTTCCCATTTCCCCCAAGCTTTTGTTGCTAAGTCCATCATATATTAAGGAATATTGTAAATATTCTGTCCATTCAGGACATATTAAAAATATGCTGTCTATTCAGGCCAGCCCTCCCAACTTCTGGCATGCTCCCAGGCTACTCAGTGGAGAGGGGCAGCAGGCAGAGGTGCAAAGAGAAAGCCTCAGTGCTGTGCAAGCATGGCTCACCGATAGCCAAAACGTTGGGGCATTATTAATGCTGTTTCAGGGACAAATCTGAAACACAGCACCATACAGGCTGCTGTGAAGAAAATTAACTCCTTTCCAGCCAGACCCTGTAGACTAGGGCAAATCACGAGACTGCCAAGTGCAATAAAGAGCCTGTACAGGATGCTGAAGCAATGGAAGGTGATGTCCCTGCAACCTCTTCCTGGCAGCATTCAGGAGCTGGGGTTGGATTCCAAGGTGCCAGGCAAGAAAAGCAAGACTTCAGATGCTGTAACAGAGAAGTAGATCAGCAAGAGGAATGTCTTCAAGGCAAGTTCAGCGTCTGAAGGGACTGGGAAAGCACTGCACTTGACCCTCCTCTGCCCATGCAGTTACATGTCCAAACCAGGATGCTCCAAGTGCTCTAGCTGCCTCAAAAATGGGCTTACAACAGCATTGGCAAGGCAGTCCCAGAAGGCAGGTCATAAATGCTACATGTAGAGCGAGCGCCGTTCCTTTATCACTGTTTTTGTGATAAAGCTTCAGCTCTTGGTGCTGCTGCCACAGCTCTGCAGCAACACAGCATTGTGACTCTGTGACTTCCACCACCTGCTGAAACTGCACCAGAGCAGCTGGAGGAGCAAAGCTGCTGATAGCAAGCCAGCTCATCTGCACGCCAGCTCCCATCACCAGGCAGTGAAGAAAGTCTCATCAGGCCTCAGAAAGTACGCCCTGAATTAGCAGCCCAGTCCAAAATTTGGCTGCATCCGATAAAAGCCATGCATCAGGGCAAGAGGTCACGTAGTTCTACCGTAGGGCGTGCAGGAGCCATGCTTTACTGACATAATGCTCCTGTTGTCTTCAGGACAACTGGCCTAGGGCTAGCAGCAGCTGCTGCTCCTTCCACATTTCTAAGGGCATTTACAGTAAATATAAATTACAGTTAAAAAAAAGGCATTTAAGTAAAGATGGCAGCGATGGACTGGTGTGGGGCTTTGCACCATTATTTTTGAGCCAGCCATAAGAACAGACTTGACTTGTTAAGAGCCAATACATCCAGCTCTTTCATGGTTTGGGGTTTTTTAAATTAATTTTTGTACATTTATTAATGTAACAATCCACACATCATCACGGGCTGCAAGGGGTGATCCCAGCAAACACAGGGTCAGACGCACTGGTGGCCACACAGCAACCTGACAGCTGGGGCAGGTTTGTTCAGAAACTCACAGAATTGCATGCAGCTCAACTAGCTGCTTGCTTTCACCTCGCCTCCCTGTTCTAAAATGTTTGAAAATTTGTAGGACCAAATGAGGTCATTTGCAGGACCAAAGGAGATCAGTTGCAGAGCTCCAGGAGCAGGGCAAAGAGCAACCTGATATGGGGGAGGGGGGCAGTGGGGGGGCTGGGTGTCAATGGTGCAAAGCAGAGCTGGAGCGCTTGGGTCTGCTCCAGTCCAGGCTCACTTACCCGTCTGAATTCAGGGTACCTCAGCCCCACAGATTTTATTTTCTCCTTGCTCCTGCTTGGATCTGTTGTAATCCCTTTGACCCATCGTAACTGCTCACAGCTAGGGTAGGCTACCCCACACAGCTACATAGTAGTGAAGGGGTAAACCAGGAGAAACAAAAGGCAATGTTGAGCAACTCCTTGCTCATTCAGAGAGTTCTGGATTTCTCCTTTTGTCAGGTAGGTCAGAAATAGCTGACATCCCTGGCTCTGTCTCTCCCGGTTACTGCAGAGGCTCCTCTTGGGTGCAGCAGGCTGAATTAGTAACCGTTGGGTTGTCATAACGCATCCTCCGCCCCACTGCCGGCGATGGTAGTGGCTGTCCACATGCATCAGCCTCCCCGAGAAGAGCTGACGGAGAGCTCTTTGCTTCACTGCTTCAGCCCTGTGCTTTCAGCTCAGCCCAGGACCAGGAAGAACAGGGTAGGAAACACTAACCCTCCAAATAAAGCGGCAGGGCAAAGGCTTGTATGGACAAGGGCTGCCCCAAAATACACCATCTGTGCAGCGATCCCAACTCCGGCGTTAATACTAAGGGAGGAGGACACAGATGTGCAAAAATAACTATTTCTGGAGCCTGAGCCTTTACAAGAGGAGCGCTCTCAATCCCTGCTTTGCAACGACGATGTTGCCATGATTAAGTGGGTTGAGGCAACACGTGAAGAGCCAACTCCACAGCTCCAAGAGGAGTGAGGGTGCAAGACCATGATGGTCCCTAGCAGAGACCCACCAGGTCCCTCAGGCCAGAATCTCTTTCCAAAGACTGGAAAACTTGTATTATAAGCTTTGAACTGCCCAGTCACATAGAGGACTTGTAGGAAGAATGGCCAGTTTGGACCAGAGATGCCCATATTCCTGCTGAACCCACTGCTCCATACAGCTCACACTGCTTCCTTGGACTTAACTGGGCTTACGGGTTCTGAAGAGGGGGAACCTTTCACGTTTATGCCTGAGAAACCATGAGCATTTACAGACTCCTGGGGGAGAAATTTGTGTGTTCCCTCCTGAGCTGCAGAGCCTGGCAGGAAAGTTTGGTGTCAGCCGAATACCAGGGCGGAGAGCAACAGCCATGCCATAGCTTAACCAGAACGTTCCGCTCCAGCTCTGCGGTGGCCACCAGTCCCATTGCAGACCTGGCTCCAAAGCACTCCTAACACCTGCCTTCACAGAGCCATTTGGGTGGGAAAAGACCTTTGAGTCCACCAAGCCCAACCAGTAACCCAGGACTGCCAAACCCATCCCTAAACCACGCCAGCAGGGAGGAAAACATTGAAGGCTTTTCCCTGGAAGTGCCTTTCATTTCGGATTTGACATTCTAGTAGGTGGTCCCTGGAGTATATAGCACCCTTCATATTAATGTGAAACCTGTTTTTTCCCAAAGCCAGGCTGCAGTGCAGCCCTCGGGTCAAATCCAAAGCAGCATCCATGCCGGTGGGACACACTGGACAGGTAATTGACTGAAGTGCAAACAGGGCTTGTGGCTGCTTGTACAGGACTAAGCACCATGCTAGGTCAGGCTTTGCTTGCATGTGGAATCAGAACCCAGGAGTCTGCAGCAGAGATTCTCTAAAACTGCAGATTCCTGCCTCATTTCCTTTACAAGACAGGATTTTACTGCTTTTTTTCCCAGCTGGACCCAGCCTGTAATCTGACTTGGCTTGCCAGGAACCAGCATAGCTCCGAAAGCTGGACCCACTTTAAGCAGTACAAATGAGGTCTGGATGTAGTGGTCAATTTTTAACCAAAGGCTATTCTTTGGAGTGGATCATTTTCCTTACTGCTTGACTTTTTAACCCCTGTCTCTATCCTGTTAGGAAAGCCCAGACCATTGGGAAATGCCAAATTGAAGAGAACCTTCTTAGAATTGGGTTTCCTGAGGAATTTCCAGCTACGCAATAAGCTGCTATTTCCTGTTAAATGGCAAATTCTCATCCTTGAGAACTCTCAGCCTCTCTCAAGAATTACAGTCCCCTAACATGTCAGCCTGTGAGAGAGAAGACAACTTGGAGCAGTCTGCAGGCGTGTGTAGCACACGTGTACGAGCAAGACGTGTCAGAGAAAGCATCCTTCGCGTGTGTGAAGGAGGCTCACGCATTTGGACAGTCTTGTTTGTCTGCAGGGTGCCCAAGGGAGGAGCCGGTAAAGAAAGAGCCAAGCCAAAGGATATCAGCTTCTCTCCCCCAGCAGGCTGGATTGTTGCCTGTTTTGCTTATTTCAGGTTCTGTACTCGATTTCTTTGAATCACACCAGTAACTGTCAAGACAGTTTTCCAGCCTAATCCCCCACGCAGCTCTGCGGGCTCTGACAGCCTGCTGTGTGTTCTCTGAAGGGCTTTAACTCTTTGATAGAGTTAACTAGCGTGAATTATAGCAGCTTATTTGACAAGAGCACTGTTCCATCCATCTCTGGCTCACGCTTCAGGCAGAGGCAAGTAGTGGTCGCACAACGAGAAGCCATCGGGACAGGAATCCCCCATCATGAGCTCATCCCCTGCTGCTGCAACCTGTTCATGGCAGGGAACGAGCAAACCAGCAGCACAGGATAGTCTGGCTGTATTTCAGGTGCGCTCTATTTTTAGAGGCTTGTCTAAATCTTGCCAGGCTCTGCTGAATTTTTAGAGTGGTGGCTTTGAGGGGGGCAGTGGGGAAGCCAGCAAAGACGTTGATGAATGGGCCTCTGAGCACCCCTCGGACCTGCAGCCAGCCACAACAGGAAAGGGAAGCCGTACGTGGCTTGTGGGTTCCTATCAGGACAGAGCGTCTGGCCCCCACTTCAGGCACAGCTGCACGAACACCGGCCAAGCCGTGCTCTCTGCTCAAAGCCTGGAATTCGGAAGAGAATGGGGCCGATTTTTCCATCGGCTTCAGTCCCCAGGTGACGGAGCCTCCTCCCTCCCAGCCCTGCAGACCTCCTCCTCTGATGGAGATGGGGGAGCGGAGGTACCGCTCCTACTCCTACTCTCATGCCAGCAGCCTCTGAGACCAGAAGATTAATTTCAGTAGAAGTGGAGTCTGAGAAGCGGCATGCCAGGGTGGAACAGGTTCAGCACCTGTGTGGCTACAGCCGAGGAGCACAACTGGACCAGTCCAGGACAGGGATTTCCAGAGACCCGCGGAAGAGCTCGTGTCCCTGGTCCAAGGCTGCCAGAAAGGATGTGACCTTCAGTTTCAGGGTTTAGAACCAGCCTGCCTCTAAGATAGGCTTTGCTGAGCTCTCGCTTTTCATCTGAAGCCTTTTCCCCCCTCTCAATCATAAGGCAAAAACATGTGAGCGGGAACGAGCACAAAAAACAATCACGCTTTTTGTCTGAACCCAGCGAGGCAGCTGCGGAGTGAGTGGGAGGAACAGGAATGACTCCCTGCGCTGCCGGCAGGGCTCCTCCAGCCCAGCTGGCCTTGGCCAGCTCACTCTGGGATCCTGTAGCGCTTGGGAACTTGTGTGTGTGTGTCCCATGCCAGTTAGTGTCAGGGTGGGGATTTCCTCTCCAGCCCTTGAAAGCCCTGGGTTTAAGGCTGTTCTCCTCTCACGTGCCCTGCCTCTCCTCTTCACGGAGCGTAGCATGGGATGAGCTCCGAGTTTCTCCTGCAGGCACTGATTCTTCATTTTCCACACGTTCAGCAGGTTCTCAAGGTGCAGGTGCCTTGTGGATCCTGACTTTGGAGCAGCAAGTGCCAGAGGAGAGCACTGTCTTGTGTCACATCCAAGCCAGCACCACACCAAGCAGGTGGACATCAGCAGAGCCAAGCATAAAGCCACACAACAGGTAACCTCCTTCCCTGTCACCATCTCCCACAGCCTTTCCCTGTGGGATTCTGGCTTCTCTGGCCCAAAGGAGCAGAGCCAGTCCAGCTGCTGGAGCAAAGGAGGACACGGGCAAGCTGAGGAGGGGAAGCATGGAGAGCAGCATACGCATCCCTGGGCAAGGCTGCTGTCCACCCCCAACCAACGCTCCTGAGCTGGCACGAGCCTCCCACATCCTTTCCTGCCATGGCAGACTCACTTTGAGGTCTGTCATTTCCTAAATTAAAAGGGTGGGAGAGGGCTGCTGTGATTTCCAAGGACTGCACAGCAGGATTCCTTCCCCAGCCTGGAGGTGAACGTGCTGCTGAGGGGCAGGGACCAGTCCCACCGCGGGCTACAAGCCCAACTGCATCTGATGCCGTGTGGCAGTCAAGGCGTGGGTGGCCGATAGGGGACACAAGCCTGCGTTGTTCAGCTTGAACTCATCACTGGAAAGGGCCACTTTGAAATCTGAGAGGGTAGGACAAACGTGCTGAAATCTTAAAGTGGTGAGAAATAAGGGGGTGAAAAAGATAGAGGGGAAAAAAAAAACAACCAGGACAACTTTCTGCCATCAGCAGGTTGCTGTTTACCATTGAAGAAGGCAGGTGGGGCATGGAGTCCTAGATTAAAAATCTTGTTGTGTAAACAAGCCTGAAGGCAGCAAAGGGTTCTGCTGGGAAATGCTATGCCTGACGGCTATCCTTTCCTTATTGCACGTCTTGCCAGCCTTGTACTCCTCCCACATCGGCCTTGGGAAATAGCTACAATTCCAGTAGTCCATGAAGAAAGAGGTGGCTCGATGCGTGCAAAACAATCAAAACAATTCCCATCTATTTTGGGGATAAGAGGCCTTTGTTCTGGAGCTGGGTGCTGTAATGCCTTGTCCAACGATGAAAGAACAACAAGAGCAAAAATATTCCCCTGCAAATAAGTGGCACTATTAGACAGAAATGGGCTTTCTGCTCTCCAGCAGAGGCACAGGCTCCCGCTGTAGGGATGAATTTATTTCTCCGGCCAAGAAGGAAGAGACAGCAATGTGAATGCAGCATCCCACCCTGCCATCCATCACCAGCAGCAACATGCAGCGCTTTCTGCCTCTGTTGAGGATCTAACCATCTAACCAAGCTGCTCTCGTTCAGCCAGCTCTACCCTTCCAGGCTCACACGTCACACCCAGGTGTGGTCCCTGCTCCTCAGCTTCCCACAGCAAAGGTGCTCAGCTCCGAGGGCTGCCCCAGGCTCTTCAGGAACACCCTCCATAAGCCACCAGCCCTGTACACAGCTCCACGCAGGCTTAATTTAAGGGCAGAGGATAATTGTCATAATTCATCAGTTGTCTTATGACTCTGGGAAGCCTGTCCATGCTGGGGCGTGCGTTATTAAACACTTGGACATCAAGTGCGTTGGAAGAACTAGAATTGGGATTGCGGTCCACGGCAGCCTAGTACCTCGCCAAGCTTGCTGCTCTGAGTTAGCAATGCCAGTAAATTATTTACACTTCCAGGGCTCTCTGGTTTAGTTTTTCATACTGGTAGGATTATCCAGCCCTAGTCACACCCATAACATCTATAATTAGGTCTTGCATATAGTGAACTTGAACAGCAAATGACATAAAGCTCTGCCACTAGATAACACTATCTCCTGTGCCTTGAGATTGGGACATGCAGAACCAAAGAAGTGCTGCAGCTGTTTCTCACTAGCTCAGTCAGCAAATAGACAACCAGAGCCACCCCAAATTACCCTGAAATAAGTGTACTTTTCTTAGCAATCTCCCTGGGTGAGCACTGACTCACTCCTTGGGGCTTTTCAAGTAAATAAACCCCATCATCTGCTCAAGTTGCCCAAGGACTGCTGCTGTCAACCTTCTTTCCAAGGTAGTTCTTACCCACATCTGTTTCAACACATGCATGAACTGGCACCAGGTAGCCCTATAACAGATTTATGCCAACACCTCAATCTGTGACTACGCTCCTCACTTCCCTGCAGGAGAGGAAAGAGGAATCCATCAAATAAGAAACATTATTCAGGTTGGAAAGGAATTGAAGTCCATTGTGTTTCTAAACCAATTAGCCTTGTGGAGATCTGCCACTGCAGCAAATTCCTAGAGATTGGTCCTAGAAAACCCCCCAAAAATTGGCAGGTCACTGGGAGTGCCACTAAACGTTCAGAGGGATAGCATATTGAACAGCAGCAGAGAAACACCTAAACACACACTAACGCAGACCCACACCTCTATACACACACTGAAATCCCTGTCTTTCCTAAAAACGTGAAAATTTGCAATTCCAACTCTTCCTCCCCTTCCCAGCTGCAGCACTGAACCCTGTAAGGAATGAGGTAACGCTTACCACTGCCACATTTTCCACTCCTAGTCCTCAAAAGGTGAGGATAACCAAAGCTGAGCAGATAAAAGAGAGGAAGTCATCACCCATGGGCACATCCAGCTGGTCATCCCAGGTGCTGCTCTGCTCCTCAAGAGAATGCAGGGAAGCTTTGGTCAAACTGGGCTGCTGTAAGCGCTGGGGCTGCCCTGCCTGCCCGTCCTGCCTGCATGTCTGGAGGAAATCTGGCAGAACCATTCAGCGGAGTTCTCCCACACATGGGGCTTTTGCTGCCTCTGCATCGCTTCCTGGCACCTGTCAAGGATGTGGCTGTTCTGATACCTTCCCCACTCACAAGTCAATTAGAGCATCTCGTCCCATGTGCTCTGTCCCTTTCCTCAGCTCTGATGCTGAGAAGTTCTTGGGGGGGCCATTGCAAGCTTGTCAGGGATGGAGGTGGTGCATGGAAGATGATGGAGAGGTGTCACAGAGGGGTGGATGAGAAAAACAGATGCAGAACAGAACTGTGAAACTGAAACAAGGGCCTTTTGTTTGCAGTCTTCCCCCGAGGCTATGTTACTGCTTGCATCATGATGCATGTAGGCTACCAGGACCCTTCTCTCCTTGCACAGAAGTCCTCTAAGCAGTGGTGAAGTTCTGGGAGTTCTTCACTCTCCTCTCCTGGCCCTTCAGACCATGCTAGGTGCCAGGAGACATGCTTTTCCCAGTTTCCATCAGCCTTCACTAGCTGGAGACCCCAGCAAACCCACATTCTTTTCACCCCTATACGTTAGACCTCTGACCCTAACCGGCATCAACCATTTTCCAGGATTTTAGATCGAAAAGCAGACACCCAGTTTTAACGCAGTGGTTCCTGGACTCCTTCTTTTTACAGTTGCTCATTAATCAGTGATGACAAGACTTTCCGGTGTTGCAGTTTTGGAAGCAGCATGAAAGCTGGAGACTGAGCCTACGTCATGTACGCTGCAGCAAGTACCCTAAATCCTTCTGTCACAGACATAACCATGTTAAAGAGGATGCCAGCAGGAATGTAAAGACAGATACATCCTATGGTGGACCATGGTAAGGTCCCCTGCACGGGAGGGGTCTCAAGCCCCAAAGAGAAAGTTTTTCATTTCTGGTTGTGAATGATCTAGCCAGCGGGAGCAACTCCAACAGTGACTTCATGAAAATATGTTGTGCCAAAGAAACACTTGGCCAAGATTTGGAGAGAATTTTTCTTGTCTCCAGAACGCTCCTGGGTTTTTGCCGACCAGCCATATCCAGCAGGACTGACGGTGAGATGGTCCAGCTGCTCTGGACAGCTGCCACCCCGGGGTGCAGATGGCTACAGAGAACAACCTGGGTAAGCCTCAGGCTGGATCCCTTTTGTAGATCCTTCTGGTCCTTCCCGGGACAAGAAAGGGGAATTGGTGGTCTTCAGGTTTTCCTTGTAACCGTTGTTAGTGGGAGTCTGTGAGTTCCTCCAAGATAGTTCAGAACATATCTTTACTGCTCTAGAGAACCAATAGTTTCCTTCTGCTGGAAATCGAGTTGTTTTGTGCGGGATGATAGCCACCGAAGGGCCAGCATCCACCCGGCATCTTTCCCAATGCAGACGCACAGTGGCAGAAGCTGCCGCCGCAGCACTCAGCAGCTTTTGCCAATTGCAGCGTACTCAGCATGCTGCAAAATACTCCGTCCCGACTCCAGCCAAGGCTGCAGTGTGCGGTACCCTTCTGCTGCCAACAGCCTGTATAAAGAGGCAGCTGCGGGCACCAATATTGTTGCCCTGGGACTTGACCTTCCGTTAAGCCCACAGATCCAACGTAAATAATCCCATTTTGCATCAACCCCCTGTACTGAAAAGCTGGCAGCTGTGCAAGGGGGAGGGTTAACCTTCCCTCACTGATAACTATGACCCAAAGTACCCTTTCTGGTGGAAATGAGGGGATTCTGCTGCAAGGCTCGTACTCCAAGAAATCTCCAACTGGATTTTTCCGGCTCATATGTAATAACAAACCCTGTTCTCCATCACTCCTATCTTCATGAGACAACCCCAAAGGTGTATCACACCCTTTGGCTACCACATTCGTGTGGCTAAAAGCACAAGGCATGATAAGAAATGAAATGGTCAAGGCAAGCACCGAAAAGCTCCATCGACAAAAGGCCCTTGATGAGCAAAACCAAGCGGTTTAGGTGAGTTCCACCCACAGCAGCTCCACGAAGCCCAGGGAAACCTGATGGGCCAAGTGCTAACAGGAATGGTCCAGCCCACGTAGACGGGCAGGCGCAGAGCCATGCCTAGCTATGGAGAGCAAACTGGGCAAATAACAAAGTTATCCACACCCTTACTCAGCTGCATGACGTCCTTAATTGCAACAAGGCAAAAGGGTTTTCTGTCTTACCCCTGCTCGCTCTGCTTACATAGGATGTGGAGTATTGCATTAGTAATAGGAAGGAAATCAGAAGGCTGGATTAACTCTTTCCCTGTAACCTGAACTAAAAGCCTCTTGTGGTCTGAAGAAGTCTGACTGATTTCCTCTGTATGCTTTTGTTTTTTTCTCTGGATTTCTAAGGACCTGGGGTCTGGTTGTGACTAGAAGGCCACCGGACTGTCACCAGCAGAGCATTTGCCTGGTGCATTTGGCTCAGGTAGAGCCAGGCAAATTACATGGCAGCTCTGCGCCCAGCAGCAGCACGAGGTGCGGCTGGTGCCTGCAGGAAAAGTGGGCTTTGGAAAAGCATCTTTCCCCAAAAGCAGGTACCATTCCACCCTCCCTGTCCATGAGCCAAGCCCTGATGAGGGGAAGGGCAGTGTGAGAAAGGAAAGCTAACTCCCAGAAGAAATAAGAGCTACCCAAAAGCGGTTTGCAGCAAACTGGTTGGATCTCTTTCTCCCTTCCCAGGTTCTGTTGTGGTGATGCCTGAGTCTCCAGCCAGTCCCTGACCGTGCTGTCTGGCTGCGCTCAGTTCAGGAGATAAGGACGTTTATTTTCCAGCTGGACTCGGCCAATGCTTGTTCCTGTGAAACAGCGAGTGCTGCACGGGCGGAGGGGCTCTGTGTACACCTCAGCAGCAGGCACCGGTTTTGCAGATGATTTAGGGAGGTGAAGGCTCCAGGAGGGCTGAAAAAGTGGGAGTCTGAAGGTAAGGGCTGGTAGCCACCATGGGAACATGGTCACCACAGCTGAAACAGAGAAACCAGACAGCCGAACCCTCCCTGCTACCACTAACCTCAGGAGCAGGCTGGGGCTTCCTAAAGCGATGGGTGGCGAGGGACTGAACAAGGTCCCCGTGTTCTTTTCCACAGCAAACGATTCTTTGTTTTGACCAGCACTCCCTCCAAGCCCAGCCCCAGCCCAGCCCCAGTGGCCTTGAGGAGGTTTCCCCTGGGCTCTCCATGATGCAGAGCTCTTACAGCCCTTTGTTCCTCACACATGCGGTAAAATACCATTGCAGACCAGGTGCTGTATTTTTTCTTGATAAAAAAATGGGTCAAATCAAAACCATATCCAGAAGGGTTAGTTGTGCTGCTTGAACATCTCTGTCTCCATCCACACACAGAGATCCATGCACAGCAGGGGTGGGATAGCTCAGAGGGGTCCTGTTTACTGCTCATGTATGTGGCACCAGATTTCTAGATTGGGACAGTTTCAAAGTGGACAATAAACACTTCTGTAACTGTTAACGTCTGTGGGAACGGGCTCTGATCAGTCTGCTCTGGAACACTGGCTCAGTGGGTCTTTCCAAGATATGCAAAGCGGACCCCCAGCCTCAGCATCACAACTGGGGCTGCAACAGCCTGGATCGGTGAGCAGAAGCTGGTGAAGGAGCCAGGAGGAGTTTCAGGAACAAAGCAGATATTCTTGGCTTTCAGCAACAAGATGCTTATGTCTGGGAGGAAGTCTGCTCCCCTGGTTTCTATTTTTACTTCTGCTCATCTATTTAGGGTCTAGGGCTTGGTTTCCTTAGCTCCATACTATGCACTTGGGAAACAATGAAAGCAGGCACGAGTGAAACTGCCGACATCTGGAAGGAGAGAAGCAAACGAGACAGCACCACTGTTTTCCTAACTGGTTTGTTTGGGGTGGTTGGGTTTTTTTGCCTTGCTTCTTATCTCCCCCTGAGGTTCACGCAAACCAATGAAAACCAGGTTCAGCCCTGCACGTCCCCGTCTACTCCATACCTGCTGGAGGATTGTCACCGAGACTTAGGGGGCAGAAGCACGTCAGCATCTTCTGGTTTGACCCAGCAGTCCTTCCCAGTATGGTCTGCTTGACCTTTACGATGCTGAGCCCACCAGCTGTGCCAACAGTGGAACAAATTACTTCATGCAGCGATCAGAGAATCACAGACTCATTTCGGTGGGAAAAGACCTTTAAGCTCACCAAGTCCACCCGTTACCCCAGCACTGCCAAGCCCACCTCCAAACCACGTCCCTGAGCACTGCATCCATGTGGTTTTTAGACACCTCCAGGGATGGTGACTCCACCGCCTCCCTGGGCAGCCTGTGCCAGGGCTTCACCACCCGTTTGGTGAAGACATTTTCCCTCATATCCCGTATAAACCCGCCCTGGTGCACTCGAGCCCGTTCCCTCTTGTCCTGTCACTTGTTATTGGGGAAAAGGGACCGAACCCCCCTGCCTACAGCCCCTGTCAGGCAGCTGTAGGGAGCGATCAGGTCCCCCCTGAACCCCCTCCTCTCCAGGCTGAGCCCCCCCAGCTCCCCCAGCTGCTCCCCATCAGTCTGGTTCTCCAAATGACCTGTGTTACAAAGGAGCCCCAGAGGCAGGATGTCAGAACAATCTCCAGCACCTAAATGGGCTGGGAATGGCTTTTCAGCTCCCCCCTAAGCACCCAGTAAGAAAATTTGTGCCAGTAGATCTGGCCAAAGCCCCAGCTTTCCAGAGCCTGACACGTATATGCTAAAACACCGCAGGAAAAGAAAAAGGATAACTCTGTTTCCCCTTCCTCCTCCCCAAATGCCTGTCACAAAATTACCTCCAGCAGTATTAAAGGTGGTCACAGCTGGTCTGTGAAATCCTCAGCAGCCTTTAATCGTGTTCTGCTCAGCCTCACACCTGGGAGATGCTGGGGATTTGCTAAGCAGCTCACCAGCAGCAAGGCTTTTATCAACACCAGATCCCAAGCGCAGAGTGCTTTCATAGCGATGTCCAGCAGAGCCAACCGCAGTCCTGTGTTTTCTTCTGCAGACAAGGGACTTCGAGCCCTTTATGCTCTTGGCCACCTGCCCCTTCAGCTCCCCAGCCCGGCCAGTTACTTTCTTTTAGTGGTTTTCACTGTGTTACTTAAAACCGTCTTCCTTAGGCAGGTTCTCACTCCTTGGCACTCGTGGGAGAGAGACAGGATAGGTGCAGGGGATGGGAAATGGTGATTAACCCCTTGCACTGATCATCACATCAGCTGCCAGCTTGCACCGATGGGCACAAGAGTCCAAAATGATGTTATTGGGATTGCAACACTTCACAAAGGCTTTAACGTACTCCAGCAGCCTCCTGCTTGGTGCCACACAAATCAGAAAGGGTTGACAAAAGATTTATTAATCTATAAAATGGGTTTATTACCCCTGCCGCTTGGAGGGCAGGAGCAGCACAGTGCTTGCAGGCAAGCAGGAGGAATTAATCTGCCTGTTCAGTGCCACATCCCGATGCCACGGAGCTCCAGGGAGAGCCAGCACCTTTGTAAAATGCCTGCTGCCTGGCTGGGTAGGTGCATGCAACTCCAGTGCTCACCAGCTGGCACGGCTCAACAGGCAGCTCCAAGTTAAGAAGCTGGTTAAGTGGCAGTGCCCCTTTCACTAGCCCTCGTTCATCCTACTGAATGCAGGGAATGTCCTGAGTAAACACCCTTTTGCTCCTCTTTGCAGTTGGCAGTCCTTAAGACTGGCTCCAGGGAAGGAATCCAAGGACAAGGTCCCCTGGGCAGCACCGCCAGCAAACCAGCATTCCTGGAGCACAGCTTTAGATTGCACTTCGTTTGGCGTAACTGGTGTGGGTGCTGAGGGTGTCCCCCCCAGCCCCCTGGTTAGGTGGGCGCTCTGCCTCCCCGCTGGGTGGCTGGGGAGGAGCTGGCTGACACAACTGGCTGGGATTGAATTATTGAATTGCTTCTGGCATTCCAGTGCACCCACCCACTGGTCTGGTCCCTCCGCATCCCAGGCTGTCCTGCTTGCCCACATCAACTGCCAGCATTTCCATGAACTCATGTGTTGGCAGAGGGGATAAACGCAAAGCAAAACCCTGACAGCGGCAACAACCCTCGCAGCGCTGAGCATCCAGTATGGGCAATTCATGGCTCTTCTCATGAAAAGTGGCTCTTTTGTTGGTCTGATAAATGTCCCTATTTTTCCTGCTGGGAGGCGGCCCCAGTCAGGGTCTGGAAAATGGGGTGTAGATCCTTTGCTTGGGTTGTCACCGCACAAGCCGGGAGCGTTGCCCAGCCTGCCTCTGCATTGCTCTTTCACGGGGGAATGATGGCAGCCCCCACCGATCTTGCTGCCACAGATGGGCAGAGCCATTCTTCCCGTCAGCAGCTCAGCTCCGTGGGAGTCGAGTTCGCGTTCAGCTGCAGTGAGTGGTGAGGCTAAGGTCAAAGGGAAGGCAATGACCACTGCCCTGGGAGGTGACTGCTGGCAGTTACAGAAAATGTGTGCATTGTGCCAGAAGACACTGATCCCCTTGAGTTTTCTTTTGTGAAATAGCACCAGTTTCCAGCAACAGATCATGGCATCATCCCCTCGTGTACTCCCTCCCCCTTTGCATTTTTCAGCCTTTACCAGCTAAGCAGGACCAGATCTGGCCCAAACTCTGGTGAGCGATGCTGTAACCCAGAAATGGCCTTGCCTAATCAGAAGGGATTCATCCCAGACTCAGCGCCCAGGTGCACGGTTAGAAGGAGAGCCTGCAGGATGGGGAAAGCTGTGACCCAGCCTGTGTGCTCAAGGCCACATCCACCCAGCCCCATGGCTTTGCAGCTTCTGCTTCTGGATATAAACCAGTATGAAGCCAACTGTGCATTGCCTTCCCTGCATCCCTGGTGCTGGCTGTAGTCACAGGTAGCAAACAGCACAGTGTCCCAGACTGGCTTGTCGCAAATCCGAAGGTCTGGATGCACCACGGCATGTTCCAGACTCAGCCCCACAGCACCATCTTGAGGCCTGGGCACACAGAATAGAACAGGCGTAGAACAAGCTACATCATGCATTTGCAAGCGATATATAGAATTAAGGGAAATTCCACCCTGGAAGATGACAGACAGGTAAAGAGGGACCACAAACCCAGAGGCCAATCCAGCTATGCATGTCCAGATGTGAACTCCAGAAGCACCGTGACCAGAAGAGCAATGACCAAGAAGACCATGACCAAGAGCTACCTGGCCCAGTCCTGTCTCCTGGTCCCTGCATCTGGTGCAGTAGCCCACAAAACCACCACTTGTGCTCTGCTTCAGTGTTGCTGCACATCTTCAGCAGAAGGTTTTGTGGCACAGAACAGAGCAGCTAATCTGAAGCTGGGAGGCAAATGGTCCTCTAGGGACCCCCAGACGACACCTAAGGGTGCACAATCCCTCCATCCACAAGAGCTACTGTATATAACAGATATACAGATAAACAGATGTACGCTCGATTTCCTTGGAAATTGTTCCCCTTCTTCCTCGAGAAACAAAGTGATTTTTTTTTTCCTTCCCTTGAAATTTCTTATGAGGAAGAAACATACCATGGGGACTCAAATGGGTGACAACTGCTGGTGCGCGGAGCTGCCAGGCGATGCCCTGGAACAGAGCCAGTTGCACTTAATTCCCTGAAAAAAAGGGGGGTTTTTTAGAAACACTTAGGTGTTGGCAATGTCCAGGTAATTGTTTTTCTCTAGTCTGTCGGTTTTAAAGTGAAATCTTGGTTTGTGGTCATCACAGACTCCAACAGCCTCTTTTTTCTCCTTCTTTCCCTGTCTCTTTTCAATGCGCAGACCTCCGAACAGAGATGAATCACGGTAATTGGTAGGGTTTTTCTAAATTGAGGGCTCCAAGAGACCTGGGAAGTGGTGTCTGCAATGTCTAGCAGATGTACCCTTCCAGACTTCTTGTGTTACTATCGATTTTTTTCTTTTTTCTTTTTCATATAAACTTTATTTATTCGCACATTCTTCCACAACTCTAAAACAACAAGCCCTTTGGCAATGCGTGCCTGGCAGATGGCTTCAGAGCAATATTAGCATTTTAACAAAGCTACAAAACACACTTGAAAAGCGTACAGTTTCTCTGTTTCCTTCTGCCATTCGGAACCTCCTGGGGTGGGGAGAAACCACAGGTGGATTTGTTGTGAGCAACTAGTTCCATGTAGGTGGAGGCACTGGCGTACCAGAAACCCAGGTTAAAATCAAATACCACTTGCCTTCTCACCTTTGTCCCTTTTGTTTGCACAACAGCTCTCACAGCTTGCCCCAGTCCAGTCCCAGAGGAGCATTCCCAGGACAGGGCTGCAGTCTGTGACCCGTTCCGCAGCATTTTCCTATTAGGAGGATCAGCTGACTGAGTACAGGAACCCTTGGCAGGCGCTCCCTGATTATCCCTTCTTTAATCACTTCCATTCATTCTAACCAAATTTTCCGACAGAGCTGGAAACAGCCATCAGTGACTGGTGAAAGAGAAGGGAGGAGAAGGAGGACAATGGAAATTTCCCCAAAGACATGCAAGTTACAATTAAGCTGTTAGCAACAAAAATACAGAGAGCAAAAGAAATTGTCCAGAACATATGCCACGGGAATTATATTAGTGTGCAGACCAAATTAGCCTGCAGAGTTACTCACAGCAAACTAAGCACATGGGGTATTAAACTGCCTGTGGTGAGATGGAGAGCAAGAGCCAATCTCCTAAGGGGACTCTGCAAGAGATGAGTAACTCCCACTCTTAGGAAGAACCAGAACCCCTCTGGGTGTGAGTGCTTGCAATTCCCATCGAATTCGGTCTCTTACAACGTATCTTGCTGTGCCCAGGGTGGTGGAGGAACTATCCTGAGGAGAAACCCACCGCCTCAGTCCCTTCCCTCTGCTACACACTGCATGGCCATAACCGGGAATTTCTCACAGCTCCCTGCCTGCACCCCTGCCAGTGCTGACCCAGCACCCACTGGGAGCAGGAGGGATGCTCTGTTCCCAGTTGCTCGGTCGATAGCACCAGGCAGCCGCAGACCTACCCATGGACCTGCTACTCACGGGGCATGCAACAGGTTCCAGCTTCCTTTCTGCCAGCCTCCCCCAGAGGAGGAATTCAGCATCCTCCCAAGAAATGCTGTGTTGTCCTGGACTCTAAAAGATGATCCTCCCAATTTTGGTTCAGTTTGACAGATGGTTCTTATTTGTGCTACCCCCAGCTGAGCGCTCCGATAACGGAATGAGAGGACCGATCCCCAGCCAAGAGCACTGGGACATGGCTTGCACATTCCAGCTAGAATTTTTGCTGGGCTCAGAGGCTTCAACTCAGGGAGGCAGGGAACTGGTTGTTCAGCTCCTAGTTGAGTATTTCCACTGGTTTAGAATTTCCCTGTGTTTTGTACAGGTTCTGCATTCCTTTGGGCTGAAGCGTGTTCCCATTTACCCTGCTGCGAATGTGGCGTCTCCACTGATTCCAGTAATGCTATGCCAGGTCTGTGCTTGTGCAAGAGAAGAATTTGTTTTTTATTTCAGGAGTGCCTGGGCTCTTACACACTGTACAAATCAGAAAAAGTCCTTAATAGGTCCTTATGTTGAGAGAAGCTCATCCTCTTGTGGAAACCTGTTGGTGTTGACTTCCATCTTATCAAATCCATATAGAATCTGTATAAACATTTACCCACAGTGACTTTGAGGCCCCTGCCAAAGCTTGCCCCTGGAAGTGCAGGGATGAGGATATCAGCTCCGTGTTGTCCAGTTGGACAGACTGTAACAGCACTTCTTCACAAGGAGGAAACCCTTAGAAATTAGGACTCATTCCCTCCCTTGCAGCTGTATTGCTCTTCTCTTTTACTTCCACAAATCTGGCTCCAAGAAGCTGTCTTGTATCGTTCATCCTAAGAATATATCCTGCTATATATACCAGGTTCAAGGCAAATTGCCTGCCTGGCACTGACTGTCAGCACTTCCAATTCTTTCTGGGTCATTTTCTATCCTAGGAATTCACACTGCAAAAATTAAACGCTCCTGCAAATGTTGGTTCATTTTGCAAAGCACAGAGTAATGTTTTCAGCATGCCATTCTGGATATTTTTCATAGCTTTGAAGAGCTCTTCAAGTCTTACCAGTTCTGGGTGGGTCATACAGGCGATGAAGAACTCTCAAGTTGATGTTTATAGCTAAGAACAGAGTTTGTCCTAAGGACAGTGAATCACTGCAAGGCAGGGCAGCACCCTTCAGCAACGGCTGATTCAAAAACCTTATAAGTCTTTTAACCAGACCAAGATCCAAAAGAAAAAAAGAAAAAAAAAAAAAAAGCGGGAGGAGAAAGGGAACATGAAATTCACGTGAGCAGGACTGGAAGGGACCTCAAGAATCTGTTTCTCAGCCTCAGGAGAAACCCAGTGCCACCCACAGCTATGTGTAATTACTGTTTTCAAACCCTCCTGGTGTTTCTAGGCAACTCCACCATCCTCCTAGTGCACTGAGACTATCCCAGGGCATGAGAGCTTGCTGTCACTGCAGTTGTGTGCATGAGCATTCCAGCCTCTGCCCTCCCTCGTACAAACCAGCTACAATATTACAGTGGGTGCATCCACAGTATGGGCTGCAAATACCACTTTTGCCTAAAACTCAAGCCTACGTGCTCACAGCACTGCTCATTTACCAGGCCTCCATGCTATTTTCCGAGGGCTGCCCAGCAGTTAGATGCCTGATGTTTGCCTTGAAGCCTGACTCGACGCCGGGAATGCTGGTAAGCACGGAGGTGGGCAGGCTGGTGAGGAAACCTGTATTGCTGTAGCAGCTGAGCCCTGGGCTGCGGGCTCTGAAACCTTGCCCAGGTGAATAAAAGCTGGTCCTCAGGTCTGGCAAAGCCATTTAGGAGCAGTGTGAGCAGCTGATAATAAGTTAAGAGACAAGGGATAATAAATGAAATACTAAATACTGGTAACAAAGAATACCTTTGTGCGTTGTAGAAGCCACCTGGAAGGGTGAAAGGAGGCACACGAGCAGCATCAGGAGTCCTAACGAACCCCTTAGCCACCATCACAAGACAGGTGAAAGCCTGTAAAAGGTCTCACATCATTTGCTCAGCCACATGGTTCCCCCTCATGTACACTGCATGTGCCCAGGGGTCCAGCTGCGTGTTGCCAGGCGGTGGGGTGCTGTGGCCTGTGCCTTCCCTTTGCCAGAACAGCTGCTTCCAGCCCTGGCGTGAAGGATTAAGTCACAATTAAGCACCCACTGAGACATAGCACCTTCCTAGTGATTTCATCAGCTTTGGATCTGGACCGTTCAGTGATGACAGAAAAGCCAAGAAGCACAAAGAAACACTGGACGTGACCAAAGTCTTGTTGGGTGGAAATATATTTTCGTGCCTTCTGAGGAACATCAATACCAGATTAGCGCCGTGGCTTGGAATCACAGAGAAAATGTTGCAGGGAAATTCAATCCATACATAGTCAGACTTTTTAAAAAAGCAGTTTAAATACATTTCTTTCTGTCCTCCAGCACCTTGCTAAGCAGAGCTATGCTCTGAACTCCGTGCTGGGTCGGAGCTCACAGAACACAGCCCCATCTGTGAGTGTGGAAGAGGCAGGCATCACCTGGCAGCACCCCTTCCCCCGACATCCATGGGCACAGTCCCTGCCTGGCACACCAGCCCTGCAGAAAGCAGGCGGGCACAGCTGCTCTCAGGATGTGATCCAAGGCTGAGGATATTAAGGATGTCTCTGTACTCTCTACAGGAAATTTAGGATCAAACCAGTTTCACATCAGAGCCCCGGCACTGGTTGCAATGCGTTGCTGTGCTCCCTGCCCCTGCCAGGACACCCCTGCGGTACGGCCCGACCTACGTGACACGAGTTCTGTCCTGCTATGGCCAGGAAGCGTGCTTCCATATAAATTCATTTCCCCTTTGTTATTAAAACTCTCTGTAAAGTACCAAATTAAATCAATTTTTATTTTATTGGGAAGGCTGTTGCCAATTATATCTTAATTTCTGCTGCAAATGCAGCAATGGGAACAGTTTGCTGCAATACTTGCACCATAGCTAGGTTTAAGAATACTTTCCTTGTCAAAGCAGTTGGATTAAACAACAGGTGAGCAAAAGGAACAACAGATGATATCAAATATCCGTGCCCAGTCAGCAAACATTGCCTCCAGGCAAAACCTGTAGCACGACATCTGATACCTCCTTTTCATGAAACAACTTTGTTCTGGCTTATCCTCAGTCCTGTCCGAAAGACTTTCCGAAAGAAATAGGACTATTTCTCTCCTTTTCACTCTTCAAGATGAGACAGACAGCAGAGGTATAGGGGGGAAACAGGGGGACATAACAAAGGGGAAGAATGGCAATGAACTCAGTGGGCAGTACGATTAATTGCAATTTATGTTTTAGGGAAGTTTCACTTCTCATGGGCTGAAGCACAACATGAGATGATCACACGCTCCTGACTCTTAAGTTGGCTTTTTATTAAGGAACTAGTTGAAAGAGGACTGCTTTATTACCTCTGTGGACCAGCCCAGCTTGCTGTTGCTTCTCCAAATTTCTCTCTCTCCTCTGTGTGTGCGTCTTTCCTACCATCTCCCAAGCACATCTGCAAGCACATCCATCGAAGGGAAAAACAGTTATCCTCCAGGATTCTGTCACCATACAGATGCAAATGCACCACAACCTGCTGTCAAAGCACCTTAGGGAAGAGCACCGCTCAGAGCAAACCCACTCCTGTCACTCCAGGGGGACAATCACAACAGAAGCTGTCCCGGGCAGGTGAGGGCACATCTACCAGATGAGCTGCAGGACACAGGAAGGTCAGCAACATTTATTTAAAGTCTGGATCTTTAGTTTTAATGAAGGGTAAGCCAGAGACAGAAAATTCAGTGTTTCAGGGACCTTTTTGAGGGTGGTATTGGTAAACTCTCTATACAACAACCTGCAGGATTCTCCAGGAGGCCATACAGAGGCGTGTGTCACATTCATCATGTTTGATGTTGTTTTTGCTAGGAGACAACCAGCTAAATCCACTGCTGTGTCCCACAGCCAAGTGGGAATGGAGAAGTACTGCCTTCGCCACCCACTTCATCTGTCAGCTTCAGGGTATTTACAGAAAAGAAACAACTTCTTACTGCATCAAAGCATCAAAACATTAATATTATCATTGAAGCCTGGAGCTCCAGAATAGCCATCCTTTTATGGAAGGACAGAAGCCTCTAGCTTAAAGGAAAGAAGTTCAAACCAATTACTTGCTGCACTTTTATTTCCCTTTTCAAGTCAGGCAGTCCACTATGCTCACGTAACAAACATGAGCAAATGCTAATGCCATTCTTGCTCTCCTGAATGGCATCAGAACAATTTAGTCAGCACTTTCACCCCACAAAATCCTAGAGCAATAGAAAATCCTTAAAATGCCAACTCTACATTCCTTCAAGCGCTCAGGTTCTGGGATGGAACAATCTTTTCATTCCTCTTTGGTACACAGAAACATTAAGCAACAGCTAGAACTGTAAAACAAAAAATACCAGCTCGGTTGCACCTGAAGTACTGTGGAGGTGGTTTGTTGAGGCTTTGGTGTAGTGCAGCTGCCAGGATGGGATAAATAGCAACGAAGACTGGCAGAATGACTCAGTTGAACACACACATGGAGCCAGCCAAGTGGATATATTGCACTGCTGCCCATCTGTTCTGCACAGGGTTGCCTGCTTGCTGGCATCCAAAGCTAAGACTGTGATCACCACGAGGTAATGTGATGGCCAAAGCCCAAGCCAGTGGCCCTAGTCTCTCAAAACAAGAGGTCCAGCAACAATGCCATACTTACCTCTAGCTATCCCCGCGTTCTTTTCTGGTTTGGTGGTTGGACTGAGCATCTGACTGTCCATGCCCTGGGTGTTTCCTGCCAATTCAATCCACTTTCAGCTGTAGCCACCGCTGGTTATTTCTCTGGGTGGGACCAGGGCTCTGCAGGCTACATAGACTAGGGGGAAAAAAAATCAGTCCTCGGAGAGAAAACAGAAATTACATCTGAACTTACAGTGAAATGTGCTGTGGCACAATAGGCACCACATGGCTGTTTCTGATGCAGCCAGTGCTTTGAGAAAGAACAGAGAGAAACTCCCTCAGCAGACATTTGGCACGATCTTTATTTACATAACATTTGAAATGGTTGTATTTCGGAGACAGGGGAACAACAGCCAGTGGGAGCACACAGCTTGCAGTGATCAGTAGCACACACACCCTACTAACTGAACACTACAGAGACCCACAGGGATTTCAAAGGACAGACTCACGTGCCAAGCTGCCATGCTTTTCCCTACCTACCGTACCTTCTCACATGCACCGTGCTTTTCACCCAGTTGCAATTCATGGCATGTCATATGGCAGAGGATCTGTGGTGTGACTTCAGAGACCACTGAAATCGAGAGGGAGATCAAGGTGACTTAGCTAAGCAGCAGTTCAGGCCCTGTGGGAGTTCTGCAGAACCACAGGTGGGATGCCCCTGCTCAGCAGGTTTCAGACATACAGCCCCTCTCTGGGGGCACGCGGCAGCTGCCCCACGCGTTACCCTACTACTGCAGATCACACATCCAGCACAGCAGGCTCCCCAGGCACCATCTTGCTGCCATACTGCATTTTTACAAGGGCTAGTCAGTTTCTGTGGCCCATTTAGTCCTTGTTTCACACAGAGAATACCACACAGTGCCAGTGTTGAAATGGCTCTTGGGTCCTCCAGGTATCCAGCCTTGCTGGGGCACTGAAAGATTCATAGCGTTCAGCAGTCAGTCCGACCCTTTCCAGTTCTCCACTTACCTAGATTTAGGGTTTATGCTGCAGTGTATTTATGACCCTCAGAAAACGAGACATGATACGCTGTCCCCCACAGGCATAAGCTCTTAGACCAGATCTGGGAAAACCTGTAGTGCTCAGCAGCCACCATCAGTCCTCAGCTCCTCCTGCCAGAAATCCTTAAACTGACCCAAACCCTCAGCCAGATTTAGCCCCAGACAAAAGAGCCTGACCACAGCATAAAGGACAAGGAGCTATTTGCTGGTTAATAACCATCAGGTGTTACCAGACAAGCATATTTCAGATCAGTAGCTGGCAGGGAAGAGACCCAAAGATGACCATTTGTTTCCACAGCCAACCCAGTGACCTGACTCAGGAACAATGAAAGGAGCATAAGCTCTGCTATAGGCTATGGGAAAGAGGGATTGCTAGTGGGGGGGAAATATCAGATGTGTAGGGAAGTGGTGGATCCCAAACATCAGAGGGAGTGACCTCCAGACACGTTTGCAAGAGGTTAGAAACACCGCAAGTCCAACGCTTGGGAAAACCACAGCTGCTTCCTTTTTGCTGGATGCTTCACCAAAGGCTGCCTTTCCCCAAGAGACCTCTTCAAGGCATGCAGCAAAGGCAGCAGCAGCCCCCCCCACCCCGTTTAACCCTGTACACAGGTACCCTGTGTCCCACACAAGGCAAAACATACTGTCCAGACTCGAAACAGTGCTGTGCTCTGACTGGAACAGGCACTGGGACAAGTCCCTCTTCTTTTCAGAGCTGAACACTGCCTTTACCGTCAAGGACTTGTGTTTTCTTTCTTTCCCTCAGAGTGGGCAGAATGCTGCCCACTTACAGACAAGGCTGTAGGAGGCGGCTCATTATCAGATCTCCCTCTCACATCTAGGTACTACACAGCCCTCATCTGCAGAGACCTCAGGATGGTGATTCTGGGAGGTGATGCTGGGGAGGGACAGGGCAGAGAGAAGAGGGTGCTGGCTAGGGCAGGGCCTCTGGTGCTGGAACCTCACACCCAGGCCTTGACTTGAGTGTTCCACCCCTTGGCACAGCTGCACAGGCCTCCCTCCTCATACCAGCGCCATTTCACCCCCTTGTACACAGCCCTGCTGTATGGCTGGAAGCACATGCAGAGACGGAGACGCCGTGCCAGGCTGCAGTAGATAGCCATGGCCACCACAATGAGAGGGGACATGATGACGAAGCCAAGGATAATGAGGGCAGAAGAGCTGTTGTCATCCAAGATGCTTTTGCAGTAGCGGGCAGCTGAGTGCAGCACCTGTGGGAAGAGCAAGACAGAGCCCGTCACAGACCTGGTGATGGATAGGAGTGGTGACCAAAGTACCCTTGAGTTTTTAGCGCTTTTAACGAAAGACACCTCTCTCCCCTCTCTCCAAGCTGAGCTCAGAAATCTTCCGGCTACATGAAGTGACTGACAATACATTTCAGTCAAGCTTTCAATTACTCTAGCATCACTGAAACAAGGGCACCACACACTGACCCTGAAGCAGGAAACAGTAATTAAGTCATCAGAATAGCACAGCTTAGCATTTGATAGGCAGAAACCAAATAAAAAGGCCTCCTGCTGCTACATTCATCTGGGTGGCAAAACACACTGGAAATTACAACAAAGTAAATAAGATACAGCAAGATGTTAGATTCAGCAGACAGAGGTTGGTCATCCCATAGCTACCTGCTGGCTGGAGACTCTCCAGGCTCCTGCCCTGGAACAGACCCCTTTGTGTTCTGTCTGTACACACTGTACTCATTTCTTCCTCCTAGCATCTCTTTGCACGAGAAAAATCTGCCAGGAAAAGCCCATCCACCCCATGTTGCTGCAAAGCGTCCAGCACACTAACTGGTCCTTCCCAACCAGTATTTAAAGCCCTCCTTTCATCCTGGCAGCAGGAGATCCGAATCAAACCACTCAGTTCTGCATTAACAAATGCTACAGGCAACCTCCATGTCCCCTAGCTTCCTTTCTTTTTTCCATATTCTTTCAGCAGTGCAAGAAACACAACCCAAAATACTAAATAAAAATAATAATAACAATAAAAAAATCTATCTAATGGATTTGCAATGCAGAAATTGGCCTCTGGCTAGTAGGAAGGCATTGAAAAGCAGTAGCCCAAAAGACAAAAGACTGCTCTTGTGAAGCCATACTGCCACAATCCCTCTCCATGCCTATTAAAAGTCTGTATTAAAAGACTCTTTACAGCAACACACTTGTGTTCGTTTCTGATGTATCTGGCTGTACTTGAAAACCTTTTACATCCCCTCAGAGCCTACAGCTGGAGAGCACTGAGTGCAAAGGAGAACTTGAGGTTTTCCAAGGTGAGGGCTGAGCAGCGTGAAGCAGAAAGGGGTAATTCCAGGAGAGTGTCCTCATACCTTTTCCCCATTTTGAGTCCAATTTGAAGTCCATGAGTTTCAAGGACTAGTTTCAGATCATAGAAAAAAATGATTTAAGGGTTTTACAGGCAATCTGCTATTAAACCTACCCTAAAAAGCCTCATGTCTGACAGAATCTGCATCCACGCTACGCTTGTGGGGACAGAACAGCCTTTTTACCGAGGCAGCAGCCCACACTGCACTTTCTCCCAAGGAGAATTTATTAGGTTATTTCTTGTAAAGACTTACTCTTCAATAAAACAGCAGTCATTCTACACACCTGCCTTTGTGTATGTGAAAATCCTAACAGCCATGGACAGTAAAAGGGAAGTGCTGCAGCCCACAATGAAGACGGGTTGCATGACTACTTGGGTAGATTAGGACCCCTCTGAGCCATTTTTGCTCTCTGTAGGCACTCCAGAGCCTCCCACGTTACCCTGCTGGGCATCACACACTTTTGCATCCCATAGTAAAACACTTCCAGAAGGTGTGAGAGCCTCAGTGAAAACTACCTGGCCCAGAAGCACATGATTTCTCCATGAATTACATTGCCCTCCAACTAGCAGCAGCACTTGCATCTGTCCTGTTCAACAAAACAATTACCGTGGCAGATGTCTCCCTGTTCATTAGTTTGCAGGATCAAAAAAAAAGCTTTTCAATAACAGCAGCTACAAGTTGTACAGGTTGACGTAATTTCAGGGCAATAAAAATCAAAGCCAAACTTCTGAGACCATCAAATACATCAGCACCGAGAAAACAATAATAGCACAGTCCCTTTGTCAGGGAGCATTGAGACGAGGAGCTGTGGGCTGACAACTGGGGATGTCAGCTGAAAAATACAATGCAGTAGCTGTATGGGAAAGCTGCAGCACATCCCCCAGCCAAAGCTATACATGCTCGCAGTCAAGAGTATGTCTTACATGCTGTTGTGCCCCAGGGTGTAGAGGCCTCGAGCAAGCAAAGATTCCACCTACACAACAAGCACCTTTACCACACATCCTCAGAATAAATACCACTGGCACTAAAAGCTGCTAAAGAAGCCATTCCCCCAGAGCTGAGTAAGAGTTACACGTGGGGAAAAGTGATTTTACACTTCAGCTAGGCAGAGAGGGTACCTCCTCCTTCAGTGGAGCGAGACCTCCACAACCATATCCATCACAGCTCCACAGAAGCCAGCAGAGCCTTACTGGGTTAAACTGGGCAAATGGCTACATGGTTGGATCCTTCCCTGCCACCCATGCTAGGCTCTGCTCACTCCGAGATCCCAAGGATCTGAGTGATTCGATAGGATGCACAGTTTCCATTAAAAGGAAGGGGGAAAGCTTTCATCTTTCACTGTTCCTCAGTTAAATACATTAGTCTGAGAATATATAAATAATCTTCCCTTCAGTTCAGATTTCACGGAATGGGGAGACCAATAGCATCTGTATTTTGAGACAATTCTCCCTGCGGGGAGATGGTACTACAGTGTGGGGTTTTTTTTCCCCACAAAGTAGGAAGTAAAAAAGCTCTTCTAACTTAGGATAACCAGCAAGAACAGTCATATTGAGCGAGTCTAACAGTTACTGCCTGTGAGGAAAACAGGAGAACTGCTTTTTCACATCCACACTTAAGTGGTTCCAAAAATATTTATAGACATATACCAAGAAGAAATTTAAGTAATGAAATCCAGAGGGCAGCAAGCAACTGGAACAGACACACACACAGAGCCCTTACAGCAACTCTGTCAAGCCAGGGAGTGTATTCATCCGACCTGTCAGATCTGCTTGCTATTTTCATGGGAATACAACTTTATTGCCCAATCAAACTTCCATTTCCCACAATACTGGAAGAAGGGAGGGGTAAAAACATACCTTGCTCATTCCTGCCAGCATTCAGCACTCACAAGGTTGGCATCTCGTACAAGCTTGTTGTAAAATGCTGTAGATTTCTCTCATCACTTTATACTTCACTTTATCAAGCTCAGCACACAGGGGATCAGGACCGAAGGGTCCCATCCTATCTGAGCCCCTGAGGAGCTGGGCAGTCACAGGCAGCTCCTGTCAATGTTCTCCCTGCCTCTCTAGTGAGAAACTCTCTGTGCTAACCTACTGACACTGAACGTATGGGTGCCAACCAACTACTTTAAGACAATTAGTCCAGAAACCATCAAGCCTGTACTTTTCTCGACAAATGCACACGCCAACCTTGCTCATAGCTGCGTCACAAGCGCCAAGCAGGAGGGACGGCTCCCCTGTGCAACCAAGAGCCTGCAGGTCAGCATGAACCACCATAAACCTGTTCTTGTCAGCCCAGCCTATAGACATACCTCCCTTACGAAAAAAAAATAAAAAAATCTATAGGCGTACACACTCATTATGAAAACAAAGCCAGATCTTGGGGGAGTCTAACCTTGCCTTTACAGCCACCGGTCCCCATGGGCTAACATAAAACCCTTACAGATGGCCCTGCCTTAGAGGTGGCTGTTAGCAGCCAAATGGAGCAAAGCTTACTTACCTGAGAGTGGCATTGGAAGCCAAAGTAAACCACCACAATGGTAGGAAGCAGCACAATGGTGAAGATTACAAACATCAGGAGCAAATTCATGAAAAAGACCAAAGAGTTCATGGTGCCTACCACCAGGGTCCATGCCAAGCAGCACCAGACACTCCGTGGCTCCCTGGGAAGTAACTGGTCATCCATGTCATATGGCGGGAGGTTGGGAATCATCTGAGACTTCTCTGAGAGGTTTTCTGCTTCAAAGTCCTCGGTGTCCTGGCTAGACATTCTTCAAGAAGATTGCTAAACAACCCACACTCTTATCCAAAATGGTTTCTTTGCTTTTGGCAACAGACCTGGGAAGAAATTTCCAGAGGCTTTTCGTGCCTCGTCAATGCATGGACAAGAACACTCAACCAGAAATCATAACAGAGCAAGGAAGAAAAGGCCCCCTGCTTTCCCAGGACCCAGCCAACAGAGGTTGTTTCCTTTCAGAATGTTTTCCAGTAGTGTCCCAACCTCAGTTTCAAAGTAGATGTGGTTGCTGGAAGTTTGGCAATAACTGTTATTCTGCTTTTGAATCCACAGTACTACTGAATTTGTTGTTATTCTTCCTACAATTATGATCCCAAGAGGAGGTCTCAAACAGTTGCTGTCTTAGCTTTGATAATGCTGCTTGGTTCCAGAAAGTGCCTAGCTTTAGTATCCTCCTCCACCTTTGAGCACTGCTGTTTGCTAAGAATGTCGGGCTTAGGCACTTTCAGACAGTTCCTTGGCTTCAAATCATCTTCCCATGCTCTTCAACTTGCACCCAAGTAAATATTCCTGCTCAACTCTCATCCAAATGAAGTGACCAGTGAAGATGACAAACAGCAGCTGCTTCTCCACCGTCTGCCTTGCTGGAGTCCTTGCCCACACCTCGTAGACCTGGAAACAAAGGCTGGAGCAGTGCGTGGTTTCACTGGCACTCAGCTGCCTGCAGTCACAGACACTCGAATACAAGCCGTGTCTTCCCTTCTGAGCTGGCTTTCAGGGCTTTGCGACAGTGCTCTGTTTACAGAGTCGATTCTGAAGCTGCTCTCTGCGCTAGCCAATCCTTCACAGCTGTCTCACTACTGCTTTAGCACACAGCGCCCGAGAGCCACGCTCAAACCACACGTTCCCAGGTCAAGATGGTCCCTTTTCAATTTTAATTATTCTGACTCCGATTAATTTTCTACGGTTTCTCTCTAGATTAAAAAAACCTTAGAGAAATCTTCTGTTCTCTGTGGCCATCGCTTATTTTTTGCGGAACATGTTGATATTCTCCCAGTGAAGGCACAGCAATTATCCATTATTTTTCCTGCCTTGTATGAGCAATGCTACTTAAGAATTCCAGTGACATCTGCACATTTATGTAGCCTTTTAGACACATTCATACACTCATGATCCTTAAAGGTAGAAAACTTCCTTAACACCAGAGGAAACTGAAGGTCCTACCAGAAGGCACAGCTCATCTATGGCACAAGCCAGGGAAAGAATCCAGGAGTCCTGCCTTCCATTCAATGCTATTTCTCACAGAAAATTCTACCCTGGAAGAAAGGTTATCAGAAAAATGAGGTTCACACAATGCTAAATATAAAATGATTTTAAGATATAGATGAGTGCAGGCTTGTCTTCATTAAAATCTTTTGCTACAAATGGTACATTTGGGGGGCCCGTCCCCCACCATTGCTGGGTGTTTTGGTAGGTTTCTCTGCCTTGCTTATTTACTGGCTGGTTGGATCAACATGCACAGCAGAACCAAAGCTAAGACAGCTCTCTCCAAGAACTGGGACAGACTCACACATGAAGCATTTGCTGGTGGCCCATTAGAAGAGCTCTACCAGGTGATAAGTTAGGGCTAGCGGACCTCTGGGCAGCGGCACCCCAAACATCCCATGGCTTAACAAGAGCCTCTGATGAAGCCATGCCACGAGGAGGAGGTGATGAGACCAACCCAACTGCAACATCCAGGCTTGGCATTCCTCATGGGTAAAGCAGACTGTTTCTGATTTCTGTATTGCTTTTCAGTGAATTTAGCTCCACTGTGCCAGGCACTCCATGCATGGTAGCAACACGCACAGCAGCTCTTATTGTGCAAGTTTTAGAAACAGGCAGACTTAGAATTAAAAGGGTTCCTCAGGCTTCTTTCAAAGCCAAAATTCAGACATGGATTTCCAAGTCACAGGCCACTGTCTCAATTGGGAATCACACATGTGCCATACGAGTCATTTTCCTGACCGTAGAAATGTCACCCTACAGAGGTACGGGCCCATGTGTCCTGAAGGATTACTTTCTAATTAAAACAGAATATAACTGAACAGACCCTGTCCTCTTGCTGCTGAAAGTGCCTCCTCACCTGGGGCTGGAAAAGCATTACATGTTACTTGTAGGAAGAAAGCAGTGAAACAAATTGAGGCTATTCACCGTTTGCCACATATAATCAATATCAAAACAGAAGCTTTAAAATTGAAGTGAGTTGAAGAGCTTCTGTGAGGACACAGACTCCAAAAACATGATGAGCAATACTGTCACCAAAATCAGGAACAAGAAAGTTCCCTATTACACAGTAACAATACCAGTGAGAAAGAAGCCTCTTGAAATAAATAAGTAGTTTTTAAACAGCTCAACAATGTCCATACTTGTTATGCAATTCCCCAGCTATAGAAGTTATTAGTTGACCCACACCACTTTTTTTTTTTTTCCCCCTGTAGCTCTTTTTGTAGAAATTCTTAGACATCTCAAAGAGTCTCACAAACTTCAGCTCTATCAGTATCCAGCAGTAAAAATTCTGGCTGATCTACACCAGATCACAAGTCAGGTGCATCCTTCTTACTAACAGCAGAAATAACTCATAACTACCCCAGGCACTTTGTCCTGTGCTCACCGTTGAGAGATCTCAAACCCCATCAGAAAGATACAAAGCTTCAGCCACAGGAGGCTGCTGGAAGCTTAGCAATAGTGAAGTTCTTGCTGCTCCCTGAGAGATGGGAAGCCAAGAGGGCAGAGGATTGCCAGCCAAGGCTCCATCCCACAATACCAAGATGAAAACAGTAGACTGAGATGGTGGCCAGATTCAACTAAGAGCCCAGATCTTCAGGCACACTTATAGTTATAAGGCAGGTCCAAGGTCAACCTGGGAAAGCAGCCTCAGAACAAGGTCCGATGACCAGCTTTGGCTACAGCCAAGCTAGCTCTGAAGTAGGTACATCTACAACAGCAACTGGGGCAAAAAAGATGTTCCCATGCCTGAGCCTAACTAGGCCCCCAGGCAGAGGGGGAAGATGAACACCTCAGATGATACCTATTAAGACCCATTAGCACCCTGAAAGCCCAAACACCCCACCTCTTCCTCAGCTATTGGTTCCCACCTCCTTTTAAGAACCAAACCAGATGAACTAATCAAATGTTTTCTACTAATTTGCTGGAAACACAACTGTCAGCCAACTCCCCGGGGAGCCAGGTTAGAGAGCTGGAAGGCACAAGGAGGTGTGGGAGGAGGAGGAGGAGGAGCAGGTGGTGCTAGTGGTGGTGGTATCTCAAGACCTTATTTCAGTGCAGTGATCTGCTTAAGAGCCTTGGAAAGTCATGGAGCCAGGCTAGTACTCTGCAGTTCTCAGAATTAATGGCTTTGCCGTGGAGATAACCATGTACGTGAATTTAGGGCATTGACACCTATGCGCACATGCTTTGTTCTTCAGGCTCCGATCGTTTTTGACCTGCAGCTCTCCCATCCTCCTGCTTCGAGTTGTGAAAGATCTTTTCAGACTAAACTGTGGCAATGATGAGGAAACATTTATTATTTACCCAAAATTCTAGCTTCTTTGTGACGTTTCAGGATGGAGGAAATATAATTGGGAGCCCATACCTCCAATATAATCCTGTTTATTTACCAAGTGGCACAAGGGTGTGGTTTTTTTTTCTTGCCTATGACAAGGAACAAGTAAGAGGAAGCAGGGTTTGGCACAGAGGTTAGTCCCTTTCTAGCAAGCACTTAGCCCAAAAGGACCCTCTGGAAGCCCTGCTCTCAGGCCCTTCTCCACCCGTGTCTTTCTCACTTCCTCCCTGAAGCATGTTTTCTTGGGAATGTCTTCTGCATCTCTCCTGACACGATAGCAAGGAAAACTGCTTTGCCTCATGCCCTGGGTTTGCCTCTGTTTTGAGTGAAGGCTATTAATGTCACCTGACATTCATCCCCGATGGGTAGATGGTGGCTACTTGCTGGCTGTGGTGGGGGTTGGGTATGTTTCATTGCTTGCTGTTTTCTTGACTGAATGGAAAAGGCTTTTGCCCCCAGGGAGCAGTAGAGGAAGGAGCTGGCATCACTCAGGAGCTGGAGAGACCCATTCTGCCCTCAAAGCAGAGGGAAGCTGCACTGTTCCTCGCCAGGGACTGGTGCTAATGACTTCAGTAATTTTATTTCCTCTGGCACTGAAGGTGACACTGAATTTAATTGATCTGTTTTGTTTGCTGGTTAAGTTCGCACAGTGAAGAAAAAAAAATGTTGATGTGCCAAGAGAGGGGAAGAAGGTTAAAAATAGGGTCTGATACCACCAGCACTGCCAGCAGCCTGTATCCTGATTTGTTCCAGAAGGAATATACTGGTAAATAAGGGAAAATATTAATTTGTAGTACAGATTAAAGCCAACATCTGTTCGTATTGAACTCAGCTGCCTTTGAAGAAGCAGTGTAGGGAAAAGAAGTGTGAAATCCAGAAAGCAATTACTCTCTTCTGGGCAGCAGGCCCCAAAAATTTCTGGTACTGGACTGACCAAAGCACTGAAGCTCTTTGTCTGCAGCCAGCCTGCCAGTTTCCCAGCCACAAAGGGGGGTCCTGGACCTTCCAAGCCTGCCTCACCAGAGAGAAATGAAAGCAGAAGCACAGAACTGACCAGAAAGGGTTGAAGGAGCCATGGCATAAGCTGAATTTCACTGTGGAATACTGCCCTGCAGAACCCTCTTTCCTTCTGTTTAAAGATTATTCTTGTGTTTGGTGAACCCACCTAGCTGGCATGCTGAAGAACATCTTGGGTACCACAGTGCATTGCATGTACTCATCACAGGGAATAATAATTTTTGTTTGTTTTTCAAACTGAAAAAATATATCTGAAAATTACTTCACTAAACTGATTATACAGTCATTTACCACAGCTCTGCCTTATAAGTCAAAAAACAAGAAAGAACTGCCTCCCAAATATAAAGATGTTGCTCTTTTTTAATTACAAGCACTGAAATATTTTTGAAAGGTGTGCTGACTAATCCAAAATTTTAAAATTGATTCCAAAAGCACTTCAGCTAACATATCAATTCTGATTTTAACAAGCCTGTAAACCCCAGGAGCAGCTCTGTTTGGACAGCCACTTTCCTGGGAGACGGGGAATGAACTGTAAATTTATTATTTTTTTTAATAAATGCATGAGAGAGAAATATTTACAAATACAGAGAGAAACAACCTTTGAAACGGTCATCAGTTGTTCCACCCATTTCCTTCACTGCACTCTCAGGCTGAACAGCTCTCAGGGGAGAATACAAGGCAGCAGCCTTCTCTCGAGCTGCAAAATGTGAAATCTCTTCACAGATCTATCCAGACATCCAGAGGGAAATAACTATTGAATCCATCCTGCTTTCAGTTGTTGCACAGGCCAGCCACAGTGTTAATAAAGCTCTGAATCTCTGCAGGAAACCAGATGGCGTTAGATGTAATAAATGTGACAAATGGCATGGAGGCTACTAAAGAGTCTCAGTATTTACTATGCCTGTCTAAAAACCGCTGATTTAAAGACATAATATTTTTCAAGCTTGACTTATTGACTTCTAAGTGGAGAAAGGACAAGGCACACACACACAAAAAACCAACCCCAATATATAGGAACTGTAGTTAGGAAAGGTTAGGTTTAAACCATGGAATGATTGCAAACTTGGTGTTGAGCAACTAAAAATTCTACCCCAAAATCATGTCAGCTATTTCATGTGGGGCACCACAGAGCTTCTACTGTTCCATACATAGCGAGGTTTGGCTGGTCTATGCAGCTTGCCATTCTGTAATTTTCTCCTTACATAGCACTGCGTTTCTACCAGAGCCCAACAGAAGAATCACCTATGGACTGAATTTCTGTGCTGCCATTTAACCTACACAAGCCTGATGCAGATGAAGCTAATCCTGACAATTTTCTGAGAGTGTGTGCCTGATTCTCAGACCTTGAAGGGCACAGAACAACCTGAACTTCTTCCCTCCTGGCTATATGTAGCCTGTGTGTTCCCACAAAGAAGCTGTGTCAGTCAGCTCTGTGGAGTGTCCCTTTGGGAGTCAGAGGTGATGAAATGCGTAGATGACACCTCCTTCCCTGCAGCTGTGCTTTCCCATACCAAAATCATTTTTCAACCCTAAACTTCCATTAAAATCAACAAACACCCCAAAGAAAACATCAGTAATTCTCCTACTGAAAACAGCTTAGAACAGCCAGGCTGACGGAGTCATATGGATCTGAGGAATCTTTTACCACTCACATCGTTTTAAAACATTTTCTAATATTCTTATTCTTTTCAGATCCAGTATGATCTGTTTCATTTATGAGTGCTGATAGTGCTAAAGTTGCTAGAGAAGTTATAAATAATGCTTAACTCTTCAATAGCACTTTTATCTGTAAAAGGCAGCTTGGACACATCATTTTGCTACAGCTTCCTGCATGGAAAACCCCAAAAGCCCAACTGGCAGTCAGTGGCAGCCTGAGCCTGGATTATACTCGGGGTGTGAACTGGGCAGAAAATAATAATGACTAGCTGGAGGTCACAGGCTGTCAGTGCTTTCATTCACACAGTGCATGCTGCTGAGTGGATCTCTTATGGAACAGAAATAATCCATAGGGAGATGAAAAGTTAGCAGCCAGCTGCTGGTTTCCGTGGATGTAAAAGCCACCCAAGAGCTAAAAAATCCTTTATCTCTTCTTCCACAAAGAAATAAATTCTTGCACTTAAGTGGCAACAAGGAGGCAGACTTCAAGATACTGTGCAGCTTGCTATAAATGGCTAGATTCAGAAAATGAGGCTAAAAGAAATGAAACTTAACACTGTTACAAAGCATAAAAATCTATGATGTTGCTTCCACAGAACACTTAAGCAAAGCATCATGACAAATAATCACATGTACTATTATCAATGTGCTCAGTTTTACTGTCTTTTTTTCTCATTTGGCCAAGATCTGACTTTATATTCTTCAGTATAAGTAAACGACCTAAAAAGACAAAGATTTACAGAGGGTAAATACAGTCAGTAAATAGGAAGTAAAAACAATATTAGGTCAAGACAATCAATCCTCATTACTTCATTTAATAAATTCTTGTTAAGAGTGGTGGGGGTTCATCTGTTGCTTTCTCAATATGGAACAGAAAACATTATTGCTACTACTAAAAGTGACAGGTCTCTTCAATATAATTTTAATGTTCAAAGATCTATTTTTTATTACTATAATTTAAGCAATGAAGGCATTGCTGAAGCTCTTGGGAGCTTCAGGCATGTCCTGCTCACTCCAGGTAAGTTGTCCTGCTCCACTCCAGGTGAGTTGTCCTCCTTACTCCACTATTTTCAAAATCCTAACCCCAAATAACTTTCACACCACTCAAATTGCAACACTTAGCTCCAAATCTTAACTCGTGTTCACACATGAACGACCCAACCCAAGCTCACTCTTGGCCTGCCCTCACCCAGCCCCAGCCCAACTAGGTCAGGTTCCCCTCCCGGCAGCTTGGCAGCTCAGCACAGCGACGCTGCTCCTAACCGCTGGCGTCCTGCCGAACCCCTGCATTCTCAACTCAGGGTTCAGCCCCGACGCCTCCTTTCTCTCAGTGCCCCTTGCATCCCACCCTCCTCTCTACAGTCCTACACCAGGTCTGTCTCTCCATGCCGCCACCTTTCCCCATGCCAAGCCACTGGCTTGTTTGCGTTTTGGGACTCTGGAGCTCGCTGCGGGACAGGTGTAGGAGCCAGAAATGGCTCTGACAATTAACAGAGGAGCTTGAACAAGGAGCTGTTCTAACAAGATGCACCCCATCACCACAGTGATTGTCCTTGTGCCAATGTTATTCCCTTGTAAATACAAAGAGGTTTTAACATCTGTGGTGAGGGCACGGTGGTGTGGTAAAAAACAAAGCTGCTAAAGTAGTCATAAAAGTGCCATAACTTCTAAAAGGCTTTGCTAAATCCAGCAACACTTTCTGAAGATCTTTTGCTATAATGAAAACACATTTTAATGTGTGGCAGGTATGAAAAGTATGTTCTTTAATCATATCTTCCTTTGGAAAAAAAATCCCCACATTTTAATGATTCTTTTAATAACCAAGTGAAGTTCGTGTCAAACCCCAGTGATAGTAAGAAAGATCCCCCAAGCCTCTGTTTCTGTGAAATTTCCACATCTTTAACAAGTACCTGCCTGTAAGTGGGAAAGATGTCTTGATGATGGTGCAAGTTATGGAGCAATTTCTAACAGGAGAATCATTGCTTCAAGATACTGAAACTGGTAATGATTACAGATGATCAGACAAATTCATTAGTCCTCTGATGGCAGAGACCCTCGCTGCTAAGAAGTAATTTTTCCACCATCTATAATGACAGCACCATCTTGTGGTTTATTACAGTTCATAAATTTTCATTTTACATCTCAGAGTCTCTTGCACACAGAGGATGCTGTAAGACATGCTACCCGGTATGGAATCCTTCCACTCACTGAAAACAATACAAAAACTTTTCCCACTGCTTTAGCATTGCCAGTTTGAGCACTGCTAGCAATACAGCCCAGTAGCGCAGAGGCGGGTGCTGAACAGTGGCTGCCAATGAGGTCCAGCACCCACAGAGCTTCATAAACAGCTCCATGACCTCACAAGACAAACGATAACACAAAATGGCAAACCTGCTCCCTCCTCCTGTCTCTACGGACACATGGATCACTGTTTTCACTGAAAGCGCTTTTCTAAGCAAACCTGATTGCCTGCTGTGCCTGAAGAATTAAAGGTTCAGTCTTTGCATACTAATAGCAGGTTATCACCTAACTGTTTCCAACTGCAGAGACAGGTCACTGACTATCAGTATGTCTGCAGTTTAACAGGAATATCACAACAGCCTTTCTTTGACTACAGTTCTTTTCTAGTATCATTTGGTCTGTTGCAGTTGCGTTTACTTTTAAAAGCTCTCAGAAGCTCACAGCCAAGTTACGGATGTGATACTAAAAAACCAGAGCCAAAACTGTCCGATACCCGGGTTGGAGCATTAGAAAGTGGGCATTCTTTAGTTTTGGTGCTGGATGCACAGGGGATAAGTTCGGCCCAACACACATCCCGACTTTGTTCACTATTTATCTTTAGATGGCTGATCTATACGTATTAATGACATTTCTGAAAAACTACTGGCATACTCCTTACAGTTCCATGAACTACTTATCATATCCGCACTCTTACTACGCATGTGTGGCCTAGAGGGTTGGGGGTCTTCTGCTGGTCCTTTGGGACACCTTCATCTTTTCTTCATCCTCTTCCTCATCATCTTCCTCTTTTTCTTCTTGTCCTTTTCATGACCTTCACTTCTCCTGGCCCTGTTTCAGCACTCTGCGTTCATGTCTTGGTTTCAGACAGGTTCTTATCTACTATATGGTTATAAACTATACAATGCAATGTTCTACTAGTAGCTAAACTACATAGTACGGTGTTGTACAGTTCGCCAATACCATGGATACGTAGTTCCAACATTTACAGTTAAGCACACAGGTAAATATTTCCCGGTATCAGATGGACTGGACCTGTCGTTACCTTTGACTGGAGAAAAGCTTAGCCAAGAGCAACAACAAACAGCTGAACGCAGCGTATCTGTAGCTTCTTACTGCGGAACGGAATGCTGACAGCTGTTGTGAAAGGAGCTTGATGAGTAGGAGAGGCATTATCTTGTTAAATCCAAGAAAAGATCAGCAGTAACCATAATTTAATCTCTTTGTAAAAAGCATTTGGCACGGTGCTACAGACAGAAAATGGAGACAACGTTTTCAGGGCCTCTGTGTGTGTATACATATATATGTGTGTGTATATACATATATATTTTATATGTATAAAATTCAAAACTCTCCAGTCATCAGCAGGAGCCATCAAGCACCACCACAGAAACACTACTGCACGTTATCCTCGAGTACCCACTAAATCCTCCAGACCCACAGCCCTGCTCGGCTGCTGAGGCGAATCTCGGCCAGACACACAGCCCTGCGCTAGGCAGCACGTTGATCGCGATTTGAGGGGACTGTCGCCAGCCTTGGGCAGGCACAGCACGGCACGGCCTGTCACCGAGGGGGGCAGGCCCTGAAGCGGCGCGGAGGGGGCGCTGAGGGAGGCGGAAGGGCCGCGCCGCCATGTTCCCGCCCCGGAAGGCGGGCGGCGGGCTCGGGGGCCGCCATGGTGCTGCTGAGCGCGCCGCGCTGGCTCCGCAGCCGCCTCACCGACCGCTTCTGGAGGGTGCAGGAGGTGCTCAAGTATGCGCGGGTGAGTGTCCCGGCCGCCTGCTGCCCCCTGCCCCGGGCGGCCCGGCCTCCCCCGGCCCGGCGTGCTACTGAGGGGCCGGCAGGGCCGCTCGCGGCGGCGGGGGGAGGGGGCGGCAGCGGCCTTGTTTCTAGAAACGTCGAGGGTCTGCGTCAGCGTCGAACTTTCAGTGGGCGGCCGTTGGTCTGTGCGGGTTGCGCCGGAGGCGGCGAGTAACGCGGGCTAGCTGTGGTGTGGGGCTACAAGAGCTGCGGCAGGAGGACCCCGGGCCTGACAGGAGCAGCCCCCTGTAAATACCGCCCGGTTGTGGGGTCTCGTGGTTTCTTTGGGGTTGTTTTTTTCACTAGGCAAAGGAACAGTAAAAAAACCCCACTGCTTTTAACCATGCTCTTCAGGTGCGTTTTAGAAGGATTGCTTCCAAACGTGATTTAATTGAAGTCCAAAGTGTTGTACCTAGGCTTGGGAAAAAGCTTTTCCAAGGGCAGACTGTCGGTGTCCTGGGAGGTAGTACATTTGCTGTAGTAGTCTGATGGAAAATGCTGTAGTAAGTGACAGGTATCTTGGTGTTGTAGTGCTTAAGGTACCCACAGTACCTGTAGTAGTTACTTATTTCACTGGCTGCTTCCTCCTGCTTCATGTTAGATGACTGTCAGCTACCACCGGTAAACCTTGATTACACTTTCTGTTTGGGCAGCTGCAATATTTTTGACATATCGGAGGCTCCTGTCCCATCCCTGTATTCACACTGACAAAACTGAGGGGGCAGCTGAGGAAGGAGAATAAATGTGTGAGTTTAGGGGCTGGCTGAAAGCACTGAAAATGGTTTTGTGGTTGCCTTCCCCCCAGAACCGCAGCCTAAAATGGGGGCTGCTTTTGGCTCCTTCATGCTGGTCTGAAATTTTTTCAGCCAGCTCCAATTCCTTAGCTTTATGTGTTTCCCATGCTATAAAGCGAGGCAAGAATATTTTCATTGTATGCCAACTGAAGGCTTAGCTGGTGTTTGTGAGGTATTTCATGATCCTTGTTGTGAAATACACATGAGCATATATTAGTATTGCTGAAGGGTTAACTTGTAAAACAGTCTTAAAGACAACTGAACAAGAACATCTTGTTTTCTTTTCAGCATTTTCGTGGCAGGAAGAACCGCTGCTATAGCCTGGCTATACGAAGCGTTCGGAGAGCTTTTGTAAAGTCTACAAAGGCCAGAAGAGAGAAGAAGAGATTTCTAAGAGCGGTAAAGAGCAAAACATTAGATGTGAACATGAAAATGGGAGAAAAGTGGAACTGAAATAGCAACTGTCCTTACTGGGGGAGGGTTCTCTCAAAGTGTTTTACCAGTGGGTCAAAAATACGAGTTTAAAGTAAACATACTCCCTCTGTGGTCTGAAACAGCTCCCATTCTGAAGTTCATAGATGTATACGTTGCACTGAGAAGACTTCAGGTCTGAAAATGTTACGTTTACCAAGTGTGAGCAGATCAGCAAGACAAAAGGTTTACTTTTAAAGTATTTTTTATTCAGGTTGTTAATTTTTACACTTTTAGCTCTGGATCACTAGGATTGAAGCAGCTTCTCTTGAACATGGTTTGAAATACCCATCTTTCATAAGCAATTTACTTAAGGTAAGGACGATGCATGAAGAATAATTACTTTGAAACAACAAATCAGAGAAAATGTCATTGACAGAGGTCTTCTGAAGTGCCAGGCAAATTAATTTCTTAAACTCTGAAATCTTTCAAGTAGATGTAGTCTGACAAAACATACCAAAGGGTTGCTGGTTACTGTGTAAAAATGCAACCTCAAGGAATTGAAGCTGCAGCCTTCACTTGCTAATCTTTGAGCCATAACGGTGGGGACTTCCAAACTGGGGCCTGAGCAGGCAGTAGCAGCATAGGGTGTGGTGGAGGGGCTGAAAAGCTCCTTCTGTCTGACTGAACTTCTGCCAACACTGTCCTGCTTCCTAGTTCTAGTGATGAAAGGCCTCCCGCTTATGAAAGGACTTTCATTCACTTCAGGAAGTAAGTTCTGCCCTAAACCTGTTTCTCTTCCTTATATGCAAAATCCCCTTTTATCCTGGTGAAAGCTGTTTTACTACACCTTGTTCTGTCCCCAAAACTTCTACTGCGCATCTTAAGAATGAGGCTTGTAAAATGCTTTTTATGCTTATTGCTACTGCAGGCATTAAGTAACGGCTACCTTTCCTTTTACTTCAAGAAATTTTAAAATGCAAAGCTTGAATTAGCAAAAACAACCCTAAGAAATCTCTGCTCTTTTCACAACTAGCTTTGTGTTTTGGTGAGCAGGGAAAGTGTAGGGAGTTGGTGCCATTGTCCCTTGTTCTTAAACATGCTGGGGAATTGGTTTTAATTTTTTATAGTGGAACTGTAAAGTTAAAACTTGTGTCTCCTGGCTCTGATCATAAAAAGATAGCGTTTCTGCTGCTTAGAAGTGGAACTACATACAAATTTATAGCATATTTCAAAACATTTTATCGGTTTCAAATAAATATATAACTTTCTAGGTTTTCTGACATGTTTCCTGTAAAGTGTTACAGTTTCTGAAATTTATACACTCATTCTCCTGGTTACTCTTCTTATACTTCAATAAAAAGAATCAAGCACTACCTCAAAGCCAACTAATTTTTATTTTTATTTTCTCTCTCCTTTTTTTTTTTCTCTCCTTTTTTTCCTGCAAGATGCCTGTCCCTTTGATTCATGTCTCAGAGTAATATATTCTTGTAAGATTCTCTGTTAAAAGATCCAAAATGAGCAAACTTTTGTGTAATACCTCCCTCTTAGATACTAATACACAGTTAACCGTGCAATATCTAGTGTTAAGGGTATTTGATCCTGCAGTCTTTGATTCTCTAATCCAGGGCACATTTTAAGATATCAGGCAGCTTCTAGCACAACAAGTGAACTTGAATATGTCTCAGAACTGAAACAAATGCCATGGATTAACTGGTAACACATGTCCTTCCACAAAATAAGGAGATTCTTCTTTAGTTTTTGGTTTCTACCAGGAAGACTTTGAGAAAGTCAGTAAACAAATTTTACGCGGTGGCTTAAGGAGGCATCCATAGCTGAGTGGTCGTGCCTGACAGTTCTCTAATAGTTCCAAAACTGTACAGGATAGAAAAAAAAGATGGATTTGCCTTAAGACCTCAGGCAGTTGTTAAGCATTGCAGTGTTGTTCCTAAAAATTACAGTGGTTAACCAACCAAATTTTCTTGCGTTTAGTCCCAGGTGGAGCTGAATAGGAAAATGATTGCTGATTTGGCTATTTATGAGCCGAAGACGTTCAAGTCGCTAGCTGCCCTTGCCCAGAGGAGGAGACAGGAAGGCTTCCTCGCCGCCCTGGGAGATGGCAAAGAACCGGAGGGGATATTTTCACGCATCGTGCACCACTGTTGATGCTGAGAGACAAGTGTTAAGACAAGAGCTGGTATTGCAAGGTGCCCTCACTCACAGGCTGCTGCCCAGGCCATCGCTGTGGGGCACATCCTCTAAGGATGGTTCTAGAAGGAGGACGGGTGGCTGCAGGTGTGACACTTGCGCCTTGGTGACCGTTTTTCCCCCCTGTATTAACTGGAACGCCCAGAATTGGAAGCTGCGGGTGGAAGTTAGAGGTGCTGCGTCGGGCCTGTAGGACTTCCCGTGTTAACGACGGGCGTAACGGGCACACTTTCTGTTAAGGACTTAATAAAGATGTTTTTTGGTAGCCACTACAATTTTGAGCGGTGACTTAAGGGAAAACCCTGCCCGGGGGGGGGGTGCGCAGGCCGCGGCGCTGCGGAGGGCAGTGGCGGGGGCCAGAAGTCCCGCCCCCTTCGCCGTGTTCAAATTCCCAAGCGGTGCGTGGCGCCGCTGCGTTCGGCCCGTGGCTAGCGTCAGACGTCACAGGGGCCGGGCCAACGGGCGGCCGCCGCTCCGCCGCGCCCCACCAATAGGCGAGGAGCGGAAGCGGAGGGGCGGTGGGCAGAGGCGCCGCCCGGCGGGGAAGGAGAGCGGAGGCAGGCGAGGCGGCGGCACCACCACAAAATGGCGGCGGGGTCGGGCAGCGCGGCGGCCGTGGTGGCGGTGGCAGGCAGCGGGCCGGCGGGGCCTCAGGCCGCCGGCGCTACGGCGGCGGGATCAGCCCCGGCGGGCGGCGGTGCGCCGGTGCCGGGCCCCGGGGCGGTGCTGATAGGGGACCGCCTGTACTCGGGGGTGTTGATCACGCTGGAGAACTGCCTGCTGCCCGAGCATACGCTGCGCTTCACCCCGTCCATGAGCAGCGGGCTCGATCCCGACACCGAGACCGAGTTGCGCGTCACCGGTTGCGAGCTCATCCAGGCGGCCGGCATCCTGCTCCGGCTCCCGCAGGTAGGGCTGGGCCGCGGCACGGCGGGGAAGGCCTCGCCGCTGGCCGGGGGAGAAGGCCGCGGCGGGGCGGGCGCGGGGCCGGGCCGAGCTTTGGTGGCTAGGCCGCGGCGGCGGGCGGAGCCGGCACTCGGTGGCTAGGCCGCCATCCCGCGGCTAGAGGTGGGGGGGGCGGCTGGGGAGTGCCCCTTTTGGCCGGGCTGTGGAAGGCGAAAGCCGCCGGGCCTGCGGCCTTCCCCGCCCGGGCGGCAGCGGGTGATGCAACAGCCTCCGGCGCCGCCCCAGCGCTACCGCAGCGCCCTCCTAACGCCGGGGCGGCGGGAGGGGAAGGCCTCTGGCGCTCGCGGGGGCTGCCGTGACCTCGGAAGGGCTTTGTTTCCTGGCGAGCTCCACTCCCCCCGAGTCTCGTTGCTCTCCTGAGCGTAAAACTTTACAGGCATCCTCTAGCTACCCAACCTCGGCCGCTCAGATTGTGTTACGAGTATATGCAAATCATAATACGATTAGGAAACACCTCCTCCTTCCACCACGGAACAAATAAAGTTTTTCTGGTATACTGCCATTCCTCCCAGTTCTACTGGATTCTAGCGTTTAGGGGGTATATTATTACTATTTTATTTATTTTTCTATGCTTTGGCACATGTTTTCATACTTGATAAAAGAAATTAACGATTTTACTTACAGTGTTTGTGGTGTTGATAACATTTTGGGCAACTTAATCTGTTACAGAGGTAGGGGGTGCTAGTTTTCCTTAGATCCCACTGAATTTACTCCCGTGCCTAAATACAGCTTAGCTCGTCTTCTGGGTCTTAAATCTGTTGAAGTCATTCCAGGTAATGTCTCGTTGGAACTGGAAGTTGTTTTATTAATACCTGTTGTGATTTCTTCCTTTTCAGGTTGCCATGGCTACAGGACAGGTGCTATTTCAACGCTTTTTTTATACCAAGTCTTTTGTGAAGCATTCCATGGAGGTAAGAAAACATTAAAAGATGCATATGGTTACAAATGTTATTTGATCTGTTTTGCCACGTTAGATGTGATCAGAGTGTTAGTAACTAACCTTTAGATTTTACTTCTCGATCGGTATGATTTTTACAAAGCTACGTAGTACTGATTTTGTACAAATTTCTAGTATTTCCTTCTTTTACCACCATTTTCTCTTGTTATCCCTCCTTAAGCTGTTGGAGGAGATCAGTTCCTGAGTTGAGCAAAACATCAGTATCTTGCAATACTTGTATTTCAGCATGTGTCAATGGCCTGTGTTCATCTGGCATCCAAAATTGAAGAAGCACCAAGACGCATAAGGGATGTAATTAATGTGTTCCATCGCCTTAGACATCTACGGGAAAAAAAGTAAGTTTAGACTTTGAAATAATTGGAGGTATTGATGTTGTAGTTTAAAGTTTTTAAACTTCATGGGCCAGTGATAGGATCATTCCCTGTTTTGTAAATCAATGAACATCTTGAAGAAATCTCATGAAGGAGAAAAGTGAGTTGACCCATTTTATTAAGTAAACGTTTTTGGTGTTAGAAATAGTGATGTCTCTTTACATTTACACGAACACAGCCTGCATGTGAGTACTCTCAGAGGTTAAGATCGTCTTCAGAATTTGAAATTGTCTTGCAGAAAACCTGTGCCTCTAATATTGGATCAAGAATATGTGAACTTGAAGAATCAAATTATTAAGGCAGAAAGAAGAGTGTTAAAGGAGTTGGGATTTTGTGTTCATGTAAAGCACCCTCATAAGGTTTGTACTGTATAAGTTAACTTTATAATAAGCATTTCATACTCTGTAAATGCTTTGAGTAGGCTGTCTAAATGCATGGAAGCTGTATCGTTTGTATATGATAATGCTAGTTATTTCGGTAAAGCTAGCATCTTATGTTCTCGATGTCTTCTTTCTCATTTAAGAGATTCTTACTAGTTGGTCTTGTGTCACTGCTGAAAGACGACTGGAGGTGGATGCAGATGCTAAGTATTCCTTGAAGTCAAATTATATAAGCAGGTAGCTGTGGTGCTGGAAAACGTCAACTAAATGTAGTTTCTTAAGCAGAAAGGAATTTGGAGACCTAGGATTGTGATAGCCTATTACCAGAAACACTGCGTGTCATGATCAATCCTTGTTGGATACATGCTGAGGTTATTAAATCCTGATGAGCTAGTTAGCAGTGCTGCTTATATTCTAAAAAGTACACTCAGATGTGAAGGACTTGACTAGAAATGAGATGGTTCTCAACATACAAATATCACGTGCCAGACTAGGAATGGTACTTGAAAGACACAACTACTGCAAATGTTTTAAATTGGCGCTTTAGTACCGTTAGTGTTATCCCATAAGTAGCTAAGTGTGGAAGAAGAACCTGCTACTTCTGTGACAGCAGGACTTGGGATCTCTAAAAACTACTGCTGTCTTAAAGTCTTTTTAAGCCTGCTTGACTTAAATTCAGTCATTCATTGATGTTACCAGTCCCCCAGAGGACAATTGTACTTGTTTGTTAATTGGTATGAATTTTTTCTATTAGAATAGTCTTTATCTGCAACCTTGTTTTCCTTTAAAACCTAAGAGAAAAACCCAGCCCTGAATAAACCAGCAACACACAACGTGTTAGATCTGTTCTCTGCAAAAAAATACATTTCTTACTGCTTATTGCAGCTAGTGGTATTTTCTCCCAAGTTTACAGCTAAAAGGAATCGTGGGTTTGATAGGAGAACATACATAGTTTGAAAACAGTTGAAGACAAGACGAGACATCTAGATGAATAGCATGATGCCTGAGCTCAGAAGACGGAGAGCTAGGAAGGTCAGATCTGGTTGAGTGTCCAGCTTTTCCATTGGAGAGCAGAAGCAGTGTGAATAAACGCTGGGGATGTTGCAAACGCTCTCCTGTGGAGTGTTGTAGAACTTGGAAGAGAATAACAGATGCCTCATGGATCTCCCTCTGAAATAAATAGGTGGCTCTCAAGATTCTTGTTAATAACACAATAACCCGTATCTTCCAGATAATCGTTATGTACCTTCAGGTATTAGAATGTGAACGTAACCAACACCTGGTCCAGACTTCATGGTAAGTTGATTTTCTTTGTTACAAGAGACCAGCAGGGGCAGTAGCAGAAATATGTCACTTGAGACACTCTGGGCAGCATTGCTCGGATATGATTGTGGGCCACACCAGACAGCTCCACTGTTTCTTGGTGTGGCCCAAACTACTACCCAAATGTTGATCGGCCTCTTAAGTTAGAGGTGCTGTTTTAATGGTAAGGTAGCTTTCCACCCTGACTTCTCACTTCCCTCCTCTCTGCTTTCACTTTTCAGCTGAAAGGAAAATGTTGAGTGGGTTATAGCACTTTCTTGGTTTTTTGTCCTTCAGAGAAAATGATGTATAGTTAAAAACTCTGTTACTAGTGCTGGGAAGTGGCTTTTCCCATGGCTTGAGCTTGATTACAGGTGTACCAAAAACTCAGCACAGATAAATTTCTTTTACCTATATGGACAATGCAAGATGTCAGCTTCTAAGACTGGATAAACTCAAATGTTTCCATGTTTGCCGAGAAATGTCCTCTGCCTTGTTGCTCTCTTTACAGTAAAGATTTGCTTGGGGATGGGAAGCTTATGTAAAATTCCAGGTCTTAAACTTAATGAATAGATGAATGCTTTAAACAAGAATGCTTTTTAAGAATACTGTGGTTTAAAAACCGTTAGTGAATCCAAAGATCATATTTCTGCTGACTGAACTGTCTGGTACTGTGACCTGTGTGTAGAGAACCAGTTTTGACTTTTCTTTTCTGTACTCTTTTAATCAAAGGGTAGCCTCTGAGGGTAAGTGACTAAGACTTCTCCTCTGCTGCCCAAGCGCTATGGTGCAGGGATAGCTGCCGTCTTCAGTCAAACCAAAGCAGGCTCTCCAAAGAGAAGGCTGACTCTAGACAGGTGGTATATACATGATAGTATAGTAACTGGCCAACTGCTTCTTGTGCTTACACTTTTTTGACTTTTATTTTCATTGTGCCTTTTGACTGCTGTATATTTGATAACCTGATTGTTGCAGTTCTGAAAGATTTTTAATGTTATGCTTCTATAACTGTTAAAATAATGTATTCTTAAATGATAAAAGAAATTAAGGTGGGATTTAAGTCTTAAAAGAGATGAATTAACACAACAAAACCTGAAATCTGCTGTCTATTTGTAAACTAGTTTGAGGAGACATTTGAGTACATATGTGAAGCTTAGAGTCAAATGTAGTGCTTAGAGAAACTTCCTGCTACCAGCTTTCCCAGTACCATTGCATGAAGTACTCGGATGTGACTACTCATTTCCAATTTTTTACTTGTAATGAAAAGAAGGTTAGGTGAGGAGGGAGGAAATTTGCCTAATTGAGAAGCAATTCACTTGTTAAAATAAATTATTTGTGTGCTGATGCTTGTTGCTTCTAGTACCTGAAAACTGGTGGATATCCAGTATAATTGTTTTTTTGAAATGTGTGTTTTTACAACATTACTTTTTTCCTAAAATATTGTAACAAGGTTTCATTTCCTCGTGTGTCTGATTCTGAGCCCACAGGGAAAATATGCAGACCAAACTTGGAAGCAGGCATGTTATTCAATTTGGCAAATTAGAAAAAGGCTGTATGACTTCCAGATGTTTGACGTACCGCTTTTCTTTGTTGCTTCTTTTGCCAAAAGGTTTGTGCTCTCTTTGTTGTGGGACAAGAAAAGTAGGTTTTGAAGTTCCTCTTTCCCAGAAAGATGAGCTGATGTTTATTTAGCATTGCTTCTCTGGGGTAGCAGTTGCTCTTTGTGTGAACAGGAATGTAAGATAACTGGGGCAGGTGGGAGTTTGATGCTTTTGGAGTTCAAGTTCCTTTTGTCTGTCCTGTGTAAACTGGTTACAGGTGTTTGGACTGTGGGCTCTGGTTTGGATGCCTTGGGGGTTAGTGAATCCTTGTATACTGGGTACCCACATGGTTAATTACTATTTTCAGAAAGCGTATTCTTTTGAGGACTTTCTATTGTGTCTGGTTTTAGCTTTTCCCCATCTGATACTTTGCTTGGCATATGTGCTCAAAAATCTAGATCTTTTTAAGCACGTCAGCTGACAGATTCAGAGGAATTTACTTTGTGTATTTAAGATTTAGAAGAATAATGCTTAAGTGTACTGACTGGAATATATGCAATATTTTACAGTTTTCTCATTCTGTGAATATTCATTTTAAGCAACCTTACTGAAATGGGACAATTTGGAAACCTTATTTCATGTGCCAAAGAGGAGATCTGCCTGAATACTGAGTATTCTTCTGAATTGATGTTTGCAAACACCCTGATTTCTTCTATGGCTGCTTTTTGCATCAAAAAGAATTCTCTTTTGGATGGAAAAAAACGCTTCTGAAGGAAAGGGGACCCCTTAAATCTCCAGTGGAGGCTGACGTGTGCCGAAGTGGACTGCGTTTTCATGGGAGGACTACTACAGGAGCTGCAGCTTTCAGCAAACCATCTGGGTTCAGCCGTATTGCAGAGAAACATGTGAACCTAAAAATCTATATCTGAGTACTTCAGATTATATTGTATGTTGTCTTGATGAAAATAACTTTGTCTGTTGCATGAGAGCAGGCCAGTAGAGATCCAGAAGGAAAAGTGAAGTTAAAATTGGTTCTCTTTTCACAACTGAATTTTCAGCAGCCAGCCAGTCAGTCAGTCAAACTTAATTTCTGTCACACATCCCTCCCATTGAGGGATATTTTTTATTTTTTTTATATTTTTTTTTTGTAAAATCATTCAACTTTTCTTTAGATTTACAGGAGTATAATGTTGAGGTCTAGTCACTGAATGCAGAAAGAAATAGTCCTTGTAGAAGTAAAAACAAAAACCAAAGAACACAAGCAACTTTGCAGTGCCATGCAACTTTCCTGATATCCTGTCTTTCAGGAACTACATGAATGATAGCTTGAGAACAGATGTCTTTGTAAGATTCCAGCCAGAAAGCATTGCCTGTGCATGTATTTACCTCGCAGCTAGGACGCTGGAGGTGAGCCTGCAGTTCCTTTTAATTTCAAATTTGTTAGGTGTTTTAATAGAAGCAAAAAACTGAGCATGCCTTGCCTTGCCTTCCCTTTCAGATTCCACTTCCTAATCGTCCACACTGGTTTTTACTCTTTGGAGCAACAGAGGAAGAAATTCAAGAAATCTGCTTAAAAATTTTGCAGCTCTATACTCGGAAAAAGGTTTGCTAGTTTTTCGTATTGTGAGCGTTCATTAGAGGCTGCAGCTTAGGACACGAGTTGGGAAACCTTATCCCATTTGAAACTAGCTGCAAGCCTGGTACATGAAGTGGAACAGGATAGTTCTAGTGTCTGTGTCTCTTTAGAATTATTTATTTATTTCCCCCTCCCAGAAGTGAGTAAGCAGAAAGATGATACAAAGTTTTGTCATAAGTGGTCCTCCTGTGTTCACAGGTTGATTTATCTGATCTGGAAAGTAAAATAGAAAAGAAGAAATTAGCTATCGAAGAGGCAAAAGCACAAGCTAAAGGTCTAGTACCTGAGGGAGCCCCAAGTTTGGATAACACTTCAGGATTTTCCCCTATCCCGAAAAATGGTAAATAGTGGATAACTTGTTTTTAATAACTTTCTCATCTTAAATATGTATTTACCCCTTTGGGATGCATAAACAGTGTGGTTTGGTTTTTATTTTTTTTAAGCTGGCTTTAACAACTATTCAAATGTCAGAGTTTGAATAGCACCATAACTTTGTAATTTCTTGAAACAAATAAAAGGCTAAAATCCAGTAAGTCTAAAATTAAGGTTTAAACTTCTGTAGTACAGGGGCTTGCTATTATGTAGTTTTGGCAACGAACTCTAACAAATACTTGGAACTGGCATGTTATGCTAAAGCAATACTGAAGCACAGGTATGATTAGGATCTCTGGCAGGAGTAGTATTTTTTGGGTGATGGGTAGGGAATATTTTCCTGTATATTTGGTCAAAAGTTTCCGGTCTCGTACATTCTGCCTAGGAGATAACAATTACCATCTTCCTCCTCAGTTTACCTTTAATAAGATACTGAGCGATGGACAGGAAAAAGAAGTTGCTGTTCTGCCTTCCTGAAGTGGCTTTGAAAGCAATGTGTTACTGTTGCAGTTAACTCCTTGGCGTTCCTTCAGTGTTTGGGCAGAAATGTTTCAGGTTAACTTCTGCCTTCTGTGAACTTCTTCAGTTCTGCGTCACGTGGGTGGCTGTGTGGGCATGCATGTGTGCACATACATGCAAACTGCACGTAGTACTGATTGTTACAAAGATGGGGAAATGGGGCAAGGGGAGGCTTCAGTCCTTTCAGTCACTACTCATACTTTCAAGATAAGGTAACAAAGGCTTGTTTTTCTAGAGTCTCCAAAAGAGGTCAAAGGAAATAAACCTTCACCGCTACCGGTTCAGGCAATGAAGAACGCTAAAAGGAAAACAGAGGGAGCAAAAAGAATGAGTTCAAATAGCCCAGTAAACGGGTAAGGCTTTCAAATTGAGGAAGCAGATTTTTTTTTTTTTCCCCAGCACTACTTTAAGCAATGTAACGTTCTGTTTATTCTCTCTTGCAGCGTTCAGAAAGGAAGAGAAAGCAGAAGTCGAAGTGGAAGTAGAGATCAAAGTTATTCAAGATCACCATCCAGATCTGCATCCCCTAAGCACAGGTATGTACTGTCACAAAGGCAGGGTATGCTGCAAAAAGCTCCCAGTTCCAGAGGGTGAGCTTTGGTAGTTTCTCAGCTGCGGGGGCTGTGGAATACCAAAGCAGTATGTGCTGCTAGTTAAAACTCCAGAAATACTATGGCTGAGAGTTGTACTATTTTGGCTCACAGGTCAAGGGAGTTGCTGTCTCTGACCTTGTCATACCTGTGCCAAACAGGCTGAAAGAGTGTAAATATACTGTGACATTTTCCACTGTCAGCCTGTTTTATTGGTGACACGTGGCCCACCGAGCAGCAGGGTTTGTGTATTGGTTTGGGGTTTTTATATGTAAAGTTTTATATGTACAGTTGGGTGTTTGTGGCTACAGCCTTTATGGAGTTACCTTTTTACTAAACTGTACTGGAGTAGTTAAACCATTTTCCACAGTAGATTAACCTTTCACTCCAGCCTTAGTCTCATTGGTGTTGTTCCTACAAAACTTAATTCATAAAATAAAAAATGATTCTGTTTTGTATCCAATTGGGAGTATCTAGTAAGAGATTCTTGCCCTTCAGTCAATGCAAGTTTGGCAGCTTATTCAGCAGTCCATCCCATTGGGTTTGGGTGGGGACTGACAAAAGTATGGCTTTGTGTTAATGTCTGTGCGGGAAAAGACCAAAGCTAAAATCTGCTGATGAAAATTCTTCAATTTTGAATTCAAAATTGCGTTTTAGTAATTACCTGAATGTAATTGAACATCTTTAAAATCTGCTTTCTGTACTGCCTTTGACTTTAAAGTTCAGCATATAACCAACGATACATACCCATAAAGGGGAAATCAAAGAGACAGAAAGGAACATAAACTCCAAACTTGGGTGTTTTGGTGACAGTATAACCATAAGCGAAGCAGGAGTAGGTTTACCTTTTCTCTCATTGTTGGTAGCACTTTGAATCTGGCAGTTACTCTTAGCTATTCATGCTTGTTTTCTGAATAGTGAAGGAAAAAACCTAAAACTGAGACACGACTGCTATACGCCAAACAGATACGAGTTTCTAAAAATCAGTATTTCTAATGTAACCAGATGTGGTCAAGCCTAGGACACAAAATTAGTAATCATGGGGTTCTGAACGACAAAATACAGAATTAAGTGCCTGCTCTCAAAGTGTGCTTGCACAGCTTGGCTCTGCAAGTGAGAAGCATTTGTCTGTATGGTACTTGAAGTGTGTATATATGTATTGGGACTACCTTTAGGTGCTAGTAGTATCACAGAGTAATACTGTGTAATATTAAGAAAATCCTATGTTTTCTCTCCTGTTCTTTTCTCTTTCCCTAGGAAAAGTGAAAGTTACTCTACATCAAGCGGTTCCAAATCCCACAGCCGTTCCAGGAGCCGCAGTGACTCTCCCCCAAGACAGTTCAACCACAGCTCTAGCTACAAAGGCTCCAAGGTGAGAAGTTACAAGAAGTCAAAAGACTACAAATACTCAACGCACAAGCCACGGAAGTCACGCAGCAGGAGTTCATCGCGTTCCAGGAGCCGATCCCGGGAGCGCTCTGACCATTCAGGGAAGTACAAGAAGAAGAGTCACTACTACCGAAATCACAGGCATGAGCGTTCACGCTCCTATGAGCGGGCAAGTCATCGCTATGACCGAGACCATCCTGGCCACAGTAGGCATAGGCGATAAATAAAGCAAAAAGTTCTTTCCTTTGGAATTTAAGCAGTGGAGCTCTTCTCTGTTTGAACTTTGCAGTATAGGGTTAACCTGGCTTGTAAACCACCTAGCTTGAGTAATGTCCATTCTGCTGGCAATTCTGTACTTGCTGTCGTGAATCCAAAGGAGAGACACTAACAGGATGGGATGATGTGAAAGGCTTAATCTGATAAATGTCTTGGTGACTGTTCTGCTGGAGTGTCACCTAATAACAGTGCAGAACTTCTCGCTGGATGCTCCTACGCCTGCTCTTTAGCAATTTCCATACTGTAGTGCAGTGGAGTGTTGTTTGGGACTTCCAGTTCTGCAAGCAGGACCTCCATTGCTCAGTAGTTGGAATGGTGGGCTGAGCAGTCCTTCCCTGTGGAACTAGAAGGCTCCAGACAGTTCATAAAAACCATTGGAGTGGCTTGGTGCTAACAAAGCTGTCTTTTCATACTGACTCAGTTATGTTGTACAAATGTTAAGGTGACTATTTTAGAACTGTTGCCTATATTAGGTTATATATGTGTATATATGTTTTGCAGTGTTACAGTATGGGAATATGGCCTTACTAGCCTTTACACTTTATCCACAATGTAAATAAGCATTTGTTTAATACAGGTGGAAGATATATACAGAAAATTCAAAACTTGAATTCTATCAAAAGACTTGTGTAGAAAATTCTGATAAATGTGAAAGTATTTAGCTCTGTGTATTGAGAGTAGTATATTTTTATCTGTGCAATGCTGTGTGCGGGCCACCAGCTCATAAGACGTTTCCTATATATACATTTAAAGTGGTTTGAAATTCTTTACTCAGGATCTTTGACACTCTGAAGAATTAGTAGTTTGTCAATCTGCATGCTTGTTGAAGAACAGAGCATTTAAAAAAAATAGCAAAAACCCCACAGCCCAGTAGTATCAGTTCTAGTGGTATATCTGAGCTGTTACTCTCATGATCCCTAATTTCATTAAAGTATTTGATTTTCTATTACATTTACTTGATAGTAGTTTCTTATGAGCTACACCACTGTGCCTACTCATAAGGAAAGAAATTTGGTGCTGAAGATTCATCAAATTGTAGTAGATTTAAGGCTAGCCTAAGTTGTTACTCCCTGAACACAGCTATAGTAGGTGCCATGCTGGGCCCATCCTGGAGGAGTAGACTGGTGTGCTGTGTGGAGTAGGGTGCTGTTACTTGAGCCTTTCAAGCTCTGCGAGTAGATCTTACTAGAACCACTGCCTGCTTGTTAAACTTACTCTGGCCCCTGCAGGGGAAATAAGATTCATGAGGTTTTTTCTGCTCAATCTTGTAGATACCTCAGTGTGACTGAGTCTTCTAATGCTTTTTTTAAATTCAGCCCAATCTGATGGCAATTTTCTTAATGTGGAGTGTAGAGGTAAAGCAGCTGAAAGGATTTGCAGTCCACCTTCCTTTTAGCCAGCCTCTAGTCTACCGATTTCCTGAGCTGGAGGTTGGGTAGGATTATTCTGCGTAATCAGCAGTGGACCTGGTTGTGAACTTGACTAATCCTTGTTTGAACTAAGTCATGCTTTTGACCTCTGCAGCAACCACTGGCATTTTATTCCATAACAGGAATTACTACTTTACACAACACGGTTACTTGTTCTAAATGCATCACTGCTGGATGGTTTTGTTGGGTGACCCTGTTTGCTGTGCAGAGAGAAGACTAGTTATTTCCTGGTCACCTTGCAGTAAGTAGTATGTGTGTAGTCCTTTACCATAGTTCTGATTACATCTCAGCTGAGAAAAGACAACTAATTGAGATAGGCAGCGTGTACAAGGAAAGCTCCTCGGAGCTTTGGCAGAGTCCTGCTTTGGAATGTAAGTTAATCTGGTCCTGAATCTGCAAACTATCTGCCTTCGCTTGACTTGCACAGAGGTGGAAACTAATTATTTCATACTTGGTATGCTAGATAATTGAGTAGTACTTAAAGGAGCTCAGACACAGTGTGATACGAAAAGCAACTTTGATCTATTCAGATATGAACAACCTGAAGTAACAGTGTTCTCTAGAGAGTTCCCATTTTAAGTCTTTCTGATTCTTACTACATGTATATTACTTGGAGCAGGTCGACCTCAAAACTCTGTTTATTAATTCCAGTTCTAAAAGGTAGTCAGCATTTCCCTGTTTAATTACTTCATTTTGCTCTGCACGCTTCCAGAATTGCCTCTTGCCCAGTTCGTGAACTGAGCAGCGTAGGGGGAGGCAGGTTTCACAGCTGCTGCCTCCTCCGGAAAGAGGAATTACCTTAGTTAAGTCTCAAGTCTACTAACTACAGACGTGACCTTCCGCCAATGCAAGTAGCATGGACGAGGATTAAGGTAAGACCCAGGCTATGAACACTTTTCTACACGAACGTAGTGTCACTTGGCACAAAAATCAGCATCTGTGTTCTATAAACTACTGTGCTGCAGTACAGTGCTAAATAAATAATAATCCACTTTTTAGTACATTTGTTAAAATCTGGAGAGGGAAAAAAAAAAAAACAAAGGAGAAAGTGTGTATGTTTTTGCATTAAAGTGGTTTGGTTCCAAAACAAAAGGGATTATATCACAGGATTAAAAGACATCCTGTTCTAGGAGAGAACAATCTGTCTTTACCGGCAAAAAGCCCAACACAGACCGCTCCGCAGAATGTCTTGGCAGCGAGGTGGGTTTGGGGGAAGGTGCTGCGAGGAGCTCGACGAAGCGTAAGAACGGTTGAAGTTCAGGGGCTGGGTGGGTGTCGATGTCAGAGGTGCAGAGGGTGGTACGGCACGCAGCCCAAGGGCAGGCGAGGACTGTTCTACTTTGCTTAGGAAGTCCAAGATTAGAGCGTTACTGCGTGTATTCAGTAACTCGGGGGGGATTTACAAGCAAGTAGTTCTCCAGCATGTGCTGTGCTGAGAACAGTGCTATCTGTCAAACTTCACTCTGAAAATAACCAGATCGGCATTCCAAAGCAGTCGTTGCAGAGTTTCGCTTTAAGCTTTTTGCAGTGGTCAATTTACAAACCGTTGGAATTAAATCTGGATTTCCTTGAAGCTGGGAATCTTGGGCATTCTGTTAGTTTAGGCACCTGGCCAGGCGATACCAAATATAACATCCAGCAAGCTGCAGAAGTCTGTGGGATGGAACGTGCGTTTCTCTCACTTTAAAATGTAGATGGCAGATAGCTGGATTGCATGAACGGTGATGACTCGTCCTCTTCACCCGTACAACAGGGAGCAAACTGCACAGGTAGCAGCTACGGGTGATCTTGGGGAGATGACAGAACAGCGGTTCATGAGAAACTTGCACCTTGATGCGTGGAAAAGAGAAAATGGGCTCTGCGCCAGCTCCTGGGGTGTGAAAATGTTTGGAAGTGGATGAACATCTGCGGTGGTTTTGATGCAAGCCGGCCCTGGGAACTGTTGAGACAACTCGGGGAAGTAAGTGCTGCCGCTTACAAGCAACTCAGAAGCTGACAGCTGATTCCCTTTTCTTGGAACCAGGTTGCGTTTGTTCGCCTCATCTTTCGTAAGCCCAGTTCCTGTGGTGGGCGTCAAGTGGATGTGATTGGGCCCAACACTGTAAAAGAACCTGGGGAAAAAGAAATTGGAGAAAATGTTAAATACCGTGTCAAGTCATTCTGCTGTTCCTCACCTGTGCTTAGTGCCCTCTTGGAGCCCCTTTTTGTTTCTGTACATCTGGTTGTCAGTTGATTTTTTTCCCAATGTTTCCTAAGGAGCTGAAAAGAGCAGGGCTGCTTTTGGTCTTATTAAAAAAATTGTTTCACCTGAGGGTCATCTGGTGAGGTAGCAGTGGGAGCCCACTGGTATCTGGCTGAACGGTGGTGGTTCATGTGAAATGATAGGACGAGGCGGTCTGTACCCTCACTGTGACTTAAGAAATCACCCTGCTGTCAGTCCCACACGTGAGCTTTTGGGGAACTCGACAGTTCTTTGGCAAAGAACTTGCTTCCTGAACCTTTTAGTTCTTTAATTTTTACTCATTTTCCTAGGAAGTGGAGCTGAATATAGAATAAATGACGTGTAATCCTGCTCAGACATAATTTTCACTATTCACCGAAGGATCAACTGCACTTTTCTAGGCATCAGTGTTTGACCTAGTGCATGTTTCAGGAAGCTGGAGGGATGGTACAGGCCTGTCCTCAAATCCAGACACGTTCTTAAGTCCTTGCGGACAGAAAATAGGACAGCCTCTGACCCGACTAGTTCCTCCAGCTGAAGCCTGTGTGTAGTAGTTTCGCTATATTTACACTACTGAGACCAATCTTTTTTCTTTAGCTCCACCCAGCTACCAGTGCTTGTGGCTTTGTCACAGACCACACAATATTTGGAGTTTGTTTCCAACCTGTAGTCTACTCAGTGAGAGGTTGTGAGAGAATCTAAATGTTCATTTTAAGAAAAAAAATTATAGTTCTCATGGTTACAAAGATTGCAAAACACAAAAACCTGTGTCTATTAGGCTGAGTAAACGGAAGAGCTGAGATTTACCTAAAATAAATGTTAAAAGCACCATGGTTTTGTGTACACGCATGCATATACAAGTCTCAGCTCTTTAGGTGAATTATGACTTGTGTTTTCTGAACATCTTCAGGTGTTCAGAACCGCAGCACGGGGCTTGCTTGTGAGAACATCAAACTCCTCTGTGATCTCTCTGTATCTGATGTTCACGTGCGCTTCCTTCTGCCCGGAGCGAGGTTCTCACTGGCTGGAACCTTTGGAGGGGCAGCGCTTACTGAAACCTCAGGCTTAGAAGGTGTTACAGTCTTGGCCAGGCTGTGGTTCTCCTTCCTTGGCAAAAGCCTTCTACCTGCTCCAGCAAGGCAGCCTAGTCCCCCTTCCTTCATGGGGAATAACCCTCGAGGCTTCCTGGCTAAAAGTTTCCTCACCGATGGACTCCACAGCTGTAAGTCCAACGTGCAGGTGGAAGGTTGCACCTTCAGATCTGTATTTGCTCTGTATCACCAGAGGGTTGGTCACCAAAGCTTTCCTTTTCCAGGTGAAAGCCTGAAGAATTATTTCCTCAAACATGGAACTTCTAGCTCTGTGTGCCAGGCGGGTGGTGACCGAGAGGGAAAGATCCCACCATGTTGGTAAGTTGACGCAATGAAAGAATAATTGAGTAAACAAGAAAGCTTGCAGGTTTTGAGATCAAAGGAGTAAACCTGGTTTCAATTCCCTGTTAGACATTTGGAAGGAGGGAGATTTTAACTGGGATGTACCATGAGCTTCAGTGACGCTGCCTCCACGCCAAGCTGGGTGCTGGGAAAACGTGTGGTGTAAAAGGGGAGAGAGGTTCCACCTCGGTCAGAAACCGCCCGCCTTCGTGCCGAGCTGGCTGCGTGTGCCTCTCAGTCTACCAGAAGCTGAAGCCAGCTTTAAGATCTGGCACGGCCAGGTCTGCAGTGCCAAAACGGATGGTGGCTTTGGTTTACGGCAGAGTATTTTGTGCACCTCTGTGAAGGGCGACTACTCTTCCCATGTTTGACATCCTGGAGCCTGCTTGGACTGAATCCTGCTGACCTGGAGGCTCTGGATTGGCGATTCAAACCTGTTTAGTTAGAGGGAGTGCCTATTTTTAAACTTTGTTTTGCTCACAGACTATCGCTCTAATAATGATTTATAGTTCCACAAACACTATAAATATTCTGATATGTTCTTGGGTGGCAAAAGCGCCAGAGACCAGCAAGAAAAATAAAAACAGCCTTGCAGCGTGTCCTGCACGATGATGGACCTAAGCCAGAGAGGAGCTGAATGATGGAGCTCACTCAAATATGGAAACTGCAAGTAGCAATTATGTAAAAATATTGCTCTATGCAAAACAAAAGGAACGTTTTCTCCAGTGTCCTGCCAGGTAAATCCTCTGGAAATGTTGCCAGACAACCCTTGTTTTTACTGTCTTTAAATGTGGGGGAGAAATTACTAAGCCAGGCAGTTCTGCTTCTGGTGTAGCCAACTCGAGTTGAGCTGAACAACATAAAAATTTGCTGCCTTAGATTGTGCGTAACAGCGTGCTGAAATCTGGAGTGGACTCAAAGAGTTTGACAAAAGTAGGCCTGGAGGTCAGCTTCTAGTACATGGAACTTGGTTAAAAGATGTAGCAAACACCTTGGGAAGAGCTGGGAAGGACAGAATGAGAGTTGAGGGGAGAAGACATGACTGGGGCTGGCCAGATTTGGATCCAGCATCAGCTGGTGGAAGAGAACCCGCATGCACAGGACCTGGCTGCTGTTTGCTGTCTCCGGTGAGGCAAGGAGCCCTGGGCAGTGTTTCTCTCATATGTACCTTGCTATGTCTTGCAACGTGGATATCTACTCAGGAAAAACGCCTCACTAGCGGGATGGGACCTTGCGAGCCCCGGGGAACCTGTCACCAGCTCGGTGTGACCTTGGACCATGTGACTGGACCTTGTCCTGGTTTCCCCGTCTATAAAAGCAGAACGAGAGCTTTTGGGTTTTTTTTTTTTTTAGGAGAACCTTGCATTATGTAAAATTCTGTATGTGCTAGTTCTGTGTCTTGTGTATCTAGACAACAGCGGGGATTTTCAGGATATATTTTATTTACTGAGAAAAACATCTTCCTGTAGTTAGACTGTTTCTTCCCCTTCGAGAACTGCTCTGAATTCCAGAGAAGAGACAAGAAGCCTGTGTGCGGCGTCCTGGCTGTGCCCTGGAAGTGACGACCCTCCCCTTGACTTTGGTGGGATCCTTTTTGTTCAGCTGCTCATCACAAAAGCTGCTGGCAGAAGAATCCTCTGCATGACTCAGGAAAGAGGGGCTTCTAGGGGCAGGACCTGCACTGGAGGAGGAACACAGCAAGGGATGCCTGAGAAATTGAAGGCAAATAGCAGTGCAAGTGTTTATAAAGGGCCATAGAACCTGCGATTGGGTTTGATGGCGAGTGCGGCACCAAGCACAAAGTGCCTAACGGGTGTCACCAACGTCTCAGGTCAGCAAACCCACGCTGGGATTATGTCAGTACCGATCGCAGCCCTGCTGTGCCATGGGAGGGGTGGCGCAGGCTGCGCGGTGCTGCGGTACCCAACGGCGTGTCCACGCCAGCACGAGCCCAGGGGCTGCCAGTCCCAGCGCTGCCGCTGCAGGCTTCACTCACCCGCGCAAAATTCCAGCGCTCCTATGTGCTGACAGCGAGGGCTGAATAAATTACAAGCACAAAGAGGTCAAGTAAGCAGTTTTATGGCTGATGGATTTATTTTTTTTATTTTTTTAAATAATTCTCCAAACCCAACAAAATGCTGTTTGTAATGCACAAAGAGAATTGTTCTGAAATTAATGTAGTGCACATAGGAAGGAAGGTAACTGATGAAACCACTTGGAAAAGGAGAGTGTCAGTGTTCGTGAGACAGAGAGATTTCTGGAAGGGTGCTTTATTTGGAAGAAATGAGAAAAACACAGGTATCGGTGTACAGGGCAGCCTTACTGCTGGCTTGTCGCCACATCTGATCTCTGCACAAAGATGAGCTTTTCCCACCAGCTTTAGAGAAGAGTGTAATCTAATTCTGTGGATCCACTTTATTTAAAGAGCGATAGACCCACACGCTCATTTTTACACATGGCAGAGCAGTAATCAGACATTTCTTTGATTGTTTTGACGCCCTTGATATTAGCCACTGATTTCTCTGTGTGTGTGTGTGAGCACAAGCAGCTTGTGCATGGCTGAATTATGTATTCCTTCCCAACTCCACAGGTGAAACCAGCCTCTTACCTGCACGGCTGAGCTAAGCTTCAGTGAGTGCCTATCACCCATCACTGTCAGGGTAATCGGCCCCCCGGGCCACGCGATTTCCAAAGCCACTGAACCTTGAGAGGATGGAGGAGTTGAAGGCCCTTCCCAAGGCTCCTGTTGTGGAGGATCACTCGCAGCTGATCTATTTAAGGCACCTGATCTCCTTCCAGTCCTTATGAAAACAATGCCATGGAGCCAGTAGAGGAGATTATATGGAAATACTAAAGAAGGATATTCACATTGCCTGAGAACTTAGATATCAAAGCTGGGGCGTTCCTTCTCTTTCCTATAACTGATGGATAAGGACAGGCATTTATATTTCAATTAGACTTCTCCAGACCCTTTGGTGGATGAGTCTGTCTCTCAGAACTCGGGAATAGCAGCTGCCTAAACAACATACCAAACCTAGGCAGCGTGAACACACTCTTTTCACTTCCCCAAGCTGACAAATGAAGTTGTTGTGCAGCCAGGAGTTGAGGTATAATTCCCTAAATCCCAGCCGAGCATCTGAACCTCGCTAGGTCCGGGTTCCAGGGAGAAGCGGACTGACCTGACTATACTTTGCAAGCAATAGGTGGTACCTGTATCCCACAGTGCCTCCACCCTCCTCTGCTACCAGCACAAACAGCTCCGTAAGAAGCCAAGGAGACTTCAAAATGGATGTAGCTAAGCCAGCCTGAGGACAGAGGGAATACTTCTATAGGAGTAAGTCAGGGAACGCATAGTGTAAGGCAACGGCATTTTCATCATTTCCTTAGCCTCGTAGAGACCTGATACCATGTCTATTCAAAGCAGGAGAGCCCTTTCCATCACTTGCCTTGCCTATCACTGTAGTGGCCCTCCTTGGCGTTTTAAGACTGACAATAGACTGTTGGTTTCCCTTAGTGAGCCTGGAGTAAGCCTAGAGTAAGGCATCTGTAAGTCCACATTCTTCCCTTCAATGTCCATTTCAGGTGGTGTCACACAATGCAGCTTCTCACGTTCACAGCAGGGAAAAGGACAATGTATACAGTGTGAGTCATTCCTCAGGGAATATGTGAAACCAACCAGTCACGCTCATTAGCTGCTCCCCAGCCTGCCCTACACTCATTAGAGATGTGATGTGAAACGTGGCAGCTTAAACAAGAGATGTCTGCACCAGCCCATTCTATCTCCCGTTTGTCACAAGAACAGAAGATATTTTTGGGCACTAGCCGGCAGCCCCAGTAACGTGCAGCAAAACTGACAAGCTGCAGCAAATTGGTTTGAGCCCAGTATGGAGACAATGGTCCCGGTCCCCAGCTGATGCGTGTGGAGCAAGTGGGGCTGGGGTGATTTGCACACAGAGGCCTGGCTGCTTGTGTCTCTGTGGCAAAGGAGAAGGAAACTCTTTGAAAACCAAGGTGGGTGGTTGCTTTTTGGTGTGAGTCATCCATCAGGCAGGGTGCAGTTACTGGGTGTTGTCCCCTGACCTCTGGCTCAGAGGCCTCAAGACAGATCACTGCATCTCTCTCCCCAGCAGCCAAGCGGAGCCAGGTCCACCAGCTCCTTTGTCGCGCATTTTCAGACCTATCAGGGAAAGGGGCAATTGAGGATGGTTATTGCCCCTGTGGTTTGTTTGCAAATTGCTGTGTATGTTTATGATGCCATAAAAAGGCAGCATAACGCACCAATACAACGTGCATTGTCTTTAAGACGTTTGCAATGGGCAAACACTTTGTATCCACTAAACCTTGGACTCTGTTTCCTGCTTGATTAAGAACCTACTGATGCATTTGGCTCCGTGAAAGCCCGGGACTCTGCTTGCTGAAGGAAGAGAAGAGGGCTGGGGACCGTTCTGTGTATAGGGGCTCGGTATACCAGAAATAAGCATCCTCGTCATGACTTTGTACACAAAGATAACAGAAACACTGGTCGAGAAGCCACATTGCTGGTCAGCTTTGCTTGCCAGCAACACTTTGTGTGTCGAAGAGCCTGAGACATGAGCAATGACTGCAAGTATCTTGTCTTTATCTCACCCTGGGAGCGTGACGCAACTATCAAACCTTCTTTTAAGCTGTCCAGCAGGAATAGATATTTTCAGATATGCAGATCCTGAACATTCCTCGGAGCCACTGCAGTTGTTTAGAAATAAACCAACAAAAGGGAAATGGGGCAGACTCATCAGATGGTTTGTAATTGGAACAAATTACCAAAACTTTGTGCTTTAGTTTCCCAAGTACAAGAGGAGAGGCTATTCTTGACCTGTATCAGGATGAAGTTAGTGTTTTAGAAGCTTCCTGATCTTTTAATAAAGAAAATAAAGAGCAGTATAATACTAACAGATGCAATCAAAGCCTTTATGCCTACACATACCAATTTATATGTATGAGTGTGTGCAGATCAAGAACAGGGAAAGCATGCACAAGCCCGGTGGCTAATGCATGTGAGGACCAGCTAAAAGCGAGGAAGGCTTGCCACTTCCAGCAACCTCTTGCCCACCGCAGGATGAACAGTCAAGGATGCTCCTAACAGCCAAACAAGCAGGGTGCTCCGTGCCTCTGGCAGTGACCTGGGGAGTCCAGAAATGGGGGTTCAGCACCTGCCTCCACTTCATTGCCCCAGTAGAGAATTGGGACCGTTTCTTCTACCCTCTCCTAGATCTCTAGCGATGTCACCTCTGTCCCTTGATGTCAGGCTTACGAGCTGGGGGGGGCAGGCGGTCCCCGCTGGGACCAGGAAGGTTCCGCTTCTCCCCCGCTGGCCTTGGCACGCAGGTAACAGTAACGGGGCGGGGGGCGGTTGGGGCTGGGGGCACCCGGTCCCCTTCCCCTGGGGAAGCCGGGCGCTTCCCGAGCGCAGCCGGGCACTCGAGGACAAGGCTGCTGCGGGGGGGCCGCAGCGGGACCCGCCCGGGGAGGGGGGCGAGACCGGGGAGGCGGGGACCGGGCCGGGCCGGGCCGGGCCGGGCGGGGGCGGGATCGGGATCGGGACGGCGGTGCCGGCTCCGCGCCGCGCAGGTTAAGAGCCGCTGGAGCCGCGCCGGGAGCAGAGCGAGCCGAGCCGAGCCGAGCCGAGCCGAGCCGAGCCGAGCCGAGCCGAGCCGAGCCGAGCCGAGCCGAGCCGAGCCGAGCCTGTGCCCGTGCCTGTGCCCGTGCCCGTGCCCGTGCCCGTAACCGTGCCCGTAACCGTGCCGAGCCGTGCCAGCATGGCCCAGCCGCGCTGCCGTTCCGTGCTCATCACCGGCTGCAGCCGGGGCATCGGGCTGGGGCTGGTGCGGGGGCTCGCAGCCGCCAGCCCCCCCCCGGACTTGGTCTTTGCCACCTGCCGGTACCCCGAGAAGGCGCAGGTAAGCGGGGACTGCCCGGGGCGGGGGGGGGGGGATGCTGCCGGCCCGCGGGACCCCGCGCCTGCCCCGCTGCGTGCCGGAGCCCCCAGCCCCGGGGGCGGGCGGGGCCGGGCAGGGGATGCAGCCCCGAGCCCCGGTCCGGCAGTGCTGGCCCCGGGGGCTGGCGGGGAGGGGGCGGGGGAGGGAGAAGGCACTTCGGGGCCGCAGCATCTTTGCGACAAGGCGCCGGTGTCCCGGCAGCGAGTGCCCGGGGCGGGAGGGGAGCTGGGGGCTGAGCTGTCGCCCGGGGTAGGTGGCCGGATCGGATGGAGCCGGTGCCGTGAGTCTCCGAGGCTGGAGGTGAAATGAGCCCGGGGTGCTGCTATTCGGGTCCCTCTGGGCATTCCCGGGGGGAGGGGAGGGGAGCTGGGAGTCCCCCGGTCCCGGCCGGGCAGGCTGGGCAGCTGCAGCACCTCAGGGCTCCTGCCAGCCGCTCCCTCTTGCCCACGAGTTTCCCACTGGATTTGCAGCTGGAGATAAGACTATCCTGGCCTTCTCCAATTTTCCGTGGCCCAGGAGCCCTGCAGGGGCAGTCCACCCCCCATAAGCCTCCCAGTGAATCCCGTTACAGCTTTACTTGCCTCTGCTACACGGTGTCCCTGTGTCCCCAGAAGGAGCTCTGCCCCATCTTTCTCTTCCCTTTCTCCACTGAATTAAGTGCAAAGGCTCAAAGGAATGACGAATTAAACACTCCTCTTGGTGCCCTCCTTGGCTGCTCAGGGACCAGCACCTTCTGCTGCAAACGTAGTAGCTTTTGTTACACGTTGCTGGTGAATTCACCTGCAGCCCTTTCCCCCCTCAGCCAGCATCCCTGCTGCTACAGCACAGCAGCGATGTGTCTGGGCTCCTTCCCCAGCCCTAGACTGTTATAAATGACAAATGAAACCTTTGGGAGGCAAACTGGAGAGGGTTATCAAGCCACTCACTTCACAGCTACTGGTGTCCTTTGGTGCATCTCTAGTCTGCTCTTGACTCTCCTCAGTAAGGCAGAACGCTGCTAGGGCAGCACGACAATACACGCAGGTATCCCCCTCTTTCCTGGGAAAGCTCTAGTGCTCCAGAGCTGCCAGAATCTGAGCTCTCAACCCTGCGGCTGTCTCGCACCTACTGTGCCACAGGCATCCGATAGGAGAACTGATCCCCAAAGCCCTGCTCCCGCATCTCCCCTATTCCAAGCACGGCACAAGGCTGCCTTAGTGAAAGGCACATTCCCTGGCATGTGCAGAGCTAAACGGAGCTTATACGTCTGTTCCCTTACAGTGGACTTTATTCTTTTCAGTGCAAATTGTGGTCACGCCATGCTAGCAATAAAGAAAATGTAGGGACTTTGTTTACTGCTTAGCTACACAAAAATTTTAAAAGGTGGTGCCGCAGCTGCCCCTTCCAGGATGGCAGTGCCGAGCTGGCTCGGGGGTGCCTGCAGTCTGACCACCCGCTTCTCCAGCAGCACTGTGCTGCTCTACAGGTACTTATGAAACCGAAGGAAAAAGGCTTAATTTTGTTTCTTGTTATTGAAAAAAATAACTATCCAGCACTAAGGCACGTTTAGGATCTTTCTGAATCAAATTGCTGAGGAACAGACTGAACTCTGGTGCACAAGACTGCCTTTCAGAGGCATTGATTCCTGCAGCTTCCCCCCTCTGCCCCCCTTCTGCAGTAGATGAGCTCCTGAACAGGTATTCGCTACCGTTCTGTTCGCTTTTCACTCCTGTTACAAGACCTGGCGTGTGTCCCAGTTGTATTTCCTATTAGTGATTGCACAACAGCGTGGTACAGGAAACCAGCAGAGACATATGACCTGTTGTTAGATAGAAATCTCCCTGCTTGGTTGTTTGTTCTAAAGCTGCTTGAGCCGGTGCTGAGGGAGGTTCTCTTTTTCACCAATCGGCCCTTGTGTTCAGCAGGGATTTCTCGTTATAATGATCTTGGATCAATTACATGGAGAAGTGAAATGGTTCCTTCCGTAGGAAGAGCTTCCTAGGAAACGTTACACAGACATATCTGAATAGAACTTGTGAGCTTCTTCACATTGCCAGGACTTAAAAATCTTGAGCAAAAAGGCTGGTAAACCTGCACCAGAAGATGAAATAGCCTTCAAAAAGTGCAGTGTGCCTGGGAAGAGTCGGGGTCACTCCTTGCTTCCAGCAGTGGAAACCTGGAAAGACTGCTGGCAGTCACAGGAAGCTGGCCAAGGGCCACATTCCAGTAACCCCCAGTGGCCATTCTGCAGGCCACATGGGGTGCATCCTAAGTTTCCCCCCCCCCTTTTTATTTTTTTGGTGATGGGGGGAGGCAAGGTTTGTCCTTGGTGCATCAGGGTAGGTTTTTGTTCTTTGTAAGGACCTCTAGGCCATGTGCTGTGCTTTGGCAGTACATCAATAGAAACCTCTGCAGCCAGCTGAAAGCATATTTCTAACAGATGGGTTTGGAAACACAAGGAAGGGAAATCTTTATTAAAGGTATTGTAGTAGTCTCACTACTATTATCTGTCTCATCTGCAATGCATACAGTTGGCACACAACTTTCTGACCTTTTGGGGTGTTTCCACCATGCCACTACTCCTAGCTGGCAGAGGGCAAGCACAGACGTGCTTGAGCCTCTAGCAATGGGAGTTTTAGACGACCGTCTCAAAGCTTGGATCCAATTTGGCAATGTTGCTTGAGTGTGGTGTGGTAAGGAAAGGCCAAGGTTCAGTGACTTTCTTTTTTTTTTTTTTTTTTTTCTTCTTTCCCAGAGAGAAAACTTTGCCTTCGCTAACTTACCGGTCAGATCTTAACCCCCCAGCATTCAGGTTCCTGTACTCCTGGGGCTGGCACCGCAGACTTGTCTTCCTACACATCAAATGGGCTTTGCCCATCTAAGATCCCTTTGTTGACCATGCAGCCTGGGCTGGAGAGCTGAGTGACTTGTTCTTTCTCTGCACACCTGAGCACTCGGTACTTGCTTTTCCTCTTGACAGTGACTCAAGTGGTCTAATTTATCTAATTTAGTTTCTTCCCACTTTGCTTTGTGGTAAGTGACCATATGAAAAATCCTGCACTGTCCCCCAGTTCCTCTCCAGCACTGGAGGATGAACTTGGAGACAGGCAACTTTGGATAGTTCTCTTAAATTCTGCTCTCATCTGGTTTGATAGAGCAGCATTTCCCTGTTGCAGAGTGCAGGGAGGGCAAAAAGGATGGGAAGATCTTAAATGAAAAGCTTTTTAAAAATAACCTTCCAGTTTTTAGAGGAAAAGTGATTAAATATGCTTAGCTACTGGCAAATCCAGTGCTCATCTTGGGGACAACAGTCAGCAGCAATTCCTTGGTATCGGAGACTTATCCAGAGAATCTCTCAGCAGAGTGTATGCTGTTGCAGAGAGGACTGCATACTTCAGAGTCCTCCGAACAGTGGGCAGCCAAAAGCCCCCAAGGACCTGACTTAAGAGAGATGCTGGAGAAGAATCTGACTTTGCTTTCCTCTGCTTACTACAGAGAGCAGCACGTCTCCTGTAACTTGCAAATCCTGGGGTAATGCCGAACAGCTGCAAGCTTTCACATGAGCCTGCGCTGGCAGAAGTTGTAATAACTTGAGTTCTTGTGCTGAATAGCTTCTAGGTGGCCTCCACAGAACATTTGCCTAACAAATGGGCTTTAGATCACACGATAACATGCAGCAGGCCTGCAGGCGCATCTAGATAACCGCTGCTCCTCCTTGAAAAGTACCATGCTAGACTCCTTCAGCCACACTTTGATGCTGATCTGCCTTTACTTGGGCTGCTTCAGCACCGAGAGTGGAAGCAACTACATCTCCCTTGCAAAATAATCCTGGGTGTCCTCTCTTTGCACTCCAGATGGACAAAACCACAGTACAGTTATGATTAGCCAGCCTGTACGGGCTTGTGGACCCATCTGTAATTATCCCCAGCTCCTGCTTTTCTTTCTTGCTCTTGCTTCCCCCATCCTGCTTCCCCGTAAAAGGGAAAAACCCCTCCGATCTGAAGTCTTAAGACTACACCTGATGATGGTGCAGCCCCAGTAGTCCCCCCTCTGACTTGCTGAGGTGCAGAAGGAAGCAAGGTAGCTGAAGGGATCCGAATGGCCACGGCGTAAATCCATTTACAGGGCTCAGAGTACTCAGCTTGGCTCTGCCAGGCTGTGCTGAGAGCTGACCGTGGGACCTCGGGACAGGAGCATCTCTTGTTCCTCGTGCTCTCCCGCAAGCCCAAGTGTGTTCCCAGGTGAACAAGAAAGCGTTCAGTTCCTCGCTGCTCAGGGGTCCTCTGCTGGGCTCTGGAAGGCTTCCAGAGCTTAATGTGCTGTTTCCCTTCCTCTGAAATAGGAGATAGTGTTACCAACAGTGCTGTGTCTCTTCCCTTGTCAGACACAGAGCTCTCACTGAAGTGCTTCTGCACACTGTCAGGTTTTTTTGGTTGGTTTTTTTTTGTTTGGTTGTTTTTTTTTCTGTGCTACATATTTTAGCCGTGTGGTCTGCTGTTGGAAGGAGCAGCTGAGCAATCTCTGGAGCAGCGCTCTAGCAAGATAGATTTGTTATATCGGACAAAGGGGGCATTCCTGAAGCCTTTATAATTTGGGGTTATTGCAGTGTTGGGTTTTTTTTTTTCTCCCCCTGGAACTCTTTTGCACTTCCTATAGCATTAAGGTCTGGCTCCTCTTGAGTCAGAGAGAACTATGGATTTGGGGCAGCCTGTAGCAGCCTGGTGTAAGCTATTACACAAGCAAACAGTAAGTTGGCTGTACACTGTGATACTGAATAGCCTGTCTCAGAGAGACATGGGCAAATATGATACACCTTTGACTTTGCCCTCACTGCAAGCAGGATGATGTGAAGGATACCCGAGCACCCTTTGCCTGACAGAGCTACCTACAGGCTATGTTAGTTGCTTGATTGCTTCCAAGTGCCCTACTAGAGCCCAGTCCTTTCCAAGAGTTGTAACTGAGGTGGATAATGCTTTCATAAAGAAGGCAAAGTAAATCCTGCTTAATGGCAAAGACAACATAACATTTCTCGTTGAAATCTAGCAGTAAATATTCCGTGTACTGATGAAGCTGTATCTGGAGCCTTGAGCACCCAGAGGATCCTGTTTAAATTGGAGTAGGCTGGCTCTTTTTTAATTGTAATTAAAATCAGCAAGCGGGAAACAATAGATGCTAATCAGAGTTTAATTTTTTCTTGGAATCCCTGAGAGCTGATTCTCAGGGGTAACCATTCAGGTGCAGAGCACTCCTAGAGCTACTACGCTAAGCACAGTATTAGGGGGATGTGTTGTGGTTTTATGTTGGTTTTGTTTGTCTCGTTTGTTTTTAAATTGGCTATCACAGAACGTTAACTAAAAATTACTTAGTCTGGGATATGTTGGCTGTACCTGGTGTCTTTAAATGAAACTGTGTTAACTGACATTAAAATACAAGCTGCACTTCAAAAAGCAGTACCAATGAGCTGACTTATTCTTACGCATGCATTGCCATTACGGGCTGCACTGGCTCTGCTCCAAGACTTTGTCTTCTCCAGGGATTCAACCTCTTTGTCCTGGGAGCCGTGCCTCTGCACTAGCATGTTGGCATTCCAAAAAGTGAGCACAAGTCTGCTTCAAAAAAAAAACCTTGCACGTAGCTTTGGTGGTGTAGGTTGGTTTGTTGTTTTGGGTGGGTTTTTTTAAGTTGTAATTTTGGTGGAAGTTTTGTGTTTTGTTTTTAATGAGGGGAGAACATGGCACTTGACTGATAACAACAGTGAGTTTCAGGAAAACTTATCCCTTCAGTGGGGAGTCAATAGCTAGCATATGCATGCATTGCAGTAATATTTTCGGAGTTCTCTAGACACAGAGGACGTTTGATCTCTCTGATCAAAACTCCTTGGAGTGGGGGAAGAGGAGAAGCAGCATATGTGACTGGTGGCTTGAAATGGCTGTATCTGATTGCGCTGCATGAATTGGTCTCTGGTCCTCCTCTCCACCTGCTCCTTCTAGTCACAGTAGGGAAAAGAATAGGCTTTTCTGCAATTTTTAGGTTTCCTAACTGGATTTTTCAGCTTATGTTTATATCAGACAAAGTAACATTCTTGAAGACCAAAGCCATCTGAGTTAGCTTTATGCCTGGAAGCCGCTTCTGAGAAACATAAACCACTGACGTGGGAGTCACTCGTTAACTAAGTAACCAACTGAGTGGAAAAAACATTGAGTTTTAAACCTGATTTGCATGCAGCAATTGTAATTTCACGCTGTGTGCTGGAGAAGGTTTAATGCTACAGTGTTTGGAGTTCTTAATTGAACGTGTTGCTTATTCACTTCACAAAACATCTCTGGCCTTTTAGCAATAGTGTTAGAAACATAGCCTGTTTCTGCCAGAGAGTAAAGCAGTCTGACTATACACAAATGAACAAACCCTGAGAAGCCAAAACACTTCTGAGTTTATTATCAAGTAAGTGATACTGTCAAACTGAAGTCCAGTGAACAGTCCAAAGCTACATAATTATTGCAGGCCTTGACATGGCAGAACTATTTCATGCCTGACTATCAATAAACAAGATAGTGTGTTCTGGGCCTTTAATCTGTTGAAAACTGTCCCACTAAGCCCTATCCAAGGGGAGGAATGTCTTCTGGCTTTGTGCTCCTGACTTGTTCCCCTTCCTTCCCTCCCCCCCTAACAGCCTTAACTGCAGTTGTAGATCGTCCTCAGGGGACGAACAAATTTTCTGAATGAGCCTGGAGAGAATCCTGCAGAGTATGAACAGAGATAAAAGTTGTAATGCATTATAGCTTGACAGAGGACACAGAGTCCCTAAGTGTCTCCAAGTGGCAAAAAGTACTCTTTCAAAACCAGCCCCCCAACCCCCGTTTCCAAAGGGCTCCTAAAGAGATGGATTTGCTTGACCTGGAATGTTTGGCCAGGGTTGCTCAGTCTCCTAAAAGGGGCTGGGAGTGTGTAATCCATCTGTTACATTTGGCCACACATCCCACTTGGCTACATGGCATAGAAACCTAAGTATTCCGTCTGGGCCTATAAATCCAGTTGGGACATACTTTGTCCAGCAGCAACACTGGTATAGTACTCATTTTCTCAAGAACACTAGTCATTCCTCTACTGAGAGTAGCAGACAGATGACTGAATTACAGCTATCTAGCAGGAACAGGGTTCTTCTCGTGGACACTTGCTGTGTATGGAGCTGATTTAATGTGTGCTTTACCTTGGGTTACAAGAGTTGAAGCTAACAAGAGTGCTGGCAAACAGAATTTCCATGGGAAAAGCGTTAGGAAACTTCCTTCAAACAGTAGTTCCAGATGGCTTTTCTTAAGCCTTCCTGTTGCGCTAAACTGATGTCTAGCACTAGCTGAGCTTCAGGAGAACTACACTTTTCTTACAGAAGTGGGGAATTACTGGCTTGGAATGCAGTCTGAGCACCATGGTGGTCTGCTGTGGAACTGGCAATGGCAGCTGCCTGATCAAAGACCTTTGGTTACACTGCAAACACACCCTGGAGCTGTACAAACTGAGAACTAACTCTATAATCTGGCATGCTGGTATCTTGACTAAGCAGGTGAAGAGTCCAGTTTCTTGGAGCAGTTGATCTTGTCCTCCAGAAAGCTGCTCAGCAGTTGGAAAGCAAAGTAGTATCACTGCCTTCAGTCCCATTATGAAAAGAAATGGCAGTTACAATTCTGGAGGTGCAGATCTCAAACTGTTTTATATAATAGCCACGGAAATATATGTATATATGTATAAATATATATTAAAAAGATAACTCAAATAATTTCTTCTTCCCAGGAACTCCAGCAGCTTAGCAAGCAATACAGCAATATCAAGCTTCTCCAACTGGGTGAGTAAAGGGCTTAAGTATCTTCAACTAATCAGGCGAGTGCATCTTAAGCAACAGGTCTACTGGGTGATCAGTAGCTGTACATGACCTCCAGCAGCTGAAAACGATCACCCTTACGATAACACTGGGGAAACATAATCTATGTAAAGTCTTCTGCGCTTTGTCATCTCTGTGTGCTGCCTCAATGTCCCCGTTCAGGCTACTGCCTTAGCTATAGTTTAGCATGTGTTGTATAGTGCCAGAATGGCACCTGAACCACATGCTTCACTGTTCACCATGGCTATTCTTGGCTCCTCTGTGCAGATGTGGTCTGTGAAAACAGCATCAAGAAAGTAGTCAAGGAAGTGGAAGAAATTGTGGGAGACAAAGGTCTGAACTGCCTCATTAACAACGCTGGCATCAATGTGATTGCTTCCTTGGAAGAAGTCACAGCAGAGACAATGCTCACCACTTACGAAACCAATACAGTTGCCCAGCTGATGGTCACCAAGGTAAGAACTGGGAAGAATGTGTTTAACCTATAGTACTATGTGAGGCTTTGCCACTAGTGAGCTGGACATGTAACCAAAGCATTTGTCGCCTTGGAACTGCACAGATATGGTTCTGATGTCAAACTGTATGCCTAGCGAGTGGCGAGAGATCCTTTTTATCAAAGATCTTTCTCTTTGTTTAAATCCATCTGGTATGAGGTCACTTCCGTGGACAGGCTGGGTTAGGAGGTGGGCAGAAGAGGCTGAAGGTCCTTGCTATTTTCAGCTGGCTGTTATAGAAAGGTTTCCTATGGTCAGCTTGTCTGGAGAGCCACCGCCATTCTGTGCTGGTGGTATAGAGTTGTACGGCAATTCTTCACAGAGCAGAACCTGAGAGTCCAGCTTGCCTTGAAGGGGCCAAATTAAAACCAATTCTTGTTTTCACAGGCATTTCTACCCCTTCTGAGGAAGGCAGCTCAGCTGAGCACAGGAATGGGCTGCCATAGAGCTGCCATTATCAATATGTCCTCTCTTGCTGCCTCCATGCAACTCGTCCAGGCAAATGAGATGTTCCTCAAGGTCTACCCCTACAGGATAGCGAAGGTTTGTAGGCTGCCCTGGGCTGTGCTTTGCTGGGTGCCGGCAGGCCTGTGAGGTGAAGACCACTCTGAGCTTAGGAGGATGATGTGAGGTCTGCAGCACCTCCTTGGGCAGGCTGACACAGGAACTGTTCTTGTTCTTCATGAGGGTGGAAACAGGACCTTGAAAACCATATACATGAGCAAGCACACCAGCTTCTTAAAAACAGATGCTCCATCGCTACTCTGATACAGAACCATTTCAGAGGCACTTGGCATTCAGGGAAGAACTGATGCCCTCAGGTGTGTGTCCTATTAGCTGTGTTCTTCTCCAGCCCAAGCAAGATAGGCATGAAACTCAACAAAAGGTGTGCTGACCTGTACATGGTAGAGCTGATTAGCGAGAGGTGGAGTTTTTCAGTTTTGTCACATCCAGAAACTGAGTTTGTACCAACAGTCAAGATTAGACATACAGTTTCTCTTACACCGCCTACTCGTAAGCTGTTAGTATGCTTGTTTTCCCTGTTCAGAAGTAAAAACCTGAACGTTTGTGCAGTGATTATTGCAGAAAAACACAGTCCTTATGTCAACATTATTTTCCCCGCAGCTCCTTAGGAGTTTCAAATACTACTTTGTCTTCCATCAGAACTTAGTGTTGTCTTTGGGCAGTAAGCTTATGACGATAGAACTTTTGCAATACGTCTCTTAACAGCTGTACGTGAGAATGAAGCCCTCACTAAGTCTGGATAAATTACTGTGATACTGTTACTGCCCCTTCATTTGTCAGGAGACATCATGATGGAAGGCAGGTGCCAATTAGCTTGGGTCTTGCTCCAGGCTTGTAAAACCAGCACACTAATAGATGGTTTCCACTGTTGTAGACAGCACTGAATATGATCACCAGGTGTCTTGCCGCAGACTTGAAATCGGATGGAATTCTCTGTATTTCTTTGCATCCAGGCTGGCTTCAGACAGACATGGGTGGAAACATGGTAAGTGACATCTCTTTGAAAATGTGAAAGACTCCCTTGTTGTTCCAACCCCTGAGCAAGAACCCACTGCACAGCATACACTTCCATATGCTGCAGGGCCATGCTATGAAAAATGAAAATACTCCCCCCCCCTTTGATTCTAGTAACTTCTTAAATGCATTTGATTCTCTTCTGTACGCTGTTCCTAGTAATGATCTAAGCTTGATTTGCTCTAGGCTCCCATGCAGGTGCAAGAGGCTATCCCAGGCATTCTCTCCGTCCTGGACCGTCTCGGTGAAAAAGAAAATGGTTCCTTCCTGGACTGGCAAGGGGAAACTCTACCGTGGTAGAAGTGCACAGTATACTATGGAAACAGCACGTCAGTCACTATTTAACTTGTGCCACTAATGTCTGTGTCTCTACTGTTTTCTTATACACTACTAGCTGAAGTAGCCAGTCTGATATCCCACCTCTCTTTAGGTATACTTGGAAAGCAAGGTGGCTGACTTGGTATTGCTACTGCTCTGTTCTAATGCTTTCTGCAAATACTACTGTGTTCTTAGTAATGGGCATCTCCTGGAACCATCTAAAATAAGTTAAAACTGCAAGTTAAATCCAGGGGCTGGTTCCTCTTCACTTCCGAAACCAGGGTGGGCCTCTCACTCTGAGGTCAGGTCCTTTACTTCTGCAAAGAACGAGGCCAGTGCAGGCTGTCAGGTTCCATAAAGTTCAGTCTGCTGGAGACACATCTCTAGAAAAGGTCCTTTGGTTTCTTTCAGTCCTAACTGAGCCAAGGCTGAAATTGCCCAGCTCTAAACTACGTGAATTTTGTGCTTCTGTAAATTCCTCGGCAACCTTTGAGTGTCCCCAGGTTGACGGCACACACCAGACACTTGCTTTGTTCCCAGGGCATGACTGATATCCTGATACGGGGGCGGGAATGTTGTTTTGTACATAAACTTCTAAAGCATCTTCAATAAAGTCTTGTTTAAACAAATAGTCTGTTTACTGAACCACTGCGGTTATTTTTCTGTGTATGTACGTTTGTCTACGTAGGTTGCTCCTCCCTGACCAGGGAATGGTACTTCTGCCTTGCAGGAAGGAACTAGGCATTGCTGTCTCCTTTGGGCTAGGTGGGTTTAACATGGTGGGGTGTACCTGAAACTGGGGCAGACCCTTGTTCTGGTCTGAACTCCTAAAAGCATCTGGTGAAAAGATCTCTGTGTTCTGGCTGAGATAGGGATAAAAGCAAAAAGTTCTTTGAAGTCTGGGATTTGCTTCAACATCACTCCCTCATGCCAGCTGATTAGGCATTTTCATGCTGTGCCAAGATGGTGGGTTCCTGTACCGAGTAAGAAAAGACAAAAGAGCAGCCAGGTAAGTGGGAGAGACAGGTGTGGCTGCTCCTGGACAGCAGCCACTGTGAGATCTGCCCTCAGATGCAGCTGACGGTGTGAAAGAGAGTTCTCTAGCTGCCTTTCGTGATCCCCACATCGACAAGGATGTAAAGTCTCACTGTAAAAACTGCTTGTTCTGCCACACTTCGGCTCTCAGACCGATTCTCAGTGATGCGCTGCTGTGACCAAGCAGGTGAACAAAACGCAGTGCCTTCCTATCAGCCGAAAGCTATTGACTTTCCATCTCCAAGTGTGACTGTTGTATCAGCACAAACCCGGTAGGTAAGGGGCGAGCTCAGTTTGAACTAGTTGAGCTATTTAGTTTGAATCAAATGTCAGATGCTGGGTGTGGAAAAGGAGCAGATGTGCCTTCTGCAGCCTGCTGTGTGGCGTGCTGATAGGAATGCTCTGAGACGAGGGGAATTTTACCTGTGTGCTTAACTGTAAATGTTGGAACTAACGTATCCATGGCATTGCTGAGCTGTACAATGTCACATTATGTAGTTTAGTTACTAGTAGAACGCTCCATTGTATAGTTTAGCTACAATAGTAGGTAAGAACCGGGCTGAAACCGAGACATGAGCCCCGAGTGCTGAAACAAGGCAGGGAGAAGGTCATGAAAAGGATGAGAAGATGATGGAAGGATGAAGGTGTCCCAGAGGACCCCGGACCCATTAGGCCACGTATGTGTAGTAAGAGTGTAGATATGATAAGTAGTGCATGGAACCGTAAGGAGTATGCCAACAGTTTCTCAGAAATGTCATTAATAGGTATAGATTGGCCATATAAAGATAAATGGTGAACAAAGTCAGGATGTGCGTTGGGCGGAACTTATCCCCCGTGCATCCAGCTTCGAAACTAAAGCCTGCCGGCTCTCTAGCGCTCCAGACGGGGTATTAGAGGGTTTTGTCTCCGGTTTTCCGTTCTCAGCTCCCTGCCCCGCGATTCCGCCGGCCGGCAGCAGGAGAGCAGAGCTGGCTGCCGGGCAGCAGGCCCCGCCAGCGCCTCCCCGGGCGCGCCCAGCCCGCAGCAGCTCCGAGGCGGGGCCCTGCTCCCCTGAGGGCCGCGGCCCCTGCGCGCCGCCGCGGCCGGCCCAGCCCTGGCACCTCCCCCGGCCTCCCGGTGCGCTGGGCCGAGCACCTCCACCCGGCTGGACGGCGGCCGAAGGCACCCCGCCGCCTCGGGGCTGCGGCCTGGCCCTCCCCCGCCCCGGCATGGCTGCCCCGGGGCCGGCCGGCGGGAGGAGCGCGGCCGCCCGCACAAGCCCGGCCCGGCCGCGCCTCACGGCGCCTGCGCAGCGGCCGGAAGTTCCGGGGCAGCGGCGGGCGGGGACGGTGAGCGATGGCGGCCGGCGGGCTGCGGGCCGTGCCTGGGGCCTGGGAGCGCCGTGCCCGGGGAGCGGGGCGGTGGTGGGGCCGCGTAGCCCCGTGGCCGGGGAGCGGAGCGGGCCGGGGCCGGGGCCTGGTAGCCCCGTGCCTAGTGGTCCCGTGGCCGCGGAGCGGTGGCGGGGCCTGGTAGCCCCGTGCTCGTGCCCGGGTAGCCTTGTGCCCAGGTAGCGGGGCGGTGATGGGGCCAGGTAGCCCCGTGGCCGGGGAGTGGGGCAATGGCGGGGCCTGGTAGCCCCGTGCCCGGGGAGCGGAGTGGGGTGGTGGCAGGGTTTGGTAGCCCCGTGCCCATGGCCTGGTAGCCCCGTGCCATGGGTGGTGGTTGACAGGCAGGTGGTTGACAGGCAGGGCTGTGGCCCCACCGCGGTTGACAGGCACAACATGGTGGTGGTGGGCCCTGGTAGCACCGTGCCCTGGTAGCCCCATGCCCGGGGCAGGAGGCTGCCCACCCCCCAGAGCACAGGGCTGCGGTCCGTCCCGCCTCGGGAGCGGCCTGTTCCTCAGGGCCTGGGGGCGGCAGGCAGCCGGGCTGGGCCTGGAGGGGCCTTGTTTTGAACCTGGAACAGCCGAGGTTTCCTCAGTTGCCTGTGCGGCCCCACTAAGCCCCTGGTTGTGGGTCAGGCCCCCCCAGCAAAACCCAGCAGCCTGGCGAGGAGAGGAGGAGGGTGCTTAGAGTGACTCAGCCCATTTTTGGATTTGTTTTTTTTAAGCAGCATGTTCACCTCAATGAGTAAATGTCCTTATTTTAACAGTCATTACAGTCTGGCTACGGACAGAGCAAAACAATATGTTAATATCACAGCTGACTTCTAGGTTACTGAAGGCTTCACGAATTGCAGGTAAACTGATGTTGTGTGACCTCGGTTTCTGTTTGTTTTTGTTTTTGTTTTTTAATTTTCCTAAGGTAATGAGGCTCCCAGGAATTTATTTCCCAGGAAGCAGTGCAAGAGTGGTGAGGCTGTTGTTCATTCAGAGGTTTTCAAATGTTCGTATGTCTCTGATCTGTTCTCTCCGTACTGTGTAGTTCTGATCTGACCTCTTTTAAGCTTAGGAGGAGATTCTTTAGCCACAGAAAGGCTTAATGCAGTGAACAGTTCCCTGTTCTGTTCCAAATGGTACTTACACAGAGCTTACACGATAAAGCACTGTATAATGTATTTTTAGCAGGTGGCATTACAGCAGCATAATTAAATTCAAATTAAAAAAGACTTGTTTATGTGCTGGGAATGTAATTTTTGTAAGCAAATTCCTTTGTTAGATTATTCTGGCCAGAGTTACCTGGTGGTTTGAGAGCTGGGCAGAGTTTTTCTTAACATTCTGTTTGACAATTCTGCCTCTTAAGTGACGTTCTTTTCTTCTCAAAGGCCACCTTTTGCCAAGGTCCGTGTCTTCCTTTCTTTGCTATCATTCTACATCTGCGCGCTATAGCACACAGCCATCTAACAATAGCGGAGCCCAGCCTCAGCAGTGGTATGCTCTGGACCCTGAACTGGAAGAGGTGCTGATCCCCAGAAAACTTTCCATCAGCCCCTTAGAAAGCTGGCTGACAGTTCGATACCTGCTACCTAAAGCAGAAGTCCTTAATGCTCAGGAAGAAGCGGGCTATGAACCTCTGCAGCGATATGACTGTCCTCCATCTTACGAGGGAGCTGATGTGGAGGAAGGAGAAGGAACAAGTAGCAACAATCTTCAGTGTAAGAATGTTTTGAAGATTCGCAGAAGGAAAATGAATCGACACAAGTACAAAAAGCTGCTAAAGCGAAGAAAGTTTGTACGGAGGAGGATAAAGGAAGGTCGCAAGAAGAAGCGTCAGGTGAGCTCAGGGTAGAGAAAACTTCTTGACATAAATGTCCCCTCTTCTCAAACTGGCCTCTGTTCAGGTCTCAGACGATGTGTTTAAGTGGAATTTATTTGGGGAAAAATGGCAGCAGCTCAGAGCGCCTTAATAAATTCAGTATTTACTAGTACAATAGCTTTTTCTGTTTTGTGTTTGACCTGTACATCTTCAGAACCTGAAATGTAGAATATTTCTGTGGTTGTAAACATACATGTGCGACAGTTACTGAGCATGATTTCTGTTGCATGGCATAAACTTATAAATACATGTGGCTAAGAGAGAAGAAATTTAGCATTTGTGTGAAAGATTAATTCACGTGTCTGCTTTATATCAGGGAGACTGGTTTAATCTTAATTTATCTCCTGTCTTGCCAACATCCTCAAGTGCTTCCTATTGTCTTTTTCTATAGAGAAGCCTTTTACTTCCCATAATAGAAGGGGTGAGGGAAGACATGGGCCTTCATTCAAGCTGTAAATGGTCTCATTCAATGCTTTCACTAGTCTGTTAGGTTTGCTATAATATAGTTTAGCTCATTCTCTGGTAATTTTCACCTTGCCTTGATGCAAATTGGGGTTAATTGTTACTCCGTTTCTTCAGATTTGTAGGAAGCAGTGCTGAACACACTGTCATGAGGAAAACCTCTGAATTTTTCTTAAGTTTCATTTTCTGTCTTCTCAGTTTTCCTCACACAGGACTTTTAAAATAATGCTACCAGAATCCTATTGCATTTTAATGTATTTTCTGCAGTAAGGCTAATTTGACACATAGAGCAAGCTGTCTACTTAAAACCATAAAGCATTTGGTTCTTCTGTGTGTGTAACATCTAGATTCTACTTGGTACATGTGGGCCGTGGCTGAATACTTAAATGTTGCTTTGAGCTGTGTTACCATTTCTTTTTTTTTTTTCTGTTTTAGATAAAATTTGAGAAAGATTTGGAGCGCATCTGGAAAAGAGCTGGTTTGAAAAGTCCTCCTGCGGGATGGCAGACACCCAAGATATTTCTGAAAAGTTCAAAGCGATAAAAACACTTGTAATAAGTTTTAACATGTAATTGTAATTAAAAAAAATATTTAAGTATGTGGATTACATTTAACCTTTTTCTGAGTGTGATGAAATTAGTAGGAGGAAACTTTCAGTCTTGGTGAGCAGTTTTCCAAGGACAAACCTGAGAGCAATATGCTTTTTCTCCCCAAAAGAATGGTGGGAGCTCTTGTATAGTGACATGGTGCTGCTGTGTGCAGTCCCGTGCTGCTGCCCCCAGATGTGTGTTAGGGCAAAGGTATCAAAGATTGCAGATGAATTTATGAAGATTAGGCTGAACAATGTATTGTAAGAACAGTCAGTTCTGGGAGATAAGCGAAAGAATTCTTCTCATTGTATATAAGACACAAGCATTTTGAAAAGTTCTTTTCAGAATCTCATTCTTTCATAGCCTTGCTGTAAAAAGGCTGGTGTTTGCTCAGAGTTATTGTGAAGTAAGAATTGGCACATAATTCCGTAGAATATATCTGAAAAAGATTTGATTTTCACCTCTCTGAGGCCTTGGTGTGCATGTGCCTTAGGCATTGCATGAGCATCCTTAAAAAGCAAATTTATTTTTTCTGTTCTGTTTTGTGCTAATAATTTTTTTTTCTACAATTGACCCTTGTCATACAGAACATCCAGATACTGGTATCAGTAAAAGTTCAGAGCTGATTATTCATTAACTATTTGTGACCAAGGCAATCCTGTTGTTATCAGCTGGTTTTATATGATGGAAGAGACTCACGAAAGCTGTGAAGAATACAAATGTTTAAAATAAACCCTGAGAGAGGACTTTATATCTGTCAGAGTCAGAGACTTTATATCTGAGTTCTCTTTTGGGTTCTGCTTTTGATTTTTCTGTTTGAGGCTATTAACTTTGGTTCTGTGTGATTCAGCCCTTCCCTGTCTATTCTAGCAGGTAGGTGGGGTGGACTGGCCTCTGAGAGAAAGAGGGGAAAAAGGAACGAGCTGTGTAGGCTCATCATTCTGCAGCATACAGGGAAACTACCCTGAAAATTTATTCCTTTTTATTTGCTAGGAGCAGAACACTTGACTAAACTGAAAAGGAAGAGAAACAATAATGTGCGGAACTCATCGGTGCCAGGTACAGTTTAATCTCACTGCAGGAAGGACAGGTGACTCCTGGCACACAGTGAATATGTCTTGGGTTCTGTGTGGGGTGCTCTGCTCTTTTTATTGCTAGATGACAGTGAATGTAAAGCCTCTGAAACTCCTTAGCCATTAATGTAGAAGCTAGCTGGGTCATTATGTTGGTATCTTAAGGAAAGGGTACACCCACATTTAAAAATGGGTTAATCTTGCTAGAGAACTGTTGGCACTCTGAGAACTGTATTGAAGTCCTGTAGAAACATGTGATTAGCATATTTTTTTTTTCCAAACCATATGTTAACAGTAGGCAACTTTGATTAAAAAAAATTAAACACATGTTCCATCCTTTTCGTGCTTTAAATAGGCAGCAGTTGCTTTTAACCAAGACCAGCAGGACTCTTTCATTCAGCCTATTGTCAGGATTTCAATGAAGAGGAGGATGTCTAACCACGAGCCTTAAAAACTCACCAAGTGAGAGAAGATTGAGTGCTGATTCTGGCTTACAGGTTTGTTAAATATGCAGAGTGCATCTAGGTGTTTCTAAAATACCAATACACATTCCCTGCACAAAGATGCTTAGGTGAAAGGCTGGGGCCTGAGAGGATTAGCACCTTTGAGGTCAGGTCTGTGTCTTTTCTCTCTTTTTTTTTTTCTTTTTTCTTTTTTTTTTTTCTTTCCCCCTAGTCACATTTGTTTTAAGAGCCTTTATGCCAGCATTGTTTTCTGTCAGTCCTACAGCTTCTCTTACTGCCTCTTAGTCCAAACTTGCTGGTTTTCTGTCTAGGGAAAAATGATAATTAGTTTACACATTTCTAGGAGATTGCTGGTTGCTGAAGAATTGCAGTGCCGCTGGAATTACACAGAGCAATAGACTTTAAAAAGTAGCATGCCCTGTTCATTTGTCAGTGCTGTACCTCCAGTTCCAGTTTTGAGGTTTATTCTTCCTTGATTTTCTTTTTGTCGTAATCCTGTAATTTGCGTCTTTGTTCTCTGTTGTAGTCTCTAAATCTACCAGCTGCCCAAGGGTATGTTAGCCATTCTTATCCATAAGGCTTAGGTTGGTCTTATTTCTCTAGTTTGACATAAAATGGTGAGGCTGTAGATGACAAACTTGTTCGTTGTTCTCAGGCGTGCTGGTATCATGCAGGCAGAGAACTTGTACCATTTTCCTGGATCAGCACAACCACCTTGTTCTCTAACTTGTTTTTACATCCTGATACTAACTAGAAAAGAGAATGATTGAAATGGTGGGAATTGCAGCGCATAATCATTCAGTACCTTGTGATGTTCCACTGCAAGTGAACTCTTGTACTAAGGCAATGATGTGTGGTGAATTGCAAGTCTCCAGGAAGTAAAGTAGTTTATTAAATGGTATCCTCTCTAAGTAGTAATCCAAATTGAGTGTGCCAAGAGAAGTCATTGCTTTTACATCTACTAGATGTAATTACACAGCCACGTATAGAAATCTGGAACTACTGTGTAATTTACAGAAGTGTCTGTAAACAATCCATGGCAGTTACTGCCAGTCCTAGTCATATGAATGCTGTATTCTTTTTTACCAGAGTACCTCAAAGCACATCTCAGGATTTGTATTTTCTTTGTGGAGATACTGCAAAGACTGTCTGTCTTATGTGGCACTATCAGATAATATATACCAGGGTTGTATAAACTTGCTTTAACTTTCTTGACCACAGGATGCAATTTTAAACTCTCTGGTACAGGTAGGCGAAAGCTCCACCTGTTTTTCTGTAGGGGGAGCACGAGTACATAAAATACTGTTCACAAAGCTTTACAGTTGCTGGTCCTCTCCAAAATACATGCATACCAACATACCAGTCTACTTAGTAAATGTATATGTGTATGTGCATATGTAGCTGTGGTAGCTGCAGACAGGAAAGGTTTGACTGTTATAAATGAATCTCAAAATATTTAAGACTTGAAGGTTTCTCCTTTATTTCCTTATTATTCCTCACTTCTGAGAGGAAATGGTTGAAACTCAGCAGGAGGCTGCTAGGGAAATTCGTGCTTTTTATTGCAGAGACTGGAGATACCCAGTGGGATAGTGATTTCATGTTTGAAACTACTTGACAGTTGTTGGTCTGGAAATGTCCCTTAAAACTGGAATATAAAACCCCTTACACTCATGCTTACATCCCTAATTCTTGGATTGCCTGTACTTATACAGAGACAGCAAGCTCAGCTGAACAGGTTTGGTAGTTTTATCATAGCATTCAGGTTTGTGTTGAAATGAGTTGCCTCTAAAATAGGAAGTCAGCTGACTCTGAAGGGGTGGAAGTTCTGCATTTTCTCTTAGCCAAAGCATCACATTGCAAACTCAGAGAGTGTTCTCCCTTCTGGAAAACTCAAAACATAGCAACACAGTGGTAGTGGGCTCCTGACATAGCTGTGGCAGAAGTACTATCTCTTTCTAAGGCTAGCAAATAATGGTTGCTGGCAAACTTGAGATTTTAGTTGTCTCTTGGAGCTGGATAGCAGTGTTTCTTACTAGGGTAGGAATTAAATGTATTTCAGGAATCTTCTCTAGAAAGTGTGTTGTTCAGTCACACCAGTGTGGATTCTTGAAGTTCTTTAGAGGCTTCTGGACGTAACAGTTCTTTCAGCCACGCAAATTAAACCAGTATAACTTAAAAATAACTTACAGCAGGGGATCAGGCCTGATTGCGTATGGGGAAGGGAGCAATGCAAAAGAACTGCTTGCTGCAGCTGTTCCTCAATTATTGTGTTGTCTAACACCATCCAAGATAGGTTTGCTTGGCACAGGGGTGGGAGGGTGTGGATTAACTGCCAGTAATTTGCATAGCTAGACAGACTATTGCTTAGTGGTCCACAGTGTTGGTGGTCCACAGATGAAGTGTTAGCAATGACAGGTTTTTAGAAATGATGGTGAAGCAGGAGATCTGTGATGCTGATGGGGAGTAGAAAATTTTATTTCAATTCCCTTTTTTATAAAGAGAGCAACCACACTATTTTAGAGCAAATTAAGAAGCCAAGAAGGCTGGTCCCTTTGGTAACAAGGATTGAACCCCAAATGGGTGGAAAGTAGAAACATTTAAAATGTGTGTAAATTGCAGCAGCTTAGCAATTTGGCTTAACATCATCATGCATAAAGAGCAGTTAACCATAGCACCTCTGGTCTGGACTCTGCAGATGAGATTTTAACAGTGTATGGCAGCTGTTTGCTGCAGCTCTCCACAGAAACAGGCTTCTTGGTAATTGTCTGCTGTAGTTTTGACTCACTTAAAGTTGAACAGAATTAATTTGGAAAAGGGAAAGACCAGCAGTCAATGCAAGATGTTTCTTTCCTCTGAAAATCTTGTGCTTACCCTACAAAACATGTTGGATAGTCTGCTAGCTGTTAAAGCAGCCCTGAGGTCATGCAGGAGCTCATGGATGCCTTCTCCATGCTGTCCTTGGCACAGACAGACAGACTGGCTGTCCAGGAAGGAGCCCTGTGGAAAGGAAATGGAGTGGAATGTAATGATGGTTTCTTCAGCTCCTGCTCATGAGACCAGATCTGAAGCTGATTCAAACCAGGAGCTGCACAGGTTGTGATGGGACCAAAGATTTCACATCAAAGGAGAACACTGATCTGAATTGAGGCTGTAGATATGCAAACGGTCTGAGTGTCCTTAAATCCTAAAGCACAGGGAGCCTGGAAAAAAAATTGTGTTGGTATTACCCAAACAGATTTTGTTAGGCTGATAGACTGTGATCTTGAAAACGTCCAGGTCAAGAGAGTTTATTCACTGTGTTTTCAACTATGATTTCATGGGAGCAGGCGCGTGTGTGTTGAAGGGCTGGGGACAGACCGTGGGATGCTCAGTAAACCTGGCTGCACGCAACTGTAGCAGCAAATGTAAAGAGAAATATTCTTCACGTTACTGTTGTATTGGCTCCTGATAGGGGTGCCTAAGAACCTGTTTTTTGGAGTGTGGTTTTTTTTGTGGTGACGGTGTGTTGGTTTTTTTGTTGGTTGGTTGGGGTTTTTTGGGGAGGGAGGTTGTTGGTGTTTGTAGGGTTCTTGTTGTCTGGCTTTTTCATTGTGCAGTGGGGTTTTTATGTTTCTTGTTTTTTTTTTGTATTGTTCAACATCAGAGGGGGCAGGGGTGAAGCCTCCTCCTTTGCTGCAGGAGGATTCCTCTGCATACTGTAACTCTGGCACCAGAAAACCAAGTTCTTTCTATGTCTGTATTGTGGGAACTGTTGTTCTTTTCCATTAGTAAACTCAAGACCAGTCTTAAAGGGAGTAGTACTTGTTAGCCCAAGTCAGGGAATGTTTATGAGCATTTGATGCACAAAACACACCTTCCAGGGATTTAATAGGATCTTCTTGCTCATGTTACCTGACTACCATTGCCCAATAATTCCTGAACAGAAACAATGTACCTTTACTCTAGTGAGCTAATACCCATATTAAATGGTACACTTCTGTATTAAAAATTGTCTAAAAGTTACCTGGGATAATTTGGTGTATGTTCATTGATTTCAGTAGCTCTGGCTTGGTCCTTCTCAAAATATGAAGCTGGCTGTACTTCAGTGGGTGTGAACCCTTGTCCGTATATTCCAAAGTTAATAAACCATGCTTATTTACACGAGCTGAAAATCTGTCTGAAGTGATATTACTGATTTTGCAAACAGCACCTGTGGATAACTAAAATTATATCTTCTCATTTCACCATTCATGCTGTTCTGCTGTTGGCATTTCTGTTCTGACTGTGAAAACATCCTGGTTTGGGTTCGCTTGGGCTGAGCCTGGTCGATTACTCTCCAAAAACAACAGCACTCTGTACTCAACGTGGAACGTCACATTTGCAGAACTGCAATGGTTTTGAAAAGTGGGTTTTGCTTTTCCTACTGATTTTTAAATTTTAAAAAAAGAAAAATCAGTAACTGTAGTTCTTATATAGACGTCTGAGCTAGCTTTAAGCAGAGTGTGCTGACTTTCCTGTGGACGTATCTGTTCTTGCTTGCCTTTCCCTGTAAGACAGAGGAACAAAACTGAAACAAGGAGTTCTGTGAGCCAGAGAATTTAGGGGAATTGATACATCACTCTTGTGTAAATTCCCTGAAATAAGACTGAATTTTTTAGTCTTACTCACAGCATGGGCGCTAATGCATCTTTCCTCTGTTACACTAGTTACAAGACTTGTAGGAACTATAGAACTATGAGACTTGTCCCATACTCTCAAATGTAGCTGAAATTGGCTATTGTGTTTTGAAATAATGGGAAGGAGGAGGGGGCTGAATGGACAGTGGAATCATATAACTACATGTGCCTTGTTTGCTTAGGAAGCGTAGCTAAAATCTTGTTTAAAGTAGAAAAATAACATGAAATATTGATTAAAAAAGCATTTTTTCAGTTGTTCAATAAACAAGACTTGGTGTTGATCAGGCAGGTCTTGTGCTGAGGGACTGTCATTGCCTTTGGTTTATGTAGGTCTGGAGACAGCACTCCTGGAGCCTCTCAGCTGCTGCAAGGACTTCAGAGTCCCATAACCACTTGCAAAGTGATCGTTAAGACAAGGATGTGGAGTCCTGAGCAAGGAGTCAGCACATCAGGTAGAAAACTAATAGCTTGGAATTTGTCAGATTTATTTTAAGGGAATTAACAATTCATGGCAGGATGCTTCTAGCTGAGCTTTATCACCAGGCAGTGAGGAACTGGTTAAACTTGAAGAATAAGCAGTCACAGAAGAACATGCCAAATTTTTTTAAAAAAAAAGGTAGAAGAAACTACAACAGTTATGGTCAGCAATGTGACTATGTGTAAACAGCACTAGTTACTCACCAGCTCTGTTCCCTGGGTGCTTGAGTCAGAGCTGTTTCCTCAACTGACGAGGGGTTTTCGCTGCTGTCAGCACTGAGGCAGCTAGTTCATTATGGAGCCGCCAGCTGGAGTCTTTTCAGCAGCAGAATCAGCAGGTACATCCCGAAGGCAGAATCTGTGACTGGTCACCTAGGCTTAGCAGGCCTTCATTTGGCTTCCCTGACCATTCATATGGTTTCAGTTACTGTCCAGGAGACGCTGCTGCTGCATATGAGCTTTTCTGTTGTTTTCTCTAGGTCTGAATGGGCATCTGCCAGAGAAATCTCGGTGCCTAATTTTAGTGTCTTTGTGATATGGGAGAATGGCCTGTATTATTGCTGGTATCCTGCCAGCTGTGAGAACTCCTGCTGTAGGCCCACCAGAAGGTAGGACAGAGCTAAATGTGTCCTACTTTCTGATAACATCATCCATCCCTTGTGGAAGGGAAGAGAGTTGTAGCCCTTGGAAAGACAGGAAAGGCTTTCTCTCGCAAGTAATTTATGCAAAAACCTGGGACTGTGAAAAGAAAGCGAGTGGAAAATAACAATCTTGATATCCGTGCCTTGGGTGCAACACTTTCCCCTTGAGTGATTTCTAATTATGAAAAGGAGCTGGGGAGTGGAAGAGAGAGCAATAAAAATACATTTATGTGGCTTTCAGTGTAGGGACAGCTGCTTCTGGTGTAGGGCTGCTAGGTTAAAGTAACTTAAACATTTCCCATTGTATTGATTATTGCATTATCAATGAAATGAAATGCATTACCACATTTGGTGTCATGGGGCTGCTCCCCAGCTCGGTGTGGGGACTCTAAATGAGCTTCACGGTTGTTTTGGGTTGTGGGGTTTTTTTGTTTTGTTTTTCTTCCCCCCTCTTGAGATGGTTTCTGTTACTGGAGCATGCAGAGGCTGTTGAGGGGGATGACAGGTTCCACGGCTCTGGAGAGCTCTAAGAGCTTGTGCTGTTCTGCACAGCTGTGAGAAGCTGGACTGGGAGGGAGCAGTGCAAAGCATGTATGTCATAAACTGGGCACCGGTACAGATCACCTCCAGGCAATAGCTTCTGTCATGTGCCTGCCTGGGAATTGACTCGGTGTTAGCACTCAGGTTTCAGGTATATGCTTGGAGAGAGGAAGGAGGTCTGCTCTGTTGAGCCAGGGGAAAGTTGTCCTCTTCCATTCTAAAGGACTGTTGCAAAAAGCCTAAAGCCAGCAAGGGGAAAGCCAGTTTGTTTGCTGTGTATTCCAGCCTGGAGTAGGTCAAAATCAGCTTAGACGTGCTCGTAACTTTGGCTGCATCCTACTGAGTGATGGTTTCTTTCCCTTAATACAGCTCACTGTTGGTGTGTCTTGGCCCTGTAAGCCACACTGAAGCGATGTGGCATGTTTGATGTGAGAAGCTTTTTCCTTTTTGCCTTTGGTATTTGAGAGGCCTTTAGCAATGTTCTTAAAACAAGTGCAGTTTCCCCCTGCAAGTATCAGCTCTGTTGTAAATAAGAAGGGTACTCATGCAATGATGGAAGCTGTGGCTTCTACTAAAGGGTAGAATTAGGTGCTTGAGTCTTTGGGAGTAATTGCTGATTTCATATTATCATCTTAGGTTAGAAGGGATGTGTGGGGCAGGGTCTCCAAGTGCACATCCCTTCTTACCACTGTCCTAAACCATTACGTAGTGGATTTTGTTTATGAAGCACTTGGCATGTTCTGCTCCGGAATGGCTAAATTTTTATTGTGGGTGAACATGATAATTTTGAAGTGTGCTTTGGCCTTTTGGGTAAAGGCACTGTGGGATTGTTCCTTCAATTTCACTAGACAGTGATAACAGCTAATTCTGCCTTAGTGTGATGCTTTTGCTTACTGTTCTGCATGGTAACTGGGACACTTCCCCCTCTACTCCCTTACTCTTACCATGTTATTTTATGGAACCATGAAGTACCAAAGGAGCAGCCTTCTCTACTGTGGTTCTGTCAGGAGCACCTCATTATCTGTGACTGTAAAGAGCCAAGTTTCTATAAATTTACAGGTTCCGTATTTTCTCCAGCTAAATCATTCCCTCTGGACCTGTCTGTTGAAGGTAATTTTGCTAGAATCATCATGCTGGGGTATTTCACTTTTCCCTAACTCCTCAAGGGCACTTGGAGAGCAGGCAGTTTTTTTCCAAGAAAAATTAGGCAGTTGCATGCTTTTCAACCATTTTTCGTAAATCGTACTTTTCAGAGGATGCACTAACTTCAGAATACTGTTAATTTCTTCATTGATGGCTGGCTACGCTCTGTTGATGTTTGTCTTTAATAAGCAATTAAAAAGGACCTCAGAGCTATTGGCTGATTTCATTTAAAAAAGGGATAGTAATGATGTTTATTAGAGTAAGAAATCCCGAGAGATTAGAGAACACTGAAAGGTTCCATGTTATACCACTAGTCTGACTGGGTCTATTGTATTGTTTAAGAGTTAATAAGAACTGAGGAGCCAGGAGCTTCAGAGCTCTGACATGTTTTCCTCTGTGATGTCTGGCAGGATACTAAAAAATCTTGTTTCTTTTTCCTCTCATTCCTAAAGGGGGTAGAAATCCTTTTCTTCTCAAAAAGGTAGAAAGTTAGATGTAGTACTGTAGTAAAATACTCGGATCTCTGGATAGAAGGAGCAATGCTGGTTCAGGTGGGTAGGTTTGTGTGCAGAAATAGAACACTTGATTTCTAAAGGAGGCAAAGCAAGCAGCACCCTGTTTTCTTCAGCTAAAGTTATGGTTGCCAAAGTCCTCTTGGATCGATCTAGAGCAAATACACAATTCACATAGACAGCCCTTAAAAGTTGGCCAGGCTTCATGTTTGTGTGTCTAAATTTGGCAGCAGGATTATACTGCATTATGGAAAGCAACCTCCTTTCAGCAGAAGTATTTTTATTTTAAATGAAATGGCCTGCAAACCTGAGGTAAATAATAAAACTCTCAGTAAGGCAACCTTTGAGCACCCTTTTCAGAGCTAACCTATTAATTTTTCCACTCTTCCCAGTCATTTGTGATCTCAAAATAAGATGCTGTGCCTGGAATCCCGCTGCTTAATTATTTTAGGCGGGTGCAACAGATGGGTTGCAATTAGTGTGAGGAATGGAGTTTCCCTTCAAAAGCTCATAGTACCAGGACACTGTTCCCATGCACAGAGAGACCAAAAGATGTGGTTTGAGGCACCATGCTGATGGTCAGAGAGGGGACACAACATGTCATCTCTCAGCTAAATGTGTCTTCTCCCTGAGTACTCTCAGAACTTTCTGGTTCTTCACAGAAATAAACAATGCTGTGTGCTTGTGGCTTAAGCTTTTCCCGTGTTAGAGAAACTTGCCCGACTGCTGCCTGCGTGTGAGATTGCTGGAGAACGGCTCTGGAAAAGGCTCTCTGTTTAGTCCTCCACTAGCGCTGAATCGGTGCTGTTAGTGGGTGATTGATTACTGCTTTTAATTTTGTTCTGGCATGGAAGCTTAGCAGGTTACTTGTGAGAAACACAAAGAGAAACAGGGCGTTAGGCAGGAACAACTACGGTGTCGAAGCCTGTTTAAGTATATTTGAATCTTCCTCCTCCTTCCTCCTGCAGAGTGCTTTTTGGTTCAGACCTGGATGTTCTTGTCTCTGATCAAGGAGAGCAGAAGCACGGGGCTTCTTGGTGATGCATCTCGCAATAAGGGCCTGAAAGCACTGTAAATTCTGTAATGCTGCCAGCCTTGTGCTGATGAGTGTCCCATCGTAAAGCTTTGGCAGTACAAGCAGAGACTCTGCCCGTGTGTCCTTCTGCCTGTGGTGAGAATGGAAGGAGTGAGATTCTGGTTGTGCTGTGTTCGCGGTCAGCCAGGACCGTGGTGTGTGTGGTCAGCTCGCTTGGCTTGCCCAAGGGCATGCGAGTGAGTAGGAGCACTGGACAGTGATGCAGGACTTCTGGATGCTGTTCTTCAGTGGTCTCGGTCCACCTGCTTCTCCCCTCTGTCCCTCAGAACCTACTTTCCTTCTGTGGGATTATAACAACTTCCGTGTAAACTACCTTGAGATCTGGAATGAAAAGGTTTGTGAAGCGCAAGCCTCTTCCTCACAGAGGAGTGTTGCTGAACTGAGAGATGCGACCCAGGTCTGGAATTTGGAAAGTGGGTAACAGCCAGGTGGAATGTCACAGTTCTGAGCTGCTGCCTTCTCTTGCATTTCTTAAGACAAGCACACTGGCTGAGTAAATGTTCAAAGTGGTGATTTGGTCCCTCAGTCATTTCCTCCTGAATCTCGGTGCTGCCTACCATCTGCCAAATTGGACCAGTCTGAGGTATCTCTGCCCTAGAGGGGAGCCAGGCGGTTTCACTGTGGATTTGAAAAAGCCAAGATGCTACAGAACCGCAGCTCCCCAGGGAGTGAGTCAGTCCTGTGTCATAGGTTGGATACCCTTCTGTCTCAGGCACTTGATATTCAGAAGTTAATCTGGGGGGATCATTTGTCTGTATAGATCTAGAAGCTTTGAGGACACTCAGTTGCAAGTGGTAGCTTGTCAGGAGCCCCCCCAGAAATCCCCCTGCTTCTAGCAACTCACAGGTGCTGGCTGCTACTGTGAGCCTTAAAGGAAGATTAACAGATGCATATACATGAGTAGAGCCAGCTCCTGAAGTTATGATTGACAGTAACTTCAATTCAGATTTGCATATTTTTCCACCCTCTCAGGAGCTTCATGGTTCATGTAGTGATTTTCAGCTCATACCTGCTTGCTGCCTCTTTTTTTTTTTGTAATTTTGTGTGGTGAAGACACTACTGGCTCCCAGAATAGACTAGGAGATAAGTACTTAACATTTTAAACAAAATAAAATTTAAACAATATAATTTCACTGCGGTCTCTTGAAAAGAAGCAACAAGTAGTAATAATTCTTGTATGCACTGGAGAATTGGAATACTGGCAAGAGCTAAGAGGTGAGAGGGATGCACCAGGCTGTTGTAAAGTTAAAAATCAGGGTTCTGTCCAAATTATATCAGAGTTCCACGTATCATTGCAGTTTTCCAGAGCTGAAAGACAGGAAAGAGACTTTGTCTAACTCTGCCCTTCAGTCTGCATCCATGCCAGGCTTATGTGCAGAGCGGGGCTTCTCATAGTGCCAGGGCTTTGTAGGCTCCCTGAGGGGACAGAGGCAGCGTGGTCTGCAGAGTAAGGTCCTGCTGGGCTGCTCTGCGGCTGGGCTGGGTTGTATTCTGCCACTGATCAGCATGCTGTGTGAATTTGGGTGAGTCATTTCCTTTTGTGTTGCATGCTCCTGGCTGTTTAGACTACAAACTTGCCCTGCCAGAAGCTGCCTGTGCTGTGTGTAGAGCCTGCCCCTGTTGAACAAAGACGTGTGATACCACCACTGAAAAAACCTTTGCAAACATGAATGAGGGACCAGAAAAAAACCCATAGAATGTGTTTTTAGGTTGTCTGTTTTTAAAGACATTTATTTGAAACAATCATGGCAAACTACTTAAATCTCTCTCTTTTTTTTTTCTTTTCCAACTAAAACAAATCAGTTTTTATAGAGAACTGATTTTCCAGGTTTCCCTTTTTACAGGCTTTGGTTTATGCCAAAGATATTAAGAGAAAACTATAATTTACACCTTCTTTGTGGATGCCAGTGAGGTGGCGCTTGGTGTCTTTATCTCCCTTCCTGATTTGCTTTGCTGCTTGTTGTTTTCCCGTTTCTCATTGCTCAGTGTTTTCTTGGGGTGAGGACTTTGATTCTGTTTGTACCTTCTCTGTCACAAAGGGATCATGAAATATTTTGATACTTGATAGCTGAGAAAAAGCTGCCTACACGTGGGGAATTCTGTTTCTGTGGCTAGCCTAGATAGACGCTCACAGCCCATTATTATTGTCACCTCGTGGAAGTACTTTAGCTGTAAGGAGGCACCTCTATAGTGCAGGGGACTAGATCTAAAAGCCGACTAAGATTTATGAACTAAAAATTAGTTCAAAAGAAAGTCATCGCGGAGATAGAGGCTAGTACTCAAATGTTCTCATCATCGGGTACCCTACACAAAGTCATTGCCTGCTGGGATGGAGGAGGTTGTGCTTAAAATAAACACCATTAAAACACCAACCAAACAACAAACCCACCACCTCAGTGAGTACATTTATTGATCTATTGGGATTTAACCAACTTATCACTTAGCCTAACTGCATCTGATTCAGGTGCTTATTTGGAACAATGTGGAATTTGATGCTGATTCGTAAGAACTGGGGGTTTAAATCAAAAATGTTTACTATCTACAGGGTTTTGATGGTGATTTTCACAGGTTGTGAATGGCAGGAGACATTGTATGAATAGGCAAATCTATTCAGGACCAGAAGAAACATCTGGTGAAGCACAGCTGTGTGGGATCTACAGAAAAGACAAGGTGACGAGAAGGAGACTCTGCATTCTCTTTTCTTTTAACAAATAGAGTAACCAAATTTCACCACTACCTAAAGCTCTCTAGTGGTAGGATTAATGATCTGATGGGTATTTGTAGAACACAAGGTTTTATGAGGAGGATTCATAGCAAGTATAAACTGACATAGGCCCATGGTCATAAAGCTTGCTGATTTATGCCTGCTAAATATCTGCCTCTGATGATTTTTTGGGGGCACACAAATCCATTTGGATTTTCTCCCCACACTGGACCTAGTTTTTCTGGATTTCATGTTGTCAAAAAAATGCCAAAATGCATTTTTATCTTGGAAAAATAATCTTCAGGCTTCAGTCTGGGGGAGAAAAAAAAAATCTGTGTTGGTTTCCTGGGCAATTTCTCTGTTTTTGTAACTGGTTTCTATTAATGGTTTTGAGATGAATCCCAGGAATCTGAGGCTGACTGCTTTCCAACAGAAGGGGGTGTTTAAATATTGTGCCATCCAAAGATACTAGATGACAGGAACCGCTGAGCTGTAGAGACGCCTTACGGCATAAGATGCAGGCAGAGCTCTCTGACCTGTTACGAGGACAGCAGTGCTGGAAGAACATATAACCACATACATGCTCACATATTCATCGATTCAGGAAGAGAGAAGTCTGCTCGGATGCTACAGTTTAACTCCTCATTTGTGCATATCTAAGTTTCTGCTAGGCAAGCTACAAAGCTCAGGGCATTAAGCAGAAGATCAAAAACCTGTGAAGATTCCATCTAATGGAATATCTTGCATACCTGTACATTCTCATTAATTAATTTATGCACTAATGCCTTTGGCACATAAGGAAGTAGAGCTTTCCAGCTGGAGGAAGAAGTTCAGGAGTTGGCTGCAAAGGACAGCCCCTAAATAACACTTAACTGTTCCTGGGCAACCCTCTTGTTTTGCTTCGGGAGTTCTTGGGCATAGCATAGCTTAGACCATTGCAGTGTCTACCACTATGGGGTGGTTTTGTGGACTTCACCTTTCTCTTGGCTGGAAACAGGTTGTCCCAGAGGTATTATTAACTGTTGCCGTGATATTACTTTATACATACCTAGTATAAAGGGAGCTCTGCCATTCTTACACACGAGGCATGTGTATTTGCCTCAGCTGCTGGTTTGGTGGCTGCATCACAGGCTGGTGGTCACAGTGGACTCCAATGAAGTAAAAAAAAGCAGAAAAGCATCTGGGCAGACCTTCAACTTGTCATTCTGAATATGCTTTTCAGAGAAGGCAAATGAGGGGCTTTAGCATTTATGGCTAGAGAACAAACATTGTAATGCTGGGTCTGTAAGAGGTACACGGCTTGTTACCTCACTGGAATAATGACAGGCTTCACTTGACAGCCCTGTTATTGTGGTTGGGTCTCAGTTTTGTCCTTTTAGTTCACAGCTCTCGCTGTAAGTTGGATTATTCCAGGCTTGCTTATGGGCTGCATTGCAGCTGAAAGATTTAGTTTAATGAGAAAAGCTTTGCAACCAAAGGAAGCCTCCCGGGAAGTGCATACCCTCTGGTAATTCACATGGTTCTGTGTTACTTTGCTCTTTTCCATCAGCGGGCAGCTCTGAAGGCTTCCCCTAGCTACACCAGCTCTTAGGGGCAGTGAATATGGGTGCGTATTTATCCCTCTGAGTGTTACAGGTTGATCACACTACTGTCATGACAGGGGTTAGTTGAGCAATTCCCACTAGAAGGTAAATGATGTCATTGTACATTAACCCTGAACTTCAGTACCTATGCCTTTCTCTCTTTTGCTGTTTCTATGCAAAGCTCTGTTTCTGCTTATGTTCTTGGCTTTGCAGGATCCTTGCTGCCTTTGTCACTGTACCTGTCAATTAGCACCTTTTATTCTTCCAAGCTGTAGCATTCCCTACTACTTTTCAGTTCCAGGAGTTATCCTTGCTTCTGCTCATAGTAGATATTTTCTCTTTTCCTTTGATCATGGCAGAGTGCTATGGGTCCTGTATTTAAAGAAGATCTAAAGAAGTTGCTGGTAATAAGCATGGAGTGTTAGCAAATCCTGTGTACTAAGCCTTGTACTGTAATTTGTGTCTTTGTGTCAACAGAGCATTAATTCTGGCATTCCTTTTTAATACATTACATATATTTATAGCTGTGAAAACGGGGTGGAAGTGGCCACTTCCACTTCTGCTTCCCAGGGTTAATGGTTTTTAGAACTGCAATAAAAGGATGGAGGGTAGCTCTTGGCATCAGACCTGTTCCTGCTCTGATACTTGCTCAGTTTTTCTAGACTGGTGGTCTTCAATTCAGACCTATTGGGATGTCTTTCAGTGCAGCTCACAGCCATGGAAAAAAAACCCATGAAAATGGAAGAGATCAGGAAGAGGAAACTTCCTGGCAGACATGGTTTGCCCATTATTGTTTCCCACAAGCTAATTAATCTTGTGACCCCTGCACTGTCTTTGGGCAGGCCTTTTTTCCATCTGAGTCACCAGCATTTCACATCTGAAAGAGATATGAAATACCTATTTCATATCACTATAGATTTCGTATCTGAAATAGGGGTAAGTGGAAGCAGGGGAGCCCTGTTGGCCTGATCGGCGATGAGCATGGCAGGTGCAGAGCTCTGGGAAGCAAACCCACTTGTGTTGGTGCTGGAAGGTTCCTTTCCTTTGCCTGGATGAAGTTGCTTTCTTTGGACAGGATTTGTGGTCAGGGTAGACAGCTGTATATGCTGCAGTGGACAGCTAAGGGGTTGCTTCTTGTTTTGAGAACCAATACCCAAAATACCTCTGGGAGTGAGGAAGGAGGCTAGGGAACACTGCTCAGGGCAGCCTCCGTGGAGGATCTAGTTAACAATTCACTCCTAACTGGGCAAAGTGTTAACACAGCTGCTTTTCCAGGAGGATCTCTTTGGACTAGCAAAGCTCTAGGAAGGCAGGGCTGAGTAGAGACTGTGCAGAATTAGAGCGAGGAAAAGGCAAAGATCTGTGAAATAGCCTCTGTGTCCCTTTCCTCCTCTCGACGTGAACCCCTGAAAAGCTGTTGTTCTTTCCTTCCAGTGGATGGTTTTCTTCAGGAGGCTTCAGTGTTTAGACTTGAACTTGGCTTCTTTCAGTCAGGAAATAGCCAGTTCATGAGAGCAGCAACCACAGCAATCTGCATCCATCCCATAAGTCATGCAAGAAACAGCCAGTAACCTCTGCAGTGCCAAAGCTAGGAGGCAGAAAGGTGGAAAAGCAACCTGGAATTGCAGCTTGGAAGGTTCTGGCTGTGGTTGCGAGAAACCAAGGGAAGGAGAGGGTGCTGTATTTGCTGTCTGCGCAATGGGAACGGCTTCTTGCCTCCCAGCCAAACATTTTCCAGACTCTGCTCTGGTGACGCAGCTGAACAAAAGGCTGTCAGATTGGAGCTTCTCCTCTGGCTCCCTGGCCTGACAGAGACAACAGGAGAGGCTCCTTCTTCTGCCAGACTTCTGGGCAGCAACAGGGCAGCACCTCAGCTGCTGTCAGTCAGGATTGCCTTTGTTATGATGCTGAGAATCTGGCAGCAGGTTTTCAGTTTAGGGGCATGGCACAGTGGGAGCCTTTGCTGCACGCAGGTGGTTATGGAATTGGACTAATGCAAGTACCTGAGACTTGCAAAGACAAGCCTGTGCTTTTGTGTGAGGGTTACAGTTGGGCTGGACCTGTGAACGTACAGGCTGTTGTCATCGCTTAGGTGGTGTGTGGGAGCTCGGACTGTGAGTGACTGTATGTATCTGCCCACAAAATTCCCCACGTGATATAAATGACAGTTGAAGTTTGCAGTGAAATTTTGTGGGGTTCTTATCTGAAGATTATTTTAAAACTTTTCACTAGAAGCGAACTAGCAGTGATGTGGATCTGTTTCGGACGGTGTGAAGACCTGCTGGAGTTAACAGTAGGGTTTTTTCATGGTCAAATTATTTAATAATAATAGCTCCAGTCCCTTGGTATTTCTTCAGAAGTATCTGTTTCAGTCTGCAGCTGGAGACAGGATCCTGGACTAGATGATGTCCTGATCTGATTTAGTCTGGATGTTTTCAAAATTTCCCTTGTTGCGGAATATAATTATTTAAATGTTTATTTAGGTTTTTATTATAACGCCCTCCTCTTCCCTGAAACACAGCCCCCTCTGGGGTGGAGGAAATCTCTCTTCTGGTATACTAGATGGTGCAGAAAAATGTCAGAAGGAAAAATTCAAGTGGGGCAATTAAGTTTATTTCCGTGGAGTGCCGTGGGAAGGCTACTAGCTTGTATTTTTAAGCTGTCTTACAAGAGTCTCACATATATTTAGCTCTGTTCTATAGATGGATGCTTAAGAACAAGTTTTAATTCCCTTTCCCCAACATTTTCCACTTGATGCCTAATCTGACTGTATTTTTAAATCCACTAAACACTGTTAATGATAAAGAACCATCATCTAACAACAGAATGCAAGCAAACAGAAAGCTTCACCAGTGTGTGTTTTGGTTTTATTTTTAATGTATAGTAGCGGCAGCTACACTATTTCCTGACTTTATACTCATGTAATTCTCCTGCAATTCTTGTATTAAAAGACTCCTGGCTAATTCAGTCACCTACAGAGATTAGGTTGTTAGGTCTGCACAAGGTCAGATTCAGATGGAACCATATTCCAGGTCTAAAGCAACATTTATACCTTTCATACCTGTATCTGAAGGTGCTTTATGGGACAGGGCGTTGAATACTCTGACCCAGTGTCTTTTTCCATCTCGTCCTGCTTGAAAATAAAATACAATTTTTCCACTGGACATGAATTGCTTTTTTCAGAACTCAGACTTGGATTGATGTGGAAGAGAAATGTCTTACCACTTACAGAGTCAGCAGAGGAGACCAACTTTAAATGAGTTTAGAACCTGTTCTAAATGGTTCGGCCAGCAGCCTGGTAAAGCTGTGCCCACTACCTGTGAAGGCTGCTGCCCTTTTCAGGTGAGGCTGGCGAAGTTTCGGCTGTTTAAACATGAGGGCACAATTTTATTCCATGCCTGGTTGGCCCTGCCAGTTTAAGGAGTCTGTCCCCTCTGAATGCCCTACAGGATCTAAAGAAGTAATCCCCTAAACTGAAAAAAGCGACTGTATCTGGTCTGTAGATGCAAACTTAGGCGCTCAGAACTTTTAACTGGTCTGAGCATGTGTACACAGAAAGGGTGTGCATAGATTTTCTTTTGTGAAGCAATGTTTGGAGTTTCAGAATTTACTGCTTCATTCTCTGCTGTTTGTCACCGATTGTTTTCAGTAACTGACTGTGTTAATACTCCTGATCCTTGTGGGACACAGTTCAGTGGGTTATAGAAACACAGTTAAATACATCAGTAAGGGCTTTAGGAAGGGGTTAATGTAATTTAACAGTCTTTCCCTTGAGCAAAGACTCAGTCATTCCTTGATACTGTTGCTGTGTCTTGGCACTGCTAGCAGGGCTGTATTACCTTACCAGTACAGAAAGGAGAGGAGCAGCACTGTTATCAGTTCTTCTGCAGTTAAGATTACTGCAATGTGTCAGCTGTTTGTCTTGCTGCCGGTCAAGCAGCTATTAGCCTATTTCAGTTCTTGTGTGAAGGGCTGAAAGCTCAAGTTCTAAATCTGACCCAGCTTTCTGTGTTCTGGCCTCTGTGATAGGGAAACCTGTTCCCTGCGTTGCAGTATTCTGGGGCTTTTAGTTGCATTCTAGGCTCTTCTGCTTGCACTGCCCTAAGCTCCCGCATTTTCAGTCTTTATCATTATTATCCTTTTTCTAAGATAGCTGCTATTAAGCCGTTGCTTACAAATCACAGGACAGAGTAAATACTGTTTTCTAGGTTGTCTTCGGAGACTTGAACTTGAAGCAAAACCATATGAGGGGACCAAAGATCAAAAAACCACTGAAGGCAACAGAATAAATCCAGTCTCAAGCAGACAGCTGGATGAGTGTCAAACAAAGGAAGGAACAGCTGGATCAAGTAAAGCACAAGGAAAATTAGTTCCATCCCTAGGGGGAGGGAGGAAGATTGTTTCATGAGCCCAGAGCTGTACGGGACCAGCTTCACCCGATAAAACTTTTACATCAAAGTCAGGGGCAGATCAGAAGGTCCCAGAGGGAGGGGAAAGAGGAGAGTGGGTGTCTGTAGTGATTGTGCAGAAAGTGTTAGGGAAAGGAAGGAGGTGGAGTGTGAATGTAGGGGGAGAGCAGAGTGGGGAGGTGGGGAATTGGAAGTTGTAGGTGGAGTAATTCTGCAGAATATGAGCTGCTGTCTGCAGCTTTCTGGATGTAAATTGATGAGGTCATAGTGTTTTTCAGTTACAAAAAAAAAAATTAAAAAAAGTCTTCGCCTTGTTTTTCAAGAGAGACGAAAACACGGAGAAGCTGAAGAAATGAAGCAACTAGCAAAACTCCTTCTGTGGCAGATTTTGCTTCAGCAAAGTAAGCTCCTAGCTGATCGGCGTGGTACTTGTCTTTATTTCAACTGCAGGGGTTAGCTAGAAGATTTTGAACTGTTATCTTTGTAAGATTTTGTGCAGATTCTGAAGTTAGCTGTGTTTTTGTTTGTGAGGGGCGGGAATCATGGATTTCTTACGCTTTTTGGAGAGGAAGGAGGAGAGACTGGAGAAATGTTTGAGGTTGTTTAAGCAGTACTCCATTCAGCATGTTTGTTAAATCTGTTTTTTCCTGTCAGTTACCTTGATCAGCAAATTCAAAAACAGTAAGCTCGAATGTAAGTACAGTAAAGCTTGCATAGTTAGATTTACATAATCTGAGGTTATTTTATACTTTTGAAGAGGCAGGAACAGCTGGGGGGTGTGTGTGTGTGCGTGTGCATGTGTTCAGGGTGGAGGAAAAAATTAAAGTGCTGTTATTGTTTATTTTTTCCTGTCAGTGTAAAGACAGAGACATAGGAAATCACTTTTGGGTAAGGTGCAAGAAAGTGATGAGGACGAGTCTGATGAGCTTATGATAACAGAATGGGTTGTACCTTTTCCTTAATCACAGAGTTTTCTGTAAGAGCTGAAAGCAATTCAGGATCCTGAGAGCCTTACCCCAAGCTAAACAAACCCCAGTAAGGCTTGGATGGCTGGAGAAGATTCGAGGATTAATTGCAAAAATCCCAGCAAATCCACTTTTGCAACACTTCGGGCTCTAAGGAAGGCACCTGTGAGCAAAGGACCAATTACAGCTCTAAGAACAGTGGGGAGAGTGCATTCAGGGTGCTGACAGCAGGAGGTGAGGAGCACAGACTTTTTGGGGACTGATGACCGCTCTGCTCTTCACAGCCCTGGTAATGAAAGGCTGTACCTGAGCCTCCACAGCTCCTCAGTATGTAGATGGGGCAAGCTGAAGGGTTCTTAGTTTGGTCCCTAATTAATCTAGTTCCCATGTCACTACATCATCCCTCGTTTTGCAATGCCTGGAGGCAAGGTTTAGGAATTGGCAACGTGGGATCAGTCATAGGGACGGAAGGGTTACAGTGGCTCAGAAAGCAGTGTGTGGGGTGAGTTAAGCCTGGAGAAGGAGGAGAGGCCACAAACTGTATTTCAGAAGCCCCAACCAGTCCAGCTAGTCCTCGGTGTGGTTTAGTGTGTTGGCAGAGCTTGGGGAGCACCCAGGGCAGGAATAGCAGGTTGGGTTGCTGTAGGGCAGCGCTGGAGCCGTGCAGAGGCACCAGTATCCCACCTGAGGATGGATGACCTCTGACGGAATTTTTCAGGTGTATTTTTGAGACAGAACTGTCCGTATGCCAGGCAGCCCTGATGTTTGAGTCCTGCTATCCCCACACCAGTCAGGTTATAACGTAATGAGTGAAGACTGGAAGGGAAGAAGGGAGGGAATCGGTGCTGTTCCGTGCTTGCTGAGATGATCTCTTCTGGAGAGGAACCACACCCTCAAGTGTTAATGTCTTGCAGGGAGGAACAGCGCTGTGTTTGGAATGGCTCTACAAACTGTTCTGTGGGCCTGGAGCCAACACGAAGCACACAAAGCAGAGAAGGGTTCCTAAAGCTGAGCTGGTATCGGAACTGTCTGTGAGAAAGTTAGGGCAGATCTGTGAGGGATCCTGATTGTGCAGTGTCCAAGGTGGCGATTGCTTTCTTGTACCGACAGAAGAATTTTTTTCTTTCTGCCAAGGCAGCATATTTTTGCTTTTTGCCGATTGATGGGCATGTTCCTACCTGCAGTGAGGTGTTGGAATTGTTGGGACTAGATGAGTAGTTAAGGCCTCTCCAGTCCTGACATCCTTTTTGAAAGCAGGAGACTCTGCTGTTGAGAAAATTGTCCCAGGAAGCCTTTAAAAATAAACAAACATAGAAATTTGGATAAAAGCCTACTTCAAAGCCTGGCTTGACAATCAGTTGGCTTTGTAAGGGAGGCTTTGTTTTACTGGAAAGCTTAGTCCTGTGGTCCTGGGCCCGACAGCACAGGTGGTGAATGGGAGATGTCTAGGTGGAACTGTATTGCTCACCACCTCCCTCCTTCGCCTCTTCAGGATGGGCCCACGTGTTACTTCTGGTTCCTGGTCAGCGGGTTTTAAAAAAAATGCCTACAAGAAGAGAGCTGAGCTCATCTGTGTAGCTGTCACCTTGGTGTTACCTCTTCGACGCTGGGTCAGCTCCCTAAAGAGTCAGGATGGAGCCAGTGCCATTCCCCAGAAGTGTTTGGAAACAGCTTGGTAGCACGGGCTGCTGTTAGTGCAGTAACTGTGTAACAGGTCTACAGAGACCGTTAAATCCCCTGCATGGACAGTGGGATTTGTGGGAGAAATAAGGAATCTGACACATACAGATTTCATGAAGACCATGTCCTGTCTCTAGGACTAGACCATCCTGCTGTGCCCCAAATGTGAAGGTGGTGTCGCTTCCTTTTTCAAAAGAAAGAAGAAGCTGAGACAGAGCAGGAGATACTGGAGAAGGTGTGCAAAGGAGTAATGAGCTAAGCTTGCCTAGGCAAGCGGGGTGTCAGCCTCACAGGCTGTTGTTTCAACCCACACACCTGGTGGGTTATGACACTCATTTCTCCAGTGACTTGTTATCTTTCCTGCCCACTGCTACAATCTGGACTTTGGTGATGCTTATTGCCTTGTGAGGCACTGTTCCAGGCAGCTCATCCTCGCTCTGCTGACATCAGTGGCAAGGCTCTTGCTGAGTTCAGCAGAAACACTGCAGGTAGAGCTGGTGTCGTCATGTCCCATGGAGCGTATATGCCACTTGGCACTCAGGTTACCACTTAATGGTGTTTGCAGTTTCCTTTTCTGCTCTGTATTTCATCCTCCAGTATGAGCGAGGAGCTTAGTGGTTTCGTTAGCATATGCATCTACCTGTGAAGCAGACCCTCTGCCAGCAGCTGTCTCCAAGAGGAAAAAAGTCGTGGTATTGTTCAGGCAAGACTCAAGGGACAAGCTTTCTGTCTGAACTACTCCAAGGACACTGCCTAGAGAGGTCTGAGTGTGTAAGATGTCCTTCAGAGCCTGAGGCTTTTACTTCTAGTTTGCCTACAGTCCTGTGGCTTAATTCTTCACTTGAAAAGTGGATGGGATTCAAGAAGTGAGAGCTGGCTCCGCTTTTTACAAGGGATTAGGAAGCGCTTTTGCAGGCTGCTTTCCTCTTCCTATAATGTGAGACCAGCAGAATTCCTCTGGGATCCTGCAGAGAAGCATGCTGAGTCTGCACAGAACGTGTCAAGGAACAGCATATAGATGTCTTTTTGTTGGTTTTGTGTGGGTTCATCACATAGAGAGGACAAAGTGATCATCTGTGATGTGGAATTTGAAATTTTAAAAGGAAAGCTACAGTGGGTTCTGCAATGACAAGTACTAAGGTATTTGGTGCTTTTGAAGCTCCGGGTCCTGGAGCCCTGTGATGCTGTAAGTCTGAGCTTTCACTGGGTGCATAAATGCTTATTAATTTTTACAGCTGCAGGTCTGGGAATTGTGACTCACCAAAATAACTGCTTCCCGTTTACCCCAGTCCTGTAGTTCAAAGCTGTCAACTTTGCTGGGTTATGGGTATCTCTCTCTCTTTGTTCAGTAGCTACTGTATTACACAAACAATAACTTTAAAAGGCATGGCTGGGGGACATGCCTTGTTTGCTGTTCTTGTCTCACATAGCAGAGGGAGGAGATTGAAAAGAGAAAAAGGCTTATTCCTTCTTTAACTACTGCATTGTGTTCAGGTTATTGAAAGTCCGTTGGTTTAAATTCCATTTTCTCCAGGCATACAAGAGATCAGAGACATTCCAGATTCCTTAGATTTCTAAGTGATCTCATTTACAGCTATGTCAAATAAGTTTGAGTCTTGCCCATGACCTGATGTACGTGCACAGATTTCCGGCATTGCTGGGGAATCAGAACAGTCAGTTCTTGCTTCTTTGTCTTGTGGAGTTCCTGTGTCTCTGGTAAAGACTTGTCTTTTCTTTCCCTCCTAGAACTTTGCTTACTGGCTGCTACGCCACTGTCTTTTGGATATTTGCACCTACCACCTTGAGACTGTGAATGATACCCTAGGGCAGGCTTCAGACCCAAAGCCTCTGCCCAGAATATGTGTGTGTGGATTTAAGTGTGCACAGACATGCCATGAAAAACCCTTTCTCTTCCATGTCTGGTCTCTGTGCTGAACTCCAACACAATACTTGGCTGTGCCTTCATCTTGGATGGGTTTTGTTCTAGTGCATAATGTCACTGTCACCCTTGGATGTTCAGCTTTGTGTGGCAATACTTGGCAAGTCAAACCAGCAGTATAGTGAAATGCAGGCAAGGCTGCACCAGAGTTTTCCCTTTTCCCAACAGGAAGCAACATCTCCTGGTCACAGAGGGGCACACCTAGACAGACCCTGGTGTGTAACTGTTGAGTAAGCGAGAGTGCTCCTGCCCTGCTTCTTACGGAGCTGCTAGCTGAAGCTTTAACAGTGGAGGGAAAAAGAAGCTGTCAAAACCTACAAGACATAAGCTTTTCTTATCTAAAAAGCTGTTACATTATGGACAACGTTACCACTTTCTTGTTTTACAGAGAGTTGTGTCTGGAAGCGTGCTGGAGAAGTGCGAGTGCCTGACAGCTCCAGCAGGCTAGCCTGGCAAAAGGCCCCCATGGGTGGGATGGAGAGACAGGACCTGGGTGGTCCTCACCATGCCAGTAGGGCCCCTAAAAGATACAAACCCAGGGGTTAGTGCTGCTCTTAGTTTAGGGCTGCAGCAGGCTGCTGAGCAGAGGATATTGGAAGGCTTAGGTGGATCTTTTGTCAGTTGTTAGATTTATGATGCTGCATTAGGGCTCAATGGTTTTCACATTAACTTGCAAGAGGAAAGGAGCAAAGTAAATGCATTCCTCGCCCTGAGCCAGGAGAGGATGTTTCTGTAGCACCAAATCAATTGGTTAATAAGCGGTCACTGCCCTGTGTTTTGTGATAGGAAAAGGAAATGAAACTGAGTTTATTCTCAACCCATGCACTGGATGTGTGGTTAAAATAGCCCCAGCCTGGAGTTAATTTATTCTCTTTTGAAATGCATAAATTCCAGCACTGAAAAAAAAAAATAAAAAATACAGCCTTTGTCTGGAGGACGTTGTGCTTATGACATTAGCGGGACAAAACATCCAGTGATCTTGCTGGACCCCACTTGAGCTTGACTGGTTAGAGAGATGAATGATGTTGTTGTGTTGGGAATCTGAATCGTGCTCTCGAAGCATGATGCCAGGAGACCTCCTAGACCCCTCCTACACAAAAAGCAGGAGGGACTGGACCAGAGAAATGCAGAAACAAAGGCATTAGTTCATTTCTTGCAAAGTTCTTCCTGCATAGATCTGAAGATCTGAGCCATGTGAGTTGGAGGGAGTTGCCGTTGTAGCCAGAGCATTACAGTGTTCACTGTGCAGACCAGGAATCTGAGCAGGAGAGACTCATGCTCCCAAGCCAAGATGTGTTTGCCCAGCAGAGCGCTGACAATAGTGTGTGTCAGGAGTGTGGAGTGAAACAGCCAGGTCACACCACTCCTCATTTGACAGGTAGACTCAGCATACTGCAGAATTCCAGAATTCCCAGTTTTATAGGAGTTTGGTTTGGAGTCTTGGAGATGAAAGTTATCTTTTGACCCTCAGTCTACTGCATCAGCAGTGTGGATCTGCTTCCCTCTACCTGGGCAACTCTAACCCCAGGCAAATGAGCTGATGTCAGTTCTGTCTCCAAGTCCATTCAGGATAGGTGCCTTAGCAGAGAAAGTTGACTGAGATGTGGGTGTCTGCTGCGAAAGAGCTGGAAATGAAACTCACATTCATTTCACAACGGTCAAACAACACAAAAAAGAACGTGGTTTTAACTGGTCACATCTGGGTAGTAGCCCTCCACTCTGCTCTGGTGAGACCTCACCTGCAGTACTGTGTCCAGCTCTGGAGTCCTCAGCACAGGGAAGACACGGACCTGTTGGAGCGGGTCCAGAGGAGGCCACAGAAATGATCCGAGGGCCGGAGCCCCTCTCCTATGAGGACAGGCTGAGAGCTGGGGTTCTTCAGCCTGGAGAAGAGCGGGCTCTGGGGAGACCTTATCACAGCCTTTCCATACTTAAAGGGGGTTTATAAGAAAGATGGGGACAGACTTTAGGGCCTGTTGTGACAGGATAAGGGGTAATGGTTTTCAACTACAATAAGATAGATTCAGACTAGATATAAGGAAGAATTTTTTTTTTCCGATGAGGGTGGTGAAACGCTGGCATAGGTTGCCCAGAGAGGTGGTGGATGCCCCATCCCTGGGAACGTTCAAGGCCAGGCTGGACGGGGCTCTGAGCAGCCTGATCTAGTTGAAGATGTCGCTGCTTGTTGCAGGAGGCGTAGACCAGAGGGTCTTTCAAGGTCTTTTCCAACTCAAACTCTATGATTCTATGAACTGTTCTTGCCATACTGTTTCTGCTGATGCCTTGTTTTTTTTGCAGGACTAATATCAGATCCTAAGATAATACCAGTGCCTCCCCCCTGCCTGCTTCTGCCTCCTTGGGTTCTTGAGTTTGTCTTACACAACATTTGTTTAAGGGTTTCCTCTTGGGTAAAAAAGACCTTTCACACAGTTTTGGTGGGTGCTGTGTGGACAGATACCTTTGGTGTGATGTTTGAATAGCATGGTGGAAGAAACTGGGTGGCTATAGATGGTGTGAAATAGAGACATGGGCTGTATGAAATTCAGTTGCAGACTAAGCGTATCCCACATTGCTCTTAAGCTTAAGTTTGTTGTGTCGGGCACTGCCTTTTGCTGTTAAGTGTACAGACCAACCAAGGTCTGAGCCTCTGGCCTTAACCACAATACATGTGTTAATTAAGTGTATTAACAGAGAAAGGAGGAATAGATGGAATAATAACAGATGGCTGCTGACTATGACTGTATTTGTAGTTTTTTTCTTTCTTTTGTTGTCAGTAACATCCTTTTTTTTCTTTTTCTGCTTTGACAGGTTCTGTTTATTTATATTCAGGTGAGTGATGTCTTTGTAATCTGCCTGTTTTTGTGATCATGAGAAGAAATGAGAGGGACCCTGATTCCACGCCATGCAATGGGGATTTCATTGCTAACTTCCATAGGCATGAACCGTGCATCCCTCGAAGCAGTGTCTATCTAAATGTTGATTAAACTGGGGGTTAGGATTAGGAAGGGTAGGTAGGGCAGGTCACATTTACAATCCTGATAACAGACATCGTAGACATTGCTTTCAAGGAATGAAATCAGTGTTTTTAAGTGGCTTTCTATTGATAATTTCTCTACGAGAAAGCTTTCTGTTTGTCCTGAAGATTACTTTCTTTTGGGTGGAAGGTGTGCAGAGATTCTAGAACAGGTCTGAGTCCTACCCTGGTGTCGTTTTCACATCCCATTAATCTGGTAACTCTGTTTTTGTTCTTTGCTCCTGGCTTGCAGTCCCAGCTGATGCCTCAAACCCAGACAGTGTTGTAGTGTCAGTGTTAAACATCAGTGCTACGTTAGGGTCACAGGCTGTTCTGCCCTGCAAGAGTTACCGCATGGTGTGGACCCAGGATCGCCTGAATGACCGCCAGCGCGTAGTCCACTGGGATGTGTACAGCAACTATTATGGAGATAACAAGATGGAGAGGCTCTGTGACATGTACTCAGCTGGAGATCAGCGTGTATACAGCTCCTACAACCAAGGGAGGATATTCATGCCCCAGAATGCATTTACAGATGGCAACTTCTCCTTGGTGATCAAAGGTACTAAACAGCATCTTTTCTCCCTATGCTGTCCGCAGAATGGAGGGTTCGTGACTAAACTGGCTTTCTGTTTTTCAGTAAAAATGGCTATTTTACGGAGCGTTTTCTATAAATAAATACATATATATCAGTTTAATGAGTTTCTCTGAAGCACTGGCAATAGTGTTTTATTTCCCTTCAAAACAGTCCCATTTTAAAAGAGAAGTGGTAACAACTCATTGCCTTGAGCTTCTTGTGGACCTTTGACTGTATTTCAGTTCCTGAACTCTAAACCCAAGATTGCCATCCTTCCTGTGCCTGCTCTTGGCTAAACTTAAATCAGCTTTCTTTTTCCATCTGTTAATACAAATACATTCCACACAAGAGCAAATAGACTGAACAAATTGTTACATAAGGTGAGATGATTCTTCTCTGTTTAGCCCACCTTGGTGATATGGATGGGTTAGAACTAAGTTATAGAAAGGCCCTTTTGCATCTGTACAAGCATTCGGGAAGCTGTATAAATGACAAGAGTAGTTATTGTCTGAATATAAAACATTCAACTTCCTTTCTCTTCCCTGTTGTACTAGATGTTGCAGAGAGTGATGAAGGCACATATTCTTGTAATCTTCACCATCACTACTGCCACTTGTATGAAACTGTGAAAATCCAACTAGCTATCACCAAGAAAGGTAGGTGTGGTGGACAGCTTGGGTTCCTTTCCTTTCTGCCAGGACTTTGTTGAATTCACAGTGGGGCTTGTGAGCTGATCACGGTAGGCCTTGCGTGCTGCTAGTGTCAGAGAAGAGCAGTGTGGATGCAGCGTTTTGCCTGTGCTGTCTCAATTCCAGGTTCAGGGCACAGATCCTGTAGGCGGCTTGGAAAGCATCAGGAGAGAGTGGTGCTCACTGTGCTGTTTGCTGTCAGATTCCCTGAGTTTCAGAAATTGTATTCCATGTTAAGTTAAATGTTTGCTCTGGGCAGCCCAGTTAGCAAACTATCCTGTTAGTGCTCCAGCCGTAGAACATCCCTAGTAGCATTCCATCATCAGTCAGGTTACCTGCAAAGATCTGCCGTGTACATCAGTTGGTGAGCTTACCTGCGAAAGCCTGTAGTTTAAAAGCTTCCTCAAGTTACTACACCTTAACTCCAGCTCTGAAAGCAAGGTTCTGAGGGCTGTTGGCAACTGCAGCATGTGCCACCCATGGCACACATCCATCGCTACCGTTCATTTAAACTGACCTTTGTATAATGCACAAGTGAAGGTACTGGGGCTGATAGTGCTGGGAGGTTGTTGAAGGGCCAGTGGGGTGGTAGAGAAGAGCATCTCCTGCTGCTGTTCTCATAGCTTGTATGCAATAAACACCCAGGCAGGCCTGTGAACCCCCGTCTGCTCATCTGTGTTTTGGTTCTTCTGTTCATCCTTTTCAAGAACAAAATACAAAACAGTGCTGCTTGAACTCCTCTAGTAATTAGGGCATTTGTGGGTAGAAAAGTATTTCCTGCCTGGAGAATTGGGATACAGCATATTGAAGATGAAATCTGTTATTCTCGTTCCATTCTTAGTCTGTAGAAAGAGTATACTTCCTGCTTTCTGAAGCAAGAGATTAACTCTCAGTTATAAGGGGAAGAAAGTGGTCTTGCTTAATGCGCTGACCTGGGATGTAGAAGATAAAGCTGCGTTTCTTTATTAACTGCTGAACTAAGTGTAAGCAGGACACGCTGCCCCTGTGACACTTCAATATCTTTGGAGGGGATGTGTTATAGGATTGCAGGATCTGAGAGCAATCTTAGGTGTGCCTGGGCATCCTTAAGAATAGGACAAGTGTGTAAAGGTGCACATACCAAGGTTGTACAACTTGTGTTGTTTCCACAGCTGAGGATGCAAACGAGTACTGGGATGGGGAGAAGCCCGTGATTGTTGCCCTAGAAGGCAGCACAGTGATGCTCCCCTGTGTGAACCATAACCACATCTGGACTGAACGGCACAGTGAGGAGGAACAACAAGTGGTCCACTGGGACAGGCAACCCCCAGGCGTTCCTCATGACCGGGCTGACCGCCTCATTGATCTGTACGCCTCTGGTGAGCGCCGTTCTTATGGACCTCTCTTCATTCGTCAGAAGATGAACATCACTGACACAGCCTTTGCCCTGGGTGACTTTTCCCTGCGGATTTCAGAGCTGGAAAGTGCAGATGAAGGCACTTACTCCTGCCACCTGCACCATCACTACTGTGGCCTGCATGAGCGCAGGATCTACCAAGTCTTTGTGACAGAGCCAGTGAGAGAGAAGAAGGTGGTGAACCTCACAACTCACAACATTGCCCCAGCCATAGGTAAGTGGCCTCTGGAAGTGGCTCTCCTGACTGAGGAAGAGATAAGTATCTACAGCTGCACCTTTGAGCTCTAAAGAGCTCAGTAAGTCATGGGACAGGAATATGACATGTTACTCCCCATCATCACCTCAGGAGGCCTTCGTTCCAAGTGCCAAAATGTCCTTGCCTTTCCTCTCCCTCTGCAGTGCTCTGCAGAGATCACGCAGTGCCCTGAGGAGGCAGCGTGGTCAAGGCAGAGTTGTGCCCTGCAGCAGTCCCATGGACACCACTGGAGCGAGAGGTGCCATTTGGAGCAGCACTGAGGTCTCCTCTATGTTCCTCTGTTCTCACATTTGAGCCAGGGGCTATTCCTGCCCTTCGGGTTAGAAGACTAGATCAGGTCTTGCCTCCCTTGCTGCTAGTACATGGCTGTAGCGTATGGGCTTGTTTCTGAGCTGTTTCCATTGCACATTACACTGGTGTACCTGGAGCTGCGTCCCTAGCAATAGGAGTGAGGATCCTGCAGAGCTGCCTTAACGCTCTGCTGCACGAAAAGTGGAAGCATCCCACTCATCAGGGTTAATTACCCTGCTTGCAGGGCTGTAGCGATGACATGTCCAGCTTGTGTTTTCTGTGCTCCAGGGCAATTCTGCAGCCTGCTCTGCTCTGCAATGCTGACATGCCCTAAGGCAAACAAGCTGTTTTTCTAACAGGCTCCCTTTCCTCTTTGCTTTTATGGAACAGGAGAAGGTGTGGGGCTGGGGTCGATTCTGCTCTGCCTTTGCTGTTGAAATGTGCCACTGTTCTCAGCGGTAGATTGTTAAGTGTTTCTCTCCCTTTTGCAGGGAGGTTTAGGCTGTGCAAGATGCCAGACTGCGTGGAATCAAGCACTAGGAATTTTCCTCCACCCTTCAGCTTTTCTTTTTTTCTCTTAAACCAATTTTCACATTTTCCACCGCAGTGAGCTATCGTCTGACAGCCTGTCCAAACTCAGAACCATCAGGCTTAGTTCAGGCAGAAAAATAAAATAAAAATCCCAAGTTTGATATTTTTTTAATTTTTGGGGGGTTAGTTCTGTGTCAACATTCTGAAATACTCATTGTGGCTTGATATTTATTGGCTGCTTAATACAGAATTTTGACGTGCTTCGTACATTTTTAAATAGGTCTATTCTTCCCTAGCAATTCGCTTTTTCAAGTCACAGAAACCTAAACCTTTCCCCTGGGACTAAGGTTGGTGTCCAGAAGATGGAGGCAGTACTGAAGAGCGGTGGCTGTTGGGGCTGAGCTGCCGTGGAGGCCAGGACACACAAAGACCAGTCTCCCTGCCTGCAGCCCTTTTGCTGCCCTTGAGCCCTATCCAGCTCACATGGTGCAGAGTTTTCAGAGCTTTGTGCATTTTCAGAGTTGCCCACCCAGGAATTTCTTCCTCTTTTTCCTACCTGTTGTCCTGCTTGTCACTGAATAGTTACCTACCTGCTCAGAAGTTGGGCAGAACCTACAAATTAATTTAACCCGCCAGGGCTGTCTTAGCTCGGCAGTAGTGCCCTCAGTGCTGGAGGAACTTCCCTTCCCGAGAAAAGTCATTTCCACTGTCAAAAAGAACAGCCTTGGAAGAGCTTTGTCCCTTATGGGCAGTGAACGCTCAGCTGGTCCAAAAGCACCATGCACAAAAATGTGCTGAGTCGATGGGAATGTGATAGAAATGGAGACATCTGGAGGGGCTTTTTCAAACCCACCCCTGCTGAGGATCCTGCTGGGATGCAGGCACCCTAGCTGTGTATAGCAGGAGAGGCAGAGATGCTGCCCCATTCCGTGAAAAACTGTGTAGAACTCATTCTGAAGATATAACAGAAAAATAAAACGTCAGAAGATAATAAAAGGAAAACAATCAGCTTTTTCAGCAAGCAGCTATAGTTTCTGGCAGAGCTCCAAGGCCCGGAGCCATTTCCAGACAGGAAATTTCATCCTGTTTTGAATATAAGCATAAGCTCAATTCCGCTCTCGGTCTCAGCAGTATAAATACGGCGTATGTCTAATAATTCAGTGCATTTTTACTGCGTGCTTGCTTTGGAGCAAGTGATTGAAGAATGGCATCTCGTGCTTATTGCTAAACTATTCTCAGTCCTTTGCTAGCCTTGAAAAGAAAACGGGCCGTGGTAGCCAGCATTTGGGAGCTTTCCTGGTGGAGAGCTCTCCCTTTTTCCCAGCAGAAGAATCTGACCCGTGACACTTCAGTGAAGGAATGTAAAGGCGCCGCTGTTCGTTTTTTTTGTTTTTTGTTTTTTTTTTTTTTTCCCCCTCCCACCATTAGAGCTTGTTTCCCAGTAGTTAAACCAGATCACGTGAGTGAACTGGAGGCAGATGGGCATGCTGTGTCGAGATGTACCGAAAGCTCAGATCTTGGTGGCAGAATAAAACCTTTGTCACCTCAGCTTAAATCCTGACACAATGCTAGGATGAGGAGGAAGGTCTGTGTTACCTTGGTGTGATACTGTGCTAGGCGCTGACAGTTCATCTGCTGGGTGCACTGAGTCAGCCGTTACTCTGCGCCTGTTTCCCCAGTTACAAGATGGGATCTATTCCACTGCCTGCCTGGGGATGCACTTCGAAGTCCAGCAGTAATGCTTTGTCAAAAGATTAATACAAGTATCTTTAGTATTACTTGATTAAGCCACGAGGCCCAAAGTTAATGAGTTTGTTGTTACAGTGACCTCTCCATGTTGACTAAAGTTTAACTCGGCTCCTGCCCTATCTTGCAGTATTGTGGGAGAGCAAAAAGCCAGGAATAGAATGCATTTATGTTTGCTGACTTCTAGCTCAACAGCTGGTCCAGCGGCTACCATCTCATTACGGCAGCTGCTGAAGAAGCCTTTCACCATCCAGAGATCCGTTAAAGTAGAACCGTCACGTATACTGTTTGCAGCTTTGCAAGTGGTTTTTTGGTTTGGTATTTTTTAGCTTAGCAGTGGTGAAAAACACATGCTGGGTTTCAGCACTACAGCCAGCAAGCACAGGGCATCTAGCAAGGCCAGTGGGAAGCGGAATGTTGCTGGAGTGGCAGGCTGGGCTACCAGAACAGAGCCTGTGCTAAAAACCTCTCCGTTTTCTAGGACTGTTGTTAGCATTAGCAAACAATCATCCCTGGTTTTGAAGTGTTTATTTCAATTCACTATCGTTTTGCTTGACTTTATTGTTGGCGGGTTGGTGTTTTTAAATGCTGGAAACAAACTGCCTGTCAAACTGGAACCAGTCACTACGCCAGCAGCTCAGAAAATGTCAGCATTTCTCACATTAGAATGTATCTGTTCAATGGCACTGTGGCTTTTGGGGTATTTCCCCCCTTATTCCCTCTGGCTAATTTACGGGGTTAAACTCCCAAGAGAATGGTGGGTCTTGCTGGGTGCTCTGTGGATGTTCCCTGGCAGGGGGAGGGGGTGTCCCTTTCAGTCTGTTTTGAAGAAAAAAGCCTCTCCCAGCACAGTGTGTTTTATGGGTTTGCTGTCTGTGCCTGGGCAGGGTTTGGCCATTCCACTGACTATTGCAAGCAGAGAAGTCGCTTCCTCTCTATATGTGTAAAACATTGACCTATTTATTTGAGATCTACAAAAACGTTCCACGTAAAAGTTTTGAGTTACCCTTCCCTGTGCTATGGAACTGAAATGCTGCTGCACCCACAAATGGAATGGAATGGAATCTTGGCTTTTCTTTGTGGGTTTTTATTTTATTTATTTTATCGATTTTTATTTTATTTCAAAGGAAACTCATTCTTTGGCATTGAAAGTTCCTCCCACTCTGTAAATTATAACCCTTGGCAGGGAGGGGCTGCTTCATACTTCAGCTGTCTGGAGCCAAAGCACCGTGGTGTGTGTGTGTGTTGTAAGGGCCCCAGAGGAGGGCTGTGTTACCCTGCAGAAAGACCTGGGGCTCTCTAGCGTGGCTTCTTCTGGCCTTGCCCTCTGCAGTAAACGAGAACGCACTGATAACCGGGCAGCAGGAAAGGGCTGTGCAGCAGTCACTGTTAATAATTCATGCTCCTGGGAAGTGTAATGGTCTTGTGAAGACTGCAGGCATCTTCCATCTGACAAAGGTGCAGTATGTTGTAAATTGGGCAGCTGTTTGCCCTTTACTTCCTGCAGTTCAGAGGAGTTTCTCACTGAACATGCTTTGCTTTGGATGCCAATTACAATTATCACCCTGTTTTCCTTTGCTATCAGATCCAAGTGTTGTCAGGGGCCACAACGTAATAAATGTCATCATCCCTGAGAGTCGGATGCACTTCTTCCAGCAGCTGGGCTACATCCTGGCCACTCTGCTGCTCTTCATTGTCCTCCTCATCATTGTTATCCTCGTCACCCGCAAGCGTCGGCAGAGAGGTAAGCGCTGGACAAGACCAGCCCTGTGGTGCTTATATCTCATGACAGCAGAGACGTAGATATAGATACTATATCTGTGTATAGAAATAGGTACTGCAGTGCATAATGCTGAAGGCAGCTATCCTCTTCAGGAAAACCAGCAAACAGTGGGGAGTCTTTGCAGGTGCTGATGCCAAGGGAGATTCAATAGTGTGGTGTAAAAATTTCCAGGCCATGATTTGCTGAGTTGCTGTGCTGTAAGGGAGAAGAAAATCAGAACTGTTGGATAGTTGCTCTTTACAAGTGGCATTTATTTAGAGCAGAAGGCCCTCGTGCATCCCTTAGGAACTAAGATGTCTAAACTCCTTGCTGGACTCCCTGCGCTGAGTGACTCTCCATGTATAATTAGGTAAATGGACACTGAGATCTTTTGGTGACTTCCACACAAATAGTTCTGGATGCCACACCAAAAGCGAATACCAGGGAATGTCTGCCTTCTGGTGTGTTTTTGCAGGACCACATTCATCCTTATTTATGTGTCAGGGGATCAGCAATAACACAAAATGTTATTGAGTGGAGTTACTCTGCAGTCACAGAGGGGACAGACAGAAAATCATCACTTCTTGCAGGGTGGGGTGAGGCAGGAGCGTAGTTAGGTACCAGGCATGTGGGCGGCTGATGAAAACCAGTATCTGTAGCATGTGATGGATGCAGGCCTAAGCAACGAGTTGGGGATGGGCGAGTGCAGCACCAGAACACGAGAGATGACAGGTGTGGTTGATATTTTTGTAATAAATGGGGGGTGGAAAGAAATTAAATACAGCGATGGCTACGGTTTCTCCTGGCTGGTCATGCATAGATCTGGGAAGACCACTAGAAAGCTGGTGAGTAAAGGAGAGGGAAGCTCCCTGTGGCAGTGGGACACACCTGAGTTGTTGTGTGTTGGAGGGCTTGTGAAGGTGACCATCGTAAGGGTCACAAATAAAGAGCAGTGTGATTAAGTACCAGGTGTTACTGTTATCACTGTTCCCTGGGGAGGGTGGGTTGGACTGGATGTGACTGCTTATTCTGTTTCTTCTCCCTGTTTAGGTTATGAATACAATGTGAAGAAATACGGAGAGTAAGTATAATTCCAGTGTCTATTACCTAGGATGAGAATGCATAAAAATGAATTTATAGGCCTCAACCCTGAGCTGTCATTAAGAGCCTAAAACAGCTGAGGATCTGGTTAGTACGAGTACAGACACGTAAAGCATAGGCTGCTTGATAGAGTTTATTCATTGCTTTCCACCAATTATTTTGCAGTTTTACGCTCTAGTCATTATTAGTATAATTTTCCCAGGAATACACACTTGCATAATGATTGCATATCGGGGAGCAACTTCCATGCTGCCGAAGTACCAAAGGAGGGAACGGTTTGTAGGGCTGATTTGGCAATTGCATTTCCTCTTGTGGTACTTTGGGAACTGATTCACGGGTGATGTTTCTGTGAGATGTCATTAGGAGTTAGTAGTAAAGGGGTAAAGACCTAACATAAACCCTACTGTGAGATGGGGCCAAGGTTGTGTAGCTGGGTTCCTTTATCTGTTATTATATACTATTAAACTGGAAGAGATGGGGAAGTTCCAGTGCAGGTTGGCTCCCCATTGTTTGAAGGTCTGGACAAACACAAGGGGACAAAAGAGCCAGCTAGCCAGAGATCTCAAGGTATTAATAGAAAAGCTAACTAGAGAGAGGACAACCAGAATCACTAGTAAGCAGTAAGACCTTCTGAAATCTGTTTGATATCTTAGGAGCAAAGACAGGAAAAGTACCCATGTACAGTGGCTGCCAGTGCTCTTACCTAACTGGCATGCTTTCTCCAGGGAAGCCTTGTAGAAACTGGAAAAAAAATCTCTAAGGGTTGATGTGAAAATCACCAGTATTTAATAGAGAATGAAATCTTCTATGGATTTTTTCAACTTTTCTCCAGATAAGTGGCAAATAAAGACTGTAAATTAAATTCTGTAAAGTAGCATTAGAAAAGCAATTGTGAAAAAGGCTGGAAAGAACCAGTTACTAAAAGATGTGACAATACCATTTTTTGCTGTTATTTTTTTTTCAGGAAGGATGTAAATCTTAAAGAATTTACAGTCGACACAACAGATCTGACTCAGTACAAAAGTGAAGACATCAGGCTGGGTATGCATCAGCTAGCAACCCTTCTCCAAACCAGGTCAAAACTCGTCATAACCGAGGATTTTCTAATGGCATTTAGATGCCATTTTGAAGTGACTTAACCTCCTGATTTTAAATGGCAGTTTTGAGAAGCTCATCAACCTACAAGTCAGTGCAAGCAGGGACACTGCAGCTGGAGAGGGCAGGCTTGACTTTTGAGTTTAACCAGAAGCTGATGGGTGAGGCTGGTCAGTAACAAGGCACAGCTTCTTTTGTTTCACCTGCACTTTTTGGGGTTGTCTGACATGCACCTGAAAGCCAAATTCGAGTGAGTGCAAAACATTGGGGAATGAGATTAAGACAGCGTCTAGGGAAGAGGATTCCTCAAACTGAAGCAGTTTGTGTAGGGAAGAGGATCAGCAAGGCAGGTCTCTAGAATCTCCTGTCCAAGAAACTAAAGGCATTTGTCAATGTGAATATCATCATTCTACAGTAAATAAAAAATAGCTCAAAGCGAGTTCTCTGGAGAAAAAAAATTAGATCAACAGTCTTCAGTACTAGCTACTGACCTCATCATCACTCTTGAAAGTGGGGATGAACTGTAGCTGACTGCAGTGGGGAAAAAGAGATGTCATGCGTTAGGTTAGCCTCCTGCTGAAGCCGGTTTGGTTTAAATTTGTACAATTTCATCCTCCCTGGATGTCAAATCACTTCGTGACCAGTTGGGCCTTCTCTGAAGATCTGTGGTAGCGATTAGGACAAATAAACTTGGGGAACGTGGTAGGAAGAAAATTTGCAACAAAGGTCTTAGAAAATACAACCCCCCCTGGAACTCATGGTAACATGAAACATAATGAAAAGTGGAGAAGGAAGCTAATCTCACTGGTGATCTGTGAAAGTGTTTTTCCTGGGATATGTAGGACTGACTTGGGGGACTCACAGCGCTCCTGAAGATAGATGCTGCTTCTTATTAGGGCTTGAAGGTGCAGCCTTGAATTTATTGTGTCAGCAATTGATCAGGGGTGTCTTCTTGCTTGGACTTGGAGTGGATTGTCTGTAAAGCAGAGTTGATCCTCTTGTCAGCACTGCCCTGATTCCTAAAGAGTTGCCATGATGCAGTTTGTACCTGCTGCAGCTTGCCCTATGTCAGTGAGCATGTTGATAAACCAGGGAACAACTGAGGCTGTCCCTCTTTTTTCCCCTCTGCCCACCCCCAGTAAAGGTACAACCTTTAAGGCTGATGAACTTTAGGTCCCCAAGCTGCAGCATTGCCCCAGTAAAGGGCCCCAGTAAACAAGAGGCGGATACAAAATCTGAAGTAAAGACAAAGGAATTGCAGAGAGTGGGTTGTAAACCAGGACAGCAGCAAGTACAAATTCTCTGTGTGCCTCAGGAGAGCTCCCCTGTGAGCAAATTCTTGGAATAACTGCATCAGTCACCTTCAGGTGAGCTTCACATAGATAATCCAGAGCTTTCTGTTACATGCTGGAAGAATCTGTGGTGCCTGTGAGAAGCAGGAGACTGAAGTATGCAGAACTGGTTAGTGCCAGGGGCAAAAGTGAAGTCATAGCAGCTTTCCTTTTCCTGCTGAGCGGCTGAGTAACAACGTGAGTTGCTCCTAGAGATCTGGAGATGGCAGGCCTAGAGTACTTCAGGGAAGGACCGATCACGTCCACCTTGCCTGTAAAGCTTTGCTGTCTTTTCATGTTCTAATGCCTATCTGAATTACACTCCTCCCTTCCACAGATTACAAAAACAACATCCTGAAGGAGAAGGCTGAGCAAGCCAGAAGCTTCCCAGCAAAGAACATTGATTTAGACAAAGGTAATAATGACTTGCTTCACCCTAATTGGTAGGAGCCTTCTGATGGGTTGAAGGAGGGAGGAGGGAAGAGCACAGTTTAGCAGTGAGCTGACCAAGCCACAGCCAAATGAGGAATGATAAACATCATGACAAATGACTGCAGGAATGAGAAGCTAGTTCCCTTCCTATCCTTTCATCATGGAGCCACAAGATGCAAGTAGTGATTAGGCTTTTAAAAACTTTTGGCATGGCACAAATAGAATTCTTCTTTATTGGAAAAGAATGCCTCGCAGGGCTGGGATAGTGCATTCTGTGCTGTAACCTCAAAGGGAGATGTATCTCAAAAATGTCCTGGCATGGTGTTTGAGAAGAAAACACTGTGCAGAAGAGAGTGTTTTGAGTTGAATTAATTTATAGGTAACGGGTAGTCACTTACTTCATCCAACAAAAGCAAGCAACTCTCCCTCCCTAGTGGCTGAATCTCCTTTCTATTATCCAGTATTAATCCAGAGTATTATGCCTCAGTTTGTAGAGTCACACTTATGTCAAGCAGTGTCTGTGAAAAGTTGTTAGGTTCCATGACTCCTTTCATACAAATTTACAGTATAATAAATGTGACTGAAATGACATCAAGAAGGGACTGGTCTGGAGAGTCTGTGAGTTGCCTTAAACCTGCTGTTCTTGATGGAGTTCTCATGATATTTTTGCCTACGTTCTGCAGAGATGATCTGTGCAATAATTTATACACAGTACCTCTCACTGTGGGCTTTATAGGGGGGATGTTTGGGACATGGTTGATAGCAAATACTTGTCACTGTGTAGCTAAGTCCATATTACAGTGCGCTGCTTTGGATGGTTTGAAATCTTTCTTCAGGTACTGACCTCCATTTCAATTTGCTTGCAGATTTCAGGAAGGAATATTGTAAATGAAGACATTCCCAAGCTGCTGGCTGGACCAGAAGCATCAATCAAAGATAAATAAATGGAAGAGAGATGCCTTTTCTTAATATCGTGTCCCTCCAGTTACCATAGATTTTTTTTCCACATAGACTTTCTCCCCACTAAGCACAAGGGTATTGGCAAATGCTTCTTGAACGAGTTAGTCTGTCTTGTGCACACTTATGATGGGTTTGGGTTGCCTTTTCTTCTTCTGTTCTCCTCATCCTCCATTTTCCTTCTCTTTCTTGGTATTATTGTTGGGTTTATGCATCAATGATTTTTATGAGCTGAATCAGCAGACCTTTTGCTTTGATGTTACTGCTTTAAATAAACCAACTTGCATCACTAATCTTGAGCCATCGTTATATCAGGCATTTTTCCATATAGTGTATTCATCAGAAAAACAACAGTAAAGCCTGATTGTGATCTCTCATAGGCTGGCATAGATCAGTGTCACATAGCACTTTACGTATTCCAGCTGAAGTACAAAGAGTACGCCCCTTCACAAATGACAATGTAAATACCTCATTTGGTGAATCGGGACATGTCAATATCCTCATTTTATAGGGGAAAGGGAGGCATCCAAAAGACCAAGGGTAGGGTTGGGATCAGCTCCAAAGAGCTCTGGAAGCCTAACTCTGTGTTTCTCACTCTAAGCTTGTTTGTTGATCTGTTTGTGTTTCAGTGCAGACCAAATCAAATTTGGCATGAGCAGACACTTTCAGCTGAAGCTGATGGAGTTACAGTGCTCTTATACCAGTCTCAGTTAGATCAGAACCAGAATTATTATGGAGAGGGCTAAACTCCTGTGTGGGATCTGGAAGGTGTTTCTCCTGCAGTCCTTGGGTGGATCCGGGTCACACAGAGCTTGTGTGCACATCAGAACCAAGGTATGATTACAGCACAGGTAGACAGATTGTTGAAAGGAGTAGCTTCTCATGAGCAGACCATGAGGACCAAGAGTAAGAACACGCTCCACTAAATGGCCTGTTAGGAATTTTCATGGGCCAGGGTCTCGGAAGGGGAGTTTAGGAGGGAGATGAGTCCATTCTTGTGGATTTTTTTTGCAGGAGCTCAGGGATACCTGAGATAATGGGGCTTTGGGCTGAAGGAACGTTCTACATATTAATAGTATGTCAGGTGGGGATGTAAAAGAATTGGAAGTCAGTAACTCAGTGTTGTAATCCAAGCAAGTTAAAGAATCAGGAAAGCTGGAGAATGTCAACAGTTCCACACAGCCTCTCTGACTGCTCAGGATATTCTGTGGCATCATTCCCAAACCAAGTACACCGATTGTCTTTGGGGCACAGAAGCAAAGGTCTTTCCTGCTGTTGTGATTGTGATGGCAGTGGCTTGTGTTCCTGTGTAAGGGTGGAGATGGCCAAGGGTTCCCAGCCTCCTCTTTGGTGGTCTGAAGAGGATGGCAGAGGGAGGGATTGCACGTGGGCTTGGTGACTGGGTGGAGCTGGGTTAGGGTCTCCAGGATGCTGTGGGTGGTGGAAGTGTGAAGAGGACCTTGTGTGGAACTACCGTGAGGGTGATGGTTTGGTTTCAGTCTTGAAGTAGTGCTCTGCTTGCAACTGGTATCTCAGTGTGGATTTCTTTCTGGGGATGGAGAATTCTGAGGTCTTTGCAGGTGCTGAAGTAGCTGTGGTCCAAAGAAAGCATCTCAGTCTACCAGCTGAACAGTTGGGAATGCGACCTGCTGCCTGGTATGGTACGTGCCTTGGCTGTTGTTTTAGCCACCCTTGCTATTTCTCTCACATCACTGCCGTCTAACAGAGGCACGAGTCTGGTCAAACTGGAAAGAGTGGTTGTCACAGCTGGGTGAAGCTGCCCGCTGCAGGAACACATGTACTGTGAGGGTGTGGTGCTGTTTTGAGAGCTCCCCATAATGTAGGAACCAATGTCAAGTCCCATAGCCAACCCTTCCCACCCCTGCCAACGTGGGTGTCTCGTCTTTCTGACGCCAATGTTCTTGGACACCTCAATCCCATTTCAGACCCCCTCTCCCTCCTCCCGCCGCCACCACTGATGGCTGCTGGTGTGTGAGGGGGCTCAGTAAGGCTCGGAGCAGCTCAGAGGCATGCTGTGCTGGGGGTGATGGCTGCCAAGTTGTAGCTACTTACACGGGAGCGGAGCTCAGCTCCGTAGCTCTGCCAGAAGCGTGGTGGGTGAGACCTCCTGCGTACCAGAAGGAACTGTGTTGGCTCTTCAGAAGCTAGGATGTCAGTACTTCGATGCATAGTTTTTATAGGAATGGTAAATGGACCGTGTCAAGTTTTATAGGTATTAATACTTCTCTCTGTTACTGAGGACTGGGTTAAAGAGTAAATATTTTGGGGACCCTTATTTTTAATGCCTTCAAATATTACAAGTATTAAAAGAATGTAACAGTAGAGGTGGAGGCGAGCCTTCATAAGCTACAGCTGGGCAGATCCTTTATTTTTTAGTTTGCTTAGCCCTTCCACTGCTCTCTGGACAGTTTCTGTGATTCGTGGTTAATGGCCTTTATTTTCACTTAAGAGTCACCCCTACAAAAGCACTCGGCCTGGGCAGACCCGTGACGGGTGGAGAGGAGGGTCTGGGGCTGGGCTGGGGGCTCTCTTTGCTTGCCCTTCCCCCAGAGCAGGCTGCCTTTGGCTGGACCTGATTGAAACCAAAGCCGCATTCCTGCAGGTGCATAAGGCTGCGCTGGTTATTCCATCAGGGTGGCACAGTCTCAAGCAATTGTCATTAATGTCTTTCTCCCTCCCTTTCATGTCTGTGAGTCAAAGGTTGGAGATCTTTACTTGCCAGTTCGAATTGCTCCGCACAGCTCATACAGACACCAGCTCAAAGTGGGGTTACTCATAAACTCCAGAGGCATTTAAATATTTTATTTGACTTCTAGGCTGCAAAATAGCTTAAGGGAAAAAAAATTAATATGTTCTTTGAAACAAGGACTAGGAAGAACTTTACGAGTTCCTCATTTTTGCTTTGATCACTAGTTTGAATTTGGGTAATGGTCAGACACGCCAGGATAAGCCTGGGCTGATCAAGATAGGAGCCCAAGTTGAGATTCTGGCCCCCTTTTTTTTTTTTTTCAGGAGTGGCATACGTTGTGTGATGGGACTGATGATCAGAACAGTGGTTTTCAAAAGCAGCATGCCACATCCAGTATGTAATTTAGTATGTTAAAATTCTGGTTGAAAGAGATCCAGGCAAGACTGCTGGGTAACCAGTTGTGTTGCAAACTGTTGGGAAAAAAAGAGAGAAAGAAAACTGAATGCTAAACTGAAGAGTTTTGTTTGTTTATTTCTTAACACGGAGGAATTTTTAAAGGCTGTTTGGCCTTAAATACTTGTGAAAAGCCTTTTAGGTCTTTCACATGTGCACTTGTATTCTGGCAGTCTTTGGCATTGGCATGAAGTCTACGTAGCTGATCCTGCAAATGAAATTTAGAAGGCTTGACTCGCGATTATCCACTAGGCTTAGGGGCAGGACCACTGTTTTTGGTTCCTACTTTGCCTTAGACTCCGTGCAATTCTAGACAGGTTGGCTTTCTCTCTCTCTCTCATCTCAGCCTTTCTTGCCCTTATACGGCACAGTAACTTGCCTCTCGTGGAGAAGCAATTTGTTGAGGTGTGTAGCACTTGGGTAAACGTGCTTCACCTGAGTTATTCAGAGTAATGTTCTCACTGTACTAATGGCATGCTGCATCTTGATTGATTTCTTTACCTGTCACTTGGCAGGCTCTTGGCAGACTTTGCCTCGTTATAGTCTCCTTGGTTTCCCGAGACATGCATTTTATGTTCAGTTAGTTAAAATAGTAATAACCCCTAGTATTTTTATACCAATTACTTCTCAGTGAGTACTGTAGCTCAGTGAGGGCAGAGAAATGGAAGTCTCTTTTAGGGTGATGTATGGACTGCAAGCCCTTGTTGTGGAACAAGAAAAGGGACCTTGAAAGGTGTTAAAACTGAGACTAGAACAAGAGCCCCTTCTTTTCAGCTCTGTGCATGCTCTGCTTCCTCTCAAGACAGAGAGGAGGGCTTGTTCCGTAACACTTTTTTCTTTGTTGTAACAGAATTAATTTTCATTACTGTTGTCACTTTTACCATTTATCGTTGTTCTGTAACTCTCCTAACATTTAAGAAATAAAGGAGAATATAATGGAGTTTCAAGTTAAGGTTGATTTTATTTCTTGCTCTTTGGAGATGCTATCTAAGCCATTAGCCAGCATTAGCTAATTCTTCCCAATAGCTGTGCAGTATATTTCATCTTGGAGCATCCCAAAGTGCTTGACAAAGTGCAGAGCGGATGCAATAAGTTATTCCAGTGATTTCAATGTGGTTTCCACATGGGACATCATCATTTGACTTGGTCATGGGGCCCGCAGACGGATTTTAGCTTTTCAGAAGTGTTGTATACTGAACAGATCTGCAGCTGTAGATGGTATGTTCAAAACATCTATCAGAACTGAAGGCTGGCAGCTCCTTCATAGTACATAATTCGGCAGGGCCAGAAGGGAAGATAACATATCCTGCTGGAATAGTTAGCTGCACAGTTTTATACTTCGCTTCCAGCCCAAATTCCTCTTTTCCTTGCAGAACTAACACCTTGCAAAGTTCTTGCTGCACATTCTGCTCTTGGAGGGCTTCCACCCACTGAGTAGTATCCCAGCTGGCATGACAGAGTTCTTCCAGGGACACTGATGGAAACAGCTTGTATTGCTGCATGGATGGACAGTGCAGGTGCAAGAATTTGAAGGATCAAAGCAGGATACGAAGCTAAAAAGTGGCAAAGAAGTGCATTTAGCAAACTAAGATTATGGACCGGCTTGTCTACCTCTGGTGGAAGTATTATCTTTTCTCTCACCTGGTTGGAAATCATACTACAGCCAGTCTCCTGCCATTTCATACCACATCTTCACTAGGGTGGATTGCCCAGTGATGGCTGCTTGTGTCTTCTCAGATAACTGGGGAGGGTGTGGGGGTGTGTGGGTGTAGGTGTGTGTGTAAACCCTAGGTTAAAAGGGTTGGGAGCTGAAGACAGTGAGAAGGAGGTGGGGAGTAGTTCCTTCTCTCTGGCCTCTGCTGTCGCTGAGAACGAGTGATCAGAAAATTAATTCTGTTACAACAAAGAAAAAAGTTGAGCAGGTAGAGCCAGGGGCCATGTACGACAAAGATATCCTGTGAAGTACCCATTCTGGTACTGTTGTGGGACTTTCCTGGTCAGCCCCTGCTACAATCTGTAGGTGAGATTCTTCATGGTGAGGGGAAGCCAAATGAGACCTCCTGAAAAAAAGATACTTTGGGCAAAGTGAGGTCATCCTGGAGCTGATGCCAGCCCCACTGGGAACATCTGACTCAACAGCATTTTCCTAAGATTTAAACTTACCTTTTTTTTTTTTTTTTCCCTCCTCTTAAATGCCACAGGCAAACTAGAGCACCATGCTGTAAATAAAACAGTATTCAAATTATACTGTTGATGTTGGGAGCTAGAGATGCTACCATTTTAGTGGACAGAGCTGACTGACACATGCTGGATTGGATTTCTGTATCTGTTCTTCGTTGGGGGAATATGGAGCTTGAGTGGAGTTTTTTGGGGGGCTTCAAAAATACAAATGCAGTGTTTGCAGGCCTGTTTATTTGTACTTGCCTGACACTGTGCATGTACAAATCGCCTGGTTCCCTCTTGAACCCAGTGTGGCACTTTTTTTTTCTTTTTTCTAAACATGGGGGAGCCTGCAAAAAAAGGGTAGCTGCAATTACACAATTATCTTGAAGAGTGAGGTCTTACTGCATAGTGTCATTAATGCTTTGAGCCCTGTTCTTTTCTGCTGGTACATGGGGTTTCTGCAGACTCCAGCCCAGGCACTGCTGGTTATTTGTTGCTGGGGCATCTTGCTACTTTTCTCTGTCTCTGTAGGCAGTGGGTCTGATTTTCCAGGAAAGCAGCTGGGAACAAAAAAAAACCAACTAATTGAGCAACCACGGGGCCTGCTTTGCAGACCACTTAAATATTTTCATTGTCTTTGACTTGTCTGAAATGAAGTCCAGATTATCCCCGTTCTCCTGCCTCCGGTGAGGAGAGTCTTGCCCATGGAGAGGGACTTGTTAGTCATTACCAGAACAAATTTCTGAGGGGAAGAAGAAACACCAGGGAACAGAGAGAAGTAGGATAATGATCCAAATAGACATTTGTAAGCAAAAAGCCTCCACTGTTTCCTAGAGGCCAAGTTTCTAAACGTGTATGTGGCTCTGTAGATCAGCTGCTCTGAAGACAGTTGCTGCAGGGACGTTTTTCAAGTGTGGCTCTCCCCTTTTAAAAAAGTGCTGCAGCTGCTTACGAAGAGGTAGGAGAACCACTAAATGGCTGAGGAAAGAAAATAGATTGAGTCAGGATGAGTATGAGCTGGGATCAACATTAAACTCATTGATGAGGTGCGCATCGTGTGCAAGTGTTTGCAAATGCTTGAGACTGCCAAAAGTACGTGTGCACTAGTGACTGGTTCTCCATGACTGGCACTAAGAAGGCTCCAGAAAAAAGTGTGGGAGTGCTGAGTTTTCGTAGCTGGAGTACTGATGTTCTAACCCACGGTGCTTTGTGCATGTGATTCAGCAGCAAGGAAGGGCTTGCCTGGAAGGCATCACTTCTTGCTTTCAGTCAGAGCTTTTTGCCCAGACACCAGAGCATCTCATGCAAATTTCCCTCTGAAGACCCATCTACCACAAGCACATGATGGAGATAAAGGTACTTCCATCCAAACCAGCTTGATGTCACTCAGTGATTCGAAGTGCTCAACCTGTTGCCTTTTGCAATAACATTTCACATCTTTCCAGACTCATCTCCACTGTTTTGGCTGTTGTTTTAAAGTACCGTTGAGTTCTGAGACAGAAGTTAGCAGCATTTCTGTAGCAGGGGTAGGGAGGTTGATGCCATTCCATATGAGTGGTTTTCACTTGAGGTTTGCTGTCGCTGGGAGACCTTGAAAAGACAGGAACATAGTTTGTTCAGTGTGATAATTCTTCCAGCAGTCCAGGATCACACCGTAACAGAACTGACTTTCTGTAGCAGTAACTGAACAATCATCAATTGACTCAAGTTAGATGAAAAAGTGACTGAAACAGGAATGAAGAGTATCTCCTCCCATGAATCCCATATGTTGTGTGCATCTGCTGACGACGCTGGTTAATGTTTTCCATTCCATTCTTCTAATTCCTGTTTAGCAGCCCCTGTAGAGCACCAACATGAATGTTGTCCTCTTCTTTATTCCCCCTCCCGTGCAAAGTATACAGTGCTCATTCCTACAGACCAGTGGGGCAATATCCCTCCATAACACACGTTCCTCAGTTAAGAGGGTTTTTGGAAATGTCACTGAAAATACCCTCTGTCATTTCCCCCTCAGGTTTATTTGGGTTTATTTGTATTTGAATCCAGTGGCAATGAAAGCCCTGGGGAGCTTTGCCGGGGAGGCTGGAGAGCAGATGGCTGGACTGCAAAGGTTTTGCCTCCCTCTAGTGTTTTATGTCTTTATTTTCTTCTAAACCATAGGGACCAAATACTGCCATGACCTGACTGTGCCCAAGGTCTGCTGCACAGAGAGGAAGAATAAAAGGAAAAAAAACCCTTGCAGATCTTTTAGACCAGATCCATGAGTGGCGTGAACTGACTTGGGGTGCATCCTGCTGACGTGTCCCAGCTTGGGAGCCAGCCTACAGCATCTTAATTTTAAGCACATCCAAACTGTGTGGTTGCAGTTATTTATTTCTGCTTCTCTTCCTCTCTTAGGATCATTTCCATGTTTAGTTCTTATTCTGCATTGATGCTAATCTTGCCTGTGTGAATTGGCAGAACGAGATGGAATCTTTGCTCCAGAGATGAGGAGTAGCTGCATAACTTGGCTTTTTGAATGTGCTGAAAGTCTTCACATAGTGCGCCCTGTGGGAAAACTTAGGATCTCTGAAGACGAGGAATAGGTTGGCTAACAGATCCTGTGTGGTTCACTTAGACAGCAGCTTCTGATACAGCCCTTCAATGGTAAAAGTCCAAAATCAGTTTCTCCTTTTATTTTTAAACCATTTAAAATGGTCATTTTTGGAGAAAATACTTAAGCAAAGGAATATAAAGACTAAATCTACCGATGGGACTCAGTACTTTGACAACCCAGATTTTGTGTCACTGTGATTCCAGTCTGGAAGGAATCTTCCATGGCTAGTGGGTGTCATCAGTTTAGTTTCTAATACATCCACACTACTGGCCTCCTTGTAGGGTACCACTGGTCCTACAAGTGGCACGGATAGCTGGCAGTACATGATGGATGCTCGGGGCAACACTAACCACATTGATCCTGCTGTGTTACTGAAACAAATGAAAACAGAAGTCTTCATTTCCTAAGGTTGACTGCCCAAATGAAAGGACCTCATAGTCACACCTGATTTTATGAACATGAGTGGCAAAACTGCCAGCGACTGCCTCCTGAGAAAAAATCATCCTCCAAGTGAAAGATAAATTCTTGCAGGTGGATAAGAAATATCCATGAAATCTCAGAAAGGGTCCCAAGTCACAGTTTTGACACTTGGAGCTTTGGGTTTCTTTTTGTCGTATCTCTTTAAAACAAATACTTTTTTGCTAAGCATCCGGAGTGTGATGAGTGTTTCGAATTCACCAAGATAAGCAAAAGCCATCACTATAATTCAAAGGATGGCTTTTTAAAAGGGCTTGCTTGTTCTCTATGGGGTAATGAAGTGCACCGCTATTAAGAAAAGGGTAGGCAGCAGCTTTTATGCCTCAGGACACTACCTGCTTCCTGCAGGAGTCAGCAAGACTATTTGCTCTATCAGGGAGAGCACAGCACTAATAGCAAGAGATTTTATGCCTTATATTTATTTTCCACTGAAATGTTAAGCCCTGAGCTCTGCAAGAAGCAAGGTGTTAGCCCTGATGGACCAGTGGTTTGCTAAGGTGGTGTATTCTGGGTTCCTATGTCCGCTCTTTAATTGGATTAGCTTGTGGTTGGACTGTAACATGAAAGTGGGTTATCTCCTCTCTTCTATGCTTTATGGGGACACAGAAAGCTTTTTGTGAGTCATAGATCCAGTCTTACTGTGCCTATTCCAAGGTAGTCATCTGACAATTACACAACTCATTGTATTATCAGTTGTCAAAAGTAAAAGTGAAGCTAACAGAGCAAGAACAGAGCTCTTTGCAGATTTATCATTGTGTGGATACCACCTGCATCTTTGAGGAATTAAGAAGGTCATTAAGTAAAACCTGAAGTTTTTCATACTGCAAAACCAACATAAAGCTCAGTATCTCAGAAAATATAACCTGTATGAGAGTTATTTTGCTGTCCTGCCAAAGGAAGCCTTCCCCATTCTTGCTCAGGGATTCTTGTGTGTGGTGGAATTGATGGATTCAGGGCATACTCTCCATACCAAGAGTATTTGCAGGTGCTTGCAGAACTGTGGCATGTGTCTGTGCGTACACACAGGACAGAAAGCTGAATGCATAGTTCGTGGAAATCTTCAGTACTTTATGCCTTACTCTTTCAGAATTCCAAAACTAAAAGAGTGAGAAATCCCTGACCATCGGTGGCTACCATTCTTGGGAAGTACTCTTTGATGTGTACTAAGTAGGTCATTCCTGACTTAAACCAGTACCAAATAGCTAGTTAGGTGATGAAGACTAAGGCCATACCTTTGTTTTTTACCTTACCTTGCTTGATGAACATGCAAGCGTTCCAAGTTGGGCAGTGTTGAGTGGTATGAATGTCAGCAGATGAGCAAATCACTGGTGTTGGAGAGCCCCAGTGAATGTGATTTCATAATTGCTTCACTGTACCAGAAATGACAGCAGATACTTGATGATTTTGGGTTTTTTTCAATATTGTTAAATCTTGTTGAGTTGTGGGTTAACCCTGCTGTTGGTAGAGAGGTACCAGATCTGGCTCTGCCTAGGAGAATTGGGCTCTGGAAGCGGTATCTCAGCATTCACGTGGTAGGTAGTGTGCTGGTAGGATCTGGGAACTGGTAATGATTAAACTTTCAGAAAATTGAAAATAATAAATAGCAATAATGTTAACAAACCTTTTGGCAGCCTCTAATGCAGTTGGCTCCTCCGTTTCAAGCTGGTAGAAAAATCTGTCCAGTGCCGCAGGTAGTTCAGTCCCTGAGCTGGGATTTAGCCCTTCTGAGAAAGCAGCGGAATATTCTGGGAAGTTTGAAAGAATATTGAAAGACTATTTCTCTCTTTGAAAGGGTAAAAGAGAGAATGTGATTAGCTTGGGATTTTCCAGAAGAAGTATTTTTTCAATGAACAAAAGATTCCTTGAGACCTAAGCACACAGTTCTGAAATCTTCCTTTTCTGGCTGTCATTTTTGGGGATTTCTAGAAAGAAAGGTGAACTCTTCCCAAGTGTATCACCTGCAAAACACGTGTGCTCTAAAACATACCTATGTCACCTGACAGCATTGACCAGCAACTCTTAGCTCGCTCTGTGCCAAGCACCTCAGCGAGCTCCGTGCCCAACAGGCTTCCATTGAAGCGGCTATTAAAAGCCATTTCTTCTGAGCCACAAATGTGTCCCCGCTCTCTTATTAGCATAAGCTGTGGAGAAGCCAACTGCACTGTGGAAAATGTCATGATCTGCAGAGAATCTGTGAGCTCATCGCTTGAACAGAACCCACCTCAGCTCCCAGGAGACACAAAAGGGCACGGGACCGCTGGGGGCGAGGGGTCTGAATCCTTCAGATACCTGGAATTCAGCAGTTTGCTGGCCCTTGTAACACTGTGGGTCACGTCAGTCGGTTCTCTGCCCTGCCCATCTCTCCTCTAAAGTGATCGCAGAGAACGTATCTTGCGTCTTGTAGGGACCGCTGAGTTCGGCTAGAACGCTTTACTAACGAGAGTATACGTATAGTAACGTAACTCCCTTTTCCTGCTGCGGTGTAAGGACACTGCCCGCCGTTGTACAATGCCTAGGGTCTGTGCCTGGGAAGTGTTTGCTAATTCCTAGAAGGAGGAAATAAGGGCAGCGTTGCAAGGGGGCCAGCAGCGTTGCTGGAGCCCGTGAGGCACATTTACTGGGACACCAGCTGTTTTCCATAGGATGCTCATGCAGGGAGAGCAGCATGTTGGTGCTGCACTGGGGCAGCTCACGCCACGCCAGGGGTGCCCGGAGCTGCATTCGTGCCCCAAGCAGCCCGAAGGCGAAGGGTGATGCTCAGGGCAAGGAGTGGGCGCTCAGCACCTTGGCACCCAGCTCCCCTGGGAAGGATGGGGCCGATGCCTTGCGGTTGCCAAAACCTGCATCTGCTGAAACCTGCATCTGCCCTGCCTGCTCGAAATCCGCCCGGATTCCGTGCCCCCCGCCGGCCCGCTTGTGTCCCAGGCACAGCGGCATGGCTCACCCACCCGGGGGGCTGCAGGGGTGGCGGGCACTGCCGTGCCGGACCCTGCCGTGCCAGGTCCGGCCGTGGTGCCGTGCCCTGCCGTGGTGCCACCGTGCCCTGCCGTGCCGCCCGGGCCATGCCCGTAGTGCCACAGTGCCGCCCGGGCCTGGCCGTGCCGTGCTGTGGCGCCGCCGCGCCAGCAGGGGGCAGCGTGCGGGAGCGCGGCGGCGGGGCGTGCAGAGCGGCGGCGGCGGCAGGAGGGCGGCAGGCCCGGCCGCCCCGCGCCCCCGCCGCCTCCCGCCGCTGCCCGGGGACGGGCTCCGCGGGGGCCGCTGCCCAGCGCGGCGGCGAGAGGAGGAGCGGGGGGTGCGGCGAGCCGCGGCCGGAGGATGCAGGCGGGGCGGGCGGCGGCGGGCTGCCGTTCCCGGGTCGGGCAGCTAGAGAGCAGTGCAGGGAGCGAAATCCCGGCCGAGGAGCCCCTGCGCGGCGGCGGCCGGGCGCTGGGAGCTGCCTTCCTGTCGGGGGCGGCTCTGGGCCGCAGGCCGTGAGAGGAGCCGAGCGGCGGCGGGGGCCCGGGCCGCCTCCCCTCCGCTCCCCCTCGCCCATGGCGGAGACTAAAATCATCTACCACATCGACGAGGAGGAGACCCCATACCTGGTGAAGCTGCCCGTCCCGCCGGAGAAAGTCACTCTGGCCGATTTCAAAAATGTCCTCAGCAACCGGCCCGTGCACAGCTACAAGTTCTTCTTCAAGTCCATGGACCAGGATTTCGGGTGAGCGGGGCGGGCGGCGGGGCCGCCTGCCGGGGCGGGGGGCGGCGGGCCCGGCCCTCCTCCCCTCCCCGCGCCCCTGCCCGCTGACAGCCGAGGGGAGGGCGCTCAGCCCCGGGCGGGACGCACCTGCCGGGCCGCGGCGGCGGGCGCTGCCTCGCCCGGGCTGGGGGGGCTCGGCGGCGGCCCGGGTGCGGCCCTCGCCCGCCCGGCGCTAGGCCCCGCCGGCACCCGGGGGAAGCCGCGAGTGCCGCCGCCGCTAACATGGCGGCCCGGCCGGCGCCGGCTGAGGGGTCGGGCCCTGCCCCGCGGCCCGCCCGGCCGCCCCGGGGGCTGGCAGCCCCGCCGAGCGCGGAGGCCCCTCGGCCGGCGGGGCCGGGCCGCAGCCTGGGGCCGGGCTGTGTGAGCGGCGGCCGCAGCTGTCAGGAGCCCCGGCCCCCGGCGGGGCAGGCTGCGGGCGGCCCGCGAGGCGCAGCGCTGGGAGCGGCGGCTTCCTCCATGGAAGCGCTCGGGCTTCCCGCTGCGGGGCGGGGGGTTCCCGGTGCGGGCTTCCCGCTGCGGGGCAGGGGGGGTTCCCGGTGCGGGGCAGGCTGCCAGCGCCGCTGCGGCCCCTCCAGGCTGCAGCTGGGGGGATCTGATGTCCCTCCGGTCCCGCTCAGCCTGCCACCGGGTTTATTTACAGCTGTAATAAAATCACCCAATAACCCCCCCCACCCCCGCCCCCTTCGACGCTTTGCAACTTTCCAAATGTCTTAATCCTTTTGTAGGAGATCGCTCGCCTTTGTACGCACATCTGTCGCTGGCAAGATGGTTTTTAAATAACTTGTAAATAAATATATTATAATAAAGGTATTTAAATACCTTGCTGGTACAAAAGAGAGCAGGTTTGTGGGAAACTAATCTGGACCTGACTCTAAAATAATGCCCTGGATGATGTTTGATGAGATCAATCACCCCCAGCATCCTCATACACATTGTGTAGCCTCTTTTTTTATCCAGGAGACCCAAAGCTTTTAATGTTAATTGTGTTTTTATCCCTGGTGGAATGTGGATATTGTTTGTTGACACGTATTTCTTATGTGGCGAGTTGTTAGTATTGGCGTGTTACTGTAGGACTGTTCATGTCTTGGCTTCTTGTTTGTCTGGATTGTGAAAACACTTTGGGGGGAAACAGCTATACAAACTGTTTGTTTTCAAAATAAGGTCTTTGAAATCGTCTGTGCATAAATTTCTCTCCTTCACCCTCAAGTGGCAGGGACGCAAACCCTGCGGGTGTCGTATAAGTTCAAGCTCTTCAGTTTTTGTGGTGCAACCTCGATAAAAGATGTTGGGTTTGTTGGGACAGTGTATGTGTTCATTCCCACTGCTACAGAAACATAGCGCTAGAAAAATGTAAACTGTGCTGAGGCATGTTGAACGTACTAGGAAGATCTTCAACGTGCTTGGGCTGTTCTTTGACCAGGTAACAGAGTTAGTAACGTCAGCCCTACAGCTGACCCTCTCGTTAGCCTGGAAACCGGGGTGCAAATTGTCTGTTGTTCTTGTGTTGTCTTGGGAATGGAGATGATGGAAGATGAAGGGCTGCAAGTGGGTGATGAGGATTAGGACCTGTAAATGCTGTCTCTCTTATTTAAACAACAGTCTCAAATAAACTGCTGAATCCGTTAGGGTGCTGGTCCATTGTCTTGAGACAGCTGAAGTGACTCTATAGATGGTGACTCTTGCAAGGCAGTAAGCTGTCAGTCAGATTATTGTTTGCTTTTGTTGGTCAACCAGATTTATGTTCCCCTCTGAATCCTAAATACTTGTGAAAAATAGAGAATTAGAAGAAAAGCAGAAGAAAAGTAGAAGATAACTTACATGAATCTTGACTGTCTTAGCAAGTGTTAATAGTAAATTTGGGCTATTTTCATCTTCTTGTCTTCAAGCTGACTTTTTTTTTATTGTTGTTGTGAATAGGTAATTATAGATGCAGTTGCCACTAACCAGAACAAAATTGTGTATCTAATTTCTACCTTCGGTGCCTGAAAACGTCCTCCAAAGAAATTCTTTTCTGTGTGTTCTGTAAGTGGTACTTAGGCTTCAACTACAGTAACATTTTGGTTTTAAATGTAGTGTTCTGCAGTTCTGGTCTTCTGTTCTTCATATTGCTGCTGAATGGCTGTGCGGAGCTGTGATCTGGCATGGTGACTGCTACTTGGCAGGGCGGTTTGTAAATCCCAATGTGGAGTGAAAAGTACTTCTTGTGTTAGGAAAGCAAATGTTTTCCTGGAGAAGTGGAGCCTCCTTGAGAAGCCAGTGATCGGGAACCGACTTCGCAATACTGCACATGTTGTTGTAATTAAGGCGCAGCCTTTCCTGGATCCTGAGATAATGTAATAAATAATTGTGTTCAGAAACAGTGGATGTGTTGAATTGTTTCCAAGCATGAAAGATAGAGTTGCTAAGGGTTGGAATGGAATATGGGTTGAAGCCATATCGAGCTGTGTTATGAAATTAAGCAGTTACATGCTTTGTGTACCTGTGTTGGGTTACCAGCCTGCTTTCAGCTTTGCTTCTGGGAAGTGGCAGGAGAGGAAAGCTGTGGGAATGGTGTATATCCTCCTGAACTTCTGTTACAGTTTAGTTTGTTACTCTGCCTTTTAGTCTCCATGTTACATTATCAGTAAAGCTGTGGAAAATAGATACAATGTGGAACGTTCATCTTGAATTTCCTGGCAGCGTTCCTTTGATTTAAAAACACGTTTCCCTGTGCCGTGTCATTCTCAAGGGTGACTTCTGGACTGACTCTTGATGGGGTGGATCTGTCTTTATTGTGAAAGCCCAGGCTTTTCTACTGACTCTGTCTGTAGATCTGATGTTGTTTCCCAGATGCAGGATGCCTAACTGTGCTCTGACTTTAAGACACAGCCCTTGGAAGTGCTGTGTAGCTTCTGTTTTTATTCTAATCAGTGGGAAATTAAGCAGGGACATTACAGGATCAGACTCATTTATGTGATAGTATCCGCCAGCAATGAAATCTAGAAAAGGTGATATTTGTGATATGTGTTTTATAGACAAGGAGCTGTGTCGTCAGCTTGCTTAGTTGCTTACAGCGACGGATTCTTTCCAGGGGAAGAGCTCAGACGTCACTTCTGATCACTGGAATTGTTAATTCTAAGGTTACAGCCACACAGGACCTTGCAATAATGTATAATGCAGTTTTGTTGATTCTTCGATGATTGACAAATGGCAATGAATACATCAGAAAATAAAGCTATGGTTTGTGATGCCTGGGCTCTCGTGACTGGGCCTCTGACAGTTGCATAAACTGTTGGGTCCAAGTGATTCATAATGAATCTGCATGGCAAGTCCTAAAAGAGGAATTCCTACCTGTCTGCTCTTAAATATTTGGTATTTCTGCAGGTTTTCCTGTAAAAACACTGTCATAAAATGCCAAAAATACAAAATTGTATGTGTATGAATCCAGGTGTTCCCATAAGTTATGTGTTTTAATTTTGCTGTACAGTAACCTGCTTTGAGACTCCCTGCTACTGTTTCATCTCTGATCAGTATAGGATGCTGTGCTGCGACATGGTTATAGCAGGAGAGATGCAGAGGAGGAACTGTACCAAATAAATGGTCTGTACGAATGCTCACGTGGATAAATATGCTCTCTCCTGCGTTGTTCTGGCTTCCTTTGCGCTGTTCAGGGAACAAATATCACTGGGGCAGGAGCTGGTGCTGCGGGTGCCTTGCCGTGCTGCAGGATGGGAAGAGCAAGCCGATCTTCGGCTCTGCAATCTTTCCCCATCGAATACCAGAGTGTGTCTGTTCTGCCATCCTTCTGGGTGAGGTTCAAGTCCTCATTCTTTCCATTGTGTGAACTAATATTCTTTTGATTGTACTTCTTTAGGGAGTACTTTGAGGAGTGGCTTTTCAGGCATTCCTTTGGTATCAGCAAAAGAACTTCCTTTGGAACCGCACTTTTAGGTGCAGCTGTTTCTTGCACATAAATTGATTTTCTTGGATACTTGATGTGTTGAAAACTAACAAGTAATTGTGATTTAAAGCAGTAGGAATCCAGTTTGGGATTGGGATTATGAGCTGAGTGGGGCAATTTTTGATAGAAGAGGAACATGAGAAGCACTATTTTGTGTCTTTTCTCATAGAGGCAAGGTATTGTCTCTGTTTTCAGCCTTGCCCTGACTGAGAAACAGGAGTCTTAGTTGACTAGTGTCTAGCTGTGGGGATTCAGAAAAATGTAATAATTGGGAAAGCTTTTAGAGACCAGATACTAAAAAAAAACCACGTCAAAATATTTTTTATGGAGACAAGTGAAAGTAGGAGTTGCCTGTTAATCAATAAAGCTTAGATGATTGATGCTTGAAGTGCCATTTGGACACTGGATGTAGATAATTTGGAAAACAGAATGTTGATTTGTGTGTTATATTTGCAGAATTCCACGCTGATTAAATGTAACTATGAAAGCTGTTGTAAAAATCCAGCAAGGAAAGGAACATTGGGTGAAAATGTGGAAGCCTTATTTCTGCCTGTTCTCTGTCAATCAGGTGCCACAGAGTTCTAGACTCTGAGCTAGCCAAGCTCAAGAGAAGGTTTTTGGGCTGAGTTCTGTGCTTGGAAAACTGTTTCCATAGTTATTCAGGGATAAGGCAGCATACTGGACCAAAGTGCCTTGCAGGTAGGAGTCTGCCTTTTAGCTGGACTCTGCTGTGTAGTAGTAAGAGCCTAGTTTTGGTTTTGGGGTTCTATTTTTTTTTTTTTTTTGGTAGTTATTGCAACAAAGATTTTAATGAGGTATTTTTGCTGGTGTTTTTAAGGAGATCCTCTCAAGACTAAAGAGCAACATGAAAGGATGCCTACCTCCATACTTGTTTGAAAACTGAACAAGCAGGTGACAGAGGCTGATATAGGTCAGTTACAGGTAGGAGTCTGTCTTTTTTGGAACAGAATAAAATGAAGGCAAATGATTCATATTTGCATTAGAAAATACGGAGCTGGTAGACTAATGTGCAGAGGGGCATGTACTAAAAATAAAAGTTTAGGAAAATGATCTCTGCAGCTCTGTGACAAGGATTGATACCCACAGAGTGAGGCTGTATGGATCAGAACTAGGCAAGGGGATGGTGAGGCAGCTGCTATGATGAAAGCTTTGGCAAGAATTTTAGGTGTATAAATGGAAAACGTCAGAAATATTACACAGACTGCAAGACCTATATGTGTGCTGGATGTGAGGGTCTACAGAGCAGTCGGAGAATTCAAGACGACGTCCACGTTACTGACATGGATGATGGGCAGGCAGATAAGCGGATAGGAGGAGTTGTCCCGTATAACTTTTGGCCTTGAAATACAAGCAAGATTATTTTTACAAAGCATCCGTGTAGAATCTCCCCCTGTGTGCTTGTTTCCCCACATGCATCTCCCTCCCCATTTAGTCTCTTTTACTCTCAGTGTTATTGAGGGAACAGGGTTTTTTTAGGAGGGGTGAGTGAGTAACGAAGTAGTTCCATGAGGGTAGAACTAATGAGAGCAGGCTTCCTGAAGTTTTGTGTCCTTTCAGTGTTAACCCTCTGTATTTTCTCCATTATCTCAGGCTGTTTCATCAGTTAGTAGATATCCAGAGATCTGAGGTACAGTTTGGCTGAGAAAAAGACAGCAGGTTACTTGGACACAAGGTCAAAAAGGGTTGGGGCTTCAACTGGTAATGCAGTCACATAATTTACGGTATAGATTGTTGCAATTGCCTATGGCATGTTTACTGAAAATATCTTTTGGATAGCAAGCCTGGTTGAACAGATGGAGCAACAGATGGGTTTCTTTTAAAGTTTGGTTTTTTTTTTATCCTGTACCCTTTTTGGCCAGGTTTGCCTGTCTGTAGGCTAGAAAGGAATGATTGCATAATAGTCAAAGGTGTCTTCAGGTCACCCTGGGACAGTTGTTCCTGTGATGTAAACAAGCACGGTTGACCAAGAAAATGAATGCAAGGCATGTTACAGCCCATGGCTAAGATTCATGACCCTTCTCTGCTGCTGCTGCTGCCAGCTTTGCTTTGGGAGGCTACAGTAGGGTATCTGGCAGTGCTGAAGCTCCGTTTGGGTCTTATCCAAAGCCTGGTGAAGTCACTAAGTCTTCCTCTGAACTGCACTGAATTTTGAGCCATTTTCTAGCAGAACTAATTCTGTCACATGAACAGCACTGGTTTGAACGTGTAACCTGCAGTGAGTGCAGTGGGAAGAGAATGCCTTTTAATGAAGACTTTCCTCAAAAAAACCCAAACAACAAACCAAACCAGATAGGCAGATTGAGAAGATGCTCATATTTTTAGTAGCTCTTTCAGACCACTAATAAAACTGAATATGGTGACTCTTGACTTTACAGTTCAGTGGGTTGGTCAGGGTTCTTTCCAGCTTTCATGCCGCTCGGCATGGTCTGTTGCACAGTTAAATGCTGGAAACATTGCAGAAGCCTTGATCTGCTGTTGGTGGAGAGGCTCAAAAGTGAAGGCCAAGTTTCAGTTTGATTTAATCAAATAAATCTGGAATAATATTCTGAAAATTGGGATTACTAATTTATTACTAATTAGTAATAAAAAATTACTAATACTCAGGTCCTTGGCTGGCCTGAGTATCTGAATCAACAGCAACCGCACAGAGGCTTTCAGAGGGAGGGAGAAATTTTAAGACTGGAAGGGAGAGTACTGGAGTACTGTTACCTAGTAGGAGAAAATGGATAGTTAAACCACTGAATTAAGACCTGGGAAATAGAAAAAAAAATATGTATTCAGCCACAGACTTAGGCTTGGACTCGACAAAGTACTTGGACACACTGAAGGGTAGTGCTGAATTGAGGCCTGTGTTAGCTGTTTGCCTAACGAGAATAGCTTTTATTTCTCTTAGGTTTTTCCCATTTTCTCTGCTGGAATTTATAAACTTTCTGGAGACTGTGTGTCTTACTACTTATGTTTTTACAGCATCTAGCACTGTGGTGCTTTTCTGTTTGCTGATATCAGAAAGCACTATTGTAGTACAAATAATAAAAATATGTATAAGAACACCAGCCTAATAGACCTCAAAGCTCATACTTTGTAACCACACTAGGTTAGCTTACACGTATTCTGCCGAGCTGATCCTGATAGCTGTCTACAGTACAAGTCACTGCTTATTTTAAAGTCCCAACTGTAATGTAATCTAAATATTTAAAACAACCACTTTTTCTGCTGGAACCTGAGGACTGCTCTGCTCTGAGGGTGGAGTATGTTATATTTATTAAAAGCTAATGCTATGAAAACACACTAAAGGGATACATCAGGTTTGGTCTGCTTCCTGCGGCTAGTGATCTGCAGCGGGACAAGTTAGAAAAACAAGTTTACTACTGTTCATTTAATGAACGCCTCCACATAGTGTATGCACAGTTTTGTTTTTCTATTTTTTCTAGTGCTCAGGTAGACTTGTTTTGGCTTAAGAATACACACACAGACTGTGTATCTGTTGGAAACATGAACCTTCTCTATAGGATTCAAGTTCAGCAACTTATCTATGGGCTTGCTGTATCTCTAATTAAAATTTGCCTGTGAAGTAGGTTGGATTAAATGGGATTTATTTAATAATTTTTGAAAGATTATCACCATTCTAGCATGCCACAGGAGAGTGAACAGGCAACCAGGAGGAGATCCAGGTGCACCAGAAGGAGATCTACATTCAGCGCTTTGAAATGAACATGAATAGCTGTGGAATAGATTAAAATTTTGAATTAAGGAACTAATTTACATACAGTATGAAAGCCTATAAAGATTTCCATGGTATATTTGAGATTAGTACAGCAGGCTCCCTGCACTTGGAGTCTGCTTACCTTCAAGCAGGAGTCTGGCGTTTTTGAAAATAGCCTTGTTCGTGCGTGCGTTTCAGATGGCACTGGAAATGCAGCCTGACAGGTGTTACCATGGCTCTGTGCAACCTGGCCAATTATCATTCTCATTAGTACTTTCAGAGAATCGTTTGGGAGCCCCAACCGTTTATTTCAACTGTTGTACCACAGTGTGAGGTGGAAAGGTTGACGAGGTGGTGTTTATGAAACACAAGTAATGGTTTTTCTGTAAATGGTGTCACTGCTAGAATTCGCTCCCCGTTCTTCTGGTCTTCAGGAATCATGACATGTTTCGATTTGGATGTCCTGATAATTAAAGTTACTTCTTTTCTTTCTTTTTTCCACAACAGTTGGGGTTGCTGTATATCTGGCTGATTAGATACATTGTTGTTGTGCTCGATACAATCAACGGTAGATTTTTCCGCCTTCATCTCCATGTGAAATTCTTTTTCGCATATGATTCACCATGTGAAATGGTGATTGTCGCCACACCCCCTGCCCCTTAAGTTCTGGTTAATTCTCACTCTTTCTGTGCTACTGTCATTCCTTGTAAGTGGACATGAGAAAGGATATCCATCAATGTCTTTATGCAGCTGATTCTTGTGACCTCAAGTAACTTGCAGTATGTTATACTCACCCCATTGCAGTCTTGAACACCTTGTGATGGGTAGAGATCTGATTTGCCATTAGAATTTCTTTGCAAGGCCCCAGTTTGTTAATGTTTCTGTTGATTGAATAGCTAGTCCACTGTCCTTTGATTGCTACTTGGTCCAGTTTGAAGATCTCCAGGGATATGTGGGATGATTCTTGCAGTTACAGCAGTGAGCTGTGTTTACAGCCTCTTTGAAATAGGGAAGGTTGAAGTTTCTATTGCACCTGCTTTTGTGTGAAACAACTTAGGCATATCAGCTGGTGTTTGCAAAGTGGCAAGCCTTTTTTATTTTAAATTTACTTGAAATTTCTACAACACAGAGGCAGATTATTTTTTTTTCCTGTGTTTATCGTAAGCTAAAAAGGAGCAGCATTATCCTTGAAATTTTCAGCAGTGTTGGAGCCCGGTCCCATGTAAAGTCTGTTGAGGTCAAGTATCTTAAAGCCATTAAACCCTGATCCTCTGTCTCAGCAGGTATGTACCTCTCTTAATGTGCCTCACGTTATGGGAGGGAAAATTCAATAGAATCATCTGATTGTTCCAATTAATGATGCTGACTCAATACAACTCTTTACATACGCATTATTGCAATTTATTCTGTCTAGCTTTTGTTTCCTTAAAATGCTGAGATTTCTGGATTTTATTTGGAAAGAAATTAAGAGAGAGGAAGCAAAGTGCCAAGTATGACAACTTACTGAGTAAAGGCAGTATCTAGGAGAGTTCTATTCCTGTTTTCAGTCTGTGCAGGAAAAGGAAGATGGCTCGGTGTGACTTGACTGGACACATTTCTATGTGACTTGACCATCTATTTTGCCAGTACTGGAGGTAAAGTCAGCCTTTGTCCTTTGTCCACCAGATAGTCCTGAGGTGAACCAGGAAGCTGAGTGTTTCTTTTGCTTTGACACCTACGCTAACTGCAGCAGTGCGGAACGCTACATGCTGGAACACCCAAAGAGAACGTGAGAAGGCAGCTCAAAAAAGTGGCAGTGTCCTTTCAGTGCTTGGCTGCTACAGATAGACTTAATTTATCTTTTGTTCCTTGAAATCTAGCTTTGCCCTTGTACTGACAGGACTCGGCCTGTTCTATGCGGAGCAAGCTGTGCTGTTGCGATCCTTTGTTGGAATGTTTTGGATAGCTTGACTGTACTGAATAATGGAGGTGAGGTGAATGGCCTCTGATAAAAATGGATGCAGCACTGAACAGAGACAGATTAATATTACTTGGTCCTATAGTTACTTTTTAAAAAAGCCTGTTCCTGCTTTGTGGTTACTCTCTATTTATCCAGTTGTTTGCATTCTTTTTGCATAAGTATTTCCTTGTAGTTTACTAAAGCTGAGGTCAGTAATCTACTACATTGCACTGAGCAGAAATATCTTCTGATGCAATTTAATGGCTAATGACTTACAATATCCAGGACTGCATCTTTTCTTTGGCTATGTTATTTATAAGGGAAACAGGTGCCTCATTTTCAGCTAAATGGCTACTTTATGCGCTTTACTTGTGTTACAGGGCAGTAATTAAAACAGGCCCACAAGGGATCCTTGTGTGATCTGCAAATGAGTTCTCTTCTCTGGTAGTCTCGAGTATTGTGGACTTCAGCAGCCAGCATTTTGAAACCCCTGTATATGTAACTAATGAGAAAACCACATGTAAATTCAGTTTAAGTAGAGCTATTTGTTATGAATTTTGCAAGATATATGCAATCCAAAGTACTGACTGTTTTCAGAGAAAATACACTGAGTAGGTGGATTGGGAAGATTAAAAGGGGAGTAAAGCATTCCTGACAATCTCTAATATCACTTTTACTGTTTGTTTAATCTGTGCTTGCTTTTATTCACTTGGTTGGGGTGCTGCATCTGGACAGATGATTAAACTCATCTGTTTTTCTTGTCCTGGCAAAATGTGTTGTTTTTTCATAATCATTTAGGGTAGGTCTAACACTTCTTCCAGTGAAGTCAGAGGAAAACCATTGCTGAAAATCTTGCTATTAGTGTTAAGAAATGCAGTCTTGTGTTGCTTTTCCAAGAGTTCCAAGATGGGGGGTGTGTGTGTGTGTGCTGCCTTATTTTTTTTCTGTTCAAAGATTTACCAGTGAATGTAGGCAGTATTCCTTTTAAATTGGTCTGCATCGTTGGTTTACCTGACAAAGCTAGTACTGCAGTTGGAAGCCTAATAGTAATTGAATCAAAATGTCTCTTCAAGAGCATGTTGCTGATGATGAAATGTATGAAAGTTGTAAAAAATAGAACAACAATCAGCCTGTCTTGGTCTTCAGTTCTCTAAGCACATACCTGTATAGTCCAAAGTAGTCTTGTGGAGACTGACTTGAAGGGGGACCAGGTAAGCAGTCTCTGGAATGGCTGTGGTGTGGTTCTTTCCCTGATACAGTGGACCCTGTGGTAGAGCAGAAGTGAAAAAGAATCAGGCCTATGTTAGCACGACTGTAAGTGTGAGCCTGTACTTCTGCGTGCTGCAATGCCACGATACAGAGACATACCTTAGGTTAGCTTCAGACATGCCAGAATCTTCTACATGGTACACAACTGTGTCAGGTTTAGTCCATCAGTAGCCAGGTAAAGTATTTTGGAAGATACTTTCTCATCATGATCTTAATTGGCCTAAAAATGTGTTAAGAAAGGCAAATTCATGAGAGAGATTCTCAAGGAAGCAGCATCTGTTGATGGTATCATCTGATATCCCCCCCACCCCTCCGAGTTCATGGCAGCTCCCACTGTTTTATGACCCTCTTTTACTTTGAGAGTATACAAGACAGAAAATTCCTCTCCTTATACGCCCTCTAAAAATTGGCAGATAGATGATCCTGTTTTGGAGGAAAAAATGAAAAGGTCATGTCTGCTTTCCAGAAAACCTGCAAATCTAAGAGCTGCATCCAGCTATCTCCTGAGAAGATCCTTTTAGATATTAAATTTTGCTTGTTTTCCCAAACATGATCATAACATTGAGGTGAAAGATACTACTTGGACCGAAACTTGCATCTGTTTGTGAATGGGTAACTGTCTTTTCTAGCAGAAGAAATACAGTGTCTTATGAAAATGTGTAAGCCGTTTTTTAGTCCTCCTTGTTTCTACAGGGAAGAAAAGGGTATGTGTAACCATCTTTATTTTTGCAGGATATTTTGGTCTGATAGCTTTGTCCTCTCTGTGTGTCTTTGTGTGAGAACTTAATATAGTGAAAATACACTCCCATCTGAGCTGAAAAATACAGATTTTCCAGCCTTTTACATCTCCACCTTTTAAGTGGAGACCATGGAGTTGAACTGGTTTGTGTTCTTGGGGCTTTATTTCACAGGTATCTGGTCCTTCAGGGGTCTGTTCATTTTGCTGCTACTGCTTCATCAGCTGTTTGTCGGTAACAGAATATACTCACGCGTTTTGGAGCCAGGTGGTCTTCCTCATGGAACTCTTGAGTAAGTGTCTCTGTGGCCAAGCAGGGGATGGGAGTGGGGGCTGTTCCTGAGGCCCCATTGCTGCGGTATCCAAGCGTCAGTTCATATAGCGTGTGGAAACTGGTGACACACAGAGCTTTTAGATCCTAATTTAGTCAAACACTTGAATGCTTATTATTTCACAAATCTCAGAAGCAAACCCATTCGCACATAGTAATACGCTTACACAGGTGTTCCTTACTGCTTGTCTTGCTCGTAGTTCCCAACAGGGCCAGGTTCAACCTCCTTACTGGTACCTAGAAACAATTAACAGTCAATTCTGATGGACTTTGGGACAGACTCTTCTTACCAATATATTTGTCCAGGTTTTGTTGGATACCAGAAGCTGTTTGGATGGAGTTGCTTCCACAAGTTCCCCTTTGAAGGATTGCGAATCCTCCTGAAAACAGTTTGGGATGCTCCAAGCTTTAAAACCCCAGAGTTTGGGTATAAGTACGTATAGTATATAAATGACCCTAGATTTGGAAGCTTTTCTTTGCAAGAAAATGCCTGGTGAGAGAAGATGGAATGCTGAGAATGTATGTGTTTGAAGGATTGATTGGTCATGGCCAGTTCAATGCAGCTGCCTCTTCGGAGCTGTGTTTTGGAATCAATAAAGACCAGTGAGCTGGGTCCTGAAAATGCTGCTTCAGAAGTAGAGTCTTACTGTTGTGCTGAGACACAGCAGGAAAAAATATGTCTGTGCTTGAGCCAGCTTTCTCCTGTCAGCTCCACTAACGTGGATGGGTGAGTTCTTCCACAATGAATGTCACTGTTGAGGTAGCAAGCAGTGGGGATATGCAGTATGAGCACACAGTTCTCTGGATCTTCAGTTAGCCCTCAATTCCATTTCAGCATCAGGGCTAAGAGAAGATTTTAAGTGTACTTCGTATGTGCAGGAAAAGCTTTGATGTATAGGCTCTGCTTTTTTCCATCTGATTACTGCTTGCCTTTTAGCAAAGGGTGTTTGGATTGGCCTGCCACTAGAATGCCATCTTCTAAAGTAATTAAGCACTGTCTCATGGTTTAATGAGCGTGTTGGGGAAGGGGGAGGATGTCACTGGACATTTTGCTGATGTTGTTTTGGGGTCCCAGTTCTCAGAGAAGACTACTGGAGGCTTGTCCTCCAATTTCTGCTGTAGAGTTTAATCAGTTGAGACAAGCTGCTGAGCAAGTACAGAGGAATTTACAGTGCTTGAGGAAGGAATGACCTAAATAGTTGCCCTGTGATTCTGTTGTGGCTTATTTCCATGTGAAATGTAAGTAACTGAGGGAATAATGATTGTTTTTAGTTATTTCAGTGGCCTTGGTAAGATAAAGTATGAAAACTGTTTGGAAGAATAGTCAAAGCATACAAAACATGATATTCTCCATTCGGTTATTGGAGTGAAATGCTTGAGGATAGTAAGAGAACCCCTTCACCCTATGCCATTGACTTGCTACGGACCATTTGGCTATCGGGTTTACTTTTACCTGTTTCATCATTTCTGAAGAAGGTACCTCCTTTTTGAAAAGTACTCTGGCTCTTTTTTTTATCAAGCAGGTGAAGTGAGGATCAGTGTTCTTGGCTTTGTTTGGCAACGATACAATTGGTGCAGACCATGTCTAATCAGTATGAGAATTTCTGATTCGGATGGGGGGGATGTGACTGGGATGCTGACGTATCTAACTGGAATGTGACTGATGGCTGACTTGACAGGGCTGTGGTATGGGAGGTGTAAGACTTGAGACTTCAGGCCCCTCAAGTTCTATAAGGATGGCATTTTCACAACAACTTGCAGTCTTAATAGTAATGACTAAGGTATGGAGTCCGTTCAGTGCTCTGGAAAGCTGCTAGATTTGCATAATTCTGTTTTTAAGACACCTCTGATTTTGGAAGAAGTGTCCTATAGAGGTTGTTCAGCAATTTGTGAGGAGCAGCCCTAAAAGGGAGCCTCCAGATTTTGATTTATTTAATTCTTTTTAACTTGCTTTTGCGTTTCTGAGGTCTAGAAGTATATGCGTTTGGAAAATCCTCAGTAAGCATGCAAATACTGTTGGAGAGCTGTTTACTATGGGGAGCTGGGACGAGAGCTTGTGTTTTAACAACTGTTAGGCTGTTAAAACCAAGCATTTGTCACATAAAGTTTAAGAGGAACAGATAGATTTGAAAACTATCTCAGAATAAGCATTTTGTTAGTTAACTTCTATCTGAAACCTGTGATATTTAAAAGACCTCTCCACCTTCTCTCTGGAATGTGAAGAGAAGAATGACTAGCTGGGTTGGAGCACTGCATTGAGATTTTGAGGTCTGAGTTCAATTTTCCCTCTTCCAGCTACTCTGTGTTTGACCTTGAGGAAGTGATCTAGTCCCTGATATTACCAACAGTTAAACTTGTGCCTAGCTTAATTTATACCTGAGTTGTACCTTTGGAGGGGACTCAAAACATGTTAAGATTACATGCCTAGGAAACTCTTAAACAGAGGCTTTTATTTTGGGGTTTTGGTTCTGATTTGTAAAAACTACTAAATTAGGGTAAAACACTGGCTGCAGACTAGCGTAAATGCTGCCAGTTCGCACTTACAGAATTATACTAATGCCAATGCGTGGTGTCTTATCAGACTTCTCTTTCCTTTTGTTTTGCTGAGAAGCAGAGAGGTTCTTTCTCCTCTCCCTGCCCCTTGCTTTTTGGCAGTCATTGTAGTAGTTCTTCGCAGTGACCAGCTTCAGTGATTGTTCTGTTTGTACCCACATAATATTTTCCGTTGAATTTACTATTGTGGTTGAATTCTTAAAATTATATATATAAATAAAAATGATTTGCTAATGCAGAAAGAATGGAACTACTAAAAGAGTGGGTTTGCATGACTTTTTAGGGCTGCTTTTTAAATGTGTTTATTTCCCGTTGTAATTTATGACCTCTTTTAGTTTTAGACCCAAACTGAAAAAAGGTACAGTAAATGTAACAAACCTAATTGAGCCCAGAGACTTGCCTGGTTCAGAGATGGGGAGGGGGGAGTAAGGATATATGACAAACTTTTTCTTTATTTGCAAAAAAATATGCAAAGAAGTGTCTGACACTAATTACATTTTGCTCGTACTGAGGAAGAGAGCTGCACAGTGGTAGTAAGCGATAGGAAGATGGGAGTGCTGCAGAACACATGAATATTTAGGAATATTCTGGACCAACCATGTTGTTTCTAACTAGAGGTGCTAGTTAGACTGTTGAGTTCGAGGGAGAGGTTGGATTTCTGATGTCATGGGGAAACATGTGGGGATACTTAGTCATTAGAGATTGTTGAGCAAGTGCAATGCTTGTAGACATGCTTGACAAGTTCCTTATTTCACTCTATGCAGAAATCCTCACTGGCTTCAATGGTACAAGAAACTAATCCTGAAACAGTACAGAATGTGCTTTCCAAAGAGCTCTGAGCATTTGGAATAAAGGTAAACTAAGTCATGGCCCTGGAGCCTGTGTGAATGTGCAGCTGGAGCATTGTCAAGAGCTCTTTGGTGTGTCACTTGTTTCACGATGACTCTTGCACAGTGTGTCCTGATGAATTTTGAGTGAAGCTAGTGACAGTTTTCAGTGTGGAGTGAGTTTATTTGTTGTTCAGTGCTGTTTCGGGTCTCTAGCTTGTAAGAATTACCTACAGGGTAAATGGAAATCCTGTTGCTAGTGATATTAGATAGATGCATCTGAAAGAAAGCGGTCAAATAGTTAATGTTAAAAAGCCTGCCTCTTCTGTCTTTCAAATTGTCCCAGCAGGGGTTGCATTTCATGGTTGACATTAGCCATGCTGTTCCAGCTCCTGCTTCTTTCACATCCTGCTTTTCATCCCCCCTCCCTCCTTACGTTTTTTTTTTTTTTTAATACATCTCTTATTCAATGTGGTTAATAAGCAAATTTGTCATCTGCTTATTTTTGTCTTTGCTAACACTCCCCCCACCCTCCGGTTGAGACCAAATTAACAGTAAGCCAGTGAATTGAAGATAACGCTACTGTGAATTATCCTTTGCTGCAGGGCAGCTTTGCATTTGTAGTGCCAAGCTGACTTTAGTTTGTGTGACTAAAACCAGGCAGTGCAAAAAGAACTGACAGGAGGGGCTCATGGGCGTTGAAGGGTAGTGACTGAGCTTTAGGAGGCATCTCCTCAACAGGTTCTTTTTTGGGGGGGACATCTTTGGTTGGTCTGTCTTGGCCTTGTCCTGTGGGTTGCTGCATGAGTTGCACTTGCTATTTACATTTGTAAAAAGGGGGCAGAGATGCAAAGGCAAATACAGCGTGGTTCCTTACTGCTGGTGCAGTGGGGGATCCTTTGTCAAGATGGGCATCATGTTTGGTGAAGCAATAGTGTAAACTCCTAGTAAGAAAACAATCCTTATTTTTAAGAACTTGTATTGCAGCTAAGCAAAAAGGAACAAACTTAAGGACAGGCAGCATTGGAGGGTTTTGTTTGAATGAGGGGATCATGGTACAGTAAATAATGGGCTTGAAGTAAAACTTGTTAAAAAGAGAGAGGTTTGATTCCCAGCTTTGCATATTTTGTATGCACACAAATGATCTCTTCTTTGGAGGGGAAAAAAGGAGCCAAGATTCTGTTATCCTAGTGGTATAACATGAGCTTTCTTTAGAAGAATCACTTCTGAGGTGGTCAGAGCATGCTCCTTGAGCGCTGGCACTTAAAGATGCAGCAGTCCTTCCAGCTATGGTTTTTTATATTTGGATGATGTAAAGCAAACCATTCTGCTGGAAGGGCAGTGGCTGCTCTCTGGGTCCGTGAAGATCTACAGTTCATGCTTTTTGGAGCAGCCTTAGCACTGCATGTATCTTACACACACAAAGGGAACGGAAGAGAGTAAGGTCGTCATCTCTTTATTAGGCTTCGTGAATCAGGCACTCAAATTGTGAGCTGGGCAGGTTCAGCTCTTCTGTTGCACTTTGCTCGCTTTCCTACTCCTGACAGCCACAGAGAAAGGGACGTATTAGGCAGAACCTCTTCCTAGGCTTGGCAGATCGGCTCCTATTTACTAAAGGCTTTCTCAGACTGTCATAATTATCATGGTGGCACAGATGTGATAGGTGTGAGCATGTGAATGAAACAGTTGGAGAAAACACATTAATTTTTTCATCTAGCAGGTAAAGAAGTTCCATTGTGCTATTATTTCCATTGATAACTATTGAGCACTAGTAAAGCTTTTCAGCTGGGTGAGGGCAGTCTAGAGAATCAAGATCAAAGTACAGTCTTATGTGTTTAGGAGCGAGGGTACAATTAGTGTGTCGTGGTAGTTCTGGATAATATCCCAGTCATCTCTCTGGAATATTAAAAATTTTGTAATCTGGCTAAGTATAGGTGTACTGAACTGAAATACATTCCCTCCTGACACAAACAAAATACCAAAATGTTAGAAAGGAGAGAAATCCATTAAGGCATAACACAACTGTCCTTTTTAAGGAAGAATCTTGCTGTTTGCTTTACGTGAAATAAAAGTGAAAGTAATAGAAAATGGATGAGTAGAAATGATAATCACTCTCTGTGCCCAAGGTCTGGGACCATAGCCTGGGATATACTGGATACAAGAACAAATTCATGACATAATTATCTAGTCAAGCCTGGCAAACTGACTAAAGGTTGCTTCCAGTGGTTGCTTCTGGATGCAATTGGTTTTGACAACCTTGAGTCTATCACTGTCATTCCAATAACGTGTTGCTTCAAATTAAGCAAAATAAGACCTTTCTTCTTTTTTATAGTGCTAGAAACTGTTGGGTCTTATTGTTCCTTTCTCCTTTTATCCTGAGGGCTTCTAGGAGCAGGAACAGTGGTGATTTGTCTCTGGATTCCAAGCTGACAAGAAGCTTTACAATATGTTGGTTAATATTTGGGACACTGTGAACTCTCAGCAGCAGGCTGAGTATCATAATTAGAACTCTGTATTTTTTATTTCTTTGGAGTGATGCCATACAAATCAGGAAATGGCTTTATAACTGTATACAAATAGGACATTCTTGTGAACTTTCGTGACCTCAGGGATCTGGTAAGGTTAGGTGATGGTGGCTTTCGTCTGGGCTTTTAGGTTGGCAAATAATGCTGTGGATGATGGGTTGTTTGAGCAGTTGGTTCAACTTCCAGTGCGTGGGCGTTTAGTAGTAGACAGACCACAGCCATCCTTTGCCCCACTGTTGATACCTCAACAGGCAGAGGCTGAGGCATGTCCATTTGCAATGAGAGGTTCCTCGGGGGATTGAAGGATCTATGCTTGCTTGTTGGATGAGTGGAAAGTTTCATTCTCCAGCATTAGGAAGCTATTTAAACTTTCTTTGAGTTGGTAGTTTTCTCCTTCTCCTTTCTGGGAAGTCTTCTTCACCCCAGTCATACTTCTTTGCTGCTTTGTCCTCGCAGGACACTGGATGTCGCGTTGTCCTCAATTAGCAATCCCCCACGCATCTAAAAAAGGATGCGTGAGACAGACTTGTGTCCAGTGCTGCACATGTTGGATAAATGTGTTTCTGATTTTCAGTACTTATTCTAAGAGTTTGCCTCAAATATTTCCTTCTTAACAATTTTATTTTGTTCTTTCAGTCTTAGGCATTTGGATCTATGTTGTAGGCACTTGTGAAATCAAATGTGCTGCTGGCAAGTAATTGAGACCTTTACTCTATTAGAGGCACAATACTAAATGTTACCAACTCTCTAGCTGCTTATGGAAACCTGGCTCTTAAAAATCACGTAACTCTTAAAAACTTACTTTAAGTAGTCCTAGAACAACCTTGACTTTTCCTTGCCAAGAGTGCTGATTTCTCACATTCGTATATTCTTGTTCTTTAAAATATTTTCTTTTTACTTACAGCAGTGAGGTAAAATAAATAAAAACAATAGAGATACGCACATCTGTCAGCTCATGAACTCTTAAAACATTCTTTTCTCTAAGGATAGTAAGTAGAGAAATTTAAATGCAAAACAAAACCAGCTCTTGAAAATATATTATTCCTTTCCTAATATGATTCACTCTCCTGAGTGTTAAACAGTAAGTGCAGATGTCAGATAGCATTCCAAAAAGTGTTCTGTGGAGGCAATATACAAAAGCTGAACTTTTATTAAACCTGTGTTATCAAAAGAAGCTGTGTCTCTGGGGGTGGAGCCACGGTGCTACTGGAGAACAGTGTCTGCCAGGGCAAAGCCAAGTAACGCGATGTTCTTGAGAATCTGACAGTACCTCCTTTTGTTGCTGTGTTTTCTTATGGACAGATTTCCTTTTGAAAATAGTGACTCAGGACATGGTCAGAAGGTAGTATCTGTGTTAAAAAGTTATAACTAAGGCACTGACAAGGTGTCTTAAACTATTTGCCATTTTTAAGATTCTGTAAAAGAGGTAGTGGCTTAATGTGTATTTCTGATTTCCCCACTAGACAGACTGACTTTTAACAGGGTTTTTGGTGGCTTACTGGATACTGGTTTTAAAAGCAACAGCTAGACCTTTCCCTGTGGCTAAGGTACTCGGCATGTCTTTGGGCAAATATCAACAACTAGTCTATGCGTTGAAGTTTAATCCCCATCCTTGCCCCCCTTCCCACCCCCACCCCGCTCCGCCCCCCAGATCCATACTGTCTCCTTTTAATAGCTTCTTTTTCTCTCTGTAGGCTCCAGGGATCACTAATTAAGAAATGAGGCTGTGGTTGGTTGGATAACCATTGGCAACTGCTGCAGTTAGGGAGCTGCTGGTTGTCCCGAGTTGCTGACAGAAAATGAGTAAAGATAGGAGCACAGCTGTAACAGAAGAATGGACAGATTACAAAACCTCTGGGACCGGGTCTCTTCTTATCTGTCTTTGCCAAACAGCAGGATATATGTCTCAATGAAATCAGAATTAGGAAATGACAAAGTGGAGTTTTACTCTTGAGAGATGCTATTGGTATCCTTCTGCAAAAATAGGATTTGGAAAGCTCAAGAAGCTGTTCAGGATTTATGGTGTGGATCGGTTGAGTTGGAGCTGTTTAGCCACACTTTACTGTTTCTGTAACAAAAGCAGCAATAAAATCAAACTTTACAGTTTGCCTGCTCCAGTGTTATTGTTGATGTTGAGTCAATTGAAAGTCTGACCTGTGAAAAACTGTTGCGACTTACGGATTGTAGCGCACTTGGCATATATGATTTTGGTGCTTGTGAACACTCGGATGTGGATTTGGGCTCTTCTCATTAGTTTGAACTTGATACGGCAAACAGCTTTTGCTTCTCTAAATAGGATTTGGAAGAAATCTTTTGCAGTCCTGCTGTGTGTCCCAAGCTGAGTATTATGCAGCCTAATACAAACACAGTCTGGCTGCATCTGCCTTTTCATTAAAGGTTGTTCCTGGTGCTCTGCCAGCTCTCTCGAGAGAGGGTGGAAATCTCCGCTGTGCAAGTGGGGCCAGCACATGCCTTTTTGTAGTCAAAGGCCCGATGGCTTATAAAGTTCCCATGACAGGAAAACACCGAGTTTGATGAAAGATGGATGATGCAACTCTAACAACTCTAGCAATAAGGAGAACTTAGAGTTTCTTCCCAATTTCAAGCTCAGCCTTCTTGGGGCGATGAATGCATTCGTCAGACATGCCCTAGCGATGCTGCATGTCATTTCAGAGTGCACAGCTAGTCAAAATGGATTCTAGACACCATTTGGGCAGGGTGAAGAAGCTGTGCTCTGCACCCTGAAGATACAGCTTGCCAGTGTTTATGCATGTAGTTCTCTAGGGAGTTAGGTTATGCTGGCTCGTGCCTTATTTTAGTAAAGCAGAAAGGCTGCCAGTTATCTTTTTTTGTGGCTCCATCTCTGGGGTGTGCTGCCCAGTGTCAGTATGTACAAACCTTCTGCAAGGTTCAGGATATTTCCTTGAAAAGATAGGGCTGCCCGGGGTGCTATTTGTCGATCTAAAACCTGTGGGAGATTCAGATTTCCCTGTGATGCGTTCCACAGCCCAAGCAGGTAACATCTCAGAGCTTTGTTAGATCCCTCAAGAGCTGCAGAGTAACCACAATAGCTGCACAGAACCGGAGGCGTGTATGTGTGTGCATCTTCCAGTCTGGGCAAATGAATCCCTTGAATCCAGAGCAACCTTTGCAAATACTGTAGCAATCTCCGTGGTGAAGCTTGTAAAGTTTAGGCAAGGGGGACTACTTGTTACAGATTGAAAATGTGAATTTCCTCTGAATGGGAGTCGGTTGCATTTTTTTTCCTGTTCAGTTCCTAGTGAAATGCCACGCTCATGATGACAGAGACTCTTCAGGAAGCTGTCTGTGTCTTAAGGTGATTCCCTAGCACTTGGCAGACCTGGGTTCGGTTGACAACCCTGCCACACAGTTCTCTGCCTCATCTTACCATCTGCTGGAAAAGATGCAATAAGTCTTTCATCTTGTGTTTTAGATGATAGGCGGCTTATCTTGTTCTGTATGGTGCCAGGATAATGAGGGTCTGTTTTCTGTTTCAGAAGGCTTTAAATGCTCCTTAATTAAAAAAAAAAAAAAAAAAAGTAATTAGACCCTATGTTTCCCCTCTCTTTTCTACACTGATACACCGGTAAATTAAGACAGAGGTTCTGTAGGATTCTGTACTTAAACCTACAAACAGTCATTTAGAAGTCAAATGTACAGATTTGGAAGGAAGGGTTTGCATTTTGCCTGCTTTCCCTTTGCATATGGAAAAGGTTCAGTTCTCTCCCTGTGATGCATAAAATCTGAACACCTTTTATCTGAACTGTTTCTCTGAGCAGCCTTTTGGGATGCTGAAATGACTCTTGGAGTGGGAGGTGTGGAATGGGGAACCAAACAGGCAGAGCTAGGCAGGTAAAAAGCATGTACCTCCTATGTTAATGGGGGCTGCTCCTGAAACAGTCTGCCTTTGTGCTTTACCAGCTGCTAGGTAATACTTACACAAGTGCAATATTTGGAGGAGGACCATTTCTTAGTGCATGCATGTTCTTGGCAAGCTTGCTGCCTGTCTTATGAAGGGTGCTTTAGCTGAACGGTTCGGTCTTTTAGACCTGTCTAATTTTTATTTTCCTTTAATGCATGGCCTTAAGAGCTGTTGGCAAACGCCTCTTGGTGTATTCATGAGGAGTGAGGACATGGTGACCTGATGGGAAAGCCTGCGCTGCACCTGGGGAAATGGTAAAATACAGCAATGTGGGCTCTTTTCATTACAGCTTTTTTTGTTTTGGTTTGGAGTTCTTTTTGTTTTCAATCTTGTAAGTATGAACTGAACAAGAATAGCCTGAACAAATCTTTCTTTATAAAGAACTCAAAAACCTGTGTCAAGTACCGAAGTGAGTCCCTGAGCACTGCAGCTTTCTTCTTGCTTCTAGTTCTTCAGGAGTATAGTAGGAAATGAAGCAACCATCTCTCTCTCTCCCTTACCAGTGTCCTCCAGTTCTAATCCGAAGGAGCCACGCAGGAGATGAGGGAGGGTGGCTTGCTGATGTTTATACAGACAGCTGTCTTCTACTGGAAGATTTCAGTTTTCTCAAGGCAACGCCTCTCTTAATTTGGTTTTGCAAGCACATTGAATACATCAGTACATGCAATTTGTGCTATCACTCTTTGGTATTTTTCTAAATGAAATGGTAGATATTTTTGTAAAACGCATTATAGTGTAGCTTGAAATAGCAAGCTCATGTCTGAACGTGAACATGGGGCTGGGGGGTTGTGCTGGCTATCAAGAACTTCTTTGACTTCTCTGCTGGAACACCTTTCCAATGGTGAAAACAAAAGTTTTGACTTACTGTGGTGAAAGTCTTTAGAGAGTGATCACCATCCCATTTAGGCACGTATCCAAAGACTACCCATTTCTTTAATTTATATCCAAATTGGGATTTTGTGACAAGCTGAAGATCTCTCTTTCAACGCCTAAACAAACTTGTAGGTCCAGTTATACTTAGAAGTTGAAGTGTGGGTGGAATTTATTACTAGATCTGAGTGTAAGAGGTCTGAACTCAGCTTTGCATTACGTTAGAAGTTTGCCTTGCAGTGTTGCTATCCCAGGGAAATGTGAGGAGGCTCTATCTGGGCTTCCCCTATGCTGCTAGCGTGTTCCTTGTGGGAGACTAAACTTCGAAGGGGTGGAGACAACGACAACTTCATCTTGTGACCTGAATTCCAAAATACTTTGTCCACAGCGACTTTCCAGGCCATGTATTGAATGACTGAAACAGCCATGAAATGGATTCATATTAGACCCCTCCTGGCTTGCCTTTGAGGCTCGATGGAGATTCTGGGAATTGTGCCTGAAACTGATCTCTGGGTAGGATGCATTTCTTAAGCTTGTGTGAAGAAGTGACTAGTGAAGGCTTCTGGTGGCTTCCCACAAAAAAAATTAAAATATATACATGGTGTTTTAGGGTTTTCTGTGTAATTCTGTGGGAGAGTTGCCATTCGGCATGTGCTTTGAAGGTAAACAGAGGTGGTAGTCTCCACCTTTGTGCCTGTGTTTTATATAGGTCTGGAGGCAATAGGCGCTATCGCGTTCATTACCGCGTATGTGTAACTTGTCATGGGCTGTGAGTTATATTGCTGGAAGCCGGAGGAGTGTAGACCAAAAGATCTTATTGAAATGAACTAAATAGTTTTCACCACATCAGTGACCAGAATTATGCCATTTAATTAAAATATGTCTAGACAAATAACCTAGGGGGAGATATTATCTATAATAAGTGTTTGAGGTTTCTGCATAGGGACCATACTAAATAAATTTATGAATAGCTTCTTTTCTCTCCCAAGAATCTGGAGTCTTGGAGTACTGTAGCCACTGCTGGATAATATGGTTGTTTCTCGTGAAAGTAGGTTGGCATTCATCTCTTCATTAGCAATTATTTTAACCTGACTGTAAATAAATATTCTGTGAGGTATTGATTAACACTTTTGGCTATTTTTTGACCTAGCTTCATTATTTTTTTTGACCTAGCTTCATTATTATAATAAGGTACTTTTGAGAGAGCACAAAAGGAACGTTTCACAGAGGAATAAGAATTGATTCTTAGCTTGGCTGCTCTCATGTATGTTTAGCATTCCTCGGTTAGCGTTGTTTGGCAGCTGACACCGTATCTGTCATGGTTGTGTGACACCTTTATTGAAAATTAATTGAACAGCTGTAAAATAAGAGGTCTGGAGCTGCTCCCATATGCAGTGGTTACTTAGAATGGCAGAAATAAACCCACTTCTAGTTGATCAGGAAAAATGCTCTATTTCTAAGGCCGCATGTTGAACTTGTTTCTTGCTTTTTGTAAAGGACCTGAAAGTCATTCTGACTGAGAAGTGGAGAGGGTGGGCATGTTTTCAGACAGCTCATTCTTCTGCTGTCTTTCAGAGAGTGATTTCACCGCATGGAAGTTAGTGGACCTCTCCAGAAAGGTGCTTCATTCCATATTGAAAGTAGTGGACTTGATGGAATATGTGGGATTAGGGTCACAGGCACAGTCCTTTGACTTGTTTCTCTAGTAACTGCTCTGGAATTGGTTCCTGAAGGATCATCACTTTATTAGTTTCACATTCCACCTGTCCTTTGCAGTCTTAGAGGAAGATCTCTGCTTCTCCTTCATTCTTCTACCAATAGAACATGGCATACGCTGAAGGTGGACAATGACATTTTTGCGAAGTTAATATAAACAGTTACTCATTTTCTAAAATAAGGACCTGACTGTATCTGGGATTTTTGTTATACTGTGCATTAATATTCAGAGACTATCTTTTTAGATGAAAATATAGTTATCTTTAAAATGGTGTTTGCGTGAACACATGATAAAGAAGAACTGATACCACATAATTAAGGGCAAGTATTGTGCATGGTTTTTTACCATGTGGGCAAGATTGGGCTGGTACCACTAGTGCTAGAATCATTGTAGTGGAAAGATAGTTAAGCAGAATGCTCTGACTTGCGTGTGATCATGCCAGCATTATCAGTGACAGCAACTGGATTGTACTGAGATGGAAGTAACATGTTCCTGTATGTGTATATTTTTTCCCCCCTTTAGGACAGAAAATAGATTCATAAGGTTACAATACGTCGTTGGTGGTATTGCCTTTGAAAATAGATTGCTTGGCATCTAGTAATGCAAATAAAGCGTTCTGGCAATAGTCTTTAGCTGAGAAGCTGTTTCTTTTATGTTGAATTGTGAAGGCAGTGTAAGAACATGTGACTTTGGTTTGCCTCAGCACAAAACCTCAGTATGCTGTCTAGCATTAGTTGCCTCATTTATTCGCTCTCATAGATGCAGGCACATGATGGTATTGGGGTCTTGTCTCTCTGCGTGTTATTTCAGTTGCAGAGAAACAAGGGCTGTTCTTGTGGTCCCTTCTTTCTGTGGCTGCAGTGTGATGTGTGTGAATATCAGCCTTTCCACAGAAGATACTCAGACCCTGAAGAGCTTACAAGTTGCAAATTGACTGTTAGTCTTGCTGTGGAACAAGGTCCTAACTCAGGGCAAAAATAACTGCCTGGGCACTTGGCCATTGTGAAATGTGTGCAAATATACAAAGATAAGAGATATCTGCTGTCTGTGGGCTCAGTTCTTATTGATGGTCAATATTATGAATAAGAATAATGGATTGTTGCATAATAATCATCTGGCATTTTGGAAAAGGATCTGTAACACAGTGGTCTGGATATCACTCATCATATTTTCATAACATCCTTCTGAAGTATTTACTGTACCCTTCCTCCGAATTATCCTCCTTTGTCAGTTTAGCCCTGCCTAAGTCAGATCCATCCCTGTGCTGAAGCTGATATGCTATTTAAGACCAGGTCAGGTGGAACGTTGTGTTTGTGCTTTTGTTTTGCTCAGCAGTGAATTACACCTTCAGAAGTTAGTGTTGGGAATTTGAGGCTGTCATTTGCTAGAAAACACATTGTATGAGACTCCTGAGTGGACTGCAGTGCCCCAATGCAATTCTGTTGGACTCTTTCTGCTGGGTGTGTAGGTGCGTTGTCCTATAATTCCAACCTTATTCCGAAATTGTTACCTTTCCACGCAGGTCCTTCTTGCTACTCAACTTGTCAGATATCTTTATGTCAGTGTCTGCTTGGGTTGCATGCTTTTGTAACCTCAGCAGCTATTGGCACTGGGTGCAGCGATTCCTTGGAGTGACCTGGTAACCAGCCCTCAATTCAGCTACTGAAATCGGTTTGTCAGCAGTGACAGAGCTGTGCTGCTGCATCTGGCTCTAGTTCGTGTCTCCTGCTGTCACTCATCCTTCCGTGCATTCAGTCCACCCTTTCTGCCTGAAGAGTTTTCTATAGGTGCAAAATGTGAGATGAGACTTGGTCTGCATGCCATTTTGGATGTGTGATAGCAAAGAGTGTATCGGTCTTAATTAGAATCCTGTTAGTATGGGAAGTCCTCAAAATAATTTGTGGCAGCATTGGCTTCAAGCGTGGTCTGGCAGCCAGAGGAGGTACCGGAGTCCCTAGTGTAATCTGTGGACTGTAGCGAAGCTTGTGTAACTATTGCTGCTGTTGTCACTCCTTCAGCTTGTGGTGTTAAAACTACTTGGATTTAGGAGCCTGAAATGCTTCTTTGTCCGTTTTGATATTGAGCAGATGGATTTGAGGCTGAAGCTGAGGCATCCTCACTTCTGGCTGGAGGTCCAAGAATAGTGGCTGCAAAGTGATGCTTTTTGCCTGTTGATGAATTAGAGTTACATTACCCAAAACATCCTTAGGGATGATTTAAAACCTTGGGCATTCATGGAGCTCTTCATGCTTCCCAAGTAACTTCAAAAGGACTGGAAGCATAGCTGAAAGGACGTACTGTGAGAGTCTGTTTGTACTGAGGGAGGCTGTGTTATCAAAATCAGTGTTCTCTTTGCACAAAAATACGGATCTTATTGGTAGCATACAGCAGGTGGAATGGCTAATAAACTTACAAATCATGCGGCCTCTCTTGCTGTTTATCAATGGGGCTGCGAGCTGTTCGGGATCAGCTAAAAGCATCGTGAACCTTGCCTTTCAGTTCTCAGCTTCAGAACTGGCTTGGAGAAAGGCACTTGGAGTGTGTATTAGAAACCGCAACATCTCAATGAATCGGTATGTAGCTCTCAGTGTGCAAGGTCATGACCTGACTTCAGCCTGCAGAGGCTTAGATTTTCAACAGGCTGCATCTCTGCCTTGACTTTGTGCGAATGTCATCTCTAAGTGCTATTTTGAGAGTGTCCTGTGCTGGAGTTTTGAAGATAATTGCACCCTGGGGAAAGCAAAATCAGAGCCAGCTGTTTCAAATGGGCATTCCACAACCAACTTGCTGCTGGCAGTAGCCTCTCTTTTACAGTATTTTTCCTAGGTTTTCAAGAACTATTTCATTTTATGGTGGCTTGTTAATATTTATTGTGTTATAACTAAGACATTGGACTGGGACTTGGAAATCTGGGTTCAGGTCATAATTATGCTGACCTGTCCCTCCCTATTGTGGCTTCCTTGTCTTTATGGCAGAGGAGATGATATGTGTCTGTCCTTTGGGACAGCTGCAAGAATAGATTCATTAACAACTGTGAGATTGTAATATAGTCACATAAATAATTTACTAAATAACATGGAGAGTAGAGGAAAAAGGGAAATAATAGAAAAGATAGAAGACTGTTAGTGAGGCTAAAACGCTTTGCTTGTTGTGGGCAGTTTGGCCAGTTCTGTTCCAGACCCTTTCCGAGGGAGTAGATGGTATTGATGAAAACAAACGGTACGGCCTTAGGACTCCAGAAGTGAACCGTTTGCTTGACTTCTCTGTGCACATAATTAAGAGTATGCTTTTTTTTCTGCTAAGTTAGCTGGTCATGGAGTGGAGGATAACACTATGGACAATTGGGGCTATCCGTGCTAACATCAAAATAGACTAATTTCTGTAGATACCAACGTATAATGCCATAAATGCTTGTATTTTAGAGGGATTTTCATACCTCGTGCACAATCTGCACAACCACTGAAATATTGTTAATTAAAGAGAAGCAAATTGTATTCCCTATATGCCATTGCTCTGTAACAGTCATAAATATTTTAAAATACTTAGTTGGAAGCCTTTCCTCATAAAGGCTACAAAGTCCGCTATATTTGGAGACCCTTTTGAGATAATGGGCAGAAGTTCTGGCAGGGGTCTGTAGCCTAGCACTAGTCCCTGTTGTGCTGCACTTGACTGAAATGGAAGGATGAGACAGATCTGGGCTGGGAGCCCAAGTACCAGTTGGTTCAAAACACGCAGAACCTTTTAGTATGAGTCACTGTGTCAGACCGTTGGCACTTTGTAACGACTGTTAGGCCTTGGAAAGTGCTTTGAGTGTGATGCAGATGGCTAAACTGGATGGCTGTAGCTCAAAATTCCCCTGTTCGAGTTGGAGGCAGCTGTAACGCAAGTAATCTCTGCTTTCCTCCCTCCCTCCCATACTCCCGTTATTCTTTTTTAATTCATGTGCAGGGATCTTGCTTAAGCAGAACTCTGGATTTCTCTAATCAAGTAGGTTTTTTTGCTGCTCAAATGACTATCTTTTAAACACAAAGGTCCCATAATTTTCTTGTAGTAAGAGGGAGTGTAATAGTCCAAGTGACCTCCTCAAGGTCATGCAGCGGGTTGGTGGCAGAGTGGAGCCTAAAGAAATTTAGTTGTCCTTGAGTTCCAACTCTGCTATAGAAAGTGAAGCTTTATGTTTGAGATGCAGGGCAGAGGCAGGGCGATTCTCTCTTAGAGAATGCAGTAGTGCCTACTTCATTCGTGTGTTTAAGTTTGGTACAGGACCCAAGTGCCAAAACTTTTCCAGTATCCTGCAGTTCTCCTGAAAGATGAGGAATTATCCGTACTATTCTAGAAGGCTGGCATGACAAACAGCTGGATGTGCCTGCAGGAATAAAGGTGGGGTGGAGAAAACAGGGAAGAGGCAGTGATGTGGGCAAAAGTGTTTAGTGTGGTGATGATGAAGATCAGATGTGGCAGAGGATAACTGGTGTGTAAATACATGAATCCATTGACTGTTAATTGCAGGCAGAATCGCTAAGACCGCATGTTTAGATTTCTAAAAGTGTTAAGAACAACACGAGACACAGTAGCAGCTAATTACATAAATGAAGAAAAAGAGAGTTTCTTAATGCATTTGTTACCTGTGCAGGAAGAGGTGACTTCCCTGATACCCATTGCACACAGTTTCTAGCTACAATTTCTATAGAACCTGTAAGAAGGAGCTAGTGAGCGTGGTGGAAGGACAGAAGGTCAACCCCAAGGTGACTTTAGTAAATGGCTTTTATGCAGGAGGGATATTGAACTTGTGTAGCTGGTCACGCGGAGCCGCTGCTCGGCTGTTTTTTTGGGAGAGCTCTCACGTGCATCGAAGTTAGGTATCTTTGGAGACTGTTTCGAAGAGGCTTTTGTTCCACACTTGGGTGTGTCATTTATATCATAATTGTGGGTAGCGTGTTGATGTTCATTTTTGACAGGTTTATGTGGGAGCTGGCATACACAAGCGCATACATGGAAGGGCGAAGCATTGTCAGTGGTGTTTATGAATAACAACCTAAAAAGGAGAATGCTGGTTGCGCTCGGGCTCTGTGGTATTTTGAGGAGTGATTGGCATGAGCCTTCTGTCGAGAAGCACTGCAGGTCTGCCTCAGAACACTGCAACGGCGGCTCCTGCGCGCTAGCTCAGTGGGGTGCAGACGAGATCTAAGGCTTTCATGCATCACAGAAGGCTGCGAATCTTTTGTGTTGAGCAGAGCCCTTCTATGCTGCACTGCATTACAGTGTTTATCTGCTCAGCAAAAAGATTTCTCTCCTCCTCTCCCCTTTTTTATTTCCAGAATAAACAGTAGATCCTAGCCAAGACTCACCTGTAAATTCAGTGGGTGGCTTTGCTTTCATTCTTTTCTCTGAGTTGGAAGGGTGGCTAAAGGCTCTCGGTGTTGTGACCTCAGCTACAAAAAGCCTGAAGATTTAATTCTGCATTAGAGATTCAAACTGAAATGTTAATAGCTTCAGAAAGGCTATTTATAGAGCTGCAGCCTTGGATTCCAATTGAGTAGTCGCAATTATGATTACATACGGGTCTACAAATTTAAACAGCGCTTTGGAAAACTGCTGCTGCATAAGTAGATTCAAGTTGCCTAAAGAGGTTGTGGAAGCTCCATCTTTGGAGATACTCAGCACTTGACTGGACATGGCCCTGAGCAACGTAAACCCACTGGGAGCAGGAAGTTGGACTGGATGACCCTCGGATTTCTCTTCCAACCTACATGAGTATGAATCAAAACTGACATCTGAATAATCTCTTACCTGCCTTTGTGGTGATGGGGGTCATTGGAGATGTGTTTAGAACAAATGGCTTAATTACTTTGCTTTCTCTCTAAGGATCTCCAAGCAACTTCTAAAAAGTAATGAATGAAGCTTCTCTTCCCCTTCTCCCATCAATAAAGGACAATAAGAAAGAATTAAGAAAAGACTTGATTATAATCACAGTGACAAGGTAGAATTGATCTGGTGCTAAAGTTTATTAGGATGCGCACTTTGTGGCATGGTACACATTAACTTAGAAAGAAATTTGTAGGGGCCACACTGCTGTAACAACCAGATTGGGCTTGCAACTGGTGAAGCAAGCAAAGGAGAATTTCCTTGTTAACCTCATTTTTCTGAGTAGAAAGAAAAAAATCTAGCTAATTCTGGACATTAGGTCTCTCACGGGCATGCATGATGCAATCAAAATGCAAGTGTAGGCAATACTATCAAACCCAGTGTTTAATTTCCAATTGCCTAAATGCTTATGAATCAGAGAGTCATTAGAGGTTTGTGGGGTTCACTTGGTATTCTTAATATGGAGTCAGCATGTATTTTGAGGCAGCAGACAGCTTGGCAGAGGGATGAGAGCGAGGGTAAGCCTAAACAATCCTTGGATTTCAGACTAAAATCCTCTTTGGAGGAAACTCAAGAAGTGAGGATGCTGGGAGGGTAACCAGGAGTGTAAACCTATCCTAGAAGCAGGTGAGGTGTGAGAGGGTGAACATGATTCGTTTCGATAAATGCACAAATACCTATTTGTGCAGAGTAGGGTGGTAGCAAAGTCAGAGGATCCGGACACAATTCCAGGAAGTGAGAGGAAGGAGGGGCTGTTACCAGCAGCGATTGTTTCATTTAGTAATTAGTTCTTAAATCTCCTCTAAGTCAAATAAGCCAGAGGATGTGAGCTTCTGAGAACTATTGCCTCCTCCCCTTCCCTGCACATCTACACCCTTTTATGCACATTCTCTTTCTAAGTGAAGACTGTATTGATGTGAGATTTGATAGTGGGGAGCTTGCTGACAATGTAGAGCAGGTGCTTGGGGGTGTTCAAGAGCGTGGGGGCTTTTTCATGATCTGTCGCTGACATACTGTGTGACCTTGGGTGAGTTGTTCCCCGGTGTTTTTCTTTTACCTTCCTTTTACCTGGTAGATGCATTTGAAGGGTGGACTAAAGGATCTAGTATCTTGTGCATCAAGATTTTCCTGGAGTATGGTGACGAGGAAAACGTTACAAGTCTCTAGATGTTTAAGAAAAATGATGTAGCTGAATTGTCGGTGTGCTGGCAGAGCCTGCCCTCCCTCCCCTTTGCAAAGGAGAATTGTGTACAGCTGGAACACAGCAGGGCAGTACTGGGTAGACCTGCTGCTGGTAGGTCTTGCACCCCAAGTTGTCTGGAGATGACCAGTTTGTTCTGTCACTGTTTGCTGTGCGTGGAGTGGTAGCTTTGTAAACGGCTTTGTGGATAGATGTTTATTTGCCCTTTTCTCTCTGACCCGAAGTGGCTCATAACCTAGGCTGAACAGGAGATTTGTGCATCCTGGAGTAGAGACTGCGTGCGTTCCAACCTTGCCAGCAATTCCAGAGGCACAGTGCTGCCAGGAGGCAGGATGTGACCTGGGAAAAAAACAGCCCCTCTTCCGAAGGGAAGCTTTAACTCTGTGAGAGCAGGGGATGTGTTCCTTGGTATGATGATCTTTGGTTTTATTGTCAAACGGCAAGTCAGTTATTATCAACGACAAAACAAAAATGATTGGGTTTGAGAGCACTGGTGTCATATCTCCACGACAAACCTCATCCAGTACCAGTATTCACCTCAGCAGGTTGTCTCTGGCAGATCAAGTACATCACCTCTTCTTCTTTGCTGTGCTGGCTTGGGCTGGGTCTAGGTTGTGAACCCATTACTTAGGGCCTTAACACCCTGGGTTTAAGCTGCTGTGTATATTAGTTCCTAATGGACCGTGTGTGTTCCAAAAGCAGGTAACGGCACGGGTTCTAAGTTCTTGTAGAGCAAAAGATGTCTTCTGGAATACAAAGTTGTCCTCAGACAAAAGCATATGGCTGCAACCATTCATCTTCCTTTCTTGCCTTCTCTCCATTGCTTATCTTTCCTGGGAACTGAAAGGAGCTGCCTCTTTACTACAAATAATGATTTGTAAAACAGTGATATTTGAAATTAGTGGCTGCTGCTGTCTTTGATGTTCTTGGCACTGTTGATTGCTACCCAAAGCAAGCTGGGAATTACAGTCTTGTCATTCTCCTGCCTCATAGCTCAAGGCTATATTTAGTAGTTCAAGTTGCAACAGATCTGGAAGTTGTTCCCTTTAGCTGCAGCAGAAGGCTAATGCTGTGATAGCACGTTGTTTTGTAAGGGGTGACTTCAGCGTGCTCGTTTTCCATCACGAGGACAACTGAACCAGTCTGTGCGGTATTGCAGGGGTATCCTGACTGCCACCACATATGTCAGTTTTAGAAAGACAACCCCCCCACCACCACCACCCCCCAGTCTTTTCTGGAGAGAAACCCACAATCACTGTGGTTTTAGTGCTTGACCTTTGCCTAAATCTTAAAGCTTGGTGCAGAACTTCTGCATATGATTTCTGGGATGCAGTAAGTGGCATTTCCTTGTTGGGTGGGAAGATACTGTCATTTAAAACATGCAGCTGTCAAGATAAAATTAATATAGCATCTTTATTTCCTGATTCTACCATTGGATCTTTGCTGAGTGAGTGTTCTCTCCAGGACTCTGTGAAACACATATGATAATGTTTGAATTTGAGTCAGTCCACTGGGGCTGGAGATCCAAGCAGATGTTGAAATCCTCTGTCTGCGCACAGAGTTTGCAGCTCCAGAATTACAGGTCTGAGAGCTTCAGTGAATTGTGAAAGGTTTCTGAAGCACTGGGTATCTGTTGATTTCAATGGTGTTTACTTTTAATTGTCTCTGTAGAGTCTAGGTATAAATGACTGAAAACGATAATGAAATCATGTGATCTGTTTCCTGTTGCCAAAATGTGAAGGGAGGACAGATGCATTAGGAGTTAAATGAATATTTTAAAACGTTTTTCTTTCCAATAATAGGAAAGGGGTGAAGGCTGCTCAATATTGTACAGCTAGCCATTAACAATGCAAATAAATGTGGAGAAAGAAATGGATGTTAATTCCTTCTTTAAAAAATGGTTTAAAGTGTGCAAATGCCGGTATTAGTGCTGGTGTCATTTATTTCTAGTTTTCCAAAAGTAGGATGGAAAGAAACTCTTTGTCCATTTGCTTTCTCCTTCCTAACTGTTTTTTTCCCCCCTCATAATATGACACTGTTTCATGCATAGTCAGTTGCTTTGTGGCTATTGTGGTTGTTTTTTACACAGCAACAAGGAAGACAAAAACATAAATAAAGGAAAATGTGGTTGTGGAACCACAAATTTTCATTGAGTTTGACTAGACTTCAGGTTGGCTTTTTTAAAGCTTAGAGGTTGTCAAAAACAAATCGTCCCTGTTCTGCATAGGGACATTGAGGCCAGAAATCTATTTCTGCTATGGATCTACTGTCTGATTTGGTATAAACACGGCACCGTGCTCCTCACTGCCCATAGTTAGACAAACTTAGAGCTTTCCTGTTTGTTTGTACAGTGCCTTGGTCAAAAGGTTCCCAGTTTTGGTTGGAGCCCTTAGGTAACAAAAAGAATGTCTTGAATATTCACATCAATATGTAGTAGTAAAGCTTTACACTTAAGAACAAACCTGGCGATTTTGCAGTTGAGTGACTTTCTATTAGTTAGCTCGGTTCCTTCAAGCTGTACATTAAGAAAAACCAAAACCCAAGGGAAAACCCAGCCGATGCTCCCTGACCTGGGCAGCCACCTTTGTGAGTATCTCAGGCTCTTTAGGATTGTGAAGCAAACCCTTTCTTGGACAAGTGACTCCCAGGACTTAGCAGAAGTACTCTATTGGTCTTGGCTGTCATAAAGCCATAGTTTATTTGGATCTAGATAGAAATGGGAGAGCTCTGCATTTAAAGGAAGCCATGGGCATTGATGCTGTTCCTGTAAGTCTGATAAATAGAGCACTATGGATTAAGTGAATTAAGGTAAACTCTGGCAAGACCAGGACTACTTCTCTCTTGAAATAAGAGATTAAAATGGGTTGAAATGTCCTGTAAGCTTGCTGTGTTGTCTTGGAGTATTTCTGTACATGAGGCTGCCTGAAATGGGAATTTGACACATCCTGCATTTGAGTGCTTGTATTTTAGCCCTATTTGAGCACTTACTTGTAGGATTAGAAGAATCCACAAGAATCTTGCTACAAGGAAGGCAGCAGTAGCATTTGAAGAGATGTTTGCACAGGGCTTCAGGTTTCAATAATTGCTGTACAGGGTGTGTGGTATAGTGTGGGATTTTCTGTGCTGCCCTGCCTGGGGCTGCCTTGCTTCTGCCAGATGCTGCGTTTAGAGTTTGCTCCAATTTGCAGATTCAAAAAAAAAAAAAAATCAAAAAAAAGGCTTGAAAGGAAGCTTGTGCCTTAAGGTCTGCTTTCTAGGCAGAAGTGATTTGTGTCCTATTGGGGGAGTGAGAGGATGAGAAGAGAGTCCTGCGTAATGTTTGAAGTGATGTTGTTCTTACGAAGCCAAATGTGGAGCTAGCTGCCCTGCATTTCATCCGTATCTCCTTCCTAGAGATAACCAGACCTAGTGTTGTAGTAGATAACATGGACCCTTTCTGTCCTGTCTTGTGGGTCATCATCAAGAGAGAATCCATTATAGCACTGATTCGGAACTCTGTCATATTGCATTGAAACTTTTTAATATTAACAGTGAAAGCAGCCCAGCTGTTTTACCAAATCCAATTTTTTTTAATTATTTTTTTTTTTAAATCCTGTTTTACCAATCAGGATTTCAGAATTAGCAGAGTTCAATGATTCTGATTTTAAATTAAGTAATAAAGCACATGTTAAAACTGAAGCACTGCTCAGACTGGGTTCTGAAATGGTGGTTCTTTTAAAATTTCTCATTTGACGGTCTCTTCAGAAGCCACCAGCAATGTCTAATTCTTCTCCAAAAACAAATAACCACCGTCTGAGAGATCATGGCCTTGCATAAATGAGGGAGGTTTGTTAAGGAAGGTGATGCAAATGCAGGGTTTTCTTAATCTTTGCTGCTTCAGGTTGGAGCCCTCCAGCCTAAAACAGCATTCCTAAACCCCACGGTGTAAATCATCCTGCTGAAGGATGACATTTGCCACTGGTTTGTAGAGTTAGAAGCTGGCTCACTGGGGGCTTGTTGCAAAGAGAGTACCCCCTGTAGTACTGAACCACTAGCTGGTGTTGAACCTGCTCTTTTCATCTGGATGAATCCAAAGTGACTCCAGTGTAGCCAACAGCACCGCTGTTTCCAGATCCTGGATGGGATGGAGAGAGGCCGCCTCCAGCGGGTCCAGCTCTGCCAGCTACGTGGTCCAGGGGTTACAGAGTAGCTGGAGCCTGACTGCCTCCAGCAGACCTGATAAGAACCTTGCTGACTTAAAACATCATTACTTTACTTTCCAGGAGGGTGAGCGAGCACTGGATTGTGGGAAGAATTCAGAATATCTTTTTGTGGCTATAAATATATATGTATGTGGTTGTGCCTGGCTAATTTAATGACTATAAGGTTGTTAAATGGGGGCCGTGTTGGTTACTGTGGTAGTTGGAAGAACAGAAGCATTTGAAGTAACTTTAGTTGCTGCTGAATTGGAAGCTTGGAATTAAGTCTGATGAAATGGAAACATTTCTGTTTTCTCAGTAGTTGTGTTGTTTATATTCAGCTCCGGCCAAACTGTTGAAATAAATGCTGGTTCTGAGACACTGAAGCACAGCGAGTGTCTTCAGAACTGAAAACCTTGTGAAGAACCTTACACTAGTAAAACAAATGGCTGGTTTTATTCTCCTTTGTTGTAAGAGTTTGGGTTCTGGATTAAGCCTTCGGAACAGCTCTGAGCTGAATGCTATATGGGCATTACATCTGTTTAGAAGGGAGGCGGGGTAGGTGAGGGAACTCCAAGGCACGGCTGCACCTCCGTGTTTGACCACGTCAGCTCTTCCCCTGGGCTAGGCTTCACCGTTTTGAAACCATCTTGGAGCAAAAGGAGGGATGTACAGGGAGCAAGGCAGGGGGAGGGGGGTCTGGCTGGCGAGAGTGGGAAGAGAGCTTGAGTTAACGAAGGAGCTTGTGATGCCCGTCCGATGTACGGGAGGTGAGTTCAGTATGGTGTTCGGTACGAAGCCTGACCACAAGTCCTTCCGTGCCTTGCAGCGAAGGTGGTGAGTTGGACTCCGAATCCACTCTAGGAAATTGGGGGATTAGCCCTTTCTTTGCTGCCAGAGTGGCCTTAACTTGTCACCTGGGGTCACAAGACTGCACAGCACAGTGGGATTTTAATCACCATCAGGTCTTTAAAGATTGTGGTGAGATGGAAGACTCCGAAGTGGGAAAAATGCTTGTAATTACTTTTGTGCCTACCAATTTGGAATGGTTGTCTGGAAAGGTACTGTTCTCCCCTTTATTTTTGCTTGCTTCTTTTGTTCTGAGAGTCATGTATTCTTTAAAGATTGAAGACCTACCGATACCAACATTTTAGTGAAAATTCGTATTTTTCCTGGAGCATTTAAGAAACCCGTTGTCCCTTCTGATCTGATGTAATTTCAAACTCTTGATTTTCTTCCTATTGTGTTTTTTTTTCTTTCCAGGGTGGTAAAGGAGGAAATCTCAGACGACAATGCAAAGCTACCTTGCTTCAACGGAAGAGTGGTGTCCTGGGTATGTTGGCTAATGTGTCTGTACGCTATGTTGTTTGATACGGTGGGTGCAGTAGCAGGGTGGTCAGTACACGGATCCTAATTTTTAGAAGTGTCTTGAATCTCAAATTGCGTGGAAGCAATTACATCTATTTTAAAAATGAGAGTGAGGTTCACAAATGTGTGTGCAGGGCTGAAAAAGTGGTTTTAACATGAAACCTTTAATATTAGTAACATGTTGTGTCCTCTTCTTTCCCACTCGTGTCTCTTCCTTTCCTAAGCATTACTGAATCTCAGAGGGCTCTGAAATAATGCTGTAAAACCTCACAAAATAATCCTAGACTTCTAAAAGTATTTCTTTTTTTTTTTTTCTTCTTACCTTTTTTCTAAAAGCATTTCTTTTTTTTCTTTTTCTTTTTCTTTTTTTTTTTTGCTTACTTTTTGTGGAAAACAGTAAGAGCCAAGCTCTAATCCTTGTTTAAAAGAAATTGTCCCACAATTTAAGGTTAAATGTAAGAGCCAGCTTGCTGTCGGTAGGCGAGTAGAAGCACACATTTGTCTGCGTTACACATTTAATAATCAGGCTTCTGCCGAATCGTTGAGTTTTAATACTTAAATAGCCAAAACAACTTATTGAAAAACAGCTAAACGTGATATTGGAGGGGATTTTGGTTATGTTATTTGAATTTCACTGTATCAGTATTGTGTTAGTGTCTGGAAGGTTTAAATGAGGTTTAAATCTCTGAGCTCAACATTCAGTAAAAAGACAGAAAAATGTATAGCCTTGGAGAAATAAGCAGAGCAGAGCAATTTGGGTTGTAATTTGTCCAGTTATGGAGGAAGTCAGTGATCCAGCTGTTCATCCCAGTTAGAGTGCTGCTCAGCAGATCGCATCTCCCTTATTCTTTCTCTTGCCTGTTTTTAACATGTTCATTTCTCCAGTATGCCATGAATTTGTCACCTGTAATGCTCGCTTCTCCACATGCACAGTTCCTTAGCCACATTGTGGTCTACTTAATGGAGGTGCAATAAAAGTCTGTGGCTCCCCAGGGTTACTGTGTGAAATACAGGAATTCCCACCTTCCAATTATGTTTGGGGCACAGATAAACATGCAGGTGAAGTTGGTGTTTGGCCATTTGGTGAACGTATTTCTCCGTCTGAGGATAGGAGGTTTACCTGTCAAGCTTGGTTAAAGTGCTGCAACTTTAAGCAGAAAAGAGGGCACTAGTATTTTAGATTTTAACACCAAAAAAGCATTTGGGACATCGTCTGTGATTTTAATATCCTCTTTCAAGCTGACCATACAATCTTGTGTATCAGGAACACAACAAAGGACAAGGAGAATTTTTCGTTTTCCTCAAAACTCAAGTTTGTCTCAAGTATGAAGTGTTTTTTTGTTAAGGGCTTGGCTTCAACAAGTGATGCAAGTAGGGTTAGAAACCGTAGTGCCACAAATAGAACTTTGCTGAGGTAACTAGAGATATTGGACAACCTTTCAGCATTGGATGTACATTTGGATATATGTTTGCAGTCTTCTTATTTCTGGTAGGATAAAGATAAGCAGGGAAGTCATAGTAGTTTAGGTTTACAGGAGTTTTCTCCAACTGCACGGTTAGGACAACTGGGGCTACTTAGGATTCTCAGCTGGAATGAACTTCCTTGTCTCCATCTATTTTTACAGTCCTATGATGATTTTAGGAGTTGAAGATTTTGCTTATACGTTTACAGTCGGTACCCCTAAAATACTTCAGTATCCCAGTCACTGAAGTTATACAGAATAAAGAAACCTGTCTGGGCCTTGCATATAATCATGCTGGGTAGCTTATAGTTTCTAAGACTGGCTTCTTGAAGACAGGATTATGGGTGCTTTCAGTAGAAAATCAAATACGGTATATTGATTGCATGCTATTGCCCGCAGTAGCGCGCTCTATTATTGTGTAAGGAAAGTGTGATGTATCTTTTAAATACCAGTTTGATTCTAAAGTAACGATGCCTTGTGGTTCATCCAATACAGCCCCTGCTGGGTTCTAAGCAGCTGAAAACACTGCTCATGTGAGGGCAGGGGCTGGCAGATGAATTGAGCTCAGCTGTATCATACACTATTATCACTTCTTTCTGCTCTGTTGATTGCTTTCAATTTTAAGGCACTCAAGACTCTGGCAACTGTGTAGTCCCAACAGGTTCTTAGTATTAGGCAAGGAAAACACATGGCTTTCTTAATGCACCAACTTAACCTTAGTCCTCCTACACACCCAAATGCGTACAGAAGCACTTACCAGATTTTGTATTGAATTGAGGTCTTAAAAATTAGGAGAATGTTCTCCCTTCAGTCTGTACTTTCTTGACAGTTAGCAATTTTGTCACCGAAAAATGCAGAAGGAAAAGCTACTCTTTTTTTTGTTGTTGTTGTTTGTTTTGTTTGGGTTTTTTTTTTTGTTGTAGGACCTCCATACCCTACTTTTGGTCTTTGCTGCCACAACCTTTTGACTCGGCAACAATAGCTGTCTAATGACCAGTGTGACTTTCAAAGCTGTTTGTAAAACTGCACCATGTATTTCCACCCAGCAGTGGGTGTTAGGCAACTAAACGCCTTGGTTTGAAAATTTGAAAATTGAAAATTGGTGAGTGTTTCAAAGCAAAGTGATGCTGATGCCAACGTGAGCCACTGCACTCAAGGGAAAGAAATGAACGCAACAGGGATCTGCCTACTTGCCTTCACGAAGAAGGAAGGATCCCTATGTGTTGTGCTCCGTGGAGGAGTAAATTGGTTGGTAAAAGCAGTACTCGTTGTCTAGAATAAAATCACTGGCATTAGAGAGTAAAATGAATGTTTAAAGAAACAGCTGTGGTCTTTGAGAACTCATGGTTCACCTAGTACCGTGGGAGACAGCACAAGGTTCTTCCTTAATGAGGTTGTTGGCTTATGGCCATTTTTGTGTGGAAATTGAACATCTGATGGTGTTAACTTCTCCAAGTCATGGCTGAACATGCATGCTGACGACCACTGGTGTGGTATGAGGGTCATTTTTCTTTGAGGGGCTGGAGATGACTGAAGGGCTCAATGCTGCTGAATCTGCTACTTTCAGGATACGCTTGAACTATGAATGTTGGCGGTGCTGGTTTTTGTCTTCAGTCCAAGGATTACTGTGGGCTATAGCATGGTGTTCTGACAGTATGGGAATAGATTGTACAAAAAGGGATTTCATGTGTAAATAACAAGCTGAAGAGCGCATCCTGAAAGCCTCAGATAAAAAAAAAGGCTATGAAGATGTCATTTATGTTGCCATAGCATGAGAGCAGCATCTGTTTTAAAAGCAAGGGGGTAGAAATGAATAGTAGCTCTTATCAGGAGAGCAAATTAATCCTGAGAGCCCCTTTCCTCCTCAGTATGTAGCACTTGCACTGTATTTGCTCCTTGGTGTCATTCCCTCCCTGTTTCTTCCCCTTTCTCCCATGCTGCTGAACTGATATAAATTAATTCGAACAGGCTGATACTTGGATTGCCTTCTGCATCCCTGACTTGGGTTTCTTCTTCCCAGTGCATTCAGGAGCAGGGAAGTGTTTTTTATCTGTGCAGCCTTGTTAAAGAATGTATCTTTTGCATCGGTGATTCAAAGTACCGATGATTCATTCTGGACTTGCATACGCTATTCAGGCTCTTCAGTGCAGCCTGACTCAGGTTGTTCCAACAAGGGCCAGTGTTCTTGGAGTTTAAATAAAAGCAACCCCCCAACCCCAAACTATTCCACATGAATAAGCATGTGGATTATTTAATTCCTCTTTACATCCCTAATCTGTAACCTCTTCCTCCTTCCCTCCCCTGACTAAAAACCCGAGGGCATTTGATCTCGACTTGAGAGCTGAACTTTTTTCCCAGCTTCTAAAATAATATGAAATATGGAAATACATGGCTTTTCTGTTTTCCAGCTGAAAAACAGAAGAATGTAAAGAACAGTAAGGTCAGAACAAGAATATATATATGTACGCAGGCACATGAATTAAATGTTATGTTTTAATTCTGTGACTTAAGTGTTTTAATTTCAGAGAAACATTATGATTTCTGAAATGCACTTTAAGAATGAATTCAATTTATTGTGATTCCTGTTCCAGTATAGGTGGCTGGCTGCTTTCCAAATGTAGAAGAATGCAGAATCCTTGCTCCAAGGATTTGTACCTTGTTTCAAATCTTCCCACCCATTTCTATTTTTCACGTTGCAGTTTTGCTTGGAGGCTGCAACCATGATCAATGTCTCTGCTCCTTCCTTTTTTCTTTTGCTGTGCACTGCACATGTGCACGGTGGGAGACACAGCTACTGATCAGAGACCTCGATCTTGTAATTTCTTACTATTTGCTTTTTCCACATTATGGGTGGGAACTGAGACACAGAAGTTTTTTACATTTGTTTCTTTTTCCCCTTTAAGGTCATGTAGAAAGTCTTCTGCAACTGGCAGCAGATATGTCATAGTCTGATTACTTCATCTTCAAATCTTCTTTTTGCTAGTTTTTTAAAATGAGATTATGGTCAAGTTTAAGTTGAAGGTAGCCTTTTAAAAAATGTTAACATTTTATTTTCTTGAACCTAACTGGTGGTCCTGGTGGACAGCAAGTTGACTGTGAGCCAGTAAAGGGCCTTTGCAGCAGAGAAGATGGGCAGCGCCTGAGGCTGCGTCAGGAAGGGCATCACCAGCAGTGGGACAGTGCTAATCCTGCCCCTGCTGAGGACACATCTGAAGGGCAGCATCCAGCTTTAGTGCACCTCAGAACAAGGTATTGGGTCTGGCTGAGCCCCACAGCACCCTAAAAGTCCTGTGCCTGTGCTGGCAGCAGGAAGGGGGTGACAAGGCGCCGGTGTGTGCTTGCACAGCACCCAGGCTGCCCCTCCAACCTCCCCCCTGCAGTAGACTGGGGGGGGGGCAAGGTCTTGGGAGGGGACACAGCCAGGACAGCTGACCTAAAGTGACCAGCGGGATATCCCACGCCATACAACGCCTGCTCAGATAGAAAAGCTAAGAGAAAGGAGGAGGAAGGGGGGGCATTTGTTATTTATGGCATTTGTCTTCCAGAGCAAGTACTATGCATGCTGAAGCCCTGCTTCCCGGGAAGGGGCTGAACATCACCACTAATGGGAAGTAGAGAAGAGCATCTTCTGTTTTCCTTCGCTTCTGCGCATGTGACTTTTGCTGTTGCTTCATTAAACTCCCTGTATCTTGACCCGCAAGGGTTTTTTTTTTCCATCTTATTTTCTACCCCACTGTTCTGCTGAGGAGGGGAGTGATGGAGCAACTTGGTGGGCACCTGGTGTCCAGCCAAGGTCAACCCACCACAATAAGGGAGACTTGGACACCCTGGAGCAAGTCTAGCAAAGGACCTTGCAGATGGTTAAGGGACAAAAGCATCTGGCATACAAGGGGAAGCTGAGAGAGCTGTTTAACCTCAAGAAGAGAAGGCTTGGGGAAATCTTATCAATGTCTATCAATCCCTGATGGGTAGAGTAAAGAAGACTGAGTCAGGCTCTTCTCAACAGTGCTTGTGACATGACAAGGGGCAATAGGTACAAATTGAAATAAAGGAAATTCCATTCAAACATAAAACCCCCTTTTTTACTCGGAGGGTGGTAAACCACAGCCTGCCTAGAGATGTGCAGTCTTCATGCTTGGAGATAACTAAAACCTGACTGAACAAGGCCCTTAGCAACTTGCTTTAGCTGCCTTTGAGCAGGGTGGTTGGACTAGAGTGTCTCCAGAGGTCCGTTGCAATGTCAGCTATCCTGCAAATGGATTCACTGCTTGTTCTGTAGCTTTTCTGATACTTGCATCATCCTCTTTAATGACAGACTAAGGCAGTTTCTCGTCTACCTTTAAAGACAAATTTGGTGTTCCAAGTCGGAACACAATCTCTCCTTCATTTCTAACATCTTTTCTTTAGAAGAACCAGTTCAATTTGCCTTTCTTTCTTAGGTGAAATAACATCAGTTTGATGATAAACAGTGAAATAGTTTTTCTTCTTAATGCCAACCCAGGAACTTAACACCCAAGTATCAGTTCACTCTGTGTCAGTAGCGAAGTCTCTAATAGTTGGAATGGTGCTATTGCAAAGATCTCAAAGCAAAATTTAGATGTGTGGCTTAAATTGTTTCAGATAATTAGTTCTGTAAAGCCTTTTGTGAGTGCTGTACCATCGCAGGCTCTTCACAGGCTCTGCTGACATAATGCACTATAAACCCATCTATTTCTGCTGAGGCAGAGACAGTGAGCACAGATTGTTGTAGGCAGTATGGATAGATACATTACCTCAAAAGACATAAAGACTCTTTCCTCCCTTCTCACCCATCAGCTTGTTTCCAAATTTATATGCATATCCCACTGCTTTGGATTCAGTTTATAGCTCTTTTCTCTGCGATCATATGGTGCACCTTTTGCAGACGATGTTGACAGGGGTTTCTGTTCGCTCTGCTGAACAATCAGCTGAAACATCGGTGTCTGACCTGCATTAGGAATTGCAAATTACTTTTTCCACACTAACACCCATAAAATTGCAGTGCTTATCTGCCTCTATTTGCTGCTAATTACTGGAGGAGTTTTATGTAAATCTTACTGTAAGTTAATTGTTCACAGTTTCCAACCCTTTAATATCCTATTCACTGGAATTTAACAGATAATTGCATACATATCTTTCAGGGCTAGCAAAGTTGGTCTTTACCTTTTCAAAAAAATGTGTTTGGGGCAGGGCTGTGTCCTTATCTGGTTTTTAAGGTGATGGGCCTGAGCTTTGTCTCCTGCCTTATAAACTGTGCATCAGCTGGTAGCAGGCGGCTTGGGATTCTTTCACAAAACCGTCTGTGGTAATTGTCATCCTCACTATAAATTACAGCAATGTATATGTGTGTATTTCCTAATGAGATGACAGATTTAAAATTGGAACGTTAAGTGCACGCGATGCAGCTTAGCTGTCTCTTCCCCCACAACTCCCCTCTTGACTGATACAGTGGCTACTTTGAAGTTTACAAGATGACTGACATTGAGAAATTTGAGATTTTCATCTTTTTTAATAACATTTGAATCCTTCTATTTGTTGTAGGTAGGAACTTTGATCTTGGTGTCATATGCAGGAGTGGTTTCCATAGGGGAAAATTTTCAAGGCAGGATCTGCAAGTCTTTAGTTGTTGCTTACTTTTGCTGCCCTGGGAACTCAGTGTGCAGCTAGATTAGTTTTGAATTAGCATTAGAATTAGAATTACTGCTGCTAATTAGCTATAGATAAAGCTTCTCCCCACCCCTCCTGTGTCCTGCTTGTTTTTCTCCTCTGCGTCTTAGATCTTGTCCTTTTGATTTTGGGATGGGTTTTGTTTGGTTTTTTTTTGGTGGGGGGGATTTGTTGGTTTTCGTTGGGTTTTTTTTAACAACTAAGTAATTTGGGACAGAGGGCTACTACTTACTTGATTCCTTTTCAGTGGTTGACCTTTGGGTTTTTCAACAATATGCAACCTAGCATTAATTGTATGGCAGAGTTCTTCATCTAGTAGTTCTTACTGTAAATGCATTTACACAAACACATCTTCTGCAGGAAATAGCTGATATACGTGCCTGTTCTGCTAACACACGCACATAAAACATAGGCTGCAGTTTTTCTCAGAGGGTAATTTATTTTGAGTTCTTTGGGACTGCTTACCTGAGTGAAATTATTAATGCATTTTTGTTTTTTCAGGTTCAGGTCCTTACAGGGCAATTTGGAAAAATAGCTTGTACGGGAGAGAATACATTACCTTCAGGCTTTTTGCAAAAGCTTAAAATGTTTTTCTATTCTTTTTGCACAGTCCAGGAACAGCCTCCTGGTGGAAGCTGGGAATGTGGAAAGAATAGGCTTGTGGCTGCTGCCAGATCGGAGCCAGTGGAGTGGCCTCTGCCAGCAGTTTGCACAACGTCGCTGGCTGTTATCTGTGTTTTTTAGGAAGGCTTTGCAACATCTGGGAACAATTCCCTGACTGGCTGCTGGGAATATGCCTATTGCTGGGAATATTTCCTATTGGCTGGCAGTGATGTCATAGCCTTGTGTGAGCTTTCCCTTTTTTTTTTCTTTTTTCTTCTCTATTATCTGGGTGCCAACAGATAATACTTGTCCTGTTTGTACGTAAGCTTTTCAGACGCTGTATTTGCAATTGCAATTAACATTGTTGGGTAGAACCATTTAGTCTTCTACCACACAAGGCAACACAGGAGCTTTCGGAATTGTTAAATGATCTTCAGCAAAGTGCATTGGTGCCTTTTGGCACAGAACTGAAGCAGGGAATGAAAATCCGCAGATGCAGATGCTTGGTTGATTTTTTTCTGTATCAAATGAACTGATTTCAGGACCTGTTTCTTTTCTCCACAGATTATATATATACACTCATTCATCTGCTGATAGATGGAATTATCACACAGGAGAAAATAAGAGAGCTGTGCATGAAATCTGACCCAAAGGGAAGAGGGTATTACCACAATATTGTGTCTGAAATCTGACCCAAAGCGAAAAGGATATTAGCACAATATAGTATCTTCTTCTGTAATGTTTAGAGCTTATAAAGAAGGGAGGTGGGAGCACTGAAAAGATTCCTAACCTTTAATGTACCGGGATGAGTTATTAGGGAAGGACCCAAGTCCTAGTATAAGAAAATGAAATTCCTCTGAGGGGTTGGAGTGCTAGACCTTTATGAGAAAGAGGTGGGGAAGAAGCAAACGTGTTAACGTGAAGGATGGGGGACTTGAAGAAAAAAAAATAATGAAAGAATGTGCTGAATGAGGAAGCTTCAGAGCTCTACAATCTTACGGTCCTCTCTTTGCTAAAGTAACGTTGCGTGGTTCTAGTCTGATACGTTCAAGGATTCTTAGATTTATTTCACATTTGAATCGAAAGATGCTGTCCTGTTTCTAACTGTAATCAGCACCAGGTGGGGGAAGGAGCCTGTAAGGAAGCCTTACCTCCTTAGTCGTGGGGCAGGAGTGCTCACTAGCATTTGCAGAAGCGTGGGGACGCTAGGTCTCCACTTCACTCTAAAAAAAACTAAAATAAGGTTTTTTTAGTTTTTTTTTTTCACTAAAAAAAAGTGCCTGTTTTTAGCTGGGGTGAGGAATATGTAAACTCACAGAAAAAGTGACCAACCTGCTGAAAAAATCTGGAAGGGCGAGACAGGGAAATAGGATTCTAGGATTGCAGATCCTTTATTTCCTTCCCATTCTGAGTGCACATGTTCTCCACGAGGCAGGTAATCCTGTGTTTGGAGTACTTGCTGTGAAACGTCATTGCGTGAAACTGAATGTGCTTCACAGCTAGCCTGCTATACTGTGCCATAAACAAACACCTGAGATGCTTAACAGAATCTGGGAGTAATCTGAGATCGTATATTTCATGAAGATACAGTATGTTCTTTCAATGACAGAAAGCAGAAGATGATAAAATCACAGATACAAGTTGGCAATTTTATTTTGAAACCCAGTCTGTATCTTTCTGTCTCTGAGCACTAAAGGTCACCCTTTACCTGGCAGCCACAGATTTCTTAAAATTGTTCCTTTCAGCCTGTAACAGCTTCTGATTTCCAGGCTATATAAGCTTGATCCTGTATTCTCTGAGTAGCTATGGTCCGTGGTTGGAGCAAACCCCAAACAAATGTACTGTAGTTTTCAGCAGGAAAAAAAGGGAAATCCTAATCTACCCAGCACAGACAATTCCTCCTTGCTAAAATAAACATCACGTTCCTGTTAGGCTTTTGCAGGCCTTCTAGCAATGTGGAGTCCTGTTGCCTTTGACAGAATTCCTGGTGGAATAAAGGGCCTCATCTATAAGTCCTTTTGTGCAATTGGTCCTCAGGGAGCAGCCATCGTGTGGATAATGGGCCACATCTCTGAAGCTTTGGCTTGGGATTTGAGATGTCTGTGGCTTTATAGGAAATAATTACTTTCAACTTGTAGATGAATGTGGCTGTTCTGAAGTTGCTGTCAGAAATACAAATGGCTCTTTTGGGGTATTTCTTTAGTTCCTGTTATCAATCCCTCACCTCTCCCTGAGCTGAGCGAAATACCAAGAGCTGCTGCTGCTCTCAGTAACACTGAGAATTTAAATATTGTCGTTTTCATGCTGATAGACGAATAAATATTTTGCCAGGTGAGAATATGAGAGCAGAGTGTACCCATGTTTGCTCTTTCCCCTTCCCAGACAGGTTCTTGTTGTCTGGTGTCTTCAGCCATGGATGTTGCACAGACCAGTTCCTTGAGCTGGTGTAATGCCTGAGCTGGAGATGTCTGCTGAGTGCTATGAAGGGCAGTCCTTGCTGTAATTAAGTGAAAAGCAGAAGCAAATGTGATGGAGAGGAGAAAAAGGGAAATTGAGCTACAGAGAGGTGAAGCAATTGATCCAATGACTCACTGAAGATTGGTAGCAATAATGGGAAGTAAATGAGCTCTCCTGGCACTGGAAGCATTCACTGGCCTGGTGTCACTGTTTGGCTCTGGCTGGGGTGCTGGTGTTTTGAGCCACTCACAGAATCATTTAGGTGGGAAAAGATCTTGGAGATCACAAAGTCCAACCATTAACCCCAGTACTGCCAAGCCCACCTCTAAACCATGTCCCTGAGCGCTGCATCCATGTGGTTTTTAGACACCTCCAGGGATGGTGACTCCACCGCCTTCCTGGGCAGCCTGTGCCAAGGCTTCATCACCCTTTCAGCAAAGACATTTTTCCTCTTATCCCATCTAACCCCTGCCCACCCCCCCCACCCCCCCCCCCCCCCGGCACAACTTGAGGCTGTTTCCTCTTGTCCTGTTGCTCATTATCTGGGAGAAGAGACCTACCCTCATTTGGTTGCATTTGAGAGCTCAGCCATCTTCCTGCTAATTGCTCTTCCATCACTTGGATTTGCTTACAACATGCAGAAGGAGCTGGTGTGGAGTTGGCTTTTGTGCCGGTACTAGGACTTGAGATGGGGAGTGTTGCTGAAGTGGGCAGTGTTGACGCAGACAGAGAGCCGAACACTTTATTTTTGCAAGTGAGTTCCAAGATAACGGTTTTTTAGCAGATGCCTAGCAGTGCCTGGGTAGCCTTCTCTAGCACGGAAGGAAAGAGGCGCTTTTTGTCAGCAGGAGTAGGCTGCGTGTTTTGGTAGCCCAGCGTAGAGTAGCCAACTTGCACAGCACGCCGTTGCATGTACGGTTATGGATTGGAAGTGGCTGTGTGGGAATCGCTGGGGATATCTGAAGAACATGAGATCCTTAGCTAACCTGCCAGGGATGATACTCTTTCTCCACTTCCTGGAAAAGATTTAGTAGCGAGTGTGACGGTAGGATCTCAGCTGAAAAAACAAACAGCGTTCAGTAGGATGGAATGAACTGAATCAACAGTTGCAATTAGTTCCACACTTCTTTATTAACTTCCTCCATGTGTGCCACACGGAAGACATCCCCGTTTCACATGGAAATGCAGTCCTTTGGGGTGGGACTTTACAGCCCACAGGCACGCTCTCGAGCAGCACACAGTACCAACACAGTGCAAATAAAGAAGTGGATTAAAATGCTAACTGCCAGTCAAAACTGCAGGGAAAGCCTGATGGATGAAATATAATTATCAGGGCTGGTTTCTGGCCAGGAGGCTGGGGTTAACGCTGCTTTTCTCCCAGAAGCACAGTGAGAAGTCTATAATGCAGCAGTCCAGTAGAGCATTGTCTTCTCCATTCAAAGTGATATAAGATTGGAGCGTTCTATTCCTACCGTAGCTTGTCAATGGAAAGGACACAATTTATCTTAAAGCTGATAAAACACCTAATGATTTACAGAGTGTTCCTCGTCATTGGAAGAAATGAGGAACTCCTAGCTGGCATGGCAAAGCAGGGAGCAGCGATTCTGTATGCCCACACATGGAGCCAGGGCACTGACATGTGAATTCTGTCAACAAGTGTACACCCCCCTAAAATTCTTCTTCTTAGGCAGTCACAGCCAAACCTTCATCAAATCAAGGTGTTCTGTGAGGTGTCTGGAAAGAAGTGGGGCTGCTAACTCACTACAGCTCCCCCTGACCCCGGTATTCCGTACCTGTCCAATCCTTTGGAAAATCAGCTAGACAGCGCGGCCTTCATCTCGCTGCATGTGCCATCTTCTACTCCAGTTTTTCTTTTCTAGCACAAACAATGTTTTTATAATGCTCTTTTGGGGTGTTTTTGTTAATTTGGTCTGCAGCCATCCATTTGTGTTTTTTAGTGCTCATGAGCATAGAGATCTGTAAGTCAAGAATAAAAGCTTTGATGAAGGGTGGGCGCTCCATTTGTAACCAGACAGAGGTCTGGACAATCTGTGTCTGAAGAACATAATTGCTTCAAGTTCTTTTACTTAAATCCCTGGAATCAGGTCCTCTTGCAGGAGCTCCCAGGTCCTGCTTCTCATAAGAGTAAGATCACATGAGGCAACATATTTAAACTGTTAGGCTATTGGGTTCGTTTGTTTATTTGTTTATTATTATTCCTCAGGGGCAAGATTTCACCCCAGAGGATGTGTCTGAATTACAATAAATGTACTTTGGGTGGAAACGCCTCAGCCAGGCTGCAAGTAACAGATCTTAATAGGGAAGGTGAACATGAGAAGTTCTGCACTGGCCACTGCATCATCATGGCTGTTGTGCTTATGAGTTACTACTTGTAATCTGAAAGACCTTCATCTAGTATTAACAAGCTGCTTGGAAACAGGAGATATTGCTACTATTTTTTCTCAAATTGGCATGTATCTCCAGTTCACTATGTCTGGTAGTGAACTGGTTGAGGTTTAAAGCGGTCTATTTCCTGAATGCAGCTGAAAGATGAGCGTGGGTAATTTCTGCAGCTCTCTTCCCTTTATAATGGTAATGGCATAGTCTGAGGCTGTTTGTGACTCTGATCCCACTGAAGGCCAAGAAGAAGTGGGGACCCAGTGCTTTATCCTTCAGGAAATCACAGCCCAGGGGCAACATTCACAAAGGACTTGCTTTGCTGCAGTGAATTTTGCTTCTGCTCAGCAGCGCTCCCGAGATGATCAGTTTGGTGGGTTTGCCTTCATAATGGGTTCTGCATTGCCAAGACTTCTTCCTCCAGAGCAGGGAAGTACTAAAGAACAAATATCCTGAAATATGGAAAGGATTTGTCTTGTTGGCTCATCTCTCTTTTCGCATCAAGCTCATCTTTGAGACAGGTGTTGCTCAGCAGAAAGGCTTGAAGGAGGAACATGTTTTCCTGTTTTCAGGTAACTCAGGCCAGGTGCTTGTTTGCTTAGTTTGATGTAATTTAGGATGTGAAGGGTGAGGGGATGTATAGTCTTGCCTACACCCAGTTTCTTTTTTATCCTTTTGTTCTTTTTTTTCCTTTCATTCTTTTTCCTTCTTTTTATCCTTTGGTTTGATTTTTGTTAGTGAAAGCACTTGCACAGAGGATCCTCAGGGGATGAGCCAGACTCAGAGACATTCTTGCATCCCCATCATGCCAACAGGCTTTCTAAACATCTCCCATTAACTTCCTTACCTGAAAGAAAGAAACCTTAATTACCAAGTTATTAGGAAAGCTCATGTTATTTTTCCCTTCAGTGTTTCCTCTGTTGCTCTTGCTTTGGTGATAAGAGTTTGAATAACGCAGCTGACTCCATGGGGTGCTGGAGAACTGTTTTGTCTTCAGGCAGTTCCTTTTTGACAGTCTGTGTGTGTTTGCCTTCTCATATTTATGATACATGCTCTTAGGAGCAACATGCTGCATCCTGAATGCCAGTCGCCTCCTCTCCTTCTCCATCCGCTTCTTTAGCATCTGTCTGATGATTATATTAGAATTAGCCCTTGATAAATTAACCAGTTATAGTGGAATCTCTTATATAGGGCTAGTTCTTCTACAGCTAAAAATAGAGGGAAGCTGAGACCTTGTTGCCTCTTTAAGGTGCTCTGAAAGGTAATAATCTCTATATATAATCTATATTTGAGCATTTATTTAATTAAAGACCTTATAACTATGTTGTTAAAAGGGACACAGTAAAGTGATTAGATGGCTTAGGGGATTGGTAATAGGATATAAACCTTTTCACCTCTAGGTCACTATAGTCTAACTTCTGTTGGTACTGGCCAGAGAGTGCTGTGTGTGGTCAATGGGCTGTTGAAATACATGAGTCAGTTTTAGCTTCCTTTCTGGTTAGGCAGGTTTGTTTTTTTCCCCCTTCTTGCAAAAACATTGCAAATACAGTAAGGGAAGCATGGAACTAGGTGAGGGTGTGCAGGATCTGAACTGACTTTCAAGGCTGCTCTCGACCTCCTGTGTGAGGCTGAGCAAGTGGAGTGGTGTCGGCAGTGCTGCCTCCCTGCCTTTTCCTTCATCTTGCTTGTCTGAAGTGCCCACAGTCCTTGGGGGGGTTCATCCAGATCAGATGCCCAGCTTAACGGGAGAGTAATTTTATGTGGTCATTTAAAATACTAACCAAGTCTTTCAGTTGATGGGATTCTATTTTCATCTTGGGCAAAACCTCGCACCTTAGTCATCTGCCTTTCTGATTTGAGTAGTAGAGGACTGGAATCTCTTTCTCCACTGTTATGCTTTTTAATAAAAAATAACCACATAATCTAGCAGGTGAAGTTGAATTAGAACTGGAACCACTAATTAGGAATCAAATGAAAAATAATCTTGGATCAGCGCACGTTGTTTGTTTTTCTGTAGTGATGCTTTACCCAGTGTGTATGGTTCTTCTATCCTAGGATTTATATTGCATTTAGGCATGTTAATTATCTTAACTCGGTTGTGCAAAATTGGTAGTATCCTTCCTTTCTGGGTTAGGAAACTGAGGCAGAAGTGCCAATTTTCTTATAAAAGATTTACTGAATTAGTATTAGAGAAGAGACACACTCTGGTTCCTGGGTGTAGACTTCAACCAAGAGCTTCTTCCAGCACTAAGATTTAAAAAAAAATTAATGTGGAAAACCAGTTTCACCTAGGTGTACAAAAGGATTCTTTAACACAGAGCATCTCTGTCTTTTATTATTATTATTATTATTTTAATTCTCAATACAGAAAATTGATACCAGCCTGGTAGATAAGTGGATAGAATCAGATCATAGTTAAATGGTAGATCCTCTGTCAATCAGTATATTACAACGAGCTACAAACCAGGAGCGTGAGGGTAGGAGGAGAGACTCATTCTTCTTTCTCCTGTTTATCTGCTGATTAAAGATGTCACGCTAGGCATACTAAATTAAGATGGTCTTTCTGTCCTGAATTTATTGGAAGTAAAATTGAGTACAGTAAGCTTCTTGTGTGCCATGACTGTGCCTGTGATCCATTATCCAGGAGCATCCCTATTAATGATTGAGGATGTTAATGGGAAATATAAATATGTGCTGGCATTAGTAAATGAAGAATTTACACCCTGCCTTGTAATGGGACTGGAATATATAATAATTCCCAAACTGTATGTAGATGCTTGTTGTTTGTACTGAGGGGACTGGGTGTTGCAGCCTGTCTTCAGTTACCTCTTCCCACGTGGGTGCTGTGTGTTGGGTGCTCTGCAGCATCCTTCTGCCCTGGCTGGCAGGTTCCCAGGCACCTTCACCTTCTGTGAATGTAAATGTCAGTGTCAGAGGAGTTTTGAAGGTGATGGTTACAGCTGTGTCGTTTTATAGAAGTGTAGTTCTCAGGTCATTACGAATTACAGAAGGGTGCACGCAATGTCCTTGTTTTCATGGCACAATTGGAAAATAACTTTTCCTATCTGCAGCTTAGCCTTAAGGAAACATTAAGAGACAAAACAGGCACAGAAGACAAAAGTATGATGAACATCAGGATCCTGGTCCTCCTCCTAAAGTATATGGCTGTTGAGATTCGGTGAATTTTGGTTTGAATTCAGACTTAATAGAGAAGGCGGCAACTCTTGAGATTTTGGTGATCAGTCCAGACTAAGTTGTGAATTTTTAGGGGTTCTGAAGGTCTTTTTATAAGAAGTTATACCATGTTTGGGCCGTCATACGGTCAAGCTTCAGCTTTTGCTTTTTGGTTTTGTCATGGCAAAACCAGGCGGAGAGCGCAGTCTTAAATGTGCGTGCGTTTTGCAAGGAATGCTGACAACTTGCACGCTTGGGCAACTCCAAGAGTGCTGTAACGGCAAGTCACAAGAAAAAGTGCACTCCCTGTCTGGTGTGCTTTGCTTGTTCATTCTTAGATGAGAAAAAATTTGTGGTGCTTGCAGGATTTTGTGCGTATCCTAGCAGAGGATGTTTTCATGCTGAGATTGAATGTAACCTGATTTTATGAAAGTTTGGCAGGAATCCATGCAACTAGACACTAAGCGCTTCCTTTCCTCTGGTTTCCCTTAGATCTCACTGAATATTTAGCAAAGCAGTGGCTGAACACCTTATGTCAGAGTGGAGAAACCTTTACAAGTGTATGCAATTCTCTTCTTTCTGTTGACAGCTGGTCCTGGCTGAAAGCTCCCACTCTGACACAGGCTCCCAGTGCACCGAGAGCCACACAGACCTTCCGCCACCCATTGAGAGAACAGGCGGCATCGGAGACTCCCGGCCTCCATCATTCCAGTAAGAACAAGTTGTCTTTTTTTATTATTATTTTAAACCAGAAAATGCAATTCCTGTCCATTTCTTCCCCGCATTTCTCCCTGCTGCTGCAAACCAGCTTTTTATTCTAATAGTTAGAAAACTGATATACTTATTAGAACTGAAGAATTAAAAGGGGAATGGGAAGAAAAAAACTCCTGTCATTGTTAGGATGAAATATGTATCCTATGTATCTCATTTTGAAACCCACTGTGGAGACTTAATTAGCAAGGCAGACAAAAATTCTTTTCGTGGAGTACAGATGACAACTTTTTATTACTATTTGATGACGTAGCATGCAGAGCCAGCAGAGCACTGGTATCAAGAGAAAAAATTTACATCAGGAAGAATGCCTCCTCCACGTGCATCCACAGGCTGGCAGCTTGAACTGCGTGGAGCCAGGCTGGGGATCATCTGATTTAATGGTAGCCTTGTTATTGCCCTTTACATGTGCAGGGCCAATGTATATCCTTAGGACACCTTCGTTTTCAGGGAGGCCCTCTGAATGTACACAAGGAGGATTTAAAGCAGGAGCTGGTTCTAGGTGTGATCTTGGTTTATGTCTGGAGAAGGAAACGTGGTCTTGATTTGCCTGGTGTTGTGTGTTTCCATTGCTTTCTGGGATAGCTATTGCCTGGAAGAGCCCTTAGTGTGGTGAATGAGTCTTTTACAGGTAAATACCTTTGAGAGGGGGCAAGAAATCTTGAAAAGTGCTAACCTGCCTGACACTGTCTTCTTGCAAAGGCTTTACTGCCCTCCTGCGTTCGGGAATTGCTTTCTGGTGACTGGAGAGGCCGGTATGAGTGCAGCCACATGGCCTGCAAATCCAACCAGTGCATTGTCTTCCTGACCTATACCTATACGTCACAGCTGCGGGATCGAACTGTATTTAAATAAAAATCATTACATTGTAAGTTAGGCACAAGTCTGTGTTTGTGGAACCACTTGCTGCTAATAACTGTGCGTACTCAGATGATGAGATTTAAGCTGTGCTCTGCTGATGCACCTGCTGCCTTCCATGGTATTCCAAAAATGTTGTCTGTATCTTCCTGCTGTCAGTCAGCACAGTGCTGCAAGTGATAATATCTTCATGTTACAAAGCAAATGTGGGAATCCTCAAAGGGGTGAAGTAATTTATGCAGGTCATGCTGAGTCAGGAGTAGCAACACAGGAGGTCGTGCCTTGTGGCTTGTGTTCTCATTCCTAGGTAAACCACCTTCCTCCTTTCTCTCTCCCTTGAGCCTTTTTTTCTTTCTTGTTTTAAATTGCAGTAGCGAATGTGGCTTGTGGGGCTTTAGTCTTCTGGACTAAAACTTGTTCTCCCTTAATACCTTTGTTGGTTCTTATTGTCACAACTGATTGTCTTAACGTTTTGCTGTGTTCTTGGCTGATGTGGTTTATTTTTTCAATTCAGAGGAGAGCTTTATGATGACCTAAGTTTATTTCCATAACACAGGGCAGAGTATCACACTCAGTTATTATGCATGAAGCCCTTAATTCTGTTTCACTATTAGAATTTCGCTTTAAAACACACCCACTTTAGGTTTAAAGATTTCAAGCGATAAAGAATGTGCCATGTTTTGAAATTGTTTTTCTTGGATAAACAAAGTAAGTTGAGCTGCTCAAGTCTTTCACTGTAAAGCGTGGCTTTCAGAACTTGGATCATGACTGTATTTTCTTCTGATCACTTACGGCTCTCCAGCAATTTTTAAAAATTATGTTTCTTGGGATTTTGGCACGGTGATTGCAGTAGTGAGTTCAGTGCCATTTCTGCATACTGTCTCCTTGAATAGTATTTCCATTTAAAGAGCTCAGCCGTGCAACCCTGTAACTTTCGCAACTGTAACTTCAATATTGCTGATACTCACCTGTCACCTCCCCTTGTGTGACTTAGATTCTTTGTTCCTAAATCCCAGAGCTTTTGGTTTTTTTTTTTTAAATGCTATTCAAACTACCAGAGATGTGTCCTGTCCTGTCTTCCTTCCTCAGTGTTGATTGAGGCCTTATTTACGTAGGAGGCCGCAAATGAGCTAGGTGTTGTATAATTGTACAAACAGAGGTGTTGCTGGACAACAAAGAAGAGATGAAGAGGACAGGTCAGCGGGCAATACCATCCAAGCGAATGAGATCCTTATCAGAGATGAAGTGGTAATCTCAACTAGCTGCCTGACAGCATTGATGGTTTGCTTCATTACTGATTAAATCCAAAGAAAATTTACTTTTTCTCCTCCCTAAGGAGGGTTCTGAAGTTCATCCTGTATTTCATGCTCCGCTGCTTCTGTGTAGTGGTTGCCAAATCCACGTTCATGCGAATGGGTGAGGCTGCTCCGGGTCAGGTGGTGGAGGTGCAGGAGTGAGTTGAGCATGGTGACCTCTGAGCTACCTTTCTTACACAGCTCTTGGGTACGTGCACTAAAAATGGAAGGGAATTGAATTGGCTCAGCAATGAGAGGGGAAAGGAGCCAGCTCTGAGGTTCCTTTTGCACCCTTTGTTAGGGCGTAAGCCACCTTTGGGGGCAGATCTAGCCTTGGAAGCGATTTAGCAGTGGGAAGTGTCAGCGTTCACTAGTATGTCACTAGTGTTCACTAGATGGTGCTGCTGCGATGTCTGGGAGCCTCGCAGGGTGACCTTCGGAGACTGTCACCCTCCGTCCCTTTTCAGTTGTGCTGGACTGAAACAAGAAATGCAAACGTGGCTCGTGACAACACTTACATCCCTACTTGCATTTTGGTGGCTTCAAATGTGCGGTCAAATGTTTTCTTGAATAACAACCTCGATTTCCCAATTCGTGTGCTGGGCATGTCTGTACATTTCATTAAGGCAAAGAAAGTGCGTGCGTGTGCGGACGCCTTTTCAGCAGCCCTCGTAAAGGTAACGCTATCCAGATGTGCTTACACATATACCAGCGCTGGGTCCAACTTCCACAGAAGCCCGTGGCGCCACTTGGTTAGATTGTTGGTAGTTTAATTCCCCACGTAAAATGTGCATGGCAGTGTACTCTGGCCTCCTGGAATTCTAGGAGAAATAAATGAATGACTCTCATGCTTTGGTGTAAGTATAATGATGGCCATTATGCACTCGCTGTGCATAAGTAGGATATGTCAGGCATAAGTAGCAGGTGCAAAGGGCAGATGTGAATTTGGGCTCCTTTTTAAGCGGGTGGTATTTATGGGACAGAGAGAAAGGTTATGACCAGTAACTTTCGAAGGGAAATCTTTCACCACAGAGCATTAGCCCGCAGCAGATCATGCACTATTCTATTTTCAGGAGCTTTAGATCAGTTTCCACAATTTAGTCCATTAAAATGAGCTATGGCCTTTGCCAGCACTGCAAGAGGCTTTTCTTATTTCCTTCCATGTGAGCACTTCAAGGGAGCTTATTAAATATAAGAATAGCAGAGAAACATAAAACAGATTGAGCCTGAGGGGAAAACTAAATAGCTAAGCTAGTTCTGTTCAGCAGGGGGAAAAAGAGCATCTCCATCTTCCCCTTTGCTCCAGCCAACTCTGCTTTAACATGACTGATATATTTTTTTTTTTCCTTCAGCAGAGATCTTGAAACAGATGGTTGCAAATAAGCAGTCATATATATTCACCACTGCTCTTGGTTATCCGACTTGGCTTGTCTATTGGAGTTAGAAGTGAAAGCCAGACTGGTTTGTATGAACTGGGTCCTTCCTTGATGCTTGGAAGTTCAAGAGTATGGAGCTGTCATTGCTGTTTGTTTAGATTCATCCCAGAAAGTGGCCCTAACCCACGCAAATTCTCTGCTGCCTCTTCGAAATGTTTTGTTCTGGCTAATTGTAGTGGTGAGAAAGTGACTCTCAGTAAACCCCTCGCAAAAGCAAAGCGGAAGGAATCTGGCCACTGAGATCATCGTTAAGATCTTTCTGCTTTTTGCCTAAAGCTTCCTTGCTCATAGTGGTTCTTCACTGGGATTTACTGGATTCGTATGGTGCTGGCATATCTGTGTAGCTTTCAGTTGAGAACATGAGGAAAGGACCTTGGGTCTATTTGCACATTTCACAGATAGGCGCTTAATTATTTTGAGCTTTACTGTGATTTGCAAGACTTCAATCTTCAAGGTCAGCACTCTGTATCAAAAGTGGCCACGGTGAGCTGTAGCTTCTGCTCTTTGGCTGTCGGCATGCTGCCTGTTATTGTCAGGAAAATAAACCTGTTCAGGGTGAACAAGCACTTAAGGAAGTGAGCTGAAACACTGGGTTTGGTTTAAAAAAAAAAAGAAGGAAATTTTGTATTGGGATATTGTAGCAAAGGCAACTCAATTCCCAGGCTTGAGAATAAGCCCCTGATAAAGCAGGTCATCCGCTGGCATTACTAGAGGAGCATATACGTACTTGTATTTATGGCTTGGATCTGTGTTCTTCAGAATGAACGTGGGAGAGTTTGGGAGATGCGTAGGAACTTGGGGTGTTTTGGAGGCCACGATGAGTGTTAGGGTCAACAAGTGTTGTTCTTCCAAAAACCAGTGTTATCCGCCTGGTCTTGTGTTAGGCAGGTCTGGTGCAAATTTGTGACATTAAAGCTGTCACGATAGGACTGTGCTGAAATCCCGTGTCCTTTGCCAGTGCATTAGCAGCTAAAGCTGTCTCGTAGGTAGCTGTCATCTCAGCATGTGCTAAAATCATCCTTTTCTTAGCTGGTGTTAGCCTACCAGTAGGCTGGGTTTTTTTTCTATGGAAATTTCATGCAACAGTCTTGTGGCAGCTTTTTCAATGTCGTGATGATACTACTTGTGCAAATAGCACTGTGTCTCACAGTGCTGATACTGAACTGCCGTCACCCTTCAGGTGGTTTTGGGGTGAGCAGAGCAGTCTGGGGGAGCTTGCAGTGCTGCAGCAAGACTGCAGCTAATCTGCTTGATAGTTTTCTGGCTTTTAAACCAACATGACTGCAACCGTTTTTATCAAAAAGAAAAGAAGAGATGACTCCACTGTTTCTTCCTATTTGTTCTCTACAGCCCAAATGCTGCCAGCAGCCGGGATGGCCTGGACAATGAGACAGGAACAGAGTCAGTTATTAGCCACCGGCGAGACAGACATCGACGGAGAAATAGAGAAGGGCATGAGGATGGTGAGTCCTATTGTCATTTTTCTTCTTTTTCATTTAGAGAGAACAATTTTTCTGATAATCTTTCAGAGCAACAACTACTTTCACATCAGTCCTGCAGAAGAGAAGTGTGTCTGCCTTCCTGCGTGCTTTCAGGGACTGTTATTGTTTCAATGGAATAATTTGATAATTGCTTTGAAACTCTTTGAAGCTCAGCATTTTCTAAGATGTCAGACATATTACATCTAAGATGTCAGACAGCCTACAGTAAAGTGTCAGAGAGATTCTTTTTGACAATATGCAGTACTTTCTATAGTGTTAGAAGATGATTAGCTTGGAGAGGAATAACGACACCCAATGCTGAGCTCCATACTGTCACAGCTAGGCTGCCTCCATTATTCAAGTTTGCTCATTTAAAGGTAGAACAGACTGTCTGTGTGATGTGGTGGGAGTCTGCAGGGTAGACAGTTTGAGAGTCTTAGTATTTTAACATTGCAAGATGTGAGCCAAAATACTCTGAAATAATGTAAATTGATTTCTCTGGGCTTGGATCAGCGGTAGTGTTTTATGCTGGTATAACAACAGCGCATTGGCTCTCAAGATCTTTTTTTGTACATAAATAGACACAAAGGACATATATAAACTACAGAACTTCATCCCTTGCCTCTAGTCTATACATCAAAGTAAGCTTGTTTTTTTTCATTTGTTGCCAGACAAGAATTTCTAGGCTTAATTAAGAATTAATAGGTGCCACCCATTGAGTTTAAAATGGTCCAAAATATGGAATATTTGGGCCCAAGAGATGCCATCACAGGCTTCATTCACAGCTCCACCCACTAAAGTATTTGCCTCCAGTTAGAAACCCAGAAGTTATATACTGTGTGTTAGAGGCAGGTGTCTTTTTGTTCATTTAACCCTCCCAACTTGCAACTGACTCAGAGCGAAGGGAAATTACTCAGTGGGTGGAGCAGAGAGCTGTCTTTGCAGGAATCCGACTGCAAATTCCTTTGGGAAATCACAGAAAGAGGCAGAATCTCCTGACAGTGTTGTGTTAAAAACTTGTTATGGGAGGAATGTTAGAAGGTGATTTGGTTTTAACATTGGTTTAAACTCATGCCAATGCATGTTTTACCGTGGACATCCGTGGCAAAAGAGCTGTTTGTTGCATGTCTAGTCTAGGAACAGAGTCAAGATTGCTCGTCTGCTATTTATTGTTCAAGCGCAGGAGTTTCTGCCTGCTTCTGGTCTGCAACTAATTCATACTTTTCCCTTTAGATGGAGATGGGATAACAATTCCTCCTTCTCATGTCAGCCTAAGCTGTACTCAGGCAAGAACATGTCACTCAGCAATGCTAACATTACCTGTTCTCAAAACAATTTAGGCCTCCTACCTGAAGCAGGCTATAGGTGTGAGCAAGAGGTGTTTTGTTAATGTGCATAAAGCAAAGATCACTGCTGTATCATTTTGGTCTCATGAAATATATTATTTAATGTCCACAGTGTTTCTGTGCTCAGAATATTTTATTTAAAAACCCAAAACGACCAGTGTGTTATTTTCAGTTGAAAGCATGTCTCCAAATTGCACAGTTCAGCACTATATCTTGAACTGCCACTTAAAAAGATTAAAAAAAGTAAAACAGTCTTCTCCTGGAGAAGGATTTTAAGGCTTCTTCATAACAATGATCACATGTTAGCAGAGCCATGCTTTTCTTGAGTCTTCATGTATTCTTTGCTTGGGGCACAGATGGGTGGAAAATGGGAAAAGGGTGAGAGGGGTGGAAGAAGGGCAGGGAGGTTGTGACACCTGGCTCACAGTTACTTCAGGGGCAGAAGCTGTGCGCTCGCTTGTCATTATGAACTAGTGGTAAATCTTCCTTTCCCAACAGAGAAAAGGAAATGCACTTAGGGTGTTTGATGTTGTCCTGTAGAGACTTGTTTAAATAATACCAAAATTACAGCTCTGGTAGTTCACAGAGAGGCAGGGTGAGGGATCTTCCTTGGAGCGCTGCCTTACTCATAGGTTTGTTCCATAGGTATTATTATGCAGAGTAGCCAAGACATATGTACGGTCCTGCCAGCTCACCAAGCTGTACAGAAACATGTGCCACATAGTGTTTGTAACTGTTTGAGCTTATTAATGGTATAAAGTGAATGACAAAGATTTACCCACCCTGACAATGAGGATATCCCTGGATATTCTGCAAAGGGCAAGAAGTACCTGTTCCACAAGGAAAAACTGACGAGTGTATTATAGCCTTTGTTTCAAACAAGGCGAAGTGAGAGAAGGTGCTGATGAGCCATTTGGGACCTGCATAGGTGTAGACACAGTGAGCTAAAACCTGTACAGGTCAAGCAAGCTTTCTCCACTGATCCCCAGTCACTGTGGAACTGGGAGGCTCAACAGAATGAGGTTCTTGCTCTGACTTGGGAAAACCCCAGGGCAGGGACGAGAAGGGAAGCAAAACAGATCTGTTGGGAATGTAGGTAAAATGAAAATATCTCAAAGTAAATGTAAGCAGAAAAGCAGAGTTCTAACTATGCAGAAAAACCTCTCTCCTGTCAGCCTGGTGTTTAGGCATCACTGCCGTTTTCAGAGCATGACACAAGTTTCCTTTTCAGTTGGCTGCTAGTTTTCCCTTAAATGCCCTCCAGCCCCCCACTGCATGGCTCCATCATGAGTAGGAGCGAATTTCATCTTAATCTCCCAAATGGATTTAAATTTCATCTTTTAGAAAGACTAAAATAATACTTGGTAATGAGCTATACAGATACCATTAGTTGTGGGCAGCCTTTCATTCCTTCTCACTAAGGGTTAGACCCACGGACCTATCTTTGCTCCCCAGTCATTCTACGTAGCAGTGGAGTCCTTAAAGCATCATCCCTGTCTTTCTTAAATCACAGATTTTAATTCATAAAAAGACCAGTTTAATGCTCAAATAATTGGTCTATGCAATTTTTTTTTCTTTTTTTTTGGGGGGGGGAGTAATGGTGTGGGAAAGGGGTAGGAATGAGTTGGCAAGAAGCTGAAGGGTTAAGCATTTTTGTGTGTCTGTGCATGAGGACAGTGTATGAACTAAAAAATGTTTATTGCCGACTTGTTTCCTCTTTGTTTTGCAGTGACAGCTATTCAAAATGCTCGCAGGGCAAAGTTTTATGTGGAGAGCTCAGAACAGACAGATGCTTTGCCCTGAAAAGCTGATAGTGGAAACAGGCGAGACAAAAGCTGGCAGGGAAAACAGGCATGGGAAAAAGGGAGTTTTCCTCTGTAGCTACTGTTGATACTAGGAAAAAAAAATAAATTTGAACTCCTTAAAGAGTTAAACCAGTTTCTTTGCAATTTCTGTCCTAGCCTCCATTTTAATTTGCACAATTTTTTTTCCCTAATTGTACAACAGACTGGAAAACATGGGTAGGTCAGTCTGACAGTCGGTGCCTGAACTGCAACAGGTTTCTGACTGAGGCCTTCAGTTTTGGTTTGAGGAGTCTGGGTGTTGGTAAACTAGCCAGATTCTCTGATGGCTGATAATTAAAACTGTGGTATCATGGGCGGATTGTTGACAAATGCTTTACTTCATTGTTGTAGGATTACTCATCACAGAAAAACTATTTCTGCTGAATTGCTAATGGGCAATTATATTCCTCCATACAGAGGCCATTATAAATATTGATGGCATACTGCAGGCAGAAGATGTGGGGGACACCTGGTAGTCTGGCAAAGTTTTTGCACCTCTTTCCATTGAAAATGCAGAAGAATTTTGCAGCAGAGAGGATGTGATTTACTAGACCGGGGTTCCACTCTGATAACAGCACAGGCTAGGGCATTTGCCAGCTCTTCCACCCATTTTCCTTAAATTATTTTAAGAGCAGAGGCAATAAATAGCCACTGATGCTCCTATGCTTGTGTCTTCAAAAATATACATACAAAGAGAATGGGATGGGCTGAGGAACATAATGAAACTCCTTCATTCATCAATGTGCGTTTGAGAGTATGTGACATTTCAGATACTAAGAAAATCATAAGGGAAGCTGATCTGGAAAAAAGGTTATGAAAGTGCATTTATAATTTTTGTGGTGAAACGTCTGCCAGAGATAGGGAGAAAAGTGAGAAGGGATGTAGTTTCAAAAGAATTATCACCCTGGATCTTGCTGTGCTTGAGAGGAGGTTTTAATCTGTCCCATGCCAATTCCTAGAAGCCTTTCTGTGGTAGCGCTGCACAGCTCACGGCATCAGGGAACAGCAGTGGCTCGGATGAATCCTGCCTAGCGTGAGTTTTCCTTTTAAATGGAGAGTGGGAGGAAGGCTGGCCAGGGGGGGCAGTTATCAATGCATCACTAATTTCCTTCCTTACCTACTATAAATGTCCAAATACACATCAGCAGAACCTGCTCCCAGCCTCATCAGCCGTGCGATGCTCTTGGTTTTGTTGTTGACTCTTTCATCACTTAAGCACCTGCTTAACTTTAAGGGAAGTCTACTTAAATCCAAGTGATTTTGGTCAACCTCAGTTACATCGTTGAAGTATGTGCTGAAATTCTGCATCGAACTGAGTGCCTGATAGGTGCTAGGGGAAGCTGCTCTCTGGGCTTTGCTCCTGGACCTGATTTATAGCTGTTTGACGCTGTAAAAAAAGCTTTATGTCATTCCTCTGCCGGGGCTTCGGTTATTTGTGCACCGACCTGTTAACCTGTAGCACGAGTGCTTGCTTATACAGTCTCCAGCTTTTCATCTGTGTTCCTTTTCAGTAAGTTTTAATACACCATTCTCTGCTGCTGGGAACCAGAATGGTGTATGATGTCATGCATGCAAAGCACACACCACTTATCCACAGATGCTCAGTAAAGCTCGGGAAACCATGAAGGATCGAGAAGCATAGATGTAATTTTTCTCCAGGGAATTGCCTAAGTTTAGATTTGCTGTATTATTCTGATGTTCCAAGCATGGGGTTGCACACCAGAAGTGCAAATTGAAAGAGGTTTTGCTCTGATGCTGCTGCTGTATTCTCAGTGAGCTTAATAAAGTGAACTAGCTGAGAAGGATGAGCCCTGTGAGGTAAGCATGGACAAAGCTACTCTCTGTGTGTGTGAGTATATATATATCTATATATATGTGTATAAAGGTATAATGATGGTTATATTGTCAAGGCAGCATATGCAGAGAAATGATTTCTTTTTTTAAAGGCTTTGATCCAAAGAGGCTTTGTATGTGTTGGGGAATACGTCTTCTCCTGATCATCTTTCACACTAATTAGTAGCAAATCTATCCCTGGCATTAGCTTCATCTAAAATTAGTCTGAAAGAGTTGAGCTGTCAGTATGTCAGAGCTTCACTTTCTCTCTTAAAGCAACAAAAGTCCTTGTTGCTTTGGAAAGTTGACAAAGTCCTATTAAGTGAAAGTAGAGTGAGGATCTTAATTAGAAATGTGGGAGGTCTGCCTGGCACATGTTCTTGGGACCCCGTGCTGTGTAGAACAAAGCTCCCATGTCACTTTCCTGAGGAGGAGTGGGAAAGGGGACTGTGGAAGCTCTAATTAGGGAGGTAATTAAGGGACAAGTTTTCTTTGACATTAGAGAATGTTTTATAGCTCCTGCTCGGTTTCTGACAAGCCTGCAGATGTCAAGTGTTGACACTAGTGTTTCAACACTGGGTTTGCTGTGGGGTGAACTTCACTATTGTGCAGCCAGTTGAAAAATGCTGGATAATGACCTATGCTTTCAGGAGCTCTGAATGTGGACACACTTGTAGGATCCCCACAGGTTTGGGAAGAGGAGCTGTTGCAGATTTCCAGTCCTTGCTGCAGCGTATGTATTCTTTACCATAGTGCGTGCCAAGGAATCTGAACAAAAAAAGGGCTGGGACTACAAAGCAATGGCAGCAGGAACTTAAACAGTGGTAGCTGAAAATGCAGTTTGCAACAGTGGTTGCTCTTTAAAGACTCTCTCACGTGTAAACAACTGTGAGGTGGTTGGTGAACCCCTGAAGGTTTGAGGTGCCCGGATGGCCATGCCGTGGGATTCTGGCAGCGTAGGGCTGTGTGCCTGTGAGAGCAGGAACGTCGGTACTACTGCTCGTAGTCAATGTCTTGGAGCCTTTCTCTGGTTAGGAGGGGTTAGGGGGGCTGTTGAAGGGTTCCAGGGAACTTCAAGCACTGGACAGGTCAGGGTCTAGGGGTATAGCATGCATAGCAAGCGTCAAGCAGGAGCAGACATTGTAATACTCATCCTTCCGTGCTTATGTAGCGGAGATTGACCCCTGCACGCAGCAGCGAGCTGCACGGATAGGGTTGCAAGCCTTCATCGAAAAAGTGGTGATGTTTTTCCTGTCCATAACAGGTAGAGACTCTCTGCATTGGTGGTGACTGGAAGCTCTGTTGGTTTTTCTCTTAGCTGGGAGCTTGGCTCTGGCTTCTTCCTGGGACACTGCCACCCTGATTCCCCGCAGTGGCACAGGACCCTCTTTACAGCCTCCTTGAGCAGATGCTGCTCCGTTCTTTTCCGCTTTCAAGGCTGATTTGCTTTAGCACTTTGATGTGCCTTTGTCCCTCAGGCAGGGCTCGACAGAAGTCAAGGAGGATGTATTTTAACCTCCTAGGCCATGCTTTATTCTAATCTCTGTGAAACATTGAAAGGCTTTTGTCAGACAGTCTCGGCGAACTCTGTCGTCTTGTAATGAAGAAACAGGAGCAGGGGGTCAGCAGGGCAGAAAGTCCTGTTATTAGTGGGACAGGCGTTCAACCAGAGCAGAGAATGATTGATTCTTGTTTAGGCTCAGCACTTGGATACATGCGAGCATTTTATGAATAAAACCTTTCTAATCATGGTTTGTGAAAGTACTCACTCAATTCTAATAATGGTTCCCGACCCCCACCCCTCAAACAAATTCTAAATTAGAAAAACTTAGAAAAGGGAATTTTAAATGGGTAGAGAGATTACAAAATCTGGATGGATTTCAATGCACACCTTAATTACACAGCAAACCTTCCCCGTGAATTCAAGTAAGCAAACCTTTCCTGCGAACGCCAATACCTGGTGCTGTTTGGGAGGTATAAAGTGTTGCTAAAACTGAAGTGTATTTGCATACTGGTAAAGCCTGTTCTATCTATTGTAGCAGCGTATAGGAGCTTTTCCATAAAGAAGATTTAGTTCAAACATGTCAAGTTGAACCTATTTTTTCTGTTTAAAATTTAACAAGGAAGATAGAGCTGGAAAAAGGAAAGGGAAAAAATGTAAACTGGAGGTGTTATTAGTATAGTGAGCTCTTCTGATCTAATATATAAACCTGGTGTATTTTAGTTGGAATATCTAGAAATATGGAAGTTGATCTCAGACGTGCATCTTCAGATCTGCAAAATGAGACTAAAAACCCTTCTCCTTACCTGTTCACTCATCCCAGTTCCAGCTGAATCCAGCTGTGCACTGGCTTGTAGGGAAGCAATGAAGGGGACCTTTAACAGCGCTCAAAGAACAATTCACTTCCATTTTTGGTTTATATTGAACAATATGAGAAAAGCCATATAATGAAGTTTTAATTTACACTGGTAGGCTAACACATTACTAATCAGAAGCCTTAAAAAATATATGTATGTATGTATAATAAGGGTATTTAGTTATTATAATAACAATAATAACAACAATAATAATATGATGTTTATGTTTGATATAACTAAGTCACTGCAGAGATGTTAAGAATTAAAGAGGAAAGGGGAGGGAAACTGCAGTTAAATACAGGTTTTTCCTTTGTTGGGATCTTTCCTTTGCACCTCTGTAGTGGGACCAAGTTTGTGGCTTGTATGTGACACGCAGAAACAAACTTAGAAATCGCCACCATGTTTCAAAAGGCACTGATTTAAGGTCATTTCCATTTCCTCCTGTAAACCTGTGTTCGCAGTGTTTTGGCCATTGCTTTGTCTGTTTGGAATGGGCTTAAAGGTGCCAGCAGATTCCTGCTGATGTGGTATTTAGATCTGAGTGCTGCATTCCAGGTGCAGTCCTGCTGCAGGCAGCAAAATCCCCGTCAGATTGAGTCACGGCAGGCAGACAAAACACACACAGCACTTCCATCACTCATGCATCTCAACTTGTCCGTTTCTTTCAAGCCCCGGCGCAGGCTAACCAGGGAGGCGGTGGAGTCACCATCCCTGGAGGTGTCTAAAAACCACATGGATGCGGCGCTCAGGGACATGGCTTAGAGGTGGGCTTGGCAGTGCTGGGGTAACGGTTGGACTTGGTGAGCTTAAAGGTCTTTTCCCACCAAAATGAGTCTGTGATTCTATTCTTTGTACCTAACGCTTGTGAGGAATCCAAGGACCATTGAAAACACCCTGTAAATCTGTGTCTAGTCCCCTGAGTGGTGTGTGATGCCTGCTGCCGCAATCTGCTTTACACGTGAGCAATTTGCTTTCCTTCCCCATTAGAAGACAGGGATGGGATGGGACAAAGTTTTTGCTTATTCTTTCTGGTGGGTTTCCTGAACCTACAAGACAACCCTAAAAACACGTGCTTTGTGTTTTCTTTGTATACTGGGAACATGATACCCTGCCACTCCAGCTCCCGTGTCAGTAGGACTGTCCTTTTTGTTTTGTTTATTTTTAAAGGACAGCCTTGCTCCCGCTGGAAGAATTTGTCCCAGGTCATTCAAGGAGTAGCTGTAGTTTGCCCACCCCCAAAGGCATCATCCGCAGGGGAGGGTTTTACTTCTGTCAGCAGTTCCCAGTCTCGGTGGAAGGACTCTAAGGTCAGTGCCCACATGCAGCTGAGGTGACGGGGGAGCCCCCAGGCACAATCCCAGGCACGATCCCCACGGCTTTCCCTGCTGCTGCAGCTCCCGGCACTGTGCCGGGATCGGTGGGGCTGCAGGGGAGCCGGCTGCGCTCTGGACCGGCAGAAAAGCAGGATGATGCTGCCCAGCGGTGGGAGACAGCTCTCGGATGGGGGAAGCATCCCAGGGTGTTCGGCATGACTGAAGATGACCATAGTCTGGGGGAAAAACCAAGGGGAGAGACGATTCCTTCAGCTTTAGAGACAGTGAACTTTTCAAGGAGCAAAGGTACCCTTTCAAAATGCTGTTCCCTATGAAGCATTACAACTTCATGGAGACTTATTAAAAAAAATGGATTCCTTCATACCCAAGTAATCCATAAATAGTGGGACAGTCTCCCAGTCAGATGACAAAACCTGGATGATGTTAGAGGACATTTAGTTTTTGAAGAGCTCAGGTCAAAATCTTGAGCAAATATGGTAAATCTGTTTTAAATTTAGCATTTGTGGTACTAATTTAGCATCTGCGGTAACACCGCATCTGTACTAACACCATATGAGAATTTTAATGTTAAACTTTGCTGCTGTTAATGACACTAAAAGCAAACACTAATTTACACAAAATATCATCATCTTGCATTTGTCCTAATTCCTTACACTTCTGAGGAACAACTGGGAAGAAAGGCTAACAAAAAACTTTCAGGGAAATGAGGATTTGAAAAATATTTATGATGCAATTGTAATATCACTTGGAAGGATCATCTTTTTAAATGTGCTGTCTTACTAAATTAATGCCGTATTGATTTGGTTGGTGTTTGTCCTGAAGACCCCGTCAAAGGACACGAAACTGTTTCTGTAACGTTTGAATGGCTGAGCCTTGAGTCCTTGTGAAATGGCATGGAAGCTGCAAATGTTGACAGTTTCTGTCGTTTTTGTTCCTTGGTAAGAAGTCAGTAATTCAGCAAACACTGCTGCTGTGCTGTGGGGCGTGAGTACGCAGCGGTAACGCCTGGGCAGGTGGGTTGGGGGGTATTTAGGTACAGAAAAGAAAGTTCTATCAGTTGTAAGTCAAGCACAGGTTTCACCAGAACGAACAGAAACTTCTGCTTGATACCAAGGTGTGCTCCATTCCTGATTCTGCGTGAAGACCTTAAAATACCAGTCTCGGTGAATCTCAGCTAGACACGAGCGTGTGTACACGTACAAGACCCAACATCAATTTTTATAGCGTGGCTGCCATTTGCCATGTGGCAAACTTCAACTGATTCTGTGAAACTTGTCTGTTTCACCATTGTTGATGATGACACCCATGTTTAGACCTTGTGAACTTTCAGTGTTGCTGCTTTAAGTGGTTTGTGTCCTGACAGAACAATCTGTCTGCCTTAGACTTTCTCCAGAACAAGCAGAGTCGTTCCATCATCAGCATTTACCTTGGGTTGAAGCTGAGAAACATTTTGCTCTTGGTAAAGACGCTAGCAGAAGTATACGGAATTTAATGATGAGAAACACACGTCTGTGGGTGGGTTTTTTTTTATTATTATTGGTGAAAAATTCCTTCACCTCTGTCTCCAAGAAAGACAAGTGTTATGAGACTGGAAAACCAAGGTTTTAGATCTGAGATACATTTCTGTAGTGCTTTAAAATAAGACATGATTTAAAAGAATACCCAGATCAGTATAATCTCTAGTAGCCTGACTATACTCTAAAAAGTAATTATGCAAATTCCAAGGGTCTGTTTATGTGTGGTTTATTGGGATAGAGCGTGCTATGTTGTATAACAGGATCCCATTAAAAATGTGGCTGTAAAAGGATTTGGATTTTCAGAACTGATCCGTGAAAAATGTGACTTGTAGCAGCAGATGCGATTACAGAGCGTGTTGTGGAAATGGCAGAGTGGCAACTGGCAAAGTCAATGCAAATTATTTTTGTTCTATTTCCCCAGTCCTTCAAGATACACTGCTTACCAGATGTGCTGCCTCTTGGGCACAGGCTTCCCTGGGATTCTGTCATGGAGGAAGAGCATGCAAAAATACATATATTTTTCAAAATCTTTGAGTCTTCAGAAATGGAATTTTCCAGTGTCCCAGCAGGAGCCCTCAACTGGCTCTTTTATTCTCTCACACTGTGCGTGAAAAATAACTACTTGTGGGAAGCTCTGCGTACATCTGGATACGCTGGTTGGACTTGGACAGAGCGATAGTCACAGTGCACGAAGTGGGCACAGCCTGGGCAGGGAAATGGTCACTCGCACGTTTTTGAAGTGTTTTGGTAGGAGACAGCCACAGCAGGAGAGGCAACAGGAGCTCCGCTCACAGCAGCGTTCCCCTCTGAGACCCGCTGCCAGTAGGAGGTATTGTCACAAGTGGTGTCACCACCTGCTGAGGCCACTGGAACCAGTCAGATGTTATCCAGAAGCACAGCCCCACATGTATCACTGTAGGTATTAACGTTCATTTCAGCTGAAGTTTCTAAGTAGTCAGTGCCCTTATTTTGTGCAGGGAAACGGAGATAAAAAACTCAGTATAAAAATGAGATGATGAGGACCAGATCTAAAGGGTATGTGAAAGTTTGGGTGGTAATTATTGAGTTTGGGGAGTTTATGTCCATGCTAATGTCCTGTAGCATTGATCCAATCCTCAGCTGGATGCAATCCAGTCTCTCGAATTTGGGTCCTGCCACACTGGACCCGTTGCTCTGAGTATTCCTTGGGATTTATAAGCTGCAGCACAGGTGCTGTCCTTGATTCCTTGGGCACGAGCTCTGTTGCCTTTGCACAGAAATGGGACCGTTGCCAGAAGCCCTCCGGACTGCTGGTGGTCCTGTAGGCTCTCAAGCGAGTCGTACAGCACAGTTTGCAGCGTTCCAGCCATGTGAGTCCTCGGCGTTAGTAGAGCATCCCTGCGGGGACAGGCAGTGGTTCAGACATACCTCATATACAGGCCGTGGCATTGTGTCGAGCTGCAATTTCTTTAGTCTTTGGTTAAACGCGGAAAATGTCCAGGCTGGAGGGGAAAATACCTCTGGAAGCCATTTCCACACCTTGGCTCCCTCTGTATTGCTGGTTGTTCTCTTGGTGCTGGAAAATCCTTGGTGAGCACTAAGCATCACTTGTCTTAAACTTTCTCTTTAGTTTTCTAAACTAAAAAAAGTTTCTAAACTTTTTTGCTTGAGTTGAAAAGCAAATGAGTGAAAGTTTGGTGTTTTCACTGCCAGATGCAGGTGATCTAGCGGTGTAACAGAGTTGCTGTAGAGGTACTGCTGTTTCGTTGAAAGGCAGAATGCTAAAAAAGGCACTCCACTGGCATGGTTTTGCACAGCGTGTTCGAGGCAGCCTTCAGCTGGTTGCAAATTTTGTCTGGTCTTTAAATTGTCCTCTGTGTGGAAATTCCTTGCTGAGAACTATAGAGCCTAGAGCATTGATGTGGGCCGTTAATTCTTTGTAATGCTTGGAACTGGTCAAGTTTCTGTGTGAGAGAAATTATTCATCTAATAATGAATGAGGAAACTGTTTGAGACTCCGTGTTAGACATGGGATTAGTAGTCCTGGTCCATCTGATAGGAGCACAAGTCCTGGCTTCAAGTTTATAGTCTCTGAAACAACAGCGAACATGTACTTTGGGGAAATGTAAAGTGTAGGATGTTCCGGGAAGCCAAAGAGGTTTCAGCTCCCATCAGTGTAGACTGCAAAATAATCACGCCGTGTTGTATGTGCTTGCTATGCTGTAATCCATGTATCGTAGGTCAAGCAGCAGCAGAAGAGCATTTCTTATAAGAACACACACAAAATAAGACTTATAAGAACACAGAATGCAGTTAGAAAGCTGGTATTTGAGCCCAGTGCTAAGCAATTAGAGCTGGGGGACACCTTAGTTTATTCTTTAGTGCCATAGATATAAAGTTAAATGTTGAAGGGAGCTTGCTTCAAGTCGGCATGAGAATGGTCTTTCAGGATGCTAGCAGGAAGCAAATTCCAATTTGGAGTTGGGAAGTTTCTTACTAGGAGTGAAAATACACACAACTGCTGAGTGTGGTGTCCAGTAGCTGGAGTCAGGAAAAACAAATCAGGTGAGTTACAGCCAGTTTTATCTGTTGAAGGTATTAGGCAAAGGACTCCGAATTGCAAATTCACTAAAATAGCGATCTGCTCATAGAGGTTTTTAAGGACAAATATTTTCTGAATAAATAGCCCACAGCGGATGAGATGTGACACTTTGAAACATATCTTGGTTTCGTAGCAATCCTTGCTGCCAGCTGTGCAAGGTCTGGGTGAGAGTTTGGAGGCTACACTTGGTAGATATCTACTTTTAACGCCCCCTGATTGATGACATCCAGAAGTCTCAGCAGAGAAGTGAATGCAAAATGGACTTTTAGAGTGGAAGGGGCCACAAGATTGAAAGCTTTTAGACCACCCACTTGGAATGGAATAAGGATCTACATTGTCTACCAGTCATGACCTGCAGTGGGAGAGCCAGGACTGGTGATTTCTGGTGGGCACTTCAGACAACCCACCTATTGATGTCCAGAGGCACCCTCCCACCCTCCCCAGCTGCATAAACAGACTAGTTTTGCAGAGAAAGATGACAAAATCATGCTGGCAACATTCTTTCTGGGCTGTATACTTAATAATAATCAAAGCCAAATGTAAATAAAAGATCTTTGATGAGAGAAGCATGCTGCCCAAATTTGCTTCCTATTTATACCAGCTAAATGTGGATAAAATCCAAGTCATTGTTTTCTGTAATCTGCTACCCCCCAGTCAGAGCTGGGATAGCTGCTTCTGACAGGGGCTTGTTTTTAATAGCAGGGCTCTGTTTAATGTCGGCTTCCCCAGATGAAATCAGCATTTTCACCCAACATTGATGTGATTACTTTTGTAAGTTGCAAGTGAGGAGTAGCAGAGGAAGGCAGGAAAAACAAGCACAGTTAAAAAAAATAAGTGTTTTTTTTCAAGTGGAGAAATGTAAGTCAGTTTTCTCCATGGCTGATGTTCTGACTTCCATCTGTCCTAGCTTTTATAATGCTCCTCTATGAAAAATAAAAATTTTAAACCGGGAAGGAACAAAGGTAATAAATTTGTTGTAAATTGTGTGCTAGCTAGCTAATTTCTAAGATTTGCTGTTGCTTCTTATTGAAGTCAGAAAAGAGATGCCAGTGGAAGCCAGACTATCGAGTAATCAGCAACCAACTCGAAGTTGCTTGGGACTGTGTGGGATTTTCGTTAGGTGAGTGTCCATTATAACTCAGAATCACTAGCGCTGCCCCAAACCATGCTCTACGTATGTCCCCCACCTTTTTTCTGGTTGCTATTCCCTCTTCAGGAAAACCGTGCAGACCTTGTGTGTTCTAGTGGTCCATCGCAGTGATCTGTTGGTGATGATGTCCTCGCAAGCCAGCAATTCCTCCTGAAATCAGGCTTAAAGGTGCTGTGTGTTTAGGAGGGATGCAGGGGGTTCATGTGATGAGAGCATGGGATGCTTTGGTTCCTTGAAAGTTATCTGGCTGTTGGTGCCAGTGTCAGTCGTTAGCCATTCCAGTACTGTTTCCAATGAATACATATTTAGATTATGCAATCTGTTGGAATAAGAGGCTTTAATTCACTCCACGGTTTCTGATGTTTCACTGCGTAGAAACGAAAAATAAATGGGAAGGTGGCTGGGCTTGGTTTTGTGGTTAAACTGAGGCTGAAGAGATTGTGTTGGATTTGCCCAGTGCTGTGATTGTCAGCCAGGTTTCCAGATCAAGTGAAATATTTTGGACTCTAGGCTGCACTACATAAAGACCTTAAAACAGACTTGTAACACACAAAAAGGAGGGATTTTAATTGTTGAAGTCTGTGATGTTCTCTTTAGTCTTAAAAGACAGAACTCTGTCTAAAGCCTATTAATTTGCTGAAAAGCGCTGTTTTCTCAGGTTTAGAATTTGGATGTCTTTTCCCTTCTTTTTTTTCCCGTTTTTGTTGTGGATGAAAGTGACTTACGAAAAAAAAAAATTTAAAGCCTGGACGAGTAGCCAGGATTGGACATTGAGGGACTCTGTAATTCATGGATTACTTGACCTTGACTCTCAAAGGTCCAAGTTGCCTGTTCCTGATGAGAAGAAACAATGCAGAGTAGTCTTCACCTCCTCAGTAACGATGCCATCAACAGCTGCATCTGTTCCTACGCTGTCTGGTTGAGAGAGGTGTTCGTGCCAGCTTTAGGAGTAAAATTTGGCCAGCCTCTTTTTCTGTTTATCTGGATACATCTGGCATATGCAAGCATAGCTGGCTGCTCCTTAGATTTTAGTGTAAAGGCAGAGCTAGGAGACTGTTCCAGTGTGGATGTGGGATTCCTGAAGGTACTTGATGTTCACCTGATCATCTGTGGTACCGGCTGAAGCATGTTAATAGTCAACGTCCACTTTATATTGGACTGTAGAGTTTGAGGAAACCGATGAATAAAAAAGCCTTTAAATGCTTTTTTCCCCACTGTGTCTCTGAAGAGCTGTCATTCTGCAGTCGTGAGATGCTGTTGACAAGCTGATGAATAGTTTTCAGTGCGATCTGGTTTTACCACCCGGTACTGGGAGCACATTAGGGTAGTCGTGATGGCCACGTTCTGGGAGGAGAGGATTTCTGTACTGTAGAACACGTGGCCTAAAAAGCTCTGGCAAATGCTGTTCTGTCGGTTTTACACACGGGGCGGTGGGAGATGGCAATGCTATAGGGGTCAGGGACTCTGGAGGCAGAGTCTGGAACCGAAACCTGGTAAGCTTCATTTTTTTAACACCACCCAGCCTTTGGCTTGGAGGCAGCTCCTGGAGGACAGCAGTGGGTCCCTGCCTCGCCGTTGCTAGTGTGTGCTGGTTTTGGAAGAGGATTCATAGCCTGAAGAACCGGTACCATCTCAGATGCCCTTCAGCATACGGCAGGATCAAAACCCAGTATCAGTTCTGAGAAGGGAGATGAAGGGTTGGTACTGTTCAGGTGCTCTTCCAACCAAAGCTTGGTGCTGTTGCAGGGGAGAAGGGGCTTTGGTTTTGCTTTGTGACTTGGAAGAAGGTTTGGTCATCTTGGGGGAGCCATCTTAAGTGTTTTCACATCCATTTTGTGTCCTGGTAGAGGTGTCTGGAAGATGGGTGATCAAACGGGATATGGAAGTGACGTAGCAGGAGAATTTGTTACAGCCTTACTCAGTTATTTCACTTTGGAGAGAAATTTATGGTTTAGATTCAGAAGAGATCTTATAGATGTCTGTTACCTTTTACAGAATCTCTTCAAATCCTGTATGGACATAAATAATTAGGCCCATGTTCCTCAGGCAGGAAGAAAACAAATCAGGTTTGGGTTTTTTTATCTCACTGCTAAGCATTTTGAAACAAGAGGAGTGAAGGCTAGCCATGGTGGGCTTCATAGCCAGGTGTTTAGGGTGGCTCTTGGCTTTTCAAACCACGGTACCGTAGTAGCTAGCAAGAGCTATCAATTAACTTTGGATGTGTACAGTTGCCCAGCATCATAGACAATTCCTGCTGCAGACATTCCTCCTTTATGAAGGTTTTCTATTCTGTAATTGAAGAGCAGATCCTTTGGACAGGGGAGGGAAGTGTGAGTCTGGAGAGTGCGTTTTAAAATATCAGTCTGTCTGTGAAGCCTGGTATGTTTATTTCTTGACCAGGTGCCTTATCAAGCAGAGCCTTTCTTGTTTCAGGGAAAGGAATATTCTTGGCAAAAATAGAGCACTTAGAGATTCTGAGTCTTCTAATGAGAGGTCATTGAAAGGAAGCAGGCAGAGGAGTTTGCTTTGCAGAGGAAAATCCATAAAACATCTCTAGAAAAAGATGAATCACCGCTGCCTTCAAGTAAATGGCGTTCTCACTGTGGGGGTGATCAGGAATGTTTGTGTGTCTGACAACATTGGCACAGCCAGGGATTAGTAAGAAATTGTTCTGAAGCATCTTACGCATGTGGAATGGTCAGGACAATGTGACTTTGATATAGCTGTACTGCCCGGACAGGCTGGTGAGGGTATGGGAACAGGAACACGTAGCACTGCTCAAGGGAAAGTTGGTTTTATTGGTGAGATATTAATAGAATTCATCAAGTCATGTTGTTTAATGTTTTCTGTGCTGCTAAGCCTATCCGTAGCAAACTCAAATTGTGTTATCTGCTGCTTTTCCAACATCTTCATAGGTACCTTCCTATTGACATCAACTTCTCATGGCCATTCTAACTGATGTTCTGATACCATTATAGTGCTTGTTCAAGCCTGCTACTTCTGCCTCGATCTGTTTATGGCTTGCCCGTGAACAGAGCCACAGAGAAATGGAAAAAGGTAGGTAGGCAGGCAGGCCAGCCAGGGCAGTAGGCTTTCCAGCCATTGAATGACATCAGGTTCTGCAAAGAGCTTGCTTTTGGCACAGGGATGCTCCTGCAGAGTTGTCTGCAGCTGTCAGTGTGATTGTCGTGCTGCTCACTGTGCCACTTCTTCCTTGCTCTTCCTCTTTGCCTGGTAATACTCTGTTTGTTTTGTTTTTACAGTCCCTCGGATCAATGGCCATCCGAAACTGGACAGACACCGCGAGCACCCTCCTGGTTATGACAGCTCTTCTACCATGATGAGCAGCGAGCTGGAATCCAGCAGCTTCATTGACTCTGATGATGATGACAACACAAGCAGGTAGGGCATGGGCATAGCAAGTGAGCTGTTAAATACTATTTGCATCGATTTCCCAGCCACTTGACTATTTCCAGTGAACTTGACTATTTCCTGAAACACACTGACTGGTCAGATGAGAAGATTTATATCTTCTCTTCCCCGCCACCCTCCCCCCTTTTTCTTTCCCTTTTAAAATTTTCTTTTCTTTTCTGTTTCTGCTGCATATGGTTTGAGCACCGATAATTCATCCATAACATCATGTTGTATATAATTACTGCTCTGAGAAGCAAGCTAAGTTATTGGGATCACTGTCCAAGCTGCCTATAGCCACTGTTCCAATTAAGAGAAAAATTTTGTTCCTGTTCTTTCCTTTTAATAGCAAGAATGATCACATTTTAAGATCAAAGCAATGTGCAACTGTACCTATTTATGAAGTAATGGTGTGAATATTGTAACAAAATACCTTCAGCATAGATTCCTAATAAGTATGCACTTCATTAATGCTGAATTGCAAAGGAATTCCTATGTAATTGCATAGTCTAAGACCTATGAGCAGTACAGGAATTCATCAAAGTTAATGCTTTTGCAAAGGCAGGCTGTGATGCCATATATTTACGACTTAATTATTTTTTCCTTTTGTGCGGACAGAGAGAATGTGAATTATTCCTTGCTTTTTACAGAAAAACTCTCCATTTCAAGACATCCTTGTTAACCTGTAAAGATATTTCCGTTGTTCTGTAAGCCAATAAATTTCTCAGATTCAAAACACTTGTTTTTAAAGATGTAAAATCAGTCAAAACTGGTATTCTTCCCTTTCCTGGCTGCAGTGACAGCATTTGAACGGAGTCTCTAGAGCTGTTGTCCATCCAAATGAGCTATTAAAACCCATTATGGATTTCTGTTAATTGTTAGAGAACAAGATTACAGATCTCTGGTGGTTCATAGAGACCTGTAGCTAAAACAAATAAGGTGCAACGTGATATTCTTAGATTCTAGGTAGAATGGGAACAGCAAAGAACAGCTCGTCCTGGAGATACTTAAACATTTGCTGTGTTTACAAGCAGGTTATTAGCTGATTGAACTCAGTGGATCTATTTGGGCTTGCAGTTAGTCATAGCTTAAACACCTGTTGAAGAACAGCAGTTCCTTCAAATTCTGTTTACAGGCTGGGTGTTTCCAAAGGCTTGAAAGGGTAACTAAAAGAACATTTAAGATTTGGTCCTGAATTAGTTTAAAGAACCTATTTTGCAGTTACGGTGAAGTTGCCAACACCTGCAGACACAGAAAATTAGCCTTTTGGATGCTTTGTACTTCACCTGGATGTTCATGTGCATAAAGGGTTGGCAAGATTAGTAGTTAACCTGAATGCACTCTGAGCCTTCCTAAAGCCTTTAGGGCTTCTAACCCTCCTTCCCTCCCTAAAAAAATCAATCCCACAAGAACAACAACCCTGCAGCTGGTTTTGTTGCTTGTAAATAAATTAATAATTTCCATGGCAGCAAGATATGCGGTAGGGCAGGATTAGCACAGTCAGGGTGGCCACTGAAGCACATTATACTAGCCCAGGCTAAACCTTTCGATATTTAATAAAGTAAAGCTTCCTGCGTCTGACCTGAGAAGAAAGAGACTCTTCGAAGCTGCTGCGCAGGGCTTTTTTTTTTTCCTTTCTAGGCTAGGGCAGAAGCTTTTGGCACACAGAATAGCTGCCAGGCCAGCTAGTCAGGAAGAACAACTAAATGGAATGCTCCAAGGTATGCTGTTGTGTTAGGGTGATGATGTTCTCCAGCAGATGAGAGATTGTGCTGGCAGGGAGAAGTTTACTTCAGAGGCAAATACAGGCAAATAGAAGATGGAGCAATGCTCCAGATCTGCTGGAGCCAGCGGCCTGGGGAAAGAGAGGTTGGAGGGGGTAAGTTTGTTTAATAACAGCTGATGAACACTGGTATCAGAACCTGCCTTGTAAAGGAGATTATATGTGGAGGAGGCCACTGAGAGAAGAAATTGGATGTAAAGGATGCTGCTGTCTTGGAAGCAAAGAGGCTGTAAGGTTGAGGATGCTTTTCTAAGTGTGTGTTTGACATTGGTTTGTTTTATTTTAACTTGGAGCAGGGCAGCACAGTTGGTTCATTTCCAGTCCAAGGAAGCTCTGTTGCATTTAGTTAGAGAGAAAGAATATTTTTTTTTTCTTTCAGTGAATTCATTTTTTTCAGAGATATTACCTGACAGTACAGAACCCTTCAAGCAGTGAGTGCGATAACTTATTTCCTTTGTTTTCAAAGTATACTAGAATTGAACTTTAGTGTTATTTGCAGGTAGGTGGTATTTTGGGTACAGATTGTAGGGAGCTCATGGTGAACTTTACAGTAAGAGTCTGATTTCTGTCTTCTGTTAAGAAAATAAAGGTCCAGCAGATATGTCATCTGTAGCTGTAGGATTATTGTCAGCAACTTGTGATTAGTATTCTTAGTTCAATATAATTCACTGCAAAAAAATGCAGGTTCTTTTGCAGAATTTTTGTTTCACATTTAAGAAATTAGCATTAGTTCTTTTTAAACTATATAGATAAGGTTTCTTTAACAAATTGTTAGCTTTTTTTTTTCCTTTTGTTTCTTTAACAAATTGTTACCTTTTTTTTTCCTTCTTTTGGGGAATGTAGATTGGATGAATTATTATTCTTCTTGGTAAAAGTCTCTTCTGTGGGATTTACTAGCCCTTCTGTTAGAAGGGTTTTGTTAGAAGGGTTTTGGCCAGTGGCTAGTGCAGGAAACGGGTAGTTATGATTCCAGATTTGTTTTTCATCTCTGTGCTTGTCCTAAAAGCTCAAATATGCCCTCTTGCTTTGTCCATCAAATTGTAATAATAACAACTTTTACTCATTTCTAGGGATACTTCATGGATCAAAATATTACTCCTCATTAGAACAGGTTTGAGCTGCTATTTAGTGTCCAGGTACTCCTGGAGTACGAGAGATGCAGTGTTTATGAATGATTCAGCAAGGATGTATTAAAACTCTGGATTTAAAAGAAATAACAGGAAGAGATGATGAAGTGTACCATAGCCACAGAAAAATAGATACAGGCTTGACTCCTTGTTAAGAAATTGCAGAGACTGTAAAACCTGATGTTTACAAATACGCTTTCACACAATGTGGGAGTCTTGCAGAAGAAGCTGTCTTGCTTTCTACTTACATATAGGTTTGTTAAGGCAACTTAAGTCATTGTGCAGCTTCCCCCAAGAAGGGATGAAACCCCAGAGTTGAGCGAGCTCTCTGTGTATGGTTTCTCCGGTGTAATAAGTAACATTTTTCTAAATTTATCTGTATAGAAGTCAATGTGTAAGCACACAAAAATGTTTCTGCAGTGCCTTCTGATCATCAGTTTTGTGCAACTAATGTGGGAGGCTGTTTCAGCTCAAGTAGTTACTTCTCTGACATATTGTCTGTCCTTTTGACCTAAACCTGAACTGTGGCTTTTCTAAAGAACTGATTTCCATTCTTCCAATCTAATGTTGAGTAGAATGAAAAAAAAAAAAATACTGTGGGAAGGAACTTCATTTCTTACGTATTATCATCTATTTAGAGATTTAGAAAAGTTTAGAGATTTGCCAGTAAACTCTAGTTTTGCTGTTTTAATTTAAACTATATTTAATTTTAAATTAAATTTAAATTTAATTTAAAAGAAAAATTCAAAATGTTCACTGCTTACAGAGGAATCCAAATTTGTGGTCATGTATTGAAATGGAATGAATATTCCAAAGTAGTCTCACCCCCAGGTTGTCAAAGTAAATAGGGAGGGCGAAAGTGAAGAAGGAACAAGATGCTGATACTAGTATCAGCTAATTGTTCACACCTTCATCACCTCATCACTGCCTGCTTTCTGCAGTGTACTTAGGCTTTTCTTCTTTTTTTTTTTTTTCCAGCCCATCTTTTTGAACTCATTGCTGCTATATCGCTCTAAAGATAGGAATGAAAGTATTATGTCCCGTACTTGATGGTAGATTAAAACATCTCTTCTAAGGAGTCAGAGAGCAATCCTGTTTTCTAGCTATGCTCAGTGCTGGCAAAAGGTATTTTTGCCCAGTCCAATTTTAGAAAATGAGACTAAAAGTTGGATATAATAGTTCTTTGTTTTTCTGAGCAACAGCGTATTGATGGGCTCGAGAGCAGGAGAGAGGAATTGGCATAGCCAGTCACCCCTGGCAGTCAGCTCTTATGCGCTGGCTGTGATCAGGAAAAATATTGACAGAGGAAGCATACTAACACGCACTGGAAGGTACTTTTAAGTAGCTTGCTTCTTAGGATGTGAAGTGCCATGACATAGCACCAGATTATTGCCAAGACTGCTTGAGACAAAGAAATTCAGTGAACTGTCTGCTGAACCTCTACTGTTCCTATCCCTCATTTCCCTAACTTGCTATCCAGATAAAATACCTGTTGTCTGGAAAGTGGAAGGAAGATCTTTGCCACTGGGTGAATTCCCTTCGCGGTCTCCTGCTGCAGGCAGGTTGACTGGCAGTATAGTTTTTCTCTCCATTTTCTTTCTTTGCTCTGTGAACATTGCTAACTTAAAATTGTTTTATACAGCAGGCAATGTTTAGCCGGAGGCATTGCCCCTTTCAGGGATGTAGCAATGGGAAACTGAATAAATGAAATGATGCGTATGGATTTAATGAATTCTCTTTATCCACAGTAACGATTAGAGGATGCCATTCTAAAAAGGTTGGTGACAGGAGGTATTGCATACTCCTTAAGTGATGCACACTGGGATAAAGTCAAAAATACGATATGGCAGTAGGTGAAGTATGTGTGTAAACAATGAAAATCAATTGCCTGGATGCTGTGAATGACTTCAAGGTGTGATTATAGCAGCCAAAAAGACAGATAAAATTTTAAGCTTTTTTTCCCTTTCTCTTATGGACTAGCTCAGCTGTCTCCAAAACTAGCAGGGAGGAGAGTCTGTAAGCGGGGGGTTGTCTGCAGACTGGAGTGCTGAATTCATACTCTTATCAGTGGAAGAAGGGCACTCACATCTCTCTCATAGTCGTTGAAGGTATCTTGTTGCTTGACTTGTGTTTATGCAGAAAAGTTCCCCCAGGTTTTTTTGCCTCTCTTCTTTTTGCTGCCCTTCTCAAAGAGCAGGCAGGCTCACTGTGATGTGGGCAACATGCCTTGCCTTTCTTCCCATTCTCCTAAAGTGGTGCGTGCTAGAAAGTTTTAGCTGAATCCTACTAATGAGACATAGAGAAGAAGAGGAGAATGAAATCAGAGAGGAAATAGAAAGAGGGAGAACATTGGGACTAAAACGTAAGATGTACGATCTTTGCCGTACTTTCAAGAAGAGTGGTGAATGTTGAACAAGCCCAGTTTTGGGAACCCTGCTCTGAGAGACCTCTTTATTTTTCCTTTTGAAACGGTGAAGCCTCAGAAAACCAGGAGCTGTGAGCTGTTTCCAAAGATAAAGAATTAGCAACGTTTTGATCTTTTTTGAAAATACCACCTCTTGGCTCTTTAAATTAATTTGCCTTGCTGGGAGGGGAAAAAAGGAGTGTGTGAGGTTAACATGCCTGAAATAGTTTGGTGAACTCAAAGGGATTGTAAAGAGATTCAAACCCTCGAAGCAGTTCCATCAGCTCTAATATTCAGCTCCGTTTGCTTGAGTAAAACACACCTGCTTTATGCAAGATGGGTTTCCCGGTGTGGTGGGTTGTAATCTCATGACAGCAAGCTCCTTTTTGAAGTTGCTGGTGCCAAGGTTTGCTTGAGGTATTCTAGCCACATGCAGGAATGCAAGAACTTTGAAGACAGGGACATGGAGACAGGGGAAAAAGACTGGCACTGTTTTCTTTGTGATAGTGCCAGTCAGTTACTTGTGTTGTATAGGGTTGGATGGGTTTTAATCTTGGTTAATGATGGGGCATTACTTTGTCTTTTTTTGCCATTCTTAACATACTAAATAGAGGAGAGATGTCTCTGTGGTGTTACACTGGTATATCTGAAATCTAGGCTCTGTTCCAGGCTTCTGAAATTAATTTGGGCAAATCTATTTATGTCTTTCTGTGTCTCAGTCCACTGCCTGTAAAATGAGAATGATGGACATTCCTAACTCTTAGGGAGATCTTAAGGATTTGTATGTAGAATGTGGCACGTTTAGGTTCTGCAAGTTTGAAGAGCCTGAAAAAACCCCCACAACAGAATAAAACTAACAGAATATGTAAAGGTAAATCACATTTGCTATCCTCTGTCACTGTTTGGTAGTAACTATTATCAGTTGCTACTTTACTTCATTGAGTTCAAGCCCCAACGTTAAGTTCCTGTTATCAGGGTAGATAGCAGCAGAAGAAAATAACAGCACCATGACGAGACTGACAAAAATTAATTTTAAGAGGTTTGTCAGGAGCACCTTTAAAGTAGTGGAAGATGTTCTACCTCTGACTTTAGGGGGGTTAAATGGGGTTGATCTGTGCCTGGTGAGATGTGGCTTGCATTCAGTCTTGCTCCTAAAAGAAAGCAAGTCAGTAAATGGCACCCCAGTCCGTGCTGGAGTTTAGCTGGTGTCTTCTCTGTGCTCCTGGGCAGAAGCACCTGGTAGGATTGAGCAGGAACTCAGCAACAAGCCGAGCAATATACTGCAAGCCCGCTGATGGTGTCGGGGTGCTTTACTCTCTCCTGCGTTTGCAGGAATCAGCCTTTTTTTTTTTTTTTTTTTTGGCAGGGTGCAGAGAAAGTCAAATGGTTCAGCTTTACAGAGCTGACATTTGCTCTCAATTTCCCTCAGGTTGAGTAGCTCCACTGAGCAAAGCACTTCATCCCGGCTCATACGGAAGCATAAACGCAGGAGGAGGAAACAAAGGATGCGACAGATTGACAGGGTAAGGTTGGCATCATAATTTTCCAAGGAGGTGAACCGTGATTTTTTGAGTGTAGCATGTAAATCAGGAAGGGACCCAGAAGAGGGCTATCCCTGTTGAATTCATTGGAAAGGCTCCCTTTGGCTCCAGTCTACCTTGGACTAAATCTCTAACGTTTGAAGTTCTGCAGCGCTAAAGTCAAGGCTCCCTTTCTCCTCTCCCTTTCTCCTTTCCTCGGGAAGTGATTGCGTTTCTTGTTGTCTCTTCCAAGACCAGCCTCTGCAGGAGACCCTCCGTTACGCTGCTGGCTGAGGTGGGCAAGGCAGCTCTGTGCTGGTAGACATCTGGTGTGTAAATTGTTGAGACTGGCATTCTGCTGAAAGGAGAAATCTGCATTTATAGGCAATCACAGATCTGTTCTCTTGCCCTTTTCCGTGCTAGTCCTATGGGAGCAGAATGAAGATGGCCCAAATGACATACTTCTCCGTTCTATAAGTACTGGTCTTCCCAGATTAAAGAATGAGTATGCACACATTTCATCACAAGACCTGGAGCAATGTTTTAGAAGATACTTGATAAGCACATTTGTATTTCGTTTTGGAGGAGGGGGAATGTCTTTTCTTCTCGCTTTCTGAAGGATCCTGCGTTGTTCACCCCTCTCTTTAGGGAAGGGCCGTGGACGTAGTAATTCACATTGGGCCCTGTAGTATTTAAACGTCTGCCTGTCAGTCATGTAGCGAGGAGGCAGAAATGATTCATTGTAAAGGTCAGCTGAGAAAGCTCGTAGGAGCTTGCTCTGTGTGTTTTGTAAACAAGTCTTTGGAGAAAGAGCAGGTTGTGTGCAGATCTTTTTCCTTACTGACTCTAAACGAAGAATAATTTTGGGGTGGCCACAGTGGTTGTGGATGCCTTCCAAATGGAAACCTATTAATCAGTTCCTGATTAATCCTCAATAATTATTTTTGTTGTCTTATTCTGAGCCATTTAAAACCTTGAGAATTTTCTGTTGTATTTTGCAGTCGTCTTCGTTCAGCAGCATCACTGATTCTACCATGTCCCTAAATATCATCACTGTCACACTCAACATGGGTAAGAAGATAAGCGATGTTTTCTATGATGAATTTCGAGCGGTACAGATGTATTTTGTTATGGCGTAGTCGCTTTTGGAGCCAGGAGAAAGTTTCTTGATTGGGAAGGATGCCAGCTGAACTAAAGGGAATGGCAGCTAAGAGTTGCTACTCTGGTGGCTGTACCTGGATTCCCAGTGCAGTGCTGGAGAGTTCTCTGCCGGTGGCACGAGCAAATGAGTATTCTTCCCGAGAATCCCAGGGGAGGAGCTGGAACTCCAGGATATGGCGTTCTGCCATTATTTCTAGGAACGGTAAGGGGTCAGGCATTGTCAGGACACTGGAGGTTTGCGCTTCTGTGGCTTACGCGTTTCATTGCTTAGCCAGACAGAGATGTGTAGGACTGCCAACTCAGCACCTTTCAGTAGCACCAAATTCTTCCTGCCGCTCTGACATGTGGAGAGAAAGTTGGTGGAGAGAAAGTTGCCTAATAATGCTGATTGGGTGCGTAATTTCTAGGTGTAGACGTGTCTTTTCAATGTTGTTTCTCTTGCTCATTTATCTATTATTTTTTTAATGAAACTTTTCAGTGTGCTGTATGAAAACATAATGTCTTTAGCAGCATTTCCCTGAACGTGCCAGGCAGACACACACCGATAGGGCAACTTGAGATAATTGTAAGTCAACCATGGCCCAGCTGGTGTGTTGAAAGAACTGAGTTTTCAAAAGTAGCCTGGTGTTTGCTCTTCTCTATCATTCCAATCACTTTGTTTGCTTTTTTCCCCCCCCACCCTCCACTTTCTATCTGTATAGAAAAGTATAACTTCCTGGGCATCAGCATTGTAGGACAGAGCAATGACCGGGGTGATGGTGGCATATACATTGGCTCTATAATGAAAGGAGGGGCTGTGGCAGCAGATGGCCGAATTGAACCAGGAGACATGCTTCTGCAGGTTGGTCCGTGTCCAAAAATACGTGCTGCTGGCTTGCGCTTTGGTGGCTCAGCTCAGTCATTCCACCAGATCCGTGTCCTTAGTAATCCGTTAACAGAATTCCTTCATACCCAGAGAAATGTGTCATAAAGACTATTCTCACTTAAATCGATAATCCTTTGCAAATTCTGCTGGATAGTTGATGTGCTCTGAGAAACAGTATTTCTGCAGCTGCTCAAGGGAATGGGAACAGTTACAGAGGCATTGTATTTGGAAATTAATAACTAAAATTTCTAACTTCCCTGTTGCAAAGCCTGACTTCTGATTTTTGCAATGTTTTAGGTGAATGATGTCAATTTTGAGAACATGAGCAATGACGACGCAGTACGGGTTTTACGGGAAATAGTCTCCAAACCAGGGTAAGCATACGACAAAACCGCTTTGGGCAAACCTCAGAGAAATTAACATTTTGATCTCAATAAGTAACCAACGTGACTGCTGATCTCAACTCGCAACTTCTCACTCTAAATGATGAATTGATGAGACCAATTCCAACGTACCAGCCAAAACCAACACAAACTAGGAGTTGCCTGGTTTCAGTAGTGCTGTTTGGTTATACAATGAGTGTTTTAATATTTCAAGAGCTGATCATTTGACAGATTTCACTGATAGCGTGCATGATCTATGCAAAACCAGAAACATCTTGATACTGGTTCCTACTGAAAATACTTCACCAAACATCTCAAAAGCATTCTCTGCATGTAACTTGACAGCTGCTGGATAGGAGTAAATTTGTTTCAGAGAGCTCATTGTAGCAATCACAATTTCTGTAGGGAAACTTAAGAGTCACCCTGACTTGTTTTCTTTCTCCCCAGACCTATCAGCCTAACAGTAGCCAAATGCTGGGACCCTACTCCCAGGAGTTATTTCACCATCCCCAGGGGTGAGTACATATTTGTGCTCTTTGCTGGGTTCCTGTGGAGCCCTCAAGGTCTAGAATATTTTCAGCTATTTTGGCATTGAATAGATTTTCAATCCCTACAAGTTTGATACTTTTAAGTTTGGTTGCATTCTTTGTTTGCTTTTTGTTTTGGGAGGTGTGGGGGTTTAAGATACTCTTTCTGAGACTCCAGTGCCCACTGAATTCATCCGAGTTTTTCTTTTGTTTCATATGGCTTTGGATCAAGCTTTTAACCTTTTGGTGGGTATATCCTCATGATCTTAATTAACTGTTCAGTTGATAGAAAGTTTGGAGGATAACTATACTTCAGTGTTAAAAAGCCTCATTTTGTCATATGTACACTTCTTGGAAAGGCTTTTAAAAGAGTATTTTTAAAATGTGGGGCAAACAACATTGATGAATATACATAAAACCTCTTGAAAATGATCTAGTTTTAAAACTTCTGGTTTAATAAAGCCTTCAGTAGTAATAAAAGATCTGTGCTCATTTGACAAGCACAGCTGCCTCCTACTGGTGAGTGCTCAGCTTATGGGACTGAAACCAGTTTGTTACCAGTCCTAAGCAGGTGAGGCTGGCGCTGCCCGTTAAATTAATGCAACAGACTTGTGCAGACTGCGGGACCTCACTCAGCTGAAGTCCTTAGGAACACCAGCATCCAAAAAAACAGAAAAATCCCACAAATCACATTTTGAGATTCTTCTACAGGGAGAGCTTGTGGTATCAGTTTGTCCTTCGTCCAGCGAAGGTGCATGCATTTTATCCCAGGCAAACAGCCATATAACTGTTGTAGGCTAAAGTGGTTGCAGCAATGTGTATTTTGTGGGAATACCTAACATAGGCAGAGCTCTTTTTTATATAATTTCTGGTTTTAGGGCAATGGAACAACAGCCACTATAATTCAGAAGAAAAGAAGTCATCCAGATTGTGGGGAAAATCGGGTTTTATTCCCAGCTTTAAAAATTGATTGCTATGTGGCTCTGAGAGGTTATTTTGGATCCAAGATGCTTAGAGTAGGAAGAGGTCTTCCCATCAGCTGGGGCAAAGCGTTTGGTACCAATTCATGTCACAGCAAAATGAGAGTCTATCTCATTGTATAGAATAATAGTGACATATGATTACTTGGACTGGTAGCTTCTTTCCCAGAAGGGGAAATATTTCACTCTTACTGCAGTTACAGGAACAGGAGCATCAGTTTTATCCTCTTAGGCTGGTGCAGCAGTTGCTAGAGGAAACACACTGCTGCTGGCAAGGTGCTTTCTGTTCCCTTGTGCTGGGGCTATCCCAGTTGTACCATCAGAATGGCAAGGACATGTGCGCCCCCCTCCTCCAAAAAAACCCCAAAATTCCTTCTTACTCTAGGTCTTACTGTTCACTGATTCCATTTGTCTTTTCTCTCCCTTCCTGGTTGTTTTGCAGCTGAACCAGTGAGGCCAATTGACCCTGCAGCGTGGATCTCTCATACCACAGCCATGACGGGAGCGTACCCCCGTTACGGTATGAGCCCCTCCATGAGCATCACCACATCTACCAGCTCCTCACTAACAAGCTCAATTCCCGATTCGGAAAGTAAGTCACACTGCGGCCAGCACAGGGCAGGCGTCTTCTGCTCGGGGCCAGCAGTGCCGAGCTGTGCGCAAACCCGACCCCAGCCACAAGCACGATGAAAACGACAGCCGCCACAGAACTCTTGAATGCTTTCTTAAATCTGTAATTCTGATGGGGAGCATAAAAGCTTCCCGCCCCCCCCCCCCCCCCCCAAAGGTCAGAAGTGAGCGCAGTGGTGTTGTGGCAGGGTTCATGTTGAGGAAGAGGTGGCTTCTGGTCCCTTTCAAAGTTGCAATGCAGGCTTCCAGCTCTGACCCTCAGATGAATATGAGAGCTTCCTCCTTGCATTTGACTTCTTTTAAAATAAATTTAAATAATTTGCTTCAGGTAGGCATCACTGGATAATAACGTTAACGTATCGTTTAGGAAGTCTTCCTCTGATACTCGCATTGCCTTCTTTTATACTTCTTTATACTTTTAGAATTTACTGAACAAGGGAGAAACAAATGTAATGTCCCACGTGAAGTTATGGTTAGAGGTCAGCCTTCTTTCCTGGTCTGTGGCAGTCTCTAAAGTCATAGCCATGTAACCAACAAGTTGTCATGATTCCTTATCTTGGAAGTTTTTGTTTACGGAATATAAACTCTTCCTTTCTTCCCCTCTTCCCTTGCTCTCTGCTGTAAGCGTGGGAGAAGAGCTAGCATTTGGTTTGAAATACACGGCAGTAAGGCAAGACAAAGAAACGAGGAGCAGATGTCTCTGGAGACATCTCTGCAGACATCTGGAGACATCTCTGGAGACACTGGCCACCGAAGTCCTGTCTCAGAAAAGTGTCCCTATTTAAAACCGCACTTCTGTTTGCTTGACAGGAAAGTTTTGAGGTACTTTACACCTCATTAGTATGTGTTTGTTGCCTTTAATATTACTATGGAAGAATTTCCCTAGAGGTGCAACCTTTCTATCAGAGTTGTTCATCTTGTAGCAAGATTTATTCTGGTTGTTTATATACACGTAGAAATCTTGAAGTGGCTTGAAAGTTCTGAGGAGTTTATCTCATCTGTGGAATGATGCTACCTCAGTGTGTATTCACTGAAAGCCAGAGAAATCCTTACATGTTTAACAAGGGATGCTTAAGTGTCTGCCAGACCTGGAGTCTTACATATAGGACTGAGTAACTATTTGTTTTTTCATTTTGTAAGATTTTTCCAGAGAGAAAGGCAGGATGTCATTTAGAAAAAAACCTGAGCAAAACACAATGAACAAGAAAACCAACACTTGGTGGATTTCAAAGACCACTGTGGTGTTGGTGATTAGTGACAGAATCTTCCCTGGACAGATGCATGGCTGAAGTGTAGAAGTTGCATTTGCAGGGACCACTTAAGTCCTATCAGACTACGTAGGTGTCTGCATCTTTTTCTTCTGTCCTCTCTCAGATTTTCATAAGCGTGTAGTTCCTGGAATGACACTTCACCTTGAACTGAGAGGGCAGTTATCCTTTCAGTCGGCGTTGTAGCTCAGTGCCTCCGTAGGTAGTAGGCAGGACCGCTGAAGGGAAAATACATCCGCAGTAGAAAGCAAGCGAACTGCTCACCTGGTGACCGCTTTATCCTGAGATGTGTTTTCAGCCTTACAGGTACTAAAGATTGTGGGAATCGAATGTATCTGCTGATTGCTGTCAAACGACGAGAGTCTGTTACTCTGCATTCCTCTTGAACCATTCATGTATCATGTGCCTTGCTATATCGCCATGTGATTGGGAAGCGTGGAACACAGGCACCCTCTCAATCATATTTTTTAAAATAAAGGTTATTTGGGAGCAGAACCACATTTCTGGAGACAGCTTCTCATTTCTATGCCAGTGGCTTACTATGTTTTCTTTGCTGAAGGCAAGAAAACGTGGAGTACCCCTAACCTTTATTGTGACCTTCTGCTTTCAGTTCAGTCCTGTTCCCCCCCACAACCCCCCCAGGCAGCACCGCAGGGCCCTAGGTGCACAGCACCTCTCCTGCCAACCTCTTTGGCAGGCAAGACAACCTTGGGGAGGAGTGGAGGCTGGGAGAGGAGAGGAGAGGCTGAACGAAGAGCTTCACGCAAAATGTTTTCTGCCTTTTCACGTGCCAGTGCAAGATTCTCAGTTTCGGTTCCTCTGAGGCTGGAGTCACTGAGGTTTGCAGCAAATATAACAACTGTTTTATTAGATAAATGTTACAAATATAGCGGCTGGCCGTGAAAGGGGAAGCCGTGAATTAACGGAGTCACCTTAGACAAGTCTGTCTCATGGTTCCTTGCTTTAAGTACTGTGAATGTCTGCTGGTTTACCCTGCGTAGCAAGGCCAGGATGACGTCAGTGGGCTGAAGAGCTGCTTTCCTTCTGACATTCCTTTGCTCTCGAGCCTCTGGATCAAAAGTGAAGTTCTGATAGCTGAAGCGTTTGCACAGCCACCATCACATCAGCGCTAGTGATTAAAGTAGCTGAGAATTTGGGGCCACACCAGTCACCACCATACGTAGGAATTATTCTGTCTTAGCTCTTTATTTTCTCAGGTGTATTTCTTCAAAAACAGGACTCTGCAAACCAAGGCAGACTGAGGTGTTTAATAGTAATTACTGCTTTAACCCCCCCGCTCCTCGTTCTCCAGCAGTGTTTGGGCTGATGCAGGACAATACTCTCTCACAGTGGTTTGTGAATGTCGGACTCGCCGCCTCAGTCAGTGCAAACTCTGCTCCTCGTTTACTCTGCTGAAGGTAGATTTTTCCAGCCCTTGTACTGCCACTACAGGACCACTTTCTGCACAGTGGTGCTGTCCCGGTCCATGAGATTAACTTCAGGTGTTCCTTGAAAGTCTTGCCATTTCCCAAGGTGGTCCACTGACGTGGTTGGAAAGTTCTCTTTTGCTCTTGTGTGGACTTCAGAGGATTTTGAACTGAGACTGCAAACTATTTCTGCTTAACAGTGTTCAGCCTGAGGTACTGCAGAATTTCCTGGGGGTGTTTTTTGTTTGGGCAAATGCTTACCTCCTTACTCAAATAAGGATCCAAACCAGCAGTGGTGTGACACATGGTAGGACTTCATTTTCATTGTATTACCAGGATCTGCTAATGGGAGAAAAGTGCTTCTCAAACCAGATAACCAAAGCCCTGAGAAAGACCTTTGCAGGAAATCTGGTTCCCCAGAAAGGAGTTCGTGCCTGTGCTGTTCCTCAGGTTATCACGTACCTGTACAGGTGGGCAGACCCACGGTTTACTCAGTTCAGACCAAAGTGGGTGCATTTTAGATACATCTTAGAATTTTTCATATTTGTACAGCAACTAGCAAACTTAGAAAACAATGATGATCATTTGGCCAGTGTTCTTTATATGCAGATCGCAGGTCTCCAAGAAAATATAATGCGTTACTCCCCACATACTTGAATATTGGTGTGTTGGGTTTTTTTCCCCCCAAACAAACATGTTGCTTTTTGCCACTAACCAAACTAACTTAAAGCAAAAGCAAAATTTTAGTGTTTATTCAAACTTTGTAAGAACCGCATGCATAAGTGGTCTGGGATGTTTTCATGTCTCTTAGCAGTGCATTTTCAGTTTTCATTGTTTCATGCTTGTTGTACCTTTTATCGAATTTTTGGGTTGCTGGAAAAGGACACAATCGGTTCCCTTGTGCTTTTGAAAGGTGGGTGATATGGGGAGCTGGGAGAAGGGAGGGGAGGAGGGTTTCCGAATTCCTGCTGGAGAAGGGTCTGAACTACCGGCACAGGACACACATGCTCAACATTAATTTTCTAGGGCTGAGAAGGTGGGAGCAGGAAGGACTGGGTGTTGTATCCAAAGAACATTTTATATGTAGACAGGATGATTGAGTTCTGCACGGATCACCAAAAGGCTGGGAGACTCTTGAACCCAGATTCACCCCCCTGGGCTTTCAATTTTAGATGCCACTTTGCCTCCTTGTACGGTATGGAAGGAGTTTCTAAAGGAATTAGACTCCTGTGGTGCCCACCCAGTTCAGCAGGGTGAATCTCAGCCCTAGCGTTCTGGTTTTATTCTAAAAATTGATCAGGAAAAAACGAAGCCTCTGGTGGGCCAGCTCTGCCTGTAAGTGTGTGTGAAATAGGAATGGAGCAGTGGTGGCTGCTGAGGCATTTAGGAACAGCGTTTTTTTAAGTGTTCTGCGAGAAAGATGCAGGGCAAAGTAATGGTTGATGCTGGGTTAAGCAACATGTTAACTTGTAAGGCTGCCGTCATCGGGATCCTGGAAAGCTTTTTTTTTTTTTGAAGGAAACCACTAGCCTTTATCCGGGTGATGGAAGCTTTCTCTTCTAATTTCAGTTCTCCCCAGTTACGCTGATGTCCACATCTTAAAAAAACCAAACGGACATTGATTGAGACATGGTTGTCAGCTTTCTCCATAGAATCACAGAATCATTTGGGTTGGAAAAGACCTTTAAGATCATCCAGTCCAACCGTTACCCCAGCACTGCCAATTCCACCACTAAACCATGCCTCTAAGCACCACATCTATGCAGATGAGTATTATTCCTGACAATTAAACCAAAAGCCAAAGAACAAGCCAAGAAAACTTGTCCTACAGAGTTTTGCGTACAGTGCACCAAGACGTTGGGTGGGTAGGGGCTGCTCATGGCAAATTGAAGTGGGAAGCAGTGGTCCTAGAGCTCCTTGGGTTTACTCTTCTGCAAATCTCAGTGCAGTGTGGATTGGAAGAGCGCAGCACTGACCCATAGCTGGGTTGTGAAGTCAAGACACGTAGGGGCTCACCATCCCGGTGACTAAACCAGTTGCACTGAGCACAATCTTGAGAGAATTGGTACGACTGCTGTAATTTATGCCATCGATGAAGATGCATTTGAGAACCTCTGTGTCTTTTTTTTTTTTACATCTGTTGGTAAAGCTGTGCCTTGAAATGTTTCATCCAGACTGGGAGCTGAGAAGTTCCTTTCAGACTCGGTTCATTTCAAAGAAGCATGTAACCTTTCTTCCTTTTAGAGTTAGAAGAATGCCCCTTAACTGTGAAGAGTGACATGGCTACTATTGTCAAGGTTATGCAGCTCCCGGACTCAGGCCTTGAAATTCGGGACAGGATGTGGTTAAAAATTACCATCTCCAACGCAGTGATAGGTAAGCAGATCAAAGGAGTGCTGGGGGGGGATAAAACCCCAAATCGGTGGCTTTTTGGAAACAGGCTCAAGAAACTACCTTTCTATGAACTTTTCCTTTTCCCCCCTGGCTGTGACCTCTTGCATTCCCTTGACTTGGTATTCATGAACAGCTCTAAGTGTGACAGAAAATAACTAATAGCTGTTGTTTGAGCCTGGACAGCCAGAAATCCTGCACGTTTCTCATGCCTGTGCACATCTGGTCATTCATCCTGAGTTGTTATAGCTCAGGTTTTCCATGCAACTACTTGTGGCTCTAGTAATCTGCCCAATTTCAGCAAAGCAAAAATCCTTGTAATTCCAGTTCCAGACAGCTACACAAGCTTAATAAAGCATCTTAATTACATTTAAAATTACCACAACTAGCCTGCCTTTGATTCTGACTGTCCTGTGACCTGAACTGTGGTCACATTTAGTTAATCTGGGTTGTAGCTACTTTTTGATGAGAAAAGGATTGGAACCCAGGTCTTTTGACCACATAACATCTGCCTCTGGAGGAAGATGACTCTCCCAGTCACTTCTGTTCTGTAACTCCTGTTATTTTCATTCTATATCCTGTCTTTTTCATTATTGCAACTCAGAAAGGGTTGAACAGTGTACCTGTAAAACTTCCTCTGTGTGTATTTGGGTATCACTGTTAATGGAGTATTCAACTGGATGCAAGGTAATTCTTTGCTTTCTCCATTGATGTGGTAAGTAATTTAGCAGTTAGACTGAGTCATGAAAATGACATTTTAAACTCTTTGCAGCAAGATTGCTACATATTCATGTTTGCATTCGGTCCCTGGCACGGTAGTACTAGTGGGCTGTGTGATAATCTGAAGATTAAAAAACCGAACAAGGTCAGTTTGGCTCGGATGATCCTGTGTCTCCTTCTCCTCATTTTAGGAGCAGATGTGGTCGACTGGCTTTACACACACGTAGAAGGCTTCAAAGACCGACGGGAGGCTAGAAAATACGCCAGCAGCATGTTAAAACACGGCTACCTCAGGCACACTGTGAACAAAATCACCTTCTCGGAACAGTGCTATTACGTCTTTGGAGACCTCTGTGGCAGTAAGTTTCCCGTCTGTGAGGGGCAAAGCTGCATGTGCGTCGTCTCTGCTGTGCTGGCAGGATGCGCAGGGGACAGAGAGCCCTGTAGGATCTCACAAGTGGCGGTTCGGAACGGGTCGTCAGCCTGGGGGTGCCTGATAAGTGGTTGACACTTGTTCAGACCAAGCAATTAGACCGTTTGGAAGAGAAAAATGAACTCATCAAACAGGGTAGTGCACCGAGGCTCAGGAAGGCAGGATTTATTTCTGGTGATGCCACAGGCGTCCTGCTTGTCAGCCAGGCAGTTTCCAATCTGTAAAATGGGGATAATTCCTCCTTGCCTTACGGAAGTGCTGCAGAGGTACCCTGCTGCTCAGCGGTAAACGCTGATGTCTGTCCTGCCGTCTGTGGTGTTTAAGTGAACCCTGAGGCTGAGTCCCTCTGCTCCCTCGCCACACCAGGTGCTGGGTCGGGAATTAGTGATGTGCAGGAGCCAGCTGCCAGGTCGGAGCGCAGTCTTCACTTTTTCTCTCTTTTTTCCAGATATGGCTGCACTGAACCTTAACAACGGTTCTAGCGGAGCCTCGGATCAGGATACCCTTGCTCCACTTCCCCATCCTGCTGCTCCCTGGCCATTAGGCCAAGGATACCCATACCAGTATCCTCTGCCCCCTCCGTGTTTCCCACCAGCATACCAAGACCCAGGCTTTAGCTACGGTAGCGGCAGCGCAGGGAGCCAGCAAAGTGAAGGTAAGACGGTTCAGCTGGTATTTATCTCTACAGCTGTCATTATCCCTGACCATTGGCTTGAGTTCCTCCGTACTGTCTGTGCTCTTGTCTTGTGGTTTTGTGTGCTACGTGCATGGAATTGGTGCGACCGCCCTTAATCGAGACCGTTTGTGTGTGTGATGGAGTGGGTTAGCCTTTCAGCTCTGTATCGGAACTGCCAGAGATGCTCTGAGTCAGCAGAATAGACTAGAATACATGTTCTTTATAGTTATCCTGTAGTTCTCTGCCCCGTGCAAAATGCCCATGGGGAACCAGAGCCAAGTATTTGTCGTGTCCGTGGTGGTGTGGGCAGCTGGACTTTTCTTACCCCCCAGCCCCACACGGTTAACTGCTGCTTAGATAATGCTGATCAGGCCAACATTAATGACTCAATTGTCCACCCTGTTAAAACAGATAAACTGTCGCCCTCCTTTTTAGAGGTCAGAGCCATTGCCAGCAGCGGGGCTGCAGTCGCTTGATATTGCTAGCAATTAGGCCGTTTCATCGCTGATGGAACAGGGATTAGAACCAAGGTGCTCTTGGCTTTCACTTCAGCGCACAATCCAGAAGGAAAATCACGCTCTTTGCTTGTGTGAGACAAGCGTGACGTGGCCAGCCAGACGGTTTACAGGGCTGAAACACTGCTCACAGGGAGGAGAGTCTCTTTTGGAATATGTGCCAGGGGAAAAAAAAAAAGATGATACTGCATGGATTAAAAACCTGACCTCCTCCTTTCCTGCCCTAGGATAATTTTGTGGTTGATTTTTAAACCTTAGTAGATAAAAATTATGGGTTTTTGGCTGTACAGATTTTGATTTTTGAAAAAAAATCAATTCCAGAGTGAGTTTTGCTTTTGGAAACGCTGCCAGTAGAGAAAAGGTGAGGATTCTCTGGTTTTGTCATTAACATCCAGTAACTTGGATGTAACTTTGTCCTGTTCGTTGCAGGCAGTTAGATTTCGCAAAATTGCACAAAAGAATTTTTTAACAGGAACTTGCTCACAAGATTTTAGCACTATTGCTTCCCATCTTATCTCAAAATAAGAAGTGTCTGTGAGGAAGCTCACAGTTGTATCCAGAAGTTTTAGAACTGCTAGCTGATTGTACTGGAAAGTATGTGATTATATTTTTTTTTTCGGCAGCTGGTTCTGTGGGCAGTAGAATATTAGATCTCTGCTGCTGGAATAGGAAAGGTATGGTATTTTATCCATGCGACCTGTGTTACTGGCTAAAGAGAGCCTTTGGAAAGGTGCCAAGGTATTTAATTCTGAAGGGTTTCAACACCTTCCTTGTTCTTCTTTTGGAAACTACACTTCTGTGTTGTTTCTTGTTTTGTAACTTTATTCCCTTGTTTTGTTCTGAGCAAGCATTAGACTGAAGGATTCATAGAGGAATGGCTGACTCTAGGGGATTGGTAAGCTTCAAATGCCTCCATAATAATAATGAATTCACAGCATGATCATTTAGACTCTTGTGACCCAAATGTTTAGCTGTATTTTTTTCTTTTTTTTTTTCCTTCTTTTTTTTTCTTTTTTTTTTTTTTTCTTTTTAATTGTCTTGGACGTTCAACCTGTCTCAGTGCACAGTAGTCCGATAGCGTGGCATTAGCCTATCAACCTGTCTGGCCCCTGTGTGACTGTGCTGCAGCAGCTACGGAGGGAATGGCATCAGATAGCTCACTGTCAGCTCAGATGGGAAAATGGTATTGCCAGTCATCCACTGCTCCTCATTAAATAAATCAGTAATCCCAGCTGCTAATGTATTAGACTGATGTCATCCACATGGATCGGATTTATCTACCAATGCCCTTCTACTGCTCATTTACTAAAAGACACTTGAGCACTGTCCAGATGTCTCAGGCAGGTATCGGGAGTACTGGGACACAAGGTCGCATCGCCCACTCTCCATATAGTGTTAGAATTGGGTTTCTTGCGAAGTCTCTCTTTTATGTGTGATGTTAGATTGTAACTGAATTCATCTGGTGAACAAGAGCACTGCTCCAGAGCCTGGTGGATGCAGTGTATTTGCTGATGACTACGGACAAAATCCCAAGATTTGGGTCAAGAGCCAGACTGTGACTGTGTTCTGGCAAGCAGCAGATGGGGAGGAAGAATCAGCAAGGTTTTATGTGGTGTTCCAGTTCTGCTCAAGGCTGCGTTCCAGTTTAGGTTGCTGCTCGTTTCATCTGAGCCCCATCATCTGTCCCTGCTTGTGGTACCTGGGGCTTAGGTTATTTTTAAAGGCTTGGGCAGGTTTGCTGTGGGGAATGACACTGGTGTGAGGTCCGGCTCCTCTGCAGAACGTCACCTCTGTTACCGCAGCGTTTAGATCAGAGTCACCTCCCTGTTCTGGCCGATGCTCCTTGTACAGCTGGATCGTGAGGGATCGTCAGGTTACAGCCAGAGGAGACAAAAGGAGTAGGAAGGATGGATTTGTTCAAGTTCACAGGATGTCAGTTGTTGAGACAGGAACAATAGAAGGGTCTTCAGGGCCTCCCTAGACTGCCTCTGGAGCCTCTCCTGCCCCTGCCCGGGAGGATTCACGTGGAAACTCTGTTCCCATGAAGTAGTGAGGCAGCTGGAGTCTCGGTGGCTTCAGGGGGTGGAGGTTTGGTGTCCAGCAGTACCAGAGAGCGAAGGCTGGTAATACATTGTGGCAGTGCTGAGTGCAGCTTTTCTAGGCACTTGAAATGCAGATTCGTTAAATCCCTTTTATGACACTTTGGTTTCAAGTTGGCCTTAGATGGAAGCAAACACTGCATCGGTTGTGTCAACAGAGCAGCATCTCAAACCTCAGCTTTAGGTTGGGCTGCATGACTCCAAGACCAGTCCCTGGCTGCCAAGAAGGTGACATTCTTGTTACTTTGCCTTTAAACTCGGGCTTCGAAGGACTTTCTGATTGTTTGTTCTGTGACAGTATTTAAAGGCATGTCAGGGAGAGAGTGAACCTCAGCACGACCAGAGGAGAATGGCTCTGCTGCTGATTATTCTTACACAGGCTGCTGTAATGACAGATGGTTTCTCTATTTTGTTTCTGCCGTGTAATCAGCTTGGAGCCCAGCTGCAGAAAGCCAGGTTCTTCTGAGAAAAGAAGCCTGCGTTACCCACTTGACCTCTTGGAGTCTTGGCAGATCAGCTAGAGCTGCTACTCCAGATATACTGAAGTCTGGAGTAGCAACGTGATGGATTGCCACAAGGCACTCCCAGTCCTACTGACTGTGGAAAACCTCTCAAGATCAGTAATACGCGCTTTCAGGGCAGCTTGCTTTCTCCACACCGTGATCTTTACTCAGCCAAAAGCTGTGGAGCTGACAATGAATCCTTATGTATGGGAAGCCTGCATCAGGGTTTGGGTGGGTGGCAACAAAATGCCTCATGAGCCAAAGGTAAAGCCCTATTAGCCCTGGAAGTGTTAAAATGTCAATTTTCTTCTGGTGCGAACAGCGTGCCACAGTGGGGAGCTTACAGAGATGCTTCTGGGAGATCATCTCTGTGTTGTTCTTTAGAACAGTCAACCTGCTAACAAATAAGTTTCACCTCGCTTATTTGTTTTTTACAAGATTGCTAGGAAACATTTGAAATGACAGCTCAGGGAGCACCTTACCTCTTCAAAAAGATTCACCTTAGTGAATCTTTGTAGTATTTGGTGGAGGTAGCTGATGCTGCGTTAAGATGTCTATACACGGATGGAAGAAAACTGAGGCATGAAGCAGGACAGTTTATCCCAGAGCAGAGGAGAGCTGATAAGGGGTTACAGTCAGCAAATACCACTTCAGAGCCCCAGGCTCAGAGTATTGACTTCAAGTCTGGTGATTTCGTATTGTGTTTTCCATCTGTGCCCAGCTTTTCTTGCACGCTGCAGGGGAATCTCGCCTTTCCACTGTACACACTGTGCCACCAGACATACAGTCTTGTTTTCCTGTCTCTTCTATCAGCCTGCTCTAAACATCAGCTGGAGCAGACAGGTGGTGATGATCATCTGTAGTTCAAGAAAGGAGCAGCTCAGAATCGTTCTGGTTTTCCCATTTCAGTGGCCCCAGTGACTCTGTGGCTCGTTCAGACTCAAAAGCTGTCCCCTGTTCAGCTGGCTGGGGATCCTTTTTGAGAAGGCAGTGCACAAAGATGACATGAACTTCATGAGAAGTGGTTTGGTTTGCTGGGGCTTTTAAAAGAATAATTAACTTGGAAATGTCTCCTGACATCATCCTAGCCTATCTCACAGTAAGAGTATGACCTTCAACTTTCATGTAAAGTGAGGTTTAGTATGTTGTATGTATGTATGAAGTTGTATGTAACAAGTCAGCTTACACGCCAGCAGCCGTCCTTTGTTTTTCTGAGTTGATTTAGTGGCTTCTGCTGGGAGCATCCTGCACGTTACTGATTCACTGTAGAGCAGTTCAACAAATAACTGTTTTTTGACGAATTCTTCAACACTGGAACACTGTAGTGATGGATTCTAAAAGAATCTACCCACTGAAGCCAGGAAAAGGACATCTGTTAACCTCAGGTGATGTGGCCCTGGCTGCGAGTATGCCCAGCGTGACCAAGGATGATAGAGAAGGCAAATGAGTTTCTTTTTGAAACATTTTTGCCGATAGAAGATAGCAGAGACAATTCCAATTGGATTGAACCTCGCTTGCTTGAGTCAAAACCCAAGTGCCTGCTTTCTTCCTTCGGTTTTTGCACCCCCCCTCTCCAGCCGGTGTGGTGGCGGTGGCAGAGGTGGCTTTCAGCCGGTGTTTTTAGGCTAGCTGCTGCTTTCACTGTGCAAGCCCTAAGGTGTCTCCGTGTACCTGTGCATGGCACAACCTTGTCCGCTTTGTTGGACCAACCGTCATTGCTAAATCCCATAAGCCACCATCAGCACGTTCAGGCCTGGTTTTGTCATCGCCGTTGCCATTCCAATGGTCATACCGGGCTCTGTGGGTTTCGGTAGGAGCTGAGGGGGGAGCCAGCCGGGGAGCTGAGCTAATTCTGCTTTTCTGTGTGTCCTTTTTCCCTGGGGGGCTTTAGGAAGCAAAAGCAGCAGCTCGAACCGAAGCAACAGCGAGAACAGCAGGAGAGCTCTTGGCAGAGAGAAGGACCGCAAGTCAGCCGGCAGCGGCAGCGAGTCTGACCACACCGCCCGCAGCGGGGGCGGCACCGGCGGGGGGCGGCGGGAGAGGCCGGTCAGCCAGCTCAGCCACCGGAGCCACGGCTCTGCCACCCACAGCGAGAGAAGCCACCACAGCCACCATTCGTACGGGCCGCCGGGCGTCCCACCCCTTTACAATCTCCCCAAGTTGGGCTCCAAAGTCTACGGGACCAGCGGCCCCCCCGGAGGACCCCCGGTGAGGGAACTGAGCTCCGTTCCTCCGGAGCTGACGGGGAGCCGGCAGTCCTTCCAGAAGGCTATGGGCAACCCTTGTGAATTCTTTGTCGACATCATGTGAGAAGAAGTGCCTTCAGACTCTGCTCGGGGAAGGGCTGGGGGCGGGGGGGACTGGGCTGGGGGTGGGTGGGCAAATCTGGTCATTGTCAAACACTTAATGGAAGAAACTTGGCTGTCTTGCATGTCACACCTGCCTGGTTTGTGATTGTGTTGCAGAAAAATCCACAAAACAAAAAACACACACACACACACAAACCCCAACCATAACAATGAACAAAAAAATAATTCTCCTGGGATTGTTAAATGTCAGCAAATCGATGGCATCTTTTCTTTATCCTCCCTCACCCCCCACCCCCTCCTTGTTTTTGATTATGAATGGCTGGTGTATATTCACATCTTAACGAGCTTTGGTAATTGTGGCACCTACTTCAATGCAATTAGTGTATCTTTTGGGCTGACTCAAGGACTATTATTTCACACGACTTCTAAATTTCCAGTAATGCATAGTAGCACTTTTATTGTTCCCTGCTTTTTCTCTGACAAGGAAAAGATGCTCGTTGGCTGGTACCCGTGATACTGCCTCGTAAGGCTGTTTTGGGATGCGTCAGTCAGACCTGCAGGTGTACGGACAACGTGTGCTTGGGAAGGAGCAGGCTCAAACCGATTCCTGGCAGAAGGCAAAAAGTTGTGACCACCTTCTGCTGACCAGGCAGTATGAATCAATCTTCCTTTCTTTCTCTCCCTCCCTTTTTTTTTTTTTTTTTTGGGGGGGGGGGGGGATATTATTCTATCAAGAGAGTGCTGGAGTCTTGCTACTGTATGTGTTCATTGTGCAGAACATGTAAAGTTATTTCCTTTAGTATCATGGTAGTGACTTTGTAGTTGCAGTCCGTTCCTGGGCATTTCAGTCACATCCCTGCTGACAGATGTGTCTGTTTCTCCTGGTTATAATGCACAATTGCTTACAGGTTTTAAAAGTTATTTCCACAGAAATAGGACAATTGCCGCTATGATTCTGTTAGTGTAGCTGCAGCTTTTCCCTTTCGAAGGGGATATTTATCCCATTCTAGCAGAGATGCAGGGCAATCCTGGCTCCTGCTGAGACATGGCTATTCATTTTGATCACTTCTTTTTCTGTTCTTAATTTCTGAGCATATCCCTCTTCTTTTTTTCTTTCTTTATTTTTTTTTTTCTTTTGAAAGGCAAACCTGGAGATGTCTGATCCCAATTGCAGTGTTGCCCAAGGGTTCTGAACGCAGATGTTAGCAGAGAAGGGAGAGGGTGTTTGGAGAACAGTTCACAAATGGTACAAGGAATGAATCTTTATTCCTGACACTGAGTGAGACCCACACTAAAGCTCCTGCTGGGGAGCTTTGACTGAAGCAACTGCTGTTGTATATCCCCAGGATTGCATTACCGTGTATTTTTTGCTCCGAGGCTCTGGATGCTTGATAAATTATGTTCAGGAACGTTCACTGATGTTTAAGAAGCTTTTTTTAAAGGCACTGAGTGAGGGCATGGTTAAGAGCACACACACACTCTGTGAGGGTGGCTCATTTAATGGGAAATAAGTGTTAAGCTGCAGTCGGTGGCATTGACTATGGGGCCATGCCTCGGTTAAATCTTCTTTGGTGAGATACCTGCTTCTGGCAGGTTTTAGGACAGGTGCTTTAAAATCAGTCTTTACTGTATATAAGCGTTTTCTTCACTGGTAAGAAGCTTCTTGTTGTTATGTTCCATGCTTTATGGGTAGTGTGAATATCCAGTACGAATGTCAAAAGAGAACATGTCTTTCCCACTAGATACGTGCAGTTTCATCTTCCTTTGTCCCTGAAAAATTACTCTTCAAACTGCCCGTTTTGCCTGTTGTTCATTCTGATCGATTTGTCACCACTACTTTTCTTATTCCAGGTCTGCGTGAAAACACATCCCTTTTACAAAAGTCAGAGTAACAGTTTCAAATGTCTGTGTTAATACTTTCAAAAGGGAGCTGGGCATTTAGGACACTGTGTGTCGCTCAGACTAGGTACTCCCATTACTAGGCTTCTGAACTAGCTGAGGGGGTTTGGACAGTTTTCTATATAAAAAGAATCTCCCGAAAAAGCTACATGACATTTCTGAAAGCAGTGCTTTCGTCATAATCCATCTGATAGACTGGCATAGATTGCAACGTTGGTGATGGCTTCTTCAAAAGATTAGCACTACCTAAAGCCTGACTGTGCCACAGTATCTTTTCTTTTCCTTTCCTCCTCCCAGTAACGCCACAAAGATGCTAACTAAACTCAGTAAACTATTTTGAGAGATTGACATTGAAAGCAATGAAATAAATCAGGGTGAAATAATTCTGTAATTCTGCTGTGTCTCCAGGAGACACTATTAAGGAGTCTGTGACTTTGCTGACAATCACTAGTGGTTCTACTTTTAAATGAATTTTAACTTTTCTGGTCTCTTATATATTACGATTTTTCTGACCCACTTTTGTCTTAAGGCAGAACTTACAGGGCTGGAGGAAAAGACTGTCATTTTAATAAGGTATTTCCAAAAGGGATTAAAGCCGGGGGCTGAGCTTTCACCCGTGGAAGAAACGTGTTTAATTTCCTTCTGTCTTTTCAAGAGTTGCAGTTTACACACCTGCTGGGTTGTTGTTTAGTTTTTTGTTGGTTTGTTGGGTTTTTTTGTCTTGTTGTTATGCTGTTGGCAGAAACTATTCTGTGTCTTGCTGGTCTTTGCTGCTATGTTGAAACGACTGTGTTATATACTTGCGTGTTTATGGGTATCCCTGGGAGGAGGGTGACGGTCCGTAACGTAGGGGTGGGAAAGCATTTGTCTGCTGAGGAAACTGAGCTGCTAAATCCAGCCTGCAGGAGCTTCACCCCCAAGCAGGCATCCCTTTCAGGCCGACGAGGAGCGCTCTGACTGTCCTGACGGCTGTGCGAGGGGCTTGATGCTGTAGAGCGCGTCCAACCTGCTGTTCACAAAGAGCAGCAGGAGAACGTACGTGACCCTTCTGTGAACGGTGCAATACGTCACGGCCACTGGGTGTAAACCAAAAGCTTCATTTCCCCGCCTTGCAGCGTACGGTGGAGAGGCTGGTTGCCTGAATGGCCGGTGAGGCCTGAAACATTGCTAGCTCTTTATTTTCAGAAGTGAACGACTACGGGAGGTTTCCCAGGTCCCATCCTTGGCTTTCAATGCATGTGCATGTGTCTTTGCAACAAGGGGGCCTGGGGGCCTCGCTGTGCGAGTTTCTCCTCTTGGGTACAGTACTACCTGCAGAAAGAAGTGCCACTGATGCCAGCCGAGCTATGTACAACTGGGAGTACTGTGCCAGGTGGAAGAAAGCGGGAAGGCTGGAGTGCTGCAGAACTGTCTGTTTCTCTCACCAGGGCTTGAATTTTTCCTCTGATATTCATGTCCAGTAACGGGCACTGGCTGGGCTGTAGAATGCATGACCTGTGCCTCTAACGGCGGTGAGGTGGTGTGGCTTTGCTGCGTTAAGCATGGAAACAGCCTCATAACGGGAGCCTGAAGTAGCTGATGGTTTTGTTCTGCAAGTGAGACTCTCCCCACCTGCCTGTGCTCCGCAGCTGTGCTTAACGTTCGTGCGTACCTACCGACAGCTTTTAACAAGGACTAACAGCTGTGTTTGGAGGACCACCGAAAATGATGAGAAAACAGGGCGGGATGATGTCTCCTGTCTGAAGGAGGTGGTATCTGTTAGGGTTGTGTACCCTCCCAGTGTATTAACTCTGAGTAGGGGTTTTTGGCAAATAGTCTTAAAAGCACTGCTATTGTCTTTTACCTCCTGTTAATAAATCTACTTTTCGAAGGTAGCAGTCCCCTGGACACTTTATCCAAAGGTATATTGGATGGCAAGCAATGATGCACAGACATTGACTTTTAATATTGTTTTTGTTCTATTGAAATGGGCAGTCCCACCTGGAGGCTTGACGGCTCATGAGTTGATGTAATTGTTTTTGTTTTGCATTTAACTGGATTGTAATAAGATTGACTTAAAATTATTAATTCTAATCAGTGATTAGAAATACATGTAAAGAATTTTATGTACAGTAGAGGAACAAAGTTACATGATTTTAAATAATGAAAACCCAGACTATCACCTATTCTAGAATTGGTTCTACTCAAAGAGTGACCTCTTACTAGCATGGACTGCACTGTTCCCGTTAAATGTCTATTGCATAATTGAATTCTTTTTTGTAGATATTGTATTAAAACCCAAGTGTCTGTATAGTTAATATATAGCTGCTTATGTGTAAATGCTATTTTAAACACTAAAAAGCTTTTAATTTTATGTGATAACCGCAGTGTATGTCTTCAGTTCTTTGCACTACTGCATTATCTTTTATTCAGGAATGATGAAATATTGGTTGAATCTTACTTTCTTCTTCTTCTTCTTCCCCCCCACCCCCTGCCACACTGAAGTTTTGTCCTTTTGACAGGAGAAGATTATTCAGGAGCTGACAGGCAGCTGGGCGTTCTGTTCTGTGATTTAATGGTACTTCAGAAGCGCTTACAGTTCCAGATATGACAGGAACGCGGTAAATGTTCCCCGCTAAAGTGGGCCACAGGTGATTAAAGTGCAGAGGCCTGGCTCTTCTGCGCAGGTTAATGAGACAAGACCCTGCCATTCATCAGAAGTGCTGTAGCTTTAAGCTAATGACTCACGTATTGGTGACGAAGCTGTGCTTTCCCCTTAAATTGCCCTCCCTCTTAATTACTGAGCTTCTCCCTCTCGCAGCCTGGCAGGAGTAGGTATGCAGGGAAGGCTGAAGGAAGTTTGTGGAAGTCAAAGACAGCGGGAGGGTACGTCCTGTTACAAGGACAGGAGCTGGAACAAGTTTTCCTGCCTGCAGACCCTGGAGATGAATCTGCCGGTAGAGCCCATCAATGTGTTCAGCTGTTTCACGGGAATATTCCCTTGTTCTGGACTCTGTGCACAAACTCCAGCAGAGGCGAGCTAGGCGCGTTAGGACACCGTTTTGCAGACTAACTGGTAAGCTTTAAACCACAGCAGATTTGTCATGCAACACAAGGACGCCCAGCCTCCCTGTCAGGTCTGAGTAGTTTACGTACAAGGAACAACCACAGCTTGATGAAGCAGGTTCCCTCATCTCAGCTGGTAGAGATCAAGAAGCAAAGGGAGAGAGAAAGTAATAGTTATTAAGGAGCCACCCACTGTAAACGGTGTGATTCTGCCGCAGATTTATAGAAAAACCTATGAGACAGCCTTGCAGAGTTTCCCCTGTTCTCCCATATTTGTTTATAGAGGACGCAAAATTCCCCCAGTGAAACATATATTAAAAGATCAGAATTCTGGATTTGCTTTTGCAGCCTTTTTGCTGCAGGGGCTGACGGGCTGCAGCTGATCCAGCGTGAGCTGTCTGCAGGTGACTGGAATTGGTTGAACAATTAAATTGGCTGCTTTTCCCTCCCTCCAAAGTAAAAACAGTTTACCATGGCTCTGGCTCTGCTGCCAGAAAGAGAAGCAGTAGAAGTAAATTCGATTTTATTTTTTTTATTGCCTTCTCTATTTCTGAAATGATGATCAAAAGTTACTTAATGCTTCTCTGCTATGAACTGACAGCGCTGAAGTGAGGAGTACTGCTGAGATTATCAGGTGCAACAATATGCTGGTGAAGACTTGCTGCCGTCTCCAGAAACAAGGACTTCCAGTCTTCAGGTCAGATTTTTGCTATCTTTAATTACACTGAGGAGTACTTTTGTCAAACGTCTCACATTATTTTTACTCAAGCATGCCAGGAGAATTTTAGATACAGGTAGCTACAGAAATCGAGGATGGCTAGCTTTGCAGTGCACTGAAAAGCTCTTTGTTTTAAGAATAAAAGTATTTGCTGGTTTAGATTGATTTGCAAGTGCTTTAATTGAGCTAAATTGGTGACTTAACTTCCAATACCACGTAGCGGATAGATGGAAAAACATTTAAATCTAATTTGGGAAATACAGTTGCTTGTCAGATTGGGTGGGGAAAAGATCTTAGTGATGTGACTTGGTATTTACTTGACACTGGTAGTGATGTGAAATAATATGCAAGTTTTTCCATTTTCAGTTTTCATGGTTTACCACTGACAATTTTTTGCAAAAGGAGTGTAGAATAAAGATTGCTTGAAAGATAAAAAATTAACTGTGAACAGCCTTTACTGAAACGTTCCTGGGTTTGCTTTGAGAAAGTACTTGTTCTTGGCTGGCTCCTTGATTTCAGTAACATGAAATCAGGTTTTTCTAAGAATCGGATTGGAGTCCAATTGTACTTTTATCAGGTTTAGGAAAGGATAAGTGTGATGGCATTGCTTAGTAAGTGTTGGATCAAGTTGTATCCTTTGGTTTTGAACTGAAGGAGAGATACTGTCATCATTCCTTCATGATACAGCATGATAAAAGACAAATCTACTGTATTTCATCTGCACCGTTAGGTAAAGTAACAGTAGAGTGGTAGCTGCCACTTCTCCCGACACGATGAGACACTAAGTGGCTAACATTTGATAACAAGTATTGGCTGGTAGTTGGTAGCGCAGCGTACCTAATTAGCCACCTTGTATTACATTAGTACACGTGGCAGCCTTTGTGGTACTTCAGTGGACACTGAGACACTGTTGGTCATTACAGTCCAAGATTCTGTCCATCTTTGCTTGGTGTCTGTACTGGGCTGGCTGGTTTCTCTCCAGCCTTTTGGAAGTACAGAGGTGTGTAATAACGAGTACAGAGGTGTAATAAATGTGTTTTCATGTTTATGACAAGAAGTATAATGTAGAACACGGTATTATAGTAAGGACCAAAAGTGCCAGACATCCCCACTAGCTCTGAAAATACTTAAGACACAAAGGAGATTGTGCTGCTGGGACTCTGTGAGGCAGGGATAACGATCCTGCAGTCGTGACAATGAGCAAAGCAGACCCAGTTCATCAGCTTGTACCACCTGTGCACGTAGGTGCGTCAGGTTAGCCCTAGTAAGTCATAGTAAACACTTTGAAAAGATCTAGAAAACCTGGAGGAGTAAAGCAAGGCAAGAGCCGCTTCTGTACAGTGGTGTTGTGAGGCTGGCAAACGCTTGGTGCTCCGGCAGCGTGCTCACGGTGAAGCACGGCAGTGTGATCTCACCACCACGTGTGTTCTAAAAGTAACTGGCAGAAGGCACAGGGGTAGGAGCAGCAACGTAGCTTCTTCTGTCCTGGATTATAATCCTTCCATTATGCGGAGCCAGAAGTCTCAAAGGGCAAGGCGAAAAATAAAACACCGTAGGTGTGCTGGGATAGAGTCTGCTCGGGGTCTGCGGTTCTGAGCTGATTTTTGGAAGACTGAGATTTGTGGTGACCCCCTGAGCTGCAGAGTCAGCTTTGTCACGTGCTACAGTCCCCCCGCTGGTTTTACAATGCCTTGAAGTTGGCAGGGGGGACCTGAAGGACGGAGGAATTTCCACACCTGCAAGAACAGATGGGAGTAACACTTGTAGTTGAACTAGTCCTACTGGCTATAAAAAATGTTTTGGTGCAAACACATTCTGCCAGCAGGAGGAGGCTAAGGCTTTCTGCAGTTTTCCTGTGTTTGGAGAGCTGTCACAGTCGCTGCACGGAGCAGTAGGCCTGAAAAGCTCCAGATTATGTGATGCTGGCAGGTCTGTTTGCCCTTCATCTACTGCCTGCCCTGTGTCCGGGTACCCAAGGTGCCTGTAGCTTTGGCACTCTGAGGAGCAAGGGAAGGGGAAGCGCCGCACGAGTTGTGCTGCTCCAAGCCTCTGCCCTCATGGGTTTCATTTTCTGGCACCCTCAGGTTTCTGCAGCGGGTGCCACTTCTGCATTATCTGTGCTCTCAGCAGCAGCTTGTTCGTCAGATCCCGTAGTGTCCCGTCCTGCCCGCACAGAGACTTACCCTCTGTCTTCTGCTAGAGTTTTACTGCGAGAATGTGACGTGTTGTACTTCAAAGAGCTTGCGTGTCGTGTGCCTGCAGCGGCTGGAAGCGCTACCTGCTTATTGCACAGCAGGATGGTTCAGGAGCAGCTCTGAACAGTAAAGCATTCTGCAGACGGGGACGGGGGGCTTCCCGCTGACGGGCAGAGTAAGGGACACGGGGGTCTTCCCTGCTGACAGTCGGAAGAATAAGGGACGTGGTGATGTCCCCGCTGGCAGTGGGGATGCGGGACACGGGAACCCCCAACCCCACACACACACACACCCCCCCGCGGCGGGACCCCCGTCGCGCGGCGGCCGGGCGGCTGCTGTCCGTGGTGCTGCACCGCGCCCGCGGGGGGAGCCGCTTCGGGAGCGGGGACCCCCCTCCTTGGCCCCCCTCTTTGGCCCTTGCGGGAGCAGGGACGACAACCCCCTCCTTGGCCCCTCTGGGAACAGGGACCCCCCACCGCGACACCAACCCATCCCCTCCTTGGCCCCTGTGGGAGCGGGGACCCCCCAGCCTCCTTGGCAGCAGGGACCCCCCCTCCCTGGGCTCTGCAGCCGGAGGGGGGAAGCTCCCACTCCCACCGGCCCAGCGGGAGGAACTTGACAGGTGGTGGATGATCCGGCCTCTCCGTGTGCTGCTGTCAGCTCCTACCTGGCAGCTGTTGGGGCTGAATCCAGGCACCGGTAGAGATACAGCCCCTCGGAAGAGGGTTGGAAAGCTGTGTAACCTGGTCCTTCCACCATGGTCTGATCTGTAGGAATGACAGAAATGACGTCCAAATCAGCTGGAAGAATAAATGGCCTCAAGCGTAAATGCCCAAGTGGCTGAGTAGTGAGTAAAGACAAACCTTGAAATGCTTTTGTAACACCTTACACAAGTCAACAGAAGTCTGTCTTCACCTGCAAAGCTCCTCAGTCCATTGCATGTCTGGTTGCTTTAAAGCTGATCAGGTAGTTGCCTGTGTTTAAGTTAAGTGAGGTTTTGCTATTGACAGCAATAGGAGTTGAGTTCAAGTCATCTGCCCTGGTGATTCTACTAGTAGCATCTTTCTAAGTAGTACAAACTAAGTAGTTACCCCTGTCAGGTGGAGGCCACCAGCACACCCCTAAGTGTTAGCATGGTCCAGCTGGTGTGGTGACGTGGTTCTCTTGCCTTCATGCGGGGGGGGGTGGGAGTGGGATGTGGGGGTGGGAGCTGAGCCTGCAGGGGAGGCAGGAACCTGGAGGGTGCTGTAGGTTTGGAGGAAATGCTCTGGTGATATATGTGTCTAGAGGGTCTATAGGTGCGCTTTTGTCACACGCAGCCCAGCCAGATGCCATCAGTTACTGCCGTGCTGCAGAAGGGACCTGCTAACGGCATGTTATGTGGTATTAACAAATCAGTTACAGCTGTGCAGAAGGTACCTACTAATTGCACGTCTCTTCCCTGCCTTTAGCCGCCTTCAGGCCCAGATTCGTGCCACTTTGAAGAGAGATGTCCAGTGTTGGGTGGAAGGGCCGATTCCCTTGCTGGGGAAGGTAAAGGTCGTTACAGGAATGGAAACAAGGGCGTTTTCTTGTGCCTTTGTTCAGGTTTGATTTGAGTAGTTCGTCTGTGCAGAAGGTCCTGCCTGGAGCATGTGGCTGTGGCTGTTAGGCAGTGAGGAACATCTATCTGGTACAAGCAGGTGGACTGACAATTAGAGGTGATTTTTGCGTCCACAAAAATAGGCTTGTGAAATCCATGATAGACGGTACTCCCCAGCGGCAAAGAGCTCGCAGCGTTTACCGAGGGTTATCGAACCTCCACGCTCAGCACTTCAGAGGATCAGTGTTTGTTCAGTAACCCATGATGAACATGAAGGGTTACAGATAAACTAGATATTAACTGGTTATAGTTAGTAAGTGCCTTTTGTGAGGGAGCTAGTCTGTGTTTTTCCTGTATGAGTATTTCTTTGTCACACCTTCTGAAACTGTCACCATTACCTGTTCCTGTAAATCCGTTGCTTAACAGGGCAAACCAGTAGCCTTTCTGCACGTGAGAATTCTGCTTTTCAGGGAGCAGGAGCCATGCGGTACATGTATGCATACAGCTGAGAGAGATTTATTAAACTTCAAAGCCTTTGATTGATTTTGTCTGTTTTGCAGAACATCCCACTGGAGAAGAAATGTTTCTCTCTGGTGATTTTTTTTTGCATGTTTTTGGAGATGGGAGGAACGTTTGGCTGTGACTTTGGATAGTGTGATTTGCACACTGTTCATTTCCATGGGTCTGGTCCTCATTTCCATGTTCTTCGCAAACACACGCTAATGAAATACAAATGAGTGAACTGAAATTTGAATGGGTGATATACTCTTCATATCATGCATACAGCTGCCTTTACATATCAGAATGGTTTCTATGGATTTTGTGACAAAGTAGTCAAGAAAATTAAAACTGACTTTTTTCTCGTAGAAAACATTACTTAACAGAAATGTAAACGTTGACTTTGGAAAGTTCAGCTTTTTGTTTCACGACAATGATATCTAAACTGAGTTTCCTACTGCAAAAGAAGCGTGAAATTATGATATTTCCATTATGATATCTAAACTGTTACTGTGTAACCTATCTGAAAAAACTCTCGGTTTTACTGAGATTCTGGCTTGAATCACTGCAATTATTCTGACTTGGAGTGAAACGTGCAATCTCTTGAGAAATCAGAGTTCTTGCTTTTTTTTTTGTTTCGGCACTTGATGATATACAAGAACCAGTTCTTAGTTAATATGGTGCAGCAGTGCACTGCTGGTGTCACGAACTAGAAGAGCGATGCTTGTCATCACAAGCTTTACTTAGCGTTTCTATCTTTTAGTTTAGTCAAAATGGTCAGCCCTTCTTCATCCGAGCGCAGTTGTTTCCCTACAAACTTCAGTTTGTGTATGACCTATCGATTTCTTTGTGTACTCTTCACCCATGTTAATTGAGTGTATATCTTTCCAGGTATCCTCTAAAGGTCAATCTAAAACGAGCAAAAAAATAAATTGGTGCCATACTGGTAAGTTGGAGCCCCTCTGTTTAAACAGAGGGCAGCCCGAGGGATCGGTGTGTTTCATCGTGGAATCTTATTTACAGGACAATGGGGCAGGGTTGCTTCCCAACCTAGAAGGTGAGAAGTTTGCATTGACTGTAACCATTAAAAAAAGAGACCCAGAGGCTGTAGGATGTAATTGATTCCACTTTTAATAAAGGAAGCGCACAAACACGTATCAGGTGTATGGGCTGCAGTGACGGAGCAGCGTGCAGGACCTTTGGTTCTCTCTGTCTGTTCCTTCCCCCTCCTCACCTGCCTCCTGTGTCTCACAGGGGGAAGCCTGCATAGGAGCTGTGTTTCCTGACGATAGGAGATGCTAGGAGAAGGTCTTTAGAGAGGACGCTGTGTAGGTAGGGACTGGGTGTCATTGGTTTATCACAAGGGTTTCGATTTGTGGTCTATAATCTCACACCTTTCCACGTGATTCCCTTCTGGTTTTCTAGTTATTATTTCTGTGCTGTCAAACATATTCAAAATTTCTTATAGGGCCTGGGAAAAGATTCATGGATATATCTCTGGAGCAGTTATCTAGTTAATAAGAAATGGAAATTACCAGTGACCTTTACAGGAAAGTGACCTGGGTGAGGCTTATAGCTCAGACTGCCGGAGTCATCATAAACAGAATTACCTCCCTGCAATACAGCCACCTTCCGCTGAGCAGCAGGTGACAGTGGATCTGGTTTATTGTCTGTTCATGGAGTCCTCCTCTGGCTCCTCATTGATGGAATTCTGGAAATAATCCACTGTGTTCAGATGAGGCTTAAACAAGATGATGTAGCATTTGGGGATATAGTAGATCCCCAAGATACCCAGACTGCTTGCCAAAATGGTACCAATCTGAGCAACAGACCTGAGGACGGTCTTCAGCGTGGTGAAAATAGCAATGAAGAAGATCCAGATGATGAAATAGATTAGGATGGCAAATGTGATCCCCCTGGCAATATTGTACTTCTTCCCAGACGTTTGTACCATGAACGTGCACAGGAAGCAGATGAAGGCTAAGCAGCCATTGCAGCCATGCATCAGGGCGAAGGCAAACCAGGACTCCGTGCTACACATGAGCAGAACTTCAGTGGGCAGCGACTTGTAGTCCGACAGCAGATAGTCAGGGCCCAGGTGAAGATAGCAGCAACAGAACAAGCACTCGGTGAGGAGGCACAAGGCGACGAGGAGCCAGGCCCGCCTCTGGGTCACCCAGCCCAGGAAGGTGGGTGCGCAGCGAGGGAACTCTGTCACCAGGGTGATCTCAAGGGACTTGATGAAGAAGGTGGAGAAACAACCGTTGAGGCACAGGGCGTAGACTATTTGCTGGAGCACGCAGAGGTTGTTGCTGGGCTTCCCTATATAGAGACAGCAGCTGAGGCAGAGCAGCGTGAGTGTGAACAAGGCAAAGAGGTTCCGTTCACCTCCAGAAGCCTGCACAAGGGGAGTCTCAAGATTCTTTAAAAAGAGCGCTGCTGTCAGACAGATCAGGGATATGATGATGGACATCAGCGTTAGCAAGGCGATGGTGAGCGGCTCGTTCCAGAAGAGGTATCTCTCGCTGCGGTCATAGCACTGTGTGCTGCGGGCAGGGGACCACTGATGCTCTAGGCAGGGAGTGCAGGTGGACCTGTCTGCAGAGGAGCAGCGAGAAGCTGAGGACCACCTTGCAGTGGAGTGCTGCTACCCTGCTGCAGGCAGTCCTTGAGGATGGATCACACTCGTGAGTTGGGTGGCTAGTTTGGGTGCTGCTTTGTCTACTTTCCCCCACCCCCAAGTATTGGATCTCCAGAGTTTTTGATAGTTTAGTCTTTTTCTTTTTTAATGTTTCCCCCCTCCCCACTTCTTTTTCTCCACCCTCCCGCAAAAAGGGTCCACATATTTTTTTGGCTTTGTTTCCCTTCCCCAGGGAGGATCACCAGTTTCCAGAAGATCCCAGAATTTCATCATATGACTATTTTCTACCTGTGACCCTCAAATTTCATCATACCCCTCTCTCCTACCTCTTGAGATAAAACATACGCGTCCTTGGGATCAACAGAGGAAGGTCCCCCACTGAGGATCTGTAGAGCAAGGCTGAGCAACGCACAGCACAACAAAAGGGAGGCAAATATTCTGCCCTGGCAGTGATTCATGGAGGCAGAGCTCACTCTGTAAGCCTGTGTAACCTCCACCACCAGTAAATAGACATAATACACAGAATTAAAGCCATTTAATTTCTCATACCCCACCTTTAGTGCTCCAGAAGGTGTTTTCTGGACAATCCGTACAGTCGTAGCAGCAGAGGTGGAATCCTTTTATTTGTCTGAATTGTCCTGGTTTACAGTGCCTGAAGCACTCGGATGCAGGTTCCTAGGCAAGAGGAGGAACGAATGTCAGCCAGGTACCTTCAGGAGAAGCACGGTGTCACCAAGCAAATTGGAAATTGGCTGCGCTGGGGTCAACCCTGGGTCTGAATCTCCCACAGAGCTGGGAATGCCGCCTTCTAGTTTTGCACAACGGAGATACGTTACGTGTTTGCAGAGGAGCCACGACTGGATCCCCCCCAGATCCCGTCGGAGCAGCACGCAGGCTAAGAGCTCCTTAGGAACAGTCCTGCTAAAGTGGCAAATAATTTTACTTCATTTTGTGATTGACTGTCTTTACCTTCTGATCTGCAGTGTGAAACTGAATCTGGGACTTATTGACGTACAAGGACCCTTCGTAGCTGCCTACAGGCAGATGTGTGAGGGTGCTGTTTGTCCAGGACCAGAATATAAGCTTGTAGCCAGTGTTTGTGCCGTGGGATGGATCAAACTTGAAACTTCGGCCGTTCACCTTGAACGGGAGGGTATTCATGAAGTGCAGCAGCTGAGGAGAAAATGAAAATTAGTAGTAAATATGGGGACAGTTGATGTTCTTCCTTGAAGGATGGTAAAGCAGTAAGCTGATTTCTGGCTGAAATCGGTTGCCCCTTCCCTGGGTTAATATTGCAGCTACTGGCCTTCTGGGTGTATTATCGACTGCTCTGTCTATTGTGCCAAGCCCAGTTAGCGGGAGCCAGGATGTAGACCCAGGGTGGGGGGATGCAGGGGGTTGCCTGGCTGAAGAAATTGCTGATGCTGTATTCCTAGCAGGGCAGGGGGCAGGAGCGCAGCGTTACCCCCTCCCTGTCCAGCTGCGTGCAGCTCTGGTGCAGAAATAGGGCACAAATACTTGCTCTTTGTCCCCCCGACCTTTACTCACCTGCCAAGGTCTGACGGCTGCTTTGGGACAGGCTTGGTGGGTGCAGCCCAGCGCTCTGTGCAGCGCGTGGGCCACGCTGTAGACGGCGATGTACACCGGTTGTACCTGCGAGTGCCTCAGCACAGGCGAGACTTCCTGCAGCGAGATGTGGTCACACTCTCCGCAACGTGTGTCCAGTGTGTCGGAATTCGTGGGGTGGTGGAATTCTCTAGTCTCCTGGCAAAATTCATCCTGCTGAACAGAGGTAAAGAGATCAGCGACATACTTCTGGAAGCCAGGGACTGTGCCTGCTTTCATAATGAAGCCCAGGACCGTCCCAATGCTCTGAACGTTCGGGGTGGAGGCAGCGATGTCAGACAAAATCCAGGCTTCAGTGCCAATCCAGACTTTCTTGCTTAGTCCCATCCTGATGCTGTGTTCCAGCAGGGCCTGGGCTGGCTGACTAAAGGCAAAAAGCACAATGATGTTGACTTGGGTCTTGTTAATTAACTTAATGGTATCTTCCAGTTGGGTTTTGGCTTTAGGGTCTGCAAGGTCTGTAGGAATTAGCCCCTCGAACGCAATGCAGATGCTGTGATTGACAGCTGTGCTGAAGAAGAGCCCCTGGGCTCCTCTGCCATATTCATCATCACTTCCAATGGTGGCAACCCAGTTCCATCCAAACTTGTCCAGTAGCAGGACCATACCTTCCACCAAGTTCTTATCGCTGGGAACAGTACGGTAGAAAGATGGGTACAACTCTGTGTTGCTGAGCTTCTCACTGCTGGCTCCATAGCTGACCTGCAAGTTAGAGAAGAGACAATGCAAGTCAAGGAGTAAAACGGAGGGAAGTGTTCACAGTCCAGATCATGTTCCGCCCTCCTTGCTTAGCCTTAGCGTGCTAAACTTTCCAAAATGCTGGGTCAGGGTAGTGGGAAGGAAGAATTAATCTAAAGGGAGAGGTTTGACGTGGTACATTTACCAGGAGAACCGTGAACTGGCCCATCACTTGCCTCTGGTGGCACTGTCCCCCGTGGCTATCTCCTTCCACTGCCAGTGGTGTCCGTCATCACAGCACCAGCCCTTAGCATTAATGGCAGTGATAATTAGCTACTTTCTACAAAGGGCGGCACACCCAAGGTTCAGTAGTATCTTAGCTCAGGGCTAAATTTACCTGAGCATTATAGCTCGCTCTGTTGTGGTACCCGAGTACTTAGTCACAGGTGTATTTTCATGGGATGCTCCCAGTTTACGCTGGGGGCTTCGTTATTCCCATTTTACATGGATCACAGAGCAGCCTGACTTATCCCTCTTCTCTGCAGGAAGGTAGACACTGGAGGGTGTTCCAGGAGGGAAGTTTAGTGACCTGCCCACGATCACTTGGGAAATCCGTGGCAGAGAAAAGGCTGGAATCGACTGTTAAAGCGCAGATTCCAGTCTTTTCTAGGTTCAAAGACCTAGAGCATCGACAGCGTTGCTGATCCAAACCCTTCCCCCAGCAAAAAGGAGAATTCTTCCTTCTCCGGAGAGTTTTTTTACCTGTGGGATCAAGAAGAAGCTGAAGAGTTTGGCTGTTTCCAGAGAGAGATCTGACTTATGTGGTCCTACCACAGCGACTGCACGGGGCTGGTAGTCGGTGTAGTTGCACAGCACCCCGATGCCCGTGGTGCCCTTTCGGGTCAGGAAGAGCAAGCTGCGCTGTAAGGCCACCACTGGCTCAAAGCAGCTGTCACACATGTCGTAGCCCAGCTGGACTCCTGGGAGAAGCGAAGTGGAGTTGTTGATCTGATCGATGGCAAACTTCATCCCGAGAGCCCATATTAGCCCATCTACAAATAACCTGCAAAGGGAGGTGGAATTAACATGGTTTAATTGAGCTGTTACAACGGTGGTCAGGTTTTCTTCGACATTTTAGCATCCTGTCTGTTGCCACTGTCAGCAGAGCATCCCTGTACCCCCATAGCCTTTGTGAATTTTGTTCTGTGAGTAGAGAAAGCTCTGAGCACCTTTCAAATCTGTTTAATCTTGTCTATCAGCAAATATATCCTCTGGGCATCACAGGAGAAGAAGCAGAGGTATAGAGAGACCAGCGTGTTTAGCTGAGAGGGTCAAGACTCGGACAACCCCCTGCTTTTGGCTTTGTGTACTTTGGCTATGAAGCCAGGGGCTCCCAAAGTGCTGTGTGAGCTCATTCAGGAGAGATGTCCACCTTCCTGGGGTTTTCCTCCGCTGTAGAGCTCAGTGCACTGGGCATATCCCCTGCTTTATGGCTTGTAAAGACACAAAGAGTTTGGACCACGCTTTTGTGCGCTTCCGTAGGACACTAGCCTGTCTTTTCGTTCTCCTCACAACGAGCTGTAAGGAGCTTGTAGTGGGATGGAGCAAGCCCCCTTGGGGTAACTGAGTAGCAAATACTGCTCACAGGGTGGCAAGCCTGCAGGGTAGGTGATTCCCTTCCCCCCCTTTGCCTTGTGCACAGCACTGAGTGTCCTTTTACCTTGTAAAAGGTGATGGTGCCATCTCCACCTGTCATCTGCCCACGGAGCGCAGTGCAAGCGACAGCAACGTTGGCACCTCTGTGTGTTAGAGTCAACACACGAAGGAAGCGGGTGCTACTAAAAGCTTTCATCAGCATGGGGCTTGTTGTGCCTGAAGTGTGACTGCCATAGCGTGAAGATGCCGAAGCATCAAGAAAATGCAAACACATTTTCCATTTTGGGATCAGAAATGGATGGTGCCGTACACCAGCGCTCCAGCACCTTGGAGCTAATCCTTGTTTCCCTCTCAGCTTTCGCGCCCGGCTGTGGGACCATCAGTTGCTCTCAGGATTGCTTTCTTTTCCTTTCTCTTCCCAGCAACTACTCATGAAATTAAGATTCCTCTTACCTTTTGCACACAACCAGTGTGGGCTCTGATCGTGCCGTCAGGTTTACGGTCTCCATTCCAAGAGGGAACAAGCCTCCTATGATATAATCACCCGGCTGCTGAAACTGAGCCGATAGGCACGTGGGTTTGAGGGCTGCTGCGCAACCAAAGCTCAAGCCCAGCAGCAGGTCAGGGACCATTATTTGTCTATTTTTTGGGGAAATGTTGCGAGGAAATCGCCAAGCAAATGTGGGAGAGGGAACGGGGCAGTGGATTTGGTCTCATCGGTTCCGGGGAGGTCTCTTTAAATAGAACTTGGGAAGATGAAAATAACGGGGAAGAATTTGTTTAGCAAAATGCATTGAATGTCTAACTCTGTGCTTAGTGGGCAATAGTTAAATACGCAACACCCTGGGAGTGCACTTGGTTGCAAATCACTGGCCTGATCCTGGTTTCCTTTGCTCAGTGAGTAGCCCTTACTCAAGCAGAATGACTAACTGAGGTCCTTGTCACAGCTCCGGACTTGTGTAGGGCAGAATTCAGGTGCCTCACTCTAATTTGGACACCTTTTTTTGCTTTAACTCCCCCACCCAAGAAGAACCCTCATCTTTAACGGAATATGTTTGTGGAAACTGTCCCCATTTACAGCTTTCACAAACAGCCTGACTTGTCTAATGCTGGGAGCAGATCTTAAAAAATGAGTGCAGGTTGCTCGCCTCAAAGCATCGCCAAGGAGAAGGCACTTTGGCAGGACCAGAATCCAATGAGCTGAAGTGCCCTGTGCAGAGCAGTGCCTGTTACCATCACGCAACCATTACCCATACAGAGGCTGAGGGAGGAAAAAATTTACTCGCCAGCGTTGCCTCCTGCTGTCACCCGAGGTTGTCCCTGGCTGTCTCCCACCCAAACGTTCACTTGGGAGCAGCCTGCACTGAATAAATGGCATGTAGTTTATTTTTAAATGAACTTCAGGATAGTGTGTTCTGTTGCCTGAACTAAAGGGTAATGGTAGGAAACTTACACAGCGGTAATTTTTATTCTTTTTTTGTTCTTAAATTCAAGGTCCCCTCACTGTGGAGACAATCAGATCTTCCCCAGTGCATCGCAAGAACGTTTCTGGAGCAATCCATCCCTGAACTGCAGGGCTGGTGAGCTGCTGGTGAGCTGTTCTGCTGTTTTTAGGAAATTGTTATTGGCTGATCTAAATTTTTCTCACCCTGAGCTGTGACTTTAACTTCAGTTTAAAAACTTTGGTTTAGGTGTAAGTTCCACAGCATAGTAATTTAGGTTGCATCGTGGTTTGCATTTTTTCTGTCAGGTTTGAATTGTAGAAAACAGGATAGGCTCAAAATTGGAAAGTTAAACGACTGCATTTTATTGGTTTATTATATATTTATACTGTATCATAAAAACTGCTTATATTGCCACAGTGATACACCGATTTTGCTACAAGGGTAGGGTATTTTTCCATGCATGAAGAGAAGCAGGTACGCTGGAGAACGCCAAGTATGTGAGTAATTCAGGCAAGCAACAGTTGTATCTATCGCTACATTACACAGACATGTTAATACTGACATCCTTTTGAGGACACCTTCCCCTTAATGGAATATTCAAGTGTTAGCTTTAACTAAGAACTTTTTCAAAAGAAGTTACAAAATACAAATTCAGCTGCCTGGAGGGAGAGTTAGGAAAAAAAAAAAAAAAAAAAAAAAGCTGTTTGCATGGTGTGGAAGTCTCACACAGACAATTACTTACTCCTGACCGTGCTTGCTGTGCCACAGGAGATAGCTGATGCGATGGACTTTTGTGCAAAATATTCAACACCCTCTAGTGAATCTGTGTGCTGTTGCAGCTTTCAAATACACTAGCTGCTGGGGAAGGTTTTACTTTTCTGAATTTGGCACCATTAGTGAAAGCTGCCAGGCTCTGAGCTTGCCGAAAGCCAAGTGTAGACCTTCATTTTACTCTGTGGTAACTCACTGGGGCTGTTAAAAAGGTCCCCGTCGTTTGGAGGCAGAGCAGGACACCAGGAAACCAAAATCACCATTAGGCAGCATCTGGTTTTAATGAGAACAGGCAGACTGATGGAAAGCTGTATTTTATTTGAGGCATACTTTGCACAAAAGGAATGGTTATAAACTTACAGCAACGATATTTTTTTTTTTCCCCTACTGATAAATTCTTTAATGGCAAGAATCAAGTTAATCTTCAACATCAATGTTTATCTCATCGGAGGAATAGGTGAGAATTACTTTTTCTCCCTTGTCCCGCTCATTTTCCCATGTGGTCATACTACCATTTCCTCAAGTGATAAACCAATACCAGAAACTTCAACATTTTTTGACTTGACACAGAACATTATCTGACATAATTTAAGGCATTTAATACACTACACAGACGAAACACTAGCTGTATCTGCATCAGACAGCAAGGGAGGCCCAGCATTTTGTAGTTTCTAACGTGGAACTGCTCCCTTCCAGTCCCACAGAACCAGATAGCTTATAAGATACTCTTCAGAAGCACGTTATTCACATACTTTAATGTCCAGTTAAGTCTCATCTCCATGAGGTAATAGTGATTTCCTGAATTACATAATGTTATATTAGACTAAAATGCCTCCGATCTGAGATACAGTAAAGCATGTTATAGCCTGTGGGCTTCTCCCTCACAGAACTAACAACGTGGTACTTTTCCAGCTTTCAAAAAGCTAAGTAAACTTCATTTTACATACTTCGGGGTGTATATATACAGACACCCCAGCTGTATACAGTGATTTGCAATAGAAGCCATAAGCCTCACAAGGTAGTGACTTAACAGTGCAAGTTTGGATTTCTCCCCTGACAGTAAAAGAAGTCATTTTTGAAGACGTTTGACACATTCATTAAAAAAATAATCATAACAACACAATTTTAGAAGCAGGGCTGGAAAGCAAGGTACAGTCTTAAGTGTCCTGCACCACCCTTTCCTTCTTTAGTTCTAGGGGACAGAGAAATAGCAGCAGTAATCGAATGAGTCTGTGACCACAGGGACACAAAGACCAAGATGTGCATTGCTCAGGATTATAGTCAAGGTTACAGCGTAACAGAGGGTAAACAGGTAACACCCCCCCCCCCTCTATCCAAGGGCACAAGCTTGTAAAAAAAAGTGGCAATGTGAGCTTGCATGATAAGGTAAGTGTGTTGATGCCACGTCTGGAAGTTGTGCTGTCACGTGAGGTCCTAACTATCGATGTAAACGCACAGGAGCTGCCTCAGTTGTAGAGTTTGAGTTAAAAAGGAAAGCAAAACACCTCCTCCCAGGCTAGCTGGGGTGCTGAAGGTGAATTCAGGAAGAAATCCCTTAAGCACGCTTTGTTAGTGCAGAGCCCAGGCTCTACGTGCATACAGACGGAGATACGTGTGTATATATATATATATATTAAAAAATCGGCACGTTTATATGAAGTGAGGCATCCTGAATAGCTTTGCCAGCTTCAGCTGTCTACAAGGGAAGGGCGAGCGGCCAGGGACGGAGAACCAGGCACTTGCGCATCCCTGCCGTGGCACCGTGCTCGCCCGGCCGGGGCTGGGTGGGTGCTGGGGTGGGTGCCCCCCCTCAGGGGAGGTCAAGCAGCTCGTGCTGGGCAAAGAGCTGCTGGGTGATGTCGTAGACATCGCCGATGTAGGGCAAGGCCTCGCCCAGCATGGCCACAGCCTCCTCGGCCGTGCCCACGTTCATGATCTGCAGGAAGGCGTCGCGGGGCGGCAGCGTGCGGAAGGCCACCGTGGCGGCCTTGCGGATCACCCAGGGGTGGTAGGCGGCCAGGGAGGCGTTGTAGGAGTCGGTGCAGATGGTGGAGGTGCGGGAGTCCTGCCGGGCCGTCCTCAGCCCCTCCAGGAAGAGCTGCAGCCAGCGCAGGGCCCTGTGGAGGCGCAGGACGGTGCGGCAGCCCGAGTCGGGGCGCCCCGGGGCGTCCAGCAGCCCCTGGGCCAGCTCGTAGCGCACCATGGCCTGCAGCGACACGTACTGCTCCCGCTGCTCGCCGCGGCAGTAGTCCTCCATCAGCTGGACCTTGGCCACCGCGTCCTTGGAGATGAAGGAGAAGATGGCGCCCAGCGTGTGGAGGAACCTGCCGGCGGGGGAGACGGGCGGGCGTTAGCGGGCGGCGGCCCCCCCCTCCCCCTCCCCGCCCCGGCCGGCACTCACCGGATGAGCCCCCGCCAGCCGCTGAGGTAGGGCCCCAGCAGCACCTCCCGCCGCTCCGTCACGCACGCCTGGAAGGCGGCCAGCACCTCCCGCAGGCTGAACGCGCCCGCCATCGCCGCGCGGCACGGGGCGGCGCGGGGCCGGTTGCGCCTGCGCGGCGGCGGCGCTGAGGAGAGGAGCGGGGACGGCACGGAACGGCACGGCGGTGAGAGGGGGCGGCCGGGGCCGGGGGGCTGCGCTCTGGGGTGTGGGGCCGGGGCTGGCGGGAGCTCCACGGCCGGCCTGGCCGCCCCTCACGCAGCTTGGCCAGGCCAGGGCCGGCCTGTGCACCTCGCCCGGGGCTGGCCTGGCCGCCCCTCACGCAGGTTGTCCCCAGCAAGGGCCGGAGCGGGGCCGGGGCTGGCTTGTCCGTCCCGCGCTCAGGCTCTCCCTGACTAGGGCCAGGGCTGGCCTGGCTGCGCCCCGCACAGGCTCTCCCTGACAAGGCCTAGCACCGGCCTGGCTGCGCCCCGCACAGGCTCTCCCTGACCGGGGCAGGGGTTGGCCTGGCCGTTCCTCACGCAGGTTGTCCCTGGCAAGGGCTGGGGCTGGCTCGTCCACACCCTGCACAAGCTCTCCCTGACCAGGGCCGGGGCTGGGGCCAGCCTGTCCTTGCCTCGCACCGGCTCCTCGATGAGGGCGAAGGCCAGCAGGCGCTGCCAGGTCACGCTCAGAAATGCGGCGTTGTGTATGGTATGAATAAAGAAACCCCGCGTTGCTGCTGCCCCGCAGGAGCCTGCTCCTTTCCCTGCCTGCAGGCGGGGCCCCTGCTCCTGGCTCACAGCGCTGATGCCCATCACCAAAGCCCATCAGGCCCGAATTGCCAGGAGCTGTTAATCATCCCTGTGTTGATCTGACTTGTGTTTTCTGACTGTCTTCCCTCCAGGAAGAAGTTGGACCTCTGCTTAAGTCTTCTGCCTGGTACTGAAAAAGAATTGAAATGGCAGCTGTAAAACAGGCTAAATCTTCTCTTCTTTTTGCAGTCCCCATTAGACTGTTTCGGAAATAATTTGCTATGCAGTTTGAGGTTTAGAGTTTGTTAAAATGCCTGAAATCAAAATCACTCCCTTGGGTAAGTCCAATCTAAAATCATCCTGGAATAGAAACACAGAATAACTGTGGAGTTTAGGATTCAAAGTAATATGCGCTGGACTGCTGGGGACATGTGTGCCTTTCCATGCCACCAAAAGCTGGCCATGGGGTCGCATCACACAGCATCCTGATTTGATTCTTGTTCATATGTTACTGTCCTCCTTTTGAATCAACTGAGACTCAAACAGCCTGGTAACTCTTTATTTTGATTACAGGATTCATTAGCGCATACTGGTAAAGGCGTCATAGTATTTTACAGTATTGATAGAGCATTAGTTTAGTTAACCGTGTTAAAGATCTACAGGAAGTAAATTTTTCTCTCTTTCCTTTTTTTATTGGTTGCACAGAAATTGTTGAGATACCTTTATGTACTGTGAGGGCAGAGGATGTGCTGAACAAAGCTGCTTTATCCTGGGGAATAGTTTTCTGGCTTGGTATGGACCTGGCTCTAGTCGAGAGAGTCTTCTTAACAGAGGTCTGTGCTTTCACTGAGAGGCAGAGTACTTGAGGCGGTGCAGCCCTGGGAACTTTGAGTTCCATGCTAGTCCTTTCCAGATAAGAGATTATTTTACTCTTACTCAAAGCTGTAGCTGTGATCACACAGCAGCGGGCAGAGAACACACGTGCCCTGCATCTGAACTGCTTATGGGTTTGGGCGCAGTGCTGTATTCACTGCGGTTTTGCAGCTGCTGCTGGAAGACCCTCTCGTAAGCTCAGGTAAGTCAGTTCAGATTTGCTTACCCTCTGCTTGCTTGCAGGATCTGCTTGCAACAGATGTACTCGCTTGGGCGAAAGAACGTAGTCTTTTCTTGCATCAGAAAAGGGCTAGGAACTCTGTATGGACTGTTAAATGCTTCTCTTGGGAAGTGATTGTAAATATTCCCAGAAATGTCTTATTTGTCTTTCTTTTGCTTGGGTCAGGAGCTGGCCAGGATGTGGGGCGCAGCTGTATCCTTGTGTCTATTGCCGGGAAAAATGTCATGCTTGACTGTGGGATGCACATGGGCTACAACGATGATGTGAGTATGGTGGAGAAGCCTGAACATGGTGTAGAGATGCTTTCCAGGTGCGTCTGCCTGGCCTTTCCCAGCAGGGCTCCTGGTGCGTTGTTCTGCTCCGTTCCCTTTTATTTTGAACATGGCCTGGCTCATCTTAGGTGATGTGGGGGTAACGTTAACTAGATGTGCATTATTGGGCTCGTGTATCAGCCACTGCTGGAGCTGGATTGTGCCAGAGAATGAACTGTTGCCCCCCCAACATGTTGCCTTCCCGTATAAGAGGTATTCCTGGTCTGTGCCGCCATCTGACCATCCTTTCCCAGGGTTGTGGACTCAAAAAATACTCAGCAAGCTGTGAATGCTGCATTTGGGGAGGTTTTGGTCTTCCTGTATTTCTTCTATCTTCTAATGACAGGATTCATGCTTTAAAGCATAGCTAGGCTACTCTTGATACAGCGCTTGGTTTTGGGCAGTTAATTACTTGCGGGATCTGTGTGATGTATCTCTGATGCTTTAGAGAGAGCGCCAGGAAATACTCCAGATGTTTGGTCACTTGATACTCACAGGAAAGGAGTAATGGCAGAAATCCTCTCTGAGATAGACAGAGCTAAAGCATGACATGGCAAACGCGCCATTAGAGAAAAGGTTTTGAGTGTTTCTGCTTTAATGCCTGCGGGGAAGCTAAAACGCATTGGTCACCTGTTTTACTTTGAAGATCAACTTGGCTGTAATTTATTTATTCGTGAGGTCAGTTTCTCTGTCTGCCCTCTGGCAGCCCTTCCCTTCTTTGACACTTTTTGCCCAAAACCACTGATGGTGCTGCCTGCAGCTCTTACCATGTTGCTGACACTGGTGCGGTCTGCTGCCTTACTGCAGTTTTGCCTCGAGACGGATTATAGCACCTTCCCAGCGTTCAGGTCATCCACGCCATTGTTTTGTTGGATTAGTAATGTGGTATTAACCAGCTTTGTTGTGTGACAGATAGCCTGGTTTTTTCCTGTCTTTGCAGAGACGCTTTCCTGACTTTTCTTACATTACTCAGAATGGAAGGCTGACTGACTTTCTAGACTGCGTGATCATCAGGTGAGGAAGCTTCCTTCCTTGTCAGAGCTCAAATAGGAAACGGGAAAGCTTTGTATAGTGTCCCTAGCAACCCAAACTTTCATCATTTGGCTAGTTCCTCTATGTCATGCAGAGCTTTAAAAATCTGAAGCAAGATCTGAGAACCAGGCAAGCTAAATTCCTGTGCCACATTTCCTTTATCCTTTGTGTCTTTTTGCAGCCACTTTCATTTGGACCATTGTGGAGCTTTACCATATTTCAGTGAAATGGTTGGTTACGATGGGCCCATTTACATGACGCATCCTACCAAGGCCATCTGCCCCATCCTCCTGGAGGACTATCGGAAAATAACTGTAGATAAGAAAGGGGAAACAAACTTCTTCACTTCTCAAATGATTAAAGACTGTATGAAAAAAGTAGTTGCTGTGCATCTTCACCAGACAGTTCAGGTAAACGATCATTTCTGCATACTCTTGGGTCACACCAACTGGATTGTTGTAGAAGGCAGAGCAATTTTACGTCTGTGTTTGTTGTTTTTTTTTTAAAATGTTTGCTCTAATGCTGCATTTGCCTGTTTGTGTAGGTGGATGAGGAGCTGGAGATCAAGGCATACTATGCAGGCCATGTGCTAGGAGCAGCCATGTTCCAGATTAAGGTTGGCTGCGAGTCAGTTGTGTACACTGTAAGTAAGGACGACGGCGTAGATACCTGCACCGCCTTTTAATGGCCCATCCGGTTACCTTCAGCATGTTAACGGATCTCTCTTCTTCCATTAGGGTGATTATAACATGACACCAGACAGACATTTAGGGTGAGTAGGAAGCTGAGTTTCTGTGAGTTGTATATGTTTCTGCCAGGAAGATTTTAGCACAGCTTCTGTTTATACTAGGGGTTTATCAGCATTGATTCTTTGTTAGGAGACTGGAATGTTTAGTGATGTTTTTGCTGGAAAGATAAATGCAATTTTGAATTGTGAGAATGAACAGATCTGCATTGATTCTTCCAGACAGACCTTAATGTAATCTTCTTCTGAATACTCACACTAATCTATTTTTAAGGCTGCATAACAATGGGACTTAGATGTTTGAAATGTTTTGTTGTCACGGTATCTTCTAAATGTCTTTACTTTCTAAGAGAGTGCCAATCACAAACTTTAATTTTATTTTTACTAGCATATATGAGAGATTTAGAATACTTCTATTTAGAGTAATGTTTTAATGCATTTAGGACAAGTAATAGACTGGAGAAGGACTGCTTTTCAAAATTTGTAGTCTCTTCTGAACTGGATTAATTTAAAGAAAGCATAGCCTGCAAAGAGAGGGTCCTGGTGCTGCCACAGAACTCCTGGGTGGCTTTGGGAAGCTGATGCACATCTGCATCATGTTGCAGCTCCTGCAAATGGAGATGGTGACATTCTCCACCTTTGAGACCTGCAGATCAGAAGTGCCAGCTACCTTCTCTTAAATTCATTGGTGTTTTATAAAATTATTTTTGTTTTAGTGCTGCCTGGATCGATAAGTGTCGCCCAGATTTATTAATAAGTGAATCTACCTATGCCACAACTATCAGAGATTCCAAACGCTGCAGAGAAAGAGACTTCTTGAAGAAAGTTCATGAGACTGTAGAAAGAGGAGGGAAGGTATGGCATTTTGATAATCTAAGTGATGTGATGTTGGTTTTCCTCTGTGAAGCTCTTGTTGGCTCTGTAGTGCTGTGCAACTATTTAACTCGGGCACCTATGTATGATTACTATGTGAAACTGAAAAAGAATTTTTATATTCCTCCGTCTGTACCTTAAAAGAGAGAATATGAAGCATTTAAACTATGCCAGGAAGGAAACCAGACTATGAGTTAATGAGAGAGTAAGGGAAGTGCTATGCTTACAGTCTGCAAATATTGAGGGTATCATCTTGGTGTCCATTTCCATAAACGATGCCAGAATTTTTGCTCTCAGCAACTTGTTTTCGTATAACCCAGGAGAGGACAGAACTGAATGTATTCATGAGCACCGTGCCCTGCCAGAGATTTTCCTCAGTGTGTGTGACAGAGGTCTTAGCCGAGCAGGCAGGTGCTCATCAAATCTCAGTGCCTTTTGCTCCAAAGCTGCAGAACACCACGTTGCTGTGGAAAGGAAGGTCGGCAAAAAGTGTATCAGAGAGTGAGAGGGAACTGAGGGCTTGTTCAGAGATGGCGGTTTGGGTCTCTCAGCCTGTAAATCATCTCTCTGTTGCAGGTTCTTATCCCAGTTTTTGCCCTTGGACGTGCCCAGGAACTTTGCATTTTATTGGAAACTTTCTGGTGAGTGCAGTCTCCCCTGTGTGTGACTCCTTCACCTCCTTTTTGTCCTCCTCGTGCTGTGGTCCCGGCAGGTTTCTGTGATTCTCTCGTGCCTGTTTAGTACAGCTGTTCTCATTAATATTCCTCTCTGTGTTGGCCCGTGCTGGCAGTTGCGGAATTACTTCTTTCCACGTACTTCCCCATGTTCCTGGCTCTAAGCAGGAAACTAACGTTTTCTTCTCCCCAGTCACTCTCCACTCCTCCCCCAGACACTTGGGATCAACTGTCCTTTAAAAAACGCGATTGCGTCTTTGTCACATTGTAAAATTGTTTTCATGGGAGTGCGAGGAGGGATGAACAAGTATTAAACTTACGCATAAACATTGTCTGGAAATGTTTTTGATAATACTAAATGATACTGCTTTTAATTATTTCCCATAGCAGAGTGATTAGTGTTTGTAACAGAAGGAAGTTGTGTGTAGTGGGTGAGGGGGTGAATTGGGCTAAAGCTACTTTTCAGTAAAGCTAATGCATAGTGACGTAGCATCGTCATAGTACTGATTTGTAGCTTGTTGAGAGTCGGGTATGCACTGAAAAATATCTTTGGTGCCTACATGGATTTACGGACTTCCAGCATGGATAGCCAGGATCCTAACTTGGCCTTCACACCTATCTGGAATGCTTCTTTCTACAGGGAAAGAATGAACTTGAAGGCTCCAATTTATTTTTCCACGGGACTGACGGAGAAGGCCAATCATTACTACAAGCTCTTCATCACCTGGACGAATCAGAAAATCCGGAAAACATTTGTGCAGAGGAACATGTTTGAATTCAAACACATCAAAGCGTTCGATCGGGCCTTTGCAGACAACCCAGGGCCTATGGTAGGTGGGCATTAACACCTGATGGGGCAGGGCTGCAGGTTCAGGGAGCTGCTTTTGTACCATTTTGTTTCTGGCTAAGGCAAACAGGCAGTTGCAAAAGCTAGGCATCCTCTACCCCATTAATATCAGCTTTAATATCCCATCTAAAACCCTTCTGTGGCCAGGCTGAGTGCTTTTATCTCTGTAACTATTAAAGATATTTCTATCTTTATTTCAGTAAAGGTAAAATGCCCAGAGAAAATAAAAATGATTGCATGTTCATATAATCTGTACCTCTGGGTTTGATCCAAATGATAATTTTTACAGTATATTGTTTTACTTAAGTCAGGAGACAAATCCTTCCAGACACAATCTCTTATTGCTGGTTTTATTTCTGGTTTATTAGGCAGCAGTTGCAAGAGGAATCTGCCGAGCATGATAGCGCCATTATAAAACCATTCAAAGCTTTTATCAGGCACTGTGGATGCTCACAAAAATTTCCTAAAACAGTAGTACAACTTCCATGAAAATTAGACAAGGTTGGAAAAAATAAAATAGGAAAAGTCCCCATTAGAGCTTTGCTGTAATAAGTGTGCTGTAACGTGTATTAGTGGATACTCCACAGTTTTAGGGTGTTTGTTTATATATTACAAGTAATGGAAAAAAACTGTGTTTTGTGTGGTGATTCTTGGCACATCTTCGAATTCCAGGTTGTGTTTGCAACGCCTGGTATGCTTCATGCGGGACAGTCCCTTCAAATCTTCAGGAAATGGGCAGGGAATGAAAAGAATATGGTAAGTAATTCTTGTTTTCTTGAGTGATGTTTTGTGTTAACGTGGTAGCGGCACTGATGCTTTTGTAGGAGCAGAGGCTGTGGGGAAGGCTTTCCTGAGTACCTGGGGGTAAGGGACATGAGGCCTCTACCAAACCAGCCCGGGGCAGAGTCTTTCAAACTGCGTTTTCTTTGCTGTGTGTGACGGGGCACGCAGAGGAGGAGGTCATTGTCTCAGACAGGAGGCTGTGGGAGACTTTATTTTCAGAAATGCTTTCACTACTATGAGGCTGCTTCAGAGACATTTGTAACTAGCATTAATCCTTAGTGGTGTATAGATTTCAGCGGTTTGCTTTCTAGTTTCATTTTGATGTGTGTGCTGGGGTTGGGTGTTCGCAAGCTGCAGAACAAAGCAAGCAGCTTTCCAGTGTGGGGTGGTATGTGTAATGGGGGGGAACACAAATTAACATCAGCATTATGCATTTGTGGCCGTTTTTCTGTTCATGGCAGCTACGCTGCGCACAGTCCACGTGCCGAGTTGGTAGATGTTTCTGGTTTCCTTCTCAGGTCATCATGCCTGGCTACTGTGTGCAGGGAACTGTAGGCCATAAGATTCTGAGTGGGCAGCGCAAGCTGGAAATGGAAGGAAGACAAATAGTAAGTTTTATTTTCAAGGAAGAGGATTTTGGGGAAGTTCCTCAGAACTTCAGGTGGTAGTTACGCCACCGTGTACCTGTAATGGGAACGTGCTACATACAGCATTGAAAATGCCCAGTTAACGGTTGGACTAGGGTTTCTTCCCATTTGCCATACTTTACATTAGCAACAGTTTGTCTTTTTTTCTGCTGTAAGACTTTGTCAGGGGCATATTTAGGATTTTTAATAACTAGACCCCGTTAGCTAGCTAGGTAAAACTGATATATTTTTAGGCAGACAGGGACACTAAGAAACCTGATACCAGCTGTCCTTAAATATTGATTTGTTTTGGCAGATGTGTGACATGTACCGTGCTCTGAAATGGGGCAGTTTGATCCTTAAGTTATTGAAAGCTGCTCTGCACAGCATCGCCTGCGGTCTGTGCTGGGAAGCAGCTCCCTCTCCAACCTCATTTTCCAATTCAGCTGTTCTGCTTCTTGCCTTAAACTAAATACGGAGGAGTCTGGGGGGTCTGTTTGCGTGTGGTGTACAAGCTGTAGTGAGCCACAGCGATTCCTGACCCACAAAGCCCGTGCTTTCTGCTCCTCTGCAGCTGGAAGTAAAGATGCAGGTGGAGTACATGTCCTTCAGTGCCCACGCAGATGCCAAGGGAATAATGCAGCTGATTCGCCAGGCTGAGCCACGAAACGTTCTCCTGGTCCATGGTGAAGCGAAGAAAATGGAGTTTCTGAAGCAGAAAATAGAACAGGAATTTCGTACGTATGGTGTTGGTACTGCAGAGGGAATGGCGGTAGAAGGCAGGCCTTACAGCTCACCTGCTCAATCCACCGGACCTCAGCACAGTCAGGCATAATTAACACACGGGACCGGGCACCCTTCGGAAATGTAGTATCCATGACGTATCTTACTTAACATGTTAAGCTCATTTAATTTTAATGTCTGTTTGGACTTGAAGTAGGTGGGTTTTTTGTTATGTTTGTATTGTTACAGTTCAGCACTTACTGAATTTGTATTTCTTTAGACTCCTAAAAGAAGGTGAGGTGGGCAGGGTACAGCTGAAGTTGTAAGTTAGCAACTCCAGTTAAATGGATTGAACTCTGGGGAAAAAAAAAATTATTCCTTGGAAACAGCCAGCTCTTAAATGCCGAGTGGAGAAAGCATAGAGCTCACATGGGATGGTCACTGTCACAATGTCACTGCAGTGATTTGTTAGCAGCATCAGTGGGGGCCGTTTTGTTGCAGTCTGTTAGTGTGTCACCCCCCGCAGGGGGTCAGGACAGCTAGGCTGCTGGGTGTTGCCCCCCAGGGGGGTTCTGAGGGTTCGGGTAAGGTTGTGAGCCTCAAGTCTGAGCAGCAGTTCTACTTTACAGCCTCTTTTCAAATCCCTGGTATTAATTTTCAGCAGATCGCTGTTAAACTTCGCTCCCTGTCCCGCACAGCTGCGAGAGGCCTCTGCCAAAACGACAGTGCTCGCAGGCTGCGCGTGGGCTGCTTGTGGGTGCGCTGGCGGCCTGGGCTTGGCCATGCTGCTGCCGCAGCCCCTCTGACGTGGGTCATTCACATTGCAGATGTCAACTGTTACATGCCTGCAAACGGGGAGACCGCCACAATATTCACCAATCCCAGCATTCCAGTGGACATATCCCTGGGACTCCTGAAGAGAGAAACAGCAATAGGTGATGCGCTTTGAGCCAAGGATTTCATCTTTTGGGCCCTGCCGCTGTGTTGCACGCTGCTTGTGTTAGGTGGGAGCAGTGCTGCAGGGCTGCCTGCAGCAGTGGTGGCTGACAGCAGCGTTTCCTGTACAAGAACTGCTTTTATGAGCACGTAGGGGGTGAGAAGGCTTCCTGTGAGATGAAGTGGCTACTGTGCTGGGATTGTATATTCAATAACTTTTAAAAACAAGTACACACACTACCTTGTTTTGCCCATTCCCTATGAAAACAAAGTCCGTGGATGCTTTTACTCGCTAAGTCTGAGAAAACTAGAATTACTTTTATAAACCCAATTTAAAAAAAGCTATCTAAAACCTTTCAAATTGGGAAGCGCCATGGGAAGGGAGGCAGTTGCTCTGTATTACTAAACATGGCTTCTTATGTGCCTGGAGCTCTGACAATGGTGTAAGCACCAGGCGCTCCAACGGACAGGAGAACAAAGATGTAAAATCTGTGTCTCTGAACCTGAGCAGGGACTCAGAAATCCAATCTGTTTGGTCCTGTAGCAGTCATCTGGTGTGAAAAGTGTGTGCATCGTCATTAACACTGTCGTCTTTCTCTTCCATTGGCCTCGGTTTAGGTCTGTTACCAGATGCCAAGAAGCCCAAGCTAATGCATGGCACATTAATGATGAAGGATAATGTAAGTAAAAGAAGAGCAATCTGTAAAACAGACTCTTTAGCTTGTCAGTTGTCTTGACTGATAGTCCTCACTAGTCCCACAACTCCAGAGTTAGGATCTTGCTATTCATGAGCGCAGGGCGGGTGGTGGTAGAATTTTTACTGGTCAGTCTGGTGCATGCTCACAGGTAGTCTCATGAAATGGGTAAATCTGAAGAGCTGCTTCTGTCCTAAGGCTTGTTTCCCCCCCTGGCACCCTGCAGCCACTCTGAGGAAACTGGGGGTTCCATCTCTGAATCCAAGGTGCTCCCGGTTCACTGTGCCTGTAAAAACCAAAAGACTCCCAAAGCAGCCTGTTGTTGGTACACCTCGGTTTGTGGGACAGGGATGGAAAGGTGCCGAGGGAGGAATTCTTACCCTGTAACCTCATGTTTATATTTAAGCAAATCATTCCCCCTGATAAAGAGGTTAAACCAGCTTCCATTCAGAGAGCAACTTCCATTTGGGGAAATAAGGTGTTGGTGTGAGTCTTCAGGTGGATGTTTTGCCGCTGTCTTGGCTCTGCCTTTGCTGTCTGTCATACGCTCGTGCCCAGCTGTTACTGCTTGCAAGTAGCCACAGAAATGTGCCGAGACATTTCAGAGATTGAAAGGAAAGGATCTTGCCTGCTGGAGTTTTGCAGTGAGGAAGAAAGACCTGTGAGCAGGAATAAAACTTCAGAAAGTGCAAAGAAATGGTTTATAAGGGGTTTGTATTTTCCTTTGCAGAGCTTCCGCCTGGTTTCTCCTGAGCAGGCCCTGAAGGAGCTGGGCCTTACAGAACATCAGCTGCGTTTCACCTGCCGCGTTCACATCCAGGATCCACGGAAAGAACATGAGACGGTGCTTCGTGTGTACAACCACCTCAAAGGGTGAGTCCGTAGCCGCTTTTATCCCTCCCAGGGATGGACTTGAGCTTATCACACTTAATGTAGGTCGTGCTAGTGCCCCCTCCTCCAGGGAACACAGAGAAAATTCTCTTTTTTAGATTTTAGTCTGCGTAGCTGATGTAACCGGCGCAGCAGTTACACTGCAGTGGCAGAGGCTGGTAGTCAGCCTACAAGCCCGTGGTCTTTGCCAAGCTTAGAGCGGTCCACCTGACCTCTTCCTTCACAAGCCAGCAGCAGGTAAACCTGAAACGCTGGCGGATTCAGAGTAGCCCTTTGCTCAGATGAACAGGGTTCACATTGGAGCTACAGAAATAAATTCTGTAGGAACCCTACTTGATTAATGTAAGAACCAAACCAAGCAAGCTATGACTCGGGCCCCTTCTCCCTTCCCTGCTGGCTCAGACATGCTGAAGGTAGTAACGACGTGCTGGTGTTTGGGATCCAGAACTAGAGGGGGTGACCCACCCTTCAGCTGGTTTGCACTTCCCACTGAAAATAGCTCACCTGTCTTCTCTCTTACCAGGGTCCTGAAGGATTATTCCGTGCAGCACCTCCCCGACGGCTCCATAACAGTGGAGTCCATTCTTATCCAAGCCACAGCACACTCAGAGGATCAAGGAACCAAAGTCCTGCTCGTATCCTGGACTTACCAGGTAGGAATACCGGCAGACATGCTTCTCCGGCAGCTCTGACCTTAACTCCTTGCGGCCCGAACTGTCCTGCACCCTGGGCCGCTCTGCCACCGCACTGAGGTAGCTCGAGTCAAGATGGTGAGGCCAGTCCCTGCCGTTTTCTTCACCATTTTAGGTTTAGTACAAATCATTTTACAGGAACTCTACTGCGTCGGTTTTCTCTGGGACCACTGACCTCAAGGCAACTGATCTGAAGTAACTGCACTTACATAGTTACAGTCATTTCAAGGGCACTGTAGTATCCAGCTCCTGAACGCTCAGCTGTATCACTGCTGCCGTACAGAGCGTGGCAGTGTTTTATATTCTATTTCTTAGCTTTCTGCTTGTTGGTTGAAGTTTTACACCTAGCTAACACAAAACTGTGGCAAGATTGGACATAGTCATTGTGTTTTCTTCCTTTCAAAGGTACACATTCTATGGCTGTATTTTTAAATGCTTTATTTGCAGTAAGGGAATGCCTTCTTGAGGGCAAAGCAAAACAAGTAAAAATCAATGGTTCTTTATGCTTTGCTTTCAAGAAAAATGGTCCTTTTCCTCAAATGTGACACCTCAGGTCCAGGCGCCGACTTTGACAAATGAGAGTTTGGCACTGGTGTTTTGAAAGAGCACCCAGAAATGGGTTTGTGCTAACTGGACTGGCTTCCGCTTCCGAGCAGCGGTAACAGTAGATTGTGCTGGGCCCAAGAATTGTTTCAGTCTGTTTCCAAGTACCAGAGTTGAATTTACTAGCCCAGGTGGGAAAGTCAAGTAGAAGGCGATGGCTTTCATCCTGTTTCTCTCTGTTCTCCCTAGGATGAAGAACTGGGCAGCTATCTCACATCCCTCCTGAAAAAGGGACTGCCCCAGAGCACGGCATGAGCAACAGGCACAGCGGTGTTTCAGAGAGACTTAGATTTTATTTTGTTTACATGGTGAATGTTTTCTGGTTTTCTTTTAATAAAGGAATTAAAGTGTTCAATTAGTGCAGTGCCAGTGCATACTGTTCAACAGTACCGCGATCATCCCCCAGTGGAGACCCATCCAGGGAGGCATCGCGGCTGCGAAGAGTCTGAGGAACAAGCTTTGAGTTGCCAGCACTGAGGTGAGTGATAACAGCATCCCTCCCCTCCCCCAGCTCGCTTCCCTTGAAACCTCAGCAGTGCTACCGAAACAAGGAACTTTCAAAGCTTCACAATTAAAATGCAGAGTATAATGGATGACAGTATAAAGCCCTAAACACGCTATTTACTCAGCAGTGTCACTTCTCTAATTATCCATACTTCCCTCCATGACAGCTGACAAGCCTGCAGGAAAACTGCACTCCTGGCTGGAGTCTCTAATAAAAAAATTCCCTCTTTTGTCTAGGACATAAAAATTGTGCTTAGTTGGAAAGAACAGCCCCTCCAGGGCTGGGAGGTTTTTCCATAGCCTATAAGTGGGACAACACCAGCAGTCTCTCCCTCGGAGGCTGTCCTCATCTCCATTTTACAAGTGCAAGGATTTGCCAGTCAGGCAAAGGAAGGCAGGAATCGTTATTTTCAGTGTCTTAGAAAAGTCTGAGGAGGTTTTCTCACCAATCGTTAAAAATTCCTCCAAGCTAAAACAAAATGCAGGAAGGGAGAGGTCAGCAGCAGACCCATCATTACTAACAGGTGTCCAACCCCCACGTAGCAGTAACTGACGCGAGTCGGGCCCACCCTAACAGGCAATACTGCACCCACAAAAGCTGTCTGGTACAAAGCTTAGCGCTGCTTGTTGTCATTTCAGCTCTGCTCTCTGTCTGCTTGCTGCATCCAGCTCACATTGCTAAAGTGGTTTATTAATTGGCTCTGACTGATCGATACAGACTCCCCCCCTCAGCCCCTGCTTGCCAGCATAACGCGTGGGCTTTCCCCACAAACCAAGACCCCCAGTGTACCCCAGCACCACTGCTGCTTGTTTTCCAAACCTCTCCCCTCCCGTCCTTAACCAGCGTTGACTGTGGCACCGGCTGCCATAGGAAAACCGGCTGAGTACGGGCAGAAGCTGCAGCATCCATGGCTGTGCAAAGAGGTATAACTGCACTGTACAGAGACACGCGATCGTTTCTCTCCCCGCACCGTTCTGCCCCAACCATCCTGCTCCCTCCCTCATTTAGGGTCCGCAGTGGTTCTTGTTCCGAGCCCAGGAACAGCGCCAGGTAGCCGGGCCAAGCGTGACTTTCAGCCTGCGTTGTGGCGGTGGAAACAGCAATGCGGGTGCAGCTCCTGCCGCGGGTGGGCAGCCCTTGCTCCTGGCTAAACAAGCCCCGGGACCCCCTCTGCTCCCAGCCTTGCGCACCTCCGGGGCAGTAGCACATACGCACATTGTAAGTCTGGGGGTGGCGTGGGAAGGAACAGCAGAGCGAGTCTGTTTTGCTGTTGCCAAAGAGATCACATCCTCTTGTTTAACCCGTTGGCTATGAAGCAGGTTTGTCAGCCAGGCCAGTGGTTTTCTGGTGACTCTCGATAACCCACAAATGATAAATTCTCTCCAAAGTCTCCATGTCACAGCCTGGAAAACGCGGCAGGTCTCGGCGGCTGTGTTAATACAAGAGGAGGGGGGAGACAGGCCAGATACAAACACGGTGTCACAAACAGTGAACGGGGAGCTGTGACGGACGGGCAGGACTGCAGGGCCTGAGGTGTGCCAGCTCCTGGTCACTGCCCCTCCGCGGCTGTGGGGTGAGAGGAGCTTGTTCACCACTGACTGAGAAATACCTGGACCTGTTATTGTCTAAACTTTCATTAACAGCTGTCCAGCTTGAATCCACAGGCATGCAGGCTAGAAACCCTGGGCTGAAGTCCTCCTCGGGAAGCCGATCAATCGATTCAGGAGCAGGGAGGAGAAGCCCTTATTTGGCCGTGGAATGTAGGCAGGAAGGCTCTGAACCCGGCTGGCTACAGCCTGCCCCTGGGGAGAACACGGGATCCCTCCAAAATAGGGCAAGCCAAGCAGGACTGCCCTGAGCCACTCAGCTTTTAGAGTGTCAATTAGGAGGCTGGTTTCTTTCAATAAACCCTTTCCCGGGCTGTACGGCTTTCCAGAAGAGCCCTGTGTCCTACCAGCCCTGAAGGTCAACAAAAGGAGACCAAAAAACATCAAGGCACAGTGTTCCACCATGTGCTGTCAGGGAACGCAGCTCCCCCAAGCACTGTCCCAGCTGACTAACAAAACCAGCTGTCAGGCCCTTCCCTCCAGTGCTGCCTTGATGTAAGAGCCACTGTACCAAAAAAAGGGTAGGTTTTACAGCTTTGTTTTCAAAGAAACTGAAAGATAAATACCGTACTCCGAAGTAGATCAGTTGATTTCATCTCTGGGGTTTTTATTTCCATGTGTCTGCTGGAGTTTATAAACGCAGGAGGACTCCCCGAGTCTCTGGTCGCAGATCGTGTACACCTTTTTGGACCTGAATCTGAGCTTGAGGTTGAAGCGCCACTTCTTGCTGGAAGAGGTGTAGTAGTACAAGAGGGGGTTAAGGCAACAGTTGAAACTCACCAGGGCTAAGGTGACCCTTCGCATCTTGTAGATCAAGGTGGTGAATGACTCATTCTGGATGACCTGGATTCTCATTAAGAAGTGGAACAAGTGAGTGAGGTGATAGGGGAGAAAGCACAAAGTACAAATGACCAAGATGATGTAGATAGTGCTCACGGCCTTCCTCTTGCGAGCGGCGTGTTTGATCTGGGAGATCCTCTTAGCGATGAGAGGGTAGCTGATCAGAATGATGGAAAATGGGATCACAAAACCAAAAACTAAGGCCAGGATGTTGTAAGGCGCCATGCGGTAAGTCCAGCTATGCGTAGCAAAGTTCTCAAAACATGCCGTCGTGTTCCTCACCCCTCTGTTGTGGAGGGGACCTCCAAGGATAAGTGGAACCGTGACACTCAGAGCGACCACCCAAAGGATCGTGACCACCGTCACGTAATGGATGACTTTGATCTGGATGTACGTGAAGGGGTGCAGCACCGCAATGTAACGATCAACGCAGATGCAGGTGAAGAAGGCAATGCTCAGGTAGATGTTGATGTAGTACAGAGTCCCAGTTATCCTGCAGGCCATGTCACCAAAGATCCAGTTGTTCCAGTTCAGGTGGTAATGAATTTTAAAAGGCAGCACACAAACAAACAAGGTGTCTGCCAGAGCCAGATTGATCATGTATATATAGGAATGAGAAATGTGCTTTACCTTGCAGGACAGGAGGTACAGAGCCAAGACATTTTCTATCAGTCCCAGCACAAAGACGATGCTGTAGATGACAGTAAACAAGCAATACTGGAAGTCTGCTTCCACACTGAATTCCGAACTGGCATTGGCAGCTGTCTCATTGGAGACTTCTCCAGTCCAGGAAACATCTGCCATGATTTCTGCTGGAGTGTAGGATGTCCGACATGGGATAAGAGTCTTAAGCCATCCTCACCTCAGGAGGTTCTTGAGTGTTATTTCACCTCGAGCAGGTAAGAGCTAAAGCCACACAGCTGAGCGACGTCAAGTCTGGTGAAGTCTTGTCATCCAGACGCCTGCGCTCGGTATATTTAGATGGAAAGCAGCGTGGCTGTATGGGAGAATAAATAATTTAAAACACAAACATTTGAAGTTTACGCAGTAGCCAGAGTCCTCACTGGCATTAAAATCATCACAAAGTGACAATACTGAAATAACAGAGGTAGCAATTCCCCCTGCCCCAAAAGGAGACGTGGAAAGCTATAGCTCTGGCTAGGGATGGGCCAGAAACTGAAGCGGTACAACAGAACCGTAGCAGCGATACACCTTTGGATGTCCTGCCATTAATTTTTCATTCCTAAGCCCTACCAAAATTCCTGCATCACTGCCGAGGGGTGTATGATGTTATTATTCTGTCCTTAGAAATCCGCAGGGCTGGATTGTGCAGACTTCCCAGGAAAAAGGAAAGCAGGAGTGCCAAAAAGACAAGCAGGAGTGCTTTTCCAGTGGCTCCCAGGTGACAGTTAGCCCTGCAGTCTGCGTGACTGAGCTGTTTCAACCTTGCTGCCGCAGTTTTTTTGCGGAGCACGTGTGGAACCTTTCTTTTAAAATGAAGAAATAGTATTTAAAGCACAGAACTGAAACAGGTAGTTGGCATCCATACCAAGCTGTTACGCAAACCATAAAGTGGCAGCAGGAGGAGAGTTCAGGGCGGATCGCCAGGAGTAAAGCCAACAACTGTCACGTAATGGTAAGTGGAAGGGCTCAGCACTGCAGACAAGATGTGCCAGGTCTCTCGGAACAAACACTGCTCTGCAGGAGCGTGCTGAGCCCAGGATACAGGCCGAGGTTGTCGTAAGACCCGGTTAACATGCCTGCAGACAACGTGAGAGACACAGCGGGATTTCCACCCTTCCCACCCACACTTTTACACCTTAGCTGACCTTCAGGTACACATGGGACGGCTCGGTGTGAGCTGCTGGGTGAACTTACAGCACCCTACGCCGCCTCTGCAGGCACACTGCAGAGGGAAACTACCACTCATCCCAGGTACAAAGGGGGCCTGAAGGACTAGTTTTAGTGTTTGAAACGTGGGAAAGAGGCACTGTCCAAGCACAACGCCTCTCAGCTAGGTCACTCGTGTCACGTAAGCAATAAACCGCACTCCAGCAGTGCAGTTTTTCTCCATCAAATAGAAACAAAATCCAACTAAGCTAAATGTAGACACCTAAACATAGACACCTAAACAGAATCCCTTAAAGGCAGTAGAGAAATTAAACCCAAGTACAATATGTGCAGTGTTCTTCAAGTTAAGCCATTGAAAACACAACATAAAAAGGTCAGTGGGTACTTTCCAAAGGAAACTCTGAAATCACACTTCCTCCCAACAGTTGTTTATCTAATGAAGTCGAAAGCACCCAAGATGATAACTGGAAGACTAAAAATGGGGAAAAAAATGGTTTCACTTTAAGTAGGCAAGCACACGTATCTGCTTACACGGGTCCTTCACTGACCAGCAAAGGGTTTGTACACACAGGAGAAAATTAATACAAACCCAGGCGTGGCTAAGCCATAACTTCAAGCAGCACAGGACTTGAAACAGCCTTTATCTCAGAGCTTTGCCAGAGCAAGAGCCACTGAACATCTCTCTCTTCTAGGTTTAAAGTATAGAGTGGCAGCTGCGGGAAGATAAGGCAGAGGCCTGTAAAATCATTGAAGGGGCAGGACAGGCAAAGCAGACTGATGAGCTTCCGCTTCTCGCAAGACAAGCACAGTAAGGACAGCTGTAGACACTATCGGGTAACGGCTCCAAAACAAAAGGAGTTTTTCCACACAGCACACACACGGTCCCAAGGTTCTGTAGAAGCCAGACATGAGAGCTGCTGACTGCCTAAAACTGCCTCCGCGCAGACCCCTGGCAGTACGGCCGTGAGGCCTTACAAAGGCACGGAAGCTGCTTGCACCGTGATACCACAGGAATATCGTTCCCTTTCAGCACCTGTAGTCTCAATCCCCTACATCCCTCCTGAAACAGGAGCCCGCATCTGCTAGGTGAACAGCTGGACTCTGATCTTAAAAGTCTTTTCCAACCTAAACAATTCTATGGTTCTATGATTATGTCTTATATTCTCAGAGTGGGCAGTGGGCAATGCCAACAGCTCCGTTGCTGGGAAGTAACACATGAAACTGGCCACAGAGACCCTTGTGCCTGCTGGCACCCACCACGCCTAAATGCAGCCCATCTAAGCTTAACTATGGAAGTAACAAACAGTGGAAGAGAGGTGGAGGGGTAAATAAACCACTGTCACGGAGTATTTTACAAATCTTTTACAAGTCAGTCTTCTACCAGTTGCAAACAGTTGCATATGCACTGCAGGACCCCACCATGTACATTAAATCTGCCCGAAAATATTTTCATTCCCTGTGAGAGGTAATAGCAGTGACAGACTCTACAACTAAACATACATTTTCCAACCATACAGCCACTTCCATACCCTATAACAAATCATTTATTTATCTACCGTGAGTCTGATCAAATTCAAAATTCAGCTTTGCTTCCCAGAGTTGTTTGTTGGTTTTTTGTTTGCTTTTGGCTTGGTTGGCTGGAGTTGGCTGGTTGGTTGTTGTTTCTTCGTAGTTTTCTGGGGGTTTTTTTGTTTGTTTGTTTTTGTTTTTTTGAGGGGGGGAAGGCTGTTATTTCTTCTAGACAAACAAAAAACACTACTGAACTTCTGTTTCTGTACAAAGTGATTTGATTTACAAAAACATGTAAAAGCATACATTGAAGTTTCCACTGGATATTGAGTTCATTAAATTATTAGAACTGTTTTCATATAAAGCCAAGCTTAAGTCTTTGAACTCTGGTCAAGTGTGAGGTTTTTCTGGGTTTTAGTTTGAAAGCATCACTGTCAAACAATCAGAAAGACAGATCTCCCTGTGTACTGGCTGTCCAAATTGAATCAGCTTAAAAGAAACTAGTAATGCAGCAACATAAAAAGGAGCAGAATGCTAAAATACCCCTTGATAACTAGCAAGTATTAATGATGGCCGTAAAAAAAAATATTCAGAGTAGGAGTTTGCACAGAAGTTCTCTACTGATGGTACATTTTCTGATGCTAAGAGAGCACGTTCTTTAATTAAATGTCTTTAGGTTAATTTTAACAGTTGCTCTGGGATTTAAAAAGAACAAAAGCAAAACCCCACAACAGTTCTTTACGCTAACTGCAGAGTTCGCCCGTCAGTCTGCTGCTAGACTACTGCCCAGCCAGCTGAACCTGGGGCGCTCAGTTACTGGGTTCGATGACCAGCCCATAAGCACAATACGTTTTTACTGTAACCAGAAGTTGGGAAACATTTGCAGAAACATCAATAGCAGCTATTCTTGCACTGCAGCTACGATACCCCAGTCTGCAGCAGCAGTTAACGTGTTTTAACACCCAAACAGCATTAGTATTTGGGTCAGTTTTCTGCCCTGTAAATATCCGTAATAAATTTAGTTAGAAAGTTAACTTACCAGAGCTCAGAGCATTGTCCCTCTTGCAAAAGCTGCAGGTGAGTGCACTGGCCTCTCCAAAGAGTTCTCGCAATTCAGAGGTCACCACTAAGCTCTTCTTCACCAGAGCAAACTGCCCTGCAAGACACACTGCAGAGCTCTCCCACGTTGCTCTACAGAGAGAAACCACAGGAAGCGAAGATGAAAAGCTGTCACTCAGATCCAAGACACAGCACTTGCCCCGCTAGCGACGTGGGCCCCCCCAGACCTGGGGGGAGAGCACAGCACACAGCCAACACACCACCAGTGCATGCTTTACCTCCCTCCACTGCAAGAGGAGGCACAACGCTCCCACCCAAAGCCACCTGCAGCGCCAGGCCTGCCTTTGTGGAACCAGGTACCAGGGCATCAGTCTGAGGTGCTCTGAAGTGGGCCCGTAGCTGCGCTCACTTCCCCCTCAAAGGGAGGAAAAGCGAGATCCGCTGCCATTCCCTTCCAGACAAACTGCTGTAAAAACACACGGGCATGTCAAGGTTTGGAGCAGGGAAGCCCCGGTGCTTGTGTTGAAAAATCAGGGCAGCGTGTTACAGCATCCCTGCCCCCGGGTACTTACCTGGCAAGGCTGTACTAGAGAAGCACCAACAGGTACCACGCCATCGGCACAGCGGCTTCAACTCTCCTTCTCCACGGTAGAGAGCCAGGGCTCCTCCCAGGTTCTGTCTTCTTTGGGAATTGGTCCCCGAGGGAACAAAGCACCGAGCAGTCTGCATGCTCCACGGGAAGGCAGAGAGTAACCAGAAGTACCTTGCCTTTCCTTCCCACGCTGGCAAAACTGCTGCCTGGAACAGAGCGGGGAAGAGATGCATCAGTTCTTGTGAGGGGACACCTAGAAATGGGCCATCCTCGTATTCTGTATCAGGACCACTCACTACCTCAATCCCCCACTGCCAAAGACAAGGGAGGCCTTAAAAGAGGTCAAAAAGAACTGCTGCCCCCTCCTCTGCCTACCTTGCTGCTCTCCACCGTGCAAACAGAGACCAGAAATTCCACAGTCCTCAAGTGGGCTGTCTGCTCTGGCTTTCTCGGTAATTCTTCTCCTCTCATAGACAGAGGGGAGTTTAATTATGGTGGTACCAGGCATCTCAGCTGCACGTTGCTTTCACTGCAGGATTTAAATCGGGTATTGCTTCTTCTGTGAAATTCAGAAGTATTTTTTTTCCCTGTCCTTTTTCCTGTAACCTGGCACTCAGTCATTTTATAACCAAAATGGAGATTCTGGTGTCATTCATAAGAAAAAAAACCCACAAGTTACCCAATGTGTATTTTATTGCTTGGGCAAGCAGGCAAAACCTGAGGTTAGAGCGGTTTAAAAAAAAAAGTTCTCTCTGCTCCCTGCTCTGCACTAGGATTCACACGCCCTTAGATCACTGCTAGGCTTCAGCACGCTCTGCGGTACCACTGCACCAACAGCTGCCAACAGCAGAAGGTGGCAACAAGCAAACCAAAGCCCAGCAAGAGCGTGGCAGCCACCCTCCGGCTACAGAGCCTCCGCTGCCGACCGCGCTTCACGTCCCGCTAGGCTCTCGCTCGGGTAGCTGTGCCTCTGCTACCAGCCCAGGCTGCGGCTGTTAAGACAGGGTTTAAGTGACCTCAAAAGAACTTGGCTCTGTAACACGCCACATCTTAAGTGTAACACATGTGACTTTGTACCAGGGAACAGAATAATGTAAAAACTACTACAGTTCAGCAAGGGCAACTGCTGATGAGGAGAGGAAGTGGCGAGTACTTTCAAAGGCTGTTTCTGTTAAGTCGCTGCATCAAACAGCAACCGCTGTCCCAACCATGCCGTACAAAGGCAGGGTTACAGAGGAGAGGGCTGGAAACGCTTCATTCTCCTCCGTTTTAAACCTGTATTCCTCCCACACACACCACAGAAGGGAAGAAACCCAAATCCACACAAACAAAACCACCAATCCCCACTCCTCCCTCCTCCCGTTTGAGAGACAGGCACCAGAATTTCAAAAAAATAAAAGTTATCTGAAAGCAGCATGGAGTTGTTCTTCCTTCTCCCATTGACAGTCTCAGTGAGCAAGAAGAAATCATAGGAAGATGCCTACAGTCACAGTCAATGATTTTTATTGAGACAAGGTCGTGTATTGTGTAAAGAGCACTTGGCAAACCTCCATCACACATCCACAACAGTCCTTTCAGATGTGGCTGTATCTCACAGAGCTGCTATTCTCCTGGGGCAACGGTAGCGTTCAAATCTGAGAAGGGGGAAAAAAGAAAACATTGATTTAGGGAAAAAGATGGCACTGAAACCACCTGAAAGCACTTAAAAATCTGTAGTCTTCATTTCCTGCCTGGGCTCCCTCCGCACTGGCACAGACAGCTCCGCAGCCAGCACTGTGAGGAAAAGCACCATCGGAGAGGACCACAACCAGCAAGCAGCAGCTGCCTTCCCAAGGGCAGGCCGAGCGCTCAGGACCACGTTCAAGCTCCTCGCACAGCTCTTTGTTGCTTCCCTTTCCCTTGTGTCTTCCTTAAGCCCCAGTGTCTGCAGTGCTGCTGCGGGAGACAGCGTACTCTAAGCCCACCTGCATGAGACAACACAGCCTGGAGAAGGTCTGCAGTGTGGCGGAAAGGTGGGAAGTCCTTTCTATCTACGTTTTGTGGGCACTGGATTAATCAGAGGCAGGTTAGTCCTTGCAGTTTTAAATACCTGCTATCCCTAGCATGGATGTCAAACTTCCACTACATCACCATTTGCTACTTCTGCAAATTTGCCCCCTACCCATTTAATTATTTTTTTTATCTAAAAAATTTAAATAGTTTAGTTCAGATGCTGTTAAAGAGAGCCACCACATAAGCAAAAGGATGATCTGCTTTCTGCCCTCCAGTCTGTACGAACCTCTCAAATACCAAGGGGGAAAGTCAGTGAACAGCAATGGATCTGTAGGTGCCCAGATACCACAGAAGATTTGGTCTTTATACACAGTCAGGGACAGAAGAAGAATCTCTGAGAATTTATAGTATCATTCACATGAGATCTCAAAGTCATTGTCAACTTTTCCTTTACTACCCTGCAACTAAGAGGGGGAAATCTAGCTGGGGAAAAAAAAATACACATTTTTTCCACAGCAACTGCTGTAAACACCTGTACAGTCTGGGGCACTCGCTGTGACGTGGGTGTCAGTGAAGGAAGCTGTGAGCCACAGGTCAGGCGGCACATAAAGGGGAGACGGTGGGTGTCACTGCTCCCTTCAGTATTAGATCCGACTCCTACAAAAAGTGAATGCAAAAGGAATGGTATTCTTACCTGCTTCGTTATATTCCACTGATTTTAGAAAGAGTCCAGATGGTGGAGCCATGGCATTTGATGGAAAAGCCCGTGAATCTTTTATCTCCAGTAACTCCTTTATATGACGAGGTGTTAACTTTCCCTGGCCAACTGCAACTAGAGCCCCAACCATTCTTCGGACCTGGACAAAGAGAGAACATAGCTTAGGAGCTGCCTTTTATAAAATTTAAAGAGATTAGGAAGTTCTGGCTAGTCCTGGACTTGTGCTATCAGCAGCACTGGGCTGTTATAAACAGCCCACTGCTACTACTAACGGCAAGTCAAACTGGAAACCCTAATCAGAGAGTTTAGTGTCTGTCACTCAGGAAAGAAAATTGCCATTTCTTCATATGAGCCTGCTCCTGAATATAGGTACATCATTATTAAACCCAGAATTCCCAGAAAGCTGGATTTCTGGCGCTCTTCTGCTGTTCCCAGTACTATCAGTTGTTCCCAGTGCTGTGCACTTTGCTCCTAGTCCAACATGCTGGGTGTTAAGAAGCAAGCATTGCTCCACACAAAGAATGTTTTGACTCATGTTTTAGGTGCCACTGAAGTATCCCAGGTCCAGACTCACCCATCTGGGTTCAAGCCAGTCCTGGCTGCCCCCTGTACGCCCTTGGTATCACACACCTCCAGGGAGCATTTCCTGCGCTCGCTTTATTTCTTCAGAAAGATCATACTCCCTTAGTCCCCAAGCACACCCCAGCAGTCACAGTCACCCCGCAGTCTGCAGAGGAAAGGTGTTCTTTCCCCTTCTAGCAGGGACTGCATGGGCTGCCCAGGCTCTGGACTGACAGGGGTGACATGACAGCATGCAGCAGCTAAGCTTGTCTGCAACGTGTAGTGGCACAGCATCTTCTAGTGACCAAAGCTGATGGTAGGGAAGGGAGAAGAACTAGCAAAATTATCTTGCGTCCTTTAAGTCTTCCCTCCCTGCAGCTAAAGACATTGGTAAGAATGAGGACCTGTAACAGAATGATCTCCAGCTACACTGCTGAGCAGAGGATGGTTTCTGCTTCAGAAACAGCAGCACCCACACATCTGTGGCAGGAAGCTCATATGCCTTCTGGGAGAGCTGAGCTCACAGGTTCTTAATACATAAGCAATACTGTTTTCAGGTGGGGGACTATGTGGCAGCTTGCTTCTCTCTCAGAAAGCTTAAAAAGAGAGAGAAAAAAACCACTCAAGTAGGACAGCCCACGAGGCAACATCATCCCAGCGCAGCAAGCTGGCATTTCAAACACCTCTGCATGTCACGACTTCCCTTCCCTCCCTCGACACTCAACAGTTCCAGACCTAGTGGGTTAGTGCATATTTCACACCACAGAGCTCGCCTCCTGCGTGAGCACCCCTCACACTCCAGCATCCTCTTGGCTAAAGAACATCCTTTCCTTCCACATCCCTGGAAGACATGCTGTCCCAGGAGGGCCAAGACTGTACCTGCCAATGCCACCTGCACACCAAATGCTAGCTCCCTATGGCTAGCTATCTATTACACCTCTGTGTGGTGGCTTCATTCCTCTCCACCCCTTTCATGAGCTGAAGGCATCCTTCTGAAAACAGAGGACTGAGCACTAATCTTCCTGCTGCTTCTTAATGTCAAGGCAACCCCATGAAGTGGCTGCTGAGGAATAACTGACAAGTAAGAGCCCCTCGAGCCCCTCAACTTGTGCCCAAAGTACTCTCAGCAAGGCATCCTAGAGAGGATCCCTGGGGAAACAAAGGATGAAGATAGAGAAGGGCTTCCAGCCTTTTGTTCAGCAAGAGATGAAACTCAAGGAAAGCCAGGCTCCGTCCCAGTGCCACTGGGGTGAACAGGCTTGTCCAAACAGTCCCATCATGAGAAACGTGTCTCTTGAGGGGAAAGAAACAGCACAGTGCAGTGAACTTAACCAGGCCAGTGGTGTCCAGCTAGGCAAGAGCTGAACCCCCTCCCAGAACCTGCCAGCACTTTGCTTGGGCTCACCTGCACTCATTTTCATAGGAGAGATCACGCTGCCTAAGGGAACATGCCACACATTCGCCAGACCCAAGTCTTATCTGACAGAAGAGCCACACTGAAACTCAGCCCTTCACACCGCTTGATCCCAAGTCACCCCACTTTCACCATCTCCAAGTTGCTTTTCTTTGTCCACACTGGAAGAACTGCCCTCCGGTCTCAAATTTTACAGGCAACAGCAGTTACCAGCCCACATGGAGGAAACCGGTCAGGCAGACACTGTCCTGCCTCATTCACCTTCTCGTACTGCTGCCAGAACACCCCCCACTTGTGCAGGCGCAGTCAGTCATTTGGCCTAAATCAACATTCATTCTATAAGTGACCTTTCAAAGTGCACCAAGCTCTTCAAAAACATAAACGCAGTGCTATAATGAAGCATTGGTCTAACTTCCCGACCCATTAATGTTTACAAAAGAATAAACCAAAGTCCACTAAGCATCCTGAGCATGTTTATCACCGTTAACACGAAAGGTCCAACAAACCAAGATATATTTAATCCAAAGGCAAGCACTGTCTCTCCCCATGTGCTCTGATCTTAAACTGCACTGTGGAGTGCCGAGAGCCTGCCTTTAAGCAGACAGCAGAGAGGAAGCACAGATACTTGACATATGTTATTTTATCCATCCCTCACTAGAGGTCATTGTATGCTGTGACTTAGCTTTGATGTCTCCACACTTGGGAGTTTGCTAGTGTAAAAGTGGACTGATGGTATGCATCTGAAACAGCCATGTGCTTGGTGTCTCCCTCCTGCATGCTATTCAGCAAAAATGCATATGTACACCTTTTGGGCTGTGTAACCCTTTTCTCTAATAAAACCATCCAAACGGCAATACTTGTAGCTGCTATATGAGGTGACATCAGAGGTCCATCTAGTTCAGTCTCCTCTTTACGACGGAGGGTGGAAGCTGATGCTCAGGTAGAAGTGTGCAAGTTCAGCGTGTGCAGCCTGTTCCTGCTACCCTATAGCCTGCCAGCTCACTGCAAGGCGGCTGCTGTGAACAAGGTTCAAAGAAGGCATTAGGCTGAGGCGAGCATTACGGGTAACTGTCCTCTCTGCAAAATGTCACTAAGTACCATTTCCGTTCTAACGCACTAAATGGGTTACCAGCATTTCCTCCTTGTCACAAGAGCATCTGATGAAGCAAATCCCTGCTGTATGTCAAGCCCTTCTCAAGCATGTTGTTGTTCTTCCCTTGGTCGTATCCAGACACCCACTGTCAGAGAGCTTACAGAGCATTACTTGGCACAGGATAAAAACAAATTTGGTTTGTCAAAACAGAATAAAAAATAGCTGCTTGCTGTTCCCACAAAACACCCCCTCTCTCCTCTAAAAAACAAGCCCTCTCTTGCCTATTCTCCGTCTCCAGAGTGTGACCATGGCCAGGATGGGCAGACTGAGAACAGCCAACTCTTTCCTAATGAGATGATCCATTAAGTTGCGGAGCAAGCAGTCTCCCCTGAGGACAGCAGCGAAAACCCCACTGGAGTTATTTCAAAGAAAACCCAGTGGAGACTAGACAGCATGGCAGAGGGGAAGATCCTGCAGTCATGCCTGCATAGCTGAATCAGGTCTTCCCATCTCTCCTTTGTGCAACACTGAGAATTACTTCATGCTCCGAAGCCAGAAAGTAAAATTCCAGGCAGTCTTTGCTGGGCCCAGTGCCATTCAGCAGAGCAAGAACATATGTCTGTTGGTTTTTACCACTCAGCCTGCAAAGACAAAGATTGCGGAAAACAAAACTTTCCATCCTCCCACACAATTCTGTGACTTTGGACATTCATTTTAGAGACAAACTTAAGAGATTCTGGTTCTACTGGATCAAACAAAGAACACAAAACCTCACCTCTCCGATGCTAAGTCCCCGTGTGTGTCACGCAGCTGTAACACCAGCTGTGCAACAGAGATGGCACAACATTGTTAAACTGATTAACAGTTACAGCAACACTTTGGTTCTTGGAAGGTTGTGTGCTGAATAAAACACCAAATAGTACCTGTCGGTAAAGAAATGCTCTGCTCCTGAACGTCAACTCCCAAAACTCCAGCCCCCTAAAGAAAAAAACAGAAAAAGCATTTAAAATTCTTATTTCAAATGGCTCTTCTACCCACAAGAGAAGTATAAATCACAGGTGAAGGTGAGCAGAATGGATAAGACAATAAGAAGCTGCACAGCCCCCAATTAACCCAAAAGAGCACCGTGAGCTTTTGAATACCAGACTGCTCATTTGCTACTCCAATGCAGACATTTTCTAGGGTGAGGCAATTCCTGCCTGGTTTGTATGTACCTAGTTTTATGGGGCTTGATCTTCCTGCTACCTTACGCCTAGGTATATAATGATTCAAATCAAAAGGAAAGGGATAAGGTCTGCTAAGGTACTACCGATTTGAGGAATGCAGTCTGACGCCTCCTGGAGAAAGGAGGCAACAACCCCCAGTAGCGAAGCAACTCTACCATTTCATTTGGAGCTGTCTTAAGAGAGTCATGTCGTCTTTACAGGTTTTGCAGAATGGATTCCAACACTCAGCAATGCCTACTGCAACATCCACATGCTATGGGAAAAGTCAGGAGAAGCAACTCAAGACACAGACATGCCTGAGAAATTGAGCTGCAGCATAAGAACACCAGTGACAGCAGACAAGAAAGCACTCCAGGCTAAGAGCCAGCAGAGCAGGAAATAGCAGATGAATATTTGGGGATGGCTGCATGGATGCTACTATGCAAGAAGACATCCTCTCTCCTCACCAAATCTGTCTGTTCATACAGATACAATTTTCCAGAAAGTTTTATGGTAGCAACCTATATTTCTCATAAGAACTCTACTGAAGCTAACTATTCCAACACTTCACCGACACTTGCATCCTCTGCTAAATCTTTACAAGTTGCTTTCTAAATACTTCTGTGTTTTTGTTGATGTTCTAGTACCAGTTCCAACACTAAAACCCAATGCAAAGCAGTTCTCAGGAATAGTCCTGCAGGGAAGAACTTGTATGCACGTTTCCTTCCTACAAATTATAAAAATCTGATATACATATTAGATATATAAGAACACATACACAAGTATCAACAGCACAAAAATTAGGTTATCACTTCAATACCTGCATCTTCAAACTTTCAGGCTACCAAGAAATCCTAGAAGCTGCTTTGATAAAAGTAACAATAACAATAAAAATGAACTGTTAGCAAGTTTGTTTCTAAGTGGTCCTTATACCCCATAGCATTCCTACAGCAAAAAGAAATGAAACTTACCTGACATAAGCCAGAAAACTAAGTATTTGCATGCAAACCCTCTGCTCTCCTCCCTTGCAATGAGCCCAGTAGCTGGGTATCAAAGGGCTATGGAGATTTGAATTGGCTGTGAGAAAAGCACAGCTGCAACATATTCACCTGGAGGGTTCAGATGGACAGGCTGGGTTTGCTGGAAACACCTGAGTATCAGGAAAGGGGCTGCCCATTCCCTGGGAGAGGAGGCAGCTCTTGGAGGCCACAGAAGAAAGGTGAAGCAGGGACACCACGATTCACAGGCCCACATGGGGCATCAGGGCAGGGCTAGCAGGAAAAGAAACTGAAATAGTCGTTGCAGGGAGCAGCCACAAGCTGTTTTGTCGCAGGATTTACAGATAAATTACTGCTTTTAGCCTTCCTTGTTGTGTATGTGGGCATATGCAAAGGCAGCTCCTACCTCCGGATTCCTCTTTATGTCAGGAAACGACAGTGTTTCTACCACTTACATATGGTCTGCTCTCCCCCCAGCTCAACGTGCATGGCATGCAGGCATGTGCATTGCTACACACATGCACAAACGCCCAGTATATCGAGGTCATAATTCAGCTCAGCTCTTTAGCAAAGCGCAAGAGACAATTTTTTCAAACAGAGACAAATCCCCCTCTCATCAAATTGCATGCACCTTCTTTAGCCAGGATTCTCCTGTCTTGGTTGTCTTGACAAGATATATTAAGCCACAAAAGATGAGCTGAGATACTTGGGAAAAATATCTCTTAAACTTTAAAAGAGAACAAGATGTTTTTCTTTAAGGGGAATTTGTGTTTTTCTTGTCAATCTCACAGATAATTTTGCTTACCAGCAAAAAAATCCAGCTGTCTTTCTCCATTTGGCAGCAGAAGCCAGCACCTTGCAATGAATAATACATGTTCTGCTCAAAAACAGGTGACAGAGCAATCGCTCCCTAGGAATAAGTGATGGGGCTAAGTCTCTGAACACATCCTTAGCATTCAAAAGCATTTTGTATGGATGGGACACTAACTCCATTCCCACTGTTGCTGAGCAACTGAGTTTGATGGAAAGAATCATTTTAACAGTTAGTCTTTTAAACAGACAAGTGGTCAATTGAGAAGAACAGTTTAAGTTCAGAAAGGAAGGAAAGAAGGAAAGAAAAGCTGCATTATTTGACTAAGAGACCACAGTTTATCATTTTGTGGATTCCTCCCTCTGAAACAGGAAAAAAATTCCTTAGATTAGGCTAAAAAACCCAAGCTTTTTTAAAAAATTACTTATTTCTAAGCTTTACTGCTATCCCAGCCCTTTCATTGCAGGAACAGTTCACTTCTGCTACTGCAGTGAAGAAATACACACATATACACAAATTCAGGCATATTTGGTGTCTTATTTGCAGAACGGACAAACACACACTGAACTCCATGAGTGCAATTGTTCACATTCAGAGAATTTTACAGATTAAAAGTAACTACAACACTGTAATTAAAAACCCCTTAACAAAGGGGAAAAAAACCCAACACCACCTAGCCCGTCACAAAGACCGAAACCCCACAACTTTTCTTCTAGATCAGAAAATTCACGGTTGTGGTTATTACTAACAAAGTAGTCTAAGAGAGTTAAATGCCATTTTAACGCATGAAACTAGGCTTCTCAAAGCCATCCCCTTCAGCCTAAGCATTCATTAAATCAATTAATATCAACACTTTATAAAAATGACTCACTATAAAACACAAGTTTGGCTGCACGTGTCACCAAAAGCAAAAATATTCCATCAGCAACTTCCTTGATGCTTTTGATCCAGTTTAGGTTTGCTCTCTCTCTCTCGTATGAGCTGTTTTTGGCCTCGTGTGGGATGGGTTTATGCAGCAAGTTATGCGAAGAATGGCAATTTCCCTTTTACCGTTAAAATCGAAGACATAAGAAAAGAGCCGATCCGTATTACATCTCGGAAATCAGAAAACCGACAATAGCAGTTCTGGATTTGGAAAGTAACCTGTATATATGCACTCACAGGTGATCTTAACAAGACTTTTAATGGTTATTTTCAGGTTAACTCGGGACCCTGCCACTTACAATGCTACTCATCATAAAGGACAAGATAATCTTGTGGATGAAGCATCTCACTGTTACTTGCGTCCCCAAGCACAACCACACTTGCCAGAGGGAGGACAAGCTCTCCTTTCAGCAACGGCAACCCAATAATAAACAGCAAGAATGCAGCCACACGAAAGCACCCATTTTCCGCTCCAGCCTTCCTTTTCCCATGGGGATGATGTTTCTCAGCTGCATAGAAGGTAGGAAGTGTTTGTATCTGGCACCAACTGCCCACATCCCTGTGCTTATACAGCAGAGAGCAGCAGTGGAAGTGCCATAGTCAACTGGGTGGCTCTTTATAATGCAGCTGTTTACTGACAAGCACCAACGCTGAGCAGGAATAGCAGGAATCAGAGAAGATGGGAGGAACTGAAAGACCAGGGTTACTCAGAGCATACAGATCTCTCTGTTTTTGCAGCTTGCTTTCAGTTTTTATCTTACACTACTGCTAGCAACATACACTGTTCTACGACATGGACAAAGAAACAGTAGGCTATTTGCAAACTGCAGCGAGGCTCTGCCAAAGCTTGGAGCATGGCACTTGTTGTTACAGACAACTCAGTAGGTATTCAAATCTAATGGAAGGTTGTTGGGGAAAACTACAAAGAAAAGGGGTTTCTCCTAATCAGAAAGCAGGAAAATATGGTTTGGAGACAGACAACAGCAAGGTTTGCTTTCAAGCTGAAACGCATCAGCCACTTATCCGTGAAAGAAGCAAGCATGAAAGCAAAATCCATGTTCAGATCATAAATACCCATTATCTTTCTGGGAAAAAACTTCAGTTTCTGCTAGAGAGAGAATACATCCCGCCACTTAATTTCAATACTTGCAAGACCTGGTCCTGAAAGAACCCGACACTCAACAATCTTTTGTTTATGTAATGACTGAGAAATATTGGACTTCCCTTCATCAGCATTCCCTGGGAAGATAGTAGGAGTTACTGGTGTGAACTGAATGATCTGCATAGCTACAGCAGTGACCTAGGTGTTGGGTGGGTTTTTTTCCTTCTGTTTGTAGCCTTTAGGCAAAGCCAGGACACCACTGGGGCGGGGGCAGAGAGGGGGAAATACCACCTCCCATGGCGGAGCCGGTTGTTAGCAACAAAAATGAGCATAAATGCTGGAAGCACCTCGTAGGAATTACTCCATACCAGATTCCATACACCAGTTTATAACAGTCTGTGTTTTAATGTACAAATCACTGGACCAGTTTCCCTGCCCTCATTCCTGCTCATCTTTGTCCCTCAGGACATCGGGGAGGAGAGGGCAAGAAACGTCCTTTCCAAGCTGTCACTAGGCAGAACCCTGCTGACACCATCACAGGACTGTGAAAGCAATGCACAGCAAACAGGAGGCCAGTTCCCAAAGCAGTGCTGGAAAGCAGCTTTTCTGACAAAGCAAGCACCAGTTGACCAGAGCAGCTCTGCAGCGAAGTATCGAGGCTCTCACCTGTGTTCATAGTGGTGGGACAGGAAACCAGAAGAGGGCTGGATGTCTACTTGGAGGATGGTTCTGACTGGAGACTGAAAAGGTGTTTCAGAGTTAAGTGAGCGAAAGGTGCTGAAGTCGTGGGTTCCCAGCAGGAACTGTGCTGCATCCTGCATGGCAGGCACATTCAGGTAGCTGAAATCAAACATGCAGAGCAAAAGGAAAGGAGCATCAGGTGGGACCAAGTACGTTAAGTGGGTCAAAAGTCCAGTTAATTGGTGAGAGGCTTAAATTTGGCATGCAGATTTAACACTGCAGCACTGTGGAAACAACATTTTGCAAAATGGAGTTTGTCTTGTAACGGCCCAAACCACAAACCAAGATGCCAAGTGACCTGAGGTCTGAAGGTATTGAAAACCCCAAGCTAGATGAGGGGTTGGCAGGCACATGCTTTTACGCAAACCTTTATCCTGCTGTGCTTGTAACAGCTCAATTCAAATAACTCTATTCAAATTGTTGGCTAGAGTGTAGGGCAACCGAACCAAAATCCTTTGCAGTATCTGGATCTTATAAACTGAAAAAGATGTTGCCAGGTAAGAAAACATCGAACACTATGATGGCTTTCCAAACCTTAGATTTGCAACAGCCAAAAGACGAAATTAGGAAGTAACAGAAATGGAATGAGTGAGCAAACTTTCAGAGGTGAAGCCAGCGTAAACCCAAAGTTGCATTTTACAGAAGAAAGGGCCAAGGGTAAAACTCCAAATGTCAAGTGTCATTCAGATTTTTTCATTGGAAGTATCTAGGTCTCAAGCAAAGGAATTTAGATTTACAAATACATTTGCTGCACAGATGCTTATTTTTATTGTATTTTTGTAAATTTCTCCTAAGAACACCCTGAGCTAGTATGCATGATGTATGGCTTAAGTTTTTCAGATCTTAGCAGAAGTCAAAATGCTCCTGAAGAAAAAAAAAAATCAAGATGAGATTTTCCAACACCATTAAGCTTTTTCACTGTGTTCAAGAAAAATTACTAGTATCCTGGTCACACTGAGAAGCGCTGATGTCACCTAGTTGGCAACTCAGATGCCTACAGAAGTTTAAAGTTTATTATGTGTTTTATACACCAGATGTGTTCAGTAGTGCAGACACTATCAGCTTCTCCACTACTAGCAGTCCAAATATCCCAACTTTTAGTGAGACAGCTCCCATTCAGAGTTTCTTAAATACTCACCCTATCCCTTTATGTAGTATTGCTATTTGAGAAAGTTAACTGCAGTGTCTGGATTAAATTAAATGCTGTTTCACAAAGCTCAAGATGAAGGCACGTTGTGCACATAACATCTAATTTTGCAATTTCATACTTATTTTTCCCTTCCACAGCCCACAGAAAAGAAAGTCAGCAATTTAACGTTAGGACAATGTCATCTTCATTCCTCTGCTAGGACAGTTGAGATTACATTTTTTTCCACTACCCACAATTGTTACTCCAATAGTGGTGATGAAATGGCCACAACCAGCTACAAACCTGTTTTTCTATAATGTTGTGGAAAACCAGTTTTCTCCAATGTATGTTTATCTCAGTACAACATAAACTGAAAGGACAATAACAAATTATATTCTGGGTTTTGTTTGTTTTTTCCTCACTCACTGTTTATCATGTCCTAAGTTGTTGGTTTTTTTAAATGGCACTGAATTTGTTTTTCTTCCCTTGCATATACAAGCACTGATTTGTTATTACTCAGTGGCTACTCCAAGACACAAGTGAACACTGAGCTAGATACACGGGTTTGTTATTGTAGGGTTGCTCAGAGTCATGGCTCTCACTATTCAAACATACAAGCACGCAGACAAGGAATAAGACAGCAGATTTACATACAGTTGCTACCAGAAACAGGACTGGGGGGGGGGGGGGGGGGGGGGGGGGGGAATAATAAATAGATAACTACATAAATAAATACTTTTCAGCCTTCATTCTTGCCTGCCTGTATGGTCACACCTAAAACTCTGAGATCTGCCATGCAATGCATTTCTGCCTCTCTGCATCATATCAGAGCGCTGTTCCCTTCAGCCAGCTGTCCAAATGGGTTTGCTGTATGAACTGGCAAGGTCATCTGAGGAAATGCTCATCACCGCCATGGGGAGAGACACAGAAAGTTGTTGATGGACTGTGCTTGGAGTCACTGAGTTATTTCAGCAGTGCTAAGCATGTTTGTCACAGGTACAACTGACAGTACAATGAAAAAAGTCTGTAAGTCTCAGGTCTCAGTGAACATAACTCAGTGCAGTTGCACCGCTTCCAACAGGGAAATCTTGTCAATACAAATGGGGAATCTGGTCTCACGCATGGAAATTACTCCCCCCTTGCTTCCCCCAAAAGCCAAGCCTTTTCCAAATGTTGATGAGGTAGCTCCCCAGGGAGGTTTAATGGGGCACACTTACCCTCCCGCAGGAGCCCAACAGAGATCCCTTTCGAACACTGGTATTTCAGAATGATGAGCGCAGCCCATCAACAGCCGATAAACGTAGGTTCTTGACAGTGCACAGAAGCGTGCATGAAAGGTATTGGCCACTTGGTAGGCATTCAGAATGCTGTTAGGAGAGAAAGAGATGGAGAGAAATGTCATGTGCTAATTCAAAAGCTGTCGCCTGGTCACCACATAGATGGTAACTAAAACATACAATGGATTCTTCGAGACACTGCACTTCCTGACAGCCAATGACTAACCAGTGACCGAGGATATGCACCTGTAGGCTGCCACAGGCATCTACAAGGCAGAAGAGCCCTGGCATCACCCCTGTCATCAGATACACAGTGAAACTGACTTTGGGTCATCTGCTACCACGCTTTGGGGACACTCACACCATCACAAAAGGCCCACAGTTGAGAAGTGGCAACTGATAGCATGCGTTCTTTGTTGTGCTGTGAAACCAAACAGCTCACCCAGCCCATCAAACTGTACTGCACATCTGGCTGAGAGCACATATGTTCCTAGCGATGCTTAAGGTGAGAGACTGCGACTTCCCAAAGCAAGCTGACTCCCTCTACCTCCAGCCGAGGAGCACACCTTACGAACACTGTGCCATTCCGCTTTTGCAGAACCACAGTCCCAAACAAGAGCAGGACGGACTCCCCCAGCAACAGACACCTCCGTGCTTGAAGGCGGCTATGCAGCTCGTCGTAGCAGATGGAGATACTTGAAACTAGGTCACTTCCCTCCCACCTCCCCCCACAACCTCCAAGACAAATCGGACTTTGCTGCAGCAATGAAAAAAAAGGTGCCTCCCACCCATCATCTCAACTGAGTCTATCTTGAAAACAGTGGAATGCTACATGCAGGAGACCTCCTGGGAACCTCGCGTTTCATGTGTGCAGAAAATGTCTTTTGGGGATGTTCGTGTCTACTTATCTTCCACCGACTCTGGGCAGTTAAATCAAGAAGCAGCTTTCTAGGCAGCTTAACTCCCCTGTTTTCTTCTATAAGCAACAGGGAGAAATTGCCTTGTTTCTCTAAGCCAGCACCACCATTACCATCAAACACAGACAGCCTGGTAGCCAGAAGGAAAGGTATGAAGGCTGTCAGAGAAGAAAACACCCTTCTCTCTGGCAAGGGAGAAAACAGAGCTTCCCTATGTTTCTGCACCTCTCCCAAAGTGTTATCATTGATTTGAACATGTCAGAAGCAGTTTTTACTGGATTTGTTTCTCTTATCCCAGAGTATTGGCTACTCACCGTACTGCAGGGATCACACAGCAAGAATTCGCTATTACACATGCATAATCTCTCTACAGGTGTTACTTTAGAGGATACCTCTCCTTAGCAGGCAGTTTTTCTCCTGCTGCATGCCCTTCTGTCTTTGGAGTTTGGCATAGTGAGGAAAAGGGACCCAGGGAAGCCAAAACATATGATACCATTTGGGATCAAGTAATAGACAAACCTATTTATTTACTTTAAAAGGTTGGTGCTTCAGGGATTTTTGCCAGCTCAAGTCCCTCTGGCTCCCATTCCTTGACTGCAAAGGCTCAGACCACAGAAGAAGAAATTAAAAGTTGAGCCACAGGCCTCCACAATGATTTGCAATAACAAGCCCAGGAGATTGCTCCACTATTATGAACTCTCAGTAGAAATGCAAACTACATCCTCCAGGCCTGCACTGGAGTTTGAACCTGGGACCTCCAGTGTTTTCTAAACACAGTAATATAATTATTACATTTATCTTCCTCTATCTACATGCCTCCACAAGCATTTAATCTATCTTGAACTGCTCTTGTTAACGCTTATGTGATTTTTGTTAAGTAACCATCCTTTCAGTCCCTCTGATAAGAGTGATTCTTTCAGAAAAGCCTATTTATGCTCTTAAACACAGGCATCCTTTTCTGCCTCTCCTAGCAGGTGTAATCGCTGCCACAGGCTCTTTCTAGCTAGCTAGAAACGTCTTTCCAGCATTTATTCCAGCAGCTACATTTCAGCACTCATTAAGATCCCATTTTTTGAAAGACTGCTGGAAAATAAGAGACTCACAGCATTCTTTACCTTTTCAACACAGCCTGAATTTCACAGGTTGAAGGAAAAAAAGCCTGAAGACATCTAACCAGAAATGGCAATATATTAGATACAAAGTCGGTCTCCAGAAGTACATCCTTCTCTTTCCACTGACAACAGAAACTAAATGCCAATTTGCAAGAGGTGGGAGGAATTCCAGCTCTGTCTTGTTGTCACTCAGACAGCTTTTATTGTGTGCTCACAAAACTGAAACCAGAAATAGGAGGTATGAGTCTACTGTATTACCATCGCTACTTAAGGGACAGCTAAGTCCTCCTAAAGTTACCGCATCTTTGAAACACACCCTGGCCTTTGCAGACAAGGTCCTTCCACATACGCTTTGCAAACCTAAGACAGAGCAGTTGATAGAAGAGACCCATCGTGCTACAAAGAAGATTATTATTGCTGATGATACAGTCAGTCAGCCAGCTTGGAATTCTGTTTCGCTTCCAAGCTCTATCAACAACAATGTGTTCTCACAAAGATCCCTCTCCACCACCCCCTGCTTGCAACCACATGAAAGTGCTGAGTTTTCTCTTCAGCATTAGGAGAGAATTCTTCTTGGCAAAGTAGTATTTACACAGGGAGGAGGTGCCTGCTGAATACACTTAGACTCATGCCCATCACCAAGCTCCTTAATGGAATGCAGCTAAACCATTTTTAAAAGGTTCAGGCCAAGGCAGAAGGAGAAGTAGAGCTGACTGCATCCTGATCAACTCTAACTGATCAGGGCTGTACTGCATCCTGTCAGAAGATACCACCTCCTGACATGTACCTGCCAGATCTTAGCATGAGACAAAAAAACACTTTTCCCATCTGTGAGATCCCACTGCTCCCTCATTTTGGAGACACTCCCTAACTTAAAACTTTCTTCAGCAGCAAATTTCCTGTTTGCTCTTGGACTAATCAGTCAAGGTATCACAAAGCTAGCAATAACTATGTATGTGTGACTACTATTATTGAAAGTGGCATGGTCACAACAGTAGTTTTAGCTCTTGAGGACAACTTATTCCACTAAAGCTAGGTAGCACAACTCAAAGTTACAAGCCTAAACTTGGGGGGAAAAGACTGAGATTCAGTGGCTGGTGATGGACAGAACAGATCGATTATTGCTGTGGTACCCTCTGGCTGTAAAATCAGCTAGTTTTGATTCCCAAACAATTGCTTTAGTCTTTTAAGGAAGGAAATCAAAACTGTGACCTACTTCATGTTCCCTGTTACTGCTAGAATGCCCAGAAACAGTTTGACTTCCAGGGAGTATATATTCTGACCTAGTTTTCAGTCTGAGCAAAAATAACAACCAAAACCCTGCATAAGTCAAATTCTATTTCAGAATCCTTTTTTTTTTTTTTTTTTTAAATTGACACAGCAGTCTGAAAAGAAATCTTCTCCAGCCTCACCCCACAGCAGCTGCATTAGACTCTTCACACATACGTCAAAAAAGGTGAAAGCTGTCAAGGGACAGTAACTCGCAGATGTTAGGCACGCAACTTAGCTTGAGAGAGAGAGATTTGCTTTGTGTTCTAGCCTCCCACTGTAGAGGAATCTAGCTGCTACTTTAGAGCCCATTTGTAAGTGCAAAACTCTTAGTCCTGTATTATCATGCTAATGTTCAATCTCAGGTTTGGGATGCACGATCTGACTTGTTATTGGATGGCTGTTTGTGGGCTGTGCAGTAGAAGCAGTGAAATCAGTAGTATCTGGGTTTTTTCAGGTACCCAATGCGAAACCTTTGCTTTCAGAGAAACACTCGATCAGCTCCGCAAACTGCTATAACACATTTTTGTAAATGAGGTGGGGGAGGCAGGAAAAATTTCCCTTATGGATTTCTGGGGATTGACAGTCATGCATTTCTAACAGCAGATGCACTCTAAATCAAGCCCAAGCAGCATAACAGTCATCTCACACTGCCCTTGGGCTGAGCTCACCCACTCCCAAGACATCGTAAGAGGGTCTCACGGAAGGACAGCAACAGCTAACATTGACAGTCAGAAGACTGTTAGGATCAAACGGGAAAAGCAGTGTGGCCTTATGCTTGTCCCCAAACTGTCTGAGGGCTGTCAAAGGAACTCTAAACCTCCAGGGAAAAAGGTCAGTTAAACCAACATAATAAACAGTCACTAACAAGAACTATGTGCCTCCAGTAATAAGGCTCTCATAGTGCCTTCCTGCCCTCCTTCCCAAGCTCAGATTCCACGGATTTTACTTCCTCTTTCCCTTCACCCTCTGATGGCTCCCCTGGTGCTTGCTCAGAGGCGAAAGAATGCAGCTGGCTCCAAGACTGTTGCTGCAGCTTCTGCTGCAGTCACTGACCGAGTTGAGATCCCACCAGTAAAAAGTCCCACTATATTTAAATAAATGCAAAGCATCACTGACATACAACTCCAGAAACGCTGCATGCAGACACTGCAAAACCCAATCCTGAGGCCATGAGAGCTACAGGCACTAAACACTTCTTCAACATAGGCCTACAGAAGGTACCTAGGTGGGATCCCAGTCACAACGTACCTTGTTACAGCAACAAATGTCAAATTACCAGTCTCACACACAGACATGACTATCAGCATAGGTCGGAATTCGTTCCCTGGAATCAATATGCCCTCTAGATGTGACACAGCAGAACTCTGGCGGCAGAGGCCCTCCACCTAATAGTGCTCCTTGCATCATCACAGCACATGGTCTAGAGAATGGCCACTAGACCAGAAGGTGACCCCTTCAGTCCATCTGTGATTCACACCGAGTCAGTATAAGGTCTGGAGCAAGTCACGTCAGGGACTGCTGACCAACACTGAACTTATTTTACTCCAAGTAAGCTAGTGCTGGAGCAACAAGTTAACAACTAGTTAACCTGTGTTTCACAGAATGTTAAAGCAGATGCAGAGTTTCTGCAACCTAGCTAGCCTCTGCCCAGCACTGCAGGTGCCACTGGCATGTCCAGGGCACTCTGGAACGTCTCACCCCCTACTCACATCTGCAGATTAGCAACCTATCTCTGCTGCCAACCAGGGGCAGGCAGTCTGCTTTGTTGCCTCTAAAAAGCAGCAGACACCTTGGAGAGTCTGATCCTGAGGGCCTGGTTTCCAGAGGTACTCAACGCCCGCCAGTGTAGTCAAAGCTAGAGAAGACTGCCACCTGGGACTGCTTTCCTCGGGTTCCTTCCTTTGCTTAAGGTTAGAATGCCTGCAATACACTCTCAAAAAGTCTAAACAGCTGATTGAATTGCAGATCAACACCTTGCGCAGAGCACACCACAGCTTCAGCCAACTTAGACTAACTCACTCTTCACTTTATACAGCACGTGGAACATGCACAGAAGACCTCCTGGGAAAAGTTACACCATTGTTCATGTCTCCCTCCTTCAGACCCCAAACACTTTTTGAGCACCTGCACATTTAGAGCTGGATTCACCGCTCCCCAAGCCCTGGAGAACTTGAATCCTCCCTTGCAAAACCAAGAACAGATGCAAGTATGATGTCAGTCCTCAAATCACAGGCCTTGCTATGTCAGCATTTGGGTCAGGCCTTATTTCATACAGAAGAGATCAGAAAATAAAGCTAACTGGGTGACAAGGGAAGAGGGACGTACTTCATAGTAATGTTACTATTCTCACAACAATCCCTTCATTGGGGTGGATGTGCTTTTTTTGTCCTGGGCCCTTGCTCTGGCACGGGAAACTTGCCTCCACGATCTTCCTTCATGTTCACATCACCAGACATCAGAAAGACTGCAGTAACATGAAGCAGAGCAGCCTGGGCCTCTGAGTAATTACTAGCTGGCATCTTGCATCAAAGTTTTTCTGCTCATCTAAATACCTCCTATAAATTACCCATCTTCTTGCACAACACTCTGTAGTGCTTTGACACACTCGTCAGTAGGGTACTGCATGGAGATCCAAGTCCTGTTGTGCCAAATGCTGTACAAACAAAGACAGTCTGTACCTTGAAGAGTTTTTAGTTTATGCAAATAAGACAAAGTAACACAAGAAAGAATAGAGCGCAGCAAAGCAGCTGCTGGCAAATGGTATGTTGATTTTATGACACAGCACAGATTTAGTTTTTAGTCCAAAAAACCCAACGCTACATTCAATTTACACTTAACCATGAAAATGTGCCCACGTCTGGGGAAGAACACAAAAACTGATGGCTGACAGAGAAACTGCACAACAGCTTGAGAAGAAAAGCAAAGGAAATGAAATTCAATCCACCTTTTGAAAAATTCACAAGGCATAGTAATTATGTAATTGATTCAATATCCTAACAGAAACTGTTAGTTTAATGATCTTTTTTTTCTGCCTTTGAGGGTGGGCATTCAGACGTAGCTCATGCAGAATAAGCTTGCTCTGGAATTCTGCAAGAAGTAATAACTCTAACAAGAAGAAAGAAGAACACAGGAAGAAGAAATGGCTGTTCTGCTCTCTGCAGATTGTTGTACCAACTTCCTCACTACACATTCATATGCAGCTCTCCCTAGTCATTAACAGTTGGGTATAGTGTGAACAGTGAATAAAACATCAAGTCTTGCTATAAAAATACTAAACTGGGCCTTTTGATGTAACTTCTCTAAACCACGTCAAACAGTAGCCTTGGTCTAGCAGGGAAGAAAAGAGTCTGATCACGTGGGAAGGGAAGAGTAGACTATGCTAACACTAACAACAATTTTGTTTGCTTATTCTTCATCTTTTTGCACAGATATAGGTGAGCAGCAATACTGCAGCCAAGTTTTTGCTAAATGCCAATTCAATGAACAAAGAAAATTAGGGAGTTTGGGGAATAAAGTAGCACTGGAAGTTAAAATAGTAGTGTTCTGGCTCACATGTGAAACTAGAGTCGTCCCAGTGGATTCAATACTTACATGGTGATCCCTGTCTCTCAAAACTCCTCCTGTTTTAAGGGTACCAGCATAGATTATCTCATAATGACAATGGTGGAACAAGTTTGATCTTTAACATGCCAGGGGTCTGGTAGCAGCAGAAATACACATGTGCAAGGGAGTGGTTTGCCAGCACATGTAACGGGAAAATACATTGCCTGGGTGAAGATGGGAGATCATTGCTGCATCTCCTCCTTTCTCCAACAAGGGCAAAATAAAAATTTTGACTTGCCACTAACTCACCGGATTGGCTCAGGCCTCAGGTGGTAATTAAGACTGTAGACGAGCTGTTTCTCTTTAAAAGCTGGCTTCCCCGGTGCTTTCTGGATGTCAAGGTGAGCAGAGTTGCAGAGTGCATGGACACCAGTATCTGTTCGGCTGGAGATGTGGAACTTGATAGGAACAATGGCTTTTAGGTTCTCCGCTGCCTTCTGAAAGCCAACACAAGATGGATTCATGAATAGTGGACTCACTTCAAATTAACCAGGAAAAAACATTGTCCTCCTTGCTAACCACATGTCTCCTGATTGCTCACACAGAAAAGTAATTGGAAGTTTTACTGTGGGCTGCAAAGAAAGGGATGGAAGGGAGCATGTTTGGGGGACTTCTCCTAGCACCTGCGGCTTCTCACCTTTTGTCCTGAAATCACCTTGAACAGAACATCCAAAATGCCATGTGAGTCTCCTTATGTGTACAAAGTAAAAAAATATTCATCTCCCTATCCTTTGCTTTATATCATTGGGTGAGGGGGAAAGAGGACAGAATTACCCATTTAAACCCAGACACCACCCCTGCAATTTACTGCTAAGAACTCAGATTACTTTAGCAGTTCTTAAAGAGCTGCAGAACCCAGTCCTTAAAGGGATGGAAACAGCATGCAGTGACGTCTGAATGACATCAGCCAAGACACCTAAAGGAGCTCAGGCTGCATCCTTTGCTTCCAGTGCAGGCCAAGTATGGTGTAAAATACTGCAGCTTACTGCTGCAGGCCAAAGCTCTTTTCCATCCCCAATGGGAGCAAGGCTACAGAGAGCAACATGCTTCCATTCATTGTTGAGAGCAGAGGAGGAGCCAGGGGACCAGAAGAGGAGTAGCATAGCACTGACGTAATGCATTTATTAGTCCCACTGAGAAATATAAATATAGACAGATCTAAGAATCAAGACACAGCTCTCATAAAACACACCAGTAGTTGAAGAGCTGACACTGAGCTATCCCAGCAGGTACAAATAACCACAGGACAAACACACGCTACTGGCAGTCACAAGATGGAATTTCCTTATATTTGCTGCTTCCACAGTTGCATTAATGCAGGACTTGGCTAATCCTCAAGAGTACTGTTTCCTCCAGGAGCTAGAGTTGCCTTAATATTCAGATGACATCTCACTCACACTAACACCTCTGCCATAGCAAGGCTAAAGCAGAAAATGACAAACATTTACACCATCACAGAGTTCAAGCTTATTGGAGCCCAAAGGCCCTAAATTACACTTGCAGCTGAGACACACTTTAAAAATTAGTTGGCTAATGTTGTTTTTCAACAAGCTGAAACTTACTATTAACACAAGGGGTAGGACAGTAATTCAGATCCTCTAGGTTCTGTACACAGATTTTGGCATGGAGAATCCACCCGATGCTAGGATTGTTGTTTCCCCTTCCCAAGTGTTCCTCTCCACATGGCTGGCTTTTATCCCCACCCTGTTTCTGCCGTTTCATTCTGCCCACTAACAAAGGGCTGGAAAAACAACTGGGTGAATTACTACAGGCTCCTGCTGGGAAAGTAAATAAAATCCTGCTAAATGAGTCATTAATATGGTGTCTTTTAATCAAGACGAACACACAAAAGAGGCAGAGCAAAAGAGATGCTAACACAGTTAATTAGATGCTCTATATTAAAGGGTCTGTCTAGACTGGCCTAAGTTTAGCAAAGCCAGGGTGGGTTTTGGTAAGGGACAAATGCTGGTAGGTCACGAAGTCATTGGAATACCAAGGTTTCTAATGCAATGTTAAAACTATAGTAGCTCTTACTTACACTAAGGTTTTAAAGTAGGTTGCTGGAGCACTGCAACTTTTTTCTGCCCTGTGAAGACAGGCCCTAGACAGAAAATCCAACGTAATCTGTTACAGGGAATGAGTGAAGCATATCTGAAAGACTGAAAAACATCATCAAAAAAAAGCAGAAAACCAAATAACTAGAAGCTAGTTTCCTTCTCTCCCATCTCCGCTCCTGAGTAGTGAACCCAGCAGTGGTCTTGATTAGATTTTAATTTGGTACCAAGAGTCAGTAAAGTTTGAACTGCTGACTCACAAATACCTTCCAGACTTCTTCTATTTAAGCAGACGGGGTTCCGGGCTCCCAGAAACATACTGTTAAAATGCACAGGGAGGCAAGGAAAAAACGTAACCAAGCTGCTGGGGAAGACCTGGGAAACAGAACAAAAATGACCCTAGCCTTTTTCCCTTCCTAATCCTTCTGTTTGGAGTTCACATGTGGTTACAATTAACAATGAAAATCTTTATTTATCACCCTTAAGCACAGAGAAGCAGACAGAAATTAAATAGTTCAGCAGCCAACCTTGATTTCTGCCTCGGCAATCTGTCTTAAAGCAGAAGTTGCATTTTAAGAGCAAAGTTTCTGCAACGATAACGTTTGGGTTTTGCAGGCTCCTCCCTTTCTCCACCCTCTTCTCCCCCTCCTTTCTCATCAGGCAAAAACCAGCCAGTGGGAACATAGTTGAATGGGGGTAGAGGGAGAAAGAAAACAGGAGCGAACATGGAAAACATCCTCCTTCCTTGTTAATGGTTTGGAGAAGTTTGGATGCAGCACTCTTTTGGATCCCACACTGCATCCCATTTCAGTCACTGCATCTGAACAAAGCTGGATAATAAGACTGTTTGGATCTCTTCTCTTCTGCCAGTGGGAATTGAGCCTTATTGGAGAGCAGGCTGCAGAGGAAGAGAGGATTGCAGACTCCAAGGCAAATCTGGTTGTTCCCCCATCAGGTCAGCCAATGAATCCACAAAGGTGCAGGACTGGATGCTAGGTTTAACAAATGGGATTTTTGCAGCCTTTAGCACAATTTTCTTCCAGGCGCACCTCTCCGGAGGGATGACCGAAGGATGTATGTGCTGGGCATCTAAGGAGGAATGGGACCACCATCAACAACAAATCTGTTTCTGAAAACTGAAAGCTGTGTTTATGGATTCTTCCTCCAGCCTAACAGGCATGCAGCGGATAATATACTACCAACTGCTGCCTCCAGTTTCAATTTTAAAATTTCATTTATAGCCCATCCTAATTAATCTCTTTAAAGAGAGAATTTCAGAACTGCTGAACTTCTTTGCAGGCAATTCAGAAATGACCCCTTCACCTGTGCAAATGTCTCATATCTGTACCATCCAGATGTCCTTTGAGCCTATAGGCAGCTGACTGTTTCCTCCTCTGGTTCCTGTATACTTTAATCTGTTAATATCACCCACGCTGAATTTCAAAAAAGATGCATTATTTACATTTAGTAATTGCTTGGATAGCAACCAGTTCTTCCTGCCCTTTCAGAAAAAACAAGCCCCCAAAACCAAGCAGGCCTTTTATCTGAAGCACTCAAAAGGCTTTACTGCTATTAATCCAGATCCCTACCCTGCTGGGTATCATCTACGCGTTCCTATGAGGGAAACTGAGGCAGAAGTTAAGCACTTTACCCGTGGGCACCCAGCTAAAAAGCAACAGAGAAGATACAGGAATAAAGGAGGGAGATGAGCTGTCCTCCCATGTGCTCGGAGTTCACAGGTCTCTGTTCCCTTCCTTAAGCCCCAGAGCACGCCAATATCCTTCTCTTTAGCAGGTGTTACAAACACACTGAAGTCTTGGCTTGGCACCTGCTGGAGGACTTTCATTGAGCCAGATCTCATCCATTTTCATTTGGCTTTTACTTCCTGAGTCACAGTCTTTCCAGACAACCATATTCCTGGCGCAGCAACAAGCATCCCATGGTGTCCATTTATACCTCTAACACCCTGCATACCGGTGATGCAGGGGAAAGTACTATTTGCATTTAGTAGATCTGTTCTGCTAACAGGTTTCATTCACTAAGCACTTCCACATTTTGAACCACACTGAAGTTTCCACTGTTGCATGCCAGAATGATATGGATCCACATTCCAGATTGCTATTATTACTCGCAGCTCAGTTCTCTCCTCTGTACAAATGCTGGAGAGTAAAGATGAAGAACAGGCCCATTAATGTATACCACCTATGGCGGAGAAGCACAAGTTCATCCACTTCTCTCCCTGAAGTCTAAATAAAAAGACCCTCAAGATACTCAGCCAGGTATTTCTACAGGCATTAGGAATGTTTTGGAAAAATAAGCATCTATTTCTCTTTCACACCAGCTGGATTGCTTACTGGTTTCATCATGCATGATGGCATTAGTTGCACAGATACAAGGGACTGTGCTGTGTTGTCAGGGATGCTGCATGATTTATAAATTGCTGTGTTCTAATAACAACATGCAAGCTTCTGGTTGCAAGTCATCACAGCCTCACTGACTCAATGGGTGCTACATCAACTGAAACTAATTAAAGATCTAACTCATTTTTAGCGGAACAGATACAAGTTGAAGTGAAATCCAGGAAGAAAAAACTGAGAAAGTAGCTTCTGCTAGAAGAAAGGGTTTCCAAACCAATCTTCTATGCGGCTGAAATCATAATCAGAACATGGGTCGAAGATGACAGTACTCTTGATCTATTTTCCTTTCTTTTTTCTTTTTTTTGGGGGGGTGGTGGTGCATGTGTGTGTACCAAAGCTGCCTTGCATAGTAGGGAGATTGTGTATGTTCTCTTTCTCTCCTCTCCTACTCCCCCTTTTCCTTTCGTGAGGAGTAATATCTGGCCTTAGCACAAGGCTGCTGGCCAAAACAGAGCTTCGTGTGGGGAAGATTAGTTTTGGGCAGCATTCACCAGCACAATGGGAAACAGCACACTCCGGAGATGGTTCAAACCAAACATGAAAGGGAACTTTCTGTAGATCCTAGCAGGCCCTGCGTACGGTGCCTGTTAGCACAAGCAACAGATACCCACTTTAGCAAAAGGTGCTACACAGGACACCTTCCTTTACAGTAATGACATTTGTGTAAGAATTGAGACTAGAGAGCAAAGTCCTGCATCTTGTAAGCTTCCACAAGGAACCTGAGGGAGCCAAGTCACAGGACTCAGCCTTTGCCACCTGGGGAAGCAAGGTCTGGCATTTTATGTTCAACCCATCACTAGCAAGCTGGGCTTCAAGTACTTCAAGACATGTATGCTGCCTCCAAGGAAGTGTTGCCTGCAAAGCTCACCCCCCTCAAAGATACATTAAAAGCTCCTTTGAATATCTACATCTGTTCCCAAACTAAAACAAGTCTCCAGTTCCTCCATACAGTCCCAGGGCTCTGTTACATAGCAGCACTGAGGACTGCAAAAGCTTCTGTGTCCTGTAGGATATGGCGCTTTACAGTGACAAAGGGTTATAGACAGGCCTTCTGCTCAGCCCCAGTCCAGCAGTTTTACTTTATCACACAGAGAGCTGCAGTACACTCTCACAAACCAGTCCATTACACTTTTAATGATACAGTTGTTGAAATACAAGGTCTACACCTCACAGGTTATTTGCCTGCCTGTAACTGCAAACAAATGTCTGAACATATTTAGAATACAATAAGGATCTCATTAGAGTTTTAATTTTGCCCTTCCCTTCAGTTGCCTTCCTGGGTTTGGAAAGTTGTGAAGTTCAAGGCTACACAGAAATGGAGGAAGGAAGCTAAATTCCTACAGGCCCCAGAAGTTTTCTATTAAAGTTGCTTTAAGACTTCCCATGTGGTTCTAATACACACAGCCCTGCTCAGCAGTGCCCAGCATCAATACCACCACATGAAAGCAAAGCATATATCCCAGAACTGGCCTGCAAAGTGCTGATACTGTGAAAAGACAACACCAAATAAGTTTATCTTTTTCTTTTTCTTTTCTCCTTTAATCACCCATCCTACCCACTTGCCTGTTAAAACAAAGTTACTTGGATAATGCAAAACAACTGCTGGGCTCACCCAAAGTCCGGCGCCTGGGGCTGAGACACTGGATGGTTCAGAGGATTAGATAAATGAGATAGAAAGTCCTTCGGGGCTCTTCTTTCTTTCAAGATCTGCACAATATTTATACACTTTCTCCACAATGGTCTCAGGCAAGAAGCCATACAAATACACCCTGAGAACTCTTACTCAAGCCATAATTCATCACACTTTCCTTCTGCAAACTACTTAGCAAGAGCAGGCAAGAACTCACTCAGCAAACCAAGACACAGTGTGGAAATCCTAGCCACGGTCACAGCGTGGCTGGGTGGGACAGCAAGTCTGCTCCTGGACCAGCTCTTCAACAACTGTTCCTTCACAACACCAGAACTGTAGCTAAGGCAGGCAGAGCACAGACGATCACAGGCAAGCATGGCTGGTGCACCACCTTCAAACTGCTCCTGTTTGTCATGTTAGACAGTCTGACCAAAAATGAGAACTGAGTAACAGAAAGGTTGGCTATTAATATACAGGTGTGATTTGACCTAAAGCAGTCAGCTTCAACCTCTTCAACAATCTCTTATCTTATAAAGAGGCATAAGTTTCATTTTGACTACTTCTAAGACAAGAGAGAAAAATAAAGCAGCTTCCTTTTCATTCCTGCCCTGCACACACACACAGGATTCACCCCCACCGCTCAAACAAACACTGCTCAACAGCAGCTTGTAATTAAGTTACAACTGGGTTGCACAAACATCCAGGTGTGCTGAGCATTTACCCTACACAAGCAACCCACTCTCTACTTCCTGGTGTAACAGTGGGTCTTTTGCATTCCTATTGCACAGTCCAAGCCCAAACAGCATCTGGGTTCCAAAATCCATTCTTACATTCTGGGAAATCCCTGGGAGCAGTGCAGGAACAACAGCAATGACAGGATCATACCTTTTTTTATCCCCGGCATATTAGAAGAACTCCAGAAGAATGGAAACCAAGCATTTTTTTTCTTTGGAACAATGGATATCCTGCTATGCTTTGTTCTGAAAAATGTCTATCTTAGATATCCTCTCCCAGGAGGATGCAGCATCTGATTTCTAAATCCATAAAGGACTTAGACACAAAGCAGAAGCAGAGCAGCTAAGCCTGTTCAGAACCAAAGTAGTTCTAAGAATAAAGGGAGGCAAAGCAACAAATGCTAATGAAGCTCACACTAAAGTACGTTCAGGTGGGCCAGCACCTGAGCCAGGGCTCTCAGAGTCATAGCTCTGGACTTGGATGCCTCAATTTCAAATCTTATTGAAGGATCCACATCTTTTTCAGTATCAGGATCTTAATGTCCCTGACTTCACCCTGACCTATTTCTCCCACCTGTATACTGACATAATTTCTAAAGCACTCCGAGTGTTTTCAGTATTACAGTGTTTAGCACTATTCAAGTGTCTTTTACGGAGTGTCAATCTAAAAATATTTATCCTTGATAATATCTGTAGCTCAACAATGTGACCCTCAAAGTTTCATTTTAATAACAATATGATTAGCAAGGACGTACCTCCAAGTAATTCTGGACTCCAACTGTTGACTGATCATTCGAAGTCCCCATAACCCCACTGCAAAGCAAAACAAATACAATAGTTATTGGTAGGAGTCAAGACACCAGAACATGACAGAGTCCACCAATACATCCAGAAGTTAATGCGGGACAATTAACAAACTGTTTGCTATTGAGCGACCTCGATCTTTTTACAGAACTTGCAGGGACCAAACACTCCGATGAACAGACAGGAAAACAGATGTAGCGATGATTTTGCAAGAAAGGCGGCTGGAAATAAAAATGTCTTCAAATGTTACTATCTGGACTAGCCCTTCAGATGGAGACTGACAAGAAGGTCAGGCAGACAAATTACAGTAGAAAAGAGTTTAAGGATAAAACTATTCCAGGGCCAGTTAGTTGCCAGTTGCAGGTCCCTTTCTTGCAGGCTCTGTGGATGTCATGAAAGTACTAAAAGACCACAAAGACAGTTTGTGATGAGCTTCCTTCTCTACTACAGAAGTCACAGCCGTTCACAAAACCTGCTGAAGTGCAGAGATACATCCCAAGGCTAAACCCAACCTACCTGTAACTACTCAGAGTAACTTAGGTCAGTGCCCACAGTGACACAGACCACACACTACAAAAGAATTGTGGGGTTTGGAACATGATGCTATTATTCTGTAAAATCCTCATGAAGATAGGCACCATTCCATGAGTTGGAGCTGCACAAGTTCTCCCACACACTTTTTTTTTTTTTTTTTTTTTTTTTAATGTAAATAAGCACAGCAACACATGTGGGATGTTTAAGGCCAGGGGGAATCCTGCCTCTGCTACCCTGCAGGACTCACAGCCCACATTTCACTTCACCCGCATCTCTCAAGCAGCGCAGGTATCTGAACCACTGAGAACTGCCCACACCACCAGGCACCCCACAAACCACCACAGGAAACACAGTAACTTGGCTCCCCCATCCAGCCTGAGACCACAACTATGCCGCCTCCTCCATCCTTTGTTATTTTCTCTTTGCCCCTTTTATGCATTTCCTGCCCCGACCATCCCCCTTCCTAACACTTCTACACAGCAGCAGGATGCATAGTCCAGCTCCCCATCTGCTCTCACTTGCTCAGCAAAGGATTTATCCCTCACCAAAACCACTGCACTTGCCCATCCTTCCCCAGCCACCTCCTTGCACGTCCCCCCTCACAGCCCGTGGGTAACCCCCATGGCAGGGCCGGCTCCCCCCTCACGGCCCGTGGGTAACCCCCAGGGCAGGGCCGGCTCCCCCCTCACGGCCCGTGGGTAACCCCCAGGGCAGGGCCGGCTCCCCCCTCACGGCCCGTGGGTAACCCCCAGGGCAGGGCCGGCTCCCCCCTCACGGCCCGTGGGTAACCCCCAGGGCAGGGCCGGCTCCCCCCTCACGGCCCGTGGGTAACCCCCAGGGCAGGGCCGGCTCCCCCCTCACGGCCCGTGGGTAACCCCCAGGGCAGGGCCGGCTCCCCCCTCACGGCCCGTGGGTAACCCCCAGGGCCACAGCAGGCGCTGGTCACTTCCACCGCACATGGCTGAGCACATGCTGAGGCACCTACCTATATTTAGTGCCAAGGTACTGAAAGAACACTAGGTATCGAGTTGGGGGAGAGACCATCTTTGCTGCCTACGGCCCCACGGCGAAGGCTCCGGCCCCAGCGGGCCCCGGTGCAGCCCAGCGGCCTCCCCTCCCCTCCCCCACGGGCCGCGCCGCCTTCCCCCGGGCGCCGGCCCGCCCCGCGCCGCCGCTTCCGCCGCTTCCGCCGCCGCCGCCGCCGCCGCGCCGGGGGGGCAGCCAGCGCCGGGGCCTGCAGAGGCGGCGGCCGGGGCAGCAGCGCGGGCCCGCCGGGGCCTGGCTCCGCTCGCCGGCAGCGCCTCAAGGCCCGGGGCGGGCGGGCCCGGCAGCGGCCCGGGCCGCGGGGGAGGCGGGCGGGAGCTGGGCGGTGGCCCTGGGCTGCTGCCCGCGGCCTGGGCCCGGGCTGCATGGAGCCGCCGCTCGGCCGGGGGGCGCAGGCCCGGGGGCACCCGCCGCTCCCCAGCCCCGGGGGCACCTCGGAGTTTTTCCTTGTGCGTGGAGGAGGCTGGCTGAAGGTGACCCGGGCAGCGATGGCGGGGGAAGGAACCCCCTCGAACCCGCGTGCTTGGTCTTCTTGTCGGCTCTCAAGTTTGACTGTAGGCAAGCACCTTTCGGCAAGCAGCAGAGCAGGAATGTAACTCCCACAGGAAAAAAATGGTTTATATGGGGCCATAAGTTTCTCGGGTGAGGCCCAGGACATGGCAGTGCCCGTGGCAAGGGGCTGCCTGCTGGTTCCTTGGGAGTTTGGGATTGTTGACTAAAGGCTCCAATGTTCCCAACCTGCAGCGAAACCGCTCCGGACTGCCAGGAGCTGTGCCAGAATCCCCGCAAAAACCAGCATGGGCATTGCAGGCCAGCCCACGTTCATCCCGGTCAGCCTGCCTGTGGAAAGATGTGTGCAGGCTACCAATCGCTGAGGGTAAAGAACAGCTACAGGGACCAAAATAGGCTGAGATGATGAGAATTAACAAAAGGCTGCAGATGTTCTTCGTGACTATGTTCTGTATTTTAAAATCTTTATTCATCTTTCTGTCATACTGAACTGCAATATCTGCATGTACAATGGCCTAAAACCAGTAAACAAATCCCAACTCATTAGAAAAAGAGGGAGAGCAACAGAAAAATCCCTGGCTGCCTCATACAAATCTGAGATCTGTTTTGAATGGAAAAATCCCACCAGCTTTCAACTCGCACAATGGCATCCAGACTCTATTATAACGAAACTGATGAATCTCAGCTTTAAAGAGGATGGTAATTTCTAATCCCTGAGTTTGTGCATACACTGGCAGGCAGAAACACCCGCACACTTTCATCTGTGCTGGAAGAACAAAAAAAAAAAAAAAAAAAAAAAGATTTGTGTTGATTTGACCTTTATGAAACCATGTAAAACAGAGGCCACAAGAGGTCACCTTGCCCCTTCTCCTGGACGGAGGTGATCGATGGGGGCTACTTCCTTTGCTCCTCAGAAGACGCCAGCATCTGATAACTGTGACAAATAAGTCAGACTTTTGCTCGCACATAGATACTTGTGACTGTGGCTGACAAATCAAGCAGGTCTGGGAACTCAAGACGGAAATGGGAGCCTGGTCTAGAGGTGACTCTTGGCTCTAGTTTGTGTACAGAAACAGCATTGAACATCTTATTTCATCTCATGTCATCACAGTTCTGCCCATGGCTGAGGTAAGGCCTCATCATCACGTTTTGTCCTGGATTCAGATGCCCTGGCCCTGGTGTTTGTCCGGCTCCTGGTTTTAGTTTAGGTCCATATTACACAGGATGCATGTCATGGACCCTGACACTTCATGCCCTTTTCTTAGTCTTAAATTCACCTAAAACTTGCAGTGAATGAGGGGTGTTACACCATTCTTCTGTGTGTGGTGCTGGATGGGTGGAGGATCAGAACTAAGCTCACTGTAATTAGCCTCATTTATCCATGCCACATTACATTGCTATGTCCTGTGGCAAACATGATCTGTTCGGCCAGACCCACAAGCCCAGATGTCTTCCTTCCTTGGGTGATTACATTGGCTTCCCAGGAGTTACTGCAGATTTACTGCATGGCTGATGGCAGCAACAAATCCACCGCGTAGAGAAAATTAAAAACTAGATTAAGCCGTAACAGGATTGAAGCCAATCCTTTTGACACTGCTGGTGTAGAATCGCCCTGCGCATCCCGCACAGCCTTGACTTTTTTTGTGCGGTGCACGCATCCCGCCGGGGCGACCCTCGGTGCAAACGACCGGCCGCACCTCCAGCTAATCACTCCGGCAGGCAATTAGCCTGCAACCGCAGCCGGCTCAGCGCAGAAACACGCTCCACCGAGCCGCCCCCGCCGCGTACCGGCGAGGGGGAACCGAGGGGGGGGGGAGAAGGGACGGCAGCGCCTTGCGGGAGGCGGCGGGGCCCCCTCGGCTGGGCTCGGGGCAGCCCCGGGCGCGGCGGGCGGTGCTCCCCCCGGGGCGGCGGGCGGTGCTCCCCCCGGCGGGGCGGCGGGCGGTGCTCCCCCCGGCGGGGCGGCGGGCGCGTGTGCGGCGGGCGCGGGGGGCGGGCGCTCGGCCGCGCGTCCCCGGCTGCCGGCGGCCGATGCGCTTCCTGCGCTGAGCGCTGAGCGCTGCGCGGGCCCAGCCGGCAGGATGACGGTGGAGTTCGAGGAGTGCATCAAGGACTCGCCCCGGTTCCGGTAAGCAGCGGCCGAGCCCAGTGGCGCAGCCCTCGGCGGGGGAGCAGCGGGGAGAGAGAGCGGGCTGCCCCCGCGCTCTGCTCAGCGCTCCCGCCGCTACCGGGGGGCCGCGGGGAGCGAACGGGCCCCGTGCCGGGCTACCGACCCCCGCCACCCGCCGGGGCTGGGGCTACCGGCCCCGCGGCTGGGATGCCGCCGGCTTGCAGGCGGTGCCCGGCGGTGGCCAGCCCTCCGCGCCGCGCTGCCCTGCTCGTTCCCGGCGGAAAAAATCCCGATCCCAGCGCCCGGCAGACAGCGCCGGGTCCCTCTGGTAACGGGGCTGGCATCGCCCTCGGGGGGCAGCTGGGCAGCGCTGATTTAAACCGCAAAGGAGCCAGTGCGGAGAAATAGAGCCGTTTTCCATGCAGTCGCATTCCCATCTCTCGGAGGGTGGATTTTTTTAGCAGTCTTGAAGGAATCCGGGCTATGACAACAAAGACGCCGTCTTGGCTGCGCTGCATTTAAAATCAGGCCGTTTCAGAAATGCCCAGGGCTGGAGAGGAGCCCCCACGGTCTGGGTGCAGATGCTCCATTGTGCCAGGAGCATCCATCCTGGCTAGCTGTCTGGATGGGCTGGGGTGTCCTGATGCTATAAAGGGGAAAGCGGAGCTTCCATAGTTAACCATCTCCTGCTGCTTCAGTGCTGTGCCTGGTAGGGACAGAGGGAAGGAAAGACAATAGCCTGCAGAATTCTGCAAGTTGGTTGTGCTGTGTGTAAGGAGGAAAGAGTTACAAGGGGTCTCTCCTTCCTTCCCTGCAGACGTCTCTTGTTGCTCCTTCTCCAAACCTTTGTGTTTATGAAATAGAACGGTTTGCATTTTCCTTGAGGTGCATTTAAAAATAATCTCTTGGAATGCAATATTGATGTGAAAGGCTACCGTGGTCTGTTGCTATTCTGAACAACTGTTATTTTTTTTTGTGTGTGGTTGTGTACAGCAGCAAGTAACGCAAATACCTGGGTGCGTGCATCTTCTTTATCCCTGCATATGGGGATATATAGGGCTGTGGAAAGGGTCTTCCCCCACACGTTTTAATTTTGGTTGCACGGTAAGATCCTGCTCTTTCTTGTGCCAAAGGTGGTTCTGAAAGTGTGATGGGCAGTGTCATGTGAGATGACAGGCTGGTTTTGTTTCTGTGCCTGGTTGGCGTTGGAGTCATGGGAGTTTTTCGTCAGGAAAAAGTTAGATGCATGGACAGGTTTGCAGAAGGTGTGAAGCTCCTTCTTTAAACCTCTGTTCTCTTGGCATCAATTGGAATTTATCTGCCCCCTCCCTTTTCTTGTTTGACTGTCATTTTATCTATTGTGCCGCAGAGCATGTGAACTGTTCAGTGGCATCCATCCAGAGCAGTGACTTCACTGTCCAGATGTCTCGTTCCACATGGCAGTGACCCTTTTCCTGGTGACGTCAGGATTGATTGATATGTTTATTTATTTATTTTGCCTTTGGTGTGTGTGTGGGCTTCAGGCCAAGTTTCTTAGTATGCAGGCAACATCATTCTGCTCTGTCTGCTCCATCCATAAAAACAAAACAGCTCTCAGAGCACTGGGTTGGACCTTTATCAAAAGCCAGTTATTTAAGCATGGAATTATGAACTATTTCCCAAATGGCCAGACACAGTCTGCCTGTTACAGGGAGAACAAGAGATTAGACTAGAGAAGTAAGCCTGTGTATTTCAGAAGGTCTGAAATACACATAGCAGGGAAATACGTAAACTACGAAAACCTCGAACAGTGAGAAAATACTGACATTAGCAGGCCTATGGGACACACACACACACACAAAAGAGCAAAATAGAATTCTTCAGACTTTCTCAAGCAGTATAGATTTTAGCATCCTTGTATACTTTTCTTCCTCCTGACTCTTTAATTAGTTCTTCTGTTACAATTATTCATTTCTAATACAAGAGAATCATTAGATACCTGTAAGGGACAGGACGTCTTCCATAGTACGTAGCAGAGATGCTTACTAACATGTCCCTATAATCTTACAACTATAAAAAAAGTAAAATGCCATGCAAGTTAAACTGTATACAAAAATACAGATAAAATGAGATGAGAGAAGGTAGCGTAGCATATAATCCACACTTTCTCAACAGAGACTGAGACAGCAATAGGTGAAGTCCCTTGCCATAGGAAACATCTGTGGAAGAGGCAAAAATGTAATCCAGGTTTCCCACACCAGTCCCTTAGCTGGGAATCGCCCTCCCTTTCCTGCTGGCACTCAGTGCTGCACAGAGCCCCTCTGCGCTTGCCAGCAAAGGGTTGTGCCATGTTTTACAATTGGTTTATTCTCCTCATCAGTGAACCTTCGAGCTAATCAAATTGTTTTCTGTTTGTGGTACACAGGGAGGAAAAAAAAAAACCCAAAAATAACACACAGGCATAAACAAACATTGTATTAAACATCCCATAATAAGGCTACCAAACTAGTCTACTTTAGGAGTCAAATCCAATTACATGTCAAAACACTCCAAATCGATATTCAATATACGCTCCATCCATCATTGCTTCCCATTATATAGGGACCAGTTGCTACAAAGAAAACTTCTGTTTTTAAAAGATTTCGTTACTTGATCATGTGTAGCTCTGTAGATGGGTTGATAAGCCTTGTTTCTGTAAGGCATCTTGTAGAGACATGTATATTCAATTCCAGTAAACAGGTATAATTATCCTGAAAGACCAGTTCTAGCACATTTGAATGCAACCCCGATAGATATTGTGGCTTTCATCTGCCTGACACGCGGAGCCTTCTGTTTCGCTAGCAGTAGTCTGGGAAATCTAGGAACGTGTTTCTGACTTGTTCCACTCAGTCACAGAAGCCAGTGGTCTGGAGCGATGCAAAGAAGAACCCATTACTGCCCTTACCCTTGCAGATCTGTTAAGCAACAGTGCTAGATGAGTAATTTTGGCTCATTCTTGCAAATTGGAAGTCCTTAGGCATACTGCCAGCTCCAAAGGCTTACCCCCAACCTTTATTCCCTCCTCACTCAGGGAACACTCATTTCGTGCTAAGGGACGGGTAGGGACATGGTTACTCATTCTGGGTGTAAATGTGCTCTCAGAACAGTCAGGAGGACAAGGGAAGAGTGGGAACAAACTGTGGAAGTTGGACCTGGCTGTAGCACTCTGTGGGTCACAGAAAACCCGAAATGCCTGTGTGGTAATTCCCACAAGGGAAGGAAATAAGCGGTTATTTCCTTAACTAACATTGCTATTGTAGTTGTTGCTATTAACTAACCTTATTAATCAGAGTTGTGAGGTCAGGGTTACCCACTGCGGAGCGGGCTGCGTGTCAGTGGGGTGAGCCAGGAGGTGCCGTGCTGACTGTAGCACAATGACTCAGATGCTGGAATCTTCTCATGAGGAGCCCTTACAGCTGCCGTGACCTGAGGGAACAGACAGCTAACAGCATCCCTCTGGATCCATCCAAGCCCCAGGCCACCGAGGAACCTCTGTGCTGCTTAGCAGGAAAGGGAGACCTGCAACTGGGGCATACACAAGACCACGTACGTGCCCAGATCTGAGGGGTGCCAGTCTTCACCTCCCCCGTGCCTTGCAGCCTCTGGATGGCTGTAAGGCAGTAATTCGGAAATGCACAGGGCTCCCCAGAGCAGCGCTGTCATCAGGCAGTGACCCAGGGACATAGGCAGAGATGGTTTTTCTAGCAGTGTGCACCACTGTCTGCACGTTATTGCAGCTCTCATTAGGCAGGGAAAAATGCAGGCATGTAATTCTAGCTCCATGAAAGATGCAAGACAAAAAAATTGTCATTTGCCAGAGGAAAAGAAAGTGGAAAAACATGTACATTTTAGAAAATATTTTCTAACTCTTACTAGGGTGTTTCAAACAGAAGGGGAAAAATTAAAATCAGTAGTCAACCTGATCTTGCTAAGTCTGGTAACAGATTGAATTAGACAACTTTAAAGCTGGCATAACCAGTTTTAATGCATCGGTGCTATGTGAATGTGTGTTGGTGAAGGCCTCTGCAGAAAAAATCTTTAGTGGCTTCTGTGTGATTTGTGTCAGTTGACATTGCGTGCCATCGACATGGAGTTTGAAGTAAGCCAAACTTATTAGCTTAAGATATTTAAAAGCAAATTTAAATTACGCCCAGAACAGCCGAAGAAAGAATCTTCATCTGTTTAACTAAATCAGTTTAACAAAAAGAGCACATGCATTGATTTGAAATTGGTTTTTGTTACACAAGTCACCTTATGTAAGCAAGATCCCTGCTCCTGATTGCAGTTGCATGAATATATGCCTACGTAGAGAGCTTTTTGAATGAGAGACTAATGAGCATGATTGCCATCACTTGCTGGTTTAGTTGCACGAGAGAGAAGATGCTGTCACAAAACCAGCATGATACTATCTATATCAATTGTAATACCTGTCTTTATTTATCCTATTTCTTATCTCTTGACTATTGCACTTCTAAAGTCAGAGTCTGAAGTATGTAGAGGGAGAAGTCAAAGATGTCACTGTATAGTTACTTCTCCTCGCAGTGCCAGCCATGAGATACTCTCCCAGTTCCAGCAGTCCACCCGCTCCATCCAGATCCTAAATATCTGTGCATCAGCGTGGTGCTTTCCGAGTGCAGTGAGGCTTTGTTTCCTCTCCTGGCTTCTGCCCCCCCCCTTTTTTGGCATCCCTTTAAAGTCATCCCAAGTCAGTAATACAGAAGCAAATCTGGCCTTTACCGGAGTTGTACTGGGGCATGGTGGCATCTGTCCCTCATCTATTAGGTTGGTGCCTCCCCACAGACGTGTGTCTGTCTGTGTGTGACAGCTGTAGTTGTGACAACTTCACCCAAAGGGCTTCCTCTGCCATTGAGGCAGCATCACCCTTCAGCTGCTCTTGTGTCAGGTGAATCCCATTCACAGCAGGACCCTCGCGTGGTACAATTCTTTTTCCTCCGTAGGTGGTATCACAGAAGTATGTGGAAGCAGAAGTCCCTTAATCTGAGGTTCCCTGTCCTCAAAACCACCATGTGAATCCTGAAGTACTTAGGAAAAAGCTGCAGTCCTTCAGCCTGCATTACTGTGGGCAGAGTTGAAGGTATTTATTCAGTGTGTAGACAGGGAAAATCCCCTGGTATGAGAGAATTGACTGGGTGACAACTGACGTGAGATCTCTGGCTTGGCTTCATAAATGGTATTTCATGCCAAATTTTTAGCAAGCAGTTTCCTTAGTAACTGTGAATTGTGAACTGTGTAAGCAGAGTATCCCAAAGGGCCAAGGTTCTGAAGCTAAAACCCTGCTGATCCATCCCAACTCTCAAAATCAGAAAAGGGATTTTTAAATATTTTTTTTTTCCCCAAGATAAGACTGTCCAGACTAAGGAGCTGTGAGTTTGCAGTGGATGATGCTAAACTCTGAAATACAGTCTCTCAGGACACTCATAACAGCTATAGCTCATAAGTTTCATGGCATAGCGCACGGACCAGGGAAATTTTGGTACTTCGTAATTTGATGATTGAGTTTGTTACAGGAATATCACTCCTGTATTGTGCCTTGCTTTGTAATAGTACGTGCCCTGTAAGAACACCTGCAAACTTTGAAATGCTTCTAGTTGCCCAACAGATCAGTTTCTGAGTTGGAAGTTGCTTGCTTTCATTTTCAGTAGCTGTTCCTCTCTTCTCTTTCTACTGGCTGGGATGTGTGTGGCTACACAAAGATGGAAATCATCACTTTTGTTGGTGATGGCCTTCTGACATTTTTCCCTTTCCGTGGCTCTCCTCCTGGCTGCCATGAGATAAGTGTAAGGAGTAAGCTGTTCCACCTGAATGGTTTTGCAGGAAAAGTTTTGCAAAGTGTAAAACTCCGGTTGTCACATGCACAGGGTGTTAGTCTGGGCTGCTTTCCCCCAGAGCCTTCTGAGGGGCAACACCCCGAGGAACTGTAGACCTTGTCCTGTTGGGATGGCCGAAAGCCACCGAGAAACCAAGATCAGGGTTTTGCTAGTGGCTAGTTTTCTAGCTGTAATAAAGAATGTAAGATGGTTGGAAGTTAGATGACAAAACCGAAAGAGCAGTAACCCTGTGGTGGAAGAGGGTAATTAGACCCAGAGGTAATGTGGCTCAGAGATGCTGATGCTAGCTTATCTGTGCTGTTGAAAGTATCTGTGGGAGATGCATCCATCCCTCCTCGGAGAGTGCCACATGTCTTGATAATTGTGCTTTGCTGGTTGTCATGGCACCACGCAGTGTCTCTGGATTCCAACCCTGGTCCTCGAAGGACTGCAGTGAGGCCAAGTGAGCACGTAGAATAAGAGTTCAATGAAACGTTATTTGGCGTTACCTCATTCATGTGGACTCTAGACAGGCTCCTGTTGAAATGTGTGTTACTGCAAAGCCAGCAAGCTTTGCATTCTAGGGATAAGTCAGAGTCTGTTGTCACACACAGTGCTGAAGCTCAGGAAGCTGGAAAGGTGCCACAAAGCCAGTTTTGTGGTGATGGGAAACAACGGTGTCGAGCCTTCGTCTGAAGGGAACCCAGGCTCTCTGCTAGCCACAGCGGAGAATGGGGAGCCCCGAGGCTGAGGGCTCCTGCTTGCTTTGGCACTCAGCGATTGTGCGATGGAGGAAAGTCCCTTTTATTTATTTCAACAGCTCCTCTGCTTTATTTTCCTTAGCTTAGGGACAGGGGCAGGATGGAAGGGTCTCACTGCATGTCTGAGTCAAGAGCCTGTGAAGTAATTAATGTTTGTGATGGCAAAGCACCTTCAGTAACGTGACGCCATCGCCACTGACTGATTAATCATTCATTTCTGGTGATCCCTTTAGGTAGGAAAGCATGGCATTCCCACGCTGGGCTCCGAGGGGAGGTGTGCTAGAAAGAAGGGCAACATGCTGCTGCTGCATGCACCAGGGACCTTTCCCAGCTCGTGAGAGAGAAGCCATCCATTTACCGTTTACCATTTACCACCATTTTGGTCTGCCTCCCAGAGACCGGAAGGCAGTGCAGGCTCCTGGAGTCAGGCTGGTTTTTTTTGGTCTCAGTGGCATCATCAAGGCAGCTCTCCAGTCCGGCCAGGGAGAAGGGATGCAACAGCATGGTGGAGAATCCTGTGCCTGGAGGAGCTTGGACTGCGCGTCTGGCAGCTTTCTCTGGCTGGCCTCCCCTGGGCCAGACATCCTGAGCTTGTTGCACATTATCCATGTTATCAGTGACACAGCCTCTCTTAATCTGGGTGCTTCTGCAAAGTTTTGCACTGTCAGTAGGGCAGTTCGTCTCTGACCTATAATCACTGGATAAGGAATAAAGCACTGTCTCATCTGCTAATGCACGGATCAGGCATCGTAAATTCCGCTACAATGCCTGAGTTGTATCCTGGGGGATATTGCAAGTCCCTTTTTCCAGTTAAACAGTATTTTCTGATTTGAAGAGACCGTATCCTGGGGTTACTAACACAGGTACAGCGAGCTGAGAAACCCCTTTCCAAGTCACGTAGTAGATATAAGGAAGCCAGAGACTTTCAATTTGGTACTGGGACTTGAGCGGGCAACAGATGACCTCGGGATGGAAAGCGTATACATTGGATTAGGTTAGGAACAGCACGAAGGCTAAGACCTGAAATCAGAGCTACGAGAGTGACTTTGGGTCTGGATGCACCTGTCTCTAGGCTGTGTCCGTACTGTTTCACATAGCTTGTCAGGTCAAACAGGTCCCTAGCTCCTCCTGTTCAGATACGCGGGGCTGGTGAAAGAGCCAGTTTTCACACCACCTAGCAGTTTCCTGTAGCCATTGCAAATTAAGTTTTAATTCCTGCACCGAAAAGCTACCTGAAACTGCTAGCCCCGTAAAGCCTTGACTCTGAAGTGTCCTGAGCTGCTCTGTTCTCAAGGGGCAGTCGAAGGGCAGGAATGGGAGGAATGAAAACCCAGCACAAGAGCTTTGGAATCCCAAGGTTTTCTGAAATGGCAAAGGTCTCTTTAAAACCTGGTTTCATAACACTATGAAATTTCATCCGTAATATTAATTTTTTTTGCAGCAGGAAAGCCAGTGGAACCATGAGTTTTTCTGGCTTCCTAAGCACTGGCTTTGCTTAAAAAAACAGGCTACTGCTAGCTTTGTAAGTTTGGTTATTTGGGATAAAGAAACAAGTCCTAGAAACAGACCTGCAATCAGAGTTTAGTTGAATTTTGGGGACAGATCAGAATGTTTCCCTGGAGCCAGGAGTGTTTGTTCACTTGCAGTTCTCTTGTACATCAGGGCTGTATTCTGATTTCAGACATTGACAGTCATTCCTGACCACTGTTTCCCAAGTGTTTGTTACACACACAGATTGTCAGCTCTTCCCATAATTAATGTGGTTCCTGTCTAATGTAAAGCTTGCATTAAAGATGAGCGGGGGAGGAAAGGAAGTGGGGAAAAAAAAGAAGGTAGGTTAGGCTTCATGCTAACATGATGCCATGCTAACTTTTCCTGTGGGGAAAGGAAAGGGAAGCGAGAGCAGAATTAGTTCCCTTTTTGACCAGCGGTTGCAGACTTGAAGGGAGACAGGGAAGCAGGCTTCATGGCCAGTATGGAAGGTTGAGATTTTTACCTGCCAGTAGCTTTCTAATTGCTGCTTTATCTTCTCTGAGGCACTGCAGAGCCTGCTCTGTTAAGATCTTGGAGTGGGTAAGACAAAGAATTGGAGCTGTGGAATTCCCAGCACTAGGGGTCTGCATGCCTCAGCCCCAGGCCAGGGGGGTGGACTATGTGTCTTAACTGCCATCCCCGGGAGATGTGTAGATCTTCCAGGCTGCATGGAGGTGAATTGTGTCTCTGCCCCTCAGTACACAGCAGCCAGAATGTTAGCTGCCAGCCTTCCTCTCTGCAGGACCCCACAGGAGAGGGAGCAGGGTGGAGGCTGTTTTCCTGCAACTCCCCTGCATCCATGCCTGGCTGCAGCCAGACTGGCCCTCAGCCCAGAAGGAGCTGCCCACAACTGCAGTCACAACACCCATCGTGGCTGGCCGTGTACCAGCAAGGAAAAAGCATCCTGCTTCATGTCCTGCCCATTGTGCGAGCTGCTAAAAGAAAGGGAAAAAGTGTTTCTACTTCTATTGCCACAGATTAGAAAAGCAGACTGGGTATGCTGGAGACTCCATTCCTCTAGAAGGCTTGGAGGAGAGTTTTCATGGGTTCCTTCCTGCACATGCTTGGTGGTAGGAAACTGGCTTTGCCTCCCGTCCCGTGCATATGAACAGAGCTAGGCATGCATGTATCTGCCCTGACAAACTAGGTGAGACAATACCAACACAGGTCAAAGAAGTGGTGAGTAAGCCACACGTGTTGCTGCAGGAGCTGGTTACTCCTCTGAGCCGCTGCTCCCAAAAGAAGAAAATGAGGCAAGATAATTGCCCGTATGCGAATCTCTTGGCAAAATGTTCCATCCTTTTCACTTGGTGGGGTACGTGTTTTGCCTTACTGGAAAGGGTTTGTTTTAAAGCAGTGCATCTACAGATCTTTTTATTTTTGCATGGTGCTGTCTCCTCTGGCCTCTCATTTTGTAAAGAAGGGAATAAATAGAGACTTTGACTTATAGGAAGGAAGAAACAACTAGAAAAAATAATGGAAAGGTTGTAAATGTATTTTCAATAGCCCGTACTGATCCACTGAATACAAAGTGGACCAAATGCAGTGTGGTACGTTTACAGCAGTGTGCGCATGCACGCCCTACGTTCTTGTCATGCTTCACCTTATCTGCAGGAGAAGTTTACTTAATGCTTATGTGCCAGGTCTCTTCTTGAGGGAAGCAGAGAACATTCTATTGCTCTGATATAATTAACCATCATTTGATTCAGTGTGGAATAACACACACACACGTACGCAGTCTCTGAGAGTAATCGTTCTAGTACAGAACTTTTACTGGGTATAGGGAGGGAATGGCTAAAAAGCAAAGCAGTATATTCATTACAGTGGATTAAAGGGATGATGTCAGAACTCATGGGTGGCACATCCCAGAGTGAAGTGCTCATTCATTCCTTAAATAAGCATAAAGTGGCACAGTCTAAACAGATTATATAATATCAGAGAGTGAGATAATCCGTTCTCCGCATACCCAGTCTGCTCCATCACCCTGCAGCGGGGCTTAATAAGTTCCATACTCTTCATTAAATGCTACTGCTGATAGAAACAGCATGTGTGAACATGTGTGTAAATATGTATGTGCACATGCAGTGTTTGCAGCGTTGGATACATCTGCCTATTGATAAGGTGAGAGGAGATTTTATGGGAATAAAATTTAGCTGTATGGCCTGCATGTGCATGCATTGAGATGCACAGAGATACAGACGTATAGCTTGTAGTCCTTTCTCAGCATCCAGGCAGCTGTGCTGGTCTGTATTTAACAGTAACGTAGAGGAGACTGACATATGGTTTCATCTGCTAAATCTCTGGCCATTGGGCTGAAAATACAGCATACTACATGTATAGTTTTTACAGACATGGTCCGCATATATTGCTACGGTAAAGTATCTCCATGGACATAGGGAGCTGCTAAAAGAGATTTATCTGTACTCCTACGACAAAGAAAAGTTAGGTTATGCATATATACACACTTGTGGCTGGCTTGAAGGCCATTTTATGCCCATGCACTTAAGAAGAATACAAGCTTAAACATTGGCTTGGTCCTGCTACATTTGCCATGTTGGGGTATTGCAGAAATCTAACTATTCTGCAGAAGGCTATTCAAGCATGTCAGTTGTTCCTGCTCCATTGTAGCTCAGTGAAACAATGCTGTTTCCCACAGCTCAATTTCTTTCCAGAATATCACCCCTTTGTTCTCTCTGATAAACCCAGTTTTTGGCAGGAAGTATGGTTTTGTCCCCGCACTGTGACCTCACCCCAGGATGTGGGAAGCAGCCACTGTGATAGCACTGACATAGCAGGAGCCCCTTTCCCCTTCCCTTCCCTTCCCTTCCCTTCCCTTCCCTTCCCTTCCCTTCCCTTCCCTTCCCTTCCCTTCCCTTCCCTTCCCTTCCCTTCCCTTCCCTTCCCTTCCCTTCCCTTCCCTTCCCTTCCCTTCCCTTCCCTTCCCTTCCCTTCCCTTCCCTTCCCTTCCCTTCCCTTCCCTTCCCTTCCCTTCCCTTCCCTTCCCTTCCCTTCCCTTCCCTTCCCTTCCCTTCCCTTTCCCACTTCCCACACACTTCTCTTCCCACACGTTTCTCTTCCCACAGGCTTCCTGGCTTTTCTTGCTTGCACCATCTGGAGGCTGGCACTTCAGCTGGTGCTCTCAGCTTTGCAGAGATCAGCCTACCTGAAGGTTGGAGGAAGAGAAGGCAGCAAGCTGACTTTGTAGAAAGATGCCTACCTTAAGTGTTCAAAGAGTGTAATAAAACCAGTTCTGCCAGATTGAGTTGAGGAGTTTGGAATTATGCAAGCTCTTGATGTACCACTGACTCATCTGAATTCAGAGATAATGCATAAGACGATGGGACAATGCCAGACTAGTGAACAGGACCGAGACACTGCAAAACTCCAAGCTGATACATATGTTGATGGGATGGGAAGAGGCTTCTCTCAGAAGTCAAAATGCTGTAGCATCTAGCCTCATGGACTTTAATCTTTGCTTGTGTTCATCACAATTATTCATAGTTTAGTACTCCATGCTTCTCTGTTACCTGCTGTTCTGAACTGGAGGGGGGGGTGTTCAGATGAAGTGTGTGAGATGCCTGGAGATCAAGAAGAAGTGGCAGTTTCTAACTGAATTTTCAGTATGGAGGATGACTATCTGTGAATCCTGCAGGGCTGAATCCTGTTGTTCTGACCCTTGACTTTGTGCTTCATTTCTTTTTCTGCTGCTGAGGCCTGTTACTACAATGCCAACTTTGTTCTCCCTTGCCTGGGCCACATCATTGAGTACAGAGGACGTATTAATTTTACTCCAAGCAGCACTGGTCCCCGTTTCCTGCCCAGTGATTCCCTCTACCACCATTCTGGCTTTTTGTGTGAGCTTGGGAATTTCCTCCTTGTATATGAGCCTACCCATCCTATGTCCAGAGCAGGGTCCGAGCCAACGTCAGGTATGCAGCAGGATGGTAAGGTTCATCCTGCAAGGATGATTTACTAGCTCAGAGGGAGGTGACAGTCCATTATGTGGCCATATGTAGCTGGTGTCCTCTTCTAAAGCTTGATGACCAAGGTACTAATCCTTTACATGAGAATTAATACCCCAGCCGCAGCACAGTAGTTCTCTCCCTCTCGAGAGGTGTAAGGCAGTCAGAGCTAGAAAAGAGGTCCCATACCCAACCCCGGAGAGTAATAAATAAAAGCAAGGGGTGAGTAGTGTTTAGGACACTTACTCATATTTCCCCCAACAAGCTTCCATGCCGCACCAGCTGAAGTAGCACAGCCACAGACTCTCATCCCTTTAGGAAAGGGTTGTGTTACTTACTGGGAAGTAACTCTACAGGAAAAAAACAGTTGTTTTGTGGCACTGGGGCGCAGAAAAAAATACTTGGCACCTCCAGGAGGGTGCAAGCGACACCCAGCTCTCCCAGGGCCAAGGAAGGGGTAAGGAACCTCCCTTATTGCCCCCAGGTCAGTCAGCACTTCCAGCACTTCTGCTGCCAGGGAGGGCAAGACCTTTGCTGTGTTTGGCAGGACACGACACAGGAAAAGCCTTTCAGACAGAGACAAAGGGAGCATAGAGGTTGGGGAGCTCCAGTTCTGAGCCAAGGCCCAAGGGAGGGAGAGAAAAAAAAAAAGAAACAAGGAGCATTTAGTGCTGAGAGAGATCCCTGCTGCGGGAGGGTGGATTGAGCTAAACTATGGACTAGGGGAAGTCTCAACAAAGCCCGCTGGAACTTGTCCAGCCCTGTTGGTAAACGGATGCTGCTGAGTTCATTTGGGGAGAAGACAGAATGGTTTGATACAAGTTTTTTGTTTTGTTTTTTTTTTTTTTTCATAAATCCCTTTTGCTTGTAAAAGAAAGCAAACAAATGTCATCTGAAGAGTCACATGCCCATATAATGTTTCTTTTTTCAGCTCAGGAAAGAATATTGTTGTATTCAGTCTTTGCTGTGCAGTTTCCATATTGCCACTGGAAAATCCTTGTGACCCAGGAAGAGAAATGTCTTCTGATGAGCAGACAAACAATCTATGAAGTCACTTAGTGAGCTTGATCGAAGTGTATAGGGAAGAAAATATATCACCCCTGGGAAAGTGCAAATGACCCACCTGATTAAGTCTTGAGCGTGGAGGATGTTTGGTGGTCAACATCCCTGTTTCTGGGCATATGTCTCACTAGAGTCGTGTTTGTGGAACTTGTGGGGTGGATGAACTAGCTCGCGAGGGTCAAATAAAGCACGTGTCCTCTCTGTGGGAGACACAGCAGGCTCAGGTCAGCACAAAGCAAGGGCCGGGAATTTGGTTCAGGAGAAGTCACCTTCTGGCTGCACGCTGCGGTGGGACTGACCGGTGTGTTGTGGTATGGCTGCTGCCTCACCTAGTTTGCTCATTGTGAGTCTCTCAATGATACTTTCTTCTCCAGAGCTCAAAGCCCTCTCTTGCATCCTTCTGGTGAATGACATTCCAGGAACTGAGCTGCATGATGAGCTGCTCAGAGAGGTCGAGAGAATACCGAACAGCAGGAGTGCACTTGTCCATGCAGATTGCAGATGCAGAGACCTGTATCTCTTCCTGGACTATTCTCAAAGTGTACTAGAGATGTGGTGCTGGAACTACTGCACATCGAACCAGAGAGGCTGGATCTTGCAGCTGTGTCATTCTTCTGCCAAACAAATATTGAGAGCAGAAAGGAAGGTAGAGCTCCCTTCAGTTTGATAACCAAAAAAATTATTAGCTCTCAGCAGAAATAGTGCTATGCTCTGATGAGCTAAAGGTGGAAGTTGCTGTGTGGTACCAGATGATCTTTGTCAGTTGCTCTGCCAATTCATCAGCATTAATGCATGTGAAATGGTCCGCATGGAGAATCCATCACTTTGAGGTGCTCAGCTCAGTGTTTTAGCTGAGAAATGACTTCCAGTGAACTAAAGGAGACAAGAACAACGTTGAACAAGAAATGGGTAGTCCTGGCCGCTCTGGCAAGCAGAGAACCCCCTTTGCCCTTAGGATGGTGCCTTTTTAAAGTCAACTGTCCGATTTACTGTCAGTCAGGCTGTAGAGTCCCCGAGAGGTCAATGTTCCTTACTGGTTTTACCATGGTTTGCACAGACTTCTGCATACTGCTGGTCTGAAACCACCCAAAAGGCCGTGTAGAGAAGAGACACTACCCTAGGGCAGTAGTCTAATTCCATGCTATTTCCTGACCTGATCTACCTACGCTCACTGGGTCAGTTTTCTATTGGAATTCTCCTTTTCACACACACTGAAATAGCAGTATTGGAAGATTAAAAGTACCATGACATTGTTGGGCTGCTTCCCTGTTCCCTCAGGATTTGAGAAGCTGCTCAAGTACTGTGGGCAGGAGTAAGAAATAGTTTGCTGCAACTTCTGTCAAATTTCCCCTCTAGACTGTAATGATGAGTGGTAAAAAGTAAAATGCCTTCTGTATAGTATTTCCTCTCTGCTTTATGTAGACGTTATGATCTGCAGATCAACCAGGGATGGACAGTGAGAGATCCAGATGCTGAAGTTGCTATTGCCTCCTTGAACGTTTGGGTGTGGGTTACAAAAGAGAAGCTTGGGGGAACCCTGTCATCATGAGATACATTACATAAGGAGTGCATTAAAAGAGCTAAGGAAGGATTTCACCTTTAAGACATTAAATCCTAGAGCAATGTAGGTTGGAAGAGACCTCTGGAGGTCATCTAATCCAATGCCCTTCTCTGAGCAGCTCCAACTGGATCAGGTTGCTTAGTGCCTTGATTCTACAGGAGTTCAAATTCACTATCGTAGTGATGGAGAATTCAGTGTATGGGAAAACTACTTGGTAAACTCAAATACTTTCATAAATTCTGATGGGCCTTTTAATAATTTGAGCATAGATGAGAAGCAATACTGGAAAAAGCCTATACTTGTGTATGTATAGCAGAGTTCATAAAAGCCGTATCTGTCATTGTATGTACCAATTTAAAGTCAATGAAGCACCATGCAACCAAAAGATGAAGTCTTATTCATCTTGCTTCAATACTCTGTCCAAACATACACCTCCAGCCTCTCAGTAAAAGGATGAGAGCCATAAACTGACATTTAGCACATTTCAGGCAAAGACTTGGATATTTCAGTAGCTGTGCAAAATGTGCAGAATGTTATGAACACTATTCCCAAAGCTAGAGCTAAGCTGAGTTTAGGCACAGAATCTCTTCACCCAGGAGCACACGTACTGGAAATGGTTTTAGAGGTTGTATACCTACATCTAACCTCCATGAAAAAATGAGAAAATAGAATACCAAATACCAGGAAAACATCTGTATTCATGTACCATTGAAAACCAGATTTGGGCAATCTGTATTTTATGTTCTGATGTTACTTCCCATAGTTACATTGTTTATCTACGTGGAGGGTCTTGTAGCATTCAAAAGCTGTGCTGAGACCACCTCTGACTGCTCTTAACAGCGGAACAGCAAGCTGATGTCACTTGCTGGCTATACTAGCTTGCCCTTAGCAAACCAGTGATCCAAACCCCATCTCACAGCAAGACAAGCCAGCAATCTCTAACTCTACTGCCCTGGGGACTTCATGAGGAGTGAAGAGCTGACTCTGCTAGCTACTTGTAGTTCTGTAGCAGGAAAGGAGCTGAAACAGATAGATTTGATGACAAGTCGAGTGTTTGAGCAATCGTTGAAAGACTGCAAAGAAATTTTTCAGTGGAACTTTTTAAAGAACAAACGAGAATAAGACAAGGAGAGGGATGAGGACCCTGCATCTCAGAATCATTTTGGTGCCACTTACATCATCTGAGCTTCTGTTCTACCTCTTTTTTTTTTTACTACAGAAAACCCTCTCGTGTTTCCAGGATCAAAAAGCATTGGCACGACCTTCCACATCTGCATCATGCTTATAGCCATCTGTAGAGAGATTTTAGTCAAGATTAGAAATACAGCTTATTCCATTATCCTGGAAACAAAAATAGGAGAGACAAACCACTAAAAAAAGCTCTTCTATTGCCATTTCTCCATTAAGCAATTGGTACAGTTTATCCCAAAGACAGATGCATTTTAACGATGAGTAAAATCCCCTCCACACTCCTTAGTTCACAAGAGTGACAGGAAATTAATTACTCTTTACAAAACATAACGGGAACCTCAGATAAGGTAATGAAAACAATTCAGGTTGGTTTTTGTTGTTTTTTTTAAGTGACTTAAATGTGAGTGGCTTTAAAATTACTTGCATCCTCTGTTTTTACCTAGGTTTCTCCCAGTTATTAAAAACACAGTGCAGATCTTGTATTGAGCCAGCGATTTCCACAGGGAGGAGATCAGCAGGGCTGCAGGAAATGGAGTTCTATATGGTTCACTGGAAAGGGAAGCAAGGGGAAATGCACATCTACTTTATAGTAAGTGCTGATGATCCGAGGACAAAATGGCTGCGAGCTGCACAGAAGTAGTTAAAAGGAACAGGTAGCAGAAAGCATTATTGCTCCAGTGAGTACAAGTGGATCAGCCCAGGCATATGGAATTAGCATAACACTTACTATAAATAGATTTATCTGGGCCAGAGTAAATCTCAGTCATTTTGACCAGAACGAGTCACCTCTAAATGAAGCAGATCCTTGCTTCATTCAGCCACAGAGAAGTGCTTCAGCCTGAACCACAGTCATCAGGGTGGATGGGAGGAAGATAGAGCAGGTTCTAGCACAAAGCTGGGGAGACCTGCCAGGCAGTTCACTTCCCATTACCTGGCCGCAGACCTGGTTGATCCCACCAAGGATGCAGAGCTGTAACAGACCCTTTGCAAAGCAAAACTGAACGAGCCACAGTTCCCTGTGCCGTCCAAGCTCCCAGGACGAGTGCAGACAAGCAAGCTTGATTTCTCAGAGGTCAGCAGTGGCCATGCTTTCGTGGCCAGGCAGGTCACAGTGACCTTGCAGGGTTGCTTCGGGGTGCTCCAAACCGTGGGCTTCAAGAGCTGAACAAAGCTAGCACCTCACAGCCCAAGCACTGCTCGCTCACCTCCCTCTGAGCACTAATTCTTCCCAGCTCTTTCTCCCACCCCGCAGGCAGCCTCCCCTTCCCTGTCTCCTGGCAGGGTCATGAGCTACAGCTGAAGCCAGCTGAGAGCTCTGCCCAGGGTGACACTCGGGGAGGTTTAACCCTCTCCTGCTAAAAGTTTTTATATTATTATTGCGTAATTACGGAAGAGGCAATGGGGTGGGGTGAGTGGGAAGAAAATGAAGAATATAGATATACATGTATGCATGCATTCCCTTGGAAGAGGGGAAGACCTTTAGTTGCCCTGACCCTCGATTTTCCTCTGTTCTTTGGAGCAGGATCTCTCCCAGCCAAGGTGGAGGTGTGGGTTAGTGCTCACCTTGTGGCTGGTTCTACTGGTTCCCTGTTCCCTTTCCCCAGCCCCTCAGCCCATCCTGGTGTTTGGCCTTTTGCAAATTCTCTCTGGATGTTATGCTTTTCTTCTGATTTATGGTTTCCTGTGGGCTTGGAGGAATGTGAGGCAGGAGTTGCGTTCTGCTTTGTCACTTCTGAGCAGAAAGGGAAATGGAGATTAGTAGCAACAGGTCTTGGGTTTCGTGGAGGTTTGCAGGCTGATGGCAAAGCTTTAGGAAAGATCAGAGCTACCCTGTGCTGACAGGCCAGGGACTGGCTGCCTTGCTGAAGTGCTGAAAGCGCGGGGAGCCACAGACCCGGCAGAAATCTTTGCAGCCATAGTTCCCACTTAGCAAGAGCACAGACGTGGGTGCTGTCAAACACGAAGAGCAGCCATCTATTTCTTATTCCAGGTGATTTTTATTTTAGATAATCTGAATGTGCAGAAACCCTTCAGAAAATAAAGCAAAGCCCGTGTAAGACTTGGCAAGCAAGCAGAATGAACCTTCCCTTCTGCTGCCGATCTGAAATAAACTAGTTATTGCACAAAGAGAGCCTTAGAAACGCGAAGATAAAGAACACAGAAACTGGGATACTGCGTGTTATTCCTGCGTATCCTCCAGGAATGTGTGATGGTTTTGTAGTGCCGTTGGGTCATCCCTGTGTCTGGGATGGAGGCAAAGTCCTGTTAGAGAATGGCCCTGTGAGATGGTTCAGGATACAAACGGCCAGATCAAAACCCCTTTGGTGCTGGGTTGGGTGGAAGGCTGAATTTAGTGCCTTTTGGGTTGGTTGGTGTGTCACAGTCACCAGTTCTGAGGAGGTTTTGCCAGTTGTTTTCCAAGTCAGGCTTGTGTGATCTCAGTGATTGAGAATCCAGGGCTGTGGCTTGGCCTTGACTCAGCCTCAAATCAAAACCAGGCACTCCTCCCTGTGTGAACTCTGTCTCCTTGGCCTGTTTCTTTCCAGGACATCTCATTCAGGGCTCTACATCATCATCTTCCCTTTGCAGTGAGAGGATGTCGGCTGCGTGGAGGATGCTGATCTGTCACACACCTCTCGGTCAGACCTGTTGGGCTCCCTGCCTTTTGGGCAAGCATGGGGAATACTTGCAGACAGGGGTCTTCATAGACTTCTCAATGAGCTGTCCATGGGTCAGGGTCTCCAAACATAACCTCTCGGCTATGAAAGGCCATAAAGTCTTCCCTTGCCACCACTCAGCATTCCAAGTACAACCCAAAAATGTGTGGCAGGTGGCGGTGTCTGAAGAGCATGCTTGACGTGGCATGTGGTTAGCCTGTGCATCACTGCTGGCAGGCCATGATGGTTGGCGCTACAGGTGGATATCCAGCTTGTGCTTACATCTTGCCAGCAACTCGTATTAGCTGAATGCAGATGTGGTTTTATTTCACTCAGCGCACAGTTCTACTCCCTCTTTTTGAACAAGGCACATGGTAAAATATTTCCATTTCTGCTCGTGTGTGGAAGAAAAGGCCTTTTTAAGCGATGTAATGATAGGCAGCAGTCCTGCTTCCCAAAGCAAATGAGGCCTTTGTTAATTAAATCAGAAGCAGTTGAATCTCCGTTCCAGTGGATGGAGATGTTCACTCAGACCGTGGCTGATATAAATAGCATTACTCTGCCCATCCCCTCTCCACTGATTCAGCTCGTTCTCTGATGGGAGAAGGCGAGTGGCTGTGCAGAAACCTTAGAGATGCTGTGAACTGGCTGCTTGGGGATGCCTGTCTGAAGGAGGCAGCTCAGCTGCTCTGCCAGGAATGACATCCTTTCATTCCAGGTGCTCAGCCAGCTGAGAGCAGAAGTGGGCCAAGATGTGTCTTACAGTGAAGTAGGAACCCCTGTCTGCAAGGTTAGTGCCAACATCTGGAGTGGTTTGGCTCCTGTTGTTACTATATGGGCAGACGAGAGCTCAGTGGTCAGTGAGGACAAGCACTTAGTTAAGTGCTATCTCATTCCCAAAGCAAGGACAATGCAGTGCTGTCATCTGACTTTACTGAGGGGTTGACAATTCCTCCCAGCTTTGGCTTTTCTCCTGTTGTCTTGTATTCTTACTTAAAGGCCAAAATCCAGATGTGCTAGGTGCAAGGTGGACAGGGGATGGGCTTCTCCTCAGCTTTCCCTGCACCGTTTCATCACACGGTGTGTGCATGCATGTTGTCGAGTCCATTATGGACCAGCTGCGGCCTTGAGAACATCTGGCTTTCTTCCCAACTTCCAGTCTTGTTGCAAGACATACTATTTCCAGCTTGCATTTGATGATTCCCTTTCATTTTTTTAACAGAGGTTTTGAGTTATATTTATCTGTCAGGCAGTGCGAAGTATTGGATGAGGGATTAGGCAGATCAGTTCTGTTCTTGGTTTGGGTGTTGGCCTTTTGTTTTCACTTCCATGGGTCACATTACCTCTCCCATGCCTCTCTTCACTTCTCTTGCCATTCACCTGCCTTATCTACTGAAAGTCACTGGAGGTATGATAGTCTCTTTCTGTGACACTGTATAATATCATATATATAGGGGTTTCAGTATGCTTGGAGAATGCAGTTGTCTACTGCAAGTAGTCCTAACAATAGCCTCCTTTTCTTTCCTGATTTTTCTATGGGTGTGGCTTCTGTATGTATTTTATAAGCATTAAGTAGTAGCCAAGACAAGTCCAGAAAAACATAGCCTGTGGCTTGACTAGTCATGTAAAGATATTAATAACTGTGCACACAAAGGAAATGATTAAGGAATAGGCAGTGTTCCTAATTGAATGCTTCTTCCCCATTCATGGGAAGAAGGGTGTGAAATCTTTCTTGTGTTTGCCAGCTCTCATTACAAAAATCAGTCATTAGCCCCATTTGTGTGACAGGTTAGTCTGCAACGTGGAGCCAGTTCACAGGGCAGGGCTGGGCTTTCTTTGGGGCTGCGTGAGGAGCTAGGTGTGTAGGAATTTCTGTAATTTTTTTTCCTATTCTTGTTTCAGAGGTAGAATGGGCTGACAAATCAGTCCAAAAAATCCTGTGATATGAAATTCCAAAGGAATTTTTCATTTGAAAACTGTCATTCCATTTCCAGCTGGGTTCAGATTCTATTGTGAAACTGAGAAGTCAAAGGAGCTCCGTGTCAGAGTGGTGGAAGCAGAACATACTGGTCCATCTTTGCCTTCCAGAATGGATACTCCCAGTCTCAACACTGTCCCATGAAATGTTTCACTCTGATAAATCAGCGCTTCCCAATGCCAAGGCATTCTTTCAGAAAGTACTTTTTTTCTCCAGAAAATTCCCAGGCGGCTCTACATTGGATGGAACACTTCACACGTTCTGTGCCATCCCGGGCGGCAGAGCAGGGAGTTAGCTCTTGGCTCTGGGGATTGAGTAAGCAAAGCCTTTGATGTGTAGTCACTCCTACTCAGCCCTGAGCAGGAGAACCTGTTTCACGGGGAAGGGAAGCATTTGTTAAAACACATCAGTTACATCCAGCACTTTGCAGAAGTTTCTTTCACCTTTCCTGTCAGATTAGTGCATTGCTGTGTTATCCAGACCGTGTAAATAAGCATTAATAGACTTCTTCGTACAATTCTTTGTTAGATAGGGAATTAATCTCATTTTAGAGCTGATGATCCAAGGCTAGAATTTTAAAGGCACTTAAGTGCCTATTGAAATACATGAGTGGCTTGTGAAATTTTTACAAATCCCTTCAATCCCAAAATCAAGTAGTCGCAGGCTGAAGTATATGAAATATCCAACCAAACCAACAACAAAGGTAATTTTTAGCTAGTTCTGCTGGATTTTGCATTGAAGCAGGGTAGAGCCTTCTGATGACATGGTGATAGCAAAATACCAAGTGGAGAGATTGCATAGTGCATGCTATGTTGCATGTACTTGCTAGTTGCCTTTCGGAATAGGTACGTGGAGAGGTGGAGGGATGCACTCCGTGTGCTATGCAGCTAAAAGCCCTGAGTAACTCTGGGCTTTTGGTCATGTAAGGCTGTCCTCACGCCAAGTCAGTATGTTTAAAGAGTTTGAAAAGTTTTAAGTTCAACCAAATTAAACAACATTAGACCAAACAAGAGCATTAAAATTTGGGTTTGTAGATCAATGTAACTTCCAGTGGCTTCTGCAACGGTAATGAAATAGCAGGCCAGGTTTTAGTTGTGTTTACGCTTGTGGAAGTTCATTGAATTTATTGGGCTGGTCTAAATGGAGGAGATTTAGGCTAGTGGGGGTGGAAGTGAATGTCCTAAGAGAAAGCCAGAACATTCACAAAAACAAGTCTCATTCAGTCTTGAGTTTGCTTTGTGGTTTCCCTGTGAATCAGAGAAGAAAAAGGGAGTGGGAGGAGGGGAGAGAAAAGATGTTCAGAACCCAATCCAAACCCAACCCCCTTCTCTCCCCCCAGCCAATATCTCTCATATAAGACATTTGTTTCTTCTGGCAATAGGAGGAAACCTTTCCAGACACTGCCCTCTGAGAACTGCCCAGTGTTTGCACTTAAAAGGGCAGTGCACATATAAATATGTATGCACTAAGAAAGAGAAAGAAGACAAAAATAACTGTTATTGTAACACAAAGGACAGGTTGTTTTATTTTTTTTGTCCCCAAGAGTTCTTGCTGCATTACATACAAAGTTTGATTTCATGGAGCACTGCCTGACCTGCAGGGCTTGAACTGCCTAAAGCACCAGACCCCCTCAGTTAATTCCTGCAGCGACCCTGATTTCTCTGTTGATGGAGGACATGGTGAGGACTCATTTCTTAATGCTTTAAGGCTGCACATATATCCCTGAGTCCCCAAAACACTGGATAAGAACAATTGTTTTCTCATCTGTCTTCATGAATCCCTAACAACATTTCTTTCCACTCTATGAGAGGCCAAGCTAATTTCTTAATCCCCATCCTCTTCTTCACCCTCGACAGGGAGGACGGAGCTTCTGGCATTGAAATGATTTTCCTTGCGAAGGGTGCTGCCTGCAAGCTGTTTGTAGGTGCCAGCTTGGAGTGTATCCAGAAAATACCTTCCACGAGCCAGCCAGCATATAGCATTTATATAGAGCACATCGCACTTGTGCAGAAACTTGGCTAATGCGATCGTTCCGAGCATGCGGAGCGGGGCTTGGTGAGGCTTGAGATGATGCAGCCTGCTCGTGTTCCCCAACAGATTCACATTAAAAGCAAAGTGTGGGCCAGCAAGAACACCCAGTGCCCATGGAACTAGTGTTGTTGCTTGTCTTGAGAGTTTCATGTGAAGGCTGGGAATTACTCTGGAAAATAAGCTTTCAGCCAGCATGGTTTTTTTAAATGCCCTGTGCGGTCTTATGAGTTAGTCGGAAGAGCTTTATTGGCCTTTAAATCCAGCAAGCTATAATGTATTAAGCAAAAGCCTGTTAGTGCTGTGGAAAGATTGGGAGGGCCGGGGCACAACCTGTTTTAGCAGATATGAAAGGAAGCTAATCAACTAATACAAAGACACCTTAGAATGACATAGTGTCCATTACCCTGGGATCTGCGGCATGGCTTGTTTTAAATTGTGCTGTCTAAACCGTTCAATAGAATTATTTTAGAGGCCACACTAATTAAGGGATTATCCGATGAAAGTGGGAGATTCTCTCTCTACCTTAGATAATGGGACACTGTTCCTTCTGTGGCTGGGGCAGCGGTTCAAGGACTGTGTCTCTGACAGGGATTTGCTTTGAAACTGGTGGTTTTAACTGGAAGCCTGTATGCCAAGAGACTGGTGCATCGCGCAGAGTTGAAACATGGATAGTTTGGATCTACTGCGCAGTGCTTCCCAGTCTGCAGTACTTTGCAGTGGGCTGTGGCTTTTTTTAATGTCAAGTTTACTGCTGTCTTCCATGTACCATGGGTCCACTTCTTTCAACAAAAGCTGTTGTGCTGAGACAAGCTGGAAGTTCAGTTTTGCTGCAAAGGTGAAGGAGATGTCATCAGAGTGCTATGACAGGGTGCACATGAAAAGGGCATCAGTGTTTGTTCCCAGGAGAGTTGTTCTGAATATCATGCTTTCAGGGGCAAAAGAGTTCCTTCTGTCTGGAAACAGAAACATTTGACATTGGCAAATGTTGGCAAGGTAGAATCAGTGGGCAGGATCTGTGTTAGGTGGCTTGAGATGGAGGAGGACGGTGCGGGCGCTCTGCTCTGCTGCTGGCCTTCTGGAGGTGACAGTGTGACTTTGGTCCCCATGTATCCCTGTCTGCAGGCTGGAGGAATGCATTGACCTCCTCTGTCATGTGCTTGTTGTGGTTTAACCCCAGCCGGCAGCTAAGCACCACATAGCCGTTCGCTCAGCCTCCCCGCAGCAGGATGGGGGAAGAGAATTGGAAGGGTAAAAATGAGAAAACCTATGGGTTGAGATAAGAACAGTTTAATAATAGGAATATTATTACAATATTAATATTAATGTTAATAATAATGACAATAATAGCAATAATAATACTACTTTGTAAAAAATCTTGATGAAAGGAAAATAACAGAGAGAAATAAACCCCAAGAAAGACAAGTGATGCAAATGAAAATAATTGCTCACCACCAACCGACTGATGCCCAGGCAGTCCCCGAGCAGCAGCCCCCCAGCCCACCTTCCCCCTGGTTTATTGCTGAGCTGATGTCCTATGGTGTGGAATATCCCTTGGGTCAGTTGGGGTCAGCTGTGCTGGCTGTGTCCCCCCCCCCCAACTCCCTGTGCCCCCCAGCCTGCTCGCTGGTGGGGTGGTCTGGAAGGCAGAAAAAGCCTCGGCTCTGTGTAAGCGCTGCTCAGCAATAATGAAAACATGCCTGAATTATCAACGCTGCTTCCAGCACAAATCCCAAACACAGCCCCATACCAGCTACTACGAAGAAAATTAACTCTATCCCAGCCAAAACCAGCACAGTGCTTTAGACCTGCCAGTGCTCGGGGAGCATGGGGGGCTGCCACCCCATCTCCGTGTGGCTGCCATTTGTAGGAGAGGTGTTCCCAGTGCTCCAGAGCTGATCGTGGACTGTGACCAACTGGAGGGTTTTGGTTTGGGTAGCGTGAGTATGAGTGAACTGCCCTCACTGTCCCTACTGCTGGCAGACTGCGAATCTCTGAATTCCTCTGCCATTTTGCCATTGATTTTGATGGTTATGTTTATCCTAGCAGTTTTCAGCTTTCCCTTTCTCGCTAGTATCACAGCACTTCACTTACAGTGGGGTTTGGGCAGCAGGGCCAAATGCACTTGAACCTCTGGGAGGTCAGTTTTCCAAATGACTCAGCGTGATGAGCAGCAAACGCTTCCAAAAGACTGGTCCCAAGTGTCACGGTGAGGAGTGCCAAATGCCGGATACCTCTTGCAAACCGGACTCCTTTTGGGGTTCACAAGGGAGAATTCCAGGGATTCTGTGAGGATCTGGGGCCCCATACTTCCAGCAGAACGCAGTGACTGTGGGCACAGGTGCTGGTGAGAGCTGGGAATGTTGCCCCTGCTAGTGGAGCTGCGCTGGCAATGGTGCTGTGCCGGGAAATGGAAAGCAAAACCCCAGCACTGAAAAGGCCAGTGAGGCTGAGCTTTGGCAGAGGACGGGGAAATCTCGCAGAGCGGGGAGAATCGTGGAGCACCGGCCAAGGGGAACACAGCTCCAGTGTTGGGGCACACAATGGAGTTCCTGTGGCGGCGGCCACAAGGGAGGGCATTGTCTGCAGCCCCCAGCGTGCCTGTGCTCCACGCGCAGGGCCGTTAGCAGCTAATGACTTCAAAATTCACCGTCAAGGCAGAGGACAAGTAGCAATCAGTGCAAGATGATACTGTGCCAGTAGAATAGGCCCTGTGTGGTTGTCTGTTCCGGAGCTAATGGGAACAAGAGATGAAGTGTGAGTGTGTGTGGTTTTGTGTTTAGGAGGGCAGGGTGACATCCATCACTGCCACTGCAGCAAAGCGACACCTGCCACTGGCAAATTGGAACGTTTGCCTTGCTTGGCGCTTGTGTATGCGATTTCCCCATCACAGTCGCCCTTTCTTTCTCTTCTGGCTCTTCAGAGGCTGTGAGGGGAGAACAGTTCAGAGCCAGGCCAGGTGCACGGTCGGTGTCCGTGGGTGAGGACCACATCGGGGCATGGGAAGGAAAGGCCTGATGTAGTGAAGCCTCATGGCAAACCTCTTTGGCTGCAGGGATGCAGAACCAGTGCTGAAGGCTAGATTCCCAGCTGGTGCAAATCAGCAGTGCTTCCCACTGACTTTGTATGAACTAAAACTGCCCCGAGAGACAGCAAAAGCACTTTTCTCCTGCTTCCTTGCACTTCCCTTTGCTAGGCTACCCTTGCCTCCCTGCATCATTTCCCTGGCTCCCCTCCCTGACTTGCAGCATGTCCTGTTACTGCCAATGTGTCTTTTCCCCTTGCTGTTCTCTGGCTCCCGTTGGTCTCTCCAAAATGCATTTGTATTCCAGGTCTAGGTTTCGAACAAGCAGGCTCCGCATCTTCTGCCAAACTGTGTGTGTGTGTGTGCATTGTGGTTATGCATGTGTGTGGGAGAATGAATATTTAGGAGCAAAACAAAGTTTTCTCCGCAGCAATAACCATGATAGACTAAACAAAATCTTGCACACATCTGCAGTCCAGCTATTTCTGGTTCAAGGCAGAAGGGTTGTGCAGCATAGCAGAGTCCACCTAACATCTGCCAGTGGTGCTTTTTTCCCTGTGGAGTTCTTTTCTGTGGAGTTCTAGTGAGTCACAGACCCTGAGTCTACCTGCCACTCCACACTGTTACCAGCAAGGTGCAAGGCTGCACTACTTTGCACAAACCAGATTGGTTTTCTGACCAAAAAGCTGTTTAATCCCTACCGTTATCAGAAGATTTTCCTCTATGTTCTTATGAATTTGATGTAGATTAGTGAAAAGGTATGCAGCCTTCATTTGCAGGGTCTAATTCATCACTTGTGCAGGTAAATATTTAGTATGCGATTTAAGACATTTAACAGTCAATTCTGCGATTCTTCAGCCACCTGCTACCACTGTATATGCCAATTCTGCGTGTGTCCTGCCTTCCTGGCTTAGTATTAAGGATGATATTTGTGGCAGCAGTGTGTGGGGCTGTGTCTCGGTGTCTCATGCAAGAAGATCCATGCTGTCTGCTTTCACTTCCTAGCCAAATTCACCTTCTTGCACCATAGCAATCATTCATTTAGGTTGCTGAGGATTAGGAGTAGATAATTAGTTTGTGACATGTAATTTTTTTAACGTTGCAGCTTCTGGTAACAGAAACCAAAGACTTAATTGTTCCAGAGAAAAGCCCAGCAGTCACAGGCAAATAAAAAAAGATTTTGTGCTTCTTATTTTAGGATACATTGTGTTTGAAAGTGTGTCTTCTAGAGTCACAAAGCAATGCCATTCTGTGGACAAGGATATACGTGGTGTCCTTGCATTAGGCAGTACAACAAATGAGAGAGACACAGTGGTCTTGCAGACCTCAAAATACCTCATTCTTACTTTTATGCCTGGCTTTACTGTTTGTTTGCATAAAAGCATAGTGAACAAATTTTTTTTTTTAGAGAAATTTGGCAACCTGCAGTTTGACCTACTGTGGCTTAGGCTAAGAACTCTTCCTCAGTTTGTCTAGGCTAGCCTGGGATGCTCAGCTGTGATGAAAACACTTGCTTTGTGGCTGGCATTTTTGTGGGACTTCAGTTTGTTCGTGTGCACACTTCTTGTGCTCTGCACCAAATTGCTCTTTCATGCTGAGTAATGCAGATGGAGCAAGCTTACAAAAAACTGTGAGTGCTTCACATACCCAGTGTAGCAAGAGGCACTCCATGTCTTCCATCCGTCATCCCTGGGACAGCGAGGCACCCAGGGGTTTAAGTGTAACAGCACACAACATTAACTCCCTAGTTTATTCCTTGCTGGATATATCTCTGGTTCTAGTTCATCCTGCTCGTTATACCAGTGCAACTGGTTTTACAAAGACATTTCTTCACTCTGATTCCTGTTCCAACTTAGCAAGCTGGGTGAAGCCTGTGCTTAGCACTAGGCATAGATGTGAAATCCCATTGAATTTGGTGAGAGTGGGAGACGGGCTTAAAATCAAGTATCTGCTTGGGGACTTTGCATATGCATGACCTTTAAACCCTGGCTGGCTCCAGGAGTTTGCCTTTGCCAGTGAAGGCCTCAATACTAATTAATGCACCTTTGGTAGCTTTCTCACTGGCTGGCTATTGCCATCAGAGCATGGAACAGGGAGTGTCCTGGGAGTAAGCGCTCTCACGCCTGTCCTTGAATTGCTGTGTAAGCACGTGTGATTGGTGATCGTTTATTCCCTCTGCCTTAGTCTTTCCACATGGAGCACGAGGCTATGAGGTCTTTAGTGACCTGCGCTGAAGCCGTGTGGTGAGATCTCAAGCGTCAAAAGCAAACTTTATCCTCAGCGAGCCTCTCTCCTCCAGGTATCACAGTGCTATGCTGAGGGTCCTGTCACTTGCCCGTGCCTTGTGATTTTTGTCACTGCCAGAGCCAGCCTACTGCAAGGACTACTGTCGGGGGCAGCAGCTTTGTGGATGCTCGAAGCGAGCCATGCCGACAAGGCAAGCAGGGTCCCAGTTCTGTGAAGACCAGTATCTCATGAGATTGCAGCACCAGAAGCCAGTTCCTTATACAGACAGAAATCAGGAAGGAAGTCAATGTTTTCTAGTAAAATTGGACTTTTCTCCTTAACTCGGTTAAGCAAGAGCAGTTCTGAGTATGTCACTAGTGATTTGGCTGGATGAGCTTCTTCGGCATGCCCTGTGTGACTGAGCATAACAAGTCCCAGCTCTCAGCCCTTTGTACCTCTCAAGCCAGGCTGTTGCCCGCAAGCCAGCAGCCTTGTCCGGGTCAGCACAACGCAGCAATATAGCTGCTCCCTGGTGTGGTTCACACATGTGCTCTCCGTTGCGAATTGAGCTACGACTCCATGTTTTGACTCTTGTGAAGGACGAAGCTCCCTCTTGCTGCACTGTTTGAGGCTGTTGTTCTAAGAAGATGAGAAACTGGAAGTGCACACATTTAGCAGGAATGGTGGACATAGTAAAAAAAAATCCTCGTTTAGTGAGGGGATGGAAAATGGGTAAAAATTCTCACTGTCAAGATGATTAGGAATATGTGAGTGTCCCTACACTCAGATGAAGTACACTAACGCCATCATTCATACCGCCTGGTCACTGGAAGGGTCAGGAAGGAGCTCTTTTCTCCCTTCTCCATTGACGATTGAGCTGATGTCTTCTGGGAATTCCTTTCACTTGCAGACAGGTCACTGTTGGCATCAGGAGCGTGGTCTTTGCCACCCTCCGTGATGGTCCCTGTGTTCACTCTGTAGAGCAGTGAGTCACCGAGGATTTACAAGCAGCACTGCCCTGTCCTGGGCAGAAGCTAAGTGCCGTGGAGTGTTCCAAACCTTGCTCTGCACCTAGCAAACGTGCTGCTTGCACTCCAGCAGCAGAGACCTCCGTTTGGGGATGGAAAAAGAAAATAGTCTGTGGTCTGGTCTTGCTAATACTTTGAAACACTGAGTGGTGGGAGGAAAGGCACAGCTCTGAAACAAAAGGTAGCTGTATATCCTCTGCTTACGTGAACGCTGCTGACTTGAAAGCCAGAGAGCAAAAGCTTTGCATGTGCCAGTTTCCAGCATAATTACTGAAAATCTGGGTCAGTGTTTGCACCGTGTTGAGCGTTTATGCTTGGGAAGGCTATTGACTTGTCAGCACTGGGGATGCGTTAATAAATCTCTGGCCATACTAACAGTAATCTGTTCACACTATCTTTGATCTGAAGGTCTCTGAATGGGGCGCAGTTGTCATTAAGTCGAGTTCACAGTGCAGCTTTGTGAAAGCGGCTCCATTTTACAGACGGGGAAGCCAAGGCAGGGAGCGATTATGAGGTATTTTTGATGACATGACTGAGTCATTGCCGGAGGTAAGGATACAACCCTGGCTCCCAGGCTCCTGCTCCAAGTCCCTGAACATCACTCTCTCCAGCCTAGTTAGACCCACCCTTGGACTACGGTATTCTGTGGCATTAACTCCAGCTGCACCAGGACTTCTCTACTGAGCTGCAAGCACAGCAGTGATATACACACCAAAGAACCAGATAAACATTTACTTTTTCTGTTAGAGAGAGTGCTGCAGCCAGCAGGGACTGTGGGAACTCCCCCCACCCCTGCACACAAACAGAAGGCAGGGAGCTTGCAGGGGGGGATAAAAGGGGATAAATAACAAGGAGACAAGGGAACAAGCTGTGTTACCCAAGAATCTGAAGGAAGCCAATGAACCTGCTCAGAAGCTTGGTGTGGATGGGTGCGAGCAGGTAGCAGCAGGCTCAGGGGCTGATGGAGGGGCACTTGCCCTGATGACACTTTCTCCTGATCCAGACCACTATCAGTAAGAGTAGGAACCCTCATAAGGACAAGAAAGATGGGATTTCATCCTCCTGGTGCTAAATGCAGAGTTTTGCCATTGATCCACAGAAAGAGAAATGAAACTCGCACTTTGAGAACTTGTTACTCTGGAATACAATTTAAGGATTACTGAAGTCATTGGTCTTCTACGCAACTGAGTTTTAATTTAGTTTGTCCTGATCTTGCTGTTGATGAAAGAACAATGGATACTAAGGCCCAAGGGATTCAACATCTGGCTGAACTGTTTCCACTCTGGAAGGAAAGAGGGACCAGTGGGAGACAACTGAGGACAGTGTTGTTCATGTGCTGTGACTAATTTGTGCATCTCAGACTTAAGACTATGAAGGCAGCTTGTTTCAGCAAACTTAAACCCAGGCAACAATTGAAAAGTAATACATTGGATTTGACTTTCCTCAGAGTTTTCAATTATCCAGGCCAATCTTTTTTTTTTTTTTTGTGTGTGTGTGTGTGTGTGTGTTTCCCCCACCATGTGGAGAGCCAGGTGTTCTGAAGAGAATGAATGGAGGTGTGGAAGAGCAAAGGCTAAGGATCGGCAGATTGGTGGAAATGTGATGGGCAAGCGTGGTTTGATTAGAAATTGCTGTGCAACAGAGCTTGAGAGAAGTGGTGGCGGCTGATTTTTCAAGGGACAGCGTGGCAGGGCTGTGCCTGGCCCACATGGGTAGCTAGGGTGAAGGGCTGGTTGGGAGAGGTAATAGAGAAGCACCAAAGGAGAAGCAGATGGCAGCAGCACTTACTACCCCGACCATCAGCCAGGGAGCCACTAAAGCCTCAGGTGCAACTTAATCCCAATTTAACACTTTTTAGCTCTAGGCATCCCACTACTGTGTGTAACGGGGGGAGGGCAGTGGTGTTTGCCTGGTGGGCATGGCAGGGACGTATTAGTGCTGGGTGTATTAAGAGCCACACTTAGCTGACAGAGCAACAGGATTTAGTGGGCTGGGGATGGGAAGGTTTCCTATAGATGGAATCTGGTTTCCATGTATTTTTCCTGACTCCTGGTTGGTTTCACACCCTGCCATCCCTCTTCCCAGTTCTAGGATGACTCTTCCAACCGGAGTCCACCTGAAGACAGGGACCAGAATTCATGGGGATTTTGTGCTTATTTGCTTCTGGAAGTTTGGCAAGACGAGTGCCCTTTTCCTGTGCCTGAATTTTCCCACCTAAGTTACACAACTTGTGGAGCATGTGAGCATAGGAGGCTCCGTTCAAGTCTTCAGAGAGCTGGTGGTTTCAGAAGTGGCTGGCATTAATGGAGGGAGTATATGTCCTCGTCCAGGGTAGCTCTTCAGTCCCTTCCCAGATCCCTGTGGGAGATGCTCCTGTGGGTTGTTGAGCCTGGCAGAACCAGCACCAGCAAAGGGATTAAAATCTCCAGTATGTTGTGTGTGTGTGTCTGAAACGGCAGTTTGCTGGCGTGGCTGCTCCGCTGCCTTGTGTGTGAGAACTACATGCTTGCTGCGGCTGTAGCCTTGAGAAAGCATCTCACCTAGTCTCTCTTTGCTCTCCAGCCGAGATGGGATGCTGAGCTGGTTTTAATGACACTCTCCAGTTTGATTATTCCTTAGAATTTACGGTTTCCAGCACTATCCTGTATGCTCTGCTCATTACCCTCAGAAACCTTTGGCTATGCTTAACTGTCTCCTAACTGGTCCCATGCTATTTCCATGAGCAAATGCAAAAAGCCATGGAAATCAAGCTCTCATTCTGAACGGGAAGCCATCGCAGTTGCAGGATCTGGTTGTCATGGATATTGTCACCATGGAGCTGTTGCCATGGTGCTGTCTGCTCGCATTGACAGAGATGCAAAGTATACCTATTCTTTTGAAGAAAGGAGGAAAAACAGTGGATATTAGAGAGCACAGAAGCTTTCAGATAGATATTTAGGGAGGTTAGTAATTGCTTTAAGAGTCTTGTTGAGGCTGTCTGTGTAAGGTTCCTTATTTTTCTCTTTTTTTATATTAAGTAACAGCCCACAAAAGGAAATGAAACTAATGCACTTGCTGCAGGGTCACCCACAGCGTATTTCACCATGCAATGAAAGCAGCGCTCTTCTCTCTTGCAAAAAAATTCCAAAGAGTGACCAGTAGTCAGTAGTAGTCAGTGCTTGGCTGTTACCTCATCTCAGTTTAAACCTCCAGAAGTCCAGTATCTTGCAGAAGATGAGGATGTGGAGGCAGAACTTAAAATCCCATCTTCCCCTGCAGGCCTCTTTCCTTGAAGGAACACACTCACCTCCTTTTAATTTCTAGAGAATTTAATTTCTGTGCTCCTTTGGAAGGCAGTTTGGCAGCTGTTAGTGAACTTGTCAGGCTGCTGATGGTTCTGGAAGAAGGAGTTGAATGAGAAACAACTTGTGTCTATGCCAAACATCCTTGTCTAGTTAGGGACAGAGCGAATCTCAGCAAGGCGGATGCTGTTTTCACTCCATTTCAAATCGAACACAGTCAGATTTAATAAATAATAACTCTGCTTTGCACACCTACAGCGCCTCACTCTCTGAATATTTTGCGACTACTATTTATGAAATCCTCCAAACACTCCTTTGAGGGAGGGGAGGATTAATTTTTCTCAGTCTTTTAATAGTGATAGTGGGGCAGAGAGACTGTGGGAAGTGGCCTCCGTGTGTGCGGTGGCCATCAGGAATAGGATCCAGGAATTCCTGTTTCCTATCTGGAGCTCTGGAAAGCCCGGGTTTCATTCTGTCCCACGGCGTTAAACTAAAGGAGACCCTGAACATCTCTCTAGTGACATAGTAGGGCCCTTAGGAGCCTGATTTGGAGCTATATTAAACAGAAGTCTGAATGCTCCAGGTGGCTAAATAACATTGTCTTTGATCTCGATATGCCAGTGGCTCACTTCCAAAACCATTAGGCTCATGAGGCAGCCCTTTGCCTGGCCACAGAAGATGTTTCTGTGGAGGAATTGTCATTGTAAGGCATGGATTAGCTCTTTTATTGGTTTTAAAGTTGTTTGTTTATTTGTTTTTGGGTTTTTTTTGTTGCTGCTGGCAAGGCAGATTTTCTGCACATGTGCCTGCAGTTATTCGTGGTGCGAGGTGGGTTTCTAGGAATTCATCAGCCCACTCGGCGTGTTGTTCAGGTGGGGCGCCAGGTAAACCCACTGCTTTGAATGCAGTGCTCCCGTTCCGTGTATGACTCATCCCAGGCAAGAGGGATTTGAAACTGCGGGAGCCTGCGTGCATCCCAGCCAGCAGCTGGAACAGCTGGCCTGCAGGTGGGGGTCTGTTCGGAGTTCAAGGGCTACACCTTCTCCTTCTCTCCAACTGGGGGAGGGTTTCATGCAGGGCGATACAGACAGCTTGTAAGGGAGCGGTAACACGATGTAGCAGTTAGATCACATATGTAAGAGTCGCAAATCAGCCCAAGTTAGAATTGGCACCGATGGAGTTAGAGGGAGGGAAGCAGGCGCTCCAGAAACATTCCTGCTCCTGCTGAGCTAAAGGGATATCTCCACGATGGCTGCAATGGGAATTGGCTTGGACCCCACGTTGTCCTGCTGATATCACTTGGAGCAGGATCAGCTCATGCACTGCAAAACTGTGTGGCCCCAAAGAGATGTACCCTTCGGAGGGCCCTTCGGAAAGCAAAAGCCTCCGAGGTGCTTTTTACATGCTTGACTGTAAAAATGCAGCTTTTTTGTAGACAGTGAATGCAACAGCCTTTGTATGTAAATGTCCTCTAGGCCAAACGAGCCCTTTACTTGACCAATTTAACAACCTGTAATCTGGTGACTGCATGCAGAAAATAGCCCTGTGTTTTTCTGAACTTCAATACTGAAAAAAAAGATCTTAGTCTTTGTATTCTCGTGCCTCAGTTTCCTTGCCAGAAAAGTGAGGGAAACCAAATGCACTTCCCAAGGAAAAAGAAGGGCATGTTTAATTAAGTCAGCTTTGTGAGTTGCTTTGACAGCTGCAAGTATAAGTAGTTGCTATTATAGCAGCTAATAATTTGGAATTACATTTTATGTTCTTTTGGTTCTCCTCTTCATAGAGTTGCCAGAGGTAACCAAGCATTTTGAGGTCATTTTCTTACTTTTTAATACCTAGTCTGGTGTTGGATTTCTGCTGTACTTGCCTTCCTGTAGGACGTGTGTGTGTGTGTGTCAAAGGCACTCAGTGAACAAAAAATTTCAAGAAAATCATGACCATTATTCCACCGTGAAGGAAAAGAAATGTAAAAAATGCAGACAGGCCTCTCTGAGAAATGTCTGTTGATTGCTTCATGCCCAAGCTGGTTAGTAACGTGATATTGTTTAATGCTAAGGTTTATTAATCGAATACGTGACTGTCACCTGGGGATCCCCCGGAGCTTGCCAAACATGGATTAATCACTGAATACTTGCAATGTCAATGCGAAGCAAATGTTTATCAGTGAGCAATGAGGAAGTCAAGGCTAAGAGCTGACTTCGATGGCAGCTAATAGCAACTTTCCTAGGCCTGCTCATGGCTCCACTCACAAACCATCTCTTGTAAG